>NC_058191.1:30530442-31780442 GCF_907165205.1 Coccinella septempunctata | reverse complement strand
AGCTTGCAACTGCTTTGTTACATCAACAGTTTCAAGCTCTAAGCTTTGTTCGCTGCAGCCTTGCATAGGCATCAACCGTATTCATCCACGAGTTCCTATGCATGAATACGCTGTTAACTCGGATGCAGAGCCAAGTGAGCTGTGAAGATAATCACCACAATCAACACGCACCAACAATGCAACCATGTAGCGCCATCTCTTCGTAGAACCGAGAATACCATCACCAAGCTCATTTACGAATACTGATTCCACAACCGAAATCCCACATGTAACCGAAATCGGATATTTCACACTTGTTGCTCCATTTGATCCTGGATTTCCCGCTGTAGCCGTGGAAATGGACAGGCACATATGGAAGCTTCAATCAGACTTCATTATGATACATTTCGCGGTCTGACACGGAGATAATCATTTATCAATCCCATGATGTTTATCCAGTTAATCGAATTAAATAAACGCGATATAGCTAATTGATCGCTATGACGAAGATTGCCATGTTTGCCAGCGAATTTTGCGATGCGTTTGGCTTTCACTACTAACTGGTGGATCTATTTCCCTTTGACTTCAAACAAACCTCTTTTTCAGAATTAGTTCTTGGCCAGCTGATACTTTCAATCTATTTTTTTTTTTCTGAAAAATGCAGTGTTTATTGGAATTGATAATGGAGTTGTACCGAAGGAGAGGTCATATGAAATAAAGACTTGTTCACTGAAAAAATGTACTGCCCATGCACATTAATCGATTATTCAGCTGATAGTTATTATTTGTTCAGTTGATTTTCTTCCAGAACGAGATGAAAACTTTTTAATTTTTTTTGTGCTTCTTTTCCCACACTATGCGCTTGGAACATTAATAAGAGAAACTGGAAAATATAACAATTCATTCAATAGTCTATCTAAGAATCGATGTTATTGAAAAGTAGCTACAGTTAAATTAGAGCAATAATCTAGAGATCGGTCAAATTTTATTTGCTTGGAGTTACATAGATCAAAATTAGTAATATTCTAAAGACAAAAAAAGTTTCCACAAAAGTTAGAGGTATTCCTACTTCCTACATAGGTGACCATATTACAGAGTAGCTGTATAACATGAATATATACAGTGCTCCTTATTGTGTTACCTAAATATAGCATTTAGAGCGCAAATATAGAACAGTTATATAGCATCTATGCTGCATTGTCCGCCTCAAACAAAGAACACATCTCCTTTCATTGATTATGCAAATATTTATTTCATGTGAGATCAATTATATTATGTTGTTCCTTCATGTGATATGAAAAAAGGTTTGCTCTTAAAAACGCTTCAACGAAAACATGAAAAATTATGGAAATTAATAAAACTGTGGATATGCTCTAATATTGATCGAGTTTTTTGTTTTTAAATGGTATGTCTTTATCAATCATTGTTGAGAAACCAATTCCAAAACATCTCACCTCATTTCGGTTTGGTATGTGAAAGAATGTACATATGTTCAAAAAGTAATTGTATGTTTTAAAAACTTTCGGATTACAAAATTGTTGCCGAAAGATTAGAACAAAGTAATGAAACTTGAAAGAATATATTATATCATGCCATCTGCTGTGTTTAAAACTGTTCTCCAAGAAAAATTAGAACAGGTCTTCGCACTTTCAATCTACCCATTAAAATATTAATCAACGGTTCACTAATCTTTTGGTATAGGTAAAAAATTTAAGGAAAATTGTGCCTATATTATTTGTTGTGAAAATAAGAAGAAGAATACCATATGCATCTGAAGAAAATTTGATATACCTATATGATTTATTCATTTATTTCTACAAATTACATGCAGCTCGTGAAGATATAATTTATATCATAATCTGCACCCAACAGCTCATTATATATTCAAAAAAATAATCATATGCTGAATAAAATGAAAAATAATACATAACAAAGTTCGCTATTAGATCTCCCAAGAAAATATAACAAATATTTTACTGGTCACTTAGATGTATTCTATAATTTGAAAGTTCGTTTTTCTTCTAGCCTCTACATGGTGGTTAGGATGAAATTATCTCCTTAAATTTAACTTGTGCTGCTTATGTATGTTCGGACATACTAATATTCAATTCAATTTTTGCGAAACAGCGATCCGAAACATCGAAGAGAAACATAGGAAGCAACTTCCATGGGATTTACTGACTACTAGGCTGTATATGTAACTTCTTCCTCCGACTCGATAGAAAAACTCGATTCAAGTTCATGTTATACATAATTCCACTTATCTTCTTCAGCTTTACTCCCCGCATATATTCCTTTTGTTAGTTTACATTCATGTTTTTTATTTAATCCATCAAAGGGACCGCTTCGTATGAAAACAATAGAGTACCAGAACTGTTAATTGTATTGTAGATTTGAATAAATTTCACACATACGCGATGCTGTGGAATTTGATTTCTTCCGAGACTGCATTGAGTGCATCTATTGTTCAAAATCTTCTACATCCATTCCTTATCAGTGCGGAGATTAAACGAGGATGAAATGGAGCAATTTGCTGGATTGGAAAAAACTTTACTTACTTCTATCGAAAAGGAAAGAAGGAATATGTTACTGTAATATGAAGCGGCAGGATTATGTATAACTAATTGCATCGTCAATTAATTGTTACTCGTGCAACTAGGCTAATCGAACATGAAGTAAATGAATTCTTTGTTTACGAGGATGTATTGATATCTAGTTAGCCTAGACTAGTTCCATGCATAAAAAAATATTGCGTTACCATAGCAACGAATAATAACTCATTAGAAGTGTCAGTGTGAAGTTTGAGGTCAAAAAAGTAAACCAGAGTTACGCAATGAATAAAAAAGAAAGAAGATGTCCACCGAAATTGTGAAAATCGAAAAATTGGATTATCGAGCCATCATCAAGTACCTGTATTTAAAAGGGTTAAGAGGTAAGCAGATTTACGATGATATATGCTTAATACCCTTGGTGATCAATGTCCTTCGTATGCGACCACGAATAATTGGACTGCAAGCTTCAAAAGAGGTAAATTTTCCATTGAAGGTGATGACCGATCGGGAAGGCCAGTTTCTGTGTCAGTCCCCGAAAATATCGATGCAGTTCATGACAAGATTTTATCAGACAGTCGACTTGGGCTAAACCGGATATCTGAAGCACTGAATATTTCATAAGAACGCGTTCATCATATGGTTCATGACAATTTGGTCATGAAGAAAATTGCTGCAAAATGGATCCCCAAATGTTTGAATGTTGACCAAAAGCGTGAAAGGGTAGAAGCATCGCGTTCGATCTGTGCTCGATTTGAAAATGATGTAGACTTCTTGAACCGAATTGTTAGTACGGATGAGACTTGAGTACATTTCAACGATCCAGAAACAAAGCAACAATCGATGAAATGGCGACACTCTGGTTCTCCAAGACCTGAGAAATCTCGTGTCCAAAAATCTGCAGGAAAAGTTCTTGCTCCAGTTTTTTGGGATAGCCATAGAGTAATCATGATTGGTTTTTTGGATAAGGGTAGAACAATTACCGGAGATTACTATTTGACATTACTGACCACTCTACGGGAGAAAATTAACGAGAAAAGACGCGAAAAGCTATCCAAAGGTGTTTTGTTTTTGCAGGACAACGCCCCTGCACACAAATCTCATGTTGTAATGCAAATAATTCGTGATTTAGGGTTTGAAATACTAGAACACCCCCCTTATTCAACAGATTTGGCTCCATCCGACTATCATCTCTTATCTCAACTGAAAAAAAATTTAAAAGGTCGTAAATTTCCTTCCAACGAGGAGGTAATAAAAGCTGTGGAGGTCTGGTTTGCAGAGCAAGAAGAAACATTTTTTTTGAAAGGTCTAGAGACGTTGGAGGTTCGCTGTAATGAATGTATCCAATTAAGAGGAGAAAATTATGAGTAATAAAATATTTTGACATTGAAATTTTGTTTGGTTCTATAGTAGGCTAAGGATTTTTCAATATATCCTCGTACATTTGTCTCAGGGTAAGATTTTATCTCTATAAAAAAAGCAAAAACCCAACTCATTGAAAATGCTGAAGCCGATCAGAGCTGTAGTTGGAAGATGGAATTTTCTTCAGAACTAAAACTGAGACATTGTGAGGCGTTGCCCTTATAAAGCGATTATGATTTTGCCATTCCCCTCCTCGAGCTCGCGAATGATCATATGAAAAAAAATTGTAATATGCCTTTGTATGGAGGCCTAGTTACGTATGCAAATTGGATCTCTAAGTTATTGGGAACATCTCGTGAGGAAAAGTAAGTAAGGCCGTTTCATATAAGATCGGGAGACACGTCTCCCCAGGCTTCGAACGAATAAAGTTATGTTATTGCACATCAGAGGAAAAACTTCAGTTTATATCTACACATACGTTCATACCGAAATCGCTATTTATTAAATGAAGTTTCTTGGAGTTTCGGCGTAGCAATCGGGGAAAGTTTTCAGATATAACATGGCTGCGTATCAGACCTTTGAAGGCGCACTTTGTGGATGAGAACGTGATGATGTTCAGGCCAAAAAATGTCGAGGATGCTATGTAATGATAAGTTTTATTTGTAGTCGACATCAATTGTGTTCCAGAAGTGAGTTGTCATCACAATAATTCACAGGGTGTCTGTAAATAAATTCTGAAGAATTTGCGAGGTAGTTCGTTGATGAAATCACCCTCCCTTGCAAGTTTCAGCCCCTAGGAGTAGTTGACGGTTTCTCATTTCTTTACAGGTTCAGGTTGAAGAATTTGGAGTCTTATAACGTTCGATAGGAGAGTCACAGAGCGCTTAAAAAAATTTCATTTCTTCCTGAGATGGGAGAAGAGCCTTATCTTGTAGGAAATTTACATGAAAATTCAAATTTTCAACAAACAGGTGGTTTTTCTACAGGGTGTCTGTAAACAAATGCAAAGGACTTAGGGAGATGATTCCTCGTTGAAAATAAGCAGGGGTAGTTCCTATAAATTTTTTTTGGAAATCAACCTCCCTTCCAAGATACAGCCTTTGGAAGGCGATGGCAAGTTGACACTTTTTAATTTTTTTGCGGGTTCTAAAAAACACTGAGTCATAAAACTATACATAATATGAAGCACTAAGTAGAAGTTACTCACACAATTTTTTAGATGTCATAACTTTATAATTATGGGTTGAAAATAACCACCCTTATGACTTTCCTTCAAAAATTATTTTGTCACGATAGATTTTCAAAAGATAAAATTCTCTCATGGTTTTCCATTTAATTCTGGAGAAAAATGTATTTTGCAGAATTTCGATACAGGCGATACTTTTCTCGGAATAAATAAAAACTTACAAGCAGTATACGACGGTCTATTTAAACAGAGATGCATTGTTATTTTCAACCCCTAATAATAAAGTTATGAAATCTAAAAAAAGGTGTGAGTAACATCTACTTAGTGCTTCATATTGAATATAGTTATATGACTCAGTGTTTTCTAGAACCCGTAAAAAAAATCAAAAACTGTCAACTCGTCATCGTCTTCCAAAGGCTATATCCTGGAAGGGAGGTCGATTTCAAAAAAAATTTATAGGAACTACCCCTGCTTATTTTCATCGAGGAATCATCTCCCCATGTCTTTCGCATTTTTTTACAGACACCCTGTATATATCCAAGATAAAGTAACAACTAGATAACAATTTTTATGATTCTAGATGAAAACACTAGTAGATACTGGAAAATGGTCTAAGACTCTAAGAAATATGATTCATAAATGGGTTTAGGATTACTTCCTTCAACTCAGATTTTCAAGAGTTTGTATCAAGAGTGATCTTGATACAAAAAAAAATCTATTCTTGCAAGTTGACGTTTTAAAGTATATACCCCACAATCGATATAATTTCTCTTGCTCAGATGAAATCTTTTCAGTACCTGTCGAGCATTACCTACTTTTTCCATGCTTTTATGACTTCATTGTTAAGCAGACCGCAGATCTGAAGAAACAAGACAAATATCCACCTCCAGCAACGAAGTGTCGTGACATTGTTAAATAAAATATATTGCCACGATGTTCAAGATAGAACGTTTAATACATACAGAAAGCACAGATTCTGAACGTAGATACACCTCTACTCAACATTTTAATTAAGTTGGATAGTGTAATGGAGATGTAGGGGCTATTTGCGAAAACAGAAACGTCATATTTTTTATTGGTCGAACAACAAACCTCGGTAGCTAACGACGGCAATTTCAAGAAGCCACAAGCAACAGTTTCAGTGAAGCCACTCTATATTGTCCGCCTACGCCGCAATCATTTTGCTGATTTGTTTTACATTTTCTAGTAGTTGTTGTTCTATCACGAACTGGATAAAATAAATAATTCATTTATCAGCGTGGCGAACAGAAATTGCTCGCAGATATGTAGATGATATCTGTGCTTCTGTTGTTCATGCACTCGGAGTCTATTCAGATCGGTAAGTGAAGAATAGGAGACAAGAATAATTGTTTTCCAAGCTACATCCTTGCGATTGCGTAATTTCTGTAGAATATTGAAGAAAAATTTTTCCCTCGTAACCAAAGCAGAACTTGTTGAAACGGGTATATACAGAATGTTCCTAAATTCATGCGACAAAATTCAGGATGTAAATGCTCGTTTGAAATTGAGATGGGTTTTTCATATAAAAAAATTTACTCAGCCCATCCCTTTCCGAGATATCACCCTTAAAAGAATAGTATTCTAATAGAGTGTGACACCATACGAAATACATCCTCAAATCTTCGAACGTGTAGGGCAATCAATGACACGTAGACTACGTTCGTGTATTTTGAGTGGATTTTCAGTAGGATTATGAATCCTTCCACTTTTATACATCTTCACTGTTTTCCACTCAATTTATTAATAATTATAAAATAGGATTATTCTGTTCGGCTATTGGTTTTGAGAAAAAAATAAAGAAAATTATGAAGAAAACAAAGATTTTCATTTATAATTTCATTTCATGAAACTTGATCTCGAAAAAAGTTTTGATATGAAATTAAGTAAGGGTTGCTAACTTCAGCCCCGTATAATGTAACAGGAATATTGAAAAAATACCCGTGGTTAGTCCTTTACCAGTGCATGAAAATTACAGAATTTCAACTCCCTAGCTTAAGTGGAATAAAATCTGAATTTTAGTCACCACCTTTTAGAAGTGATATCTCGGAGAGTGGTGGGCTGAGGAAATTTGGTTATAGGAAAGACCCACCTTAATTTAATACGAGCAATCACCTTCTGAATTTTGTCGAATGAATGTAGCCTGTATAATAAAAAGATTTCGGTGACTGAATTTCATTCAGAAACGCTGTTTCTATTGACGGAAATATATGATTATGCAAAATTATGTTAGAATGAATTGGACTATTTCCATCAACCAGAATATCTTATATTAACATCTGAGATGACTGTCTTGTAATAGCAAGAATTATTCTAGTATCAATGGAATCTGCATCGATTCTGGAGACTTTAGAATTGGTTTTCAGATGCCTCTTCGTTATGATCTAGGGTTATAGTACTATTTTGTAACAATTGAGCCCTTTTAAATGGGCTTCAAATATTTCAAACAAACGAACTATTCGCTCGATGCGATTCATGTCTGGAGATCGAGCTGGCCAGTCCATCCCATCAATACCATGGTATGATCTATTTTAGCTTCATTAACCAGGTGCCAGGTTGAGGACGAGGATTATAGTCAATTGAAAAATAAAATTTTCACAAATAGCTGCCGCAAACAGAACGATCATTGGTTCTATTATCACATCCTGATAATAGTAGCTTGTCATACTCGTTCTGCAAAACAACCAACAAGTTTTTCCTGAAAGGAGGATGTACGTATATCGAATGTTCGAGATAACTTAAAAAAGCCACGAATAAATAGAAATTTACACGTGATCTCTATCAATTTTTGAGCAATCTACTTATTAAGAGAATCTATCTAAAAATCCAAGACACTATCGATTATCCTGGCTACATATTAATTCATATTTTAGTTATGAAGAAGTCTTACTGGGATCCTCTCGAAAAATAGTCTAGACTGATTTCCAATATTCTGTCTGAAAGAGTTATTATTGAGGATGCCGATGTTTCCACGGCAATTCCGAAGGATGACAGATTGCAGACGAATCATTCTGCCAGACCGAGCTGTGACAAGATGGTCGAACTGGTTTAACATTCGAAGAACCGAGGCCACTGATTGATCCAATTCCGAAAGGTAAAAAAATCGTCCAATTTTAACAGGTGTGTTACAACTTGGAACGTAAATAAATTTCAACCGATTCGAAACTAATTTCAAATACAATGCCCCAAAGAAATTCCCGATCAATTTCGGACGATTATTATTTTTGAGGCAACCAATCAATAGCACCGTGTTATTAGAGCGTATTAAAGAGGACCATTAATGAAAATGGAGAAAAGAATCCACTTGGGACATTGAATTAATTCTCGACAATAATAGCGTGTCTACCTTTCAGAAAAAGATTATGTTATGGCTTTTATTATAAGAATTTTATGATGTGGTACCCATCCGACTGATGTTATTGGCGGTTGTTCTGACAGCGATTCATTGATACCGCTTTGGACCGTTCTGAAGGTGATGAATCTTTTACACTGTAATTATGAGCAATCAGGTCGTGGAGAAATACTGAAATTATTATTAGAATATCTGAGTTTATCACTGCAGATAGCCGATTATTAGAGTTATCAGCTTATCAATGCCGCATCCGAATTACTCTTCCTCTCTTACTCTTCAGGATATTTTTAACATACACCATTCTCAGGAAACTCAGCTTCAGACAAATGACCCTTTCTTGTCAGTGGAAACGAGAAAATTTGGAATGAATTCTGGATAGTTGATTCAGTCACGTTTTCAAAATCCATCCGATTCTACAACTACTTTTATTTCTCTTCCTATTCGTTTCTTTAAAAGTGAATGATCTAGATATACAGGGTGAGTCTTTGACTTGTACAAATAATTTAACAGAAGATTCTTGAGGTCAAAAGAAACACTTTTTCCCATTATTTCTTACCATTATTTTTTACCATTTTTTCGTAATCGGTTCGGTTTAAAATATACAGACTGTTGAAAAACCATAAAAAAATTTCATTTTTAGGTCTCACAAACGGTTTTATCGAATGAAATGAATTTCGGAATATAGTTTTTCATTTATTTAGTGAATCTTTTTCGAATACAAGATATCATACACGTCTTCCATTTTCTCATTAGGACCATTACGTACCATGAAAATACCAAAAATTCAAAGAACCCAACTCTTGGAAATAAGTTGAACGCTATCTAATGATTACTCGTGAATACTTTAGCGTTTTGTAAAATAAAAGTATTCCTTATATTTTCTGCACCGTTTTAGAGTAATTTGATGTTCAAAAATCAAAAAGTAGATATCTGTGAAATTTGAAAAAATGGGTTCTTTAGATGAATATAACTCTGTTTAAAAGATCCACAGATGTGTAGTGTCACAGAATTAGGTAGTCATTCTGAAGGTAATTTTGTTTTTCCAGAGGTGGCACAGCTCATTATGAAAATTTAAAATGACTAGGTATATCATTTTATCAAGTCCGAATCGGGAAAAATGGTAATGGAAAAAAGTGTTTCTTTTGACCTCAAGAATCTACTGTTGAAATATTTGTACGAGTCAATGACTCACCCTACAGGTATTACAAAACGTATTTTTTGACAATCGCTCAAATTTCAATGAAACCAAACAGGTGTATCTCCAGTTAAAGTATGTGGATATAGAAATGTAATATTTCCAGTGATTTTGCTACAAGGAAAGAATATCCATATAAAAACTATGATATCTGATATAAAAGGTTATCCACGTTTCCACGTAATATCAGAAAGTTTTAGTTGAAACTGAGATTTATTATTATTTTCTACCTTTGGTTTTTGATCATGAAGCCACTCAATTTATTTATTCCAATTTTAAAATCCAGATTTTGTTATAAGAACAAAATTTTTTTAGTGTAACCGTCTTATTAAGAAGAAGATGTTAGAGTTCGATTGGAACTAGAACTGGCAAAACAATCTCTAAAATTTACATTCGCTTTCAACAAAGTTATGACCATTTGATGAAAATATAACAGGCTCTACGATGTTTTTCGAAGTTATGAAGCTAAAAACCGAAGAAAAGATTGGGTTCCGGAATTGAAAGCCGAGGAAAAGTTAGGAAATCACCGGGAATTTCTTATCCAGATGTTCTGGAGAAATAAACGTTACGGAGGGAAATATGAAAATTAGGAATCGACCAGGGAGCAATTAGCAATAAAACAAGGAATTATACCACCGGTGACGGAAGGAATCTTCGGAGATATCTTGGTGCAATTTACAATAATTGCCCTTGCAGATATTAGAGCAATAAGCTGATTTTTTATTCACCCCACCTCTTATCACCCCAGCCGTTCTGGAACAATGGCTAATCTGGGACCAAAACTTCCCACCTTACTTGCCCGCTTTTTATATCCTTTGTCTTAAGGAGGATATTGGTTGGCGCGAAGGATGATACAAGATGCGCCATAACACTAAAAAGAAATGAGAACTGAAGCCGCAGGAAATATTTGAATATTTTATAATTTGTAACAGAAGTCGCCAACTTTTTGATGAGTAGGACCAATTAAATGTGAATAATTCAGTTAGAGCAGACATTAGTTGTAATTGATATCTGCTCTTCTCTTCTAATTGGATTCTTTTCCCAAATGGATTCAAGTTGGGGAGCATCTCATTGAGTTATTGTCCTCGGGAAAGGTCATTAGACGTACTCGATGAAGGAAAAAAGAAGTAGCTTTGGACCGGAGCACAACATTTAATTTTAAAACATTGTTTTGAAGCCGGTTTTTGTAAATCGAAGATATACAATGGGCTAGATCAATGCTTTCCTGAATTCTTGTATGTTTATCTATTTGTAATTAGCATCATGCGAAAACGATCATTGTTTAAGAGCTTGATTTTCTTCATCACTCTCCCCAGACTTGACACCGTTAGATTTATTCCTCTTGCGACATTTGAGGTCGTTTGTGTATAAAACACAGCCACGAGATGTAATAGAATTGAAAGTATGAATACACACAGCATGCCGATAAATTTCAATTTAAGTTGTACGTAAGGCCGAATTCGAAAATGGGTTAAATATTTCTTTACAAAATAATGGACAATATTTAGAAAATTTTCCATAGCAAAAAAAATCATAAAGTCATAAATAAGTTCATTTCGAGTTATGAAGGGATATAATGAATTTCCTAATTTTCTCTATCAGTCTCTCATCTTTTTCATTTATTGATTTTACCCACTTGAAATGTTGAACTATCAGCATTGACTGGTTTAGATTGAAAAATCGTAAATTCCGGATAACTGAATAAACGGTTTAATCAGTTATAAATTAATTTGAGTGGAAAAAGTGGGAAATATCATATACCAAAATAAACTCCTCAATTATTTTACTAGCTACGTGAATACGAGCTATTCAAATTTCAGCCTAGATCCTTATATTGAACTTCCGAAGTCAATTTTGAACCCTGGCAGTAAACCGAAAGATTTGTTCCAAACTTGCTGTTTGTTCGAAAACAAGAAACTCCAAGAGCTTTCGACAAGTTTCGTTAACATAACACAACCCGATAGGGTTTTGATTTAATTGAATTATTGGACCGAAAAGAAATTAATCTTGTAATGTGTGGGGGGATCCTATAATAACTTTCTACAGTCGCCCTGTTCGATAAATGTAGGTATTGTTCAGGGAAATGAGTTGATAAGGGTATACCCGAAACAAAGGGAAAAACGAAAATCAATTTACCAGTAAAATGTTGCTTTCAAGACCTTTCATATTTGATATTTAAGATTTTGTAAAATTTAATAGGTTTACATGAAAAAGTTGACTTTTTCTGGAATGAGACTGTACACATTTCTCTGCAACAACAAGGTCTTATTTCTCAGAAAAGGTTGAATGAGATAAAAAGTCTCATTTGACCTCGTCAGAGCAACAAAACTCCTTCGTCAACGAAACTAGAAACTTGAATGAAATAGAAAATTAAGGGGTGATGACTTGTCAAAAAATAATGTTGATCTTTCATACATCTTTTTTGACCATCCCCAACTCAGACTCATCATCCTAAAGTTGCAATTGTTATTTTATTTTTTTTTTAGAAAACTGATAGACTAGAAATTGATCAGCAGACACTCAATGAGAAGGCAATGAAAAAAATATCGGTGGTGTTCCCTATAATTACAAGGGGTAGAAAAGCAAGCCCCAAAATTTGTTTCGTAGGAAACTTTTTTTTTCATATTATACCATTAAAAATAATATTTTTGATAGCTTGATTGATTTTGAAAAAATAAGGTTTCTTGCCTAAGGTAACGGTTTCTGAGAACTTCATCAACAGATGCGCAACAGGAGTCGTGAAGGCTGGAATTATCTTCTAACTAGAAAACGTAGAAAAAAATCAACACCGACTTTGCTGTGAAATTTTTCGTATTGAGAATTGAAAATGAAGAAATGCAGCATATATTTCGTCGCAAAATCTTTGTCATTTTAGTGCTCAAGGTCATGAAATGTGGTGAATATTGAATTTTGTAAAATTTCAAACGTTCCTGGCGAAGGAAATATATGAACTTCATTAAATATTTAATAATAGCAAAAGTGATCCTCGTTGCCTATTTTAAAACGAAGTTATGTGGTTTGCAACAAAAATTGACACCACTGAATATAAAAATACTGAAATTTCATTAATTTTTGACCTGAACTGCGCCTGGTTTCATAAAAAAAACTTTCACAAAATGAATTTTCACCACATTTCTTGATAAAAATTGAGAATTCCTGCGAAAAATGACCGCCATCTGATGTATGCCTTGCTGCATATCTATTATTTCTTATTTATGTATTGACGCTGTTTCGAAATTGGTGGATTTCATATATTTAGAACTCAAAGGAGTGATACAGAATTTGTTTTTTTGGAGCGCCTAGAGCTCTACGTCTCTAATCGCTTGTACATTAATTCTGGGACACCGGACACCCTATAATATACTGGGTATATTTGAAGATGGGGCTTTTTTTTCAACAGAAGGTAGAAATGGTCAAAATAAAGCGTTTCACCAAAAATCACCCATACAAAACTTTCAAAATGACAAAGTAAAAAAAAATTGAAAATGATAACTGAAATAGATTCTAATACGACCCTAGACAGTTTGTTAGCTGAATTATCCCAAAGCAGTGGGAAAAAACTTGGCTCGTTCGATATTTACGTGATAATGAAAATGGAAACTCAGAATTGCCGAATTGTTCTCAATATTATTAAGTAACTTACACGATTTTATGAAATGGCTCATTTCGATACCAACTGACAGAAACGACTTAGGACACAAGTGTAAAAATAAGAATAATACTTCAAAATCTCACCAATAAAATTCGTCTAAATAATTCAAGATTTTTTCCACAATGGGCATCACAATCTTCAACGTAATTCGTCGTAAAAATGGGATGAAATGTGGAAACATCATAGCACTTTTGCAACATAACTAACATAAGCACTTTCAAGAAACTACCTCGATTTTCTACATTTTTTTCACCCTAAATTGCACGATACAACAATTATGATTCTCTCAAAAGTGTCCTGATGCATCGAATCCGATGAACTTGGTACTGAACCATTCATTATCCAGTCATATGTTTATGTTTTGTTTCGTTTTTGCGATGCCAGGGTCACCTTCCACAGTCCCGTACCTGAAATTCAATGAAATTTTGTCGAACTTCTAGGGGTTGTATCTCAGCCATCTTGGATATTTTATATAGACGATTTTGGTTAAACGACTTATTTTGATAGTTCTACCTTCTGTCAAAAAAAAGCCTCACCTTTGAAAACACTCTGTTTCTTGGGTCGCAACGTCTGAATTCACTTTGGTATCAAATTAAACTTAACTTAAATTGGTTGAAGAAGTAATGAATGGTTGAAAAGAGAAATTATGAAATTTCTTCAAAAACACAGCTTCTTCGCAGAATAGCTCGCTTCGGTAAACGTATTTAATTAGCAGTTTCGCTGCAATCGCGAACATTTGATTGGTCCACTGTTCCGAAGTGTGGCTATGGAATCACATCGCTCGGGGGTGTTTGGATTATGGAATCTCAAACTCGGCCCCATCCGGAGCTGTTACTCTTAGCGCGCCGCCGAAGGCGCTTACTTAGGATGGAAACGGCAAGAGCAGCGATGTAGCCCGTTCCAAATACAAATATACTAAATACAATCCTTCTAGCAGTTGATCTGATTTACAGCTAAGAGGGTTAACAGCTCTCCTTCGTTCCCCCAGCCTCCCGCTACGATCCCCGTCTGAAATAGGTTTTAGATGACGAATGTGATGTAGTCGGGCCACGGGGTTATCGGATATGATCGCAGTAATTAAAATTGGAATTGAAATATCCACCCCTGCGACTATCTGGAGGTGTTGGGATGATGAATTGTCACCTCAGGATCAACGTAGACGTAGACGTAGCAGGAGTTAGGAGAAAACCCAGTTGGAATATGTTACGAGGATGTATTGATAGTTAGCCTAGACCAGTTCCATAAATAAAAAAAATATTGCGTTACCATAACAACGAACAATAACTCATTAGAAGTGTCAATGTGAAGTTTGAGGTAAAAAAAGTAAACCAGAGTTACGCAATAAATTAAAAAAAGATGTGCACCGAAATTGTGAAAATCGAAAAATTGGAGTAATATAGAGCCATCATCAAATACCTGTATTTACAATTGTTAAGAGGTAAGCAGATTTACGAAGATATGCCTAATACCCTTGGTGATCAATGCCCTTCGTATGCGACCGTGAAAAATTGGACTGCAAGCTTCAAAAGAAGTAAATTTTCCATTGAAGATGATGACCGATCGGAAAGGCCAGTTTCTGTGTCAGTCCCCAAAAATATCGATGCAGTTCATGGCATGATTTTATCTGACCGTCGAATTGGACTAAGACTGATATCTGAAGCATTGAATATTTCATACGAACTCGTTCATCATATAGTTCACGTCAATTTGGACATGGAAAAAATTGCTGCAAAATGGATCCCCAAATGTTAGAATGTTGACCAAAAGCGTGCAAGGGTAGAAGCATCGAGTTCGATCTGTGCTCGATTTGAAAACGATGTAGATTTCTTAAACCGAATTGTTACTATGGATGAGACTTGGGTACATTTGTACGTTCCAGAAACAAAGCAACAATCGATGGAATGGCGACATTCTGGTTCTCCAAGACCTAAGAAGTTTCGTGTCCAAAAATCTGCTGGAAAAGTTCTTGCTTCAGTTTTTGGGATTGCTATGGAGTAACCGTGATTGATTTTTTGGATAAGGGTAGAACAATAACCGGAGATTACTATTGGGCATTACTGACCACTCTTCGGAAAAAAATTAAAGAGAAAAGACGCGGAAAGCTATCCAATGGTGTTTTGTTTTTGCAGGACAACGCCCCTACACACAAATCTCATGTTGCCATGAAAAAATTTGTGATTTAGGGTTTGAATTACCAGAACACCCCCCTTATTCAGCAGATTTAGCTGCATCCGACTATCATCTCTTTCCTCAACTGAAAAAAAGTTTAAAAAGTCATAAATTTTCTTCCAACGAGGAGGTAATAAGAGCTGTGGAGGTCTATTTTGCAAGGAAGAAACATTTTTTTGAAAGGTCTAGAGACGTTGCAGGTTCGCTGTAATAAATGCATCCAATTAGTAGGAGAATATGTTGAGTAATGAAATATTTTGACATTGAAATTTTGTTTGGTTCTATAGTAGGCTTAGAATTTTTCAATATATCCTCGTAGATTTCAGTGTTATCGAAACGCTATCAAAGTGAGAGTCGAATACTGGGCCTGCTATCTTCTGAAATTCTTTAGGGTCCCAGTCTCTGAAAAACAAAGTCGATTAAAAGATTGAAATAATCGATTGGCTCCTGCGTAAATTCTTGCTTTAATTTGTTTGGAGCAAATCAGATGGAAAAAATTGTTGCCTGACAATGAACGGAAAATGGAACTTTATGGTAAAACTTCGTAACGTTCCTGACAAATTAGTACAAGAATTCAGGCTGAAGCAAATCGATCACTTAAATTTTTTAATTGATTTTGTTTCAGAGACAGGGAATGGAAACCCTAAAGAATATCAGAAGATGCAGAGTCCTCCTAGAGTAAATTTCAATCGATAACTCGGCCTTCTACTTTTGGGGTATTTCGTTTAAAAGGAATGACAATTTTTCAAAGCGTGATAGATTTAGGTTATCTAACCTAAATCTATCACGTGGATTTCTTAAAACAAAATAGATGGTAGAATGAACTTATTTCGAAAAAATGCACGGTCACGTCGATGTTTGATTCAAGAGGGACAACTTCTGGGTCAAATTCACAACCATATCGTTTTAACCCCTTCCTGTTACAACCCCAACACCTAAATTTTGAATAGTACGGATGGGGTGAGAGAAATATCTCATTTGAAAGGCCTTTCTATTCTGAGTTTGGCATATCAAGTTTTTTGTCATTAAATTCATTCGTTTTCGAAATATTCACATTTATATTTTAAACAATTTTGGTTTTCCAACTGTCAAAACATTTTTGGGTTTCAAATCAGCTCTATGTTGTCCGTTCTATAGACTAAGTAATTACGTATTTCTTATAAAGTGAATTTACTTCGAAAAAAAAATAAATTGAATTTCAAGTACGGGACTGTGAAAGGTGACTCCGGCTTCGGAAAAACGAAACAAAACATGAACATATGGATGGACAATGCATGGTTCAGTACCAAGTTCATCGGATTAAGAGCATCAGGTCACTTGAGAGAATAACAGTTGTTTCATCGTGCAATTTAGAGTGAAAAAAATGTAGAAAATAGAGGCACTTTTCTTTGAAACACTGAAATGTTATCAAGTGTCAACCGATACAATTCGGCCGTACTTTATCCTCGCTTAGTCTAGGCTTTTTTGCCGAGGCCGCTTTGGAAAAAATCTCAACTTATAATAGGTGTGATCATATAATTTCGAAAGTTTTGAAATTCCATTCATAGTTATTGAAGCGATCCTATACAGAATTTCGTCAAATCAACCTACACTTTATGTATCCCAATCTAACTCTTAGGCAGAATTAAAATTTTATAGTTTTCACTTTATTCAACCGACGCAAGTATTCAGAATCGTATAAAGGAGGGCGTATAATGGGCCATTCGAATGTAGCAATAAATTAATAATTTAAGTATTAATATCGCCAATTTATGGTTGAACCAATAATACCAGGGACTGTCATCGTATTTTTCAGAGATGGAATGGCATTAAATGAGCAATGTTAATACCGAATATACGGATGAATGCAAGGCATAAAGAACTGCGCTAATAATAACATCGGTTATAAACTTTTAACGACTGGAACAGGTCGACGGAAAACGATGGGGAGGACAAACATTGTTCTGAATTTGGAGGATGAATACTTTGTTCTGTTTCTTCGAAAATTGGGCTGAATTCAAACAAGAAAATAATTAATTTCACTGTCTAACACATTGTGTCGAATTGCTCTGGGACTAGGGAGTCAACCCTCATTTGCTATTTATGTATGATACATGTAACGTAACGTTAAAGTGACATGAGCAATTAAAGACAGATTCAAATATTACTCGATTTTCAATCTTCAGAAATGCGGCCTTATAGATTTTAATCGATCGAGTTCATTAGCATTCCACTTATCGAAACGACAATTTAAATACCAAAAATTATGGATATAAGTCACAATGATGAAATAAGGCACCTGACATATAAAGCCCAGAAGAGGAGTTATAATATCAAATTCGAATATCCATTTTTCGATTGTTGCATGTATAAACGATTAGCGCAGGGCCGGAATGTGATATTTTTCGACAAATTATCCTGGAAAATTTCAGTTCCAACTTTTGGGTTGGCAAAAAAGTTTCCTGGATGACAAAAATTTTTAGTACTTGAGTTGCTTTTCATTGGTTTGCTCTCCCAATTTGTGATAATGAATCATGAATAATAATCTTTCGAATCGGTAATAAAAAATAATATTTTCAAGCAAATTATATATACATATTTATATAATAGGTATGGTGTCTTCACGAATCAGTGTTCCTATTTTAATTTAGCCTCATATAGGGCTTATAGGGGGATACATTTTGTTTGAAAATCAGCTTCTCACTCATTTTTCTTTTATCTGATAAAAAGCAGCTTGAATTGAATACAAAATTGAAGATAATTAATGATCATTCGAGTCAAATGTAAATCTGAAGACCACCCAGAAATGCCAGCTGGTGCGTAAAACTGTAGTGTAATAAAAAGAATCAACTATTTACCTTTCTGGGGAATTAAAATTTCACGATTCAAAAAGATATGGATACAAAAACAAGTAAACTGAAGACCACCAAGTATCGTCGTGTAATAGAACTTGGAATGCGCCATGATTCAGTAGATTTTAAATTCCTGAATGCTTCTTTTTATATTCCCCTTTTGTACAAATAATATATTGAATTGATGAGTAGACGGACCAACACTTACATATGAAGCTGAGAACAAACATTAAATTTGGAGTTGTTTTTCTTAAACAAATGGTTCACGGTCGAATTAAATACACTGCGCAAAAAAATTAACGCACAGCATGAAAATCTCAAATTTATTCTACAACTGAAGGTGTTCTCAATGATAATTATTTTTATCCGAATTATGCATGCATATGTTATCCACTTTTAATGGTTTTCTTCAATACAGATGTTTTTTCCCAGCAGGAATAAAAAAAGATGATATTAACTTTACCAGTTAATTAATGATATTATCAGATTTTGAATATATTGGCTCCATTCTAAAATCAGTTGTTCTCGATCAATTCTAGTGATCAATAGTTTTTCTTTCGTTTGATTTTCTACACTTAATCGCTATGCAACGCGAAACACGCAATTCGACCCAAGAGGAATGTGCCCAAGCGGTGGTTTTGCGAGAAGAAGGGTGGACATACACAAGAATTGCAGAAAGGTTTGGAGTTTCCCATACAAGTGTGTCCAGAATGTTGCAGCGATTCAGGGAGACAGGTATGAATGTCCGAAGACCAGGACAGGGTAGACCACGGGTAACAACTGCCATTCAAGAACGTTACTTGAGAGTTTCTTCGTTGAGACAACGGTTTGGAACCGCTCGCCTCCTCCAAATTCAGCTTGAGCAAACTCATGAGGTGCAAATTAGAACTCAGACAATAAGAAATCGCCACAGAGAATATGATTTAAGGCCTCGTGTCGCGGCAAGAGGCCCAGCTCTTACCCCAGCCCATCGAAGGGCGCGTTTGGATTTTGCGAGAGAGCATATCCATTGGGAAGAGGCCGATTGGGAAAGAGTTCTCTTCACAGATGAGTCTAGATTCTGCCTCTACCATTGTGATCGACAATTCCTTGTATACAGACGTCCACATGAAAGATATGCTCAGTGCAATTTCCTGAATACTACTGGTTTCGGGGGAGGATCGATTATGGTATGGGGTGGAATATCTTCGACTGCTCGCACAGACCTAGTGGTCGTTGATAATGGAGCTATGAATTCTGATAAGTATATAAGGAACATTCTTGAAGAGCATGTACTGCCATTTGCCCCATTCATTGGTGAAAATTTTATTTTTATGGACGATAATGCCAGACCCCATCGTGCGCGCATCGTTCAGGAGTACCTTGAAGAGGTTGAAGTCTCTCGAATGGAATGGCCAGCAAGAAGTCCAGATCTCAATCCGATTGAGCAGGTTTGGGACAACCTCAATAGAAGTCTGAGAAGTTCAGAAAATCGTCCAGCTACTTGAACTTAGGAATCCAACTCGGAGAAATTTGGGAAGGATTAGATCAGAACATTTTAAGATCACTCATTTTGAGTATGAACCGTCGTTGCCGAGCTGTAATTAACGCAAGGGATAGAAATACCAAGTATTAAATCACTTATCAGCATTTCAGTATTTTGAAAATTATTCATTTCTCTTCTTTCACATAAGATTCGGTGAAATCCTGAATTTTTCTTCCATTTAATGTGTCTTGTTTCGTTCAAAACCCGAGAGAACATAAAAAAAGTTATAAAGTCAATGTAGAGTTAACTTTCATTAATATTGAGATTTTCAGAATGTGCGTTAATTTTTTTGCGTAGTGTACTTTCATTATTATACAATCTACAGTTAATTTAGGTTGCAATGCAACTAACATTTTTTTTCTATTAGCGTTGTTGAAATTTTCTCGCAAATATCAATTTACACCCTGCATATTATTTTTTATGGATTTTTCTTATTCTTCTTCGAATATTTCCAACTAATTATTAGAAAACACTGTACCAGATTATTTGAAAATTCATTCAGATTTGGTCCCGATTAAGGTCCTTCGAATTCCAATTCGAGTTCATATGATGTAAGGATCTCAGTTCTAGAGCCAATCCTGTTCAATCAATGTTGACCAGAATGAGGCAAAACCGTGAAGACTCGTCTGAATGATGAAGAACATGTTTCGATCACCCTCAGCTGATAGTTTCCGATATCGAAATGGTCATAATTGTTCCTCGGGGCTGGGTTGAACGATAAAATCTTATTTTGTCTGTTTGTACGCATTTAACACAATGTAATGATGTCTGAGTCTATCCACGCTGTATAATTTACTGTTTTCTCCGTGAAACCTAATAATGATATAGAATGAAATTCATCACCAATATTATATTTTATTTATAATTTTTTTTCTCAACATATGGATCCGATGGAAATTTCTGGCAGGTACGGGCGACTGGTTTATTGTTGGATTGATTGGTTTTTTTTTCGATCCAAATCTGTTGAGATCGGAATTTCGAATTAGGGATGTCTAGGTGTATGGTGTTCGGTAAGTTTAAATCTCAGAATGAAAAAATCGACTGTTCAGTTGCCCACAGATGATTATAAATTGAGACATCGAAGTATAGTTATTATAAATCAAATTTCGCATAAATCGTAGTTGAGGTTGCGAATCAGAAAATTTATATTCTTTCCTCGTGAATGATCACACTTCTGTTGAGTGAAGGATGAGTGATGAAACTAATATTGTGCATATTTCACTAAAAATTTTCGTCTGATTTCTTGGTGAAAACCTCAAAATGTCGTTCGAAAATTATTGTATGGTGAGGAGCTGTGGATCAAATAAAAAGGAAAATGGGAATGTGAGTATAAAAACTGGTAACATGTGACTAGGTCATTCAGTGATTTTTATTTTCAATGACGCGAAGTGGGTAAAATTTTCAGGTCGTAAAGGCCTGCAAACACTACTGACTACACCATGTGCAATGAATATTTTACTTCAATTCATTTGAGAACTGTTCATACACGTAAATTGTTGTATGCAGGAAGCATCCCTTGCATGAAGGGCCTGTTTAGGGGAAATTATGACTTTTATACGTCCGTTCAAAGATTCTCAATTGCCTTCAATATAATCAGAAATGCAAAAGTTTAATTGATTTCGATTTTGGAATCGGGTGACTGTCAAATTGTCGTTTGGAAAGTCAAAGTTTTATGAAACCTTCTGTGAGTGTTTTTTTCATTCATTAATCAATTTGTATATTTTGTCATAAAGAGACCATACCATGAAGAAATCATAAAAAAGCATGAAGAAATTATATTGACGGATTGAAGGTTTTTTTCAATCGTGGTTCTGAAAATTTTGTGAATACTATGTAAGTAACGGAAATGTGTATCCTATGACGGTAAATTGAATATTGGTTCATATTAATTTCTGATATAAATTGTACAAATTCAACTGAGTTTATTATTTCAAAACGTTCCGCACAGAAAAAACACCTTTGACGTACCTATAGCAGATAACCATATACTCTTGTGTTCTAGTCAAAGCTCTATTCGTTGTCCATAATTTCAAATTTTTGTGAATTTTTTATAGATTGCAAATAAATATTTATCACATCCAAGAGCGTATTTCATTGATACCAATTGATTCCAAACAATGTTCAGATGAAAACTAACATCCTGGTCACAAAACAAAATCATCCTTTTGTTTTGTCGCTCTGGTTTTTTGTTTTCTGGTTTCAACAAGGTCAATATTGAAATTCAATACAAGGAATAGAATTCGAATTTTGCTCCCCTCAATTATAAAACAGAAAACTGTTATTAAACAGTTTTTCTGTATTGACAATACGTTTTCAGCGCCATCTCATTGTCAAATGTGTTTTCACTGGTCAAAATGTAGTCGGTTTTTAATACTAGCGATATGAGGGCATTTCCTATCTTTCTACTCTATAATCTTTGCATATGCCTAAATAATGGTCTTCTGTTTTCACAAGAAAGATCATGGATATTGATTGCAATACCTTATGACTTGAATATTGATGATAGATGACGATCTACAGCTTTAAAAAAATTGCTTAAAAATTTGACTCTTCATTTATATTAAAACGATTCTCATGTCCCAAACGACTGGATAAAAATCCTCCGAATCCTGCAAATCGTTTTCTATAGCCCGAGCAAGGTTCAGAATCTCGATTTAATTAGGTTTCATAAACATAGCACTTGTGTCCCTGTAAATCTTGGTGGTGCAAACACACACGGCCCGCAAGATCCCCATACACGAGCCCATTATATGCAAATGTGGCAGCCGCTAATGAGGTTAGCGTTTGGAGATACAGATCCCGCCGCATTCAGAGATGGCCGGACAAAAAGAGAACCTCTCTGTACGTTGCGCTATCAGCAAGCATCGGACTCGCGAAACAGATATAAAATGGGTTTTGTTTACAACTTAATTAAGATTATTGGATGTTTTTGCGTAGGTGACTGCATCAGGTCGCTCTGAGGAAGGAGAAAGCGTTAACCTCGCTGTTGTGCGGTATTTGGGGTAGAACAGAAAAGAACAGAGGAGCTTTACTCAACTATAAAAATGATCTCCAGAGAAATACAAAGAACATTTTGATTATGTCCTAGAGAGAGAATATTTTTATTGAGTCCTAGAGAGAGATTGAAGATGAGTAGATTAGACTACTCTAAAAAATTTTCAAGGAAATTAAGAATAAGAATTAACATCCTTTCTCTGAATATTGTTTTCGAAGCAGATACAGGCCTATTAACCATGTAAATGTATGAGAAAGTGTTTGACAATAAAAAAACCTAAAACGACTCTAAAATTCTGATAATGTCATGTCAGAAACTCAACTAACCTATGATTACTTTCATCTCATTGGATTTTCTTTCATCAAAAATACTTATTGATCAAATGGTCGATCTGAAAAATGCTTCTTCACATTCAGATGTGTGTGTTTATTGTTTATATACTTCTCGTGCTATCTGAATGGGGAAGTAGAGCTCAGTTATGTTCCAGGAAAGAGTTTTTTTTTGCTCAGGTTATTATCTTTCCACAATCAAGGATTTCCTTTAGTGGTAAAAATTGAGAATTGCTTAACTTCCTTATTCTTGTCCAAGTGGATGTTAATAATGAATTATTGTTTCCTTTATCTAATTGATTTGTATCTTAAGGCATAGAATGAAGGTTTATTTATTTCTTTTATCAATCAAACTCCAATCAAGTTGATTATGACCATAGAATAGTATTCCCCAATAGTTCGTTTGGCTGAACAGTCAGTTCAGCATAACTCCACTACAGTTTTTTTGACTGCTAGAGTGTAGAGTCCATTTTCTGACTTATTTGTCAATTTAACAGAATGCATGTGAGGTACCAGAATATTCTTAGTTTAGTGTGCTGTAAGTCAGAGGTAAATTGTTGGGGAAATCCTCTTCGATGACCTTTTTACAGTCAAATACTGTAAAGTATTATTTCTTGCGAATTTTATAATTTAATTATATTTTATGAAGTCTAACAAATTATTAAAAAATTATTACTTTCGAAATATTTCAATTTCAAAATTGAAAAAATGATGAAATAAAAGAACGTACACCTACACATAAAGATTCTACGTACATCTATGCAAATCAAAGAAAATTAAGCGGAATCCGAAGGATTGATGATAAAATAATATAAGATAATAAACTAATTCATTTTGATACATAGGAACATGGGTTTTTAGAGAAACATTACGAAGAGTGTATAGATTTCAACTCATTGCATCGACTAAATTTCAGTGAAATCGCCTATTTCATATCCATTCGGTAATTTTGTTCCATTTAATACTTCAACATTTGCCTCAGAGTTATCTTCTCCCTATGTTTTTCCTTGTCAAAACTATTCTTCATCATCGCAATATTTTTTTGGAAATTCATTCAACCGATTGAATGTATGCCAAACCATTGATGGCTTCAATTTGGATTTTTTATGGTGATTGATAAAAGAAATATTTTTTGAAGCAATGAAATATTACTGCCGTAAAAATATTGAAAATAGAAATAACATATTAAATATCAATTATTAAATTAGATATTAAATATCAAATATCATTAATTCGGTTCCTTCGTTCATTATATGGCTTATGACAAGTTATACCTAGATCATATAGAGAATTCCATTGGTGAACTTAGTGTTGCACTAAATTAGGACATTTTGAAATTATTGCACTAAGTTGAAAGTGTGCACTCAATGTGCACCAGTTTTATATATGAAATTTCTTGTAAAGGGAAATTCCCATTGTAAAATTAGATTTGGAACATTTAGATCTTTCGAGATTTATGAATTGTTGTAAGGTCAAATTATGATCTCAACTCAGTGGACACCAGTTGTACCGAAAGTTTCATGTGGATATTATAGAACTGCTCAATTCAGAGTAAACGTCAAAACATGATCACTGAAAGTGAAGCCCAAAATGTCTAAAAACATGGTGTATGCACTGACTTAATTTAGTTTTTCCAATTTTGAGAACAAGGCATAAGTTTCGTTACTGTAGGTAGCGCTATTCAGAAATTGACAGCTTGACTTAGAATAAAGGCTTGATTGGCTTGAATATGAAAAGAATTTTCAGTGTAAAAAATAATACCTTATCATTCGAACTTTCCTTTTTCTCGATGAGTAAATCAAGACTCTTGGGTGCGTAGGTATTCATCGCATATTGCTCAGGAAAAGTTGTTTCTTGTTTTTAAACATGAAAGGATTCACTTCTTCGGGAGAAACACTAATGAAACAAAACATTCCGATTGTAAAAGCACGCAGTTGTCGCCTTGATTGAGGGGAATGCATTAAAAAACAACTGGTTCCGCAGTAAACACCCGAAAATTCCGACTGTAGTCAGCACATATACCCGCTAATTGGCGTAAAACGTTGAGCTGAATGGAACCACTAGTGAGAAAAAATTGGAACACTTTTTTATCTTTCGTCCATCTCTCGCGAACTTGATCAAATAAACAGGAAACCATGGTCTTTTATTAAATAAGTCGAAAAGCGGTGGAAATGACTTATGAACACCACCTGTATCATTAGGCTCGATTTGTAATGACAGCATAATGGTTTAATTGATACATATCGACCCAAACCGTGCATAAAAGCGAAATATAAGTGGCATTGCGGTGTGCATCGTCGCAATCATCTTTGTCTCGGTCCCGTAGAAATTTTCATAAATATGGTTCTGATACTTATCGAATGCCCGTTTAAAAACGCTCATAATTGCTTCAAATGGGATGAATAATTGTTGGAATCGTAAATCTTGGTGTCGTAGGGAATGCGTTCCCTATATGGATGGGTTCTGAGTTAGCTTTTAGTCGTTTATTTCATGCATGGGTTGAATATGGTTTATTATTTCTTGATGGACATGAAGAAAAATAGATACCCAGAGAACTTTCCATTTTATTCAGGTTCTTTGCCTATAAATGGAAGTTAAACCCAAGACACGAAGATTGGGAGTTTTCATTGAATCAATGACTACAATAGTGCTTCCAAATCCGAGAGGTCAGCGTGGACAAACTGAATAACGCGATATTTTTTAACAAGTGCCACATATTACATTGGAATCAAGTTCTTGATGCGTTATCACTACATGTTACAGTGCTTACGGCTGGCCTCTCTCCTTCTGACGAAAATGATGTATTTTTTATGAAATATCTTTGAAACGTCACATTTTGAAATAACCATTTCAACCATTTCCCAAAAAAAATTATTTTAAGTACTTAAAATGATAATTAAAAATGGATATTTAAAATTTAAAGCGTTTCGTTTCAATTGCACAAGTTGGCAACATTGACTGAAATATGAGTTGATAATAAAGGACAACAAATACACTATCTTGATGAGAGAGACAAAGTCTATGAAGTCTGGGACGAACGAGGAAGGCCGTAAAATTTTATGGGATTTTAATGGCCGGTTCACAGCCCTCTAAAGGCTACAGACGGCTATGGCCGGTTGCTGTTGAGGCCATTATTTTTTTCTTCTTCTAGTATGCGCTGTTGCCAAATCGTAAACTTGAAACCAAGCGATTTAAATTTCAAAACTTAATATTTGAAGAATGATTTTGAATACTTTCCGCGGTGCATTTGAAGAATTCACGAATGAAACTCTTAAATATTCAGTTTAAACTTGCATATGCTGTGATACCCCAAATTGAGGATTATAGAATGTTTTAAATCAGTAGAATTAAACAGAGCATCGGTAGGGGATTTGAAGTAGCGATTTATTTATTTCATTTATTTATTTCGACGATGAAGTAAATTAAAAACAAAGTAACATAAAAAAAAATAAACTTAAATTAGATGTGGCCTCCTCCGACTTCTATGCCTTTTCTAATTCTTTTTATAAAGGACTTTCGAATGTCGAAGACAATATTATTCTGTCCCCTTATAAAAAATTCAACTTTAACGCCCTCTATCCTTTTCCACAGCAATATTTTTTTGAGGTATATTTGGTCCTATCGCCATATTTTGGTCCAAACAATCTGCCCTTAGCTTATGTCCCAATAGTTATGAATCACCCTGTATAATATGAATATAGAAAAAAGTGTCTGGCAAAATAATTTGCAAGGGTTGCTTTTTCTCAACACCAGGGCGGATATAGCCATTCTTCATGTGGAGGGTAATCCACTCATATAAATTTCGAAATAAAGTTCACATGACCACAGATCGTGTATGGATCTCGATACTCATGGGGTGAGTAATTATCCCCATTACCCACCACCAAATTTTTTTTATTGTCTTCTTTCTCATATAGAATGTCTGCTCAATTTCAATTCTGTTAGTTTTCGGGTTTCTGAAGAAAAACTGCTTTTGAGGTGCCATCTTTGGGGAGCTTTATCTGAGCATGGACTACCTACTCAAAAAAAATCATAAGGAATACACTTTTTTGACAAGGAATCAACCCTTACTTTCATTCGTAACAACTCATTTACACCCTATATACTGTGATCTGCAATTCGTGGTAGGTATTCATTCAACAATAACCTCATTCATTATATTGAAAAGTTTTGGAAAAAGGCTGTAATGTATGAATTCGACCACTTTTCAAAGAATTCACGAAGCAGCAAAAGTGACGAATGCACCTGAAATGAGGTCACAGGTACAAAAGGTACATGCGGGAAAATCTTCGAAGAAGGACGAGGCTCTTCAGCATCTTCATGTAGGTCCTAAATTGGCGGTCTGAATAGAGATATCCTATACACGGTTATCCAAGGCGGCGGTGACCCAGCAGAGGCGCACAGGTCTAGTCGCCAAGAGTTGTTATCGCAGATATTATCTCCGTTTATCTGCCTCATCTAAAGGATCTCGGACCGTGTTAACACAAATTATTGGTACTCCGGCTGGAATAACTGGCCACTTTACCCGATTAAAATTGTGTTTTGAATGCGATCATTACCGTAGGGAACGTCTTGATTTCAATTTGGAATTGTTAGACTGGTTTTTAAGGCCGTTGGACGGGTCGGATGAAAAAAGGATCTACATGTAGGGGGAATACTGCGAAAGTTGGAATGGCTGATTTATAATTGCGGAGAAAAACCCCTTCGGTCTACATCTTCCTTGAAATGAGCTTGAGGTGACAACAAGAAGCGGTTTGAGAGTAGGTTCCCAGTACCATAAGATACTCTAACAACAAAAGGCAACAATGACTTAGGTTCTGAATAGGAGCACCAAAAATTTTCAGCGTCCTGGGGAAAAACTACCAGTCCAATCTCTTCCGAAAAACGGCCGCAATTCATTTATCTCGTCATTGCATCTTCTACTCACAGCTAGACAGCCAGAGTATAGTGTTCCATATGTCATCAACATTACATTATTTTTTGTGACTACGTAGATTATTCACTCAGTTTTTAAATTTTGACCTATACCTACAAGGTGAGTCTGACTCGTACAAATATTAACAGTAGATTTTTGAGCTCAAAAGAAACACTTTTTTCCTATACCTTTTTTTCTGAATCGGCTCGGTTTAAAAGGTACAAGCTGCCGAAAAACCATAAAAAATTTGCGAAAACGGAATCTTGAAATTATTTTCCTTTCTGTACGTGTTACTCCTCCACTTTTTTGAATCAATTAAAACAGTCAATTCACACATTCCTACTCACTTACGGTGAGTCCTGTTACTCCTGTCAAGCAAAACATGTGGAATATTGAGTTCCTCAGAAAGTCCTATCAATTACTTTCTTTCAAAAGTGATTTGCTTATATAGTATTGATAGTCTTGTATGAAGGCCAAAAATATTGCTTTTATTCAATATAATGGATGATTTGACTTCAGTTTCTGTTTTCATATCTGAATAAAAATGCAAAAGATAATATGACATGGCTCCTTTTGATTTTTATTCACAATGACACATTAGTCGATCTTTAGTTTTTTTTTCAATCCAGCATTCAAATCTTCATATTCTGTAGTAGGCATGGAATACTGCTTCTGTCTAAATCATGAAATAACTGAGTTCAAGAATTATTGTCATTTGGTTTTACTCTATGTTTCATTTCAACTTATTTTATTTTTCTAATTCATTCATGTCACAACTATGTCTATTTCTTCTTGTTTTGAAGGTATTCATTGAGGATCAATTTTTTGAAGTTATAGAAAAAATAACTATATTTTGTAGTGAAATTTGGAATTGCAATCCTCGTTAGTCTGAAAAATATTATCCACGATCGGAAATTGAGTACACTAAGAGCATTTTAGAGGTACATCCAATGAGAATAAAATTTATGCAGTTTTGAATATAAAACCACACACGGAGATGAATATGTATTACTAATCAATGTGTTTAGTTTATATAAGAACCTACTAGTATTGGAAAAAAATAGATATATTATATAAATTTCTTGATTCTTCGCAGTATTCGACCTTCGATAAAAATTCCTGTTTATATCTTAGAGTTAAATGAACACACAATAAAGAAGAGGAACACTGTAATCTCCGTGAATAAAATTGATGGTTCGATGAAAAATTTTTCAACAGAAGAAAAAATTTGGTTTCAAGTGTCGTTGAGAATTTCTCAATTTGCGGAGTTATCCAATTGGAGTGAAAAAAAAAGTTTTCTTATCTAGTGAAGAAAAAAGATACCTAAGTTTTTTTTCTTCTTGAATTTTGAGTTGAATAAATTAATTATTCTCCTCTGTTGTTATTATTTCATGTTGTCCATAAGCAAATGGTTAACCCCACCGCCTTCTGCAAGAAATAATGATGAAGCCAGTGCTGGAATTTATCTTCTGTTGAGTAATCGATAAAGTAATACAAAAAGTGCCACCTACCTATTTATAGTTTCCTTATAGAAACATAAGCCAATTTTATAACTGAAAAAGCAAAAATGGTTTTCGTTTGAATAAAACGCAAAAATATTCATAATTTGGTTTATTTTCGATTTTGAGATATTAACATGTACATCACACATATTTAAACCTACATTCTAAATATCAGCTCGAATTCAGTAAATGTAAAATTCCAACTGGAGTTTTTGGTGCGAGAAAAATTTTGCTATATTCGTATCATTATATACAAGTTTTCGGGAATACATCAAAATTTTCGATATTTATGCTTTTAAATATATAAATATTTAAGTTAAATTAACTACTCTCCTTCAAAATAAACTGCTACTCTTACACTGGGAAATGGCACAAAACTAACTGACAGAATGTAAAATTCCATCACTGGCCACTGACCAGTCTCATTATTGAGATGATGACAGTGCCGGGTTCACTAAAGCTAACAATTATTCCACTAAAAAATTGTTTAACCTACACAATTAAATAGTCGAAGGTATATATGTACAACTATACTAAATATATTTGTTCTAGTCCATCGATATATCATGCACACAGTGCTATCATCGAATAGAATTGACAAGTCTTTTTACAAATCCATTACATAAACTTTTTGCAGTACTCAAAAAAAAAACAATGAATATGACAGATGGATATAAAATTCTGCCAATTATAAAACTCCGATAATCGAGAAATGGACAACTTCATATGAATTTCTAGGTTAAATTTACAAGTACGAGATTCAATATCGTTTAATTGTCTTCGATCTCACAATATCAGATAGTTATTCTCATTGGACGACGCTCTACGAACGGTTACTCTATTTACAAGATCGCGTTGTCCTCAGTTCCTTATTTTACTTTCAACGGCTTTGCGTCGCAGCCAGATACATGTAATATTGTGCGAGTGACAAAAGGTATATCATGTTGCTATTTGTACCTTTTTCATAGTTGATCTGTCTTTCCTGTTGACGTGCATTATCTGCTGCAACTTTGAGCAAACCCTGAATGTTTCGCAGAAGGGTTTCAGTCGACGAAATTGTTGAGTCTGGCGTTTGGCCATTGGCTGAGGCCATTACGTTGGCCAGAGACGAGTAATTCAATGCTGTATGGTGGGATTCTGTGCTTGGGGGCGCAGGCATGGGAACATCTCCTTCTTCCAGATCTGCAACAATAAGACGTGTTTTAATGATGGGCTATGAATTTAAATATTATAGTCATGCTGAAATGCTGTGAATTGCACAGATTAGGATTGAGGTTTTTCAAGGTTCTTAACCGGGATTTATCATAGAAAATCATGAGAAAGGAAACAATGGTAATGAAGCAACCAATAAATTTTGTTTCATTAACTTCAATGATAAAGCTTTGCAGAAAGACCCTGTTTTTCATTTTCCCCCTTTTTTTCCTCTGTGTTCTGATTTCAAAATTCATTAGTGTCATTTTTTTATTTAGTCTTCATAAAACATGACAAAATATTAACTTTTTCTACCTCAGAATACATCATCTCCCAAATTATGAATAAAATGAAATGTCAATGTCAAACAAAACAATTTTATCGCTTCATTATCTAAGGCTACTGTCCTGTTTTAAAGCTGCCTTAGATTTCGACGAAAAAATGATAACCTCAATAAAGAATGTATTTTTGAAATTAAGAAGGAGCTCTACTGATTAGGAAAATAAAAATAGCAGTGTACATAGAAAATTTTAATTTTCGATCCTTTTTTGCATTAACTAGTTACTGAACTCTGAATGCCCATGAAAATACTCCATATCTGCCCATTTAAAAATTTTTTTAAGAACAATATTAACTGAGACAGCTATTGAGTAAAATATAAACAATCACCCGATAAATATTTCAATTTATTAGCCCAATTCGAAGTTCCAGAGATATATATTTGTTCATTCTCATTCCTGAATCTTTAACCTTCAAATCGTTCGAAGTCAAAACTTAAACATTAGCGTAGAACACAAAAATACGAACGCACGGAACGTAATGAATTATCTTTCACAAAAGCAAGAACAGTTCTGCATCATTTCGTAAAAAAAACTGTGAAAAACAGTAGAACCATAGAATGAATTGATTAAAGTCCCCACTCGATGACTGTAATATCCCGTTGACAGAAAGGAATTATAACCTCACATCTCATCATTCCGGATTATTCACGATTGAGTCGCTTCTCTGGTATGTGAATAAATTATTCGAAATGAGAAAAATTATCCAGTCCACTGCTCCGGACAGTCTAGCACCTTGGTGTGGTTCAACTCCAGACGAATGTTCAGACATTTTCGAGAACCGGTTCGGCGTACAGTTTGCCGAAATGAGGAATCGAATTACACCGTTCATCTCATCGATTAAGATTCGTTGCGATTGTCGATCGCCTTAAATTGAAGTGAAAAAAAAGGATGTTCAAGTCGCCCAGCCGTTTCGTAGAGTTTATACCTCCACGGATGAAAGAAATATGCAAAATGTCGAACTTTATAAATGCGGTACAAATGAGTTGAGATTGCGGCTGAATTCAATACCGAGCCCAGCTCCTATGAATCTGTTCACAGTTGCTATCGCGCTATCTGCGGTAAATAGTCATTAATTTATTTATTTTAGAGTTTCAGAGAATCGAAGACGAGCAAATACAAAAGGATATTAAATTTTCCAAAAGAGTCAAAAGACAGAGTCAATAATGAGCGATATTTCATGGCGATTTCATATATCCACTTGATAGGAATCTGTAGACGTCACGTGCGGTCTAGATAGCACTTTGAACTACCTGACGATAGGTGTCGCACCCGTCTGTATATTTCGTAAGAGTGCCCATTGAAAGGAGTCAAATTAGTGTTGGGCAGATATATGATTTAGAAACTGGTTGTGTTCGTATCACTGATGATTCCAGTAGCCAGTAACGGAAAGAAACACGCTTATCTCTTCTTCTTAAGGTAGCTACTATTCCGATTGAGTAAATTTTTGAAAAAACAAACAACAACTCAAACACAAACATAATGTCGTATTCATGTTTTATGTAGACAAGTTCGTACATGTATTTGAAATGTCTACATGTTGCTTCAAAAATGCCTGATATGATCAATAAGTTCTTTATAAGCGGTTTTTACATATTTTTGAATGATTTAAACATTTTCAGTTGTGTTTATGCGAAATATGTACAGTAAAAATTGAAAGGTGATTGATTGATTACAGTTCTTCGGAAATTACAACCAATGTGTGAAATCTACAGCTTTTTTATCATTAGTATCCGAAAGTGAAAAAACGACAAATTTGTAGGTGAAATGAATCCCTATGCATTGTATTGAATGGATCATTAATAAAAGCCTCTTGACATTCGGATATTGTATTTCGTATACCGGTTTTCATTTTCTTAATGTATTCTTAATGTTATCTAATTAAAATGTGTACCGAAAGAGAAGAGAAAGATGGATAGCTTTCAGGAAATATGTCGGAGCCATTCATAATATGATAATTCGTTGTCATGCGCTGGCTCGTTTATGCGGCGATTGTACTTTTGACGACTTGGAAAAGTCTTAAGAAGGAGCAAAGATTTGCTAAATCACAGACGCTAATTACAGCTAGCGTTTCTATCTGACTCGCCATCTCTGTTATATGCGAAAACTTCTGATGCAAAGATTACCTACTTGATCCTCAAACTTAAAATTCGGAGCTATGAGTATTCCAAAGCGGAAAGATTGAATAGAACGATATGTAAGTAGGAAAGCAGACTACTTGGCTTGCGAATAAGAATGATTGAAAAAGAATACCGACTTTGCGAATTTTTTCCGTGATGGATTGGTAAATTTACAGTATAGCTGAGTGGTTTTAGAGTCTCCCTCGTAACAAAATATGCGTGTCGTAAGATCCAAGCGAACATTAAGAGATACGCCCGATGATTTGTTAAGGCAGACGCGGCTTAACAAAAACAAATCGTTGATGTTCTCTCACGATATGAATGACCGAATGTCATGAGCACAGAGATGACTTATTTTCTTACGTTTTAATGTGCAGACTTGTTGCATCCCATACTATGCGAACTCCTACAAAGATAATTGACTCATCTCAACAATAAACAAATCGTACGGGGATATTTATTGCTACAGAGAACATTTATTGCGGTGCTAAGAGGTCGAGGCATATCGTTTCATACTTCCATATAAAGTTTGTAGTTTAATCGTCACAGAACGTTGTTTGATTGATGAGCCGTTTAAAGGTATAGTTAAGGGTATAGTATTCTAGTCTGAGAGTAGTGTAAGTGGACAGTTCGAATCATGAAGTAACATTTCAATTTGCAGATGCATTTCTTATGGATATGCAGAGAAAGAAAGAATACTTTCTGATGTATTTCTTGTCATATACGTTTATGAAATTTTCAAGGTACCTCCTGCAATTTTTCGCGTTATTCCTTGCTAATGTTTTTGAAGCAAAATAACAAACTGACCTTGATCTTTATCATCCTCATCCTCGGGATCCGATATGTTGTCATCTTCATCGTCTTCAACTGCCGACCGTGGGGACCGAGGAGATGGAGGAATATCGGCACCATCAACTTCACTTCCTGAATGTTCACCCTCGCCCACCGATCCTGCACTACCCCCTCCACTTTTCGAAAGGTTGAGGACAGGACTGTGATCTGTTGGGGAACCTGAAACAAAATGAGAGATGTTGATTTTTCGAAATACACCAATGTTTCGATGAGAGTGCAAGATTTGTTGAAAGTCAACCAGTAGTTCGACGCAGATATGTCGACAATATGTAAAGGTTTGCTAATCAGTTTCTGCATGCTGCTTTCTGCAGAGTTCTGACGATTTTTTAGTGTGCCTGTTGCAGTTTCAAGAATGGAGCATCACAAATTAGTCGCTAGATGAAATTCTTCAAGAAATATTCTCGAAGTCCTTCAATTTCCCCAGAAATACGGTTGGACAAATCAACAATTCCTCGACCCACAAGATGCCAGCAGCCATGTTCGTTCTATTGGGCTATTATTATCATTTTTGAAAGTTTCTATTAAGTGTGGGGAGTCTTTCACTCTGAAACCACTTAAGTTGTATCTGTAAATGGTGGCAACTCTCTTTTTTGCGTGAAGATATCATGCCCAAATAGGTAACGATAAATAATAGTAGAGTGATGGTGAGATGAACATTTTGAGTACAGCCATTCTTTCTTTAAATACAGAAAATTGGCTCATGTCCCCCTAAATTATAGTAGAGTTAAACAGGTGGCGAGAGAGACTTGAACATGAGTTTGTTCATCAGGAAAAACATCGAAAGAAAACAATTTCCAATAAACAACGATATTCTATGACAAGGTTTTCATCATCAGATGTATCGTATGAAATACATATTTTCTATTTCAGAGTCACTCTCACTTATTTCCGAGATGTTTTTTACTTTTTTGAACCATTATGTATTTTTATAGTTATTTCTATTATTCAATTTTCTTTTTTTGAAGCAAACTATTATATTATCTGAGCTCAGTGCGGGAAACCACCGAGTATGTCTCCCGGACATAGCGTGGGTAAGGTTTCCCGCACTCCCTTTTAGCCTATTCAACAGATGTTTCCTTTTACAACTATTTGTAAAAAATCTCATCTTTTGTGAAACAATAATAATCAATGAAAGCAATAGAACTAAATAACACCACGCACCTATTAAACTCTTCAGACAGTATAATAAACAATAATTATTCAACTTCTTACTTCCTAACAACAAAATCACGTTCAACCCTCTCACTCCCGAACTGTTCTGATGGCGGCCAAAATGAAGAAGCCACTGGTTGTGCCTTGTTACGAGTATGTCGCAAGCTATTTACGGTACCGGTAGCGCGAAATTTGAATTGAAATATTTGAGGTGGTTCAAGTCTCCTACCTGAGCAAGTCTCCCGGACACCTCTACGGTTTTCTACTCAGGAAGTCCTTTTCTCGTAGAGGTTTTTTGATGTTTTAAAAGATCAATTGGGAATCTAAATTTTTATCTGTGAAGAATTTATCATATTCATATGCACCAATACGAAAACTCTTGGAAAATCCTGATGTTCCTGAATCTACGCGGTACATCCTCCCTCTTCCACATAGGATTAAAAATTGCATTCCGCTACTCCCAAATCCAGACAATTCGCCGGCAATAAATCTGGGGGATTTCCTAGATTGATGCGAACATCGGACAGAGCCAACTAACCGATTTATTTTGCGACTTAGTGGGTGCGAGAGGGCGCTCGCCGACCGTCCGTCGTTTCGATTTCTACATATGAGCGTTTAATTGTGACCCCCTGTAATTTATTACCCGCGGGATCGTTTCCTCGCCCGGTTCGAGCTTTCAAATCCAACTTTTACGGCCATTAATTAATTAGGTCCAGCTGTTGCGGACGCGGCTCTTCCGTTAGGAAAGGCGCCCTCTGGTGGGGATTTCTGGGTACTAAGAACCGACCAATTTCATTGCAATGCAAGGTTCAATTCAATTCTCTTAATCACACCAAGCAACTCCTGTTTTCTCCTAATCATCAGATGGTTGAGTTTATATCAATCAATTTGGAAAACATTTCAGAGATTTTGAATGATGTGTCATCATAACCTAGTCAATGTAACTTTTAACCAAACACTCCCAATAAAAAAAAACCATTAGCAGTGAAAATAAACATGGAACGAATGAGATGCTACATTCATAACAATTTATCCAAAGTTATACAACTTTATATTCTGATGTCGCTGCTCCCAGTTGTGAGCTCATCTCCACCAACTTGCAATTTTTTCACTTTAGTTATAGCTTAGCCTCACTACAGCTGGGTAACCTCCATTTCCCTTTTTTCAGGCCAGTCATTTTCCAGACGAACATCCAGGAGATGAAAATAAATTCATAAAAAATCTCAAATGGCGGAGCTATCATCCTGCGAATTCAAGAAGATATGATCCCCTATTGCTCCTTTGCTATATCTTCTTGTCAGAATTCGAAAGGCAATTGCGTGAAATTTTGAGTGGCAAGCATGCTGCTTGTCAGCAATCACTGAGATCAGTTGAACACAGCCTTCTATACAGAGTACTTTAGGTGGCTGTGATTGCAACATATACGAGGATATATTGAAAAATTCTTAGCCTACTATAGAACCAACCAAAATTAAAAAAAAAAAAAACATTTCTTCTTGCTCTGCAAACCAGACCTCCACAGCTTCTACAACCTCCTCGCTGAAAGAAAATTTACGACCTTTTAAACTTTTTTTCAGTTGAGGAAAGAGATGATAGTCGGATGGAGCCAAAACTGCTGAATGAGGGGGGTGTTCTAGTCACCCTAAATCACGAATTTTTCGCATGGCAACATAAGTTTTGTATGCAGAATCGTTGTCCTGCAAAAACAGCACCTTTGGATAGCTCTTCGCGTCTTTTCTCCTAAATTTTTTTCCGTAGAGTGGTCAATAATGTCGAATAGTAATCCCCGGTCATTGTTCTAACCTCATCCAAAAAATCAATCATGATTACTCCATGGCAATCCCAAAAACTGAAGCAAGAATTTTTCCAGCAGATTTTTGGACACGAAACTTCTTAGGTCTTGGAGAACCATTCCAACGATTGTTGCTTTGTTTCTGGATCGTAGAAATGTACCCAAGTCTCATCCATAGTAACAATATAGTTTAAGAAGTCTACATCGTTTTCAAATCGAGCACAGATCGAGCGCGATGCTTCTACCTTCCACGCTTTTGTTCAACATTCAAACATTTGGGGATCCATTTTGCAGCAATTTTTCTCATGTCCAAATTGACGTGAACTATATGATGAACTGAAATATTCAGTGCTTCAGATATCCGTTTTAGCCCAATTCGATGGTCTGATAAAATCATGTCATGAACTTCATCGATATTTTCGGGGACTGACACAGAAACTTGCCTTCCCGATCGGTCATCATCTTCAATGGAAAATTTACCTCTTTTGAAGCTTGCAGTCCCAATTTTTCACGGTCGCATACGAAGGACATTGATCACCAAGGGTAGTAAGCATATCTTCGTAAATCTGTTTACTTCTTAACCCTTTTAAATACAGGTACTTGATGATGGCTCGATACTCCAATTTTTCGATTTTCACAATTTCGGTGGACATCTTCTTTCTTTTAATTTATTGCTTAACTCTGGTTTACTTTTTTTACCTCAAACTTCACACTGACACTTCTAATGAGTTATCGTTCGTTGCTATGGTCACGCATTTTTTTTATGCATGGAACTGGTCTAGGCTAACTTGATATCAATATATCCTCGTAAAGTACATCGAATCAACTGTGCACCAATTTCTGACTGACATTTAACATTACTCCCGATAAAACTTCAAATTAAGACTTCCCTGCAGGAAGAAACTGTTCAAGTACTAACTCGTTTTCTGATATGCACAACAAAACAGAAATTTTTGTCAAGACAAATGAAGGACCTCACTGTCCAGTATGAAGTATGAAAAATACTTACTATTTCTAGGGCTGAGATCTCTAGGTTTTTGGTCCATGCAGAGCGATCTGTCTGGATCTCCTCTCTCTTCCCTTAGCCTGAAACAAAAACGGTTCATCTTAGTGTAAAGTTCCCAAAGCTTTCGGAAATTCTGTAAACACAAATCTCTTCCACCTCAGAGGAAAACGCATCAATTAAGACACTGCTTATAAGTTGGCAAAGACAAATGTCACTCCTAAAACTACGCGAGTATCGCAATTTCGAAATGAACCCTTTCATATGTTAATACTTCTTTGATGCCATCGTCATATTTCGGTGGTAGCAGCATTCAAAATTCCGTAATACGAATCCGATGATACAGTCCCGTCCTGAGCAATTATTTTCATGAAGAGAACAAACGATACAGTCATTTTCGACTTCATTATAAATGCATTACATTCGGTTATGCCGTAGACACGCATGCTATTCGTCCATTTGATGTTTGAGAGGTATTTGCCGAAATGGAAATTTTCTACGCCGCGGCGGCCATTCATGGCGGATATATTGACATTTGAAACGCAAAGTTGTATGTCGAATATTAAGTCCGATCTCGGGGAAATGCAACATGCGATCGAAAATTATTGGCCGAATGAAATGTATCCTGGGCACTGCCCGCCATCACATCGGTTTTATCGGCTGAGGGAGAAAAGACAACTTGAAAGAAAAAAACACATGAAAATATGTACAGAAAGTACAATAATAATAATAATAATAATAGAACGATCAGAGCCGGCACGACACATTGGGGGTAGAGGAATTGTTGATTTGTCAAACGTATGTATAAATATATGTCTCAGGAAATGGGGAATGTCTCCTCAATTTGGGTTATCACAGCATATGCAAGTTTAAACTGAATAATTATGAGTTTCATTCATGAATTTTTCAAATGCATCGCGGAAACTATTCAAAATAATTCTTCAAATATGAGATTTTAAAACTCAAATCGCTTCGTTACTAGTTTACGATTTGGCAACAGCGCCTACCAGAAAATAAAAAGAACAATGGCTTATTTATAAAATAACAGCTGTTGATTTACAGCCATCATAAGACGCGTACTCACTGGCCAACCTCAACAGAAACCGGCCATAAAAATCCAATAAAATTTTACGACTTTCCTCATTCGTCGCAGACTTCATAGACAGCCATCTTTGTCTTACTCATCAAGATAGTGTATTTGTTGTCCTTCATTATCAATGCATATTTCAGTCGATGTTGACAACATGTGCAATAGAAACGAAACGCTTTAAATTTTAAATACCCATTTTTATTTTCCATTTTTAAGTGCTTAAAATATCTTTTTTTTCGGGAAACGGTTGAAATTTTTATTTCAAAATGTGACGTTTCAAAGATATCTCATAAAAAAATACATCATTTTCGTCAGAAGGAGTACTTATTCCCTAATAGGAGAGCGGAGTAGAATATTTTATAAACATATTGTTTCATCAGAACTTCACAGAGTAGTTTGTGACGCTGATAGTTTTACTCCGCTTAAGCTGCAGCAGGACCACTTGGAAGCAGTCGAACACTCTGCAGAAACTGATTGGCAAACCTTCACAAGGGAGATACTACAACCATGATTACTGCGATATATCTTCGTCGAACTACTGGTTGATTTCTGGAAGGTTGTTTTCTGAGACAGAGGACGTCATCCCTGCCATTTAGGATCAAGTGATTCCATGAAATATATATCGCCAAGGATGCCTCAGTGGCGGACGCTAACTGTCGTTATGGCTGTGCGACACATGAAACCATCCAGCACATAACCAGGGACACGGAGTACAAGAATAGACATGACAGTTAACAAGATTTTACACCAAGAATTGGCAATAAAATACCAACATCTAAGGACAAAAAATGTTTCTCACTATTAGTACCAACCATATTCTGTACCTATTGGAAAATGATCATCAGTAGCTCTACTAGGATTGCACGGTTCTCACAGATCGGAAAATAACACACAATAGACTTGACCTCACATTACTGAATAATGAAGAGAATAGAACACTATTCATCGACGTGGCGATTCCAAATAAGAACAAGGAGGAACAACGAGGAACAAACCGGGAGACAATGGAAGTTTTAAGATATCAAGACCATTCCCATTGTCATTTCATCAACATGCCTGATACCGAAAAAACTATCCACCAATCAAGCACCGTCTTTCTTCCAACTAATCTCTCTCGTGATGTCATTCCTTCCTTGCAATCATTATCTCATTCAAATTTGGAACTCATCTCTCCTCGGGGATCGTCATAATGACAGAAAAACTTCGCAAAGACCCTAATCCCCATCTCACGTCTGAATTCAAAACGGCCGCAATTACAAAAATCCATTTGTTCTAATTAGAGCATTGGCAATATAAGAATTCGGAGGGTTCTGCCCGTGTTAATGGAGACTCTCAGCGAGGGGTGGCTTCATTAAAAAAGTCCTCTTGCTGCGATGTTATATGATCACTGCCACTGAGGCATCGTTGATGTTGGGGATATCACGCCTGTATTCAACAGTTTCAATTATTTCGAATGAATACGGCGGGAATATTATTGATAAATAAAGGGTTTGACTTGAATAATATTGGCCTGTATCACGCTACTTTGGGCCCTGTTTAAAAAATACAGACTGTAGATTCTCAAAGAACAATGTCTTAACTGAACTGTCAAAAAAACCTAGAAAGGCTACGAAAAATGTCATGACGTTGAAGAAATATATTCTGACGACAGGATTCTTCAACCTTCGACATACTTCAAAGACCATCATCGAATGTATCCTAATTTATACAGCTCTAGATTGCAATCTATTCAAATACCGTCATATTTCCTTCAATTAGCTTTTATGTCGCAGCTTATTCCCCATTTTCTCATCGTTTCGATCGTCCCTTTCTCAGCAATTGTGAGAGACATGAAACTCTATAATTATGGACGTGAACTATGAAGGAGCTCATCAGATTTGAACTTTGAAGGTTCCCAATTTCTGGATTTGAACCATAATGAAGTCATTCACAATCTTAAAACGTGATTTCATACAAGGCTCGGCATTTATGTGTGATTGGTCTTCGTCAGAATTGATAGAGCTTTCCTAGTCGAAAGTGAAGAGAATTGATCAGTTCTAGAGCAGTGTCTGACAGGACAATTCGATAAATGGAATATAATTTTTATTTAAGATATATAAGAGTAATTAAACAGCCTCTAAACCATTTGTAGTCAGTATCTCATTGGCTCTGTATGTCAATTAGTCGGTACTGTATGCCCAAGAATAAAATAAAGAGAAATACAGGGTGAGTCTCCTACAAATATTTTAACAGTAGATCCTTGAGGTCAAAAGAAACTCTTTTTTTCTATGCCATTTTTTCCGATTCTACCCTGATAAAAAGATATAGTCATTTTAAGCTTTCATAATGAGCTGTGCCATCCCTGGAAGAACAAAATTACCTGCATAATATAATCTGACAGTTTTAGCAAGCCGAAACAATAAAAATTTGCCATAAAGGTCACAAAAATCAGTTTTTTTGAATTATCTCCTTTCCTGGGCTTCAAATCTTTCTCGCATTCATTATAAAAGTTGTAGAGCATAAAATTTTCTACAAACTTTGTCCCAAACAATTTTTTCTATGTTCAAACGTTTTTGAGATATATGGCGATTAATGCGAGGTGTTTAGCGATACATGCTGAAGGGAAAATTCAGTCGTTGGAAAAAAGTACATTCTAAGGTTCAGTCACAGACAACACTAAAATTTTCGTGACTAATTTCGAAATTGTCATCATAAAAATACCTTGTCATTTTGACAATTGGATGAATGTAGATTAGGCTGGGATTCTACATTGACCTTGCCCTTTCGCATGTGTGGCTAAGCTTCTCGCCCTTATCGGCCTCTAACTCGAGAACAGTTAAAAGTATGTAAAATTGCTTCAGACAAAAGTTGTGTAGAATTTTATTATCTATAACTTTCATAATGAATACAAAAACAATTAGAGGTACAGGCAGGGAAATAGTCGCAAAAAAAGAATTTTTACCGTCTTCAGTGTCAGATTAAAAAAACCCCCCGTGATTAGTGTCAGATTAATGGGTCAACACGTTTACAACACCGAGATTAACCATCTGTATGAAAATCTGACTTGCTCGAGTATGTACAAGTAACGATTTTTTTTACATTTTCAAAGGATCGCTGTGCCTTTCGTCACGTCCAAATTGTCAGTCCCTTGAAAAGTAGCTTCCTTTGGGTCCAATTAACATATCCTCCAAAAATCTGACACGCTGTAAAAAATTTTTTTTTTACTATTTTCAACTCTTCCGTACGGCCAGTCCCACCGCGCAAACTGTCAGATAAGCATGAATTCATTATCAGAGTCACGTAGGGCATATACAGTATCTTAATCTGACACGCTCGAGTATGTACACCTGACGATTTTTTTTTACATCTTTGAGACCCTGCAGAAGCTTTCCCCACCGCTGAAAATGCATACATCATAGAACCTTTTTATCTTTCTACCATCTAATCTTCAAAATCCACTAGGTCTCCATGACGCTCGAGTAAATCCCGATTTAGCATCGTCGGCTCCCCAACTATAAAAGCTAGGTTTTTTAAATCTTGAAAACATCTGAGAAACTATTTTTTGACCTTGAATTTTTTCGCAACTATTCATTTATACACTGTATATATTTTATATTATTATTTTATTTTATGTTAAGACGAAAGAAATTTCAAATCAACAGAAGGTAAGTGAAAATTACCACACACAGAAAAGCGACAATATTCAGCTCGATATTCGAAGCGTTTGCACAGATCTGATCTCCGAAACCGACAGTGCAGAATAAATATGAATAAAACGATGAAAGATGAACTCTTGGAGAGTGCTTAACTAAATATGGTCGCCTTCGATTTTTCCTACCGCACTTCGGGGTTCAGGGGGGAAGCAGATTGATGGGAATGTAAATTCCGAATTAGATTGGGCCTGTCAATGACGGACCGTCGCCCCAGTGAAAATTTACATGTTTCAACAAAAATCGCGCGCTCTTGAGGGCAAACACTGGGCGAGTCAGCACCTTTCTGAGTGGATATCGTTTACTTTAAAACTTCCCCGACTGGAACCGAAAATATGCGGATCTGCCCCCCTTTCCCCACCGTTACACCTAAGGAGCGTAGACGGGGTAGTTTATTCGGCGGGATAATCGATGAGACGCATATATGAGCGATCAATCATGGAAATTTCTATTTGGGTTTCCCTTCTTGGCACATTTCGCTGTTCTCGAGTGGGAGTTGACCCAGGAAAATATTCCGTCCAGAATGTTATATGGCGGTGCTTCAGAAAATATTCCGGAATTGATATTCACTCTTTCCGATGCATAAAAAAAATTATTCCTCGGTAGCAGGAACTACCTGGTGTCTTCAGATGGTTATCTTTGTCCAAAATAATGTAGAACTCGACAAAATTAATCATTGCACAAAAATTGCCTACATAATATATTCAAGATGGCAGGATCATCATCCCCCAAGCCCAATGCGAATTCATGAAATCCTGAAAACGCCGGCCGAAGAAATGGATAATGAATTCGTTTACTTTGTAAATTTGTTCAAGTTTCGAGAAAATTTCAATAAGAATCGATTAAATAAGTAATGTAATTGCCTCTGATCAATTAGGAACATGAACCATATCGTTAGAAGAAGAGGAAGAGTTCTATCATGTCATAGATCTGGAAGGCGAGCTGTAAAGGGCGGGATGAAAACAGCTCTGTTAGGGGGCACAATAGACCTTAAGGTCGCAGTGAACTGTAACCCCTTCTCACTATACTATACTATACTATCATGTCATAAGTCACTTGTAGTATGTATAAAAAAATAAGTCAATATAGAGTAAGATGCCAGAACGACCAGACATAACTTATTTTCACATATACTCCATTCACATTTATTTTAGCAGTCGGTTGGCCATGAAATAATTTTCTTAAGTTTTTGGAACTAGAACGGAGTAAGGTTGGCACTCATGAAATATCGTTAATGTCATAACGCCGTTGCCACAACTAATATCAATTTTTATTACGAAAATGCCGAAAGTGATTGAAAAAGGAGAAAGGGTTTCAGGAAGTGCTGTTTAGAATGGGTCCGCTCATTTAAATAGTTATACCCTGATATTCTAAAATCCACAATACGTCAGACGGTAGCGAACATATTCAATGTAAGTGAATTTATATAATGTTTCATCTGAATCTAAACGACTTATTATTCAGCTGAATATTTACACAATCAGAAAGATTCTGAATGAAGAGGATGACAAAGAATTTTCTTCTATTGCTAGACCCAAAAAAGTGGTGCCACTTGAGAATTTTATGTTTGAGTGAATTAATGCGAAAAGTTTACTACAGGATTTTCGATGAATGTCATCGTAGAATAAGTTCCCGAAAATTGACTTGTCCTATACATTGTAAAGGTCTTAAGGTACCAATAAATATCTAATTATTATCATTATATCAATGCATTAAGATGAACAGCCACAAATACGCGTCAGTTGTCCTGTTAATCGTTTATTCATCTGAAATTTTTGTTCAAAGGTGAAGTTCATCTTTGAAACTTCCTTTGATTCCTTTTACTTATATTGATGCAAGATGATTTTTGTTGAAGAATTTAACATTCTTGTAATTATCTGTTGATTCCTTCGGGAGATACCCATTCCCAACCACTGCAACATATGCATTTCATCTTCGGGTTAATATTTTTGAAATCTACAACTGATGTAACGTATTCAAACTTTAGCCAAAGAAGATAACGAACATTTACTCACCTCAAGCTAGTGCATATTATGATATTATACTGATCTCTTTTATCCTTCATGCAAATAACTGGATTTGGTATGCCTTCAATCAGATTGTACAAATTTTAATTATGTTCGTCACATATTTTCCGAAGAGATTCGACATTGTGATAAGAAACTTTTAAGTAGAACGGGCAACATAGCGTTGATTTAAAACCCAAAAATGTTTTGACAAGCGTCATATCCCCACATTTTCGTACTATGCAGAGTGAAATGTGTCAAATTTCCATGGCCATCCGACTGCTAAAATAAAAGTGAATGGAGTATAGAACCAACGTCAAGTGGTTGCTATGAAACTACGATGAAATAATAGTACGTTACTTGAGAAATGAAGAGTTTTCTTCATGTTTCTGGTTTTTTGGGAAGCAACATCAATTAGATACCAGATATACAGTAGGATTAGTAGAAACAACGAGTCTTATAAGTAGTTCAATACTTCATTGGTTCAAGTGAGCCGCAGGAAAGGCTAGAAGACTGCTGACTGATCCTGATTTAACTGCTTCATAAGCAAACTTATGATTTTGGCATGGAAATAATCCACACAACCTCTTCATCCATGGTTTATGGTAGTTTCTCCTATAAAACTTAAATGTCAAAAGATTTTATTGGGCCTACTTTTTTTTGGAACAGGGAAAGATAACGCGACCATCCAATAGTGAAAAATTCCATAGAAATGTTTATTACAAGTGTAAGAAAGTGAAAGGAAGGGGGCCCAAATATATAACTACTGCTTGCCAAGTCTGGCTGACCCGATTGCCATTTCCCGACAGATAAAGAAAAGTCAGCCTTTTCCATTTTACGATTCCCCGTAAGCTCATCCATCGGACAAAGAGCACCTCTAAGCCCCATATCCGCAGCGCATAACTCCGAACAGATATCAGTATTGTGCCCGGGATCTGAGGAATAAGTGCTTCAGATCACGAGCTTTCCTTTCCGATTTAGGCCACTTGCCTGGGGCGATGCGTCGGAAAAAGCACTTTGCATACATCTTGCCGCTGAAATATGAATGGGAAATGAAGAGGTTTGCCGCCGAATCTTACACGATTGATTAGCTCCTCTCGTGGGGAGATCAAAGTTGGGATTATCGACGGAGTGTCTGCTGGCAGGATCGGATCCTATATTTACTTTCGATTTTCCGGCAGATTCAAACGGAGAAAAGTTAGATTTCACGACTCGGTTGACAACATTGAGAAAGTCTCGTAGAAGGGAAATAAGGTGTTGTAATTGGGTGCTGCCTCCACAGTTGCCAATCAAATCCTAAGAATACATCAAGAGCAAGAACGAAAATATAAGAGCTAGGTTGTGATGAGATGGTGAGCTTTTTCGAAGAACTACGACCTAAGAACCATGCATTTCATTCTTCTACTTAGTTCTAGTCATAATACTTGGATCTTAGTGACTAGTGAATGTCGATTAAATGTTCTTATTAACTCAATAACATTGAAATCCTAGTTCTAAGTCTTAGTTCTTGGGGAAGGCCAGATGAACACCTTTAGATAAGATTATTTTATAGTAGGCAAGATGAGATATGCAAACCTGGCAAACACCTTGATCTAAAGGTGTCTTCATTCAGGTAACAAAGTCTAAATCAACTACACAACTTTCCTAGGTGCTATATGTATCACTTTTCCTGGTTTCAAGAAGCCAAGTTATCGTAACCTTTTTCAATGGACAGCCTCAAAATTGTGAAGCAAACATTCAGCTGTCTCAGTGGCAGCAGATATCTTGGGTAACCTCCCCCATGTTTCACATCAATTGATAATTCACAGTATAGTGTGGCCTGTCATTTTTCAGTTCTGATGTACGGAATGCCAGAAGCTTTTTGGTTTAGCTCGTCGAGTAGGAGTGATATAACTTGGCTTGTCTTGTTCTTTCACCATCCGCTAGAAAAAGAACTTCATTTGTGTCCAGTTCTTCCCATCGCTTGATGGTTGGCTGGGAATCCACAAACTGGCTCTGGCCCAATGAAGGGACTGCCAGATGATCTGCCATTTAATTACCATACACTCCAGAGCGACCAGGTAAACAGAAAAGGTTGACCTGGTTTACAACCATAGCATTGAGTGACATATTTAACTCTCTTAAGGCTAAGGCTAAAGGACAGAGTGTTTCAAAATCACGACCACAATCTGAGGGCCAAGACAGATGTTTACAAAGCAGTGATCCTCCCAACGCTTCTTTACGAATGCGAAAGCTGAACGCCCTACACACGACACATTAGACAGCTTGAACAAACACAACAACGTCATCTAAGGCAAATAATGCACATCAGATGGTTCCACAAAGTTTCAAATGCAGAAGTTTTGCAGCGCGCGAGTTGTTTAACAATTGAGGCTCAAGTTACGAGGGCCCGACTCAGATGGAGCGGCCACATTCTGAGGATGCAAGACACAATACTCCCCAAAATAGCTCTGTACGGCGAATTCACAGAGGGAGCTCGGAAACCAGGAGGTCAGTACGAGCGGTTCAAGGATTTACTGCATCAATCCCTAAAATCAGTTAATGCCAATCAAAACTGGAACAACTAGCGTTACACAGATCACAGTAGAGGTCTTTGGTCCACAGCTATAATGGAGACTCGAGAAGAGAAAAGCGTCGGCCAGATCTGGTTGGTGACTATCCATGCCCAGAGTGTGGAAGGATCTGTAGGTCACGGTTGGATCTCTTCAGTCACAGGAGGGCACACAGTCGCAAGTTGCCCTAAGAAATTATAAGTTTGATCGCACCGATGGTCTTTTTGATTCTTCAAAAAGTAATTGTGATTGAGGTGGATTTGTTCATTGCCACCATAAAATGCAAAATATTTTATTTCATATTAAGCATCTTCCTTTTTACCAGCATGAACTTGAATAGCATGTTGAAACTACAGAATGAATGACCTTAAGCAAGATTCATATGGAAATATGACCACTTGTATTTGAATTATTTCTACAATATTAGACAGTTTGTGTATACCAAAAAGAATGAAAAACTTGGCTCCATGAGTTCAAATACGAAGAAGCATCACCCAATATACTGAAGATAGATTAATGATAACATGCAAATTTCTAGACCCCGAGAACTCAGAGATCGCAGCTGTAGCATCTAGACGAAAGGGAGGGCATAAGATGAGTGGGCCACTTCTCCGTCATCTTATTTATGAAACGCAGAAAATTTCCCTAACACCGTTCGGTCCAATCAAATTCCTGACACATCACACCTGGGCCCGAGTTTTGCACAATTTACCTCTCGAGCACGGTCGGAATTATAGCTATATATTGTCTTTATATCCCTCGGGAGTGAGCTCGATTGCTTGCTCCTAATGTTCGGAATGCCGCTTCGGTAGCTTATGCGCCGCGTTACTTTTAAATATTCAACCTAAGTTAGGACGTCTCTAAAAGCATTTCGCCATTAAAAAATTAGGACCAAGTTCACTATTATATTATTATTTTATGCCTACTTTACTGCGCGCTTAATGGGGAGGAAATCGTTCTTCGAGTTGGTTTGCTACTTCGACTCTAATTTGATTCTTCCCTCGGTTTGCGGGCGTCCTCCATGGTGGTGGTTGATAAAACCTCGATAAATCAGACGTTTTGTTTTAAGTCTTATTAGATATCTTATGGAATACAAGCGATTCGAAGGATGAAAATGATGCATCGATGTTGTACGACCAACGGCGCAACGTTAGCTATTGCAAACTACCAAGGATTTACAATTCTGAACAATGCTGTTGACATCGATGTTCTAAAATATGTGACGGTTAGTAAAATTACACTCTAACTGTCATATGTACCATCAATTTTTTCAAAAAGCAACTTTTTCTCTACTGTTTCGTCGGAAACGTTCGCTATAGTAGTACAAATATTTCAACAGTGGATTTCTTGAGGTCAAAAAACTACTTTTCCCACCTCCATTCATTCCGATTCGACCCTGATAAGTATAGTAAAAGTCATATACCGCTAGATCCAGGTTACTTGCAGTCCTTTAAATTGGGACAATTACCGCCCTTGTAGATTTCTTGGTTTCTTACCATTTATGAATGAAGGGACAAACTTATAAGATTGTGTAGCGTCCTTTAGGTTAGTTTAACAATTGTTTGTTGAGTTTGCCGTGACCAAAGCGTTTGAATTGACAGGAAAAATTAACGAATTCAGGAAAGTAAAAGAGCTTTTTTATGGACCTTATTCTTTCTAGTGCCCTGTACATGTGTTTCACTTTGTGCATGTGTAATTTTTTTTCTGTATACGTGGGATATTGGGATACTAGATATGTCATGAAACAAGGTTGTTTACAACTCAAACGGCAACACGGATCTCATTCATTTATTTTTTTGTTTGGTGACTTGGGACAATGCCGAATAGATACAAGCGGCGCATTGGCAGCAGGAAATATGCCGATTTTCAAAGTACCCTTGTTTTTTTCAGTTTTTTTACATTTGAGTTGCAATATATTTATTTTCGCTCTAAGAGGCTTTTATAATTTAATTTCTTTACCGAATTTCAACTAAGGTATCACAAATTCTAATTTTTCAAAACTATACACCGTTCCAAGTCGCCTATTTAATGTGAGAGTTGAGAAATCAATAGATTTTAACTTGTGTCCCAAACCTCCCAAATATGTGGGTGACTTGGGACAAGTATATTTAATTTTTTTCAAACTTTATATCCGAATTCTGAAGCATGGTATATATCCCAATCAATAGTCTGACTCATTGAACATATTCGAACCTCTTTTTCAGATAAAAATAGGTCACCATTTTGGAAATATGACAAGTTGAATACAACAATCGTAACAAGTCACCCGGTAGGCGATTAAACCGTTTGTGTGATAGAACTAAAAATAATTTTTTTTATCGTTCTTCAACAGCCTGTATCTTTCAAACCAAGCCGATTCGGAGAAAATTGTAAAAAACAAAAGTTATTCTTTCAACCACAAGAATCTACTACTAAAATATTTGTACGAGTCGAAGAATCACCCTATATAGTCTATTTATGAAAGGATGACACGGCTCAGAAAAAGTTGGCATGAGAAATGAAAAAAATTGTCCATATTTTCAGTTCTCTAAAGCATATTGCTCTCTGAAGATCTCTTCAGTCAGCACCAGAAAGTTTCATACGACAAAAAAAATTACTTATGGACAGATGAAACCAAAGGACAGAGTAATTGCTCCCTAAATTGCAATATGAGCTCCAGAGAAGACTCGCATTTCTGTAGGATGTAGAAATTATTCCTGTAAACATTAAATTCAAATAGCCCACTGCCCAAGCCTTATTAGTAGATATAAGTTATAAAAAACGGTAAGTAGCGCTACCATTATTCATTGTTGAATAAATAGCAACCGTTTTGATGAAGTTTGGGATGAAATTGTCTTCCAGCCTTTACTGTATTGAACTACTCATAATACCTGATGCTTCCACTACTCCTATCTTGCACTTCATCATGCTCTAGCCTACAAGTAGTCTTCGTAGATCGGTAATAATATGATTCAAAGAAATTACAACGGTTGCAACGCAGAATGGACAACTCGAATTCGAAATCAAAAAAAGAACTTCACAATCATAACCTCGACCTACATTTTTCCTGATCCTTAGCGGAATCAATGACGAATCACGAACACGAAGTTCGAAACTGTGCCGGCAAAACCATACAGTCGCCGAGCTGAACTGGATCAACTTCCACTTCCTCCTCAAAAACCATTCCAACCTCTTAACGACCACCTTCAAAATAACAGTGATACGAAGACATGGCCGGTCGAGATATACCGCATCTCGGCGATCCTTCGTGATGATGTGGGGGACAAATATCAGTAATTAGAGAAATAATATTTCAGAAACAAAAGGCGCTAGAGGTCGTTAGTGTCAGTCCGATCCCAGCAGAGCAGAGCGGAACACGACTCGCAGCGCGTTCATCTTACATGGGGAATTTTTGAGCGAATCATCATCGCTGCCGCCGCCGTGCCAAAAATCCGATATGAAGGATGAGTACGGCAACTTTTGTTTGTGATAAATGGTTCCGATGTCTCACGCATTGAACCCGGGCAAATTAATTATCCGCCTTCCAACGGGGCAAAACGGAAAAAACACAGATTGGATTCAAATCTGAGGTCCGACAGATACTGCAAAATCATGGTATTGGGCAGATGATATTTTTTTTTAATTAAGACTACACGTAATTAACTCGGATGGGAAAGATGACTGTTGAATCATGAATTCAAATACGATTGCAAGAACGACTTAGGATACCTACAGTGTCGAATACAGTCGATAAATATTTTGGTCACCTGATATTTTTTGTCACCTTTTTCTAGAGGTTTAAAATATTTAAACTTATTTTAAAACATTAAATAATTCAAATGAGCATATAAACGGAATCCTTCAGATAAATCAATAGACAAAATTTGTGAAATTTTTTTTCAAATACTATTTTCATGGGAACTTAACAGGATGTCAGATATTCCACAGGCAAAATATGGAGAAATCAATTGCAAAAACAGTTATACCAGTGAAACATCGAAAAATACATCTTTTTCGAGTTACAAACATTTTTATGATTGAATATCAAAATATAAGTATTTTCATGAATATGAACGATGGTTTTTCTCGGTGCTGTACCGATATCGTTTTTTTTTGCAGAATTAATCATGAAAAACATAAATGGACGAATTTCGCCGATTCCTTCAACTAAAAATTTGCTAACCATTTTGCTAGGCTCAGATCCTTTCTGGCAGTCCTGGAGACTTTTGGGGAAGGTTTCCAATACATTCCTGCTATTTGTATTGACTCATATTCTAAAAATTGTCAGAATCGGTTGAATCGTTCAGAAGTTATCACAAAAAACTCATAGGGGTACCTATGATACCTGCATACCTGACTCGTCATAATTTACTTTATTCACAACTGAAAAAGACTCTATGTGTCATGCAATAGTAGGTTTGTTCGTAGAGGTTGTGAACTGTACAGAGCATGCGCAATTCCATTTTAGGGTAGCGAAAATCCATTTGCGCTTGCTCTGTACTGTTCACAATCATTGTGAACCACTCTACGAACAAGCCTATTGACTTCCGGTGACAAAATATTGGGGAAATTAAAAACTTTTGAATACTGGTACATTTTTTTGGGAAGAGATCGTAAATCTCAAAAGGATCAAGAACCACACTTGAGATGTTGGATTCATCTCATGATGCTGTTCAAGATTTATTTGAACTAAGACGCTTGAGTTATTATATATTTTGGTTATTAGTATGCAGAGCACATAATGATGTGTTGAAGGTGAAGGTTAATGTCATAAAATAAGTTTCTACATTTTTAGTTTGCTGATAATACAGGCTGAATCTTTGACAATTATTTCAATTGTAGATTCTTGCGGTCAAAAGCAAGACTTTTGTCCTATACCATTTCATCTGATTCGGCCCTGATAAAGAAATATAGCCATTTCAAGTTTTTATAATGAGCTATGCCACCCCTGGAGAAACGAAATTCCCTTCAGAACAACTAGCTAAATCTGTGACACTACACATCTGTGGATCTTCAAAATAGAGTTGTATTCAGCCGAAGTACCTACCCAATTCGAATTCTTTCAAATTTCAGAGATACTGTCTAATTTTTGAACATCAAATTACTCGAAAACGGCGCATCATACGAGAAAATATGAAGAATACTTTTATGTTACTAAACGTTCAAATATTCATTAGATAGTCCAACTTAGTTTCAAGAGTTGGATTCCTTGAATTTTTGGTATTTTTATGGTACGTAATGGTCATAATGATGAAACTGGAAGACGTGGGTAATATCTTGTGTTCGAAAAAGATTCATCATATAGATGAAAAACTCTATTCCGAAATTCATTTCATTCGATGAAGCAGTTTGTGAGATAGAACTGAAATTGACATTTTTCTATGGTTTTTCAACAGCCTATATCTTTTAAACAAAGCCGATTTGTAAAAAATGTTATAAAAAAAAAAGTGTTTCTTTTGACCTCAAGAATCTAATGTTGAAATATTTGTACAAGTTAAAGACTCACCCTGTATATTGGTAGGTACAAACTGACATTCAAGTTTAGACAATCCTGCACAATTTCATATTCTTCTTGAGGATTTGAAGAGGTTGCATAAATGTAAAACGAAACAAACCAAAGTAACTTGAATTTCAAAAGGAACGACGTTCTAGCTACAATGTGCCCTTTACTTTCATAAAACCGGAACAAGGGAAGCCAATCAAACGTAATTTCAGATCAAAAGAGATCTTCTAATAAATATCCGGATGTAGTCGCGAAGGGAACGGCGAAGGAAAGCCATCAGAAATGAATTTCCATATCGACTAACCACCTCCCGCCCCGCGAATGAGATGTTAAGAAATTAATATCGCTGTATATACGAGAAATGCACCGTGAAAATTATATGACGCCAGATCTCCCTGTCTCGAACAGAAATGAAAATAATTAAATAATAATGAAACGAGTAAGGAAGAAAGGGGAGGCGAGGCTGATGATAGTATCAAAGAAAAGGGTTGTGTAACTTGTGTTAAGGAACAGTCTCAACCCCCTATACCTTCTGATTCTGCCTCTAATATCTGATAGAATGCCTGGATCACTGAAAGACCTTTCAGCGGATTTTGATTAGTCATAGGAACAATTTGAATCGGCGTAATACTGATAGAGATCTAAATGTGAAACGGTAGCAGGGATACCATGCTGTAGCGATGAAAATTTGATTGTAATAGATTGATACACTTTGGAATTCATAATGACTAAGCGGTTTTGAAGGTGGGAGACTGTTATACATTGTAAGATGCAGCTTTCAAGGCATAAATTCAAAAGAACCAGAATAGCAAAATATTTATTCCTGATTAATTATTACCTACTCGGGAAAAAATCTTTACACATGAATGCGTGAAAAACTTGATCAGCCGAGTGTAGTGAGTAGAGACTATGAAAGAATAATAAGTGTTAAGACAACTCGACAAACGTTAATATCTATCCAGAAAAATTTTCTATAAATAAAATAAGAGAAGAACTAAAATCAATTGAATAATACACATATAGATATAGAGCGGGTTTCATAAAACATTGATTGTCTGATCAACTATTTGATCAGAACGAAATCACTGAATATATTGAAGAAGTAGTAATTGTGAATAATTGACAAGACTTATGAACATCATAATTTGATGCGAGAATGATATTCTGAATAATCATGACTGAATCATTGATTGAAAACAAATTGACGTCTATTCGTCAATCAAGCGTTGATTCCCCGATCAAGCTTTATGAAACCCAGGGTTAATATAATATATTTATTTCTATTTCTATGGTAACTGTTTCAAATGTTTTCAAACGACTGGTTTTACAATATGGCGTCGAAATATTTTTGAAGGCCAGCAAACTTTTTGTGGTCAAGTGTAGACAATAATTTTTTATTTCTATGGAACTTCCACTGGAGGGATCCAGAGACAACAGAATGACTGGATAATTTTGTCTTGTGTTTTAATGAGCTATAAATCATCACATTTGAGAATTATCTGATCGATGTACAGGGTGGTTCATTAACCGTTAGAAGGCTCATTCAATTGAGAAGCTTTCTTGTAACTCGAAATTTCTAATTTATGAGAAAAATTGTAAAATTTTATTGAATTCTTTCAGAAATCTGTGGATATCTTTTTAGATTTTTCTCAAAAATCTTGGATTTCATAGTCGTATGGTAATATTCAATGAGTACATGAGTTTCAATGCCCACTAAACGTTAGTTTCTTCAACCAAAAATGCTGGATGAAATTTGAAAACTCTCTTTGCACTTTCTACAGTTTATGCTTCCATCGAATTTCCTGTAATATCAGAGACTACGTAGAAACAAACGAAAGCCATAAAAATATCCCGTGTACGTCTGCCTCGTGAATAAGGTGATCCACCCAGTATAATAACGGCTAGGGGAGACCACGTTACTTTGTTACCAGCTCAGATGATGAACATTGTTTTATTTGACAGAGTAATAACGTTCGGGCTTTATTTATTGCCTGATAATTTATTACCTGTATTTGTGTTTTTCTGGCTGTAAATTTCTTTTCCGATAGTTACGAGTCTATAATAGCAACGTTCGGAGAAAATGGGAGCTATCAAATATGAGTCTGTATTGATTGACGGCTATTCTTGTACGCGCAGTGTGCACTTCGATTGATGTTTCAGATTGTGATTCTTCCGTAGATGAACTGTATATGAGCTTTTACAGCCAGAGTCTTCGTAGTTTATGATGGGAATTGCATGATTACCGTGCCAGTGACCCATCAAGTGCTTAGGCGTTATTTCGAAGACATACAGTTAATCAACTGCGGAATAGAAGGTTTTGCGGTAAAATTCCAAAGTGAATGAGCAAGCTAGTGAGACGTTCGTCATATTTGGTTGCAATTCATATTAACCGAAGGAGATAGTGCATCAGCTTATCTAGGAGAAATCACCTGTAAACCAAATTGAAACATTTCTCTAATGTCTTTTGAGAAGTATACGAGGATATATTGAAAATTTCCTAGCCTTCTATAAAATCCAGCAGATTTTTGGACACGAAACTTCTTAGGTCTTGGAGAAATAGAGTGTCGCCATTCCATTTGTTTCTTTGTTTCTGGATCATAGAAATGTACCCAAGTCTGATCCATAGTAACAATTCGGTTTAAGAAGTCTACATCGTTTTCAAATCGAGCACAGATCGAACGCGATGCTTCTACCCTTGGACGCTTTTGGTCAATATTCAAACATTTGGGGATCCATTTTGCAGCAATTTTTCTCATGTCAAAATTGACGTGAGCTATATCATGAACGCATTCGTATGAAATATTCAGTGCTTCAGATATACGTTTCAGCCAAATTCGACGGTCTGATAAAATCATGTCATGAGGTGCATCGATATTTTCGGGGACTGACACAGAAACTGGCCTTCCCGATCGGTCATCATCTTCAATGGAAAATTTACCTCTTTCGAAGCTTGCAGTCCAATTTTTCACGGTCGCATACGAAAGACATTGATTACCAAGGGTATTAGGCATATCTTCGTAAATCTGCTTACCTCTTAACCCTTTTAAATACAGGTACTTGATGATGGCTCGATACTCCAATTTTTCGATTTTCACAATTTCGGTGGACATCTCCTTTCTCTTAATTTATTGCGTAACTCTGGTTTACTTTTTTGACCTCAAACTTGACACTGACACTTCTAATGAGTTATTGTTCGTTGCTATGGTAACGCAATATATTTTTATGCATGGAACTGGTCTAGATTAACTAGATATCAATGCATCCTCGTAAAACACGATTGGTGAAATTCTAATTTGTACCCTTTCCATCTGGGTGGAAACAAGAAATTCCCAAAACGGAAACCGGGGAAGAAGTGAGCTTTTAATTGCAAATATTTTCAATAATGAAGACGGCGAAATTAAATCCGAGTTCCCGGGATTGTCAGAAATTAAGAAACTCCAGTCGTATTTGCTGATTAAATTTTAATTACTTCTTCGGGCAATTAGTAGTCAATCAGTTCGGCAGACGTAGATTCCGACTCAGTTGTTATTAAATATTAATTAGCAACGACCTACTGTAGTTATTTCGCCCTCGAGTAGTCGCTGATTTAATCATAATATCGATAGAGACCCCGCTGCATCCCGCTGCTGGGAGATGTGTTGCTGCTTCATGGAGGCACAATGAAATCATTGAGTATTGAAGGTGGAGTGTTGATTTGATCAGACAGCTGCTTATAGCTTCGGCGAGAAATGTTGTCCTGTATGATACAGAATGAATAAATAAGCCTGAAGCACGTCACAGGAGAGCTCTTTTGAAAAAATCACATCTCAACAGCCTCCAAATTTTTTTATATTCAATATAGAGCAAGGAAAGCGAGAAAAAAAGTGTTTCTTTCGACCTCAAGATTCTACTGTTGAAAACTCACCCTGTATATTCACTTTTTCATAGGCTAGTCTGACCAGTTCTTATTTCATATTCAGCCAAATAAACCTCCAATTAACAAAAGGCTCAAATGAGCAAATAGAATAACGAAACAGATAGGAGTTTCCCCGGATAGGAAACACCGTGAAAGCAGTACGAACGTCTGCCTGTAATGTTGACTCAATATTATAAATGTAGAACCACAAAACGCGGGTCAGCACTGCAAATAACTGACATGTAACGTCTATGTAAATAATAATTTCGTTCAACAAACAAATTCCTACCTTCCTCATATCCTCCAAAACATAACCCTACTTGTGTGTACTCAACACTATAGGAGCAACCATTCATTTACAGTTTTAGAGTAAATATTGTATAATTCCGGAATGAATTGACCAAATGTAAACAGGACAAGCTATTCCCGCCAAATTGGCTCTTTTATAATTTACAATCATCGAGGTTTGGCCGGCAAGTGGCGTTTTAACAGGAACTGACATGAATTCCGAATACAGGAGATATATACTCACACATTGGCTTTTGGGAATCTAGGATTACTTTGTTCTATTGAATTCTGGGAAGCTTAAAATTATTTTTTTTGCAAAATTGGAAGCAATACAAACAACTTTTGAGCATGTCGAATCATGGACTGAGTTAATAGTGACTAGCAAATGAGAATCACTAGATATCTTCTCAATGCACTATGTATACTCGACCCACTTTCCTTCTCTGATACTTGAGGAGCTACTGAAATTTCATATTACTGTCAAATTCGAAAAGTGGGCATTCCTTAGTTTATTTTTAACGCATTTTTTCTTCGCGAAAAAGTGACACTGATTAATGTTTATCTATGTAACATTATCGCAGGGCGTGAAATGTTTCTTCGAAACGTCTACTTGCTGTTGACGATCTTCAATTCTTTTAAAAGCTGCCTTAATGAATTTCAGTTAATTAATATGGCAAATTGCCTACGATCCACGTGTTCTGTCTTTCGGCAAACAAACTGGCGCACTTCCTTCTGAAGAAAACGAGGTGGCTTTACCGGTGTATTAGAGTTTGTTATTATTGAAATGAGGTCATTAATCATGCAGTGACAACTTCTTCGGCGGTCCCCTGATGCAGTGCAAGCTGCTTGTCAACGAGACTGTCGCTGACTTGTCGTCACTTTCTTTAGGTGGAACGTTTGTGATTAATTGGATGCAACTTCATTCCTGAGCTGTTCGGTACTAACGCAGTCATTGAGAATATTATAGAATGAATTTTATCAAACCTCCAACTTGAACAATTCCGTATTTTATTTCAGTGAACTTTTCAAATTAGAAATATTGCTTGAGTTCTTCAATCAGGCTTGAAAAAATTCAGTGTACGAAATCTGCAACCCCCAGTTCAGACCAATAATTCGAAACTATTTGGAATTCCCAATATTGCCCATAAACAAAGCCACCCCAATGCGAGAATCGTGAGCCAAGGGCATTTGTTTGTCCGGGAGCACAACAAAAGCGCTGTTTTAATCACCCCAAATTTTCGGGGATTCACCAACTTACATCACGGCGTCTTTTCAATTTGGGGGCGATTTGCGGAGGTTTTATTCACGTATCTGCACGTAAATTAAATCTTAAATGAAATTTGAAACTATGCCCATCTTCTTTTCCTCCCTATGATATACTGTGTTCGGGCTATCTCATACAACGGGGGCTTTCCACTGGTTAGGGATGATTCTCTTATATTCTTGATTTGTTGGCTTCGCGTTCGGATTCAGAAAATTTCATCGTAACATGGGACAGGAAAAGCTCTGTTTCTTATGTAAATTACTAATAGCTTATCCTAGAAAATAGATTATGTAAAATATAATATTCAGGGTAAGTCTTTGACTAGTAGAAATATTTAAACAGTAGATTCTTGAGATCAAAAGAAACACTTTCTTCCCTTACAATTTTTTCCGAATCGGCTCGGTTTGAAATATACAGGCTGTTGTAAAATCATAAAAAAAAGTTTTATCGAATGAAATGAATTTGGGAATATAGTTTTTCATTTATTTGATTAATCTTTTTCGACCACAAGCTCTCACCCACGTCTGGCAGTTTTCTCATTATGAACATTACGTACCATAAAAACACCAAAAATTCAAAGAACTCAACTCTGGAAACTGAGATGGAAGCTATCTTATTAATGAATATTTGAATGTTCTGTAAAATAAAAGGATTCTTCATATTTTCCTGTATAATGTGCCATTTTCGAGTAATTTGGCGTTCAAAAATAAAAAATATCTGTGATATTCGAAAAATTGGGTATTTTGGCTTAATGCAAGTCTGTTTGAAAGATCCACATATGTGTTATGTCATAGATTTAGCTTGATATTCTGAAGTGAATTTTGTTTTTCTAGGTGTCGCACAGCTCATTATGAAAACACAAAATGGCTCTATCTTTTAATCAGGGCCGAATCGGGAAAATGGTATAGGAAAAAGTGTTTCTTTTGGCGTCTAGAATCTACTGTTGAAATATTTGTGCGAGTCAAAGACTCATGCACCGTGTATAGTTTGATTAGAGAATTTTTTTTCATATCATTTCAAATAAATACTCGAAGAGAAAATTGCACAAGCCAATTTTTTACTGTGTCACATTTTGACTATTCCTGCTATAGAGCTTTGTTCAACTATTTGAGAACATATATGAGATATCACGAATGTCAAACAAAGCACAACCGTCGTGTACACATACATAGATCTAGTCTACTGAACCATTGTATACAATGAATTTCATAACCCAACTATGTCAAAATCTATGTCCCTCTTTGAAACACCCTGTATATGAGCACCCCTAAAGAGACCATCGTTCATAAAAATCGTATATGATAACAACAAATGACTCTCGCAAAGCAAACGAGAATAATATTCAAACAAGAAAGCTCCATCAGGTATGAAATTTTCAATTTCATAGAAAATGTGATTGATTGGTCGAATAAAGCGAGGCCGACTGGGATTCAACCCCTGTTTTTGGGGCAGATATACGTGTCTGTTCGAGTTCCTTATATGTGTTGACGCAATCCCCTTTTGATAAATGTTCTTTCGCCGCGTAATCGACTTGGATTCGAACCGAATACTACCAACAAGATAAAATTGTTGGGAACTACGTTCAGAAAACGATTTGTTCTTCGATTTGACACGGGATACGGAACTCCCGTTTCTAACCGAAAAAAACAGCACAAAAGGAACGTACAGAGATGTATCTAAGTTTGAAAATGAAACTGTGGTGGAAATATTTCGCCATTGAAAATTTAGTGCTGGAATATTTAGCGTTTCGATTATATCCACATTTTATCAAAAAAAATTCTTAATGGAAAACCTGACAATTTAAGAGAACGTTTCCGAAGATTTTGAATTCAATGTTTGGTGGAATATCTGAAATTAGCTATCATATATTATTATTGCAACACCTACAACCGATTTTTGTATGGAACAATATTTTAATCCTTCAATTTTAGATCTTGGTAAGAAAAACTATTATAATAATAAGATAAGGAAAAAAAAGCATCCTCTTCCCAAAATACCCTGAAATCATTACGTGGTTTACGATCATCGCTCATGAAAAAGACTATGACTCTTCAACAAATTTTTCCCATTCTCATTTTTCACGCCATCGATCGAAAATATACGTGGAAGGGAATCTCATTCCAGAAGAATCATTTGTATAAGCACATGTCCTCGCAGCAATTCGACGCCAATGTCACGCCAATCTCATAAAAAGTCCCCCCTAAGCCCTGACAGATCCTCTCGACGAACTGCAAACGAAAACTAAGTTAGTCATTTGTCACGAGGAAAGCGCCTCTCCCTGCCCTGGTCCCAGATGCGAAAGCCCCAAGAAAAAGCGTTTTAATTCAGTTATTGAACATATTTTTTGGCCGCGTGGAGATATTTTAAAAATCATCAGTAAGCCGCCTACTGGGGCACAAATGGGAGCAATAAAATGTTAGAATGGATGGAAGGGGAAAATTGGAGAATTCAGGGAAATATCGTGAGGGAAGAACCTGATGGAAATTTCAAAATTGTGTCGTAATGTAATGAAAATATACAATTATTTATATTTCGATTTTCTTCATTTCGAAATGTGGATCAAATAATGAAAAATATACTCATTATTTTTGGTGCAAACATCTATTCTCAGTCCTATTATTTCTCTAATTTAATTCAGAGAATTATCAAAAAAAATTAAAGCCATTATTATGGCTTATGTTGCAGAAAACCCTGTTTGCATTCACTTGAAAACGTTTTCTGTTGTGTAATTTATTTTATAGTTCAAACTCATTTTTATGGCCATATAATAATTTTAATAACGACAGCTGCGTCGGTATTGAATCAGATATTTTATTGGATTTCGGTATATACACGCCCTAGCCCATCAAAAATCGAAACAGCATTTGATGAGAACCAACAATAAAAATTAAGCGGACATTTGGCTTGTTTTCGATCATATTACTCTTGTAATGTGGCGGAAAAATTATCACGGAAACTAAACAACCGAGAGCTTAAGATAACATTTTTACTAAAAGACTTTATATTCCAGTATAGTATCTAATTGATAAGTGAGAGTAAAAATAACTTTGATATCAATTCAGTTTATTGCAGTAATCTAGAAAATTCCTAAAACGCGCACAACATTCAATTGAAAGTTTTACATTTTTTCTTGATATTATTTCTGATAAACAACCGTTAATATGACAGAACATCTTTAGAGGTGCCCTTATCAAATATCTCATAAAAAATTGCATCTCATTCTTGAATGAATTTTCATGAGAAAAAAAAGAAAAAACTCTTCTTCATTAATATTCTTTGAGACTATAGCCTTTTTCTTAAGATTCGTGTTGATAAAACACAACAATAACAATGACAATCAATAGTTGTAGTTACACTATACTGAAATAAAATAGTTTAAAACGACAGAAAATTCAAAATGGAAATTTGAGCACTACTTTTAACTTATATTGGGGAACTTCTTGAAACTCAAATTTGAATCTTCTGATCTTACTCCATTAAACTTACTTTTCGACGTTTCATAAAAATCTGATCAAACTCCCCCTAGAGTCGATTTAAACAGTTTCATTGATTTTCAACGACAACGATAACCTTGAAAAAAATAATCCAAGTAATTTGGCTCCTGTATATTTCCCCTTCTATCCGTTAGCAAGTTCTTTTCAGCGATTTGAACATCGGCCAAATTTCGAGGAACCAGGAGCGTATCGAAAAATTAATGAGACGTTCTCTGATGTCCTCCCAAGCTCGATGAAGAGATATGACGCTAATTTTGCTATGTGCCCAATCGTATAGGTAACTGGAGAAGCCAAGCGACATGATTAGTCCAGTTGGGAAATCAAGTCGGAGATAACGATGAGGGTTTGACCCTTTTGTCAATTTTACATCGAACGAATTCAAGACAATTTATTGTTAGGAGGAAATTAGGGTTATTTTCGCTTGAAATATTTCCCCATACACTGGGGAGAGCAAGAGTCACGTTATTCAGATAGAAAATTCAGAGTTCTCATCCACATCTGGAACAATGAAGGTTTTGAAATATAAAATAAAGAGTCATCTTACCTAAGGAGCAGCAGAAAATAAAAATAATTTCCACACCATGAATCGTGTCAACTGTTGAGTTTATTGGTAAAATGGAAAGAGTATTATAAATTTTCACCAAAGAGGGAACACTTCATTATTGCAACATAAAGACCGCCTAACACCCTGTATAGGTTCGATACTGCTTGGTCCTAATGATAGGAAGGATAAATCCAACAAACCAATCCAATTTTTCGTGTTCGAGATACGAATCATGCGGATTCCATTCACAGAAGATGTTATCAAGAAATAATTTTCATATTGCCATGTATCACAGTCCGATTAATAATATCGAATAAGAAATAATCCCGTCCTTAGTTTGCAAATAATTACACACGAGGTTGTCTATAAATCATACCGAGTAAATTGGTTTCTTGGCGTATGCAGAAGGTACTCAGCGGAGAAATTCTTGAATAATTGAGTATTTTTCGCAACTTAGCAATACTCCATTCGAAAAACATGTATAACTCCAATTCGGAAGTGTTTTCCACTCTTTCAAGCTCCCTGGTATTGGATGAAACGATTTTAGCGTCATCCATTCAACTAGATTGCGTGCAAGAGGCTCATAGAACAAAATTTAGGACGTGTTCCTATTATAACCACCAAATCCTATTAAAAGGAAAGCTGGGGTATAAATCTGTCGCAAAGTTCCTAATTTTTCATCGCTTCCTATTGTGCTATCTTGATTGGGTTATATATTTCACACCCCAATAGTGGTTTGCTTGTATGTATGAGCAATCATATATGACGAAAAAAATTCTGTCGTGGACGAAGAATATGAAGTGGAGTTCTCTCCGATTTCACAAAATTTAGGTCATAGTTCTATATGTTTTTGTATAAAGTGAAATATGGAAAAATGAGGCAGTCCTAATCCCAGGCAGCTGGGATAGTACGTCTAAATGACGTAATCAATTGGTGATTTCCTGACGGTGAACGTCATCGACGCAAAAATGACGTACTATGAACGTCATTGAAGGTGACGTTATAAAGAAGTTCTTCACGTGACGTCAACAGTGACGTATTCAATTGGTGATTTACTGATGGTGGACGTCATCGACGCAAAAATGACGTACTATGAACGTCATTGAAGGTGACGTTTCTTCACGTGACGTACCTGCATAGTACTCAGCAGCGCGTTCCAGTATTGAATAAGGGTCCGTCAATTCCAAACGTTACTTCATCGGGGAAAGCAATGGTGCTCTGACGAGGTCAAACGAGACTGAAACCATGGTCAGTATCTGCTTTTCTTCGATGGCGCGTACTCTATTTGGAAGTCCTGACGATGGCATATAAGCTAGCTTCAGATCGTAACTCTGAACTGTTGAATTCGTATCGGCGGTTGCATCTGAATTAATTTTCATTATTTTCATTGCCTTCCTCTTAAGGCGTTATCCCTTTCATAAGACGTCAAAATAACGTCATACACTGACGTTAAAATGACGCTGACATTTGACCGTCATCTAGACGTCAGAAAGACGTCAACTTTTAACTTTTAGGTCTATATGATGGCTGGCATGACCTTTAAGGTACGTCATTATGACTTACGCTTGCTGCCTGGGAAGTTATGACTCAACGTATCTCAATTTTTTCATTTAGGGGGAAGAAAAAAATGAGATGTGAATTCACCATAAATAGAGGTTCAAGTTTAAATTTCCCCCTTTCCTATTGGAAATCATCAGCCAAAACGAGGATTTTCCGAAGAAAATTCACCCAAGTTTTCCGACTTCATTTTTATTCATCAGAAACCATTCAAACAAAATAACGTCCCCCATTAAAACAAATGCGAATCTTTCCGCGCCTCGCGACAAATTACATTCCCGAAAATGTATTCCGAAGTACTAAAACCCAATTTAAAATCTTCGTTGTCAAAAACTAATCGTACACCTTTAAAATAAAAGCTGAGAGACGCTCTTCCGCATCAGACGAAATCAGATTGCCGTTCACGTTTCCTTTATTAACTTTCGCGAATGTTATTTTTTATTCAAATCAACCCCCTTGCACCGCCCCCGCGTCCCTCAACCCCCAACTGCTCGGCGACACTCTCCCGACGTCCTGATAGCTTCCGCAGGATCATTTGTCATCTACGGCTTATGACTTCTTGCTTTTTAATGTCGCCGACATCTTAAAATGCTACATCATCCGGCCTCCACGTGAGGGGGAAAATTCGATGGTTTCGGGGGAGAAACAATGGTAATTGATGGTTGAAAACATGATGGAGCTCGGAGCGGTCATTAGGAAGCGCAGAAATCAGAGTTTCCTCGGTAATGAATCATAATTCCGAAAGAGTGCATCTCCTCATCAACAGTGATTCGATTTGATCCCTACATGTGTGTCAGACATGCATATTTCTATGATTCTCTTCAGCCCTCTGTGTTTTGTTCTCCATAAGATCGCAATTTCATTATACCATACAAGTTTTATCCGATGACGATGCTTACAGAGCTTTTAGGATGAGGCTGGTCGGACGCCAGTAGAAAACCTTTTTTTAACTCTCCAAATATGTCTCCAAATATTTTATGTTATTGTAAATGTAAATACATCATTTCTTTGATTCCTTATTATATTCAAACTTTGCGGTGTTCCTTTCAAAAAATATGCGACATAAAGTTGTCGATTTCAATTACTGCTGAGTTATTGCTGCCGTCTGATGTATGAGGATATGTAAATCTGCCAATTAGTTAATTATTGTTATTGACCATTTGCGTGCATCGTTCTTTTCAACAGTACGTTACCGCTTCTTAAATATTTATGCCCAGAGTTGAACAACAGTGGCAAACTGCGGGAGTCTGTCTGGATTCTGTTCTTTTCGCATGTTGGAGGCACCACAAATCACGTATGATCCTCGTTCATTCAGGAGAATGTAGTGGTGGCATGTTTGGACTGTTCGAACATGATGAGGACAAATGTGGGAGCATATTCAAGAGTTATTTGTGGCAAATCAAGAAGTATCGAAAATTTGAATTCATTTGGAATCGAGAAGTTTCTTGAAGAGAACTTAAAGCCTCCTTATCATCCAAAATCGTTATACCTAATGTAAGCTTATATATCAAAAAATTCTTCAAATATCCATACTGTGTTATTATTGAGACGCTGCATCATTTCTAAGAAGATGAAAAGAGAGCTGGAAACCCTACAGGCGACACATTAAACAGCTTGAACAAACGCAACAACTTCATTTGAGACATAAGATGGTTTCACAAAGTTTCAAATGCAGAAGTCTTGCAGCGCGCGAGTTATGTAACAATTGGGACTCAAGTATCGAGGTTTCGACTCAGATGGAGCGGCCACATTCTGAGGATGTAAGACACAAGACTCTCTAAAATAGCTCTTTATGGCGAATTCACAGAGGGAGCTCGGAAACCAGGGGGCCAGTAAAAGCGGTTTAAGGATATACTGCATCAATTCCTAAAATCAGTTAATGCCAATCTTAACTTGAAACAACTAGCGTTAGACAGATCACAGTACAGGTTTTTGATCCACAGATATAATGGAGACTCGAGAAGAATACAGCGGCGGCCAGATCTGGTTGGTGATTATCCATCCCCTGAGTATGGAAGGATCTGTAGGTCACGGTTGGGTATTTTCAGTCACAGGAGGGCACACAGTCGCAAGTAGCCCTAAGAAATTATAAGTTTGATCACCCAGAATTGCGACACACTATTGAAACCGGCATTCACTCAACATATTTATCAAGGTGACCGCAGTTAATGTGCATGGGAACTCATGATACGTGTCTTCAAAGCAGCCGAACTTCAATTTAAGTATTTCGTGAGACCTTAAGAAAACGAATAAAGGAGTAAGTTTGTCCTGCCAAGTCTGTATTGCACAGTTCCCTTTAAAGAATCTCACTCCCTTCAGGAAGGAGCTATCGACGTAAATCAAACAGGAAAATGTTAAGAGAAAATCAAATTGCAAAGACTCATTCAAAGACTCATCACTGCGTCACTACCTCCGCAAGGTGTCCAATTGAAATTCCTGCAGACTCGATATCAGGTGATAAACTAGATGAAATAGGCTACAAATAAACAATAAAATAATCAAAACCGATGCACACTTTAAAAAGTTATTTTGAAATGAATTTGGTGAGAAAATTTTCTGGCTGGTTTTTTTGTCCAGGAGTGTAATAACCTCGAAATTGATAGTAGATAATAAATAACCCATTGCATTGCAAACAGCGGATTCTATTCAAATTTGAACGAAAAAACAGTTCTTCCTAGTTCACTTTAAAGTAAAAAATATTGCTCAGCAAGGTTGGAATCAAAATTAAACTTTCTTTGAAAACCTAAGAACATTGGCTTCATGAATTTCAGATCACGATGACGCGATCTGATAGTTCACCCATAAATTTTGCAAATATTGGAATGTTCCGGGTTAAGCCTTCGATTTCCTAATGCAATAAAGCTCAGAATGTCGGCGAATGGACTGATATTGAATGAGATTTCCGGAGTTATAAATGACTGCATGCAAATTTTCTCCTTCGGATGAAATTCATCCGACTCGGGCGTTACACAAAGCTGTCCGCACAATTAACAGAGCGGAATTAAACAAAACACTGGCCGATTTAAATTCGAATTAAGGGCCGAAAATTAATTAATCCCCGTCACAACAGGGACTTTGGCAATTAGGCCTGTCACAGTCGGGACGGAACTTCTTCCTTCGTTTCGGCGTTTATGAATATTAATATTGCCTTATAAATATCAGTGATAACTGTAAGATTAACGGATGTAAGGTTCATTATTGGGAGTAACAGTTGCGGAAAATTCAATAAGGCCGTTGTTTCTTCCGTTTCGCGAGCAATTTGATCCATTGTCGCACTGGTAGTTTTCCACGACGATGAAAAATAATGGGTGCAAGGTGCAAGCGAAGTTAGCTTATTTGATTAAGCTCACCTCTTCACAAGGTAAATGAGTTCTGGACGATAGACAGCTTGAAAAACGTTCCTTTATTATGAACTTCATTTTCCAACGCCTACCACACGAAAATACAGGCCACTTATTTTTCCATTAAAACACAAGGGGAAGTCTTATTAGTATACAGGGTAGGTCTTCAACTCATACAAATATTTCAGCAGTAGATTCTTGAGGTCAAAAGGAACACTTTTTTCTTTACCATTTCTTCCGAATCTGCTCGGTTCGAAAGATACAATCTGTTGAAAAACCACAAAAAAAATTATTTTCAGTTGTATCTCACAAACGATTATATCAAATGAAATGAATTTCGGAATATAGTTTTGTATTTATTAAATGAATCTTGTTCGAACACAAGATATCAACCAAGTCTTCCAGTTTTCCCATTATGACCATTATGCACCATAAAAATACCCAAAATTCAAAAAAACCAAATGTTGAAATTAATTTGGACGCTAGCTAATGAATATTTGAACGTTTTGTGAAATAAAAGTTTTCAAAGCGAGAAAACCTCATATTCTGCTCCTGACGAAGGAATAAAGACATTCCGAAAGCTCGCGCCTAAAGAATAAAGAAACACAATTTTCCACAGGAAACCTAACCTCACACTAATGCTCATAAATATTTCACAAAATTTGGGAAAGCAATGGTTCAAGTTGAACACTATTACTTGGTTCTAAAAAGACTGCAGATTTTTTTTCAATCTCAGTGATACACTTCAGACTAGTATCTACTGAATTCGATCCAACTTCTGGAACCACAGCAGGAAAACTACTCTAATAATAGTTTCTGAAACGCAAATTACGAAATCTACAACAGGCGATCACAGAAATATCGACGGATGTCAAAATGTCAGGTTGTAAAGACCTGGACCTGGAGCACACAGTAGGTACTCCGCCGTCAAGTGCCACTGGTACCACGGAAATTTCTAGAAGGGAGACGACATTTCCAATTTCGCTTGAAGACACTGCACTGTACAAATGAGGGACAATAATCCCAAAACCGGTTTATAGTACCTATGTAGATGTTTATATGTTTCAGCCTCTCTGGGAATTCCTGGCTGATTCATGACTAGCTCGTATTAATGGGACAATTCATGAATTGTCGTCTCCATTTTAGAGATTTCAGGTTATAATTGGGGTGAAACCTTTTTTAATTTGACTTTTGTCTACCGTGATAACAGTGCCTTGTGTTGTTAGCTACACAATATGAATGAATTATATTTATTTTCATATGGGTAGTAGATACAGATACACAGACCAAAGGTACATAGAGTATTAGATAGCCATAGCACACTTCGTCAGTTTCACGAATTATTCCCATGTTGCCAGATCGTGAATTTGACATCTTGGAGATAAGGATTTCGATGGCATAAATTTCGAAGTTTCAAAACATCTCCAATTCAAAATCTTCTGGGTTTTTGGTACAACAGAACAAAATCTCAAATCCCACTCCTTCACAAACGAGCAAGCTAAGAGAAGTCTCGCCCTGCCTGGCGGGCATCGATGCCATTAGAACAGGCAACTACGTCCATCGTTTTCATTATTCAATTACAGAGTTCCCCCGTATAATGCGAGGAAGTCCCAAGAACAATACCGTGAAACTGTTCTTTCACTAATTACCTCTAGCAGGTATATCTCAGGAATGAGATTTCAATGTATCCCTCAGGAGATCTTCCCGGAGTTGACGACGTACCCCAATCTTCCACTGGAAGGACCAACTCCCGGATTTAAGAGGAGTATTTCCATAGGCAACAGTTAACCGGGATTCCGTTAACTGGATGTAGCATTTCGCCGGGATGCAATTATAATATTAGATTAGCGGAGGAAGATAAGATCTGAACTGCTCTCTCAGTCTGCGTATGGAGCTGCTAAGTGAATTCTCCCGACTCCGAACTTGATCAAGATATAGACAGTAATATTGTTTAATGCAATGGCTGCGATGCTCCTGCCTACATTACGATCTGGACTTTGATAATGTCTCGATAACGTGTCGTATTACAGTTTAATGAGAACCCCAAGACATTGGGAAGGAGGTATTTCTCTTTGTTCTGCTTCGATTGGGATAATTGCGTCTTTTGAATGTCAGTTTCTGCATCGGAGCTAATGGGCTTGATGTAGAGTGTTGAAGTTCTAATTTCGCTTCGAACTGCCCCCCATTTTCATATACAGGATGTGCAAGATATTTATTTGGAATATTGAAACATTTTCGATAACGAAAGGATCTGGGTGATGTGAAGGAAATAATTTACAACAAAACATTCTTATGTCCATATAATTTCTTTAGGTTTTGTGCTGATTTTTCCTGATTGAAGCTAACCTCAAGAAAAAGTGTTGCTGTTGAATTCTGTGCTGAATTTAATCACTTTATCATAAAAAGTTTCCGAGAGAAGCCTACACAGTGTATTTTCAAAGGTGAGGCTTTTTTTTTCGACAGAATGTAGAACTCATCAAAATATGTCGTTTAACCAAAAATTGTCTACATAAAATATCCAAGATGGCTGAGATACAACCCCTAGAAGTTCGACAAAATTTCATTGAATTCCAAGTACGAAACTGTGGAAGGTGACACCGGCATCGCAAAAACGAAACAGAACGTAAACATATGGCCGAACAATGAATGGTTCAGTACCAAGTTCATCGGATTAGATGCATCAGGTCACTTTTGAGAGGATCATAATTGTTGTATCGTTCAATTTAGGGTGAATAATGTAGAAAATCGAGGCAGTTTCTTGAAAGTGCTTATGTTAGATATGTTGAAAAAGTGCTATGATGTTTCTTCTTTTCATCCCATTTTAAGACGATTGTTACAATGTTCGAACAAGAAGATTGTGATGCCATTGTAAATAATTTAGACGAATTTTATTGGTGAGATTTTGAAGTATTCTATTTTTTACACTGGTGTCCTATGTCTTGTGTCAGTTGATATCGAAATGAGCCATTTCATAAAATTCGACAATCCTAAGTTTCCATTTTCATTACCACGTAAATATCGAACGGGCCAATATCCTGAACGAACCACATGGTGGAATCAGGAGATAAGTTTTTCCCACTGCTTTGCGATAATTCAACTAACAAAGGGTCTAGGGTCTATTTCAGTAACAATTTCAATTTTTTTTCAACTTTGTCATTTTGAAAGCTTGGTATAGGTGATTTTTTGTGAAACGCTTTATTTTGACCAGCTCTACTCTCTCTACTGTTGATAAAAAAGCCTCATTTTCAAATACACTCTGTGTACACTGTACAGAGTGAGTAACTAGAGCAAAAATTATCAAATAAAAGTAATTCTGAATAAATCTGTCCTCAATAGTTAGAAGATACGATACTACTTAATGATATGTACACAGGGTGGCAATGCAACCTTTTTTCAAATGAAACCCTAATATATGTTCCCTCAATGTGAATCCGAAGCCTCGCTGTTCCTTGCCCATTCCTCAAAGAAAAATGGGCCCTAATTTGTCCGAAATAATTAGTTCTAACGATGACTGAGCGACACGACGTTAATATGAGAAAGGTTGAATGTTGAAAGAATGCCATTTCTTGCACCTCATTTGATATATTCCTGTTTCATCGACCGACTAATGACTTAAACATGTCACTTTTTATGGTTGGTGATCCTTTTCAGCTCTTTTTCCATCTATCGTTTTTCGAATCATCGTGAAACCTGTTCTTTAATCAGATAAATAATAAACGAGAGGATGGATCTCTAAGATTAATAGGTGGAAAGATGTACGTTTCGAGGGAAAGAAATCTCATATGAAAGACCGAGAATATACCTACGTTCAGAATTCAATATTCATATAGTCCTCACTTATAGTTTATTTCCCTACATTATAAATGAGTCTGAGAAGATATTTTGAAATAAGCTGCTGGATAGTGAATTAGTTTTACAATCATCAAAATGTGCATTTTTGACACTCAAGTTGACATACATCGAAGAAAAATTATCAAAGTTGCTTCAGGATGATTGAGTTCATCGAATTTTCATTTACTGCATCCTCTTCTTATTTTTGCATTCTGCAGTAACTGTTCATTGACCTGAATATTATAAATAAAGCAAACTACGCGGAGGATGGAGGAAACATGAAATCATAAAAGCAATCATATCCAATTCGTACAGTCCATACTCACAGATCGTATCGCGACCACAGAAGATGCGCTAATTGACACGGAATTATAATAATTATTTTTACCATAAGGGTCTTATTTATTAGTGGGCGTGGGTCGCTTGATTAAGTCTTGAAATATCTAACAAGGCTAACTAACGTGAGTATAATTTATCGATTCGCAATTATGAACACATCGAGACCTTAACGATCAAATATTTCGCGAAATGTGAGGAGTACGAATCGCCTACTTGTGAAACAATGGAACCTGGAGTTGCGAATGATGAATTGTTGGCTTGCATGTACACAGGTAGAGCCGTCGCAAGTCACCACTTTTGTGCGGAAAGGCGATTATTTCTGCATTAAATTCTGGGCACGATGGCATTCGCTATTTAAAAATGAAGATCTTCTGTGTGAACCATAGACCTACTTATATACCTAGATCTATGGTCTGACCACGGTTTCCATACACATCAGTAACTGAATGCTGTCAATGTTGTAATATTGCTTCTTATTTATATATTTCTACTTGGCATCATTGTACTTGTCTGCAATATTTAATGGAAATCGTCACTAGTTTTGAGGAAATTTACTTGCATGGATCCATGTAACCCGATTATCGTGTAGGTTGATTTTATCTGGCCTGCATCATCAAATACTTCTTTCATGGCTGATAAAATAACAGATAACACATACTCGTACGACAATAGGAATAAAGGAAACTGCTTCATGTAAATGACTGGCACCTCCTTCCATGACCTTCCACAGGTCATGGACCCAGGAGCTTAGAAATGCAAACGCACGTTTCAGTCGAGTCCTCATCCGTAGCAATTGTCTCCTGCACCAGACCAGAGAATCTCCAATTATTCAGGATACCGTGTACGCTCTCGCGAAGCGCCACCACTCACAAATCATTGAAACGTCAAGCCCTAAGCCGGGGATATAGTGATCTGCGACCCCGGAAAGCCGACTAATCGTTTGACAGCTGACAAATGCCGATATAGCGGCGTCCGACGAATTTTCGTTCATTTAAATCGGACGCTCTGTTTAATTGGCAATATACCGATGAATCAAATTAGCAGATTTATTTGCGCATCGACCGAGTGGTCGAGTACTTCATTTTGCCGTTTGATGGTTTTGTCAGTGAATGATTCAAAATGGAGGGCTCTTGTTTGTCCGGATTTTTGATTGATTGTTTGCCGTTCAATCGGCGGATGTACCGGAAGCCGGTTCGGCGATTTTTCATTCGTTTCAGAATGAAATTTTCATTGGAATGGGCGCACCAAGCATGCATCATGTGAATTAACCTACCTTTCTAGGTGTTTGACGATGTCTTCGTATGCGGCTCTACAGTTTTCCCATACTCCAGCTCTGTAACAAAATAAAACGTTGAAAGAAAAAATTAAAATCGTAAACAAACTCGACTTGATTTGTGTTTTCTTTTAAAATTTGTACCTAAATAATGATATATACAGGGTGAGTCTTTGACTCGTACAAACATTATTACAGTAGATTCTTGAAGTCAAAAAAAAAACACTTTTTTCCTATACCATTTCTTCGATTCAGCGTCGATAAAAAGATATGGTCTTTTTCAGTTTTCAAAATGAGCTGTGCCACCCTGGAAAAACGAAATAACCTTCAGAATTACTAGCTAAATCTGTGACACTACACATCTGTGGATCTTTTAAAAAGAGTTGTATTCAGCCAAAGCACCCAATTTTTCAAATTTTACAGATACTAATTTTTGAACATAAAATTACTCGAAAACGAGGCATTATACGAGAAAATATTAAGACTACTTTTATTTGACAAAACGCTCAAATATTCATTAGACCAACATAGTTTCAAGAAATGGGTTCTTTGAATTTTTGGTAATTTTATGGTACGTAATAGTCATAATGAGATAACTGGAAGACGTGGGATATTTTGTGTTCGAAAAAGATACATCAAAATCAAATAAATGAAAACATATATTCCGAAATTCATTTCATTCGATAAAACCGTTTGTGAGATAAAATAACATTTTTTTATGTTTTTTCAGCAGTATGTTTCTTTTGAACCGAGCCAACTCGCAAAAAATGGTAAATGAAAAAAGTGTTTCTTTACATCTCAAGAATCTACTGTTGTAATATTCGTTTGAGTAAAAGACTCACCCTTTATATACAGAGTGGGCCTTTGAACACGAAACGGCGCCTCTGTAGGTCACCAGAACCGAATTATATAAAAACGTCGATTTTTTTATCCCAGGGTGAAACTTTTAAGATCAAATTCAAAACCGTATCGCTTCATCTTTAAGTGTTACAATCCCAACCCCTATTTTTTGATTAGGGAAGTTGGGGGTAAGTGATACCTCATTTGACAAGCCTTTTAATTCTCAGTTCAACAAAGTAGATTTTTTGTCATTTAATCCATTCGTTTTCGAAATATGTATTCACATTTAAATTTTAACAGCATTGGTTTTCCTTCAAGCTTGCTGTGTAAATCAATCGAGTGTACACTCATTTATACTGCAATTTCGATGATGAATGGGCAGTACGGTTCCCAAACTGGTTAAAATAAATAAATTTATTTCTTTCTGCCAATGAATTAACTATTTTTACCTTACTTGTTGGTAAAGTAAACAAACAGAAATATTTTGATGTGCGGTGTATGGATGTTAACGATGATGGTTGAAACCATACAATAAATTAGTGAAAATTTGATTGATTTTTACGGAATGTTTAACGAAATGACCTATTCCCAAAAAAATTTGAATTTAATTATCTCAGATCTCACAAACGAATGAATTGAATGAAAAAAGTTTTTTATGCTGAATTCATCAAAGAAAGGCTTTTTAAATTAGGTATCACTCACCACCGATTTCGAAATATAGGGGTTGGCATTCTAACACTATGAACGAAAAGGTTTTGAATTTGTCTTGGAAGTTGTCCCCCTAAAATCAAAAATCTAAGTCCCAAGCGTTTTTATATAATTCGGTTCAGCAGATCTAGAGAGCTGCTGTTGCGGTTTCAATGGCCCACTCTGTATAGAGTTTTCCAGTTGAATATAGAAGCTTCAAGGTTGTTTTGCGCAAGAGGGAATGTCACCTACAAGTTGCCTGAGAGGATAAGGTTGTCTCTCTTTCAAAAATAACAAGAGAGCCTTAATTTAAAGATAAACGTGTAGAGTCATTCGGGGTAACTGAGCGCAGAGTGTGCGCAGTGCTTATATTTCGAATATGCAATATATGAAAAAGGGGTTCATTTGGGTGAAGCAAGGGCGCAGAATCGCCAAATTAGTTTTTCATAGGAGTGCGCCGTGCGACGTTTCATTAACTTTTTATTTGCCATCAATCAAATTCAATATATGGGCATTCGTTCAGTGAGGAATAAATTATGACATGTTGATTTTGTTGGTTAAGACTCGATCAATATTGTCCTATTTGTTCAGAAAAATATGAAGAGCCACCAACAGTGGAATGTATCAAGTGTTGTGTTCACCAGGAATGGTGGCACGAACAATAATGCAGCGCATGTAAAGAGGCTCTTCTGTATTGACGATAAACAGTATTTCTCTAATATTGTAACATTTTGATGACATTATTTTGTAATTTGTTATGATTGTGTGGTTCACTAAGCACTGCGTTTACTTGCCCCGTGAGGGTGCACAAACTTACCCGCAATACGGGGCATGTGAACGCACTCCGACTTTCACCATTAAATTTTTTTTTGCAGAAAGAAAACTTTACTGTTTGTTTGCTTTTTGATGTTTTTTTATAGATAAGAAAATTCTCAATCTTATGAATATGTTTTAATTTTCCTAGCTTCAACATTTGAAACAGGGTATTGCTTGAAATGCAAAAGTGCGCACAGTTGCCCCGAATGACTCTAAATATCGTTTCCATATAATCCTACTATTACGAATTATCAGGAAGCCTTTTTTGAATGCGTTCAGAGAATTTATTTTCGAAAGGCTCAAATCCTTTGATATTAACAACTAATCATCTGGGAATTCTTTCTCACTTTCCACTAACCAGGCGTTCTTCTCGGTGGTAGACGGAAATCCAAAGGGTTTTCTCAAGTTAACCATAAAATACCGAACTGTATCGAACTTCTCCCTTCGCGAATGACACTCGTATTCCACCCTGCCTTCCGAACAAGCGCGGAAACCGTGGATTTATCGTGTGACGAGAGCTCACAGCAATAATCGATACAATCAAGTAGAACCATAGCACCTCCGACCGCCGAAGTCTAATGGAAACTCGAGACCTCATAAAGCATACAATATAAATGGGCCAGTAAATTAATATTTGTATTCAATTTATTCATGTGTCGAACATTGAGACAAATGCGAGGCGAGCAAGCTAGACGGTCTACCTGGAGAATTAATCACGATGCTCCTTCTTGACGTGTACACGCATTCGTCCGACCAGATTTGCATTTTAATTACGGCTCAGCGTTGAAATGATAATGACGATTCGAACAACCGTGTAAACAAGTATATATGAAAACGGATCGTTGCGACGACGGTATAAGGAGGAATAGATAAGGAGGGCCATCATCTAGGGCCTGGATGAATCCGCACGTTTGCCGAGCCCAGCTAAGGGCAGAGATGCTCGGTGCAGATAGCGAGCGGTTGCGACTTCCCATGTTGATTCAGCCATCCAGATTCGAATGACCGCATTACACGTCTGATATCCAAGGTGGAAATCTCATTTTCATCCCGATTACTTCGCAATGTTATCTGCATTTATTAACTATGCGAATATGGACAAGGACCGAATTCGTGATAGATAAGGAAATCATACGTTTCATTCAAGAAGACAGAATGACAGAATCTGTAAAGCGACATGCCTCTACGTCTGGTGATAGCCAGATCGACCTAAAAATAATCTCCAGAATATCTAGACTATGAACTGGGAAAGAGAAATCAAAGTATATGGTCACCTTTGACTAAACACATCTATACCAACCCGCTAAGCGATAATACCATGCATAAGACCCGGGTTTGAAGGGCTGCTCACCACAAAGTTGAACAAAACAAAGATTTCAAAAAAGAACTCAACAACTCAGTTTTCAGCAAAAATACCATTATGTTGTATCATCATCATTGCTGCTGTAACCCGTTGCCGGGAATGAATCTACAAAAAGACGAAAAAAGGGAAAAAACAAAAAGAAAAGAAAAAGAAAGGGAAAAAAAGGTGCGAACAGACTTATAATTTTTCAGGGCTAATTGCGACTGTGTGCTCTCCTGTGACTGTAGAGACCCAATTGTGACCTACATGTCCTACCACACTCCGGGCATGGATAGTCACCAACCAGATCTGGCCGCCGCTGTATCCTTCTCGAGTCTCCATTATAACTGTGTACCAAAGACCTCCACTGTGACCTGTCTAACGCTAGTTGTTCCCAGTTATGATTGGCATTAACTGATTTTAGGAATTGATGTAGTATATCCTTAAACCGCTTATACTGGCCTCCTGGTTTTCGAGTTTTCTCTGTGAATTCGCCATACAGAGCTATTTTGGGAAGTCTTGTGTCTTGCATCCTCAGAATGTGGCCGCTCCATCTGAGTCGGACTCTCGTTACTTGAGTCTCAATTGTTGTACGTACAACTCGCGCGCTGCAAGACTTCTGCATTCGAAACTTTGTGGAACCATCTGATGTGCATTATCTGTCTTAGATGACGTTGTTGCGTTTGTTCAAGCTGTCGCCTGTAGGGCGTCCAGCTTTCGCTTCCGTAAAGGAGCGTTGGGAGGACCACTGCTTTGTAAACAGCTGTCTTGGTCTTCAGATTGAGGTCGTGATTTTGAAACACTTTATCCTTCAGCTTCCAGAATGCCCGTGATGCCGAATTGATACGGTTGTGTATTTCCGTGTCAAGGTTAGAATATGATAAGCTAATTGCTCGAAATCATGTCTCTTTATTGGTCTCAGAACAGTATTTATACCATTATATTGTATAGATACTGTTCTGAGACCAATAAAGAGGCATGATTTCGAGCAATTAGCTAGATTATAACTACAATGTTTTCGGTGTCTTCCGAAACATCTCAAATGGTGATTTGTCCCTCGTTATTTTCACCAGTAGGTATTTGACCTTTTCTTGATGTTTCTGGCTTCCGCAGTGTAGGTGAGAATGGGTCTAATTGTTGACTTATACAGGGTGACAGTTCAATTATGTCACGACAAGGATGATTTCAGGGAAAATACCGGAACAGGTCAATTTCTATTCGTAGGGGGACATATTTTGAGCAGAATTGTAAACCGAAATCTCTTCCAACCTAGTTGTAGGAGCTATCACCCCTAAATTCTCAATAGGAAATAAGGGGTGAGCTATATCTCAATTGAAAGATCAATTGTTCCTCTACATGAATGCTATGGTTACTTGCCAGGCCAATTATGTCTCGACAAGAATGTTTTCAGAGAAAATGTTGGAACAGGTCAATTTTTATTCGGAGGGGCACATGTTTCTAGCAGAAATGTAAGCCAAAATCTCCTCAATCTTAGGTGTAGGGGTTGTCACCCCTAAATTATTAATAGGGAATAAAGAGTGAGCTAAACCTCAATTTGAAGACAATAGTATTATGTAGAGGGACATATTGTCTTCCAATTGAGATTTACATCACCCTCTATTCCCTATGAAGAATTTAGGGGTGATAGTCCCTACACCTAGGTTTAAGAAGATTTCGGCTCACAATTTTGCTCAAAATACGTCCCCATCCCTTTAAAAATTGACCTGTTCCTGCTTTTTCTTTGAAAACATCCTTGTCGAGACATAATTATTGGCCTGGCAAGTTTTCAAATTGTCACCTCCTGATACTACTTCAAGAAATCAATGAAAATTTGCAAACCATAGTTTTCAAGTAGAGGGATAAGTGATCTATTGAGGTAAAGTCCACCACTGATGGTATGGAAGTATCTGTGAAGACTCAATCAACTAGGCAGTCCTTGGTACATAATGTATCAGGACACTTGAAGACAAAGGTGACATGAAATCCAACAGATAAGCTATGAAAGAAACGGAAATTCACCATTAGTACCTGAACTTTTTTGGCATGTAAGGTTATACTCCTACAAAGAGGAATTTCAAGTATAAGCAGACAAATAGGCAATTCTCGGGCATTTTGGTAGGGTCTCCTTGGTTTGAAACTCCCTGTCTCTATAAAGAATATTTCTCGAACTCTATAAGAACATGGTAAACCTCATCAGGACCTTCTGTCTCAGGTATTATTGTCTCAGAAAGCACCTAGTAGGATATATTGAGCAAAACATGATTAAGTTCTCAGCATATAAGAATAAAACGACCAAGCAATAAAAGCCTGAGCAATGAAACTGTAGAAAGTGATGCCATTCTAGCTGAAGAAGTTCATCAGAACTGAAGAGAAAACTTCAATCTGGAAGCGCCTAAGGAAGCTTAAAAAACGGAGCACAATAGATCATAAGGTGCATTATGAACAAAGTTGACAATCTCAAAGAATCTGCTCTCACTTTCTTGTCCAGATAAAAAACACATTTAGCCTTAGTAGACTGGGTGGTACAAAACTACTAAAGTCTTCAAATATCTTTATCTTTATCATACAGCGTTGCAATGGTTTTTCAATCCCAACAACACTTGAAGAACCATCCAAGCAAATGTCTAGTAAAGATTAGGAAAGATTGCTTCCTTGTTTTACTCTTACACTAAAATATAGTGGCATTAAAATGGTTAGAAAAAAAGTTTCGAGTGTTTCCCAATCATTTCAAGGAAACATAGCATCTTTTCTCAAGGCAAAAGGAGAAAAAAAGAAAAACCGATGAATCAAGAACCTCCATCTGGAAAAGATATCAGAACATTTTCCAACTGAGAATGAGTGTGTAGGTGCTGAAAAATTAAACTAGGTTATAGAAATCAATGAGCTCAACCCTTCTCCTACCCCTTCTCCATGTTTACTCCAAACTCCAATCAAATTCTCCAGTTCGAGATGTTTCCAGGCCGCTTAGTATGCAAAACATTGAGCAGATCGGATCGACTGGCAGAGCGAAATCGGAAGTTGCAAGGCATCCTGGAAACTTCGCAAATCCGCGGTTTTCTTTGATATTCAAGTTCCCGACAAGATAAATTGCCAGTCCACTACGTGAATGATGTATAACATGTTCAAGAAGTAATCCCATAACACCCTCCTCCAGTCGTGTCTTGCTCCGGCGTCTGAAGGATTTAAGTTCAAAGATCGCGTCTAAAATCTCGTACCAAGTCGAAAGTAGTTCGTGTTTATAAAATATTTAATGGGACAAACAACGGGATTATATCTGTAAGTCTGAAGATATTTCACGCAACGAATTATAATGCCAGGAAGACGCTTCGAATGCCATCAAGTTCTACGGTGCGGTTTCGTACGAAGACGCTGCAGTATATGCTGTAGTTGTTCATTAATCTTTGGTACGCGGCGAATTTCCGATCCAAATCCTTTTCCAAGAGGCCCCACGACTTGATTAGATATGAAAACTAATTACGAATGATTAATTTGGATTTACGGAGTTTTAGACATTCCTTTTCCTTATGCCAAGAGTTGATCTTGTATTTCGAAGACTCAAAGCATGCTATAGATATTAATATTTACACTAGGAGTAACTCACTGATTTTTATGAGTTTTATTTCAAAAAAGAAGTAACACGTTCGAAGATTTGTTCGGTTCCCGAATGGATTCTAGTGAACTGATAAAGAACCAAGAGTAATTTTTCAGACAGATTCAAATCTGCAAAATCCTGAAGGGAAAAGGTGAAACGAATATTAACAGTGCGATAAATATTCATGAGCACTTCTCGTATATTCAAATCCAGCCCATCCACCCTTCGAATCCAATCTCAAACACGACAAAATGCTCAACGGGGTCGAAGCATCCCCTGCTCCTTGAAACAGGTTAACAGTGGAACAAATACGTTTTTTATATTATTCGCATTCTGAATTTCACCCCAATACACTATTAAGCTACCGGGAAATCTTGTTAGGAGTCGCGAGTTAAATAAGAGAAAAATACGGGAGGGAGAACGAATTTTCCGGGGTTAAGCCGCGTGCCAGGGGGTGGTGAACCGTAGTCGTACGTCTTCTTGCCGCCTTAAGCAGATTAGCCGACTTCTTTTGGCCTCTAACTTACGGTTAAACGATACCAAGTTCATTCGTGGATTACATCCGACGAAACAGCATAATTTGGTGGGCCGAATCGTCTTGGAATGTCGAAGACTTAGGTGGGCTCGAATTAACGAAGCACGTTGTTTTAATTATTTTAATTCGGTGAATCGGGTAAAGCTTGTTTCCGGCTACTGAATTGACGTAAATGACAGTTGTAAGATATCCTCATATCGTTGAACCATACGCAAGAACTTGGATTTACTGAACTCTACTCTACTACTCTACTAAAATGGCAGATAGAAGAGAGAATCCTTATCTCTCAAACAAAAACGCCCAAGACAGCACTACCTGAATATTCTTCGAGGATAACTTAACCATTTTTACAAACGTTGCCTCTGAACAATAGCTATATTCCTATCTTATAACTTTTCCCGTTAAACAACCTTGAAAACATAAGATTCTGAATGAATGAAAACATGGCAGCATAGAATCAGAGGCTACATCTGTATTCAAACACATATGATGCGTATGTGGAATCTCACTCTTGTTTTCTAAAGGTGTTCATATATGAGAAATGAAAAATATGAGCATTCTTCAATGAACTGAACTGTATGTCAAAGCATTTTCATATTGAAATAGCATTTCAACTGGTCTTACCTGGCAATAGCTTCCATGGACGGCATACCTTGGTTCTTGATCACCGATCCATCATGCCTCGATAGGTTATGTGGCATGGCGGGAGAGAGGAGGGCAGAATGTGCTGCTGCTGGATGTGGCATTTGCATGAATTGCATGTGACCCAGATGTGGAGGATGGTTGTATCCATTAGCTAGGAGAGGAGATTTTTCCATCCTTGCCATATCTGAAAATGAAGAGAAAATTTTTTTAACGAGGTATTACAAAAACTAATGAATCTAATTGTATTTGGCATAGTTCACTTTTTGGAGTTGAAATAATATTAGATGAAAGGTGGTCCTCCAAGAAAACCTTCCAACCTCAGGTTCTTCTGTGTGCGACTAATACATATACTGAGCTAGCAGCTCAGAGGATCTACAGATAATGTGGGACACCTATAAACATATATACGAAGCTTTAGGCCTTAGACTCAATATCGACAAAACCAAAATCTTGGTAAGTCCGCCAAAAAGTCTTCAAACAGACATCAGCCTGGAGAATGAAACTCTAGAAGAGGTCGAGCAGTTCAAATTCTTGGGAAGCTTCATAAATATTAGGGCTAACCTAGATACGGAAATACACAACCGTATCAATTCGGGATCACGGACATTCTGGAAGCTAAAGGACAGAGTGTTTCAAAATCACGACCTCAATCTGAAGACCAACACAGCTGTTTACAAAGCAGTGGCCCTCCCAACGCTTCTTCACGGAAGCGGAAGCTGGACGCCCTACAAGCGACATATTAAACTGCTTCAACAAACGCAACAACGTCATCTAAGACAGATAATGCACATCAGATGGTTCCACAAAGTTTCGAATGCAGAAGTCTTGCAACGCGCGAGTTGTACAACATTTGAGACTCAAGTAACGAGCGTCCGATTCAAATGGAGCGGCCACATCCTGAGGATGCAAGACACAAGACTCCCCAAAATAACTCTGTATGGCGAATTCACAGAGGGAGCCCGCAAACCAGGAGGCCAGTATAAGCGGTTTAAGGATATACTACATCAATCCCTAAAATCAGTTAATGCCAATAATAACTGGGAACAACTAGCATAAGACAGATCACAGTGCAGGTATCTGGTACACAGTTATAATGGAGACTCGAGAAGGATACAGCGGCGGCCAGATCTGCTTGGTGACTATACATGCCCCGAGTGTGGAAAGATCTGTAGGTAAGGGTTGGGTCTCTTCAGTCACAGGAGGGCACACAGTCGCAATTAGCCCTAAGAAATTATAGGTCTGTTCGCACAGCTTTTTTGTTTTTTGCCTTTTTGTATATTTATTCCCGGTAACAGGATACGGCAATGAATGACTGAATGAATGAATACATATGCCTCTGGTTTCTATAGAAATCTGCCTTTTCGGTAGAGTAAATCATGTATCTGGTAGACTTTTATTTTATTTTTACGGGTATATCAGTGCCTTTTTTTGGCTTAACGTCGATATGGATTTTATTCTTCTCCTGGAAGTTGCTTGTGTCAGTTTTATAATAACGAGCTGGCTCATAATGTTTCACTCTGTTTGCCTTTGTTGTGTATTTGCTACCAAACATTCAGCTGCTATTGGCCTCTCCCATTATTTTTTGAAACAATATGGTTTCAGTGATTATGATTATCGATTATGGTATATGTGAGAGATGATCTGAGATTCAGTTGCTCCTTCAAATCAGTTTCCCTTCAAATCGCAATCTTTTCAAAACCATAAGTTATCGTCAACAGATGATCTCATATTCCTCATTCGTCAGAAGCTCGTGCAGCATAAATCCAGGCTCGCAGATAGCAGTGGTTCCACAGTCGTGTTTTACCAGAAGCAAATCAAAGTTTTCTCGTTGCCCAACAAATTTCGCTGACAGGTGAAATGGATCGTGTTCGATCGCAGGTAGAAATCGCAGCCACAGGAGAAGAGTCTCGATTCGCAGCAGGTAACCACGGCGGTCTCTCAGACGAGCCAAGACCTACGACCTATTCTGGTCCGCTCCCATGCCACCCTCATTAACAGAAATAATTATCCAACTGTAATTACCGGCGAATTATTGGTACCAGAGAATTGTTTATGAGAAATCTTCATTCGCAAATACATCTTTACGCATTCGATTATCGCAATGGGGTGTCCACAGGGGCCGCTTTACGACCCTTATATTGCGATTGTGTACCCAGATAAAATGGAAGAAACAAACACAACCATTGCAGAGGTTTTATAGCGACTATGAAAGTTGGAGGAAAAGTGAAATAGTGAATAGTGAATTATGGTAGCCTTCAAAGCGCACAAAGCACGTTTGTGGCACGACACGTAACATACATAGATACCAATGCTTGAAATGATTTTCAAAGATCCTTAAATTTGAACACACCTAATCAAGTATGTAATGACAATGATTGACATGGAAAAGCAATTGTCGTTTAAAAGCTTCTCTGACATGATAATCCTAAACTGGTTTCGAATCAAGACGAACTGTCAACCCAAATTCTAAGGCTAGCTCAAGATGCTGGCTGCATCAAAATTGAAACCAGAAAAATGAGAGAATGTGAAATGTTACTGATTTGGAAGAAACAGACTCCAACTGTGAAATAATCAGTGATGCGTTGGAAGAATCTTTCACATTTTGGTCCCTCTATTCAAGACTAGATTTAACTTCCCTTGTTCTGGTTATGTAGTGATGTAGGTGTAGATTTAAAGGGGGTTTAATTACTGTTCCATTCTTCACGTAGTCTAATGGTTGGCTGTCAGTTCTAGAGTTCTAATAAACTCCAATATCTGGGATGGTTTCAAGGAGATTATTTCTTCACTTCTACAAGTTTCTCGTCCAAAGCAACTTTTGATTTGGCTAGCAATGACGGGGTATTCTGTCACCAGGTGATGGAGTCCCATCCTTCTCCCTATAGAATCTGCACTCGTCAGTTTTTGCTAGACCCACTTTAGGAGCTTAATGACGCGGAAATGTTCTTTGAGGAGTCCAGTGAGGAGGTGTAGGATATTCTTGCGACGATCCAAATACTTCTTAGATCGCACCGTATTGAAGTTTCGAAGAATCTTTTTGATTTTGAAATGATTCATCCCAGGAAGATTCCGCAAGGGTGTTTCTCTTTTGGTTTCATTGTTCTCCTGAAAGTTTTTTCTGGCAGAAGAAATGCTCCTTTCCTGGTTTATTGGCCTCTTCTCTTCATATCTTCATGAAGTCGTTGAGAGAGGAATATGTGAGCTGCCAACAGCCTCAGTTGATGCGTACTACGTATTGACTGCTAGAGATGTTCATATGGCCAGTGAAAATGCAGATTTCAGTAATGCAAGTAGTACTCAAATACCATAGTTTACACTTTACACGTCTTCAAGTGGTTTTCCTCGAAGGATCAGTTTCACTGAATTATTATAATACTGATTGGATTGTAGAGCTTTAAGAGAAGCACAAATTACTATTTTATTTAACAACAACGAGATAAAAAAGAGAACTTTTTTCAAACAACCTCTCTTGCTCTCTTCCCAAACTCATTGAATCCTGATACATTTGAAAATTGATTGAACAATGATGTATAATGATGTGTTATAAATAATGAACCATTACAACCCTCGTTCGATGATGCATACAACCCAGGTGAAACGAACTGTACATTTCTTAATTAGCCCGAGTGTAAATGTTGCTCGAATATGCCTGATGGGCCACACAACTCACAGTCCAACACACATACGTACAAATACACGTGAAAGATTATCCTTTCATTCGTCATCAATCATACGATGTCACTAGGCTGATCACCAAGATGCCTTTCTCTTATTATCAGGACCATTTACATGCGCTTTGTTTTGTCTGGTTAATATTGTTTCGGGCACATTAATCATCCAGATTGGGGTCCTGTATTATTTCGTCAATTTGGAGGAGATACCATCTGAAGGGGTATTTAAAAATTGGGGTTTATGTTAATCTTGGTTTTTTATGTTTCCACTTCACGCGGTTTAGTCGAAGATGAATTCTCGCATGGATGGTTCGTTGATGATCCCATCAATAAATGTGTTAGTGGAAGGATGTGAATAGACGAGTTTTTTATTCTTGAAAGTTTTTTCAGCTGGCTATCAGAGATAAGGCCATTTTGGTATCAGTATCAACTATCTAAATGAAAAAAAATACCTAAAATTTGTGCAGTAGAAGATATTTGATCTAAATGAATTGGGATTACATATTTCTAATCGAGAAATCGAAGCTATAGAAAGCACAAAATATCTGCCTTTCTACTTTTCCTTGATTAATTTCAAAAACTTCCTTCATCAAAACGAAATCCATTCACGTCTTGTTCATAAAAGAGGTGCTAATATCTTTTATCTCTACTTGTTAACATAATTTATGGTGGCTTTATTATTTGTCATATATCTTTTTAAAAACCATGCTTTTTCATAATGTTTCTGTAACTGTTTGGTACATCGAATCGACTGAGACACTGAATTCAATATGACAACTAAGCCTAAATGCAGTTAATGTATTAGTTATTAAGCTACTTCCCTAATATCTGAAGTGGAAAAATGAGCTTTAGTTTTTCACCTTCCTGTTTGCTCAGTGAAAAAATCACAAATTACTGTTTGCTCACTTTGAATGTCTCTATAAATTTCATTTGTGGTCAAAACGAACGATAACAATTTCAAATGTGAAACAATTAATGATAGTGTCTGTTATATTCTGCTTAATTTCGATTCCAGGTGATGAAATCGGAAATACGCATAGACAAAGTCGAAAATTATCGGCGAGTTGATATACATAAAACGGCAATAAAACCAAAACAGCTCTATAAAACCTTTTCTGGTGCAATTATATAAATGACGGTCTAATTTTATGAAAGGCCAACCGAAAAGGTGGTACCCTGCAGTTAAACCACTTAGCCTGGTCGCAAGCTCACCACAAACATACCTATTCGACCAATTTCTAATGAATAGTCGTAACAAATCGTTTCCAATGACATGCAGCGAGACGGGTCGTGCCCGAAGGCGCTCAACTTCTTGGATCTATAATTTTATATCTACCATTTACAATTTGTTTTGCGTTTAAGCGTGGTTATCTCGATAACTTTAAAGATTTGATTATAGCAATTTCACATAATTCGGGCTGTTATTAATTTTCGGATGAACTGGAGTTGTTGCTTTATAAATTTATCGTTTAGGGCTCTCTCGTTTCCAATCACATCTCCCGAGGAGGTTATTTATTGCCATTGTTATTACCCGAATTCTTCGGATTGTTCCAAAATCGCTTGACGCCTTCAGGTTGGAAAGATGTAATAATGAAAGATTACATACAATTTGGGTTTAATGCTATCTTCGGTTCGCTGAATAGGTTTTTCGTGAAATTTTTGTTCTGCCACATGGTATTTCGCTCGTTTTATTGGGTTCTGCGTCCCACACAGGCTCGAATATTACAGAGAGAATCATGAGAGAGTAAAAAGTTGTTTATAACTTCTATATTTGCTAGTTCAAAGATGCATTATCGAAAGGATCAATTTTATTTTGAAATACACAAATTTTTAAGGATAATCGAAGAGTTATGCACTCTCTACGAAAGATGGAGGGTAGTTTTTCAAAGGGACCAAATTTATGTGTCAAAAATGGATAGACCTTTTGTGGCTGAGAATGATTTCCTTTGCATTCAGTTCTGGATCTTCATGAAACATTTTTATATTCTCTGGATTTTTTTTTTGTTCTGATAGCTTAAGCATTGCTGTTTCAAGTTTTTTATCGGCTGGCTTCATGATCGAAATTGCATGTTACTATTTTCTTGTCATCTGTTTCGATATCGAATATTTATGTTTATACCCTAGTAAATCGTTTGTTAAAAATTACAAAATATTTCGTATTTTGTGTGAAAGAAATTTGAATTTTATCCAGGTTAAGTATTCCTCCTACAAATATTTTAATAGTAGATTCTTGAGGTCCAAAGAAAAACTTTTTTTCTATACTATACTCGGCACTGATAAAAATATACAGCCATTTTGAGTTTTCAAAATGAGCTGTGCAACCCTGGAAAAACAAAATTACCTTCAGAATAACAAGCTGAATATGTGACACTACACATCAGTGGATCTTTCAAACAGTTGTATTCAGCCAAAGTACCCAATTTTTCAAATTTTATAGATACTTTTTTTAAAATCAAATTACTCGAAAACGGCACATTATACGAGAAATAATGAAGAAAATACTTTAATTCAAGTTCAAGTATTCAAAAAATAGTATCCAACATAGTCTGAAGAGTTGGGTTCTTTGAATTTTGTATTTTCATGGTACGTAATGGTCATAACTGGAAGACGTGGGTGATATTTTGTGTTCGAAAAAGATCCATAAAATGAATGAAAAACTATATTCCGAAATTCATTTCATTCGGTAAAACCGTTTGTGAGATAGAACTGAAAATAACATTTTTTTATGGTTTTTCAACAACCTGTATCTTTTAAACCGAGCCGATTCGAAAAAAATGGTATAGAAACAAAAGTTTTTTTGACTGTTAAAATATCTGTACGAGTCGAAGACCCTGTATATTACAGATATTATTTCGGCTTCTTTTTCAAGTATAGGAACACTCAACCATTTGAGCCCATAAAAATGTGTAATAGCCTTGAAAATTTCAGTTTCAGAAACAAAGATCACAGGCTAGAATGGAAGAGAGATATAGATATAAATGATGATAACCTGATATTCTGAAAATAAAAATCCAAGGGTTGAAATTCTTTCACCAATTACATACCGAACATTCGAGTGTCTTTTTCAGTATTATATAGATCATTGCCTATATTCTGGAGCTATTTTCTGCGGAATGAAAACGACTTGAATTTTCGAGATCACAAACATCTTTACGGATGAGCAATTTGTGTGGAAAACAAAGACTGCAATCTTTTCCTTTTCGATATGACATCACGTATCGTTCAGACTGCGGCAATGGAGTAGATCGCCGAAAAGTGCTCGCCAAAAAGTCAGTCGGTTCGGTTTGTCGTTCATCCTGCTCGACCAAGCGAAATGACGCTAACCAGAACAGTCTGCATAAAACGACCGATTTCAGCAGGTACCTACCGATCGCATTTCTCGGCATGACCACCCATGCAACCGTTCTTCGACTGTGCATCCCCTTCAATCGAAATATGATATCATACTTTGCCCGTATGTATCATTGTTTGCTTTTCATATCCGACTGCACAATGCACGTCCAATGGACCAGACAAATAGTCGGGGTATCGAAAGCCCATCGCGAAAAATGCACCTGACTCAATGTCATGTTGATCTTGATCAATTCACTCCGTTTGAATGGCTTTGAATTACTTTTTGATACTGTTTGGTGCCAGTTCTCCATACTGAGTTTTTTTGGTGCTCATTTTTAGAAGTTTATTTCTCATAAACTGTTTCGTAACTTATTTTTCGGGATATTTTATGTTTCACTGTCTTCTAAATTGGGTTTTGGTGTTATTGTATTGAATTTTTTAGTCAAATATCTCGAAAAAAATGGCTTTATCTCTACGGAGTACAATATTTACGTAAATAGTTTTAGATTATCAAATTTCCCTAGTGGCAATAGAACAACCTCATGTTCCTGGCGTTAGCCAAAACTATGCTCATACACCACGTGACACAAGCGAGCATTGGAGTAGCATACATAAAATTAGGCAGTGCCATGCAATGAATTCAGTAATTCCACTATTATCCACTCCCTCGTCTAACTTGAGAAAGCATTTGCAGCATTTCCTGTGACTTATTCATTGGATAAACAACGTTTTCGCACAAAAGTTAAAGTTATTTTGAATTATCTTCCTCATAACTTCACCCATTGTCAATGCACTGCTAATGAACCAAGTTCTGTGAATGAGCTGGACATTGCCACCTTCTACGTCATCACCCTCCCAACCGTTTTTCAAGTGAATTGCATCTTCCTTGTTATCTATACTTAACTTAGACAACCTATAAGTTGTTAAACCGTAAATAACATATTTTTGTTTAGCAAATTGCTGCCTCTAGACCTTGCTGCCCCTATATGCCTTGTCCTCTGGGGGATAGTGGCTAATATGCCACTGAGTCGAATAGTTTTGAAGCATCGAACAAAAATCATTCATAAATAATCAAATAGTACACCTGTAACACATTTCATCTAAGCGATCTTTTTTTGGAGGTCCGACAGTTGAAATATCTCAAATTAATAATAATGATTCACCCTATATATGGAAAGTAACGAGTTTTTTTGCACTGAAAAATGAATAAAACCATTGAGTATTCAAGCAACAATCCAAAGCCACATGAGATGATGAATTTCGCGGAGTCGTGTGGAAGTTTGACGGCCGGTGAACCTGCCTCAGATTGTCTGGTCCACTGTATCACTTCATCCGAGGTGCCACTTCCCATCATCATCACGGCACAATGCAGAAGGTCCCTCCATAGTATCTGACACGAGTGTATCTACCCTTCGCCGACATACGGACAATATGAAGCCGTAATAGAGTATGCCCGTTCATCCGTTAACAAATATTAATATTAAAAATAATACGGTGGAAACTGGGTACAAATTTAGTTAACATGCTTCAATTCCTGTCGATATTAGGTTTCGAGGATGTCATCCGGCGAAATAGAGATCGGGAAAGGTTTGACCCTGAGTCTGGCTTTTTGCGACTTGTTTCCGATGCGATCACAGAACTGTCTGATTCGGAAACCGCCCAAGGCATTGGACCTGCTTTCCAGCCGTATGAAAAGTTAAATAGTCTTCAAATGGCTTCCAATTTAGAGCAGAACCATCTTTTTTTTATTCATTTCACTTTCCTTCTAGGACTTGTCAGGAAAGGGAAAGGTACAACCCAGTTGAAGTCCTGAACTAAAAGTGGCAGCTTGCTGCTTGATCGTTCTCATTTTGATTTGCTAGTGATCATACTCCAACCCAGAGTTTATCTGGAATTGGAAGATAGCAATCACGTGAACATGATCTGCCAACGAAATGCTTCCTTTCCTCATGTCAAAGTTCTTACGAACTCTGCGTAAATCTATACTATCAGACCATATAAAAGATAGCGACGACCTCTTCAATTTCAATTTCAAATATCTTCTAAGTGCTTTCTCTATGAGATGACACATTTCTGTAGTTGTAGTTGAGTAGCAAGTAGCATCCGTTGTCTTCTTCGTTCAGGAAATCGATTTGCTGGCATCTATGAAGATAGATTCAACGGTATGAATGAGGACATCAGAGGGCCCTCATCTACTGAGCTGACAATTTGTTTCTTGCTCGAACTTTGTGCGTATATCACAAGTATACCATTGAACTACACTGTACCAAGTAATAGCTCACTCTTTGGCGTTTTTTCATGGAATAATAAGGAGTAAGAAGTGTGAACACATAAAACCTTCGTTTCTTCGAAAATACATTCATGGTAGCTCACACACAGTAGATGGCTCCAAGATTCGTACATTGGTATTCATGCTACCTTCTACGTCTGCAAGAAATATCGACCCGGTATAAAACACCTAATGCTCGCTCACATCAGACCCGCAATAATTACAGGTTGTCATTGTCTGAAGAGCGATGCTTGGCTTTATTATCCGTATGTCTGACTGTCTGTCCATTTGTGCGCGGTCATTTAATACGGCTTATATATTATGAGCGAGTTACTTCTGGGAAATACAGCGTAAATAATATCAACGCCCAGTTTATTAACACTTCTCTCTCTGTTATTCGACCGACAGACCTGTGGAGCACTTAAGATGGGGCTTATCAACTGGCTGGAGATGTTTCCCATTCGGATTCAAAGGGAATCGGATTTGAAGGTATAAGCTAGCACCACCATCCAGCCATAAGCATACACATATTCATAATTGTGTGCGAATACGTTTCTGTTTTTTTCTCACCAGAAGTATGGTGCGATTCTTCGAAATTTATTTAAGCGATTCTTTATGAGACAGAGATGAGAATCATCTAAGATTCAAACTTGGAGTCATTAATTCTCCATAGCTACCTGCGAGATTTTTTATTAGAATAGTAATTTATGAATGAATATAGAATTTGTTTCATCTATATTAACGTAATTCAGCTATAAACAAAACAGTTGAGGGGTCTACACCGTTATAATGGTCAGTTCAAAAAGAGAAAATGAATATCTTACGTCAGAAACCACTAATTTATATAGGGTTTTCATTATAACTCAATTCAATCAGTTGATCACCTCGGAAAGTCAGAAATTTTTTTATTCTTCAAACGGATAAAAAAATTTAAAAATTTCTTCATTGAAAAACAAATTTTCATTCATGTTACTAACTTTCCGAGGTGCAATTATCTCTTTTATTTGTTTCCTCAAGAAGAAATTTCTCAAAAAGTCTCGCCATTGGCTACAATTCGTATTCTGGTGAAATTGAAAAAAGACTTTCCTTAAGTGACGCCATCTTTTCTACGAAAGTGGAAACTATTAAAATGGATTCGATTATAATAGTTATTATAGTATTATGTCAACTTTTTATGCTTGCTCAAGGTGGGTGTATATGAGATAGTAAGACAGGGAATGTAAAGTCTTGACCTAAAGTGAATCTGAGTAAAACTGTGCATCCATCCTGAGTAAACTCCAAGATTGTTCTCCTACATTCATTTAAATTCTTTAGTTTCCTTAATTAACCGAATACCAGTCAAGATTATCAAGGTAGTGCTGAATCACGGAACCCAAAAAATAAAAAAACGAACGAACTCATTAAGGTGACTGGGAACAATGAATCTCAAAACTGCTAGCGTGTGGAAGAAATCGTACAAAAGCCACCGTAGTAATTACAAAGCGGCAAATCCTTCCTATAACTGAGTGTGACATCGGTAAATTGAATTCGTCCAAAGCTTTTAGCAGTCACATCAACTACATCTCGCCCGGCTGAGACCTAAATTATTCAATTTCGAATATTTCAAAGAGTGTTTTATAGCTGCGACCCTTCGCTTCGCCCAAAACAAAAGCTGAGCGGTCAGTCCTTACTGATTTATTGATTATGTTGCTTTATGATTTTCCCTCCTCGTGATGTCCTTTGAAATGCTGCTGGATTAAAATTACATGTTGAAAATGAAAGGTTTTACACTGATTCGGTGCAACCCACATTCACATTAGTAAATGCGAACAACAACAAATAAGAGGACCAACTATTGTTGAAAAGTGATGTCCATCCTTCGCAGTAGTGCATCGTAGAGTTTTTTTTTTAATTGTAATTCCGAATTTATGGTTGCTGATCTTTGTTGGAAACAAAATCCTCAACTGCCACCATCTTTTAGGGTTCCCCAATTGGAAGGTAATTCTTTTGCCATACTATACTCTTCACTGACTATACAGGGTGAGTCTTTGACTCCTACAGAAAAATATTTGAACAGCAGATTCTTGAGGTCAAAAAAAACACTTTTTCGTCTTATTTTGAGGTACTGAACTTAGAAGCAATGGAAAGTTGCGCAATCTAAAATGAAAATCGAGCATTTTTATACAAAACATTGAGTAACAAATTTTATTTCAAAATTAACGATAAAAAATCAATACACTGAATGACCAAAAATTTTTCTCCCATTTTTATCCTTACTATGATACACAGGTAAAAATAAAATTTATTGCATATTTTGCTGGATATTTTAAATCAGTGAATGTCGCTCGCTATTGGGATTGAATGATATTTTTCCTGACTCACTTTCATCGTGTCAAAAACTGCACAGAATAACAACCATTTCCGAGAATAATAATCAGAATAAGGAATTATTCAGACCATAAAATCGATAATATGAGCAAATAGAAAATTAATAACATATCCGAGGGAGATGGAGGTATATAATCACACGTAGAAAAATACTCCCATATAACCAATCAAATATTTCTCATATTTTATTATCATTTATGATACAATAAATAAGAGAGATATTAACGACGAGGGGGGGTAGGGGGGGCGCGTTGCTGTATACTCGGCTATAAAATCGGACTGTAAAAATCAGCTCCAATAATAATTAAATGCGTCGTTAAAACAAACGTCCGTCGGGTAATAATCTTTGAAGAGCCCTAAAAACGCGAAAGTGCCCAGATAAATGGTAATCGAATGGACAACGAGATGAAATGTCTCGGCTTAGATCTGAAGCATCGCCGGTGAGCACTTAAATCGGCTTAAATCGTCCGGTCATATGACAGGTGTCATACGGACGACACCTGTGACAATAATACGAAAAAAAAATTGAGGTAGGTTGATACAAATGATACTTAATCGGAATTACGAATCAAGAAGGGAATCTTGAAATTGACAGTGGTATTATTCATTCACATCCCCGGCATACACACAATGACAACAAAAAGCAAAAAACAAAAAATTTAAATTGAAGCAAACACCTTGTGACAGATATAGAGAAATTTCTCCATTGGTGGATATATCTCTTTTATTATTAAAATGGAAAAAGCTGAACAGAATATTGATTTTCTTTTAATCTTATCAAAAAATCTCTGATCATTTGAACCTAAACAATGGAAATAATTGCTGCATATTTTGTATTCACCAAATTCAGTAGAAAAAATTCCGGTGCTAATTGTGATTAAGATGTATAAGCGATGATTTAAAATTCATGTGAGATATCGATTAAAACTACATGGTTACATCGAAGTTTTTGCCACAGCGATTATAGGATAGTAATATAGGATTTGGAAAAAACCTTCTGAAGTTAATTTCGAAGAAAACGTTTTCATAAGATGCTACTTGAATTTGTGTAAAGGGTGAGTCATTGACTCGTACAAATATTTTAACAGTAGATTCTTGAGGTCAGAGGAAGCACTTTTTTCCTTTACCATTTTCTCCGAATCGGCTCGGTTTAAAAGATACAGGCTGTTGAAAAACCATAAAAAAATGTGTTTTTTAGTTCCATCTCACAAACTGATTTTCGAATGAAATGAATTTAGGAATATAGTTTTTAATTTATTAGGTGAGTCTTTTTCGAACACATGATATCACCCAAGTCTTCCAGTTTTCTCATTATGACCATTACGTACAATAAAAATACCAAAAATTCGAAGAACCCAACTCTTGAAACTAACTAGGGCGTTATGTAATGAATATTTGAACGTTTTGTATAATAAAAGTATTCCTCATATTTTCTCGTATAATGCGCCGTTTTCGAGCAATTTGATGTTCAATGATTAAAAAGTATCTGTGGAATTTGAAAAATAAGGTACTTTGGCTAAATACAACTCTGTTGAAAATATCCACGCAGATGCGTAATATCATAGATTCAGCTAGTTATTCTGAAGGTACTTTTGTTTTTCCAGGGGTGGCACAGCTCATTATGAAAACTTAAAATGGCTATATCTTTTTATCAGGACCGAATCGGAAAAAATGGCATGGAAAAATGACCTCAAGAATCTACAGTTGAAATATTTGTACGAGTCAAAGACTCACCGTGTATACGAAATTTAGATTATGATAAAAGGATCCTACGTTGATTGTCTTGTGCCCCCTGAAAAATTTCGAAATGAATTGAGCATGTTCGACTAAATTGACTGATTTTTCCACCCCTTCAATACAGTCCAATTGGAAGATGACCAACAACAATGCGGTCGTGGAATTCAAACATTCATAACATAATTGAAACAATTCCCCAAATTGAGAGTATAAAAGCTGTATGGAACAAATAAATAACAGAATGCACCCCATCCGAGCGTACCTACACAAACGTAGAAGGTCACAGTTATAATCGGTAGAGAGCAGCCGGACATATTGGAATACCGCAAATCGGCCATTGTCCTGCAGATTAATATATCCCAAAAATTTGCTGCTCATATACGGATTCCGCAGTATCAACACCTTAATTACTGAATGTGAGATACGGAAAGGGTTTAATAATCGACATACCTGAATGTTTGGATACGATTCGTTTGGGCCGCGTGTGTCAGAGGGGTAACAACCCCTACGCTATCGGAATTTCCGAAATACAACGCTTCCGTATGAAGAAACAGGGTGCCAACCCTTTTAATTGAGTAGGTTTACACATAGGTAAAGGCTATTTTGAAAACCATACTAGGAATGTGAATAAAGGTACCAAATAGTATTCAATATATCACTAGTTTTCTGTTTTCCAAAAACTGCTTTTCAAGTGCCTTCTTTACGAAGCTGTATCTTAGTAGTGGTTGCTCAAAAAAAGATTCATTTTAAAAACCCACACTTTTTGGAGAAAGAATTATAATAATGATTCCTCATGAAGAAATTTTTGACTTTATGGACTATTATACTATTCTTAGAAAGATTCAACCTTTTCGATACTTGTCTCTTCTTATTCTACCCGTGAGTTTGAGTTTGATCTTTGGATGAACTCATTCGAGCCTTGATTAAGAAGTTCACCAAGATTCCGTTGTAATTACATCGATCGTACCGCAAGCTTCATCAAGAACACCAATGAGGAGAACTTGGTCATCTTTTATGGAATTCAATAAAACTTTGATGTCATCTCTTGGACCCTTACATCTTTCCCTGCTTTTAATCATGAACTGCCCCAATAACACGTAGAAATCACTGGATGTAATTGCTGTTTCCGAAATTGCCCTTAGTGTCGTAAAAAATTACATCAAACGTGTTGACTCTTCCTCTGCAATCATATCATTTCTATGGGTTTTTATGTCTGAGGGTCAGAATGAACTAAGCTCGATAATTCTGATTTTATTACCGCTGCATTAGGTCGAGGAGACATGTATTGAACCCAACTCAATAGGTATTAGTAGATCACGTTATGTTGGTAATACTCATCCCTTCGAATGTGAGCTCATGCTCTTTGAATAACTTTTTATGGTGGATTCAGTTGTGAAAGGAAACTGAAGTAGGTTATAGACTCCTATAGGTCTTGCGTGAAGTAGTTCTTGAGATCTTGAGTGATTGATGATGAAGTGTTAGGTGAGACACTTATGGAGATAGATACTTGAACTGCATGAACATGTTTAGCTGATCCATTGAGAACTCTTCGGCTTCTTGGCTAACAGCCCAAATTATTGCGACTTAGTGCTGATATAATCAAGTTGCGATGGATCTGCAGATCCAGGAGGCCATATGAAGCACTGATGAAACGTTTAACGAAATAATTCAGAAACATTTCTTTGTGCAATATCAGAAACAAATTCGTTATGGTGTTTCGTATGGTGTTTCGAATTATGAACGTAGAATAGTAATGATTCAAAAAGATTTCTCGGGAGAAAAGAAGACAATCATTGTTTCCCATTCTACCCCTCACAAACCTGCATGCTGTGGTTAACCACAACTGCTCGAAGAGTTTCTTTCGTGTTTGTCCTCCACCATATACTTATTAAATGTGGCCATTTCTCCCCATATCGTACCTTTTGAAATTGCTTCAAACCGAACGTAATTCCTTATTGTTATCTCAATAGGAACATGCAACCGAAATCAGCATTCGCACGAACGTGGATATAGAAAGGACTAAAACCACCACAAATTCTACCTTATTAGAAATTATACAGGAAAGCAGTCTTCTATCTGGCGGATTTCCATCTCCTTTCGTATCTTCCCCCGTGATCTTCCATCTCCGTTGCGCCGACCTGTCAGATGTTATCGAAAAAGTGCAATTTAATATTCTCGGCATTTTTGATATAAAAGCTAAATGCACATCGGTCCGACCAACTTGGATCTCGCATATATATTCATACCATTTAATTGCCTTTAATCACGACATTTCGAGTATAAATCGCGTTTTGTAGTCTTATTTTAATTTTATAACATGATCTTAGTGGAACAGCTCGCATAAGTCAGTTGTAAGGCGGTCAACATTGGCCCAGAGGCGTAACTTGTCAGGAGACAGAGGCATAAATCACGCTTAAGGGTGTTATACCCGTTCTCCCGAAACGTGAATTCCGCTAGATGGCACTATATGAAAATTTCTTTAACTGAACATATTTTCGTCCCACCAAGACAATAGCTCCACCCACTTTTTTCGCTACAAGACCTTTTGCCTGAGGGGACAGCAAGCGAAGGATAGTTGAGTTTATGTGTTTATTATCCCTAATAAAAGGGTCTACTAAAGATTTGGTTTATTTCGAATCACTTCCACTTATAGGAGTTTCAGCGAGATGTTAGTAACAGAGACGCCAAAATAAATATTGTTGAAAACCGAAAAATTCTCAATCGAGCTTTGGTCTGAAAGGACCTGAAACGAGCACAAAAATATGTAGACATTTCATTGCATCAGCTAATGATGCTTTAGGATCGACAAAGAACTGAAATATCTTGCAGTATACAAATTAACAGGCCCTGAATTGATAATTATAGCTGTGATGATAGTGAATAGGTATAATTATTTAGAAACTGATGATATGGGAAAAAACAACTGTATGAAATTCGAAATATTTTATTTTGAAAATTATTGCCGTGTTTCATTTTTATCCCGTGCCCGCATTCCTCTTGGTATTCTCCCATCTATTACTTCAGGAAGAACGCAATTCATATAGAACTGCTCCAGCTTTGGCAAGATGATATTTTTCCATAGTGCCTCGTCACATTCTATTCTTTCTATTTGAAAAGCATCATCTGAATATAGAACGAAATCGCAAAAAATTTGTTTACAGATATTCAATTGTCCTTGCACTTGGTAAAAATAATTATTAATTTTTTTCAGCCTAAAAATGATAGAAAATGATATTTCTTCGAAGATAACGAATTAGCTTAGAATTACCTCATTCTACCATCCTCGATGGTGAAGCAGGTTTCTGGTAGTCCCTTAGCTTTCCTTTGATTGATTGGAGACATTTGACCTCTATCAAACCATCGTCCCCAACCAATCCATAAGGAGAGGCTCCCAGGAATGGATACTCAGGGTCAATAAATTATCCGCACCGGGTTACCCCTATATTTTTTTTAATGTTTTTACAGTGTTATCGCCTTACTTTGGCAAGGAGTGGTCGATTTTTTTTCACCTGCATTGCCCCCAAAGTGCATTGTCATGCTGCCCACGAGTTATTTCTTCCAAAACTTTGACGAGTCAGATTTTCTATTTCTGAGAATATCTGAAAATTCTGACTTCTTGGAGGACATTTCTTCCTCAGTGATGTCAGGTTGGGCAGCATCTGGTCCGTAATTGAAATCCGGGCCATTGGAGAGAGTTTTCTTTTCTCTTTCTTGAAAAGGTCAATAATTTCTCTCTTCTCCTTTCATCAATTTTCCTCCTCCTAACGAATGTTTTTTCAGTGTTCAGCCCTGAAGGACCTCTGCAAGTGTGTAGGTGCCAGGCAGGACCCAGCAGCATGGGAAAGGGCTGCTCCGTAAGCCCGAACTGTCTATGAAACGGACTCCCTAAAATTCACCCTCTTACCTACAATATCAGCCGAAACTTTCGATGACTCGTAAAAATAACGAATTTTCAAATTTTATATGTTTTATATAGGTACATATCATTGAACTCTAAAAGTTCTTTTAGAATTCACATGATGGTACATAGAATGGTACATATAGTCGGACACCAAAACGTTATTTTCACGTAAAATTTATGAGGATGTTATAAATCTTGTCTGTTTTGAATTTTCTGCAAGAGTCGAGTACCACCCGTCCTTTTGTTATTATAAAATTAACCCTCATAAAAGCTGGTCGGTTTGGCCATAAATCTCAATGCAAGAGCAAAGTAAATTGTAATTGGCTACTCAGAAATAGGAGGGTGGAGTTTGATGAGAGGCGGGTGAATTAATCTTATTTCCTTCAAAAATCAAGGAAAATTGAAAAAAAATTGAATTTTTTTTTTGTTATCATGAAGAAGGTCTCTTTAAGAAAATACTCTCGTTGATCATTTCGAACCATCACTTCTGCATTCGAATTTATACTCATATATAAATACCACCATTTTCAAACTGAGTTTAACAGAAAAATATTCATTTTTTTTTCAAAAACAAAACGAGAGTCTCTTCGTTCCTTCCTTCTGATTGTATATGTTGAAAATCAGATGAATTCATCGATCCGTTTTTGAATTAAGATGGAAATAAATAGCATTGTGAAGCATAGGGCGAATGGAAGTATTGTACAACCTTAATAACCTCTGCCAACAAAATACTTACCAGAAAATATTACATTTCCTCAGGAAAGGCTGTATTGGATCGAAGGACTATAGATATTCACAGTAGCTACTCGAGATTTACCGGTGATTTTAAGACGTCACTTTTCAAATAAGTCACCTACGCCAATGTCTCTGCTCGGCGCTCTTCAAGATACGACTCATTCGATAGCAATTATACCTGTTTATGACCTGACGAATTATCTCACGAATTATCTTCGGTATATTCTCTCATAAGACGTTAAAGGCAGTTCTAATAAACTTCAACCATAAAAACTTGAGAGATAAATACATTTCCGTCTCCTATTTAATTACTCCCATTTAAATTCGGAATGCATTGAATATGCCGCTCAATGAAAATAACTGAATTTTTCTTCACGATAAAAGTAATGCACCACGAACAGATCCTTGCGGTATACCCCATTGGAGTTACAAAAGATAACCAATTAAACACTCACCGTTTAAGTGTCCGTTCTCGTAGGGATAATCTCCATTGTCTAAGCGTTGTTTTTTGATCTGATGATGTTGAAGGTGTGAAGCTGCCAAACTTAATCCTACTGGCGCCCTCTTTGGTGGTCTGCCGGGCCTGGAACTGCAAAATAGTAGAGAATTACTGTTGTTTAAACGATATTGTTGGGTATCATCAAGTTTTGAACCGCGATTCAATCAGATATAATAGTGGCCAACTACAGAATAAATTTGTAAGGCTCCAAAATCGTAATTTGAAATTTGATAGCATTCAGCATTCGGCATGATTTAGGCGTTTTAGATCATAGTTTCATGGTGGCGGAAGAGTTACTAGGAATTAAAACCTAAAAATCAAAAAGACTCCATTTGCCAATGAGATTGTTCCTTTCTTAGGTCCTAGTTCTTAGGAACTTACCATTAGCCCTCAAACAAGAGCGTACTTCAAAGCTTGGTAGTATTTAACGCCTTATAATTCTGTTATATTCATTTTTATTTTATTGTTTGAATGTCTTCTATTTCTGTCAGTTTCTTATCGAGACATTCTATGGAAAATGCTCATGAAAATTTCATTTTTGACAGTTGAAACGATATTGTTTTGAAAAACAAAAGCAGTATCAACTATATTTATCCTCAATATTTCGTTTCTGACACGCAGGACAAATAAACCAATTCCCTCAAAAATAATACGATTTATATATCCAATAAAACGGCGGTGTGGCACATCTGAGATAAAACCATCAAGAAGTGGTGGACTTCCAGACTATCCCTTGTAATTGAGTTGCGGGAAGAAAGTATGACAGTAAATAACCGGAAATGAAGCCAATAAATCAAAGGGGGGTTGATTTGTCGAGTGACCTCGCGATATCTGATATCCACGGCGAACGCCATCTAATGGATGAACAAGTCCACAAACAGACGAACCCATATCAGGAGTGGATCGTCTTGGATATGGCCTATTTACACGGCAATATAATAATTGTGTTTGTTTCGATTTTTGGACCGGATGGTAGAGGAAATTAGGAATAGTCCGAAAATAGTCGGGTTATTCTTTACGGAGATAGATAACTGAGGATGGGAATGATTTCTGTTCATTTGGGGTGGTATAAAGCATCTTTTTCGCCGAATTTCGGACAATGAGGTCCCCGGGCAGTCCGTGAAATCGGCGATTTGCCGAAGAACCAGAGGCGAATTGTGTGCGTTATAGAAAGTTCCAAAATGATAGCAGTGCAATCAGATCCGAATTGGCCATAGCGTTTTCGACGTAAATTATAGGTTTTGGATGATTGAATGTGTTCCCCAATCGCTGTTTCACACTAAGCCGGTTTTGCAATGGAAATGAGGAGGGATTATTACATTTTTTTAGAAAAATAAGTTAAATGCTCCGTAAAGTCCGTTCGTATTCGTGATTGGGGTATAATGGGCCTCCATATCATGCTGCCACAATAACTTAAGATGGTAGTATGTCGACCTTTGAGAACCGAGGATTCTTTCTGAAATCCCAATCTAGATTTTTCTGTAGGAAATAACGAGGCTGTTCAATAAATGATTGCTAATAAATTCTGTTGATGGAGATTTTTGTTAATATTTTCGTGTAAGCTAGGTACAAATAAGAAGAGATCTCTCTTCACCCTTGATTCTTGGAGCAACTTGATGATTATATATAATTTGATTGTGAAATGCAATAACTACTTTTCTTAAATGGGTCAATGATTTAAATTGAAACTGAAATCTTTTTGGCCTTGTTTATTCCCATAAAAAGCCTTTCGTCCTTACTTTATATAGTCTTAGTTATTTGTTATCCGCCATGCTGGAATTACAAACTCCGGTGAACTAAGAAATAAATCAGAATAAAGGAAGATGAATATAGAAAATGTCATTTGGCATTCATCTGTCAAGTTTTAAAAATTGGGATAATATTCATTGTACATATAAACAATTTTAGTCCTTGCCTTACGCCGAATTCTAAGCAAGCGATATGGATAGTGAATAAATAATTTTAATGATATGTTTATCTCGTAATGATCAGCAGGAGGAGCTTAGAAAACATGTGTTATCCCTAACCTAACCTATAAACGCTCACGAAACAATTCATGCCTGAAGAATGGAAACAAAATTCTTAACATCTGACGGGATTCACGTAGTTTTCTAAATTTACCAAGGTACATTCCCTAGTGATTGTATATTTTTTGAAAAAAATATAACATGATTCTCCATTTTAATGTGTCTCCACAATCCATAAGAATATCCATAAGAAACCAATCTCATTGACAGATGGCGATCACATGATCGTCATCTGTCAATAGGGCAACTAATCTCCGTCTTAGGTCTTAGTTCTTAGAAATCATATGTTTAAATGTAAGTAGTAAAGGCAAAGTCCATATCTTCTTTAGATGACCTTGTGTAGTTATGAGAACATTGTAACTAAACTGCATTGATGCATAACTTTTTTTTTCTTTTCCTTCTTCCCATATAAATATGTACTGCAAATGTGAATACGATCATAGAGTAATGATGTTAATACCGGAATATAGAACCGTATTGCCTATCCATTCACCATATCCTAATACATTAACTTCAGTCAGCAATAAATCTTGGATAATCATGTCGAACACCCATTCGGCAATAATCCCATTCAGAGAATTGTTTCATATTTATCGACGCTGCGAGTCTTGACGGAGGGAGAGAGCAATAAAACTGGTAGTAAAAGAAAATCAAGGAGTAATATTTTGTGACCAAGGCAGACAGCTGTTAAATACAGTTTATTCTTTTATCTCTACGTGCCAACAACGTTGTTATGTTGTTAACAAGGAAGTTATACTGGTGTATTGTATAAACACCGCAGTATTTTCTCGTTTTGATTTATAACATTCACTTCTTGGTGGCGCCTAAGCCAAAGCGGAAGCACAAGGTTTGTTTTAGCTTCTGGTTTCCTCCGTGAGAATGCTGCGTGTCATTTGATTCGTGTGTACACTGTACAAGTGTACAGTCTTGGGAAAATGTGGTGGAATATTATTCAGTATTTTGGGATATTATATTTTGAAGTGATAGAACATAGAAATTAAGACAGGCCAGTAAAGGAGCCCATATTTCTCAACCAAGCGAAATAACTCCCCTGGTAACAATATTCACTTCAGTTATATTCCTGCGAGAAAACTTCGAAACGAATTAATAATAAAACTTGTTTTCGTATTTGTCAGGGTTCTCCAAAGTTTCTTTGATTCTAGCCATAGAATTCCAACAGCCAGTGTTACCAATTGTCAAATCGGGAACTGACAGTTGCTCCAAAAGTCAGTTAAACCATAGAGATTCACAACTGCAAGTGTTGCCACGTGTCCGACACATAGAAACCGATTTCTCACGTTAATAAGACGATTTCGTCGTAGTGGGCATCGAAGTGAGAGGGTATCGCGGAGAGTACAGAGTCCACTATCGCAATGAATCACGTTGGCTGTGCCGTGGGGCAGTATTGTTTATCAGCTGTCCGGTAGCAGGCGCTCCCCGGACGCCTCGCGGTTATTGGGGCCGTTTGTATCATTCTGACAACATAATAGAAAACCACACTGCGCTCAGATTAAGGCTGGGCACTCTTCTTTGCCCATTTACGTCACGACCGCTACTTTATTGGCGAGATCCGTGAAATTTCGCGAGGATAAGCTTATCGCAAAAAAGGTTCGAGGTGTCGCGACACTGGCCGATTCATGGCCCCCAAGGATCCCGACACTAAAGTGACGAAAAGAGATAAGCACTCAGTGTTGAACAAGGATAACAATCAGATAAGAAAATTCACAACTGTCGTCGAACAATAAATTTCTATGGTTCGCGTCGGAGTTTCGTATACCGTGACGATTGATCGCGTTCCACAAGTCAGAATCCGAGGCAGCTAGATTTCGCAATATATCAGTTGATGAAAATTCAGTTTTCCCCTCTCCGCGGATCCAATTCACTTAATAAATCATCGGAAAACTCTCTCCGGAATTCAGAGCTAATAATTGTTGTTGAATACTCATTTTACGAATCAGCGTACGAGTTAATGGCTCGCCTGGGGGAGTCATTTCACAGTGATCGAGATCAATTTGCTAATAATTCACACCATTCCGATTGCTCGAGTAACAATTATATCGTCTCAGTAATGAAGTTTCTGATTTCCAGCGGAAATCCATTTATTGTACTGCCATATAAGAAGATTTTAAACCAATTCTTCATAAAGTGGGTTTTGTAATTAAGCTTAAACTTAAAGCTCAGCTTCTGCCCTACCACTTCGTTATAATTTATCAGGTTTGGCACAAAATGTCAAGTGAGAGCTTCATGTTGAGCAAGAATCTGTTAGGATGTTTCTAAAAACATCTGTTACATTTATAAATTTCAATCTGAATATCATTTGGTACTACAAGCTAAGCTCTACATTCATGACAAAAAACGTCATGGTGAAAACGAAGCGCTATCTGCAAAAATTAATTTGAAATTCTCTAAATAATCAGCATAACCTCAGGTTGAAATTTTGAGTGTTATATAGGTGAAGTAGTTAGCAGTAAAAACTCATTCTTGATCGATTTCAAAGTATTTTACGAAAACTATAACTACTACAATACCTACCTTCAGGAAAACCGTTACTAAAATAAAGTTTCCAAAACATCCGAATTGGAATCGAGGAGTTCTTAAGAGGAGTTTATACCACGGGACTTTCTCGCCATCCGTATAAGGAGCAAAGGGGAAAAGACTACCAGAATGTGGTAACAATGTGGAACACTTGAACGATAAGTAGAAGTTACAGATATTACAATAGTTTCCACTTTCGTAGAAAAGAAGGCAGCACTTAACGAACGTCTTTTTTTCTTTTTCACCAGGATACGAATTGTAGGCAATGGCGAGACTTTTCGAGAAATTTCTTCATGTGGAAATTCATAGAAGAGATAGCTTCACCTCGGAAAGTTAATAACATGAATCAATATTTGTTCTTCAATGAGGAAATTTTTTAATTTTTTTTTCGTTCGACGAATAAAAAAATTTCTGACTTTCCGAGGTGACGAACTGATTGAATTGAATTATAATGAAAACCCCATATAAATTAGTGGTTTCTGACATGAGATATTCATTTTCTCCCTTTGAACTGACCACCATAGCGGTGTAGACCCCTATTAATGAAAGATTTATCCCACACATACCATGTATTATTTCCATCGATTATAAAGAAGTGAAGAATGAAGAAGGAAGAAAGAAATGGCTGAATAATTCTCGATGAAGGTTTCCTATACCGAAATGAACTGACAAGACAGAGGGCTTATAAGAATCGATCAACCCTAGTGGCCTAGTGTTTCTGGTGTGAGGGTTGAGGCCCTTTAATATATTGTAAACAGAGAAGCCTCCCCTTGAGTTATGAAAAATCGATGCGAGCCCGTTGATGTAATATTACACGTTCCTTTCTTCCCATCGGGATTGCCCAACGATTTGGCTAGTCTAGCAATATTTCAAGCGTAATTTTTTTCACGTGTCGATGAAAGGGAGGTCCATATTAAATATCAGTCATCCATAAATCCAAAAAAATATTTTCAAAATATTTTTCTCTCAATATACTTATCAGATATTATTTTTCTTCTAGATCAATACTTATTGAACATTAATATTCTGAATATTTGTCCTGCAGTTAATGTGTTAACGATTATATTATGTAATAAATAATGAACGAAAGTATTCCTGACTATATTCTGTTCAGCTTCTGGTAGCTCTAATTTTGGCAAAAAATCCATTGCACTTAATCGAAAGCATATTAGTGGTTTGAGATCATTCATGATAAAATTTCATCTGAAGTATTTCACAAATTTGAATTCTGTAAACTTCTATTTCCAGGGATCACAAAACATGTCATTTCACATCTATAAATAGAAAATAAATGTTTTAGAATTCTAAAAATGATCTGCAATGCGTGATCTGAATTGTGAAAAATCAAAAAAAAAAGAAACATCGGATTTCATCAGTTAAGTAGATAAATATCGAAATGTTTCCCTACAGAAACACAGTATCAAAAGCTCTTTCATGCCTGGATTATTTCGTGTGTAATTATTGGGAAAAGTTCATGTCTGAATCCCCCGAGAAAAATTCACGGCGCATATAAAACTGATTAGATTCAAACAAAAATTCTCCTTTTTCATCCCCTACCGTATTATTAAGGATTGATATCACGAGACGCCGGTGACGCAAGTCGTATTTCATATATTACTTCCTTCCTCTTGGCACACATGAACAATTCAGTCAGCTTTTATTTGATTAGATTCAGTAATTTCCCTGAAACGCTTATAAGCACTTTAAAAACACGAAGGGCAATAATCTATCCCCATAGGCAGCAGACATCTTCCAGGTATTCCCTCAGGAGCGTCTATAAAAGATTCATAATCCAAGATTAAGCAAGAAAAAAGCTATTTCGTTTGAATGAACGCTTCTTTTGTTAGCACCGTGCAATTGGCCTTTGGAGACAAAGAGGTCGAGATTATGTTTAGTCCTTCTTAAATTGGAATTATTGTATGTACAGGGTGTCTTCAAAGGTGAGGCGTCTTGTTTCAAGAAATGGAAAATTATTGGAGGAAATGTTTCTCTCAAAAACTTCCATGCGACAAAGTTTCAAGATTGAATCAAGTGAATGGACTACGTTAGGGGTGAAGTAGTTTGTTAAGCTGGAAAAATGTAAACGCGAAATGTGGAATATAAATGAGATTCTTGCCTTGATTACGGACAACTCAACGCGTGTATAATATTTCATAGTTATCTTATCTGAACGCAGACTAACAGAAATGCGAAATATTGTCCCATAAAAATCGGCACCGCATTTTGCTATTCCCAAAAGAACCAGGCTATAAAATACATGTTTAATGGATCATAGAAACCGCACAATGTGGAATTGATATCTCTGAAAGATGCCGCTTACCAATACACCCCAAATTGCGAAATTGAAAGGGTCGCGTGTTAGGTTTTAGCCTCATTGTGTTTCATGACTTTGTATTTTTATCCCTTATTGATGAAGTACTTGGTACCAGGCGTTTTTGTCGATTTGACAATGGGGGAGTCCCCTAATTTCGGTTCAAGTTGAGGATTACTTGATATTCTTCATAACGAAACATCCTATATACGATATTTTGTTTCATTATTTCATGATGTCTTATTTCTTGAATAGTTTTGTTACAAGATGATCACTGACGTTACAGTGGCAGTGGTTCAATATGAAAATCACTATAGTATCGAATAGCAGAATTAGTTCGTGTGAGGTATTGACGTTTGAATTGTTTTAAAAATGCAGTACATATTATTGAAATGATAAACTGTAAAAAAAACATCAAAATACCTAACATTCTACAGGGTGATTTTTTGACTCGTACGAAAATTTTAACAATAGATTCTTGAGGTCACAAGAAACACTTTTCTCCTTCACCATATTTTCCGAATCGGCTCTGTTTGAAAGATACAGGCTGTTGAAAAACCATAAAAAAATTGAATGAAAATGAATTTCGGAATATAATTTTTCAATTATTTGATGAATCTTTTCCGAACACAAGATATCACCCATGTCTTCCAGTTTTCTTATTATGATCATTATGTACCAAAAAAATACCAAAAATTCAAAGAATCCAACTGTTGAAACCAAGTTGGACGCTATCTAAGGAATTTGAACGTTCTGTAAAATGAAAGTATTCTTCATATTTTCTCGTATAATGCGCCGTTTCCGAGTAATATGATTCTCAAAAACTGAAAAGTTTCCGTGAAATTTGAAAAATTGAGTACTTTGCTGAATACAACTCTGTTCTTTAGATCCACAAATGTGAAGTGTCTCAGAATCAGCTAGTTATTCTGAAGTTGATTTTGTTAATATCATAAGACATTATAGGAAAATACCACAAATTTAATGTTTTCTGGTGTCGGCTAAATTTGATTTCTTTCAGTTTTCTGGTTTCTCAGAAAAAATTGCTTTTCACTTGCCATCTGCAGGTGTTGTATCTAAGCAGAGGCTGCTCCAAATTTGTTTTTACAGAGCAAAAATCTCTCAAATTTTTTCGCAACTAATCACCCTGTATAAAAGGAACTTCAAAAATTGTCGCAAGCAACTCCCAAAATATCCTTCAATCTACGGTGAAAGTATTTTACGATATTGTATAAACGATAATTCCAAACCAATTCAGTAAAAAGAAAAGAACATTGTCAATGGAAATAATGATGATCGATAATTCACATTTTCATTTTTCCCCGTATCATTTACATAGCCTCAATTCTGAAAGAGAATTTTTTGTTTAATAATGAATAAACATTTCGTTTCAAATGTTCAAAAAAATACACTTACGAAATTCAGCAACCTCTCACGAAGATTTCTTCATCTTGATCAGCAAAGAAATATCATAATTAAATAAACATATACAAATGAAACAGAGTAAAAGTGTAGTAACTGATGATGATTGATAGCGTGAAAAAATGGTGAATACAGTCAAGACGCCCTGTGAATTTGGGATCAATATCCCAGCACGCTCTTTGTGAAACGAAATGTAAACATTTCGAAAACGAAAGGTAGAGGAGAACAAATTTCTGTTGCATCAATAAGAACAGCGAAGGCATAAAGGAAGAGATTAGATTCCTCTCTAGTTGTTATTTCTGCATTAGCCACGCTCGAATTGACGTGCCTTAGGAAACAAATATGTTCTTCAAGGCGGAAAATTAAATAATTTGTAAATGCATTTCAATCACCCGATTTTACCCGGAGATTTCCAATTTATTTCGTTTCGACTTTGGGTTGTTCACGTCAAAAGACTTTGTAGTTCGCAGTTCCAGTCGGTCAGAAAATTAAAACTACCGCGAGTTACTTGAACGCTTTTGTAAGATTAATCTGCTTTCGGCAACTTTTAATTGGGATAATTAATTTGTATTCGGGTTTGCTGCATTCGATTTTGGTAACGCCACCCAGCTAGCGATTATACAGGCTGTCTATAGAACTGAAGAGACCAAATAAAGAGAATTTACGATTTCGGAAATCCAAATTGATATTTGGGATTGAAAGCTACTTAGACACTCAAACGTTAAATATACATTTTTTTATTACCACTGGATGATATTTTGTCCAAAAACTCACAAAAATTTATAGCCGTGAAATACAGAAATCCGAAATAAAAAAATATATAATAATAATTGATTGGAGAAAATTAATGCTCATAAATTATATCAAAATATAATAATCATATGTATTCATAATAATTTATGTAACACTAATTTGACGAAAAACTTCCTTAATACTGAAAATGTCTCATCTTCTTATTAACAGACAGGAAAAACTCTGGAAAATTGTAGAATTTCGAAATTCGAATAAACGAATAAACAGGTAAATTAAATTCACCAAGTATACCCAGGTGAGTATTATTATTGCAAAAAATATTAAGAATCTTATGAGTTTCATGTAAGTATAATCTTTCTGATATATAATTTTTTTTAATTAATTCCTTAATTTTTTATGCTGAAAATGTGTCGAAGCCAACTGGAAGGACTATAACCCGATAATGATTTCCGGAAATTTTGACAATGAGTTACCTCAAGTAGAGTCAAAAAACAATTTTTTTTTTCAAATCTGTATGATTGAAAACATTTTTTCTCTACTGAATTCACAAGATTAATTACCATAAAAAATGAGCGAGAATTCAATATAGGAGGAATTTGACCTGACAAATGAGTAGGAGTGCCTGCGATATAAATTTTAACGTTTATCGCAAGCAACACCAAAAAACATTAGAAAAGAAAGAAGGTAGCGGAAAAAAGCACTAAAGCCATATCTCCAAACACGTGTTTGCGGTTCGGCAGTCTAGACATATTATTCGGGCCATTCTTATAGCGGTGTTTTAAAATTCCTTATCTGCAACAGGGTGGCGTATGACAGATACAGTGAACAGACACCGACAGACGATTAAAATATATCTTGTGTTTCACAGAGGAGGGTGAATTTTCTGAGTTTACAAATCTGGAAACTGACGATAGGGACTTTATCGTGGGGTGGAATATATTGGCAATTTTAAGGGGCGATGAAACTGCTCTCAGTGAATGTCGATGAAATTTTTATTCTTGGTAGACACCGCGGATATACAAATTAATGTGTTTTCACTCCATTTACTCAACACATCCGATCGACCCTATTGATTTCCACTAAGCCAGAAATAATCAGGACAATTTTTAGAATATAACTCAGAGAATCGTGTTGTAGTTATTGTACACTCAAAAAGATATATAACATGATTATTAATTTTTCCCTCAGTCATTGGTAGAACAGAGTTCTATTTATTATTATTCTTTTAAAAGAAGACTCATCCAGTGATGAGTCTTCTTTTAAAAGTAAATTCTTGAGGTCAAAATAAACACTTTTTCCTTTAGCATTTTTTCCGAATCGGCTCGGTTTAAAAGATACAGGCTGTTGAAAAACCATAAAAAAATTATTTTTACAAATGGTTTTATCGAATGACGTGAATTTCGGAATTTAATTTTCCATTTATTCAATGATTATTTTTCGAACACAAGATATCACCCACGTCTTCCAGTTTTCTCTTATGAACATTACGTATACCAAAAATTCAAAGTACTCAACTCTTGAAACTTGTACGAGTCAAAGACGCACCCTGTATACATAACAGCATAAGGTCATTTAAATACCTTCTCAAATCATAAGAAATGTGAAAGAATATAAATTTTCAGAATAAATATTTTCAGCTACTAACATCAAGTGTGAAGTATATACAATACTTGATTTTAAATCTTAATATTAAATATTATTTTTGAAAGTTACAGAAAGCATGTTTTCTGTGTTTTTGGCTGTTTTTATCATCTTTTTGATGAAAAGTTGCTACTTCTGTTGTTGTAATCATGATGAATTGTTTGAGTTGTTTGTTCATTTTGTATTAAATTTGGATTTGTTTTCCTATTCTTTGATTTCTAATAAAGTAAAAAGTAAGTAGTTACTATAATGAGTACGTACTATAATAAGCGCATGCGGCAAATATGTTACATAATGGGATTTTAGTTGTAAAAATTAAAATTCTAATCTTTTATAATTTTGGTATAGCAAAATTGAACATCTGATAAAGTACTGAGAAGTTTTCTAGTTACACATGCAATTGCCCTTGGCATAAACTCTTTCAATTCGTGCAAAAAGTGGATATCCTCATCTCCGTCGATATTTTAAATTTCTTCCAAAGAGTTTCCAAGCATTGAATTTCGATAATCAGTATTTTTCTTTGGATGAAGAGTAAATTGGTTGTCCAATCACCAAGATACCCTTGTCTTTCGGGTCAAGAATATAATAGTTCAATGGGAAGAAAGTCAGAGTTCTTTTTTCAAAAAGCTTTAATTTTGCCGGCTTCCCATTAGGCGCAGGTGAATCCTCCGCGGAAACGAACAACATTCATTCAAATTTAATCAAAACGTTCAGCCCCAGCGCTCATTATTTATGTTTAATAAAAACCCGATTGAAGCCACATCCAAATTTGCAACACATAGGAAAAATTGAAAAGGGAAACTTTTAATATAGGATTGCGGCCTGTTCCGACCAGAGGAGATGTGCAGAGGTTAAATTTTAATTTACATAGTTCGGTCGGAAGTTGCAGTGCAATGTTTTAATTCGTTTTTTCGGCAATCTCTCTCCCCAATCTGAACGTTATATATCGTTGAAAAGGCACCCCGATCGTAATTTTGGCAGCATCTGCTCCAAATACGCTTTTTAAATAAATGTTTTTTCGCCGCGGGATTTTTCAGATATTAAAACGTCCAGGTGTAAACGTTCCAGCTTTGTGGGAATGACAAGTTATGATGGATCGATACGATTTTGGCGCAACGTATCGTCGGATTACGCACTTGTGATGCTAATGCTCTTGCGTTGTTTAAACAAGTTAATTGTTACTTTCGCAGTACTGGCGGTTCTTAAGCGGCTGATGTAGACGCTCATGCATCGCATTAGTAGCTTTCGCTTGATTGATCGGTCTATAGTAGAGGGGAAATGAATAACTCAATCGTCAAAAACCAAGCGACTCTTTTGAATATACATAATCATTTTTCCCCGAGCCATTTTTCGTTGGAAACTGAGTCGAGATCGTGAAAATTCGGGCCTTATTGAGATTGATTATGTTGAGTTGAGCTCAAATAAAAATTAAAAAAGATGGCTCCTTTTTTGCTTCGTAACTTGAAGAGTTCGAATATAGAAGACGTAAAAACAGTTTAATATGAAATTGACCAGACATTCTATAGGAGAGAGGAGGAAATAAAAAAAATGTTTTACCCTTATTCGTATGATAATATTTGAAAATTAGTTTTTGATAGCTTGATTTATTTTGACCAAATAAGGTCTCTTGTAATTTTTTGCTTGAAGAAACAAATTTTAGGAACATCAAATTTTTTTCCTCTCGCCTCCATAGAATGTCAATCTTCTGATTTCTAAGAAAAAAATTGAAAATTGCTTTTCAGGTGCTATCTTCAGGTGGCTCGATTCAAGCAGGGGCTGTTGAAAAAAAATTACCTATACGAAGGACCCACACTATTTTTTGACAAAGAATAACTCCACAAATTTTTTCGCATTCAGTTACAACCTGTTTACAGACAGAGTGAGTCTTTGACTCGTACAAATAATTTAACAGTAGATTCTTGAGGTCGAAAGAAACACTTTTTTCGTATATCATTTTTTCCGAATGGGGTCGGTTTAAAATATATAGGCTGTTGAAAAACCATAAAAAATGGTATTTTATGAAAACTTAAAATGGCTATATCTTTTTATCAGGCCGAATCGGAAAAAATAGTAGAGAAAAAAGTGTTTCTTTTGACTTCAAGAATTTACTGTTAAAATATTTGTATGAGTCAATGACTCACCTTGTAAAGTGGCCAAATAACTCATTCTACTAAATATCATATAATTCATTTTTTAATCTGATTTTGAATGATAGTTAACTTCTAACGCCGGCGCCAGAGAAATTTAGGTCCTCTCAAAATATTCCTTAATCAATATTCTACAACATCTGACGCAATAGCCATTTCATAAAATAAAAATATTTCATTTTAAGTCGTATTTCAGATGTTAGGAAACAAAGTTTTAGAAAAAATTTCAATGTTAGTAGTTTTTTAGCATCGAAATAATGATGAAATGTGTCATTTTGAATTTAAAATACAAAAAAAGTATATCGGTTTTGAGAAAAATGGAGTTTTTGAGTGAATATAAAAAATTTAAAACAGTGGCAATTGAAAATAGGTTTTAATTCTAACAGAAGACCGATTACGATTTTATTTATGAAAAAGGATTCGATCATAACTAGATCCATAGGAGGAGTCTCAGCTCTGGCAGATTTTGTTTGATTCAATGAATAAATTGATGGCCCCATACAAATTCATTCCTTCTACCACCAGGAACGATTAAAATATCTGGCGGACTTATCCTCGACGACTCCAAGAAGAATCTCAGACGGGTTTACCTACGAAATTGTTTCCGTTCAACGACAAAATAATTGCCTCACCCCGTCTCGAACTTGGAAATTAATAAAATTCATTTAAATAATATAATCTACTACGGCGCGAGCAAAGTTTCACTTATTAAAACATTGTACTGCCTCGGTAAGCCGGGACTCGGAAATTGCTACATATAAATTCACCTCGAGATGACGTTAATGAAATTTTCTTATTTCTGTATTTATTACGGCGTTGTGTTTGTTACTTAACCATCCAACACCCTTCGGTATCTTCGCTGCGGCATAACTCTTGTCGTGGATTTAGATGCAGGTTTCTTTTTGTGCCAGTTATTTCATTATAAGGTGCGAAATAGGTGGAAGACGATCGAGGGTGGATATTTATTGGTGTGTGTGTGTGGAGAAAGCAGGCTCTGGGGATGTTCACAAGCGGTGGGATCCGTGAAAACTAGGATTCATTATATCCTTCCCAAGCCTCATAAATCAGCCGTTTAGAATCAACATGGAAATTACAGAAACGATCATTTTGTACAACGGGTTGGTTGAAAAAATAACTTAAACGGTAATAGTTAGAAAAATAGTAAAATTCTAGAACTGAAAAAAATCATAAACAATATTCAGTAAGTGAAAGTTTGATTATGATTATAAAGAGAAATTAATTTTAAAGTTCGATTCTTTACTGATTTGAATCAAATAGCTAGTCTTCCAGCCAGTTACGCAAATATTTGTTAAAATAAAAATTTATTAATTATTCTATTATGTTTTTAAACTGTATGTATATTTCTTTTATTAGTAGTAGTATTTAATAGTTTTTTAATATTTATAGTAGTTGAACCATTGCATTGTATTATATTATTTTATATTGAATTGGTATTTGTATTTCATAGTTGTATTATCATTATTTTGAAGAGCCAATATTCTAGAGAATTTCATAAGTTGATTTATAGTGTGATTTCTATTGAATTTTGTGCTAGGTTGTCAATTAAATCTTTCATTAAATATTCAAAAATTATCACTCATTACCAATGCCTCATATATCTAATAATTCGTGTTGCATCTGAAAACTCAGCTGAAAATGATAACTAACCACTAACCGAAGCCAATACAGCCCCCCTATCGTAAATTCCAATTTAATCATGTTCAAAAGAAATAACAGATGTATTGTGGACCGAAACCACCCTTGCGTTCGAATAGTATTTGCCCTATAGGAAACAAAAATAACCCTTCAAATCCAAATTGAATGGTCGTAACAGAGTGTAATCCAATACAGCCATATATGAAACATTAAGTATGGCAAAAATCAAAATAGGATAGATGTAATTCAATACGTTTCTTTTGTTGATTTTGGGCTACTATATATATTTCTAAGCATGATGACAAATAAAGGGTGAGGATGAATGGATAGAAGTCAGTGGGATTGATTTTTCGTACGCTATTTTTTCTTTCGATAAGAGGAGAAAATTCATCATGGTTAGAAAAGCAGGCTTGTTGGAAAAATGAATCTTCATACGGGACAAAAAAATATTGTTTGATTCTAGTATGTAAAACGTGAAATAATTGGTTACATCGATTCTGTGAAAATTTTTGATTCAGTCTAGATACTCAATAAGAATAAAAATTTAAGTCTTTGAACTAAAATTAGTTTGAGAACCAATATGGAAAAATACTCCACTATTTATAAGATTCTTGTTCGGTTTCAGTAGAACTAAAAACTGAATTACATGATTTTCGCTAACATGAGTTATTTAACCACAACACGTGTTTCGCTATCACAGTAGCACTGTAGGAGTCTTGCATTTTGTTAAAATCGTGTGCTTCTTTTGTTTTTTACGAACGCAGGCGAATAATGAAACTTCCCAAATTTATTTTTCATCGAGCACGTTAATATTCAGATGAGAACGCCAGTGCTTCTTTCGACGTGCAAAATTTGATCAACGAATAATAATTTCCCATTCCTTCACCCCCAAAAACGCCCCAGAAAGTGACAAGAACAGAAAGAGTGGTAAATTGGAGCTCTCCTCAAAGATCGGGACTAAATGAGAAGGAAATCAGACCCTTTACATTCGAAAACATTCCGAAAAGAGATCCTCGACTCGGAAGATGTTTGAAGGTAACTCTATTTTCCTAATTGAAACAAATTAGCGAGGCTCTCACCCTTTGAAGTAGTACATTGCAGGTCGACGACTCTAGCAGACAAGTTATTTCGGCTCGTTATTTCCCGTTTCTCAAGGAAATGGTTTTTCTCGATTTCCGAAAACTCGTTAACCGCAATTTGAATTCGGGGAAAAGTTTCATAAGGCATTATTTCCGGGGCGTATTCTCAATCTGACTGACAGTTAAAAAAATTTTGCATTGGCAAAAATGAAAAAAAGGTAAAAATAGTTGTCAGAAAAATAATTTTGAAAAACATCGAAATATGACGAAAAAATCAACAGTATTTCATAAGAAATTGTGCAAATTAGTTGAATCATTTCATTTGAAAATGGTTAAGGGAAGAAGTATAACATATTCTCTGTACGAAAGTACATGCTCCAAGTATGATAAAAATAAAACGGCAAAACCCAACCCATTTTTTTCTTAAACATTGGGGTTTTCACTCCCAATCTCTGGAACAAGATCAATTAAAAAATTGAAATAACCGATTTGCTCCTGCGTAAATTCCTGTACAAATTTGTCAGGAGCAAATCAAGTAGAAATTAGAAATAATGAAATTGGTTTTATTAAAAAATTTCTTAGGAATAATCAATACAAGACAGATTTTATTGAAAAAACAATATTAAATTTGGAAATAAAAATGTCTAACCAAAATCATAATGATGATCAGGAACAACCAAAAAACTGTCAAGAACAACAAAATTTATTAAAAGTGATGGCCTTTCAGAAAAAATGAGAAGAATCGGTTCCAAATTCAACATAAAAACTTTTTTCAAAACACAAAATGATTTAAGATCTATACTAACAAAAACTAAACCTTTGAATGAAAAAAAATTGTATTTACAACATTCCCTGTATTTGTGATAAAACTTATACAGGTGGAACGTCTAGTACTCTAGAAATAAGAAAACGCGAACATAAAAATAACATAAAAATAGAGAAATTAATAGATGACAGATCATGTTCTTTCTAAAACAGGAGACCCCATGATGGATTGAAATAACACGAGAATTTTGACAGAAACGGATCATTATATGTAAACGATTAAAGAGTCCACGAGTATTTTGTTGGATCAAAATAATAATTTGGCCAATTGTCCGGTAGGAATAGATCAGATTAATTTGCTGAAGAGGGAACTGTAATCCGGTAATTTCAAAATTAAATGAATCAACGTTTATATGCAGTCTCTGTTTCTATGTATTGACAATTAATGTCAAATAAAAGCTGCAATTCAAAAGATTTTCAAAAATTGACCTTCGTCTGATGAAGGAGTCTGATATAGACTCCGAAACGTTACTATACATAATTATAATTTCAAAATTCCTTTTTTCAGTTTATTGTCATCGGTTATTTCAATTGTTTAATTGATTTTGTTCCAGAGATTGGGAGTGAAAACCCTAAAAAGTTTCAGAAGATGCAGAATCCTCCCAGATTGAATTTCAATCGACATCAACATATTCAGTTCAATTCAGGGCATACTATAATAAATCAAACTTCTTATCATTGTTGTAATTTCGACTATTCCGAAGAGTCGGAGAAATGGACAATCCTACGATGGTGATAACCCGGTTGTTCGGTTCTTGAACATCTACCGGAATCCACGCGTTTCTATTGACAAACCTAACCTCTACGCCAATATTTGCGTGAGCAGCAACATGCTCGAACGCGTCTCTCCAGCAAATAGCACACACATCCCGAAATTAATGAGGACTGTCTCAACCGCCCTCCACTTTATTTATTCAACAGAGGAAAAGCATCGGTCCAAATCCAATGTTCACAAGGCAATAAATCCCAACAATTATTTATTTCCGTCGCAATGCACCCGATTACCCAAATGATTCCGGTTCGAACTTCTCTTTGTGCGAATCCCGCGTAATTAAAATCGGGACCGAAGATGATCTCCCTGTTTCTCGTCTTCCTGGCCGCTCGCTCATCCGCCAAACGAAGAGGAAGGGACAGAAGGAAACGCGACGCTCGGACTGCCGGAGTGTGAATTCGCAGCGAATAATGTCAACGACGGGAGTCTCATTTCGATTGTAATCAAACAAATGATCCGTTTCATCCGAATGAATTACTCGATTTTCCGCGTTTTATTCACGCCTCGGGTGGTCCACGACTTCCACGAGAACGATCTTCGTAATTTCCGAAGATGCAAAAAAGATGATCGATTCGATTGACTTAGGTCGCAAGAAGGAGCTGGCTTAGATATAGAACCAAGTATTAAACATATACAGAGTGGCCCTTCACGGGCGAATTGGCCACATTCGTTGAAAACGCCGAGACAGCTTGATTTTTGGAGGGGGGCACTTTTTGACGCATAATAATTCATTAGTGAAATAGCCACCCCCTGAACTCTTAAAGAGGGAAGATAGGTTGTGATACCTCATATGAAAGCATATAACATCAGCTTTCTATTTCTGTACTTTTTGCGAAAATCTGATTGAATTTGACTAATTCCATTATCCTGATGTAAGGATTTCTTGAGTGTTCCTCAAGCAAATATTTGATGATTCAAGTAAGTTGAAAAACGAGATGATAACCAAATCGAAAAATATGACCTCTTTGAGAAATGATTCATGCAAGATCAATCAGGGAAGTCAATTTCTAAGAACCCATAGATTTTAAATAAAAAAATAGTTACAACTTAAAATATTGATTTCTCATCACGAATCAGAAAATATTATGCACATCCATTAATTGGTCAAATTAAATCCGATTTTCACAAAAAGTACAAAAATAGAAAGCTGACATCCTAATCTTTCATATGAGCTATCACACATCCTATCTCCCTATTCAAAATTCGAGGGAGGGAGCCGTTGTTCAAGTATTCCATTGAAGAATTATGTATCAAAAAGTGTCTCCTTCCAAACAAAGAACAGAAAAACATCAGGCATAAATTAATCATTTCAAAGTCCAAAAATCTATAAAATTATGTCCACAATATCTTCAACGCAGTTACATGGTAGCAAAGATCTAGATTTTTTTAATGTAATATTTCATCGCTTCTAATAATTATCCACAGAAAATTAAATTAAGTTGAACCTGTAATGAGTTAAACGCTACTTTTCAATAAAATAACAGAAATTTATTTCGTCTATGTGTTGAAAAGCTCTTGAAAATTGAGTTTAAGAACCTTTCTTACTCTCATACCAAATATTAATAGTTTTTTATGACAAATTGACTTTTATAACGGTAGATTTAATTCCGGAAATTATCATCCAGTACAGTTTTCCAATTTGAGCACTGTATATTTTGAGAATGATAAATTCCATAGAAACTTTCTACATCGACTAAGTAAAAAGTGCGAAAGAAAGTGATTATTGGCCTTGGGTGCAGATCAAAAATTTATAACCAGTAATTCACTGATTCAAATGTTTGTTTGGATGAGAAATTTTCAGTTTCATCTGAGAAAAAACTTCATTTGGTGAAGGCATTGAATATTGCCGTTCAAGACTTCGATTCGATTAAATCTTCTGAATTATTCAGTGCTGATGTGTCATTCAATCATTATCCTACTGCTTCAGAAACCTTCAGCATAAATCTATTCAATTCATCAAGGCAGTGTTATTAGAAGTCTGACGCTCGTGGTTTTCTTCAATGAAAAAAAACTCGAATAAAGAAAACATTCGGCCGGACACTAATTGCACCACCATTATTATTTTACATAAAACATGTTTTAGCCAAAATGAAAGACTAATATTTTTCGTGGCAATATTTTCACTATATATCACGTGGTGCGGCTTAGACACGCGGCACTCAGTTGTTTTTACGTTTACATTCCCACCGTCAAAGGTGGATATATAGAAGGAAAATTCACACGGCGTGGAAGCTTCCATATTAGAACGGCAGCATCAACAAAAACGATGAATTTAATTTAGGAAAACATCAATCTTTTCCACCTATCGCAAAAGGAAAACATGTGTGTTCCTGTTGTGTGTTTTTCTTTGAAAGTGTCTTCCATTATTTTTATTGATCGACGAATTGCCGAGCCTCGGCAAGGAAAACATATTAGGGGAATAATATGGAATATCGAGGCAGGATTTAACGTTAAAAATGAGGATACTTTCTAGAATATATGGTTGGAGAAATGGATCATGCAATAATGAAGCACCTTTCCACAAAAGACTTATAGTGTTTTCTTTTCATACTCATTTAGCTGCTAGGTAGTGGTACTGCGAGAAAATCGATTATCCGATAAATAATAATGAAATAGTAATCAAGTTGGAAAATATATAGTAACTTTGAAAAACTGGTCTAACTTTTATTACATTCACACCATTTCAAAGCTAATTCGTTTCTATTGATGCAGTAACAAATTTTCTTTATTCTAATATGTGTATCGAACGACAATTTCTCTTTTTTTCTTTTTTTCCACGCGATGACTGGAAAGAGTCATTATTAAAGAACCTGTTTCCCAAAATTTTTCGCTTCCCTCAAGAAAACCTTCTATACACCTAAACAAAACAAAAACTCTCTTATTTTTCGTAAAAGTAGAGATAAACGTTCAAACAATGTATTGCAAATTCTAATGATTGACGATAATGCAATAAAATAACCAAACAATAATTTACTTCAATAATTTCATTCATTTACTAAAAAACTATAAAAATTTATGCACCACCTTATTCAATTTAGGAAGGTTTTCGAAATGATGTGTCCATATCATATCGATTCAAAACATCAAAGGAGACGTAGGATATGGAGTAAAGGAAGTGAAATCTTCGTCAAAAAACTCAAAAAAGTCTTCCGTCAAACAAAGTTGAAATACTCGAAATATTCAATTGTGTGACAATTGCGTTGCATTTTCAGCTCTCTCGAATATCTGTTATTTTGTTGATTATTCGAAATAACAGGTATTCGATCAACCCCAACCTAATTAAATAAGATCAGATCATACAAAAGCTAATGTGCAATACATTTGGCTTTTCCCATGCCATATTTGCCCAAACCGAGGTAGATAAGCATCGCATTATTCCATCAAATATCGGAAAATATGAGTGAGTACATTACATATTGCATTTTATCTTTGTCATTACGCACAACATATTGAAAACCAATTTTATCAACACAAATATTCATCGTTCGCGGTTTATTTGGTTAGATTCAGCTGAATGGATTCATTACTTCTATCGGTTTGCAATAACAACAAATTCATACGTGCAATATATTATTGTATCAATAAGTACATCAATAAAATTGACAATTAACCCAAAGTTATCAGTGCTGCTCTGTTGGATGCTCTTTATAAAACAAATATTGATGATGAAAACGCAAATGTGGGTCCATCACACTTAACGTAATCTAGACATTGTTGCAAAGTGAAATGAATGAATTTATCTGTTTGACGGAACTCATGGACGAGTTTGAGCTCGTATTCGAATAGTCAGCCGAAAAAGTCAGTCATCCACGTAGGAGAATACGTAGAGTATCGTGGATCAATGGAGTGTAGAGAGAGGAAGTTTATCAATATGGCACTTGAGGGCACTTGCTGACTCCGGCAGAACATCAGGTGGCAAGGAATTTCAAAGTCTGGATGTTCTAGATATAAAAGTGCGGTCGTATCGGACCGTTCTAGACGTCCGAAGCTTCATTGATACGGGATTGGGCTGCAGCAACTGCCAAATCGACCGCGTGGTTGTGTCAGAAAAAAAAAGTGTTGGGCCATATGCCGAACCCTGAGATATACCAGCATTCATTCTTTATTAAATCAAATCTATTGACATCCTCGTATTTATTGTACCTACTAATTCAGTGATCAATATACCATGTTCGAAGAAGAATATATGATTATAATATGTTGAGGAAATTGAGAAATGCTAAGAACAAAACTGTGACAAGTTTCCTTCTCGCAGTATTTTGAACAGCTCACTATCAGTTCTGAGAAAATTATTCATTGTAAGGAGAATCACATTCTCACAACGCTTAAAAATGTTCCCAGAACTTTTACAATTGCTGCTCTTCAGGCCCGTTCATTTCCCCGATCGTAGTTCACCACACAGGAAAAAGAGCTTCGGCTTGATTTGCAAGTAAAATAATGCCAACAATAATAAAAACAGGCATCTATTACGGAGATTTTATGGTTACCTATATTCGCGGTTGGATATAATAATTGGTACTTCAAACGTGCATTATTATAGCTCGAGAATGAAATGAATTAATTCATTCATAAAGAAAGTCACACTTGAATTCACAGGGTTTCACAATATTTATGCGTAGGCTGAATAGATATCTCCGTTCTGGCATAAGCGTAACACTGATGCTTCGCAGGTGGGAATATACAAGGTGGAAATACACAAGGTGAGTCTTTTGACTTGTACATATTTCTCAGCAAGATTTCTTAAGTCAAAAGAAACACTTTTTTCAGATCGGTTGGAAGACACAGGCTGTTCAAGGAAAATGTAATTAAGGTATATCTCACAGAAGGTCTCATAGAATGAAATTATTTTCGGAGTAATAGTTTTTTTGCATTGATGTGACGAATCTTCTCCGAAAATAAAATTCTACCAACATCTTCCAGTTTCTTCATTCTAACCATTATATACCATGAAAATATCAATAACACAAAAACTCAACTCTCAAAAGTATGTTAAACGCTATTTTGGAATATAAAAATATTATTCATATTATCTCGTATTATAATGCACCGTTTTCGAGTCATTCGATATTCAATAATAAAAAATATCTGTGAGATTCGAAAAATTTGGTACTTTGGCTAAAAGCAACTGTGGTTGAGAGATCCAGAGATACATGGTGTGAAAAAATTCTGCTTGTTTTTCTGAATGAAAATTTGTTCTTCTAGGGAAAACTCAGAATTTCTTTTCGTCTAAGCTGAATCGAAAAAATGAGTAGAGGAAAAAAGTGTTTCCTATGACCTTGAATCAAAAATATATGTGGTAGTATAGAATTCAATGGTCGAAAAAATTTTAAGAAATTCATGACGTAATATTGGATTCCACATTATAGTTTTCATCGATCTTCAGAAAAGGATAAATATAAATGCGAATCTTAGAAGAAACAACAAAAGAACGTACCTACGCCAATGTTCAACAGCAAGATCTACATATCCCATTCGCAACCAGCAAAATACCAAGCAGGAAATGCATTTCAGCCAACAAAAGGTAGGATTCAAATTACCTGTGAATGTTTGTTATCATTGGAACAATTCCCTGTTCACGGTAGAGCAATTTGGAACAGTCTCGACCTGCATATGACCATTAATTCCTTTTCTGAGAGATGCAATTAATTATCTTCACTTTCTGCATTTCCTCTATATCTGCCCAAGGGAAAATCAGCGGGTATCCACATATAAATTAGCCGTTCTTAGGGCCCAGTTTTTCATGCTAATGCTCGCTGTTTTGCTCAAGAAATTGAGTTGTACAGTTTCGAATCATTAACTCCAGAAGTGGTGTAACACAAGAAAGAAGATATGTAAATTTTATCATTATCTCAGCAGTCGGCACGTCACATACCATTCTTATGCTTTAGATGTATGATGTTCGAGCTCCTGGTGTTATTATACCGATATTATTTATTTCATTAATGAAAATTAAGTACAGGAACTGCGATAATTAAATTAATACGTGATTGAGGCCAATTACCTGGAATGAGCAGTAGGTAAGAGCATTGATGGAACAGTAAAGCATTCTATCGTGGAAAAAAGACAATTTCAGACATTGTGATGAAGGTGGGAATCGAACCAGCGACATGTTTGAAACATAATGAAAAGGATCTTTGAAATATTGGTTGTCGTTAATATTTGAGAAATGTGCCAAGAATTTCTAGAGAAAATATTATAACATTGGTGACAAAATGAGATTTTTCACCTCTTCGTGTGTATTTAAGCAACTCGAACAACAAATTTTAGAAGGATCAACTTCTTCGATTTTACTTTCAGCTTGTTCACATCTTGTGTTTAATTAACACAGGCCCAGTACTCGAAATTTTGCTTATTCACTGTTCCACAAAGTTGAAAACGTGTCCTGATGCTCTACAGACCCTAAGGAACACAAAGAGCCCTTCCATACCGACCTGCTCCTACCACAGCCCGAGCAAAAACCCTTCTAAACTTTAAAATCGGCTCTTCTGTACCCTACTTTTTTTTCAATTAAGTGTCAGAAGTTTTTTGAATTTCTTCCCCGTTTTTTAAATTTTCTACTGAATAACCACTGATATATCTATAGGAGATGATTGCCCAATATAAAAGGGTCCTCTAGCGTTCCTCGGACAACTGAAGAATAAGAGAATCATCACTTGGAAGACTGGACCTGGTCGAAAGACCCTCCCAGTAAAAAGCAATATTTGGCTATTATTAATTTGAGTACCGAAGGCATTTCTAACGACGAGGGTGATCCTCCACCAAGATCAGCAGAAGATTTTTGACGTAAAGATGATATTCCTCCCAGTGCAATTAAAAAACAAGTTATGTACCTATGATTATTAATTTTTTTCTTCAGTCATCATCAAGTCTTAGAATAAGTTTGGATGAAGGCTTTATTATTCACTTTTTTTTTCGTTTTCTGCTCTGTTTCTTTGTTTCAGATATTATTTCGAAATGGAAAGAGGATAAAGAAATTTTTATGTCAATGGAAAGGAAGCCCTTCAGTATAAAAAGCTTATTCTATAAACAAATTTGTCATCACTACACTACTCACGGGAAGACAGGGCTTTTTTACTGAGGTTTTTCCCTAAGCTTTTGTATCATACTTCAAATTGTATGGTACCTCATTACACTAACCTTCGCTAAAACTCATACATATGCTTTATTGTTTGATAACTAAAAATGTATTGCTGACATTCAAAAAAATATAAATATATGTTTATATATATATAAAAAAAAGATTTGAACAAAATAGTCCTATATCTATAAGACCTATACTATAGTTCCTGAGCATTTTTTTATGGAATTTTCGAACTACTTGTGGACCAGACAAGAAGCATCAAGCATGCAACACTGGAAAGCATCTCTCAATCATGACTTCCACATCAACATTCAGAATTTCACAAAACTTAATATTCGTAACGGAAACCAGAACGCAGGAATCGCATAAAGTTGAGATGGATGGGGGGGTGATACATAATTAATATTGAGCTTCTTAAATGGAAATCCTTCTGTAATATCAGGCTGACTGGGACCGCTAGCCCTTTTCCCCTGCCTCATGAGGAATGGTTGCGGAATCATCAAGTTACATCTATTGCGGGAAACTCTATCAGACGTCATAATTAATTTAAGGCAACTAATGAAGTTGTGCAGTTATATTTCCGATACGTACGGGCCTCTTTCCTGAGGTTTAGATTCCGTAATGGAAATAAAACTGATTACAGAGCGCTAATTGTCAGAGTGGGATGGAAATGGACTGGGAAGGGAAGAAATTTGAGGGAATTCCATGAAATTTAAGTTAGGGTGAATTTGTCTCTCCGATTTTACGAGGAATCTATTTGGAACCCCCAACATTCGTTTTCCACTAGAGGCAACTTATCGGAGTAGAAGAAAAAACTTCAGATCAAGTTTTCTAAATGTTCTTCAGGCCTGAAGAGCACTAAGATGAAATTTTGAAAGATCGCACTCTACTCACTAAAATTCACTTAGATTTTCTAAATATCAGATTTTATTACCCACAATCAGATCTTGTATATGAAGGAAATCCTTATAATGATGAAACTTGCGATTTGCTTGAAGGAATACGAATAAAATTGAAGAAATGAAAATAACAAAATAGCATAATCTTATGTGTCGTAATGCTTTTTTCCAGTTTTTTCTATGATTATGGATTGAGTATTCAAAAACCTCTCGTGAATCTGACAATGGTAACCAGAGATGGAAGAACTTCATCGAAAAGCGCAAACAGAAAAACTGTGCAAAACGCAGTAAATCCCGCGTTTACAACTCATTTTTCCCCACGCTAATTTCTCAATAATAAATAGGGGCAAAATGAGCTCAGGAGATAACAGGGGCGCGAAAACACCGCGGAGTCAAGTAATTCAACTTTTTAAACCAGGAAGCTGCAACCCTTTCCCCAGATGGAAGAAACAGGGCAGGACTGATGAATATGTAATGCCATTAATTAAAGATGTGAAGCGCCACCTGCGGCCGGCTCAGGTATTACCGGAGGAGGTAATTAAACAAATTGTATAATTTCTTCTGGAGAAAGGAGCCAAGCGAAATGTTCGGTTGCAGGAATCTGCCCCTACCCGGGGCTAATTAAAAGTAGAAATGGGATTTTTGTTTGCTTGAATTGTATAATAAAAAATTCAGTTCGTGTGTATCGCCTTGTTGGAAAAGTTTTAATTTTACTGCCGCTGAAACTTCACCGGATTTATTATATGGATTATAAAATCTAGTATGCAACTCTACGCTTTTTGATGGCTACCGTGGCCTCATTTGGTGGGAAATTAGCCAGGCACTCCAGTGCATCTCTGAGAAACTTGGTTACAGAAAAATTCAATTAGGTTCATTCCTCAATTATTCATTTGATAACAGAATATTGAAAACCATGAAGAAAAAATGAATTCAGATTATCGATTATGTATTTTATTTTGTTGATTTTTGAAGTTACGTCAAATTTGATCTTTCGTCGAATCCATCGGTGCTTGAAGTAGTTTCTCGAAAATGTATAGATTTTTCTATACCTACATTTTATTGTGTTTTGACCGATAACCCAAGCCTGATTACTTTTCTTTGAACAATTTCCTCGAAGTTTTTCTTTGGAGAAGTAAGGATATATCAAATATATTCATTGATGTTTTTCAAGGGTTTCTGGTTGATTAAAATTCTATCATTTGTTCATCCGCCACGAATCGGTCGATCATTAACTGTGAGAGGTCATTATAAAGTTCCGAACAAATCATCCTATACCTGTCTCTCGGACAAAACAAATGAATTCTCCAGGAAACAAAAGAGAAACAATTAAAATGTGTAAATTACAAACGAAAGTTTCACTTCAGATGAAAAATTAACAGAGAGAGGAATAACTGATGTGAAATATTGTTTCTGTTGTTCCACAGTTTTAAATCATTCCATTTTGGCAATTATATACCCTCTGCCTGCTGGAAATCTAATAACTTGTGCCTTTCTGACCGTTAGTCGAAAGATTCAAAGGTTCGCCACGCCTACTATACCGTTAAATAAGAATCTCAATTTCTCTGGCAGATCTGACGGATGTTTTTATTGTCCTTCTCACACGGCATAATGAAACCTGGCATAATAAAATCATTAGGAAGAATTGTCTTTGTGAAATGAATAAAATAAATTTTGGAAGTGTGAAACTTTTTAGTCGGTATCTCGAAAATGCATAACAGTTTAAAGACGAATTATTAAAGAGAAATTTAGAACAGTTAAGTATGAACGAAGGTCAACAACAATTATGTTGGATTCTACACTGTTATTTTCCCACCTCCATCGCAGGTTATCGAACTCCAGAATATGCCAAATCATTGATCAAGTTCAAATTATGCAACCGGAATGCAGAAAAAAATTGAATATTTGATATGCGAATAAGGTGAGCCGGTGAGCGTTGCTTTGTTTGTGTGAAAACAGTGGTAGGATGAATAACAGTAGAATGAAGCATAATGAAAATATGTTTCATACGTGTACAGACGCCTTAGTTGTCTGAAATTAATTCTGTGATAATTATACCAAGCTTCTGATTTTTTTTGGGCCGAGCAGCAGCTTCAATACCTGTATGGGTGTCTGCTTATCAATTATGAAAAATCGCAAAAAAGCATCGCTGCTTTTCTATTTAGTGGAGTTGATTGCGAATATCTTAACAATAGATTGTTGAGGTGAAAAACACTTTTTTCGTTCACCATTTTTTCCGAATCGGCTCGATATAAAAAATACAGGTTGTTGAAAAACCATGAAAAAATGTTATTTTTAGTTCTATCTCACAAACGATTGTATCAAAAGAAATCAATTTCGGAATATAGTTTTTCATTTATTTGATGAATCATTTTCGAACACAAGATGTCACCCAGGTCGTCTAGTTTTCTCATTATGACCATTACGTATCATAAATATACCAAAAATTCAAGGAACCCAACTCTTGAAACTGAGTTGGACGCTATCTAATGAATAATGAATAAATAAATTTTTTAAAACAAAAGTCATGAGCATTTTTCGAGTAATTTGATGTTCACAAATAAAAAATATCTGTGATATTCGAAAAATTGGGTACTTTGGCTGAATGCAACTCTATGTAAAAGATCCACATATGTGTAATGTCATAGATTTAGCTTGTTATTCTAAAGGGAATTTTGTTCCTCCAGGGGTGGCATAGCTCATTATGAAAACTGAATCGAAAAAAATGATATGGGAAAAAGTGTTTCTTGTGATCTCAAGCATCTACTGTTAAAATTTTTGTACAAGTCGAAGGCCCACCCTGTATAGTAGCACATTTCGAAGGTGAAAATGGTATTTAGTGCTTGGAAAAACTTTTATCTATGCTGAATCGAAAAAAAAATGGTACTGGAAAGAATTCTTTGTTTTGACCTCAAGAATCTACTGTCAAAGACTCACACCATAAAATCCGGACATGGCACCCAGTGATTAGCATGTTTTTCTTGCATTGCTAAGGAATAAGAAATTGGCATCACGAGAAGATGTGAAAATCGATTACAGTTTTTGTCTTGGTAACTCGAATGTTTGATCTGTTGTCAGCCTCCCAGAAAGTCTTTGACGATTTTCCGATGCGCTCGCGGGACAAATAATCGAATGACACCGTTCGAGCGTCGGGCATTGTTAAAATCCCGTCGACATTTTTCCATTATAGCAGAAAGTGGACCCGGAAAAAATCCGCACAAAAAACACAAAAGGGCTCTGAGAAAACGCGATTCCAACATATCCTGTAGGCTACCCTCGTCGAAAACAATACCTAGTAGTATTACTGCTCCACAATCGCATTGATAAAGTAGACGGCTTCGGCCAGATAAGGGCGCCTCTATAAAGGGTAAAACGCCGGAGTTCCAGCACTCGAACCTCGAGAGATCTACGTCCCTTCCATTGTTTCAACATGTTCTTGTCTCATTTGATCTTTTATCGTAAAAACAGGCGCGATTGAAATACGAAACGGGATGGGGGTGAATTTATTTAAAATTGCTTACAATGCCTGCTGGATCGATCTGTGCGATCCGATTCGGGTTTACTTAGCAATTGAGGGATATTGATTGGGTTGTGGTAGCGGTCCAGGGAATTAACCCCACTTGGTGTCTTTGTTCAGTCAGTGCAAAGGGTGTTCTCAAAGAGTAGTGATCTTTTTGAACGACAAAACCTCGAAAAATTCCGGTTGCAAAATGAGGAATTGTTACGCCACTGGTAGAATCACAAGAAACTAATCCATATTGTAATCGATGAATATCTACACTTTTTTAATTAATTTTGATGTATGGTTCCTCGAATAGCATAGCATAGCAATATCATTCGAAACTACCCTGAAAAAATTGAAAATTGAAATTCGGAAAATGCAGGAAGTAAATGAATAATTATGAAAAATTAAGAGGGTGATTCTTTGCAGGAAAAGAGTGTGGGTCTTTCATACAAATTTTCATTTTGAGCAACCACTGCTTAGCTACATCCCCCTTAAATATTGGATGAGAAATTCTTAAATTTGCCTATACAGATTGGGTCTTTGACTCTTGAGGTCAAAAGAAAGACTTTCTCATAAACCATTTTTTCCAATTCGGCCCTGATAAAAAGATATAGCCATAAATTTGCCTATACAGATGGGGTCTTTGACTCTTGAGGTCAAAAGAAAGACTTTCTCCTAAACCATTTCTTCCAATTCGGCCCTGATAAAAAGATATAACCATTTTAAATTTTTATAATGAGCTACACCACCTCTAGAGAAACAAAATTCCCTTCAGAATAACAAGCTGAATCTATGACACTGCACATATGTGGATCTTTTAAACAGAGTTGCATTCAGCCAAAGTAAAAAATTACATATCACAGATATTTTTTATTTTTGAACTTCAAATAACTCGAAAACGGTCCATTACACGAGAAAATATAAAGAATAGGTATTTTTATTTTACAAAACGTTCAAATATTCATTGGATAGCGTGCAACTTAGTTTCAAGAGTGGGGTTCTTTGAATTTTAGGTATTTTTATGGTACGTAATTTTATGGTTTTTCAACAGCCTTTATCTTTCAAACCGGGCCGACTCGGAAAAAATTGTAGAGAAAAAAAGTGTTTCTTTTGACCTCAAGGATCTATTGTTGAAATATTTGTACGAGCAAAGACTGTATATTCGAATTTAAAATTGATTGGGCATACATATGAGAATAAATTCTCTTAATTTATTGTGCAAGGAAAAATGTCCTCGCCCAATAAATGGTAAAATGGTAAAATTACCATTTTCTGGAGAACCGCGAGTTGAAAGAAAATGTTCAGTAATTGTCTCTACCATTAAGATCAGTAAAATCGGTGGTGTTTATTTATTTTTATGGACAGTTTTGCCGATAGCGCAGTTGGACTATCATCCTTGAGTATTTAATACTCAAAGCTATCATATATTTGTGGCTCACTTTTTAACTTTGCTGAAATAATAAATCACAAAATCCAGCGACCCCCTTATGTGGAACATACTGTACATCCGACATTATGTGTAGTATTTCAGCATTGATCAATGTGAATTTAGCATAATGCATAGTTTTGAGCCTGAGCCTGATATTATGGAGTTTCAGTAATCTACTAAGTCCCTTCAGTAATATTCCCTAGCATCCAGAACTGCTGAAACCCACTTGAAATTCATTCATTCAACAACACTCGAGATCTCGTTGAACTCGCGTAATATAAATGCTATATATGATTATGATTTGGGGGTTTCCGTGAGAAACTACACCTGAAACAGTCGCCCTTGAGATTAAACACGGAAAACAACGGTAAGGAACGTGAAACAAGCCATTGTTCTACTATTTTTAGTTGCTCTAATTCAAATATATAATTTAAATGCTTGAAGTAGATAATTATTGTTTGATATACATTCATGAGTCTGCCTTTGCTGCAAGTAGGTAAACACGCCTAGTGTATATTCCTGTTAAACAACGTTTATACTGTTGTACAGTAGCCGAATAAATGACGTTATAAAACAAAATTTTATATATGATACCTTATTGTTTTATACATCTGTCCGCCTGGAATGAAAATTATATCCGTTAATAGAGAGCAGAACTCCCGACCAAGCTCATTGTTTTGTGTATCACTTATCTGAATCTCTACATAATTCTACCCAACATAGTACAGATCCAATTAAATGGTTGAAATTTTTATACCGGCTAAATTACATATGATGATACTTAATTGATGGAGATATTTTTGTAATTTGATGAATTCATGCATATTACTCCATAAAATTCTTAATGACAGAGAAACTTTCGGTTCGACTGCTTGTTTCTCCTTCTTCTTTTCTAATTGAATCGTCAAAATAATCGCTGTATGAATTCCGAAAGAAGGCGTAGAAGTGGCCTGGATATAAGTAGTTCTAGAAGGAATGAGGCGAAGTCATTAATGTGTATACAGTGAATAATCTTATTTGAAATCAATAAAATGAAACAGAATAAAAAAGTGCTTCCTGTTTTCATTTCAATTTTTATTTCATTTTATTTGAGGTAAGAAACTCTCTGTAGTGACAATATCTGATAAACCTGCTTGTACGCAAGCAGACAATTTTCTTCGAGCTCTTCATTCTATGTATAAGTTTTAAAAAATTAGTTCAAGAATATCAACCAAAGGTGAAAAACTTGTTGTGGATTATTTTGAACTATTGCCAACTGCTGCAACAAAATGATATCAGGGTTGATTACGCTTTACCAGGTCCATATAATGAAAAATAAAAGGGTCATTTCCAGACATCGAGGTAAAAAATGTCAAATCCATGGGTTTCAAAACATCTTTGATAATATTCAAAATAACGTAAAAGCATAAAAGACACTCTCTTCGTCTTTGATGGTTGTGAGAGCCCCTTAAAAGATCCAAGCAGATAAACGCTGACTTCACCATAGAAAGCGACGAAATTCACAGATCCATGCAGAGACGTAAGCCAATCTCGAAAAGAAGAGTACCTCTCGAGATTGGATTAGACCTCATACAGAACCATAGAGACAAGAATACAATACCGACAATGCCAAGTCCCAGATGACAACCAACCCATTTTCGCACAATGCGTTGCGTAAGTGTCGAAGGTAAGTAACTATCACGATCAAAAAAGAGATAAACTAAAAGGTGTCTTTATCCGCACCTTTAGGTTGGTTGCCGGTGCCGAACATAGACGATGTATCCCTTACACGCCTCTGTGGATTAATCCCCGAAGAATGGGAATCGCTTGGCTGGTTAATGGAGTCTAATGTCGACACCATAGGTGGACCTGGAAGGACCGATTACATGCCGGCTGAACTGCCCCCCATTGACAGCCACTGTGTTGGACCTTGTGTTTATTATATCACTCTGCTCCCAGAATGCATTCAACTTCGGATAACCAGAGTTTTGATAGTTTTATGACTGGATGGTCCCTTTGTCAAGGGGTTTTGTTGGGATTCATTAGGGGGACACTTTCCAAACTCGTCTTTCCTCAGGTTTACAAAGATGACACATTTTGCGCCATATTCTCATAGATCCAAAAATTTACATCCCCAATTTAAGCTCGAAAATGTAAGTACGTTGAATATGAGCATACATGTGTTCCTCAATAATTTGTACACAAATTTCTATCGAGATAAGGTGAGAAAGGAGATTCTATATTTCCCATAATTCAATATACTGCTAATGACATGATATGCCAATATTCTTTATCGGAAATTCTATGACCACTAATAATTTTCCGAAAGAGATGACGTAGAAAAAACGACAATTATAGGAAAATAATAAAACGGAAAAAAAACGATTACTATGGCAAATCAAAATTAATCCTTCAATTAGGTTAAAATTTAATATTATCATTTTCAAGGAAAATAATAACTGATATCTCTATCGTCACAAATAACAAAAATACCTCAAAAACTCTTCGAGCGATTTAGAACAATATAAAAATAATTTATAATCAAGTTGCTACTCAGTAACAACACATATTTCATAAATGAGACGATGAAAAATGAAACCCTTCCCCAAACAATCCAAAATTAGAAAATTGTTTAAAAAATGTATAAATCATGATAACTTCTATTTCAATAATAAGCATCGCGGTCGTCTAAATATAATTCACTTCCTAAATACATTTCTAAACAACCAGTTAATAATGAGAAAGAAAAAATTTATTGTTCAGAACAGAACACTATTATGACAGAACACTTTCTAAAGGATGCCGAGATAGAGAAGTCGAGTAAATAAAGACGTTTTGATGATTTTAATCGTAAATAAACGTAGGAAGGCATCATATGACATCCAGGTTGTATAAATTATATCTGGTTATACTTAATTCCATTCGAAATTAACTACTGTTGAATGAAACGAAGCAGAATCGTAAATTACAACACATGAAAAGGAAATATTATAAATTTGAAATCATAATTCCTTGCGTCATTTATGAAGAGAATGTCTTGATGGTTTACATTGGAAACAAAATAATAAATATAACTGGTTTATAGTATCTATGAGAATATTCTTGTTCTACACAAACCCAATTCCAGTTTTTCATGATGATGAGACGGAAATTCTGTTATTTATCTGCTTTTCGGACCAGATGCCCTTTCTGGAAGTTCCTAAACGGGAACAACTCGAGGTACATGCGAACGAACAGAATTGACAAATGGGTTATGTCACATATGGAGATAACAGGATTCCCCTGCGCGTAATGATTATCTATTTGCACTCTGCAGTTAAATAAATTATTTGGTGGAACAGGAAACTTATTTTAGGTGGAGACAACTCAATTTATTTACTGATATAATCGTAACCTTATTTTTTTGTAATGGTGGTAGTGACTTCGACTACGCTACTGAAATATACATAGGAGAGTGACATAAAAAAATGCAACATTTGTTTTTAGATGTTACTAACACTTCACAAGTTAAAGATAACAATAAAAAAAAAATTTTTTAGTGCCTTCAAAGAGACCAAAATAAAATCTCTCATTTCAGCTAGGCAGAAATGCCCATTTTATAAAATACAGTCAAGTATTATGCTAGATTATGTAAATAGAAAAGACCTGATTTAGAGCGTAAGCTTATTACTTAGTATTTATGAACTTACAGAACTGATAATACAATAAATACACAAAAATTTGAAAATACCTTTTTAATAATGACAATGAATGATGATTTGACATACAGTAAACCGCAGTGTTAAGGGATGCAAAGTTTGAACACTGATATATTTCACAGTTTGGCTTTCGGTTGTATTTTGCTCACCAAAGCTATGGAACGATTTTTTCTGTGAAATCCACCCATTAATAAGATCATAAATGTATTTTTTGTAAAAATATACTTTGAAGACATGAAATAAAGTATTTAAAATACTAACTACTAAAAATCTCAGCGTCACGTATTTAAAATAGCACTTGCAAATTACACTTTTAAGAAATAATTGAATAACAAATACCGATTATGTATTTGAAATTCGATTACGTATTTTATTAATTACAAGTAATTCAAATACTGTACAACCCTGTCATTTTTTATGAATTACAATAAAAGTAAAAATACCGATTGTATATTTTGGAAAATTAAATGTATAATGTATAAATGAACAAAAATGATAATTTATATTCAATGCATTCGAATAAACCGCGCAATTTTTTTTGGTATGCATACTATTGTTTCACTGTTTCAGTGGAGTTTTTTATTGCTTGTATTGAGAGTTACGAGAATTAAAATCAAAGCTACTACTGCTTGTTTCATCAAGAATTTCTTGGTGTTCTCCTCGCTCAGAAACATAAAATTATACTGGTTTCAGATCTAAATCTCCGCCGAAAAATTCATCAGCTTCTATCCGAATCCAATCACAGTTGGGGGTCGTCCAATCTGCCCCCCATCTGAAATCGGGAGTATCGCCCCAAAAGAAACGAAGGAAAAGAAATAATCAAATCTGAGGAGTCGAAAAAACCATTAGGAACTTTAATCAAGCTTGTAATTCCTGGCTGGCATCAAAACTCCCAATCAATCCCATTCCGAACTCGGATATTTAAACCGATATCGTATTATGAATTTCCAAAGGGGGAGAAAAAAATGCGGAAACCCCAGTCCTTAATACAGCTAAAAGACGGCCGGAATGCCCAGGCAGGGGTGCAAATTGGGCTGCGTAGAGTTAATGAACAGAGAAATGTTACTTTTTCTGCTAATTTAAAGAGAAAAAGAGGGACGTCTGTCTTACGACTTCATTTTTTACTGTTGGCAGCGCTGGGTCGGACGTAATTAATTCGTCCCTTGATGCCGCGTCTGATTTCTCGAATTTTTCGGATAAATTCTCCCCCTCCAATGAATTTTCTAAATATATTTCGCTTTATTACATACTTTTGAAGTTTAATTAATACGTCCTTCGTCCATTCGGTTCATCAAATTAGGAAGTTTGCGAAGTGCGGCCTGTTTTGTCAGTCAATAAAAATGTTGTTTAATAAACTGATTATTTTTCAGGATGAGCGCTTAAAAAATCATACACATTAACTCTAAGACGTTATTCCTTCTGCAGGAATTGATGGATAAGTCAAAAGAAGTCATCAAGAAGGGGTGATGATTCCTTATCGAAAATCAAAGGAGACTCTCATGTGAACAAAAGCTCTTTTCTTGTAAATTTACGTGCTTAAAAATTGCTGGACCCAGTGCTGCACAGTTGAAGAAATAGCATTTTGTTGACATGTTCTACCAATAAAATAATTTTCTATAAATATTTTTTAAATTTTTTTCTCAAGGAATAAAACATGCAACCCCTATTTCATTTTTTGATGGAGCTGTAATGTTGAATAAAATGTGTCCATTTAAAAATATGTGTTGCAAAGAACGATTCATTGGAAATATTTTTTGACTCTTGTATTTTGTATGATATAAAGCGCATTGAGTTCAGCCATGGCCTTTGCCCCATTAGGGCAGAAATACTCCTAGTTGACCCGCTCGATTGACCACTCCACTTGCGAATTACCACCAAACCGTTTCTCCCTTCAGCACAGGCATAAGGTGTGATAACCTCAAACGAATTAGAAATATTCCGAGTGTATCCTTACATGAGACAATTCGCCACACTCCTTTGGTCCTTGATCACTGAGGTATAAAAAATCGCCAGCTACACGCTCGCAGCAAATGAAGCCTGACAAAATGCGAGAAAACGAACGAACAGACACACAGTCCGACAGACAGGCCCCCGATGAAATTTCAATGAACAAATAAACAGTCTCATGAATACTTCGGGTGCACACATGCTTGTGCACATCGAATAATCATATTTAATGTTCCACTTTTCTATTTATTAGTTCTACGTTGTTGCTGCTCGAATTGCCGACTGGATTCGATGGCTATGGGGGATTTTACACCTCGTGAGCCTGTTAACGCACGGAAGGCTGATTGTAGGCGCAATAGACTCTTGGTACTGGAAACTTTGACACCTCGTGATTATGGAACACGCTCATCCCACATTTCATCTGTGGTCCTGAATGTAAACGGTTTGGATCAGAAACGTCAAAGTCATACAACTGTCATCAATGACAGTTGATTAATTGAAAAAATCTACCATTTTCTGGTTTTCACTCATTTACAGTAATGCTATAAGAATCTGTGATTTGTATATGAAGTATTAATTCAAACTGAAAGCACCTAGCATTGCTTTACCCATTTATTATTTGAATATCTTTTCTATCTATTTATACTCGCTTCGAGAATTATTAATATCGAAGGAAGCCCTGAAGTCCAGACGCATCTTAATATTCATTCATAGAAATAAAATACAGGTTTTCAAAGTTGAGGTTTTTTCGACGGAAGGTTTGATTGAAGTCAGCAAAATGAGTAATTTCGCCAAAAATTGTCAATGTGAAATATTCATGATGGCTGAGCTAAAAACCCTAGAATTTCCTCTAAATTTCATTAAATTTCAAGTACAATGGACAATGAATGGTACATTCGAGTCCATCTGATTACTAGTATAAGATCACTTGAAAAACTTTTTGTATCGTGAGAAAGAACGAATTTAGAAAAAGTGCCTTAGACATTAAGTACAATATCAAAAATGTTCAGAAACCACTAGAAGATCGTTTTAAATAATCGCTGGCAGTGTCCGAACATAACCTTCCACCAGCTATCGAGAAAAAGGTGCATTCGACATGGTGAATTATGAAGAAATCAGTGACAAACCATTCCGAAACGATTGAAAATTATACAATGAATAATAATAACCAGTTTCGAAAGCAATCTTTCAGACCGTTTCTCTACCCTAGCATTAACCGAAAACGCTCTCTAATGGTCCATTCTCCCTAAGTCTAAACGGCATAAGGCCCATTTTGTGAGGCACCAAAGCAGCTGGTCCCAAAAAAGCGAAAACGATACATTAGCGATGTGACTGGCGTTTTTTACCCCAGTTTTTGCATCTGTAATTACAGATTTCGAGCGTGTGCAAAGTTTGAATTAAAGATCTTTCACGAAAGTAGGGTTATTAGACGGATTATAGTCCCTGTGGGAAATCGAATGTTCGGAGCAGTCTGCATAAATCACAGAATCAACTCTCCTATACGAAAGAATGCGTTTTTCATGATAACGTTCGATCTTTAGAAGATATACCATCATTATGGTAAACCAGAGCAAAAATAATTTTCTCAATACGAATAGCAGAATTGTACATTTCAACAACTATGGAATATAATGATATACTCGCTCAAATATTTTATTGAAACAGATAGAAACATCTATAATTATGAAGCAATTAATACCTAATAAATTCTTATGATTTTTTCCTCTCAACTTCGACTTCATGCCACCAATTTAATTGGAAATCAGAGCAAGGATTGAATCTAATACAGCCGCGTTCATAACCACAAGAATACACTGTATAATTAAAAACGAAGAAAAATGTCCAACAAACTGAATAATCGACTTATTCTGCTGCATCATAAATAAAGCAGTATTAAAATCGTCTGTACGAGTCGGTTTTGTTCGGTTGCGAGACAACAAGTTTCATTTTTAATTAATTAAAATCCTCAAAAACAAATGGGTTCAGTTGGGGTTTCCTTCTCCAGTTCGTTTCTTGTTAAATTATAATTAATAGTATTTCGCCCCACGACGGTTCTGTGTAGATTTCGGCACAACCCTTCGGTAGACTGTCCCTGCGAAAATTGGTTATTCTGCAGTGTTTGTTCTTTTGATAGGGTGAAGCGTGAAGTGGCCTGAAAATTTCCTCGGCAAATTCGGCGATTCGGTCATATAATGAGCGGTCTTCTATGTTCTGTGCATGACCTTGGGAATTGACAGAACCATGCCGAACATATTCAATGAGAGATGAGAAACGGCAGTTCATGTTCCAAAAACTCTTCAGTGTTCAAAGTGCGAGTTGAAAGATTGCAATGAAAGAAAGAGAAATGTTTCTCCGTATCCTTTCACGGCATCACAAAATGCGGACATCTGGCATAAGTATATGCATTCAGAGATTCGGAGGGACAAAATTAAAGTCAAACACTCGAGAATGACAGAAGTCAGGAAATCCCTATCTCGTTCTGGATGGAACTGAAATATGCAAGACCATCACGATTGCTTTGAAAAAGATGCCAGACTCAATCTAGTAGTCCTCAAGATCTAACAGCGATAAGAAACTTTTGACGCTTCATACGCTGAAATATGTATAGCTTATTTCTGCGTTGCCTGCGATGGACGTATCCGATAACATAGATAAGTGTGCCATGATGTCGAACAAATGAAAGTCGCAAAGATGAGGTGAACGAAGACAAGTATACGACGCGAGATGGCATCCTGTTGGTATTTGAATGTTTTTCGTTGAAAAACTTAACCATTGCCTTTTAATTCGGTCCTGCTAACTGAGCGTGATAAACTTTTGGAGTTTTAACGATTGTATTTATGCTTTTGTAATTATTAACACTTTTTTATTGCTTCTTTAAAAACCATGAAGAACTTCAATTCAATAAACGCATTCCGAAAGTCATTTTGCGGTCTCGAACCCGAACTAACAGGGGAAGAATGCTCGGAGTTGTTGGTCGATTTTATGCCCATTTACGACTTTCGAAATACTATCAGTTAATTTTCAGTAAATGCACCTGGCAGTACTGAAGATAGGAATTACAACTTCCGGTCGTTTTCAGGGAGAATACTTTCGAATGTATTAAAGTCCACCTCTCGACTATAATAAAGCTCATCAAATTACGTCCCTCCAAAAAATTGCCCATATCAAATATTCAAGATGGTGAAGTTACCTCCTCAGGTCCAGTGCGATTCCATGAAATTCCAAGTACGATTCTGGAAACTGGAAAGCTGCGTAAAGCGTCATGAGTTCGCAGTTATTGTACTTGTACGATGAATGGAACTGTAAACGCAAATAGTCGACGGTTATTCTTCTTTTAGTTGTGTGAATTTTTTAATGATTCCCTTAACACTATCAAATGGTATAATAGAAATCGCGAAACAAATTCTGGAAATAGTTCAACCAACGTCAAGTGCTAGATCCATAACAAGAATAGTTGACCTGAGAAAGAGTGATGTCTGAACTAGAACAGATTAAGACAAGAATAATTTAACCCATCATCAAAGGGTGTAAGCATTACCACTGCAAGATTATTCTACCAGAAGAGTTATTTGTCTGTTGTTATCTAGAATCTGTCGAATACTATGTTGTTTTCCGATTAAGCTACTTCCACAATTAATGGAGTGAATACCAAATTAGCATTATTTATTTTATCAAGGAAAATTTGAACATCCTAATTCTAAGAGTTTTGTAAGGGTGATTTTTTGTAAATAGGTTAATGGCGACCTTCTAGTGAAAAAAAATCTACCCTTAAAACATCATATACCTACATTTTAAAAACAGTCTTCCGACAGAGTGAAAAGATAAGGACAACCTTCTTCCAGAGAATAATCTCTGGGACCGAGAAACTATTACGTTGGCTATACTGTGTAGATACTCCCGAGTGTAGGCAACCATAGCGCGATTAGACTCGAATATTGACGTAATTTAATCAAACCCGAAGCAACATCGCTAAGTTTGTAGCATCAATAATCAATATTCGCATCGCAATTCATTCGGAACAAACCAGTATAGAGAGCGCCTACGGCAACCTGATGCTGTAAATTACACGTCTTGGTGGAAATTATACCTTGGAACCGGCCAATCGTGAGGGACGATCCGGATTTTTCAACGGAGTGTGGAAAATGGCGTACGGAATATGAAATTTCTCGATATCATTACCATACCGAAGTATAACTTATTGGAATCCCGAAGTATTCGATTATAACAGGCCATGTTGTATTGAATATCTCACCGGAATTCCATCCATAGAAGATCGAGACTCTCTGTCCGCCATATTTGAATTCTTTTCTATGATTCGATGAACCGTCGTTATAGAGCACTACTTCACGCATAATTATGAGGTTGTCTATGATTATCTTGAATGGAAATGATTCTATTGAAATTGTTCTCCTATATGAAGTAAATAATGTAGCTACGAGTAACGATGCAGGTATATTTTTTACCGACATAGATACCTACAGTCTCAGTGCAATGTGCAATAGAAAAAATCCTTCTTCATAGGGTAGTAATAAATTACACAGGGCGATTCTTTGACTTGTTCATATATTTTAACAGTAGGTTCTTGACGCCTTATCTATAACCGTTTTTTTCGATTCTGTCTAAATAAAAGGATATAGGTAGCCATTTTGAGTTTTCATAATGAGGTATGCCACACCTTGACAAGTTTCTTCAAGCATTGAATATACCATTTTAATCTTGGAAATAAGCTACTATATCAAATAATTCCTGAACATTCAAATTATCTTCTTCTTTGTCAGGTTAACAAAGATAGAACCCTATAATAACAACAGAATTCGCTTCAGAATAACTAGCTAAATCTATGACACAACAGATGTTCAATGTCTTATGTTTTAAGGTTATTTCTGTGTAATTTTTGAGCCAAGGTAACCAATTTTTCGAATTTCAAACATTTATTTTCTATTTTGAATGTCAAATTATATATCGGATTGAAAGAGTTCTGCTAAAAATTCACTACCTACCTGCATAAGTCTTAGTGATGCCGCAGGAAGGCAAAAGGTGTGTGTCCGAATTTGTAACGATAATATATTCTTTAAATTTGAGAGATCCTCAGAGATCAAGCTCTCAAATAAGGTTATATTGCTCGTAAGTTCCATCCTCAAAACGCCACAAAATGGAGGATTCAATGGTAACTAATTAGATCGTACAAGCCGAAATGTCCGGCCGCGCTAGTTTAACAGTCAACTTAAATTTAATTATGGTTATTCAAACAAGGCGATAATGAAAGGTACGAGTAGATCGGATATTGAAAAGCAACCACTACAATACGGTTTCGTACTTTCAATGCAATTTGTACGCCGTTGCTTTATTTACCGTCCTATAGGTATAGTCATATGCAATTAATTGCATAAACCCAACATGGACGGCTTGTTCGAAACTACTGCAAACACACTTGTGCGTTTGGGTGAAAATGCGGCGAATATAGCGGAATAACCCTTTTGGCGGTGTGGAATAGAGTCGAGGGAGGGTCAGTTATAAGCCGGCAACCCTTTGGATGACCGCAAAACCAGAGCTATTTGACATTAGCCGTATGGATGGCCACAAATCCCATCTTTCATTGCTATTTCCCTAATTGATAAATCCAAGCTTCGGATGACAGCGCTCTTGTGCCTCAAAATAGACTCATTCATTAGTTATATTATGAGACGATAGGGTACAGTGCATTCCGATAAGGATGTTTGATACATGACCAGGAAAGATAATTGCTCACGATACTGATGCGAAAATTTCAAAAGATGATTCTTCAGAATCTTCAGCCAAAATTAAGGCGCGTCTTTATAAATTAAATGAAGCATTACAAATACAAATAAGGTGTACCACTCTAACCTCAGTACCTTCATTATTGAGCTAATAAGAGCCACCTTCAAGCAGTGGACTCTTCCATAATAGGTGAGCCTATACTGGCTTAATGTCGTCTAACAAAGTAGATTTATTACTTATACCCGGTTTCTGAGCTCCATTTATTGGAAGGTTATCTATTCGATAAGCTTAATGGATCGATATCTGGTCATTTCAGTTGCTGAGGCCCACTCGGAAAGACTCCAAACAACCTTGTATTAAGTTAACCCGTTGACGTTGACGTTCTTGTTTACAGGCATTTAACCTCGCTTTAGTAGATACCATACTAGTGTTTGGGATTTAAGTAATGATGGTAGCATTAGTGGAAGGATACTGAATGGATTAATCCCTAGAAATCTGATTGACAGTTGTCAATACATCATACCTAACTAATTCAGTTTCTTCAGTTTGATTTCATTCAGTGATTTGGTTTCGTATATCCGTGGTCAGTATCCCTATGCGTTTAAATCACCAATTTTTTTTTTCAATCTAGAATCAGCAATCAATATTGAAGCAACACATCATCTAAATTCGAATCTGATTTCGTCCGTCGAATATGTCCGTCGAATATGTTTTTCAAATCGTATGAATCTTCCGGTGTTTCAATCGAATTAATGATACGATTAACCATTCGAAACTTCAAGATCAATCAGCATAACCTCATTTCCTGAGCGCCAGTTATATAACAGTTATTCAGTGGTTAAAACTGCTCATATCAATACACGGAGTTGCCAAATTTCTCATAAGTCTGTCTCGCAACGATATGAGTGAAATGGAGGAATAGGGAATTCTTTCTCTTCATGCGCTGAGGTAGTTTACTTTCTTTTTCTCTTCGATTCAATAATTTCTTTCAATTATCTGTAATATATGATATTTTTCCGCATGGTGAAGACAAGAACGATTATTGTTGCCGATCCTGCTTTCACCAGCTCTGTCAAAAAAGTACTAGTGATTATGGTACAAGGTAGTATTTTTATCTCTTGGTTTATTGAAAGCGCTAGATGTTGGGTCTTCGCGATATACATCGAAACAGGAGAACCACGAATATGGAAAAAAGCATTAAGTATTTGTTTCTCAAACTGTAACCAAAGAAATAAATAAACTTCACATTTAATCCTGCCAATGCCTCAAATCCATTGCAAACCGAAATTGGCAATATATCAAATTGATGCTTAGTTTTGACCCCCTTTAGTAATTCGACATAACCTATGTAGTTGACAAGAGGCGCAATGAGATTTGCGCCTTAAAAAGCTATGCACAATTTGGCAGCGAGGACCAGATGCCGTCATTAACTTTATGCAAGTTGCGTGTGCTGCGTTTGCATGTCAAGACCGAAGCCTAACAAGTCTAGTCCTTATGCAAATCACACGTAAGGTCATTCTGGTGGCAGCACGCGATCCTCAATCAACGAAACTCAAACGTTTTGTTTGATTGACACCGGATAAATGTGGCTCTCGAAACGTTTTCAACTGTTTTCGCAACGCGCAGATGTTCGCAAACCGGCAATCAAAGCGTGTGTTTCAACCCTTGCATGGTTGTTAGCAGATATGTAAAAATAATTGCAGTACTACTGTTACGTTTTTTTTTTTTGGTTATTCTGTCACTTTAGTAGATGAGACCACGGGTAATCCGTAAGCATGGATTTGTACGACTATCCCCCTTGCTTCACTTACGCAAAAGTAAAGAAATCCAGGATCACAGAGTAAACACCCGCCTGACGTTTCTTGCGAATCTGACTGACCTGTGTCATTTGTCATTTTACGAAAGTAAGGTTAGCACTGATGACAGACGGGGCTGAATATATTCAACTTATAGATCGAAGAGAAGTGTTGTTGGCCCCAGTATGCTTGAAATTAGTTTCTTCATGTTTTTTTTGAGCAAAGGTAAATTTACTGAAAAGGTAGATCTCCTGACCTACTAGTTTAAGTATTTAAGTTGTGGCTCCACTCTGTTTCTGCTTTCTGATATGGCGCCGTTCATAAACTTGTGGTTGTTCAGTTGATTGAACACGCTTATTTGGATGAGATCTCACCAAATGAACTTTCCTCAGGTGTTATATCGGAATAAATCACTGGAGTTATTATCGGCCAGCAAAATACATCTCCTTGACAGTCGTGGTGGAGGAGAAAACAATCCTCCGTAATAATAGTATTGTGCGATGGCATCCATAAAAGGATACGTGTTTTGTTCGAGTCGTCTTTGTGTTGATCAAAAGTTAGTTCATTAGTGGAAATGTATATAATAATTCATCGGAGAGGCGCAGAGAACGAGTTCGTAATGGCTTGAAATAAGATATCAAGGCACGCAATGATACCCGCAACGGCCTACTGCTATAAATTTGTCTGTGGTTATCCTGCGTTGTAGGAAGTGAACATCTGAACATCGCTGGCGACGGTTTCTAATTGGAGGACGATTCAGTGTCAGACTTCAGGTGAAAATAATACGGGTATCTGAATTGCGAGAGTTCTGTTACAATTCATAACGTACACCTATCTGAAAATCTTGTATCTTTACAGTAATACAAGGAGCGTTACCAGGATCATGCCTATCTCTGAAACTGATTCTGTCTAGTTTTGTCTTCTCTGATGGCCAAAAAAACTGTACAGAAACCTTTCTTTGAACTGAATTCTAGTAAATTTGATTCGGAACCTACAATTTTGGCACAACAGGCCATCGAAAAGATAGTCAAGCCAAGAAAATGCCTAGACTCTTCTGATCTAAGCTGTTGATATTCCAGAATAAGCAATTGTGTCTAGAATCTATTTTTGAGCTCTTCTTTGTCATACGCCCTATGCTTTGAACACCTATCTCTTTATTCATTTTAGACTTCGAAACAAAAAAAAAATAGAGGAAAGGTTTTGATTGACCTCGGGAATCTATATAATGTTATAATATAATATATGCACAATATGCCAAAGGCTAAAGCCGCAATATCGAATTGCATTCGTTCAGGGGTAGCAGGGTGAATGTAGATGCTCAAAAATTATTCGAAGTTTTCATAAATCTGAGACCACTGGAGGCGACAAGAAGAAACAACAACGAGTTTTTCCCTGAACATCCGTGGGATACCCACGGGAAAGAATGGAAAAATTCCTAAATGACCACCTAAGCGTGCTCAAATTCATGAGAAATGATACTGGAGGTTATTATCACAGGCAAATAAATACATACGTTGCAGCGAGATTAAAATAATAACTGGGGTTAGGCAGGGAAACAGATATTTATGCCAGGGAGGGTGGTTGCTCCATACAGACAGTTATACAGTAGCATCTCTTTGTATGCAGTATCCGATTATATTGCCCGGCATACCGAGCTCAACAAAGCCTTTTCATAAGGTTCATAGGTCCGTAGAATATGATTCGGCTCATTGCACTCGAAAAATGATTCGGTTTTTTAAAAGCGCGCACAGTTTCACAAAATGAGGTCGCTATGCGTGCTACCCGTGGTTTTTTAGGTTTTGTTCGGCAGCAAATCCGCACCGGTGGAACATCTGCCACACGTTTAATACAATTTTAATGCTTTCCGTTTATGTTAATGAAAAGATGATGAAGAACGCTACCTCGGACGCATCAACCCCCTCGGAATGTCTTGAGAAGTATATTGCTAATTTGTTTTTAATAAGCTGCGGACTGGACGTGTGTTTGTCCGATTAAAACCGAGATCGACGGTCTTCTGCATAGAAACCGTTACCTGCCTTATGTTAATCGTTGGGACATTTAGGAGTTTGTTCATGGCTATTACCGGATGATAACATCTTACGGCAGTTATTTCCTCTAATGCTAACGATGCCACTATTAATCAGTAGTGTTGACATGTTTTTTCATGGTTTCCGAAGACATGATATTATCGCCACTGAAATTTCACCTCATTACTTCACAACTCTGGAGTAATGTCGATAACCCTTCACGAAAGTAATTTTTATTAATTTTTTGGAGTTCTTCTGCAGCTAGGGACCAAGCAATTAATATTTGAAAATCAGCTTATTTCGTGAAATCACAAATCACACACCTTTTCATATCTGAGATTTTTTCCCTAAACTGAATTGTAATAACATCTGCTGAAATTCTTTTTCTCATGATGAAAACTGTTTGGCTTATACAGGGTGAGTCTTTGACTTGTACGAATATTTTAAAAGTAGATTCTTAAGGTCAAAAGAAACACTTTTTCCTATACCATTTTTTCCGATTCGGCCCCGATAAAAAGATATACCTATTTTAAGTTTTCATAATGAGCTGTGCCACCCCTGGAAAAACAAAAAAACTTCAGAATAACTAGCTTAATCTTTCGAACAGAGTTGTATTCAGCCAAAGTAAACAATTTTTCAAATTTCTCAGATAATTTGTAATTTTTGAACATCAAATTTCCCGAAAACGGCGCATTATACGAGAAAAGGTAAGGAATACTTTTATTTCGCAAAACGTTCAAATATTCATTAGATAGCGTCCAACTTAGTTTCAAGAGTTGTATTCTATGAATTTCTGGTATTTTTATGGTACGTAATGGTCATAATGAGAAAACTGCAAGAAGTAGGTGATATCTTGTGTTTGAAAAAGTTTCATCAAAAAAATGAAAAACTATATTCCAAAATTCATTTCATTCGATAAAACCGTTTGTGAGATAGAACTAAAAATAAATTTTTTTATTGGATTTCAACAGCCTGTATCTTTTAAACCGAGCCGACTCGGAAAAAATGCTAAAGGAAAAAAGTGTTTCTTTCGACCTCAAGTATCTGGTGTTAATATATTTGTACGATTCAAAGACTCTCCCTGTATACACTTCAGGAACACCATATCTGTCCGCCGAGTATAATGAAGTAAAAAACCGTCCATTCACAGATATCATTCATTTTTAATTTTTCGCCGACACAGTCAATGATCTTTGCAAATCGAAAGTCGTTTCCCAGGTAACAATCTCGGCCCAGGATATCTATGGAAAAAGGCCAAAAAGAGCATGAGAGTTGACACTTTTGACGTTCGCCAAACGCAAAAGTGAACAAATCCACGAACACAGAATAGCTTGACGTTTCTAACGTCAGTTTGACAGAAATGAGGTTAGCACCGCTCACAGAAAATGGTGGGAAGTACCTATTCGACTCATAGAACGATTGACCACGGTATTTAGGGAATTCATTTCATTTTGGTTTTTTGAGCCAAATCAGGTACGGGTGGATCTTCCTAGCCTGCTAATATGAATTATAACTTAGATAGGTACATTCACGAAAAGGCCATACTATTGAAGGAACTTCAATAGTTATTTTATGTATTTTATACAATCACTGGCGACTTTTGTGGAAACGTTCATTGTGCCGTTTGTTATTCTCTAATTTGCATGGCAATGTGAGGTGAATAAATGCCTCTATATCAACTTTCATTAGTTTTTGATGTTGCAATAAAAGCCGTCATAATGTCATGGTTAGAATTCATTACAAATTATTCGGGCAGAGATCCAGATTGAATAAACGGGAGAAAGCTATTTTCGCAATGAACAGTGAATTAACCAGGCGTCAGGGAGGAAACAATAGCCGTGAAAAGAGGCATTTAACCGGCAGTGGATTTAACTGGTACAATTCCCACAGTTGGCGGTGGCGGCGGCGGCGGCGAACAGGGGGCATACAAATGCGAATCGAGGAAATAGTCATTGTACCGGGAGATTTATCTCTCGAATCCACAGGTTGTAGTCAATTCCAGCCAAACAGTCTGGCGGTGATCCTTGGGGACCCCCCCGGTTTCTCTTTCTGCTGAATGAAAATCCAGTTTCCGTCTCTCTTCCATACCAGACGGCATGCGTACGTTTCAATTTCTATTTTCTGATGCCGACTGTTTCGGTGTTTGCTTTGCGTTCCGATTTCGCATTTCATTCATTCTGGATTTGAAGCCAGGGGAGCCGGATTCATTGATAAACATCGTCCATTCAGTTGCACAGAAGTAGATTCATTAAATTTATTTTTTTTTTGATTATTTGAAATGCTCACAGGGACAATTTAGAAGGTGAAGATTCTAAAATGAGAATTTGGATTCATTTTCGAATATGTGAATCGCTAAGTCGCTAATCCCTAAGTCAGTATTCCCTTCCTTTTATCTCAGACTATTAAGAATGTATAAATACAATTTATGCCTATTTCTATCACCACTACTATTAGTAAGCGTTTTAAGTATTCGCCCTGGCAGAGAGAACTAACTATTAGGGCCGATTCGTCCTAAAAAATAAATATATAAAAAATTCATACTTTCCGAGGCCAAAAAATTTCATACCAACCGCGCTCTGTGATCGGTGTCAACTTGTCTTCAGTCAATCTGACATTAACCTACATGTATCTCACAATAGACTGACAGATCATATGCTCGGCATTCGGCAAAGTGGCAGACATTATATGTGTGATCAATTATGTTCTCGGAAGACATGGCAATGTAAAGTTTTCGCATACTTATATATTATTGTTTTGGAAATATTCAAATAACCTGAAAACTATGAAGGATTGTGAAATACGATGAATCAATCACACTCTGTGGCCATGATGGTTCCGATGCCGATGGAAGACGTCCAGAATATCGCATATTCTTACGCTTTTTGTGAACATTTCATTTAGTAAATAGAAATGGGCATATGCCTCAAAACGTTATAACGTTCTTCGAGAAGGATCTGGCAGTTATCAATCGATTTGATTTTGGTCGATTCAGCAGATCTCATTTGCGTACGCCGGTTTCACGCCATAAAGCATCGCTGGTATTTCTATGATATTCATTCGATGAACAGAACGAAAATTGGTCCTATTCGAGATTTTTTTCGAAATGGCGGATTTCTATTTACGAAAACGCAATTGGTACAGGAATAATTTGGAATCTCTACGTTTCCGATGAAGTAACGGCTTACACACAGCCTTAATTTTACCTTATTTTCAACCAACATTTTTATGATTGCAAATCTGCTGTGAATAAAATATATAAAAAATTCAAATGAAACAACCCATGCCTTCTTCATTTTTATATTTCCTTCAAATAAAGCTTTTTAGGGGGATGCATTTTTAAACCAAAAATAGTTCGCTTATTTCCAAGTTAACCAGTCGGTTAAATTGAGAACTTTAAAGAGCGAAAATGGAAGGTTTTTCAGGGGAGATTAAAAACTGAAAACTGAGAAGCGTTGTTTTGAGGACACTGGGATTAGGCGGTACTGAGAACATTTCTCATTCAATGATACCATGCGATGGTAATCTCTCCCGCGTAATGGAACAATTTTCTGGACTCATTCATCATTAATTAATTAACCAGAAACGATTCTCGTCCGTACACGGCCCTAGACTGAGGAGTTGCAAGCGTTCAACGTCGCTGAAAAAAATCCTTCTCCGCTCACATGAATAAAGGATAAATGAACGCAATCTCGTCCACTAAGAGGTATGCAATTAATTTTAAAACATACGTACACCCCTTGCGGTACGCTAATACCTAAGAAAAGCATAATAACTGGACATGTACGGACGATGAAAAGAGTTAATCTCATCCCACAAAAGCCGAACCTCGTAAGTGCTACAAAAACCCATTTAAATTCTGACAAAAATATAACATGTTGCTGGTAGGCCATGATTGCTCCCGCAGAAAATGGATGAAATATTCAAACATCAGGAGAGTCCTCCATGCAATCGCCCAGATAAGTGGAACTAGTTGGGGATGAGAGTCGGGATCTTCCTGAATCCTGAAGGATGAACGCGGATCGTTCATTGCAACTAATGAGGTAGTTCGCAAACACCATTCATGACAAGAACTATGAAAATACCTCATGACCGTCCAATTCATAACTCTCTACATATATACTACAAGAAAAAATAATTGATAGTCTTTGTGAATGATATGAACATAAACAGTAATAAAAAGTTAAGGTGGAAGAAAAGAATAAATAGATATTTAATTTTTTTCTTCATCAAGATTACTTTAGGTACTCAAGTATTTCATGACTGTGGAATGATTTATCAGAGTTGCAAAATAGTTTACAATCAATCAAAACCAGGTATATACATACCTAACTCAATCTTATCAGAGATCTCTTTTTCATCTGTTATTTTCTTTGTCGATTTTATTCAAAAAATTCATTCAAAAAAATATGCTCGATATTAATTTCTGAAACCTAGTGTAGGTAGGTACCTATAGTTTATTCAATTGACTTGTGAATAGACTATATCAGTTATAACTAATTCTTTATTTTCTAGTGCTGTCTATTAAATCCAAGTGATACAAATTTATATTGTGTTTTCAGATAAGGTTTTTCGACATTATTTGGAATTTTTTCTTCATACCACTGATGATTTCGTCATGAAAAAACTAGTAAAGTGCCATCTCACATAGAGTTGATACGAAGCTTGTATACTTAATACAACCACAGAACATCTTATACTATAGTTGAGATATTTTTTGGCGAAACCATAAATGTGAGAAAAAAACAAACAAAAATTCCCAAATAATATCAAAACCCCCAAATCAACGATATAAATTTGTGATATCCGGCACAAGTGTCAAAATCAGTCATTTCGAATTAGCTTAGATTTAGTACAAAGCTTTTTTAGTACCAAAGAACATCTTACTAATTGACGAAACCATATTGAGAAAACAAAGAAAAAACGAATGATGTCAAAACACTAAAATTGTCAAATGATCGAGGCAACCGAAAGGCACAATCATAATTTAATAAAAAATTGGTTTCCATTTCGAGAGTTTTCTTGAGGTTGGCAAGGTTTCTGAACTCGTCCATTGAAGGCATGTCCATGTCAGTAAAAGCCTCGGTATTTTTCTTTCAAAATTTCGTCCACCGTTTTCTTTTGAATTCGATCATTATTGGTGATAATTTTCACGCGAATATTCCCATCCCTGGCGGCATAAAGCAGGTCAAATAGGTCCAATTAAAAAAAGGAACGGACCTCAGGTCACCCGGAGGGACTATATGGCGCCAAAATATCAATAAATTATGACGGTTACACTCGGAATTGTTGGAGGAATGATAAGTCCAACTGCGACCTGACAGAACCTATTAACGCTTGGGTTATAATAAAACCAGATATATCTCCAAGATCAAGATCTGGCGTCCCGGCGAGAGCCAGCTTTATCCTCGCTTTCGGCTGCTACCGATCGGCCTAATACAAATATTAACACTATTGTGTTCGGATATATTGGGTATTATTCCGACGATTGGTTCCAACAGGGCCTTATTTGTATCGGTATGAAAAAATACAAGTCGCGGCCGAAACCGTCATTAGTCACCGGCTAAAGAGCATCTTTCATGCCGAGGTAAAAAGATGATTTGTGTGGTTGGGATGAGGAATGCTACCACTGTATATTCACAGTTCGTTGATGATTCGTGCTTTTCTAATCTCCTGATTGAAGAATGAAAAATTGTCATCAACCGAAATAAGATACGAATATCAGGAAGAAACTCTTGATGACTGGCAATTTTTCAACTTGAACAGTTTTTGGTTGGAACTTACAGACATCCTTCCGATTAAGTTAAATCAAAATATTTCCAACGGCCGAGATAAAACACTAGCTTAATCCGCCTTTACTAACAAGCCTTAACCAACAATGTACGAAAACACAAAGTGAACAATAAATAAATGAAAGAATACATTTCCACCGGTCTAAAGGTCAGTTCATATTATCCGTCCGTCTCAGTTCAGTTCAGTTCAGCCAAAATATCTTTCAATGTGTTTTATATGGACTAATTCATACTATCCGTCTCCGACTCTTCAGCACCTATCGGCACGCTTACGACCGTCCGACGGTATTCTTCCAGAGAATATTTTGCGGATGGGCTGAAGGGCGTGGTTGGACTGAACGAGACTGAACGTATAATATGAATAAGCAATCGCTCAGTTCAGCTCAGTCAATCGAGGGATTTCCTTTGTTGTGAAAGCTTCTTTGAACTTTTTTTTGTATTAATAGCGAAATTTTTCACCCTATATAATCGAAATGATATCCTGTTCATTCTAAAATAGCCATGATGTGTGGACCAATTTTTTTTATAATGTCCAATATTCACCTTCAACTTTCCTCTTTTCAAATATTGGTTAGACACCCAATCTTTTTACCGACTTTTTGTTCCTCTTCATCTTCGTCTAACAATAATGCAAAAGCACATCATTCATTCAGGCGTAATTGCAGCAATTTTATTTTTAGCAGAAGTTAAAGGGTTTACGTCCTATGAGATAGGGCACGTAAGAGAAACAACGAAAATAATAATACTGATAATTTAACAATATTTTTAAGGGTCCTTCTTGTACTGTTTTGATCAAAATGAAAAGCTTCATGTGTCAAGTACTGGTCGATTCGAATGCAACCGAAGATTCACGACACACGAAGCGGAAGGTGACTGAGACGATCGTGACTGATAATATGAACGCAACCTCCGTCAACGGCTAATGATCCTTCCGCCGGCCTGAACTGAGCGGAACGTATAATATGAATCGACCTTAAATCATTCTTAAATAAATACAGTCCGGCAGTTACGCCTAGCCATTAAACCACCGTGAGTATCGGCCAGTCCTACAGCGTGTTCAAGAAAATCACATTGTTATTTATTGTCCGGCCACAAGGAGGCAAGGATTGACAGCGAAACGGACTTTTTATGTCTGTTGATCTGGTCGCACGAGCCATGTTTTTGGTCGATTTTTCAACTGGGCCAATAACTGTCCGATTAAACAATGCTGGCAACCGTGCTTGACGAAAACGTCTGCATTGTTGGTGATAGAATTTATGGTTCGTAACAATGCAGTAGGCGGTTCAGGATGGGCGCTCAAATTTTATGTTTTAGGTTCTCCGTCTTCCATGTGAGTGCCTCTACTAGATGGATGGAGACTGTTGAAAGAAATCTTCGATACACAACCTGGTTGAAAACAGAGAAAAGAAGAATATTCTGTTTCTTGTTCAGTTTTTTTGTCCATAGAGACAACAATAGGTATAAATGATTGTAACATGACAGTGGGCGTTGATTTTGAAATTCCATGATAGATAGTTCGAAACGCCTTAGTAAGGAGCAGCGCAGAGTCGATTCATTCAATCATTTAAAAACTCTATCCAGGCTCTTCCATTCCACCTTTACATTTTCGCAATTTCTCAATTTTCTCTATATCAATAGGATGGAGGATACTCATAAATTCTGAGTTCTGCCGACTGTCAGATTTTCATCTCATTAATGATATCTACATGGTAAATTCTGAACTGTGTTTGTGTCATTGAATTCATCTTCAACATGGTTGAAATTACAGTCACTGTAATTTTCCTATCTGCTTGGTCTTTAATCAGGGAAACGCTATCCAATAACGCCATCCAGAACAGACACCGTCATCGGAAACAGCATGTTAATATTGAATCAACAGCCTCCGCAACGTGGATCGGAGATAAGTACGGAAGGGGATCTTTTCCATTTGTTTCCCCTTGTTTTATTGCCTTTATAATTATATCGGATGCTGGCGGAGGGTTTGATGCCCCAGTTAGTATTTATAGACTGCATATATCATAAGCGATTGTCTGCTTCGGATGCCTAAGCTAAGGGGATACCGAAATTGCAATCGTAGATACTCTATTATTCAAGGAATTCTACAGATGTAAACGTCGCAAATTCTAGGGGACTAAGGGGGAAAATTAAAGGGTTCGCCGGACTTCCACCCTCGAAGGAGTTCGTTGCTTTGGTTTCAGCTTAATTCGATCCAAGACCGAAAGTTAGGTTCGTAATTTCGGCTACGTCTACGATAAATTAAATTTTTCCAAAAACGTACCTGGCTGTGGTGCAGTCTTTGAATAACGTATCGAAGTCTTTGCATGACAACAGCTTGCATCTGTTGACACCAGGCTGTATGGCGCCAAGGCCCCTGAGGATCCTGACTTGTTCTACGTTACAAACTAAGGGTACAATGTCCAAACGTTTCAGTTTAGTGTAAACAGTGTGTAAGCCACCGACAAGGTGTTTGAGGAACAGTTCGAAGGCCTGAGGCAGGCAGAGCATCGTGTCACCGGCTATGATGAAAGCGGCCACTTTTTGTCCTCTGTAATCTACGAGTTTACACTCGTTTGCTGTAGGGTCCGACGTGGAAATTGGCGGCGGGCTATTGTAGGACCTTGGAGGCCCGTGATGAGCTGCCATGAGATCCAGGGGACTATGCAAAACGGCCCCTAAGGAATTCAGAAGTCCAAGACCGGGTGGATGAAACTGGCTGAGACTCATGCCTCTGGCTAAACTCGCGGAGGAAACTGGAGGTGGACTGAGATTGTGTCCCATCGTCATCGGAGGTCCCAGAGGACTAGCCTGTCTTGGACTGTGTATCTGATTATGATTATTCGACATATTGAGGTTATTGTTGTTGTGTGGAGGCGAAGGCGAATGTTTAATAGCGACGACTGGAGAAGCTGAAGACGCATGGCTACTGTGATCACTGGCAGAGTCCATTGCGTTATTGTCCATCATTAGCATCACACGCGAAAACACCTGAACTCACTCGGAACCGAAGTCCATCACCTAGGCACAAGCAGATATGTCGCAACAGTGAACTTAGAACTGTTTGTTTGTCTCTGGCGCGGGCGGGGCAGTGTACAATGATCGCGCAACGCGGTACACTCCAGATGAGCCGACCGGTACACTCGACGGATACAAATGTAATAAATAAAAACATTTGGAAAAACTTCTGCAAGTGCCGAAAGGCGGTCTCAATCCAGTCGCAACCTTAGCTGCGTCTATTGGTTGGCGCAGTTGCGCCCCGCCTTCCCATTGGTTCCCCTCCGAAACAATCAACGCTTTCTCCCACCCCGAGCTACCGAAAGAAGTTAGTTTCTTTGTAACTCTGAGGGCGGATGCAAGAGAACTTGAAATATGAGCTGTGACGTATTGATAAAGAATGTCACCGAGCTGTCGCTGGAATCAATACGCGCGAGGTGTGCGGGCTTGGTTTTTTTTTTCCTATCTAAAAACATCTCTTGGACCTCTTTGTCTCACTGCGATTGCCGGCTACTTTTTTCAGTAAAAAAGGAGATTAATGCAGAAATCCTGCTCCCGCCCGAGTTCCATGTTTCGTTCCACCGCCCCTCGTTGCACAGGTGATATACCCCTTCGGTATTTTATGAGCAATTTCAACACTCGAACTGCTACAGAGATTCTGTTTATCCACTCCTGAATTTTTCGCATTTTCGTGACACTGCATCCATAAATTGGAATATACAAAAAAATCATATTCTGAATCTTATCATGAAAAGGATTGAGAAATATAAAAAACAACACGATAGAAAAACACAATCTTTATTGATTAGTAGGATAGAGGTAGGTTTTTTCAAATTCGTAAGCTAATTTCATTCATATTCCTTATTTTTTTATTTTATCGTGTTGCAAAATAATATGTTTTTCACATGTTATGCCATCTTATAATCTAAGGATAAACATAGAAATGTTGAATCTCAATCTCACATCTCCCAAACTTTTTTCTACACTTTCAATCCTAGCATTCTAGTTCAATCATTTAGACGCCACGAAATTGGACAAAAATTTAGAACCAGAAAATAATCCCATTATTTCGTATTTCTTTTTTCTCTCTGAGTCTTATCTTTTGTCGTGAAAAACTGTATAAAAAAATAAATATGTTCCTTCGGAATTGATACCACTATATAGGGTTCAACTAAATCAAAAGTGAAGAAACAAGCTTCAAAATAAGGTATGGAAGTAGAAGAGATTTTATAGATTCAATATATTAATACTATAAACAACATAAAAAAATAAGGAAGATGATAATGAACATCACACAAAGCATTCGTTCAACAAATAAGATAAAGTAAGAAATTAATATAAAAATGGAAAACTTTCATCATTTTGTCATTTTATTTTGTTTCTTTTGGCAGTATTTGCGGATAACTTAGAAATGCCGAAGAAATGATCGAGGCATTTGTTATCAGAAGAAGAGAAAATTCTCACAAGAATTTGATTTGTTTGATTCAAATGTTCAAATGTCATTGACGAAGAAGTCATTTTCGAATTTTTCACTCCTAGCTGTTATTCTATTTTGGATATTTTTATCTGTTTAAAAAGTGGGTAACGAACCAACTATTCGATACACTTCATTTCATTTATTCAATTTTATTTTATTTAGGTATTCAATCACAATAATAAAGTAGATTTTAGGTCACAGTGGGTTGCATAAAAGTTAAAGATGCTAATTGATTTTATGACAGTTTTTCATGATATATGTACACCTACTATTCTTGGTGTTGTTGGAAAGGTATAATGTTAAATCAGTGATCATAACAGTAGTGGGTGAGTGAATAAAAGACGAATCTACTCGTAAGGTATAGATCTGTAAATAAAGGCGAATCTGTCGGCGTAGTTGAATCTAGTTCGACTCAAATTAACTAATCAATTAACTAAATAATTAATTAATTAGTATCATTCAAAGGCAATAAATACACATTCGGAATATTAGAAGTTCAAACTAGACTGACTGAAGTTCAATCCAGATTTTTTCAAGTTATTTTAAGTTTGAATTTAAAGACCGAATATTCCATGTCCTTGATGAGGTGATTTTCTTCTATCAAGAATATCGAAGGACCATTCCAGTTAATAGGACCGTGAAAATATCGAATATCCCCCCGATACAGGATGGCACAATATCATGGTCAGTAGGTTAGTGATATAAAGTGGTCCATCGTCGAAACTCGTCCTTATAGAAGCGACTCCCAGGCATCTGGAAAGCGAAAGCGGTTTGGTCCACTGGAAGGGTGCTCACCCCTCTCTGGTATCCTCCATTACTTTCAGTGTTTCCCGAGCACTCTTCCTTCCGACAACCGTAGACACTCAATTAGAAAAAATGCGACAATTAGGCGTGGTTTCGGTAAATCAGAGTCGTGAGACGCATTGGGGGGTTTTTCCAAACTGAATGATGGTATAGGTATATAGGTAGGTCGCTACCTACAACGGAACGAATAACTCAAAAATTGTAAAATAATTTAACGAATTGTTAAGATATTGCACTAGATTCGATTTAAAACTGTCAATTTTTTTGCACGAGAAAAATTCCTTACAGGAAAGCAATCCGTGCCGAAATTCACAAGTATTAATCTTGAGTATCAGTGCAGTAGCTTGTATTAATTCATTCTGAACTGAGTATTCGAGTAACCAGTTAATGAGTAGTGATTCCGGATCTAGTGGCGATTCAAATTCTATAACTTCATTGTAGTTTTCAATTATTTTTGTTCTGTCAGAGTTTTGCAGTCCTATCTTACAGTCATTCAAACTTTGATTAATCCGGTATTACGTAGTCCGCGAATTTCTTTCAAGGTACCTACGTCCAAACAGTTTTGTAGTCGGTATTCCTAACCGTTCAACTTTTTCCGTAATTCTATCATTAATTTTTTTTTATCGTCATAGTAAATTATGAAGGAACCCAACGGTGCAAGGGCAATTGTTGAAACCGATCCTCTAGACGGGCCGTCCAGAGTCCGGAGGTAAGCCAGCACTCCATACAATTATCTGGGAACCTCAGCCACCACCTTTACCCATCCTTTGCCACGATTTGTGTTCCACTCCTACTGTAATTATGATTCTCTGCTGGTGTGAAAACCCAGGAGGAGCAGAGCGCACTCAGGGGTGAACTACCGTTTCTTTTCTTGGCATATCCACCTCTACTGCTAGTAAATCTATGCTGGTGTGAAAACCCGGGGGGGAATAGAAAGCACTCAGAGGTGCACCGCAGTATTTCTGTGCCGTCTTGCTCAAACCCTAACCCCGCTGAGTTCCGACACCATTTTCGGTTAAGTGTTAACCTTGGTTCTGGCTGGCGAACGAATCCGTAACACCCGTGGCGCGTTTGTGATCAGATTCCCTTTTCGTTTCGTACAGCTCACTACGTGAATTCACAACTTTTGCATGGCTAATTGAATGTAATTTCGAGAAAAACTCTCTGAGTTGTATAAAGTAGACTGTTTGCTCATTGCACTGTGATTTTCATTTTTTTAAGAATACCTGGCGATCGAGACAACCAAGGAAACGCCGTTATAATGTAGCTGATATCCAAAGTTGAAATGGTATATTTAATGATTGGAAATATTTTTAGGTTTTCAGGAGTGGCATAGCTCAATATGAAAACTTAAAATGGCTAAATTTTTATCTTAGCCGAAACGGAAAAAATTATGAAAAAAGTGTTTATCCTGACGTCAAGAATCTACTGTTGAAATATATGTAGGGAAAAGTCAAATACTCTCCCTTTATATCTCAGAGTTTGAAATGTCCCTTTGTGGGTATAATCAGATGTGACAAGGACAAAATGACTTCAAAAACAGTATTTGAGATGAATTTCCTAGTAAAATGCGATATACCGATACACCTCATTGAGAACTTGTAGACCTTTTAATATGTTACCTTTCGAACATTTTTCCTATGAATTTGTTTACACATTGAACAGTAAATTAAGAAAAATTAAGAAGTTTTAATACAAACATTCAAAGGTTGCCAGGAATAATCTGTAACCACTCATCTAAATTTATGAAGTTATTACCAGAAAATAAGATTCAAGTGCGCTTACCAATTCAACAATGCATTTTCCATACGAAATTTTCATGAGCATTCTGAATTTTTTAAGTCCAAACTCAAACACGCTTGTCACTCGATCGATACAACGCCCGTTATCCAGTTAAAATTTGGGGCTAAAATAACAACTAATAACGCAACAAAACGTCAGTGAACGATCGTTCATTGTATTAGTAATGCGGTGCATTTTAACGTATCTCATAAATTCCTAATTTTCCGAGATTTTCCATGCAATAATAACTCATTCGGTGTAGCTCGATTAGTATTTTTACAAATATGGATAATTGTGTTTGCCTATCTGACATTCCAGCATTGTTTGGATACTGACCGGCAACATTTATGATAATAGAGAACCGACACATAATAGAAGCATATATTTATACCCCCTCGATAGTCATGGGGACTATATGTGTGGTTATCGGTGCGATTGCTTATTATAACCATCAACATGTGACGACGTCATTAGATAGCAAGCTTTTGTCTCCGCAAGCACAGCTCTTCAATTCAACATCAAAACATAGTATGGATTTATCAGTGAACTATTGTTGATACACCATCATCTACCTTCATCGACATGTTCATTAAGTGAATAATGGGCGACTGCAATGAAAATTTGTAACTTTGTATTGGAATTGGAAGAAAAATGGTTAGCAGGTCTGAACCGGTCGAGAAAGAAGTCAACATTTATTAGATCATGAACGTCTTCTAAGAAGCATCGAAGACTTCTTTGTCCTTTGAATCTCTTCTTGTAGAAGTCAAGTTCAAACTATTTTGGTTTCAATATATTCAAAAATACAAATCAGATCCCGCAGGTCCTCTAAGTGTCTTGTAGCGAACTTTTCATGTCCTCAATTTTTTGAGATCGCCTTCAGCTTAAAATTCCAAAGTTTTCGAGTATACTTTCAGCTACCGAGTGCAAACGTTAAATCATTGTAAAGCATGAATAAAATAAAGATTACTATTACTATTACTATTTCCTGAAGATGCTATTGTGATAGCGAAACAGATATATCGTTAAATAAAATTATCCTAGTTAAACTGACATCATTCAGATTCTAGATCAATCATGGATTTTTTAAAGTATCGGATACATAAATTCAGTAACGAAAAATGGAAACATTGCTCCACCTCATGATATTGTGAATACTCATGAAATATTCGTATAATTGAAAATTCCGCAACGAAAACATCTCCAAAAAAAGTTCGGCATTTCAATAAAACCTGAGAGGATCGTTAACAGTTTGTAATTAATTAAAACCAATTTCAAATTGCAGAGGCTGTTTACCAAGGGATCAGCTAGGATGAGGATTGGTAGACCATCCCTCAATAGATATTCTCGAAAAGGTGAAAGGCAATGCTGATGTTTTATCTATTCTTTATATATTCCATAAGTCAACGTTTCGACCCTGGTCTGGGACGTCTTCAGGACGGGAAATAACTCCAGCTTCCATCACTTCACGAACGTGAATATTGTTTTCGTTTCTTAGGTGAGTAAGTGACAAGTCGGTAAGTGTTTTGATCGCTTCCTATAGGGAAGTTATTTTTCACACAAGCAAAATGGTCAGAAATCTGGTTGAAAAATGTTTTCCTTCTTGTGAAATTATATACGTGGTTGCATTTTTTAAATTGATGCGGGGACAATCTAGAAGGCTTTTCAGAAAAAGCCTTCTAGATTTCCGAAAATGAGTACTTTTGTGCATACATACACATTATTCAACAACCCATTCAAATTAATATAGAAATGATTCTCACTGCTGATGAAATTAAGCACTATCTTTAAGGATATTTTTGGGAGGAGACTGCCATATTATATCGCAGGGGTCTATTGAGGAACTAATTTCCACAAGTTCTAGTTATTTCGCCACATGAAAACGTCCCTTACAGTATCGAACGTTTAATCCAATTCCTCAACCCTAGCATCAATCAAATTCTACAAATGGCTTACGCGTAAGTTGAATAATTCGCAAGCTAAGTGTGAAACGGGACGTTGAAAGGAAGGATTCGTTGTCCCGATACATCCGTGCCTGGTCATAAATCATTTCGATCAAAGGATATTAGGAAAGCGTATGCCGACTGCTGATAACCGGGACTAACTGGTGTTTTGTGTCCCTTTCTCCATGGAGGAATGGAAACCCCCTTATTTCTATTCGTTTGCACAAATACTAATCGGTTTCGGTTTACAAACATCTTGACTTTTTCGGTTTGCATCGATTACTGGGACGCTGTGCGATAGATAATAAGATGGAAATATTAAGGGAGTTTTGTCTGCATGAAAGGAACAGATATTTAGTTCAAATCCTCACTACAAAAAGGATTTTTTTGCAACGGAATAAAGCTTGTGAATTTTGAAGTTGTATTAAAATTGAGACAAATTATTGGATCAAATGGAGCCGCACAGTAACCAAGCATGATAACCGATATTCGATATCGTTCGACTATCTGTATAGAAAATAAATGCGAATTTTAGTTGCTCTAACGGAAAAAACTTTTATCGCAATAAGCAATAAGAAACTCTGAAACATCAGTCTGCAATGAAACTAGAAACTGAATTACATTATTTTTACTAGGATAAGTTATTTAACCACTAAAAAAAATCGCAATGAAGAAAAAAAGTTATATGGTAGATCTACAAATTCCTCATTAATCGCGTTGGCGTTTGCGTCCATGCGTTTAAAGAGCCTTTTATTATGGGAATTTGAACAGGCGATGCTTTAGGATTCAAAACATTTATTTAAAAATTGCCATATTCTTCAATAATATTCTGGTACTTCGATGAGATGAGGTATCGTGTGTCATGGGTTGAGAAGTCTAGGTCCAAGGTTTGATGCCAGTAGCGGATCCAGGGGCATATGCCCCCCGCCCTAGATTCTAGGAGACGTTCCTTAATACGACTATTTATTTCCGTTTTCTTCGGGCATTAAAATCCCAGAAAATTAACTCCAAACTTCATAGAGTTAACCGGGTTAAAATTATTTAACACACTTTTAAACTTTAACATGGTCAGTTTGAGTTTATATTGATGAGCTCATATCACAAAATTGTTTCCAACGTGCTTTAATACCTTAAGTAAAAAATATATAATTATATCTTCAGGTATCAAGTCCAACCCTGTGTGGAAAATAAATTGAAATCCGGAAAATATGCCTTTACGATCGATATATTTCATTTCCTTCGTTCTTATATTAAAAGAAGCTAGTTCATCAACTCATTTTATGACCACTAATGTGAGTATTTCATCTGCAACGAATTGCTTAATAACCTCACTTCCTTCATATCGATACCAATGTATGAACCGATTTTATTGTGGTATTATGTTGATGTCATGAGTTTTAGTTGCTTTCGACGGCCGTTATTAACCACCCGTAGGTACTCTTCGCAACAGAATTGACTACTGAAAACACTCAGATCTAGCCGGTATAATCAGCGTCATAATCTTGCTCTTATTCGAATATATAGTAAAATATGCATTTGTTACCGAACCATGACATATATTCTATTGTCAAGGGGCTATGTTGAAATGATTTAAAGCATGTTTTTTCTATCACCCATCATAGTTTATAGTAAAACGTAATAAGAGTAATTCCGCAGATCTATATACGCAGATTCGCCAAAATGATGTCAAATAAAAGCTAGAATTCAAAAGATTTTCAGTAATTTACCTTCATCTGATGAGGGAGTCTGATATAGACACCGAAGCGTTACTACATAATTATAATTTCAAAGTTCCTTTTTTTAGTTCATTGTTAGGCAACAATTTTTTCTACTTGATTTGCTCCTGACAAATTAGTGCAAGAATTTACGCAGGAGCAAATCGGTTATTTCAATTTTTTAATTTAGAGTTTGGGAATGAAAACCCTAAAAAGCTTCAGAAAATGCAGAATCCTCCCAGATTGAATTTCAATCGATATCTAGAAGAAAATAGCCATAAAATTCCAAAAGGTTATGATGCAAAAGAGCCACAGCCTCGTGAAAAATGTCGCTATTTCATTTCGAAATAAGAATAATTTGTGATGTTATTTCCATCCATGTATTATCTGTATTCAAATATCTCAATTAAATGGTGTTCCATATTCAAGGACATATTCATTTCATTTACTTCATTTTCTCTGCTTTGAGGAGAAGGAACTACAACGCCAAATCCTCCCCGAATATAATTGTGATTACTTGGAATACCTCTATGTTTTGTCCTCACGTGGAATTTATTTTCATCGTCCTTCATCACTCTTGAAAAGCATAAGTAGGTTGCCCTTTCAAATTCTCTTTGAACATCAAATATTTATTTTTTTTTAATTTGCTATTTTATTGATCATTTTTCTTCCATCAAATTTTTCTGTTTGTGATTAATCAATGTTGAATTATGTGCTCTTCTGTTATCCGTAGAACACTGTTACTGGGTCAGTAACAATCGATAGAAGTAAACAAGTTAACATCAAAGGTACGGAGAAATAGTAGGTATTTTTCCTGCGAAAAATAACATAACCTTATTAGGTAAGCGTTTATTAACGCTCATAAGGTGAAACATTTGGATGCTGTCCTCACGCCCTTTCGATCGAATAAGTAGATTGATTATCATCGGCATCAGTAAGATTTATAATTTCTCTGAATGGCTTGTGAAATTGTGGTTTCTGCCCATTTTGCACATTTTTAAATAATGTCATTATCAGTCAAAAATGAAAACTTCACTCGACAAAGAAACTCGCCGACTTCCTGCTAAAATTAGAACACTATATTGTTTAGGAAAAAATCTTTCAACTGAATAGACGCTTTTTCAACTTTCTTCGAATTTCAGCTTCTCTAAAAAGCTTGATTGTTTTGCTTTCTTATAACATCCATTACATTTCACATCCACTCCTTAGTAAATAGGTATTTTCAGAAATTTCAACATCTTTTCGATGCATTCTTGACGCCAATCTGGCAAAGGGATTGATGGTTTCATTATGAAATCTTTTATGTAGTTGGTACACAGCCCACGATTGGTGGTTTACTCCCATCAAAGTCAGAGACTGTCTGCCTTATATAGTTAAATGAAAGGAATTATTTGTGTTGTATTCAATTGTATTCAATTTTGATGATAATTCCTATAACCCCTAATACTAATCAGCAAATCCAATATCAGTACTCTCTTTTCATTCTGAAGTATGAAGAGGAGCTCTGTTCAGTCGGCTTTGCAATAAAAAGACACATTGTCGACTGTCGAAGGTGTGGAGTGGAGATTCGATTAGATATATGAACGATAGGAATAGAAAAAGGTGACGTAGTGTGTTTTTCAAAATGGTAATTAATAGTCTTCCCTGATCATTGATATAGTGTCAAGGAATATCGCAAGGGACGTCTAATGCTTATGTTGGCATTTTTCGGGTATTCCGGCGTGTCGTGAAAAGTGCTATGCTATAGGTATAGGAAATCATTCGGTTCCCGCAGAAAGCTCCTTTAAATCCATTTTGGCCGAAGACAGTATGGTTTTCACTTTCTCGCGCATTTGTGCGCAGATAAAAAGACCAAAATAAATAGGTACTAAGAGGGTTGAGCTGACTATTGAAGTGAAAAAATATTCAATAAATCGTTCTATGACCCATTGTCAGTAAAAAGTCAAAGCTGTTCGTGCAAATTCGAATTCATACTGAAGTTTAGCCATCAGAAATGTGAAACCTACCGTAAAGAAACGTCAATGATTGATCACCAAGAAAAAAAAACGTAAATAGAACCCCGATGTGCCCCGTCGTAAATGCGATCCTATTGACGTTCATTTGGATCGAAACAAATTGGTAATTAGGCCCACGTTTTGTTGTTTGGGCGCTAGATGACGTCTGTGTGCCGGGGTCCTCGTGAGAACCAATGCGAAACGCTTCACCCTTTGAGCGATGGATGGCTGAATGCCGGATGGATGGATGGTGATGGAGGCATCGGCTAATCGAATAATAAGACGTATATATTGCCAACAGAAACGTCCTCGCGGAGCTGAATTTAAAGCAAAGCATAAATCATAATTTGACAGCGCGAAAGTGAAGCCCCACGCGGTTTCTGCTACGATACAACGGGGATCTGAACCATGTTGCCACCCTCGACTGTTCCCTCCAGCAACGAGCGGAGATCAGACTGTATGAGAAGAACAAAATTCGGAAACAAAACAATTGTTGATAATAATATATTATATCCGTCGAGCGTACATATAGTAAGTAGTACTCAGAATTCCAATGTATAGGTAGAGGAAATTTATATTTATTTCATCAGCTGTAGGATATAATATCTAAAGTTTTGTCCCTACGTCGTAACTCGGATAGTTGTACTTCAGAAATTGTATGCACCTGCCAAACATATGACTTTAGCCTTGCGGCTTTCACACTGCTCTCCAGAGGAACATTCTCATATCTCAGATAACTCAGATATCATAAGGATTAAGCTGTGTTGGAGCCCTTTCCAGGTTTTCGGGCTCGTGGTGGTGGTTGGGTTCGGGTCATTCCTTGGCTCCTTGCTGTCCGTTGGAATTCTGATCCACCCGCACTTCCTGTCGGAGCAGACGGTTTTCCTCTGCATTCCCCATGTACTTGCGTACAGTTATCCATCTAAACTTTCCTCAAGTTCTCTGGTATCAGTATATCATTATTTTTATTATTATTTTTATAGAAACTTTTTCCATGAAATCACAAGAAGTTTCAAACGCTCGTAGGAAATATGTTGTTCCTAACATGTGCGCAAAGTGCCTCTTCCGCACGCACTCTTTTTCTTTCAATTCTTCTTTTTTTTTTCAATAGTATTTGTTTTTCGTTGATTTGGGGGGGCATTCTGTTCCCCTTCTCCTTCAGCATCGTAGTGAATGTTTTGTCGATGCTCTTTATCATCTCGTCACTGAAAATTTTCAACGATAGGAAGTACTTTCTAATTCTCTCATCGCCCTTACCTTCCCTAGATATTCACAGGCTATCCTCATGGGCCAATCTATCTGCATATCGACAGCTGAAGCTCTGTGAGATGTGTAATGATCTCAAGTACCCTAGTTGGTCACGTTCTCATAGCTTTATTGATGCAAACACAGGCTAGCCTTTGTATTATGTCGAGTGTTTTCCTCGTACTGTTCTGACTTGCCTTGGCGTGCCAGACTATTCACACATATGTGATTACTGGTCTCACAATCATGACGTTTATCCATCGAAGTATTCTTGAGTTACATACCCAAGTTTTACCAGCCAGATTTCTGCACGTCATCAAGGCTTTTCATTAATTCACTATCAGCGATCTCAAAATGCTCATTCCACAGATCCTATCCTATCCAGATATTCAACTTCAGACTTCAACACTGTGATATCACCATTCTTACAGATGGACTTCATAGTTTCCCTTTCCAGGTAAAAGGGATTACTGAGGTCTTGGTTGGGTTAATGTTCAATGGATTTCTTATTGAACAAACATGTAGATACCACATCATGGTTAATTATCTATTCAAGCGGAAATCCTACCTCAATATTCTGCAGTCACTTACTTTACCAACACATAACCAACCGAAGAATCATCAATGAGAGGATCTGAATGAGGATTTGTTGATTTTTTTGTAGCTTTATAGTCGTGGATTAGAGTTTGTGATACATGATTATCTCTAGTTCCTCACTTGATCATGTTCTCTTTATTCCAACTAGGATTATTTTCAAGATCTCAAGGGAATTTTTGTTGCTCATCTAGCACTTTGTCCAACATTCTCCTGAATATGATCTGACCATTTGATACCAAAGAAATGGATGACGTAGTAGGTAATTTCTTCTATACCGAATGTATGGAGATCATTCTCATTTCGTTTTTCGGTTATGATTTCGAATCAGCTTTCGTCACTCTCTACTCTCCATTCCACCATAATATCGTCGGCGTAACCACAATAGCTCAAAAGTGATCTGCACATTCTGCAAAAGAATCACAAAACGAAGTCGACGACTCATTCTATCTGCTCGCCGAGATCCATCACCGTCATATTCCGATAAATCCCCGCGAGCGACAACGTGGCAGCCGGCAGTATTCTCGAAACGGTCAACTAAGACCCTTATCGATATCTTCCCGAAGGGTTCTGCTTCCATATTGTCTAGTGATCCATCACGTCACTGTCACATGTTATTGTTACGGAAATCTATATAGTGGGCCGCGATTGTTGTGTCGTCGCAACCGACTTGGCTGTGAGCTCGCATAATTGCTCAACTTTAAATTCGGGGATCAAATTGGCTTTGTGCGAATGAATATTTTATTTCGCCGCGCACCGAGACTTATTAAAAGACGGAGGGAGGACATTAAAATGTCGTTCGAGGTGCTGCGACGCGAGGATAGAATTAGTGATCGAAGAGGAACCATAAGGCATCTAAAAGAATACATAAGGGTACATGCAAATGTACAGAATGTCTTTCAAATTTAGCGTTCGAAATAAAATAGATGAGAAAAAGATTGAATTTCTCTTAGTTCGTTGATATAAAGAAGTGTACAAATGTATTAAATTAATAGACATAAACCAGAAACTAAATGAAATGATTTTACTAGGATAAGGCCCAGTTGCAGGATGGTCCATTAAGATTTAATGCCCCATTAAAATTTAAAACAGTAATTTTTTAAGGGAATAATGGAGGATTCAAATATTAATGGAGCATCAATTATTTATGGACCTTCCAGCAAATGGGCATAAGTTGCACAACCACTTCACGTGTGCTCACAGTAATTCGACGTGATTGTACTTTTTCGGGATAACACAATTATTTCCTGAATTCTTTTGAGAGAATAATAGAAATCAATCAGGAAACCATCAGAACTTCTTAAATATGGATATTGTAGTGCCTAATGATTTACAATTGAGCTGCTTTTATATTTGACTTGAAGATATCAGAATATCTCTCAGTTAAAAAATGATTCCATTCTTTTTGAAGATCAGATGTTGTTGCTTACTGAAAAGCTCCATTCGACTATAAAATGGACATCAAACATTGCTCACGCGTCATATATTATAACAATATATCACCTTGGGAACTAAGGAGAAAAATGATATTCCGTTCCCTAAAAGTGAAAGTACGCAGCAATCTATAAAGAGCCGAAATAAATATGCTCTTACACCAAAGTGATTTTACATTATTCTGGCGAAAAGGACATATAATATTTTTATGGCTATTCTTGCAGAAAAGGAGGTGATCTATAGATCTATAACATATGAAGGGTACGTTTTATCGCGGAGAAAGGATACTTATATACATATTCCGGCGCTGATATAATTTTATGGGACATAATATATATTAAGAGCGGTCTCGCCTACCGGAAAATAGCCCATATTGTGTGTTTTCACGTTTTAACAATGATGGATTCGATCTATAATTCGGAATTTTTTGCATCATATTTACATATATCCGCAGTTTTCACGCTAGCTATCGAGGTGACGTCGTGTACTTTCGGTGACAGGATTACATATTGAAAATTCGATATACGAGGAAATTCAGCGGAATAACTCTGCATTCCGCACGTACTTAGGTAGAGAAAAATAATAGTGTAGATTTATTTGGTTCGATTTATTTATATCAATAACAGGCCGGCTTCTGACCATACATATGTTACTGAGGAATTAGGTTTCTAGCAACAGCCAACGTTGTCTTGAATTTCAGTTGTTAAAATATTGTTGTTTTATATTCACTTTAATTTGGACGTTGTAATTGAGCTTCTTTCTCCGTAGATGTAGCTTCATGATGCTTCTTTCAGAGGTCTTGGTCCCTCATGGCAAAAACTCTTTTGATAAATTTTCACAATATTTTCTTGATGCCAAATTTTAATCACTGAGAAAGTTTTGCAATGCGAGAATGGTAATCGCTTGGTACCAGGTTTGGACTCAATCTGTTCCTGGCGAGTCACTATAAACGTGAGTGGTCTGGCGTTGTCCAGATGGCAGATGGTACTGTTCTGGGGATTCGCCAGCTCCAAAGACTCCAATTGCTGCATATTGCAGCAAGTAATAATAAATGATTCCTTTCTAGTCCCACAAAATGCACCCCAGGGTTCTAAAGATGCTAATTCTGGTTTGAACACGCGCTTTTGAACACGATCGTTTTCATACAGTGTTGTCGAATTTGATCCATTTCTCATTCCCGTTTAAGAAACGGCGATTTCATTCCGTTTGGTCTAGATTTCACAGAGGGAAATTCGATCAATCATGTTGTTTTGTGTCAATTAATATGGCACCCAAACATCGAGCATCTTTTTAATCCTGCAAATGGTTCAAGATGCCTACATTCATCATCAAAGCTGATTCGATGAAACCAAAACGGCAGGTAATTGGGAGCTGCAGTATCGGGATGAAGAACACCATTTCATACTTCCAACTGCTCAACATTCATTTTCACCTTCATCAAAGAAAATTTCCTAAATTTTCTCTTTGTCAACTTCCATTTTTAACTCCTTACAACTTACATCTGAATGTACAGAACGGAAAACAGCAAGAGAATTGCTTTACCTTTCAAGTAGCATAGATTTGAAACTAACTAACTATTGATACATTACAAGATATCGATCACTACAGCCATCATAAAAATTAATTTCTTGTTTCCAACCTAATCTTTCTCTTCATAACTGAAGTTTTCAGGCATCATGCCCAAATAATCAACCCTGATGGAGAATGTTGTCTACCAGCAACAGCTTGGATGTCTTTTATTGGATATCCATTTTCATTTTCCATTACGTTCCAGCCTACGCTTGATCGAGATCGCCCGTAACCCCATACATCCTGAAAAATTTCGTTATAGGTTTGATGCATCCAGCAGATTGTTGAAATGAATAAAGCGGAACAAATCCCGTATGCAGAGTGGAAATTGGACCGGGGGTTTTCTGGTAGCTGGCGAAATATACGTCTAATCGATTCCTGGGGCACCGACTTGTCCTTATCGGGGTCCAGCAGCCGTTCCATTTTCGATTCTTTCCATTCCGCGAGTCAATATGCAAAATTCCGGGAATACTTTATTCAACACGGTTATATCGCCACATTTTCCGTTACATTGCCGGTAATAAAGGCAATCATAAATTTCAAAACTGTGGAAGTCATATTTTCTTTCTTATATTACTGCTTGGTCACATTATTCCTTCGTCTCGCGATAAGGAATTATATGGGGTGCTTTCTGACTTCCAAACACTTGCAAATTTTGGGTATCTATGTAATAGAACCAAGAGATTTTTTTCCGCATTCATTTAGCACATAGGATTTGAATTCAGCACGAGGAACTAAATATTTATGATAACACATTTGTAGATTCCATTGTTGTCAGACGTAGAACAAATTTGCCAATTTGAATTCATTCAAATATGAAACTGAAGAATACTCATGAGAAGTTAGTCAACGAATCATGTTCAATTTGAAATTCAGTAAGTATCTTATTTGTTTGATTTTATTTCATCAATCTCTTCCCCTCACTGCTGGTCATAAGTTTCTCTTAACCTATACCATTTTGGATCTTGGGCATCTTGGATCCAGTTTAAAGATATCTTCTTCCGCTCGTCCATCTATAAGGCGGACGTCCCTGTTTTTGTGTACTTCGAATTTTGGACATTCTCTTCATGCACCTATTATCAGACATCCTTGCGACACGGCTATCCCAGTACAATTTACAGCGAGTCTTCATTTCATTACGCCGATCTTTGTAATTTCAGATTTTTCAAATAGTTTTATCCTCTCTTTCATCAGACGCTCACTACCATGGAAAGTTAACCTTCACTTTTCGTTTGTTTCAAGCAACTCATAATGCCTGTGTTCAGATCTTTGAGATTGCTTGTGTTAGCGTTCTTCAGATTTACATTGGAGTTTCTTTGGTATTTCAACTTTTTCTTAACCTGTCATCTTTTTACTGTTATACCCATTCAGGAATTTATTCTGTTCCGACCTGAGATTCAGGGGTATCTTTCAGTACGAGGCTGGGACAGTCGACAACGCTTGAGGTACATCAGCATAGAAGTTTTAGATATCTGCATCTTAATGGGTGCTTGGTTTGGATAATCTTAACACTGTATCGTTGGTTCAATTTCAGCACTACATAACACATTCTAGAGCTTACAATGTTCATCTGTAGTATATCCTCTACATGTAGTTTATGGATCAGATGTTCCACCTCTCCCATTTAACTATCTTCGTTACATCTGTGTTAAAACATATTTCCTGATCCGATACAGATTCGTTTTATAACCATGCGAATTCCAGATGCCTTATGTACATATCAGACGAATGTGCACGGACATAGTTATATCATTAGGTAAGTATTCAATTACCTAAACGGTGATACCTAGAGAATAATCTTGAAAAAGGAATATAAATTGAGAAAAATTGCCGTGTAGAAAGAACTGCAGCGGTGCTTAATACAGAGCTCTAACTACTACTACTGACCTCATGAAACTATTATTGTCAAGCCTATTTTCCACAACTTTTCAACTTAACCGAATTCGGTCCTTCTACTCCTCCATACATATTCCTACTTCATCCGCACCACAAAAGAATTGATAAACGGAGAGAAATTTTTATAGGAAGAATTAGAGGCCAAAATTATACATTATATATGTATATCCTACTAAGAAAATTGTGAAATTCTGTTTGATGACAACTTCAGTAACACACCTTTTCGGAATAAGAACTTATAATTAAAAATATATATAAAATTATATGTACTTACTGTCATCTTCGAAGAGCATCAAGGTTTTGTCCATTTATGATGTAGTGTTTCTTCCCTGGACATCCTAGTTAAGGACAGTCCTTGCTCATCAATTGTATGTCCTTGGATATTCATAATTCAGCACACGGGAAGTGTTCCGCAACGACCGCAACTGTCTTCTGATATTCTTCTAATCTTCCATATCGAATTGATATAAAGTCCATGAACTATGTTCATTAAAGATCCACATTTGTTTTTGTGCGAAATAGGTACAGTATATGTCTATGTTCAATCGAAGGAAGATGAAAATGGTTCAAGTTGTAAATTTCAGAAATCCATTCATTGAATGTCCCTGTATATGATGGCCACTAGATATTTCTGCCCACCAGATGTAAACGATGGTATATTGTACGGTGTGATTGTCTGGCTATCAGTCTATGTTCAACCGGAAATGAAAAAAGTTGGTATCGAAGTAAAGACTCTAATCTAGTCGTAGTGAAAGTCTATATATTTATGATGTTCATATCATTGATTCCGATTTAACATTCACTGGATCTCTGTATTGATGACAATAAGACATTATTTGTCGATCTGACTGCCTTTAAAATATGTTTCTGTTCAAACGAAAATAGAAATCGTTCTAGTGAGTTGACAGTGGACATCTACATCGTTGTATAGACATCTGAATATAGTTGAAGTCGATGTACAATTTTCATGACATAGATTCCGGGTATCCCCCTTCATTGGAAGTCTCAGTTATTTGATAGCCAGTAGGTGGATATCATTGTCCATTAACTATAGTATATTGTACGTTTTGATTTTATATGTACTAAACGTATTTGTGTTCAACCGAAAATGGAAATATGTAGTCAAATTAATGGGCAATGGATTCAGTGGATGTATTTGTTGGCCATAAATACATTATTTGTGAAGCAGTATTGTAAATTGTACGTTTATGAATAAACCGGCAGCAATTCTTTGTTCATTAGTGGTACAACCTTGTACATGTTGATTGTCTGTCTATTAAAAATGTTAATGTCCAACCCAAAACGGAAATCGTCCAAGTTAGGTGGTAATGAATATCCACGTCATTGTATTAAGACTACATCTAGTAGTAGTAGAAGTCTATTATACAATGTTCGTGTCGTAGGATTTTCGTCTTCATAGAATTCTCATGTCTTAGATTTCGGATAGCCGTTCATTTGATGTCTCAGTATTTGATGGCCAATATGTTGATATCATCAGCCGCATTAGCGATTTTATATTGTACATCTTGATTGCGTTTGTATTAAACATGTTGGTGTTCAACTGAAAATGGAAATCGTTCAAGTTAGTAGCAATGGAAATCCATATTACACTGCATAAAGTCTACATCTTTACATCTAGTAGAAGTGAAGTATAATAGTTCTATAAGTCGTGGATTTGGGATATCCATTCTCTGGGTGTTTCTGTATTTGATGGTCATAACATATTATTTGTCCATCATTTGTCATCGATTGTAAATTGTACGTTTATTAATGATGACATTCTTTTTCAATAAGTGGTTAGGAGACTTGATATTGTACATTTTTTACGTATGTCCACTGTCCATTGAACATGTTTGTGTTCAACCCAAAATGGAAATCGTCCAAGTCAATGTTCACATCATAGATTTCATTGAATATCCTTAGTAATTGATGATTTTTGGATATTCTTGGTCAATCAGTGGTTAGGCGTCTGAATATTTTCCGTTTTGTCTGTCAAATATCTATATTTGTGTATAATTCAAAGTGGAAATCATCCAAGTTGTGGACACTAGTTATCCATATCATGTGATTTAGGATATCCATCCATTAGATGTTTCGGTATTCGATGGCCACTAAATATATCCACCAGAGGTCAGCGATTGTATATTGGTATTTTTGGTCTTCCATGTATTAAAAATGTTTGTGTTTAACCGATAATGGAAATTGTGGTAGGTAGGTAGGCTTTGGACATCCATTTTTTTTAAGACTATAGGTATTTATTAGTTATGGAAGTCTATGTATGATAAAACATAGGATGACATCTCAAATATATGAATTAATTCAGACGCATAATTGCTTTGATGAGGTTAAATAAGAACGAAACCATTCTCTTCATTGGTGGAGTGGTCTTACCTCTTTCAGTTAGCATTCTGAATAGTGACGTGTGGCTAGTTCGATTCAGATCACACCATTTGCGGATATTTAAATCGACGGATGCTATGCTTTGCATCAATTCGTAACTATGTTCTTGGATTATATTGCGAATATCCATACACTGAGTGTCTTTGTAATTGATGGCCATTAGACATTTTTGGTTAATCAAAGGTCAGCGATTAGATTTCATACATTTTGATTGTCTTTAGTATTAAACGTATAGTATTAAACCGAAAATGGTAATCTTCCATAGAAGTGGGACGGATATCCATACCATTGTATGAAGAGTGCGTTGTACAAGTCTTCATAAAATGTTAATGTCGTAGATTTGGGATACCCGTTCATTAGACGTCTCAGTATTTGATAACCAATAGATGGATATCATTGTCCATTAGTGATTTTTGTGAGTTTTGCTTGTATGAGTACCTAACGAATATGCTTGTTTTCGAACAAAAATGAAAATCTTTTAAGTACTATCTTAAAATTTTGTGCCATAATCTGAGTCAACATTAATCCAAAAAATAAATGAACACTAAATTGGTACAGAGTAGTTTTAAAACACTGATTAAATACTCAATGCTGGTATATACAATATACCAATATACCATATACCTAACCTATCAACCTTTTGTATTACTCGTAGATAGAGGTATTACCATAGATAATCCTATAATTCCTCTATCTACGGGTATTACTCACAGAATATCAGTATTAATGCTATCTTCCTTCTTCCTTTCTGAAGAGTCGTGACATCATGTCTATGAACATGGATCAACTGAATGTTTCCAACGTTGACGGTGCTCGGCTTCCCTCAAATTTGTCTGCAATGTCTGTCCCGTGATTTCCTTAATCTGGTCTATCCACCGCTATGGAGATCTGCCCCTGGGTCTCCTGCCTTCCACTTTACCCTGGACGATCAGCCTTTCTAGATTATCATGTTCTCCTCGAGTAACGTGTCCAAATCATATACATAGAGACATGGCCCTTTCTATCTATGCGGTCAAAAAAGTGATAGAGAGAAACTGAACATCGGGCATGTAGTTTTCTTTTTCTAGAATTTTGATTGGTCCGCACTAACCTCTATGTGAACACAAAAGAGGCAGGTAACGGCTCGACGATCATTTCTCTCTTTCTATAATTTTATAGCCAATTTCAGGCTGGCATTGCCCAGTCCATATCTCTATGTCTATGGTCCAAATTACTGCTATATCTACTACAAATTTTACTACAAGTAATGCCACCTATAGGAACAACCTTCCACTATTTACTACCTGTTCTTTTCTCACAGCAGCTATTATGGAAGATAAATTTCTTCTGATCCATAGATGGCAGTGGCGGCAGTGCCATTACAATTGTCTTGTCAATATAAACATTCGTTGTTTGTATCTTCGAAATATCACAGTTATTGAGGATTTGAAATTGAATATCCAATACAGAGATTAAGAAAAGTGTCTCAATATATTTCTCAGATTCAAAACTTATTCGAAACATCAATGAGTTTCGATTATAATACAAAGCTAGAATTATCAGGTACTTGAAAGTTATTTCTCCGGTTATATTACAAAAATCTTGCTTATTAAATATAGATCATTCATATTATTATGCTTATTTCAGTTGGAAAGGAAGAAGTACGGTTAAGGATGTCCACTGAAAATGCAGACGGTGATGATAATGCCGAACCATTTATAATGACAAGAAGGAAAGGTGGATGGGCAGATGATGGAAATAAATCAGCTAAAACGTAAAAACATTGTTGTTTTTACTATATATCAAGTTATATTCAGATCGATTCAAAAATGTAGTGATCGTTATTCCAGCTTATAGGCTTATAATGATTAAATACAGTTTTTTCTTCCAGGTCCAGATCATCAAATTTTTTAGAGTGAGAACAAAGTACTCATTTAATCAAAAAAGTATCTGAAAACTTTTTTTCAGCAAAAGATTTGAGGATGAGAAAGAAGATTCAGATGATGATATTCCAGTAATTCCAGACATAGATGATATAACTTATGACTCTTCAAACTTACAAGATGTCAACATCCCGAAGTAAGAAATTAATCATATATATATAATCACCTCAAACAAAATCTCACATTCAATATTAGTGTTTCAGTTAAGAAGGCAACTTATAGAGAAATAGATAAAGACAACAAACTTGAAAATTTAAAGATTGGAGATGCAAATTTCGGCAATATTGGCGACATTGATTTGACTCTACTCACGAACAAGCTATATCCTGAGTCTGAGGTGAAAAGTGTTGATGTGGAATGGACCCTTAATAGTCTTGGACTGGATCTGGCAAGAAATCTAGAAAAACTTTGAGAAAATGGCGCACTATCTATTTTGAATCCGTCCAAATAAACTTGATTGATTGCCTATTAGTTTTGAATAAAAAAATTTCAATGTACCTCTTGATTTAATCAAAAAAATTTCTATTTCACAGTTCAAAATCACGTGAAAATATTTATTGTCACATTCATTATCATGATATCAACTTGAATGACTCAATCACATAAAATATTGTTAATATGGATATTCCTTAGAAATTATTCCATTAAGTGGTGATAGGATTCTCCTCTGCAGTTTCCATAGTAGCAATACTATGTTTCTTTCTATGAACACTCAGTGCTCTAGATTGTGAAAATGCTTTATCACAAATTGTACATTTGTAAGGTTGTTCTCCTGTATGTTTCCGGATATGAACTCTTAATGTTCGTTTCTCGAAAAAGCCTGATCCACAGTGGCTGCATACAAAGTTCCTCTCATTGTTATGCATTCGCATGTGAACCTTTAAATGACTAGATGTTACATAGCTCTTTGGACATAGGTCACAGATGAAGGGTTTTTCTCCAGTGTGAATTCGATTGTGCTTGTGTAGATCTCCAGATCGAGCAAAAGACTTTCCACAAGTCTAGAGTGAACATATTTGTAAATAGTAATAATCGAAAAATTTCATGCCTCATCTACCAACATAATTCCCAAGCACTGAATGATACGGGCAATTTCTAGCCAAGATTCAATGGTTTGAATCGTAAAATACATCCCATTTATTCCAAGAAGCAGTTAGTTAATTGTGCACTGATACATAAAACAAGCATGCATATTAGCTACTAGTTAAAGCATTCTGGAATCCACTTCGTTTTGAACTTTATCTGTTCATTTATTATTTCTTGCATAATCTGAATGATACATTGAAAAAAAGTTTTTTCCTGTTTTAAATTTGAACTGTTTTACTTCTCAGTTCTTTACTCCATTGTGTTTGTGTAGGACTTTTCGGAAGTCTAGAGGTAACATATTCATAAATAGTCATCAGAGAAATTTCATGCTCCATCCACCTACACCATTTTTGTCAAGTATTAAATGATAAAGGTAATTGCTAGACAAGATTCCATGCTTTGAGTTGAAGAAAAAGTTAGTAAATTGTGCAGTAGATACACAAAATAAGCTTGCGAAATATAGCTACTAGTTAAAGAGCATTCTAGAATCCACTTTTTTTGAACATAATTTGTTCCGTTTTTTCTGTTTTGCTGCTTGGTTCACTATTCTGTAGCAATTTTTGATGCATAATAGCCAAAATTTGTTCACTAATTAAAATTGGCGAAACGATTTCATTTCACTTAGTATAAAATACTAAACACACTACACAGTGAATGGAAAAATGTAAAATAGTATAAGCACTAAGGTAAACCACTAAAACTGCAAAAGAATTTGAAGACATGGTTTTTATCCCGTTCAAATGAAATGGTTTTATGCAAAAGTCACAAAAGCCTACTTAGAATTTGGGCCAACTCTCTATCAAAAAAAAATTTAATTCATTATGATTGAGAACCGCCCATTGTGCTTGTAAGTTGTATATGAGGCAAATGCAATGAAATTTTGGGATCTATATTTTTATCATATTAGATCTTCAATATTATGATGAAAAATTGAGTGAAATCATTCCTGAAAACACTGGAAATTACATTACATTTCTCTCTGTTAGCTGGAATAATAATTTCAATTTGCAGTATCCATAACTATTAGAAGAACTACACACAAACTGAATATGTAAACTTGTATATCAGAAGTATGAAAATGTGGTTGAGTGTGAAAATGATGCATCAGAGGCAAGAATGAGATTATTCCGGTACATACCGCACAAACATAAGGTTTATATCCTGAATGAGTACGTGAATGTATTTCCAAGTGGTGACTTTGGGTGAATCCCTTAGAACAAACATTACATGTATATGGTAATTCACCAGTGTGCTGCCTCATATGAATGGTAACATAGTGACTCTGCCAAATATAAAAAACTCTTGAAGCTAGCACACTATATAAATTAAAAATGAAAAGCTACTTACTTGTGAGAAAGATCTACCACAAATCTTACAGCTGTATGGTTTTTCTCCACTATGAACCCTCAAATGCTTAGTTAATACAAAGGAGTGTTGAAAAGACTTACTACAAATGTGACACACATATTTTCTCTCATCTGTGTGCGATTTCATGTGACTTTTCAGACCATTTATAGTTGCAAATGATTTCAGACATCTATCACATTGGACAGGTTTTTCTCCTGAGTGCATTCTCATGTGCTCTTTTAGCCTTCCAGATTCATAAAAGCCTTTTCCACATGAAGAACAAAAATGCTTCTTTTCACCTTTATGTTTCCGAACATGCCTTGTAAGACTTCCAGACTCTGAGAAAGTCTTACTGCAGAACTGACATGAAAATTTTTTCTGTTTCATGTGAGTTCTTACATGCCTCTTCAAAGCCTTCAAGTCGCTACAGCTTTTCTTACATAAAGTACAAAAAGGGATATCATCCACTGGATGTGCTATCTTATGAATTTCAAGATCACTTTGTGAATAAAATCCTATAAACACTATTAAGTGATTTCATATTGTTTGAGAATCATAATGACATTCATGTTACCTTCTTTACATGTTCTACAAGTATGTGAAAATTTTGTCCGTTCATCATGTGCTTTGTCTTTAGTATCATTTTTCTCAGCGTAATCTATGGGTTCATTGCCAATTTTTTGTATGCATTCATCAAGTGATACATTTTTCAATTCGGTCAATTCTTTAGGTGGAAGAATTTCTTGTTCTTGTAATTCATCAAATGCTTGGCTGTTGAGAAAATCTGTAGTGTTTTGAATATTCTCTGTAATATTGGAAATATCTTGTGTTGGATCGATACGAGTATTGTCTATTTTTAGCATAACAATATCTTCAGACAGACACTCGTCTACAATTTCCTGTATATTAATGACAAAGTCATCCAATTTATACTTCAAATTGTCATGTAATATTATATTAGACTTTTTGCATAGTTCTCGAAAGTTATAAAACCTCAGTATTTCTGTATGGCACTCTGAACAGAGAGTGCTAGGTAATTTATCATTCTCTTCAATCTTGAAATATAATACGAGTTACGATAAAAAGATCATTTATCTATTCATCCACCTACCAGGATTCCAGTACATGTTGTGAAAACTGTCTTCAAGTCATTTCGGATTGAGATGAAGTCCAACCCTTCTTTCAGACACGCTCTACATAGTTTTTCTGACTGGTTGTAATGAAAAGATATTGCCATACCTTATAGATCTGTAGAAAATTTAACAAGATTCCAAATTTTCACCTCAAAGGAAACTTAGTTCGGGATGATCAATTGATCACAGAAATAAAATGGAGTGTCTTCGTTTCCCGCAAATTATTTGGCTCTCAATTCTATTCTATGCTTATTCAGAACGCATGACCGTTTTTCAAATTACAGTCTAGAAACATAACTTTTCATATTAGAAGGGAAAAGAAGTATATATGGATTTATCACCATCAGTGAAGATATTTCCATTAATTATGCATAGTCCCAATCTCCTCTAATCAACAGAGCTTTTATTCGAACATTGTCGTGCTAAAAACAACCAAGACTTTTCTCCTTTCTAGTTTAATTAATGACCTGGTTAAACCTGACTTACGCGCTTCATCAAAATCGAAATCATCGTTACTATAATGGCTTCAATCTAAAAATTGATTGAGTTCCCATACTTCTTCAAAATAAATTTCCATCCTGCGTTCGACCTTGACCCATTGGAGGCAAAGAAAGCGAGGTGGCTATTCGTTGATGTGAAGGAATTCACGAGGAAAGTGCAACCAGTAGAGCTGCCAGAAGAGAACAGCTATATGTGGCTATCAAGTGTACAGTGAGTGAACCATCTTCAACAACCGCAGGAAAATGGGTGTCCTGCTGGGTTGCAGTTTGAAAAACAAATATGTACTTTTTTGTGTAGGTTATTATCTATTAGCCATAGGTAAGTAATTTTTGATTGCTCATTTCTTTTTTCTCGATAGAAAAATTTATTGTAATATGTTAAGCGCATTTATACCTATATACCTACCGACTCTGGAAAATCCTGATGGTTTTGGACCAAATCGCTAAGCAGATTTCAGAAGCAGTTATGGTAATAATGTACTTTAATTTTTGAGCGCTCCTTTATATCGACATAATGGGATAAGAAGAAAAATCTGTTGAAAAAGAAAGTGAAATTTGTCGTTCAAGTTATGATTGCAACATTCACCAGACGAGATCTTCAGTGTTCAACTTACATAATCTTATTGAATTCTCAGGCATTACAAATACTTGTGTAGAAAGAATGGCTACTAAGCTGTAATACTAGTTATAGAGGTTTTATTGTCAAATATCATGTCTTGTAAAACGAAGTCATGTGTAGGTACATTTAAAAAAAAATTCACGCTTTACTATATATCGTAAATATTATATACCTACAAGAGAATTCTGAGAGAAATCAGCATATATGTGATCATTTTCAACGCAACTTAAGCTATAATAATGAATTGAACAAAAACGCTTCATCTGCATCAACTGTAAAGCATTCCTTTCACTCTGTAAATCTGTGATGTTATTCCTCTTACAATTAATCAATTAATTGTGGGTTGGGAAAACCATTCAGTTTAGATAGAAATAGTTACAGTATATGACTGATCCCAAGAGTAACATTAATAATTCTTACTTCACCCATATACTTACCCTTCAGATATAGATTTGGCTGTCATCCTAGATCACAGTCTCAGCTTCTCACTAGATCCTTGAGGACCTTCTTTTTGTCCTTCAAATTTTACAGTTGAATCAAACTGATGAATCTCAGGAAATTCGGGGCATGATCCCCATATGGGCAGCCAAAATACCAACTGATTGACGTGTATTGAACCCAACCTTACCCCTATTCAAATCTCTGTCAATCGGGGTTCTCATTTAACATATGCAAAGATCAGAAGATCTTACTTATCAGTCCATACAATATGAATGCCATAAGATAAGTTATGCCTTATAACTTGTTTGAAGTGTTGTTGCGGATGTGAAGGACTGTCATTTACCAAAGATTAGATTTCTCACTGCGCGTTGATGACCGTTTCCGTGCATTTAGAGAAAATGAATTTACATCATATATTACAGCATGCACTAAAGAAGTGGACTGAGCATTCCCTATCACTAGTAGCAGTGAAGTAAATACATTAGAGACTCAAAGCTATCTGTGTCATCTTATATTAAGTCTATAACAGTATCTGAATGGAGACATCTCATCTTTTTGATTCTAGAGATGAAGTTTGTGTTGAGCTATTATTTTAATAATAATAATACATTTATTGTACTCAACCAAGTTTAATAAAAATAAAACATTTTGCATTTGTAAAAAATGCTAGCTATAGGTAACAACTGTTACCTTAATATGCCCATGGAGTAATTGTATGAGTATGGATTACAGTGCATTGTACATGCAGGCTTTTGTTTAGTGTAACAAGGAACAAACTGTTACATAATAAAATACAAATTGAAATTTTATAGTAATGTGCATTGGGCTGTTTCCAACATTTTTTGGATCATTCTATCCAACGGTTCGGCAAGCATATACGTCGCCCGTCTCCACAGATTTTCTTCTTGGGTGGAATACTACAAAATGATAGAAATAGCTTTTGTTTAGTGTAACAAGGAACAAACCGTTATATAATAAAATACAAATTGAAATTTTATAGTATAGTGCATTGGGCTGTTTCTAACATTTTGGATCATTTCTATCCAACGTTTCGGCAAGCATTTACGTCGCCGTCCCCAGAGATTCTCTTCTTGGGTAGAATATTACAAAATGATAGAAATAGCTTTTTATAATTAAACAGAAATTAATCAAAATAAAATCTGGAACTTTTTTTTGACTACTCTCTATCACGATATAATAGATATAATAGTTATACGCCTCTTTATGAGATTCAACAGGAACAGAATTCAGCTCATCGAGCGAGGTTTTGGGGTACCTACACTGTTCACTTCATTTGAATTGGCATACATTCCATATAAGCGGATAAGAGAAAATTTTCACCTTTGAGACATCTTCATTGTCCTTCTTTGTTCTCAGCTCCTTTACTTTTTCGAAGAGTAACTCGCAAACGTGTGTGACAGAGCCTTTTCTGATCAGTAGCTAAAATCTTACAACAAAATGTCTTCTTTATGATACGGCTAGTGAATGAAGATGTGTTTCAAGGTAGTCGAGTAGATTAAACTTTTTTTCATCTGATGTCACTATTGTACTTAGAAGGGTTATCCTGCAAAAACCATCACTAGTGTCATACGATGCTGAATATTGGTCCCGAAAATTAAAACATTTCAAAAACAAAATTGTTATGGCAAAATAATTCTAGTAGGTACATTTCAACACATTGTTCTAGCTGCTGGAAATTTACGTCTACAAAATCAGCGCCGCTAGCCGTTTTTTGATGGCATTTGGGTCCAGAATCAGTAATTGAACAAAAATTTTAATGAACAAGCATTCTGAAGAAGGCAGAGATTAATTATTATTCCAGGCACAATTGTAATCCATTCCTTCATACGAAAATGTTCCTCAAGCGGTAGCAATGTTCTTCCCAATATTTAAAATAGTATCTTTCATACTGTATACCTGTTAAGGTATTCTTTACATTGTTGATACAATCAACTTCTCTGTCAGGAATGGAATCAGAATTCAAAATAGTTGTTCTTGTTTTGAAAATCCAACATTCTAAATTATGCACCACTTGAAACCGGTATAACCGTCGTCAAAGCCTTGAGGTAATACATTCGAGTGTGACAAAAATCCATAAGCATTCAGGAACAAATAAAATACCAACAAAGTTTCGTGTGATGTATTTCACACCATCGACTTTTTCCAATTGAATTCGAGAAGATTTTATTGGGATAACGAAAGTTATTATCGCCAATATGCACTTTCTACTTCGACCTCGATATTGTACGACTAGCAGATCACAACAATAAATTCTAGGTACTGTTTTCAAGGTTCTGCAAGACTATAAAAAGTTCCTTGACTTTGTCTGGAATTCAGGATTGTTGTAATGTATTTTTTCTGCGAAAAAGAGAACGATTTGTTGTAACAAGTAATACTTGGAGTAAATAGTAGGTATACATATACAAGTGGATTATAAATTTAGGAGAAATCAACTGTGTTTTGAATCTTGCAATTGTTCTTAAGTGGTAATGTGTTGACAAACGAGAAACGTTAGTTGTTTTATACAGCCCCATAAGTAAAGCCCAAAGGGGATTTAAATTATATAGTATCTTACTGGATTAATGCCTATACGATTTTTATTCTTCAAGATTTTCACATAGGCCACAGATTTTGGTTTCAAATCCTGCTCTTAGCTCTTAGATTCAATATACTTAGCTAACCAATTTATAGTTTGTTATATGGTTCGAATTTGAAAGATCTATTTTTCTTGTAGTTCATTGCCAAACAGAGAAGAAAGCCAAAGACGAGGGAAAAGAATTCGAATGCCCTCAGCAAGTAGGAAATGGAAATTTTGCCGATCCAGGAAATTGTAGGAGGTTTTACCAGGTGAGTCCCATCAATTTTATACATATGTGTTGAGTGTTGGTTAATTAAATCATCGCTACAATTCGAACTGAAAAACTTCCAAGAATGGTTTCAAGTTAGGCCCTCTCCTTATTGTTCTAAAATTGGATATTTTAAATTACAGTGCGTTGATGGATTTCCATATATGAATAGGTGTCCCTCAGGGCTCTACTTCGATGACATCAGCAAACTTTGCACGTTCAAAAACGAAGTAAGATGTGGACCAATAGCAACAAGTAAGTTCACTAGACTGTGTCAAGAAACTAATTACAGCGGTTGCACTCTTCTTCAGAGCATGGAAGTAAAAATATTTAAAATTGAATACTCAGTTTTTACTCTATTTCCTATAAATTTTTTACGATCAGTAAATTTTCAATCTGAAATTTTATTTGAACTGATATTTCAGCTCCAGCACCTATCACAGAGCCTCCTACAGACTTAGCAGTAAGATGCGATCCTGCAGATTGCGAACTACCTTACTGTTTCTGTTCCAAAGATGGAACATTGATTCCTGGAGGTTTAAAAGCAGACGACGTGAGTATTTTCCTGGGGCATTCAAAAATGCAAAATTATATTTCAATTATTTTATTGACGATAGATTCCACAAATTGTCCTTCTGACATTCGACGGCGCTGTGAATTTGAACAACTTCGAACATTATCAAAAAGTGTTCAACAAAAAGAGGCAAAACCCTAATGGTTGCGAGATCAAAGGTACTTTCTTCATATCCCACGAGTACAGCAATTACCAGATGATACAGAAGTTGGCAAGTGAAGGTCACGAAATGGCAACAGAGACGATTTCGTAAGTTGTATTACAAATCGCAAAATATTTTTTGTATCGAATCTTTTCAGACTTCAGTCGGGTTTGCAAGATAAAGGATATGAGGAGTGGGTTGGTGAAATGGTTGGAATGAGAGAAATATTGAAACATCTGTCGAATGTATCTAAAAGCGAAGTGGTAGGAATGAGAGCGCCGTTTTTGAAACCTGGTCGTAATACTCAGTACAAGGTGAGCTGAAATTGCCAAATAATATTTTGCCCGAATATTGGGCTTTTCTTCAAAATCAAATTTGATTAAGCTGAATCAAGATTTAAGTTCTATATGATAATAATAATAATTAAAAACAAGTATGCATGGATTATGATGAGATTTCTGAGTACTTTATACCAAGAGGCCAGGTTATGCAAAAGGGATCTTGCCTAAATGTAGATTTTTTTCAAAAATGGCAATCTTAAACGCCAAATTAAGGTCGAGTCATATTGATTAAAGAATAATTCGAGATATACAAGCATATTTTTCAGATGTTGGGAGCGAAAACCCATGAAAAGTTTCAAGAAAAATTTGATGATATTCAATTACTACTAATCTATTGATTAGTTTCCATTATTCATAACACAATACATGGCGTTTTTTCTTCCAGGTAATAGAAGACTTTGGTTATATTTACGACAGTTCCATAGGGGTACCCCCGTCCGACATTCCAGTTTGGCCTTACACATTGGATTATAAAATACCCCATGAATGTAAATCAGGAACGTGCCCAACCAAATCTTTTCCAGGTACCTATATATATCGCATCAAAAAAAAAAAACTTATCGAAAAAGATAACATCTTCAAGATCAATCACTATATAATCTCAAAATTTTCAGGAGTTTGGGAAGTGCCGCTAAACGAACATTATGTCAAGGACTTCGAAGGGGGCCATTGCCCATACCTTGACCAATGTGTACTCCACAACAGCGATGCCGAAGAAGTTTTCGAATGGCTGCAAGAAGACTTCAGTAGATATTATGAACAGAACAAAGCTCCCTACATGATGCCATTCCATACAAACTGGTTTTCTATCAAGCCATTAGAAAGGGGACTCCATAAATTTTTAGACTGGGCTACAACCTTGTGAGTCACAAAAATTTAATAAGATCTTGCCTATTTCCAACCGGTTATATCTACTTCCATTATACAGGGTATTTGGTGAACATGTAGCATTTTAATGGTTATTCCTTAGACTATTTCAAGAATATTTTGTTCTTGATTTTTCAAAAGTCATCAAAGAATAAAATATTTTCAGAGTAGTTGAAGGAATAACAGTGAAAATGTTCTAGTTATTCACGCAACTTCGTGATTGGGTGTATTCATATGGCAACAACCTCTTATTGCTATATATACATGTCTGCGCATGTGCTGACTGGCAGTCAATATAGGAATCTATAATTTAATAGCCACTTCTTCAGGTTACTAGATTGCCAGTATCGCAGGCTTTTGAGTAGACGGCTCAACTGTCCGAATTACTATAAAAATTCATAAGAACTTAAAGCTATTTTTAAAGTAGAATTCACAAAACTAATTCGTTTCACCAAAAATCGGCTGAATAAAATAGTCGAGATGGCGAGGTTATCATCCCCTCAAGTACAATGCGATTCCATTAAGTTTTTGTACGGGAATGGTGACGCTAGGGATTTTCTCCGAAACGAATTATGGACTGCCTTAAATTCATTGGTGCTCTTGTAACCGCAAAAGCATGTCGTGTAAAAAATACCCAAGTAAAAATTATTCTTACAGGCCTGACGTATACTTCGTGACAGTTACCCAAGCATTAACATGGATAACTGACCCCAAGGCACTGGATGAACTAAACAATTACGAGCCTTGGGATTGCCAAAAAAAGAAGGAAAATACACCTCCACCCCCGTGCAACATATCAAATAAGTGCGCACTAAACTTCAAAACGCCAGATATGAATTTCACAGACATAAGATATTTGGAAACATGTTTTGAGTGTCCCAAACAATATCCTTGGTTGGGAGATGCTGGAGGTTCTGGAATACCAGGAAAGGATAATTATATTCCAGACAATGTTAAGTAGTTACTGTAGTATAGTATTGAATGAATGCCAAAATTGAGAGGTTAAGTAAAAGTCAATTCGTTAATCAACAATAAATTATTGTTTTTATACATGTGTTGTGTTTTATTCATTTCTAGCCTATGAATATCGTGGTGGCTTTCTGAAATACAAAGGTTGCGTTCACAAACTTACTCCGAGAGTATGGCCATGCTCAGAGAGCATACTCTGAGGAACTAAAAGTAAGTTTGTGAACGCTTTCAGAGACACGCTGCTTAAAATAGTACTCAACATAATGGTATTACGTCTGGAGAAATGTGAAGAATATATGTTATCCAATAAGGCATAAATGAAACAACTTCAAGAACTAAATTTGTTTTGACCACTATACTACAATTGTTGTTTATATTTATAGTCTACCTTATTAACGGATTGGAACCCAAGGTTCAAGAACTTCTGCATACTTTTTCCTTTCTGTAATGTAAAGAAAATAAATAGGGTGCACTTTTTCATTACGCATTCTTACCAAAGGGAGGAAAATCTTCTGGATGCAACTGTACATAGTGACGAAGCACTGCATCTCTCTCCGCATCATAGTCTTTTTTCAAATCATCAAAATAATTTCCAAGTAAGGCTGAAACAACTGTTACTGCGGCAGTTCTGTGCACACCTGAAACCAATTCATTCCTTGAAGCGCCAAGGTATTATATAAACGATTGAAGTAAAAGCGAGGTTAATCTTACCACTCACGATGGGCCTTTTTGTTGCATAATTTCCATAAAGAGCACCTCCAAAACCTAGAACACCACCAACAAGATAACCCCAAACATCGTATAGAAAAGGTGGCTTCACTGTTCCATGATTTGTTAATAATTCTAGTGGTGTATCAGCTTGTTTTGGACCTGTTCCTGCCATTTTTAACTTTTTTAGCACCAACTGTCAAACGCCCGAACAGCTGTTAAAATTGAAATGACAGTTGGTTGTTGGTTTGAACTATGGAGGGTAGTTAGAACAAACTACATTCAGATACATCTACAACGATTTGAGGAAGAAGAAAAACGTCACATAAAATTTATGAAATAACCAAACATTTTTTAAATACTCTTTGCAGGCTTTGTTTGCACAGACTGATCGATATTAAATAATTAATATTTTTTTTTATAATGAATTACATAATATTTTTCATTGTATGTTACGCTCACGTATTCGCACAAATTCCAGAGTCGCCACAGTTGGCGGAAGAATTATGTATCCTTCCATTTTTAACAGGCGCCAAATTCGAATGATTTCCCTTACAATAAATTCATCAGTTTTAAATGAATTTTTCCTATCCAATAATCAGATAAGCAGCTATTCAAAAGGCAGAGAGTGAATCACTTGGAAGCTATAAAATCTTTCAGGAAAATATCTCATTACGAAAAACAATATTCGATGATTCAAATAATGGCTGAAAAAGTATTCAGCAACATTCAAGAGCACAGGGCTGCAATAGAAGCTTCCTCATTTATACCAGGCGTTTCAGAGTTCCCTTCAGATAATAACGTGAGAGAAGCTTTATCAAGCATTCTTGAGAACACTGCATTGTTTTCTGAAATAATTATACGTTATCCAGACATTGCTGTTGACGTATTGAAAACCAATAATAATTGGGATGTCCTTCTTCAATGGGGTATCGCCTTTTCAAATCAAATGAGATATTTACTTGATAAGGGTACCATTAAATTGCTCCACTTAGTAAGTCAAGAACTGAACCATATTGATAAAGATCCAAATTATGTGAATCCATACAGAAAGATAAAACCTACACAAGACGCCAATGAAACTGAAATACACAAAACTCAAAAAAAGGCAAAAAAAATTAAAAAAGGACCAAGAATGATTATTCACAATGAACTATAAAAGAAAAAGAAGAAAAGTCATGGTCTAAGTTCCTTACATGATTAGAAAGTAAACTTTCAGGGTAATAAAACAAATCAAGCAATGTACAATATACATGTGAATTTTAAAAAGAATTATTGTGATTTACAATCAATACCTAATAAAAACACACTTACATGGTAGACAGAGATAAATCCTAGGCCACAAAATACACAATAGTACTCAAAAAAATTTCATTAGAAGTGTATAGTATATGTTCAACCTGACAAATCCAAACTGTTTTGCAATTCTTTCAAACAGCGTTTTCCATAATTTATGTGCATACGTATCGTGATATCATCTGTCACATTAAGGTTGGATCGAAAATCCCTCCTCGCCCATTCTTTCAACTCATTTTGATGACTTTCTCCAGGTACTCTCCTTATAGTTCTGAAAATTTCCCTATACAGTTTTTTCACCTCTTGTCTCAAAATAAACTGCAAAGAAGTAGGAAATAGATAAGAATAATGAAACACATAGTGATTAAACTCACCTGTTGAAGCGACAGGATAGGTTTGCCAGTTTGAAAAACCATTTGTCCAAATAAATCCTATTTTGCAGTTAATTTCAAAATGTAATTGTAGATCTGTCACCAGATGTTGATTGTTGTTATCACCAGCAAGGTTAGAATGTGGTTATTCAACACCTATATACTTTTGAACTACGTACTCGTCATCTATTTTGAGGCACCGATATTTTTTTGTAGCAATTTATGAAAAAAATTTAATGAATAATATTATAGTTGAGAATAGTCTCATTCAAATAAAAACACTTTTTGCTGGAGTTTGTTTTTTTTTTAGAAATCAAGTGAACTCGTGTTCACGTTGTCATGAAACTCAAAATATAAAAGTTTTGTTTCTTTCAACCATTTACCACCATTTTTATAATAATGGTAAGTTGAAAAAACCACCTTTTCTTATAATGAATACACCCCGTTTTTTAAATATTATTTGTTGATGAATCCACTAGCAATAAGTTACAATATTAAAATGAACTGCGATCTCGTGCTTGTTTCGAGAAATTTCATTTTCAAATTGCGACATTGCGTAATTTTAATTCCACTATACTGTTTGAAGGGTGTTGGAGGTGAAGGGACTATTAAGAAAACCAAAAAATCAAGAGCAGGAGGGGATGCTTCATCCAAAAAAAGCAAAGGTTCGAAAAGAGCAAAAAGTAGGAGTAAAAGTAGTAAAACAAGACCAACATCGAGAACAAAAAAGGCCTCAATAACGTCCATGGTAGCCTCAGGTTCGTCTGGTGAAGCTCAAATGACAGATGAGGAAATTTTTGATAGAGGTGTGTATGCAATAATCTGAGTAAATATCGTCCAAATGAAATGAGAAACGAGCCGAACGAATTTTGTTACCAATATTTTTTTTTGGCGAAGTCTTCTTTTAGTTCTACAAAAAGGGAAACTAATAGAAGCTTTAATATTAGAGTTGATTATGAAAATGTTCGTTAAAATGATTGAAGAGGGCTTTTAAGCTCAAAGTGTGATAACAACGGCGATTGTGTAGCAAAGCGAAGAAAAGCATTTTTCGGGCATTGTACAAGGTCCTTATATAATAAAATGCTCCAGGTATTCATTGCCAGGCGAAAAACTTTGAACTGCGACTTCGTTATCAATCAAGGATAAGAGCGCCAATAATCACCTCATCAGCGTCTATTGAGTGTGGCGGAACTCTTGTTTTAGAGGTAGACCTCCTACCAGGTCTACTCTGCGAAATGAAAGTAATATATTAACTTTCAACTCACTAAATTCGGCACAATCCAATTATTAGGTCCTATTCGATAGTTTAGGTTTTCTGATTTTGACATGGAAAATCATTTATCACTCAATATAGATTAAGCAAAACCCAGAAGGCAGTTTTTGTAAGGAAATATCTTTGCTGATTGTATTAAACCGGCTACTTAAACACCAGAAGATAGACCAATTTAGGAAGCAATGAATCATATAGTTTAGTAGATTGGGGCTAGTCTACATGAATCTGTTCTCGGCAAGATGAAAACCTTTTTGAAGAGGGTTCGAGCAATTAGTATCATAACTTCAAAAAATCTTCGGGGTCTCAGCTAAGAGTAAGAAGTCTCGGTGATGTTAAGAGAGTTCTAGTAGCTGTATTAAAAACAGTACGTTCTGGGCACCAAAATGATATTTTTTCTTCACAATCGTTATACCAAAAAGTTCAAATCGCATATATAAGTTTAAAATAAATATAAGTTCGAAAAATTCAAAGTTGTACGAAAGTTTAACTCCTTGGTTGTACTCTTCATTTTAAAATGGGTATAGTAACTGATTGATTTCGTGTGCGTTTATTATACACGCAAAGTGTTGCTCTTAAAAAGTCTAACATTAACATTAATCTAGGAGAGTCAACAGCTGAATCGGATGCGTGTACGCAAGTCAAACCACAAAAGACCAATCAAACGTGCATCACCCTGTGGTCTGAACCAACCACATACTGCGTTGGTCTACTTGATAAGGCCACCGTCACCCTTCCGCCATGTGGAGATGCGAGATGCAGAAATGTGTGCTCCAAATTACAGAAGGAAGCTACGTGTAATGAAATAGAAGACCGAGAAGTTCAAGCAAGATTGTGTATCGAGAGACTGTCTAATGAAAGAGATTACTATAGGGCAGAATTCGAAAGACTACTCAAGTTTTTCGAGAATATTGGGGCAAGTCAAGAAGACGAGGTAAATCATCATTTATGTGTAGATTTTCTTGGGTATTTCTGGCTCATTATTTATGATAATTAATCTTTGGAATCAAACATAGGTATCACAGTAGGTACCCTACATTTTCACTTTATAGAGACATGCAATTAGGTTCATTCCGAATTACTGATGAAAATAAGCTTCAAATTTCACATATCTTGACCAAGCTCATTCACATTTGAGAGGCTTTCACTCTACAATTGCGCTAGGTAACCTTTCAGGTTTCACTATGATGCTAGGTACAAAGGAAGGCTAATAAGGATTTAAATCCAATAAAAGGTTTCGTGCAGAATGAATCTTTGGTTGTATTGTTTTAATGGTTTCATCCGTTGGATCTGAACCCTTTTGCGGCCAATATAAGGCAGAGGTCCAATAATTGGAGGTATAAAAAAATAGAAAAACTCTCTGGAGGAACACTCCTAGTGCTTTCGCCGGCCTACACCAGCAAACTTCGGGCAATGGGGAATTTGTGGCGCCGCTGACAGGATATTGTCGATACAAATATCTTTTATACAGGGGAAGTTGAACTGGCGGGTTCTTAATTTAAGAACCATTCATATCTAGAAAGCAGTCCTGGATTCTCAGTAGGTACAGCCAAGCCCCCTATATGACATGACAACAATACCAGTGATCAAAGATAAGAGAGAATCTTTGATCACTGATGATTAGAAGAAAAGATCCAAGTGGTCAAGTTATAGAAGGCTGAGCCAAGCCGTAATACTTTCCGAGCAGTTTTTCCTCTCGAGGGAGGAGAGCCTTTGCCTTTGGCGACCAAACGGTGTCCTCCAAAAGGCAGGTTTTTCGATTATATTTCCCAGAAAATCCGAATATCGACTAAGCATCTACTATAAAAATTGTGGAGCATTAATTCTGCGTATAAAGAGAACAAGCGGATATTTTTTGGATCTTCCGTTTCCATACTAGAGGACCAAGAAGTTGGGCCAATTATCAGAGCCCAACGCACATAACGAGATTTTTTCAGCGTATAATCCCACGTAGATATTCAATAAATAACTATCTCGAATCGGATGAGGAACTGCTAAATAACGAATTGATTGATACGACCAAAAAATTCTTGTAAAATAACATTAATTTGTTCATAATAGTTTGAGAAATGAAAATCATATAATATAGCTTCATTGATGAGAACTCACTACTGCTATTGACTTCCCCAATAATGAAACAACTTTTCGTCAAGGAAGGAAATGCTTTAAGCTGCATAGCCTGTCAGAAAAAAGAGCAAATGATCGAGTATCTTCAAAGAGAAAATGAAGTTCTAGCAAAAGACAAATTCTGCCTTATGTCACGTTTAGAGGAAGGTGGGCCGAGATTCGATTCGGAATCTCCTACGGGAAAGTGCTGTAAGGTAAGTTTCCATTCTAAATTGTCGGTTTCATTTTGAAACTTACTTCGTTTTTAGGCTTCGTGCAAAAGGACGGAGAGAGAAAGAGATTTGTTGAGGTTAGATATTCAAAGACTAGAGGCAGAAACAGACTGTCTGAGGGAGAAAATCAAGGTATTGTTCAAACAGCGTGTTTACCGACTTCTCATTTCATAAATCAGAGCATACCGCGTAAATGAATTTGAAGCGTAGTAAAAGATGGAAACGTTGAGAGATGCAGTCATTCATAATGTCATAATCTTATTATTATTATTATGTACTATAGGTATTACAAATCTTTTGAATTATTGCAAAAGTTGCCAAAGTAATTCTCTTTGCGAAGATCTGAAAGGATCCTAAGTTTCATCACTTTTTTCCTTCCTTATTTGAATAAATGAGCGGCAAATACTATGCGGTGATTAGATAATGCAAAAATGATTATCCTTCGGTTTTACTGAAAAGAAAACTCAGATCAAACTTATCGGATCAATCAAAATATAAAACTCATGAACGATGATGCAAAATTCGAAAAAAATATTTCAGACTATAAGTGAAAGTAAAAACAGAGACTACGCTAAATTTCAAGAACAAAGAGTTGAATATGAAAATGTCATAAATAAATTGGAAGGGGAAAGAAGAGAACTAATGAAAGCTCAAGGCATTCGTAGAGTCACTATTAATTCACTAGAAGAGAAAGTAGGCATGTACACTAATTTATTGAATGCTGCACAAGGGGAAGTACAAAGAATCCAGACGCAGTATTGTCAATTAAAGTGAGTATAAACTTTTCCCAGAATTTCTTTTCGATTGAGATTCTGTAATGTTTTATTTTTTCTCAGGAAACTTCACGAACAATGTGATAATGCTCTTTTGGATACACAAGCTCAGCTTATGGAAGTAGAAGCAGAACTTATGAATTGCCAAAACACGTCAAAATATCAGAAGAGAAACAGCAGAGATTCGCAACTGTCGGCGCCTAAATGCCCTTGTATGACCACCGATGGTACCACTGAACCAGGAAGGAGAGTTTCATATGCTTCAGAAGATATTATGAATACCTTGAAGCAGTTGAATCACGATAAGGATAACCTTTTGGTGCGTGATGAAGAAATCCTATAGATTATTCGGACAATCCAATATGCTTACTGATTGTTTTAGATCGAAAATATGGAAATCCCAAAAAGAAAATCATTGAGCCCTTTTTGTTACACCTAGTATTTTGTCAATTTGTCTATTAAAGTGCTCCAACCACCTTTCCACCCAATCATAGAATTTTTTAGAATGATCATAATTTCGAATGCAACAAACTATCCACGAAATATTTTCCGAAGATAAGTATCAATATCCATCCACTTGGGAAATTGACAGAATATTTAGGTTCAATCAAATTTCTCGAGGTCTTTCCCATATTAAACAAGTTTTCTGAATTTTGCAGAATCAATTAGACACAAAGACTGAACTGCTATTCCAATGTCAAGAAGAAACAAAAAATAAGGACGAAATAATTTCCACATTAGAAGAAGAAATGAGAAAACTCAAGGATGATATGAAGTATTCATATCATACCCTGTATTTTTATTATAAACTAAAACAATTATATTTTTTAAGGAACTTAGAAGGTCGAGTGATCGATCTTAAAGATCAATGCGATAAATCAGCAATGATTATAGAAAATAAAGAAACAGAAATTAAAAATTTACAAACGGATAATGAACAAAAACTACAGGATGTAAAAAAATGTCAGACCATTCTTGAGGAGAAGGTGAGGACTTTTTAAATTCAATGAGTTTGTTTAGAATTCACTTATTGAAGGAAGCACAGAGCAAGTCATTACAAGCTGAAGTTGAGCAGTTGAATAAGGAGACCTATGCTCTTGCAACATCTAACCATCAGCTTCAGACAGATTCTAACCACACTAGGGTGCAAGTATCTGTAGTGATGGAAACTGTCAATGAATTAGAAAACAAGTCGAAGCAATTGGAAGATCTTGTAGTAGAATATGAACGCCAGGTGCGTTCCTGCCAAAATCATAATAATTCAGTCGATTTCTCAGCTATTTCACAGTCCTCTTTTGTCAAAATTTAATTTTCCCCTGATAGATTCGTTTGTTGAAAAATGATTTGGAGGATTGCCGAACACAAGTGAACAGAAAGGAGATAGAAATAAACAATCTTCTCAAGAGCAAGAATAACCTCCAAGATATAAATCAGCAGTTAGAAATGGATAATAGAGCAGTAAGTCTTAAAATTTTCGAAGAATGAATTTGTCCAACTAACAATTTTCAGCGCGACAAAAAAATTTCTGACTTGAAATGCGAATGTAGAAAACTCGAAACTGATTTAAATGGGATGAGTTCTAAAGGAAAAGTTTTATCTGAATTAAGCTCGGAAATGGATAAAATGAGGGCCGAAAGAGATTTCTTCGAACAGGAAAATTCTAGGCTCAGGAAAAGAGTGAATAAACTAGAGAATAAATTGTACGCTCGTTAAACAGCGCAATTTGTATTTTCTGAATAGTTATTTCATGTTTCAGGTTTCAGTGCATTTGTACAATATGCGACAATGTTCATGACAAATGCTCAATGGTAAACTATCTGTTCAAAGATCATGAAGATATGACCTGCAGATGTAGAACAAGGGTGATTAGTTTCTATATGTATCTGTTATTTTTTCAACGAAATCGAATATCACTCCATAGTTAAATGGAAATGCTATTTAACACATAAATTCCGAATAATTGTTAACGCTAGAACGATCTTATCCCAAATCAAATCAAGATAATCGATCGCAGCTATAGATCACGGTTTCCGGCTTATTAATTCTCTTCAGCGCAACTACAAGTTTCACGAACCGAAGTGAGTTGTAATCACTTACACAGAGCTTCAGAGCATCTTTTGAAATGCAGGCGAATTCGTAGTCGATATCCCATTGCCTATTTTTTCAAAATGACAACTTGCAATAACTTGACTTTTTCTCAACAACCAGTATTTCATTGAAACATTTCATGACATTTTTTGATGGCTTCACGGCGATATAGAGTCTATGAGTTTTACCTTGTACAATTTGCGAAAGATGTTGCAAAACAAGCAATTTGGATAGTTTTTGAGGAATCTAGTAGGCCGTTGTCGTACAATCGGAGACATCTAGAAAATTATGGCAAGAAAATGTTTTTGGAGTTTTAAAAGAAACAACTGCCAATTCAACGATCAGGATGGTAGGATTGGCAATAATCGTTTTATATTTCAGTTATGTGAAACCAGAGATATAGGCATACAAACGTTCGGTGAAGCCATTAGAAATGTTAATACTTCCCCCAACTCCATTAGGCAAGTAATGGCTGCGGTACCTCTGAGGGATGACCAATCGAGTAGAGTTATCACAAGTTTGAGTAATCTTCCGGGAACAACTGATAGGAGCTGTCTTTGTAAAAAAGACACCATAATATCATCCATGTATAAGCATGTGGAACAGATGACACCTTTCACATACAAGCTTTCCAATGAGTCCGACAATCAACATGATAGAACGTCTCCCCTGAAAGTAATTGTAGAAGAAAGCAGAACAGAAATCTTCGAAGATGACGAGAAAATAGAGAAAATTCACGATGCCAAACAATCTTCTCAAAGTTTCTGTCCAGACGTAGAGGAAAGAGGAAAATATATAATCGATAATGTGACATCAGTATGTAAAATCGTTCAAGTGGATACGGAGGAAAGAATTATCAGAAGAAAGACATTGGATGATAAAACAGAAACACCAAAAACTTCATCCAGGACATCATTTGGTTAATCAAAGAATTTTTGATTCTATCTATTGTGAAATTTGGAATGTTTATGCAAATTGTTTAAATGTTTAGTTTAGTATATCAGTAAGATACAGAATGTGGTTATTGAATAAATGTAAAAAGTATTTAAATAGAATTTGCTTTGAATTTTAGCGTCTTAAAAATTAATCGACAAAGTTTCTCAAGGTCTAGTATCAAAAGATAGAAATAAATCTTTCGTCGAGGTAGGAGTTGTGTTGCTTTGACGAGGTCGAATGAGACGAGACCAAAACCATGGTCAGCATCTACTGTCTCGACGAAATGGTATTTCTGTTAATACATGTGATGTTGGATGGCTAAGTTCGATGTATATCGTGAAATTTGTTGATTTTATATAAGCGAGTGTTATGTTTTTGACTCAATTTCGTTTATTAACTGTAGTAGCAGTTTGAAGAAAAATAGTTCGTGATATTTTGGAGATGAAATTCGAAATACAGTGAATATCATAATGTGGGTTCGAGTTGAGAGTTTAGTTAATGACCGATATTTGTTAAAAACTGTGCAACTGAAGAAGCATGCTAGAATGATCTATAAATACCTCAAAAAGGCATTGTTCCTGGGAGCAACAGCTTTTTCAAAGAGCATATTGAAGAATATAATACGCTTCGATTTTCAACTGCTGACATATTGTATTACACAAGAATAGATTATGAGAATTTATACTAATAAATAAAATTGGAGAGATTTTGAGTTATTAGGTTTTTTGTACGTGATGTAAACATATTAAACTTTTTCTAAAATTTTTGTCACTGTGTCTGTTTGTCCCGTTTAAGTTCTGGATTGGCCTAACCGATTTTTACAAAACTTTGACTGCACGAAAGGCTTTAGATTACAAAAAAAGTCAAGTGAAATATAGTAGAGCAGAATAATAGAGTAGAAAAGACTAGAAGGAAGAAGAGCAGACTAGAATAGAAAAGTGAAGTGAAATGAAGTTGAGGTAATTGAAAAGAAAAATAAACAAAGTTAAGTAACTGCTGTGAAGCGGTAGGCACAGCTAGTGTATAATAAAAAGGACGCATTTGTGTATGCATTTGATTTATTGTGGGCGAATTACAATAAGTAGTACTTCCTATTAGTATACATATGTCATCAGATAATAATCCTAATGTGATGTTGTACATAATTTGTGTTAGGAGAACCTTTGAATATAACAGTAATTAGGTTACCTCCAAAACTTGTAAGTTAAACTTTGCATAATGTAACATCAACAAAGAAAATGGAAGATTCTGATAAAAATTATTTTTCGGTTAGAAAAATACATCATCAATAATACCTATATCTCTACAAATACATTAATCAATAAATACATTAGTCACCCTTTAGTTCATCACAGACTACAATAATTTAATTTTGCCGCATCATCATTCTGTCCTAGAATTACTAACGAAACACTTATTAACTACACCTGAATCAAATATTCTAAAGAAAATTGGACTGTAGACTACCTGCATTAAAGTTTTCAAAAAAATCTTTTCAGCTCTAGTCAAATGAGAAAATAATACTCCAAATACACTGTTCTATCAAATTGAATTAAAAAAAAATCATCAGGAATTATTTTGATTTAGATTCAAAGAATCTGCAGTTTTATTTCAAACTACAGAATTCAGTTGGGGGAAAAACTATATCTAAATATGTGCAAAAAAAAAAGAGATTTGAAACAGGAATTCAATTTACCTGGGGATGAAGGTCCAAAGGCGTTATTTCTGAATATTTTTCAAACTCAGTATAAAAAGTAAAAGTATAAAAAATAATTTAAATAATCTCCATTTTAGATTTTTCTCAAAAATAATACTCTTTGAATGATTAATATATTTGAAGTCCCTTCACCACCACATTTCTTGAGAAAAATAATAAATTAACAGTGACTGAATGCATCGTGCATTGAAATATTCAATAAATAGCATTATAAAACATTGAGATGCAAAAATGCACATTAACAACCAAATAATAAGAGTGAACATATCACTGGGGAATGTCTAACATTATCTAAAACAGTTTTAACTTTAACGTGTCGAAAACCTAACATTGTAACTCGTGCATAAATAGTCCTACCTGTCCAAAATCCGTACATCGCAAGTGTCATTTGAGATTTGGACAGTTATGACCTTCAAGATAATATTACTCAGAGTGCATCACATACTTTAAACTTATTCTTAAGTTAACACAGTTATCTAATGAGAAACCTGATATTTCAAAACTAAATATGTACTGCCATTGCTTTCGTACTTACTTAAAATATCGTATTTTGTACTGGATCATTCGAGATAATGTTTTCGTGAGATTACTGAAGCAATTAATTATGCGCAAATGAAGCAAATGAAAAATTAAGCTATTTTGGAGGAGATGAGGACGATATTGAAATGGAGTTTGATGGATCGAAGTTATCAATTAAATCATTTATGGATAGCCAGATGTATTGAGGTATCTGAAAATGGTTGGAACCCTTACGCTGTATCCAGCGTAGATGAGACTAGTACGATGCTTCCGCTGCATTGCTTGCGATGGTGTTTTACGATAAAGCAAGCAATGGAAAAAATAATCGAATTGTCCAGCGTGAGGTCCGTTTTTCTCGGGAAGATTATCAAGACTGTCTATCGACGAAGATCGTCGGCGGGGTTAACGGCTCTAGTCGCAGTGCTCTACGCTGTTGTTGGTTGACAGCCGTGACAGTCGTCTCGAGTACCTCAAGCGCGATTTGCAGGAAACTTGCACGCATATAGAATATCGTAACGCACGCAATGTCTTATTTTCCTCGCAGTCGTATGCGTGCAAACGCATAGAAAGTTTTATTAATTTAAGTCAAACCAAACTAAATTTTTCTGAATCTTGTTTCTTTCTACTTTTTAGTTCGGCTAACTATAAAATTGTACGTAACGCACCGCACTATACTCATTTAAGCTAGACACAGCGTAAAACGTAGCTCATGATCATCAGTCCTTATATTGAAATCACACTCATAACCTTCCTTAGTATTGTAATATTGATAGTTCAGTCCAACTGAACTTATGGTTCATACAGTAAAACTAAGTCCAGGTCAAGATCTTAAAACAAGAAAATCCAAGTTAGGAATAAATATGATTTTTAAATCATTCAAAAAAATTTCTGATAAAAAAATCATATAAGACTTACTGAAGGAAGTCAATGAGGTTATCTTTTTTCTGTATTGCGCCAGAAATATTGTTTTCCAACAATTCACAATTTGACAAACCTTTGGTACTGCCAACCAAGCTATCGAGGATCAGCCACCAGAATTTTATTGTTTTTAAAAGATCTTGATCAGACTTTTAACCACACACTATACAACATTGTAGTGGTGTATAGTACTATTTCACTGAAGTTACATCTAACCAATCTATGGAGGATTGCACAATTAGTTTTGATTTCTAAATGCTCAATCATGTTTATGATTCTGTCATGCTCTATTTCGATTTGATGCAAAGAGAATATTGTGAATATTGCAAGTTAATGCCCTACAGCTTTAAGTACACGAGAATGATAGTTTCATGAAAATATTTGTAAATTAGACTACACAGAAAACCCTGCAACCACAAAACTATCACTTTTTCTCAAAGATTATGAATACTGTAAAGTAAAATAAAAGTACCTCTTAGTTTGCAGTAGCATTTTTAGGATTGGATTTATGGAAATCTTGATTTTATTTACACCATTATTTCACAAAGGGCGAGTTCAGATACGCTTTCCAACCTTGTAAGAACTCTAAAAAAGTCCTACAATGGAACCATACTTTTTTTAAATTCTATTTGTGCCTTTGATTGCCTTAATTATTCAACAATCCTTGGAATTGTACAAGCTATCAAATGCAAGTGATAAAAACGGCTCCTCATCTACCAAGATGTTGCATTTAGGTAAGTTAGAAAAAAAATTCCACTGTATTGGTTTTTTTTGAGTATTTACAAGGATGGCAAGCATTTCTGAACTCGTTCATTACTTCAAACAAAACCAAGCAATATTATTGACAGCAGTGAACCAATGTCATGCGGCGATAATGTGAGAATATTATTGAAATCATAATGTTTGGAAGAAATTCCAAGAGAAAAATCCATACAAATATCATTTGGTTAAAGGTGTTACTTTGCATACTGCAAATTTATAAGGGTACCAAAATCAGGAAGCTCAAAAATCTTAATATCACTCATAAATTTCTAGTCATAGCACCTTCACCTTAAAAAATTGTCATCATTCGCTAACGTTTCAAAATCGGATTTTTGCAAAAGCAAAACATTCTAAAAATATCATCTTCACAATACACACACCGAATTTTGATAGAAATTTCAATTTAAAATCAAAATATCACAATGTGGATAGATTGGCCCAAATGTGACTTATGTCCGTCGTCAGAGTGTTGTCTATTTTACAAACATTTGTGATTAATCCAGAAGGAAATATCTACTCCCGTCTGGCCCTTTTTGGCCTTACATTATCCATGTCACTCCTACCTTTTTTGTTGACTTGAACCTGTGACTGAGCAGTCAGGTGCAGTGAAATTGCCTGAGTGTTTAATTTTTCACTGAGTAAGAGGTCCTTCAGTTCTTTCATCTTATGACTCCTGAGAATGATTGTCGGATGCTTGTCCTCCTTATCTTTTTCTGCCTCTTCACTCATATCTTCAGAATGGGCCTTATTTGTATCTATTTTAGTAACATTATCATCTTCTTTTTTTGAGGTACTTGGTTTACCATTCATTTCCTGTTTTGTAGAATCTTCCCCTCCTGCAACAAATCAATTATTTTTTCATCTTCGGTCAAAGACTCAAAGTATAATTATTGAAGGACAAGTAATTTTAGGTGAGGAAATAGCTTTTTCTCAATTACCTCACTGGCTGGACTTTGTAGACAGTGATCGATTTTGTTGGTAACAGTTTTGCATAAAAAATGGATTGAAACCAGTACCAGAGTAAACTGGTACCTCATAGTTGAGGAGATATTAACTTAGGAAACAAAAGTTTCCCCTCATTATTTTAACAACTCTTATTCATTTTTTCAGGTTCTGACATAGTCAGAGCAACGCAAACTACTCTGTAGTTTGTAGATATAACAAATTACACACAAAACCGATCATTCTCTGTAAAGTTCTCACTTTGTCTTACCTACAAATGGAGAACCATCACCTTGGAGAAGATATTCTGGATTGAGAAGCTTTTCCGAGCATGCTGCTGTTAAGGCCTCAATGCTGGGGTGGAAATTGGAAGTGGACTGGTCTTTATCCCCCTTTTTGGTTGAAGTTCCATTTTCTTTTTCATAGTTATTATTATTGTTGTTGAATAAATTACCGTTTGTCTCCTTGGTACCTTTCTCATCTTCACTTTCAGCACAGATAATATTCACCTTAGCCCTAACGTCAGAATCGAACTTGGATATTGTATTTACTAAAGGTTTGGCCCAACCTATATGTAATACTGGTGTTGCGCTTCCTGAAAATTTATAACATGAGGTTTGTTAGGCAAGAATCAAATGAAATTACCTTCTTCCCATTGACATATGCCATCATAAAACCTCAAAAGATTTGCAAAACATTCAGGCTTCTTGAGGATGGAGTTTGAACTAAAACCTGAGCTTTCTACTTTCATAATATGAGGTATAAGTTCATTCGCTATTTCTAAAAATTCTTTGTATATTTCTTCATCATCTCTTGAATAATTATATCTTGAAAAAAAATGGAAATGGTTTATAAAATACAATTTGAAATGGGTAAAATCCATGAGACGATAGGGAATCAAAACATTATATTAATTTACTCTACAAACTACAGGGCTTAAAGGGTGATTAGAAAAATCAAATTCATAATTTATTTTTAAACAGCCTCAATTTACAACATGGTAGCGAGTTTTGTGATGGAAGCTATTGGAATGAGACCTAGAAAATTTTATTCAAATATCTCCGGCACTTTGAAAAAAAATTGATAGATATGATTTTTTCCAATCAAACTTGTACATTGTGAATGAAAAATCTACCAAATAGAGATCTATGAGAAAATTTATATCCATTTCATTCTCTATTGTCTTCTGGATTTTCCTTCTTTCAAACTTGAGCATCCTATATAAGAATCACCTTCACAATAGTGATATCCAATAGAAACATTTATATTTTTGTTTCCATGATTCAATTATTGAAGTAATATACCAAAAATTATTAAAAACTTACAATCTTATCACATCACTGGCGTTAGCCCAGCTTTCAAAAGCTTCTTTGTACATTTTATGTCGGTAAAAATAACCTCCCTGATAAGTATATGGGTAAACATGTTGATTATTATAATGTGTTCTTGCTGACTGTATGGCCTCTTTGAATAAAGTATTACAAGGAATTCTGAAAATTTGAGTATTTTATCACAAATACCAAATGCAAGCATTCATATATACCTTCCTTCCTTTGGAGCAATTTCCTCAAGATCACCCAAATTCCCTAAAGCCATAGGGTATTTTTTCAAATGACCCAGATCATAAAGAAGCCAGAGTAATTCTTGTTGAAGTAAACCAACTTCAAAGGCATCATGGGTGGCATTCAAAGAAGGATTAATAGCAGATACTAAAGCTGCTACCTAAAACAGCAGAGAAATTACAAATTAGAGAACAGTAAATTAAAGAAAGATTAATAAATCACCTCCATATGCCTTGTACATACTACAGGTCTATTGTTTACATAAAGCCAAGACCTAGCAGATACTCCTCTACCAATCTCTTGGCCTCTCTTGTCTTCGTTACCTTTTCCATGCCAAGTTACTTCTGCAGTCTGATTGGCATACTCCCCAAATACTACCCAGGCATGGTCTTCTGACAATGCCAAATGCACATCTGAGAATCCAAGAACTTGACATCCAGCTACAACTAATAATAAGATGGGTAAATCAAGTTTTTTGCAAATATCAATATGAATTTTATGTATTACCTGCAAATGCCACACCAAAACAGTCCAATTTGCTACCATTCAAATAGCTATACAAACTTTGTAGATGGGGCCTATCTTTATAATAGCTTCTTGTTAAAGAATTCCAGATGATATCAGAAACTTTTTTAACCAAATCACGAGTAGCAAACGGTTTGGAATAATTTTTTAAATCAATTGCTCCCTTTATTATTGCATGGAATTTTTTGTACATTTCTTCAATAACGTGCAATTCCAAAATAGGCAAACTGCTTGGTTCTACGGGTTCGCTTATTTGGAAACTTATGTTTGACCGGCATGTCAGCGAATTTTCAATTGTGCCGACAACTATTGAAAGTAGTGCGAGATCGGGTTCCCCTGGTCCTTCTAGTTGGGATTTGAATAATCGAACAACGGACGGGACATTTTTTATCGGAAATATTGCTTTATCTATCTCTCGAAAACCCGCCATATCGATAATTTACATTTTACAATTGTCAGTGTCATCTGTCAAAATAAACATAAAAAAACGGACAAAGCGTCCGTGGGCTCCTTATCTACTCACTAAAAGAACTACTAAGCATCTAAAGAAGAGTTAGGTCAAAGAGGATCGTGACCGTATACAATACAATACAATACAATACAATATAATATACAATACTTTAATCAACGCCTTGACTTCCACATTGGCTATGTCAAAGCAGTGAACAGTTCACGACTTGAAGATATCAATATCCATTATCCACCGTATTCATTCATTCATTGCTGTATCCCGTTACCGGGAATAAATCTACAAAAAGACACCAGTTGGTGTCTTCTGTTATATACCTACTCTTTAAAGTGAGTCTTTTTTTGACAAACTAATAAAAATGAATCATTTCATAAAAAATCGCTCAATAATCATCCTCTCAAGTCCAATGGGGTTCCATACAATTTCAAGTACGGATCTGGAAGGTGGTCATAATACGCCCGATGAGTGAGAACAGATGAGTTTAGAGAACAGACAAAAATTTTCTCTGGATCCTATAGACCAATTATTGTATCGTAGGTATATCTACAATGGTTTGAGGAACAAATTCTATAAATAGTCATCCATAGCAGGATTAAGAAAAATAAGATAAAATAAAGTCTGGACCAAAGATTAGACGATTAGGGAGATTAAGCTTTGGTCTGGACGATATTAAGGCAACAATAACTTTTAATATCCCTTCCACCTACCATTATCAAAATTATAAAATTGGGGTTGTTATTTCCGATTCATCCGGTGTAATATTTTACACAGAAGTTCATTATTCCCCTAAACAAGCAACATATCAAGTCTCAAAAATCAAAATTGACAAATAACTTCCAACCTCCTACACCAGAGACTGCCTTTCTCTATGTCCTACACTTCTTATGAACATTTGCAGATTGCAAATGTGGATGATTTCTCAACGAATGCCGTAAATGTGTGCAAAAATGAAGTATTAAAACGTATTAAACTAATCAGAGACCACCTGGTATGTGGTATCTGCCCTCTGGTATCAATAGTTCAATCATATTCCACGTTGGTTTGTTGTTTGTTTCTCATGGTTTGATGGTTTCTTTTGGTGCGCTGCTCTTCGTGAATCGTGAGGCAGCCTATTGTGCGTCAGGGCAACCAATAATAATAATAATATGAATTAATTCAGATGCATACCACCAGCTGATATAAATATTAAGAAGTCTTACGATCTGAAATGAACTAGCCTATTTGCCATCGCCAGGGCCCTAAATGAAATACGCTTCATCGAAAGAAAGCAGATGCTGACCATGGTTCCGGTCTCATTTGACCTCGTCAAAGCAACATAGCTTCTTCTCCGATGGATAACGTTTGGAATTGATGGACCCTTATTCAATACTGGCAAGCTACTGAGTACTATCTAGTAAGACACATCGCTACTAAGTAAAGATTATAGAGTTAGGTTAGGTTTGGTCTATAATCAAAGGCCCTCTTTGAGTCTTTGCTATACAGTTACACCAAAGAGTATATGATACTCTTTGGTTACACAGAGCGCCATCCAGTATGAAAACGGAAACGACATCCGATGCAATCCCCTCCAGATAGAAACACAGACCAAGACAATAGCATATGTCCCATATTTTCTCTAATTCATCTAATTTTAGCTGTATCAATCTTTGAGGGCAACAAAACCGTTCTCTGAGAATACTCGGTGTTGTTGGTCAGGGTTGAAAGGAGGGTAGGGTACTCTACGTTTTTCCCGCACGGTTTGTTAAAATGACTCTTTACGACCTGAAATAAGTGCGCGCACGCTTGTATAAAATAATTACACCCAGTTTCATAATAAAATTTAAAGTCACTTTAGGCTTAAAGCCTCTCCTTTACTGTCATTTTCAGTAGGGTTAAAGGAAGCTTTAAAGTTAAAGCGGCTTTAGGTTTGATTATGAAACCGGCCGTTATTTTCCTAATAAGTGGGGAAACTGGTACTTGCCCGCACGAAAATTGCCGAAGCAGAGTTCGGGCAAGAATTTACGTGCGGGCGGGAAATAAATTGTAGGCTTTTTTCCCGCACAGTTTGGGAAAGTGACTCTTTGTAACTTGAAATGTGTGCGGAAAAAGATTTGAACATGAACGCGCATCCTCGTGGGAAATAGTTATTTTCCTATCAAGTGCGTAAAATGATACTTGCCCGCACGAAACTGCCGTTGCCCGAACGATGCGAAGCAGAGTTCGGGTAAGCAGTTGAGTGCGGGCAAGACACTTTCCGCAAGAGTTAGGAACAATATTTTTTCTACAAGCGCTTGAAATATATGAATATATCCATTTCACGAAACAGATCATATCTCATTTGATTAATTCATATATAATGACAGACGTAACAAGGAGATATATCTCCTTGAGACGTAATTTTGCATGTCGTTACCATGGGTTTCTCATCGTTGGCGATCGGTGCATAGAGACATAACAGAATTCAATTTACTCTATAATATTTGCGTGCGGGAAAGTGACTCTTTGCAACTTGGAATGCGTGCGGGAAAAAGGTTGAACGCGCACGATTGTAGAAAATAGTTATTTTCCTATCAAGTGCGGAAAGTGATACTTGCCCGCACGAAACTGCCGTTGCCCGAACGATGCGAAGCAGAGTTCGGGTAAGCAGTTGAGTGCGGGCAAGACACTTTCCGCAAGAGTTAGGAACAATATTTTTTCTACAAGCGCTTGAAATATATAAATATATCAATTGCACGATACAGATCATATCTCATTTGATTAATTCATATAAAATGACAGACGTAATTCTGCATGTCGTTACCATGGGTTACTCATCGTTGACGTCCGGTGCATAGAGACATGATAGAATTTAATTTATTCTATAAGATTTGCGTGCGGGAAAAACCCCTGCTAATCCATTCCGGCAAGCAAATGCGTGCGGGAAAGAAATAGCAGGCGTTTTTCCCGCACGTTTTGGAAAAGTGACTCTTTGCAACTTGAAATGCGTGCGGGAAAAAGGTTGAACGCGCACGCTTGTAGAAAAAATTATTTTCCGTTAATAGTTGCGCAGCACTAGTGAGAGAAAGTAACACATCCGAAACTGGAATTATTAGTGGGTTGAAACAAATGGGAATTGGCAGTAGAAAATAGTTATCCTAACCATTTATGCAACAATAATGAAACCAAGGTGAATGATTTAGATAAAATATTCATTATAAAATAGTAGAAGCTAAGAATAACTTTGCGGCACAGAATAATCAACAAAATTGCATTGCCTTCAATCCTGATTGATTACAATTTTCTGAAGGAAAAGATGTCTAGTGGTACCTACATAAATATAGGTATATATTATACTCGTACTCTTCTCAGCGCATAGAGCTCAATAAATACACGAGGATATACTGGATATACTATGTTCGGTAAATCTGAAATCAGTGAAATCCGAATCCAAGATAACTAATCCCTAATTTAGAGCAGCAACCTTGACTCCACGAACTCTTAATTGCATATCTACATTCCAGCTTTCTCAACTAAAAATGAGGATCTTAGTTTCACTAGGGTTCAGCTAAAGATGCTGTTCAAAATATTTAATACATAATCTGCCAAGATCACCATCAATTTCTGCATTTGCACGTTTATTTCTCGAAGTCATGGGTGAGTAAAGTATGTGTAGAGTTATTTGCATAACCGGCTCTTTTGTCTCTACACTACTACCTTACAATTCCGTTATTTACAAACAATACCGTGCGCGTTTTTCGAACCAGAAGACCCAACCCCGTCTTCCTGTTGCGCAGCAAGCGGGCAGTTTGCAAAACACAAGGGTTGGCGTGCTAGTTTCGTGAAGGGTGGCGCGAAATCCAGATCAATAAGTACGATGGCCGCGGAAAAGCAGAAGGAAAGTGAAAAACAAGAGTTCGGATTCTACAAACCGGTGGAAAGAGGTGCCTGGGAGAGTTTCTCCAGGTTTATGCATAATCCAGACACTGGACAATACTTGGGGAGGACACCATTAAGTTGGGGTAGGAACATGTTAACTGTTGTTGGTCCAAAATTTGGAAGCTGCATAGGAATGCGTATACAGATCCGAATTTGCATACGAGTAAAGTCAAAGCTTATAAAGTCCGTTTATATGTGGGACGTAACAGTTTTCACTCTGCATTTCCACTTTGACATTCAAGTATATGGTCCTAGATTTGATACTTTTGCATCGAACAAATTATTTCATCAAATTTATGACAAATAACGTTACCTATACTACATGAATATTTGACCATTACTGTAAAAATGCGTTTCTTAAGAATGGAAACTTTTGGAAATTTCATTTGGTTATACTTCGCATTTTACATGAAATATTTTTCGAGCAAAATATTTCATTTAGTTTTGTATTCGGTCCAATCAGAAAAGTTTCACACAGTGTACTTACGTATTTTTATTTTTGAAGAAGGGTGTGCCCTAATTGGGATATCCTAACTCGCCAAAAGTGGTTTTATATATATTTATTTGCTCCATTTTTGCAACATCAAGGGGAAGATCTTGCTTGCGTTCAATATTTCGGAAATAACTTTTGGTTGGTCAATATTCTCTATAACAAGTAGTTTGGGTCAACAAATTACGCTCATTCGTTTCAGTATGTTGCAAATTATAATATTCCATCTATTTCTTCATCTATATGTCTATGAGAATTTTGATAATTTTAATTTTTCATATACTTACCAATCATAAATTTCCCAAAGTATTGCACACACAGTGCTTATAAAAGATCAAGCACCAGAGCTCTTTTGGGAGTACCTATAACTAATAAATCTTTATAAAGACACTAAAAACAAATCGGAACGTAGGAATTATTAATAGGTATACTTATTATACGTAGCCCTCCATTTATTTATTCCTTCGAAATTGTCAAACAAGTGAGAAGAATCAAAATCTATGTAACATTATACTCCCTTTGAAAGTACGTTCGAAATTATAACTCAAATGAGTAATCGAGAGCATTTCATGAAATATAAAGCTCAAAGCCCAAATCTCTTTTCCATGGTGCTCGGCACAGCATGATTAAATACCTAGTTACAAGTTGTTGCTCTTCGATATTTAATTGAGCAAAATAGAAGGATAAAGAGGATTTGATCATGTTCAGAGTTATTCAATGTAATTCTCTTGCCAATATTTTCTGCATCATTCTAAACAGCATCCATGATTGAAATTTAAAACGGATTGTGACATTTCGCCCTAATAAATGCGTATTTGTATTTTGTTGTATTAATACCTATATTTCGAAATTTATAGTCATTCTTTTCTGCATTCTCAGTTCTTATTGAAATTTCTTGAATCTGGAGTTTTAAAAGCGTGATAATTATTGAAATCCGCAAAATGGGGATGATCCGATACCCACTGCGATATTGAAATCATTCACACTCACAGATGCTGTTCTTATATTTTATTAGGGAACAAAATACAAAAATATCAATGTTCTATTGATTCTGGGAAAAATTTACTAATGGTTTCAGTAATGTGGAGCTACTTTTGTATGGAACAGTAAAAAGAGTAATAAAATTGTTTATAAATTGAAATGTATAATTATATAGATATAGCGTGTGCCCTAGGTCTTCCGTTAGAGTTTTAGCAATATCTGGAACATTGATTATATGGAGTAAATTGCTCATAATGTAGAAAATGGTTGTAAGATTTTTTGTTTTTGAGTGAACTACGACACTAGAACGGCATTCCAGAAAGCTGCAGAACATGGCTCTAGCAAAAAGTATCACTTTTTGGCTCTATATACATACATATACAGAACGTGATCTGGAATATTCGAGTCATAGTCGACAACGAGTAAAGGAGTATACATACGAGACGCGCCGAAACAGCAAAGAGTAGATATCAACCATGATACCGTTGATTGAGGTACAATACTTCAATCAACGATGATTCTTTTAGTTTAGTATCATGGGTATCAACTATGACACTTTTTGGAAACATAGTCAGTGGAATATAAGATAGCGGTGAGCGACCAATAGGTGAAAATGAATAACTGTGGAAATAAATCAACTGGTATAGTTGTGTAAATATTTAAGTAGAAGGGTATTTCAATAATGTAGAGACACTTTAATTCATTTCTGAGTGAATCGCCTCGAAAACATCCTGAAAGGTACTACCAAGTGTAGTACGCCGAGCATGACTAGTTCTAGGTATAGTTCGCTTCAATATATATCAAATTTTTCTAGGAAGATAAAATCTAGGAACCTTTTTTAAGGATAAAACCTTCATCATACAGCATATAGTGGACAGGAATTGACTCAATCTTTTTTTGCAGTTCAAATAATTTTTTTCTACATCATCTTCTACGCCGTCTTAGCCCTTCTCTTTGGAGGTTGTATGTTCTGTTTTTATACTACCATTGACGAGAAAGAACCGAAAAGACAACTTAGCGACAGTTTGATCGGAGAGAACCCTGGGTTGAGTATAAGACCGCTTTCAAGCATAGAGAACGATTTGAACTTCATATATTACAATGCCAAGAATGAGAGTCAAACTAACATGTGGATCAAGAAATTGAACGATTTCATGGAGCGTAAGTAAATGATTAGCTCATTAGCTTCTACAGTTCATTTTAAAGTTGACTTGTTTATCTATAATCAAATTATTTTCTTCATATTGAAAGATCTGATCGAGATTGAGTATAAGTTAAACTGCCATCAGTGCAGAAGTTCAAAAACTCGAAAATTTTAAGATAACTCAATTAATTGTAAAGTATTGACAATTAATTTTAAAATTTGATTGTATAACATATTCTTATTCAGTCTACAGTTTTCATTCTGCCTGTTTCTGTACAAATTATTGTAGGTTTGGTTTAATTTAAAAGTTCATTTTCGATATTTAATGTTTCTGACATTAATGAACGGATCAGGATCAGGGAATACAAGAATTTGAATTTCCATACTTATATATTTCACGAGACTTTCGAATGAAGAACGAAAAGAATAATTCAAAGCCTACTTCGATGTTATAATCATTTACATATATAGTATTTTTTCTGCAAAAATTTTTTTTTTTTACTTGATGTTGATTAAGTGACATGGAAATCTCAAATTCAACTAATAGGAATGCATACACCTGTTTTTCTCAAGATTCAAACAACTCATAGAAGGTATTTCTTTTCAACCATCTACAGTCTTGCAGCACCCTAGCACATATTAGGTACCTACTTACTAAGGACACAGTATCACAACAAATTGTCGGCGAACAAAAGTTCTATTTGTGTATTGAAACCAGCAATGTTTTGTGGATTTCATATTTCATATTAAAAATATTGTTTTCTTGGTAGCTTATATGGTTCCCGCAGTTGGTAACAACTCCATAGAGTGCAGCTTTTATAGAAGACCGATTGGTAACGAGATTTGCAAGATAAACCTCACCATGTTCGGAGACTGTTCCCCTAAAGATTTGTACGGATATAGAACTGCATCCCCATGTATATTCCTAAAATTGAACAAGGTGAAGTGTTGGAATTCGTTTGCTTTGTATTGAGTATTGTACTTGCAGATTTATGGATGGGAACCAATCACATATCTTCTACCGACTGATGATATGCCACCTGATTTGAAAAGCAGCATAACATCTGTAAGTTTTGTTGTGAAGATCATTAAAATACCTTCGATGTGGATATTAAAAGTTCTACTGATTTTCTATAGAGTTGAAAATTATAATTATAATTCATAACAAGCAGATTTCACCCTTAATTTTCAAAACTGATTTGAATTATGTATCTGTTTGATTCCATTTTTTACTGATAGCGACTATTGAAATAAAAAATTCCCAAAATTGACACACGCATTCCGATGTGCCATTCAAACAATTTGAGTTCAATGAATAATTATAATAATTTCATGTGAAATTTTTATAACAACAAAAACACAAAATCCCATTTAGCCATCCTCAGTCATTATTTTAGAAGTAGTGAAAGTTATTAAACGGGTGGATAATTGGATATCTTATTTTTTTTAAATCGTATTAATCAATTTGATTTCTGTAAATACCCTGCAGCCTAATTTATCCCTTATCCAACAGGTAAAACGATTTTTAATTTTTATTTTTTTTTAGCTGCCACAACTGAATAGGACACAAATATGGGTTAGTTGTAACGGCCTAACACCCCAAGACAGAGATTTTGTGAAGGAATTTAAATACTTTCCTAGCGGATTTCCATCTTATTTCTTCCCTTATAGGAATGGTGACAATTACTTGAGTCCACTAGTTGCCGTAAAGATAGTTTATCCTAAAGGTATGTGTAGGTCAATGCAGGTTTATAAATGTTGTAGTTGGCTGAATAAAATATTTTCAATAGTCCACAAATATATCTAAATATGGACAGGTGTCAATATCGTGAATACAGGGTGCGAAAGACCGCTCGACGAGTTTCGAAGGGTATTTGTTCGGCCTGTGGTGGGGACAGGTGGAGGCGGAAGAGCTCTTCGTGTTCCTTAGGGTCTGTCAGAGACACTCCTTTCCCTATGGGGTCTGTAGTTTTATTCGGCACCACAGAAACATGATTTGGATCGGAATGCATAGAGGCTTTGCTGTTCGTGCGTTTTACTCATAGACATAGAGACATGGACGGAGCAATGACAGCATGAAATTGGCTTTTTTATGGAAAGAGAGAAATGATCGTCGGGCATTTACCTGTCTCTTTTTTGTTCACATAGAGGTGAGTGTAGACCAATCAAAATTCTAGAAAATGACAACTGCATGCCCGACGTGCGTTTCTCTCTGTCACTTTTTTGACCGTATTTCATGCATAGATAGAAAGGGAAGGCACAGTCCATGTCTCTATGTCTATGGTTTTACTGAAATAACCGTTCCGCCATTTCCACATCTCCATCCTCTCTAACAGATGATTTCTTCTAATACTTTAATAAAAGTAGGGAGCTATTCGAATATTGAGAGACTATAAGTTCATGATTATATAGGGTGCCCCAGAAGGACCATTATGTTTTTAAAATAACAATTTCACTCAACGTTTACTTTATGTGTACCATGGTTACAAATAAATTGAATTGAATCTATCGAGTTTTACGTTGTATAATACTTTTCAAGGAAAATAGATATGCAGCAAATCGCAAGAATGGTCATTATTTTGAAGAAAATTTTAACTTGGTTTTTCACATTAAATACACTGCGCAAAAAAATTAACGCACATTCTGAAAATCTCAATTTTAATAAAAGTTAACTCTACATTGACTTTATAACTTATTTTTTATGTTCTCTCGGGAAGGTTTTGAACGAAACAAGACACATTAAATGGAAGAAAAATTCAGGATTTCACCGAATCTTATGTGAAAGAAGAGAAATGAACAATTTTCAAAATACTGAAATGCTGATAAGTCATTTAATACTTTCATGTGGACGTCTGTATACAAGGGAAAGTCGATCACAATGGTAGAGACAGAATCTAGACTCATCTATGAAGAGAACTCTTTCCCAATAGGCCTCTTTCCAATGGATATGCTCTCTCGCAAAAAACGCGCCCTTCGATGGGCTGGGGTGAGAGCTGAGCCTCTTGCCGCAACACGAGGCCTTAAATCATATTTTCTGAGGCGATTTCTTATTGTCTGACTGCTAATTTGCACCTCATGAGTTTGCTCAAGCTGAATTTGAAGAAGGCGAGCGGTTGCAAACCGTTGTCTCAACGAAGAAACACTCAAGTAACGTTCTTGAATGGCAGTTGTGACCCGTGATCTACCCTGTCCTGGTCTTCGGACATTCATACCTGTCTGCTGTCTGCCTGAATCCCTGCAACATTCTGGATACACTTGTATGGGAAACTCCAAACCTTTCTGCAATTCTTGTGTATGTCCACCCTTCTTCTCGCAAAACTACCGCTTGGGCACATTCCTCGTGGGTCAAATTGCGTGTTTCGCGTTGCATAGCGATCGAGTGTAGAAAATCCAACGAAAGAAAAACTATTGATCACTAGAATTGATCGAGAACAACTGATTTTAGAATGGAGCCAAGGCATTCAAAATCTGATAATATCATCTTTTTTTATTCCTGCTGGGAAAAAAACATCTGTATTGAAGAAAACCGTTGAAAGTGGATAACATATGCATGCATAATTCTGATGAAAATAATTATCAAAAACACCTTCAGTTGTAGAATAAATTTGAGATTTCCATAATGTGCGTTAATTTTTTTGCGCAGTGTATGTATACCTATATACATATCATTTACATATATTGCCAACTTGAAAAAGGAGCGACAGAAAATCCGAATAATTTTAATCGTTTTCAGCAAATGTGATTATCGGCATTGAGTGCAGAGCATGGGCGAAGAACATCCGATACCGTGGTGGAATCCTAGAAAGAGTAGGATCTATACAATTTTACTTCCAAAGAGACTACTTCAATGTGCCTATCCAATAACGCTCGGTGATCCAATGGCTAAGTGATCAACTCCCATCAAAATTATTACACAGTTAAAAGTTCAGATTATTTGAGAAGTTCTTTCATGTACAGATGTAGTTTTTGTTCAATCGTAGCAAGTGAGCGAATGCTCGAAATAATATTCATAAGAATATTGAAACATAGATAGTAAACGAAAGTTTAATGTTTCTGGTGGGAATCGTTTTGAAAATTTCTTGTTATCACTCTTCAAGCTGCGTGAGCACTCTTTCTGCATTTTTAAAGGAATTTCCTTAGTGACAAAAATCAAGTGATCAATTCTGAATTTGTCCTTTCGCATCACACATTGAGTGAAGATTATTCTTTGGTGGAGATATTTGAAACATATAAAAACAGTATAAACGACCCTTAAATTGGATCTGCCCTTGTTCTCTCTAGATTGAAACTATCCTGAACCACATCGTGACCAAAACCAAGGTTCTCAGTTAAAGTGAGAGATAAAAAGACATGGCTGAGAATTCAAAATTTGCTTTTGTTATTTATTATGTAATGACCTTAATCATTCTGTAGTATTTTTCTGGCAAATAATTGATGGAAACAGGAAACAGATAATGGTAGCTACAGACCACATTACATGGTTTTCACTACCATGAGTTTCACATTCTCTGATCTGCTGATATTATGGTGGGGACCTGCTGAGTCCCTTTATCATACAAAATTTGGAGACATTTCAAACAGTGGCATTGGTGAGGTTTCTTAAATTTCAAATTTTATGAGTGGTTCTCGATTATTTTCGAAAACGAAAATTGGATGAAGTAATTCATCAAGAAACTAAAATGTGCATTTTCGTAATTTTTTCCATTGCGCAGATTTCAATTCAATTCAATTTTCAAGTTGTAGTGTTTTAAGATTGCAGTTGTTTTAAGCCTTTGTGTGCTGAGCAGTGAGCCTTTCTGATCAACGCGTCGTACCTATTGCATTTAGGGTTTTCGAAATCTTGTGTTCGAAACTTAGCATGTTCTAACTTGGAATTCATCGTCTCAAGTAGATTGACAAATGATTTCATTGAAAATGAGACAATTTTAAAATTAATTTTCTATATCTATAAATAATTACAACAAAAATTGGCTCTGAACTTTGGTGGTATAGGTACATATGTGGTTCAACAAACTCTTCCTCATGAATTTGTATTTTAGTACCTAAGTACATCCACAAATGAAAATCATTTCAAAATAACATATTTTATTTTTAATGCAAGAATAATATTTATAATAAAATGTTGAATGTAATTTTTAAGTTGTCCATTCTCAAATCTACATGCAATAATCATTATGAGCCTAGAAATATTTTGTTTTTTGTTTCACTTTGCTCAAATTGAAAACCAGAAAGTAATTAATTTGGAAATTTTCCTGCTCACTTTTATCTGCGGATATATGAATGTGTTCATCTCACCTGCTTATTTTTGAGGATTATATCAATAGGAAAAATGATCATTGGTAATTTTCACACTGCCTTTCGAAGAGTTCATTTTATGCTTTCGAAAAATAGGTATATCGAACTATTTTGATTGTTTCGTAAATTTCTTCTCAATGAAGAACAACTTCCAGATCATCGTCTCAGATTTTCACTTCAATGGTAATATTGTGTATATTTTGAGCCTATTTTTCTATGAGTGCTGTTTCTTCCTCGACACTGTATATATTATAAATTTTATTTGTACATACTGCTAATCAAAAAATTACGGCATGATTAGAGTTCAATTCAGCCGAATATATTGAAGAATTTCGTAGTTCGTAGTTTGGATTTAGAAATATATTTTATTTCGTCATATTGCTCATATTTTTGATAGGAAAGCACTTTTTGGGAGAAAGATAATAATATGCTGTTTTCTCAATGACCAAAATGAAAGATGTGAGAAATACGTTATTGTTTTGTGGTGGTACTTGAGAAAGATATAATAGAGAATCTCCGATAATATGTAACTTGCACAATAATATAATAGTTGAGGGGTAAAGGTTCATTGATAATATAGAAATACTTTAATTCGAGTAGATTTTAATTATGCAGATAATGCCATTTCAGATAAATTTTTCTTGTTCATCCTTAGAGTGTATTTCGAAGATAAGCAGTAGGAGTAACGATTTTTATGAGATTTTTTTATCAACTGCTTTGTTCTCGAAAGATATAAAACGAGTTCTTGTATAATTCATTACTACTAAAAATATAGATTTCGAAGCAGACAAACATTCTTCTGACCCTGAGCATAAGGTCCAAAATATTTTATTATAATTATTTGCAAAACTTCTTATAATCTAGAAATCACAAAGAATTTATTTTCGAATTTGTTGCTGAACACTGTAAAAATTATTCTCTCTGATATAAATAAATGAAATAAGTTATGTTATGCAATTTGTGAATATAAACTTTTCTGAACTGAATGATTGTTTAATTTTTCTGAAGAGACTGTGATTTTCTAAAATCCGTAAGAATAAATATCAATTTCGTTCTCATTGTCGAAAATTGGTTTTCAATTGCCATCAAAAAAGTATTCAATGAAGCAAACAAAAATGGATTTATCTCGTAACAATCCAAAATAATTTCAAATAGTGAGTTAGTTATCTTATCTTTAAAATACAGGAGTAAGAAGAGCGATAAGCAAGTAATTCGAATAATAGAACTAAAAATAACATTTTTTTTAAGTTTTTCAACAGCCGGTATCTTTTAAACCGATTCAGGAAAAATGGTAAAGAAAATAAGTTTATCTCTTGACCTCAAGAATCTACTGTTAAAATATTTAAACGAGTCAAAAACTCACCCTTAAATAATAGCGCAAAAAAGTTTGCCGTTTTCGGAAAAACTAGAAGTTGAAATGAGAAAAAATGGTCGCAAAATGTATCCAAACTATTTAATATTGGAAACCAGTAACATCTACAAAAAGATTTTTATTTCTAAGTGGTTTTTCCCTTAAATGCGATAGTTTTTTCCGATAGTATCTACATTTGGATGGACCTATCATGTTAATGATTGACTTTTTACTTTTCTTCGATGAATAAATCGCAAAATCCAGTGACCCCCTTACGTGAACCAAAGTGTATTGCGGCAAAATAAGTTAAAATCGACTCCTATATGCCTTCAGACAGTAGGCATGAGTTGGGGATGAGTTGTTAAACTAATTTGCCTATTTTTGGCCCAAGAACTACCTACACTTCGTAGATATAGTAGTATTCGTATAGGTGTAGTAATCGAAGCGTCATAGGGAATTTTTCAATTTCAGTGACAGGAAAGATTAACTCGAGATAGATCGCCAAAATGTTTATTCTTTTTTTGACGAAATCGCTGTGCAGTAAGTCGGTTCCTTATCTAGCTGGAATTCCCAGCAACAAGAAGCCTTTCCAGATCGTTATTTCTGAGAATTTCAATGAATCGGAGCAGTGGCGCATACATCCCAATTTTCAGATTTGGAAGGATTACACTGTTCAAAAATTGAAGTGTATATATTCGTTATTTTTTGCACTTGAACCAAATTACAAAAAATTCAATTCTTTCAGGTGGAAAGAACGTTTAACGTTAACCCAACAAAAAGTTGATAACCGTCTACCGGTTTCAAAAACTATAGAGTTAGCGTGGAATCGCTATCGTTCTAGACTTCTAGAGGAAGGGGCGCGAAAAAGCACACAAGTTTTACAAGATCGGCTAATACGGTTATACGTATTATACGAGGAAATCCTTTCTTCACAGCATCTATATATACCGATAGGATAGTTTCTTGTCAAAAAATCCAGAATATGTTGCCTAGCTTAATTGATCACACAGATCTTGCTTATTATCCTCATTAACGCAAACATGCCATTGGTAAAGTATCGTGATTTGATTTTCAACTCCACAACTATCATCGAAGAGTATTTGAATGTGGTGTAATCAATCATAACTTGAATCGACTATTCAATCAATATCCTGCAAAAATGTGGCGTTTCAAATTTTGCCAATTCACATTTCGATGCTACACTTTTATCTCTCAACGAAATCAGCAAGTGTGATAAAATATTAAAATGGCAATTCAAATGATATTTTACAAAATGAGCTAAAGTTCCCCAGATTTTCAGTCCTTATGCAGACGCATTCGGTTCAGAAACAAAAATGCAGCCTCAAAGATGCTGGAGTACAATAACAATCAAGTGATTTAATTGCTGCTATTAAAAACCAGAATCTAATGAAGTTATAATACTTCAAGTGGTTGATGATCATCAATCAATAGCTATAGGAAGCCCAAGAGCAAGAACAATTTCAAACATGGAAATAACACCCATTATCTTCAAATATAATCTCGCATGAGACGAATCGTCAGAGATTGCAATTGGTAGTTGATTGTTAATTCTGAAAGGATGGCAAGACGTTCTCTGTATATAAACCAATAAAATGGAGGAACGACCTTCAAAGAATTCCGATAATATAGAATATCTATGAGCTACCAACAGCAAATTCCTCTTTTTTGGTAGACCCAGAAGATAATCCATACCGTTTCCGTATAAAATAATTTTTATGTAGCGAAATATTTTCTGATGGATTCTGAAGGAACGAATTATGTGATAGAATATTTTGAGTAGACAGGTTGTTGAATAGAATAAGTGATGAGTTCATTACTAGGTCTAGTAAATTTCATTCACGTGTATATGTTAATATCTGAATAGGTAATCATTACTGATGAGATGATTTGATGTGCCAAGAATTCGAACTTTAATTCTGGTTTATAATAATTGAACGCTTGAAGTTACAAAAGATTGCAGAAATAATTGTTGATTCATTATACAGGTAATTCCTTGGAAAATGATTTATCTGCTGGAGAATGCAAAAATTTCTATGAAAAATTGTAATTCTTCATTTACATTTTCCCTTTATTTATTGTCGAAAGATTAAAATGAGAAATATAACAAATCATACAGTTTTTTTGCGTAGCCCTTGCTTATCAATACTCAGAAACGTACAGAAATGAAAATAATTAGACATTCTAGGAGATATTCCATCGAAGATAATATACGACTCACGCTACACTCAAAAACCCAAGTAATTACGAGAGACCATATTTTTTCAAAATTAATCAAGCTATCAACATTTATTTAATGAGAAAGAAATTTCTTGCGAAAAAAAATGGGGTAACTTTTTCTACCCTTGAAAATATAAGGGAACATCACCATTTTTTTTTATTTCCTTGTCGCTCCCGAAGAAAATCTGCCCCATGTAATTTTTGACAGTTTTCTGGTTTCTAAGAAAAAATTGAATATGCTTTCCATCTTAAGGGGGCTGACCCACACTATTTTTTGAAGGAATCATCTCTTGATTTGGTAATTATCCGATTACCTGCTCCGAAACTGGCAGTCCATCATTACATTATTTCACCCACTTTTTTATGAAGCACGATATCATATACAAGTAGGAGAACGTAGAACGCATAAATAAGAATGAATTATTTATTTCGATTTTTAATATGAGTGGTTCAATTAGGGCATTTTTTTCAATCCAAAACATATTTGTATCGTCAAATCTGTTTAGACAGCCTTCATATCTCTGTGTGATCAGCTCAAGTGCACGATAGTTTTTTTTTTCAAATAAATATGACAATATGACAAGTCAACCAAAACCAACATGGATTTTAATATGATGTTCATTCATACGGTGGAATTGGATCAAGGAAACTGCCAATCACCGTGATGGACCACTAAAATAACCCACCATCATGCGAAACCATTGTTGAATTTGTTGCACCATTGTTAACGAAAACGATTAGTGTGAATAATGTGTTACAATGACCCTCATCGTCACCAGCTAGTTTCTCTTGACAACTTTATATGGGTGTTATTGTTTATGTTAAATAGTACGCCGAATGTTTCTTCCAAAAAGAAAGGTTCTGGTCATCGTTGGGTATTACCACTTTTGTGCATTAGTCAATCGGCTCCACAAATCAAGCTGATTACAACTACTATCACAGAATAACAAAAAAAATTATCCTGCGGCAGATTGAGGTGAGTGCACACTATAGGAAGTATATATAGTGGAGCAAAAAATTTGAATATGAACATGAAGTGTTTATCAATTTGTTTATCAAGTGATCACTAATTAATGGAATATTCTGATGATGTTCATCTAAGGATATATAGACCAGTGGACCAATTCTTGACAAGTTCCTGAAAGACAGTACCTACATGAAAAAATCATTGTAGATCTAAATTAAAATAAATGTGTATAACCGTTAGGTCTTGACGAATTTTAAACTGACCCCAACTTTTCCGGGATTTTTCGAAGGACAACCAATTTCACATCTGCTCATAAGATTGGCCAATTTCTTAGGAGCTCTACATGAACTCACCATAAGTATACAATTTTTCGTGCCTAATTCGGCTTTATGGTTTGTGAACAACTATTGAGTTCACTGATGTTAACTTCAAAGTAATTGCTATGAATGATTCTTGATAATAGCCGTTTTTCCAAATTATTTCTCTCGAAAATCCTTTAATACTTATCAATTTATCAAGTAGTGTCTTGGAATCTTAGGTAACTGCAAAATGATTTTGTCAACATGTCAAAAACAGTCACCGAGGTACACATCCAAATGATTGTGCGTTTGAAGCCAATTGCAGAAATATTCTAGATTAGAGTAGTTTTTCTTTCGATATATGTTTATCGTCAATTCTCACACCATAGCTGAATATCAAAAAGAAGTATTCTGGTGTGGCGCTGTTCTAGTTGAAATGCATAGAAATTCAACTTGCTAGTCCAAATCCTACGGAAGCGTGTGCCATACGGAAGTATTTTTTTTCCAAATGTATAATTCTGACTTACAAGTCGGAATTCTGAGATACATGTGAGAATTCTGAGCTGAGTTGGAATTTTGAGTTACAAGTTGAAGTTCTGAGATACAAGTCAAAGTTCGGAATTCAGAAACTTGAAAATAGGTGTACAATTGGTCGAATGACATTTGTTTCGTACGAAATTGTTGAAAGGCCACACAAAAATATATTTTACCAGGTGTTCGGTGTTCCGTCTTTCAAGTGCCAATGTCAGAATTACAAATTGCTTGTCGGAATTCTGAGATATAAGTCAGAAAGCTTAAGCCCGTTTGCAACAGCCGAGAATTCTCTAGAGAATTTACTCGAGAATTCATGCGCCGTGAATTCTTTACCGTTACATGTGCACTTTCGGTAGAATTCTCTGTTCAGTTGCATACAAAATAATCTCTGCCGTTTTCTTACCAAAATTTGGTAGAGAATTCTCCAGAGAATTCTCGGCTGTTACAAACGGACTTAAGATACAATTTAGAACTTTTACTTGCAAGTCGGAATTCTGAGATGCAAGTTACAATGCCGGAATATCACGTATATCTTGTATCTCAGAATTCTAACGTTTATCTCAGAATTCTGACTTGAACCTCATAATTATGACTTGTATCTCAGAATTCTGACTTTTATCTCAGAATTCTTACTTAAGTCAGAATTCTGGTTTGTATTCCAGAATTCTGACTTTTACCTCAGAATTCCGACTTGCATCTCAGAATTCTGACTTGTATCTCAGAATTCTAGTTTGTATCTCAGAATTCTGACTTGTAACTCAGAATTCTGACTTGTAGCTCAGAATTATGACTTATAACTTATACTTGTCCACTTATAACTCAGAATTGAGACTATAGTCTCTCAGAATTTCTAGCTGTATCCCAGAATTCCCAATTGAAAGTCAGAAAAATTCAATTGGAAAAATATAAGAAGTGAATGGTTAACAATCCGGTTGTTATCATAAAAAAATTGCCAGATATATTGGAATTTGCATCAGTTTCTCTGAAGAAATTAATTTTTTTCCAAATATTGATTTTTCAAGAGTATTTTTCCGATTTATTTATATCGATTTTCACAGAATCATACAATGTATCGATGCTATTGACGGCTATTGACGTATTCAGGAAATTCACTTCCCAATAAAATATTTTTTTTTATTTCCACCAAAAATTTTATCACTTCGAATGTTCCGCGAAATCCCGTTGTGGGTGACCGGAATAAACCAAGAAATGATAAGATCTTGGCTATCCGTTTAATAAACATGGAAATCACCGTACCCCGGTCTTTCATTAATTGGAATCCACCGCTTCTGGTGGGGAAGGTCATCTTAGCTGGTTAGTACACATGGACGAACCTCTGTTGATTCGAATTTGCTTCTTCGTTTTGCGACGACACAAGTTTTTCGTGTTTTATCGGTAAATTTCTAATGTGATTCCAACTGGACCAATCGGTTTCGAGGTGATAGAGTGCCAGTAATGAAGTGAAGGAAATTTGTGTGGAAATATTTAGTGCGTGAGTAAATTGCTTGTCTAATTTGTTGTCATTCTGGTTGAACCACATACCCATAATGATCCTTTCAATATTATGCTCTGCTTCTTCAGCATAAACCGTTGATGTTCATATATCCCACTTTTATATTGTTCATTTTCTGGGTCATAGCTACATATACATACACTTCTCAATGACAAAGTCTTCTGGTGAATTCCAAAATTGAATTTAGGTGAAACTTCAGTCAGAAAAAGCAATTTTTTTAAATTTCATTACCTATTGTTCTTGTTTTTGATCAGATGTATTTTGTATTAAGGAATATTTTCCGATTTTCAAATGATATCATTATTTTATTCTAAAAATGGTATTGATATTGATATTCGATGTAAGTGTCCACGTTTATCTCAACTTGAAGCAGTAGGGAACAAAAACCTTAAAAAGATTTATTTTCAACGATCAAAATATGGAATAAAAAAATTTCAAAAATTAGTGTTACCTTTTGAAAAACAAAATTATACATTAAATAAATTCAAAATATAAAACAGTAAATGGGTATCGAAGATTTGAATTTTGTGCGATATCCTTTACTCACTCAGTATTTCTACTTCACACAAAAATATATACCTACCCAGAAAATGCCGCCAAAAAAACGTCAAGTTTGCTTGATAATTATTTTTGTGGAATCGCCATCACAATAAGCTATCACTGTAGTACCTTTGACCACTTGATAAATCTATTGTGACAGCGAAACACGTGAAGAGTTAAAGACCTCATATCCTACATGTAATTAAGTTTTTTTCTGTTAAATTATGAATTTATTCAATTTATTTTTATTTAATCAATAATAACTGCCACATATTCTTACATCTAATAAATACTAATTATTACATATCTTCTCAATTCATACAAGAAAAAAATTCTTTGTCTAGGATAATATAAATGCAATTTCAATTTTAGAATAGCAAAATAAGACCGCCTTTTACTCTCGGGAACACCAAAATGTCCCAGAGTGTAAAGGTGAATAACTCTTCTGAAAATTCCGTGTCATTCGGTTAATAAACTGCGCATTTTAATTCTTTTTTAATCACTGAGGAATCTAGTAATTCTACTGCAACGAGAGGAGTATGTATGCAATGCGTAATTTAATTGTTGGTTTCAACTGAAATTTATTCTTTACAATGATCGAGTGAGATTGCAAAAATATATCCCGGAACCTGTGGTTTCCACTTAATCGTGATTTACGCGGTTCTAGTACCTACATATATAAGTAAGTACATAATAATTATTTCCTAATACTTCACTTATCAGTTCTAGTTCAACTTAAGATTTTCTGTAGGAAAAATTCTCTAAATAAATACCTAATGAAAACAGAGTAAGTAGAAAGTACCTAACCTACTAAATTCATACCTTCGGTATTCACTATTTTGAAAAAAATGCTGAAACAGGTCAATATTTATTTTACATCAGACAACACGTCCTATATAATTGCACCCTCTATGAGAAAGTGAGGTAGATGGGTTTTTTAATTGGCAACCCTATTTTTTGTGCCAAAAATCAATAGGTAGATTTTTTGTTGCTGGGGATGATTTGGTCATTGGTGGGATTAAACCTTTATCGAAATAGAGTCTTCAATTTTTTAATGTATTTTGAGGTCAATGACGTACATTTATTTTTGTAATTTTAAATTTTCATTTCAGATCATTCATCAATTACAACCCTAAGAAAAGGGAATGTTGCCCATAACACTTCAAAAATATCGATCACTCCTTAAAAGTGTAAGTCATTGACCTCAAAATATATACCTAATAAAGGTAATAATTCGAATTAAAAAAGTTTAACAAGTTCATTCGTATATTCAAAAAAAGGGTTCATCAATGATCAAATCATCCTCATCAACAAAAGGTCTATCAATGTGTGCTACAAAAAGGAAGGATTGCACTTTAAACAATTCTAACTACCCTCTACAGACTCCACCCGTCATAGACGTGTATGACGAAATTCTCAACTAGGCATGGAAAGTTTCTTATATAAAAATAAAAATTGAGCAGTTCGAGATTTCTTCTACAAAATAGTAAATACCCAAGATAGGAATTTTGATTTCTACATTGTATATTGATGAACCGTTCGTATGGCTCTGGAAAAACCTGCCGAAACATTATCTTATTTTTCATAAATAATTCTAAGATAAGAGTAATTAACGAGTGGAAACAATAGGATAACTCGGTGTACTGCTTTTAATCTTTGTGTACGTTTCGGCTTTACATTTTGAGCCTTCTTCAGTACACTGAAAAGTTGTAATGTAATATATTTTTTTACACATTGAATAGTTCTTACCTACCTAGTTCTTCCTTTATTCAATATGTATACAACAAAATTGATTAAATAAAATATAGAAAGTACCTAATGCTAATCTCAAATGGTGTAAGCATTCTTGAAATAACATTCAACGAAATAAAAAACTTCCAACGGAAACTATCAACCATCTCATTAATGAATATTCGAATTATCTTGTTCAATGTGAATTACATTTCCTGCCAACTATGCTTTCATAGGTACTTAATCACATTTTAAATGGTTTTGGTGTTCGAAATATAACTGAATATATTCCGAATAATAATGGTGTTTTTTGTAGCTGTTTCCTCCAAAAACATAAAATCTCATAAGAGTAATTTTCAGTAGATTCTCGTCTTATCTATAGGATTCTTTTTGGAATTTTATTAATACATCATACAATGCTGTATGTCTTTCATGCTATATATGAACACTTAAATTTATTGAACTGTTTTTATTCACATAGGTACCTATATAAAGTAAAAAAGTAGTTCCTGGTTCTCTGACAAGTTATCACTGGTGTTCGTACGAACTCGAAAAATACAAAATAAGAAAAGGGGGATGTAGTAAGCAATTCTTGAATCATTTGAATGAAAGCGAGTACCAATAATATTGTTTTTTTGTGTTCAATGTATCAATGTCATTTCAGAAATTGAATTTCTTAATTCTTATTTATGTTGAATGAAATGATTCCCCAGTCATGATAACCCCAGAATTAGTATGTTTTTGGCTTCGTAGGAGATTAGGTACAAGTACAAATAATTCATAAAGTATTCAAACCACAATCATTGATATTTGTGTGGGTTCAAGTTCACACTGATAGTTTCGAATACACTTTGGCTTTGTTTGTCCTAAAATTAGCTGTTTGAATAGATGATTATCATATTGATATTACAGAGCAATGCGGAAGTAGAATGATTGTTTCAGTACTTTCAATTATTTCATTTTTCATTACTTCCCAATTTTCAGCTTTTATTAATATTCTTATATGATTCTCATTTTATCCTACTTATTTTATGACACTTGTTCCTTCCCTTTTATGTGTAAAACGTAGCAATAAAAAGTATATAACATTTCTAAATAAACCGTCGAGCATATTTTAGCCCATTAACATACCTTCGTTAAAAGCACTCAAGCAATATTGGCGCAATCAAATTATCGAGAAGTTATGTTATTTCAATTTTCCAATACATTTTACAAAAACAGATTAAATAAATATATGATTTTCACAAAAATGAGTTTTTTGACCACGACACGTGTTTCGCTATCACAATAGTATCTTCAGATAGAAACTGAAATATTTGCATCATGCATCCTGATGGTCTGTGTATTTGCAGACTAGAACTTGGTTCTTCTGCTGATAACTTCTACTTCGTTCCTTGTGTAGTTTCTCTTTCATTTTAGATCATTCTCGGTCAATTTTTCTCTCTCTGTTTTTCCACCATATGTTTTCTCTCATCCTGATCCTCGGTCTCATGATTCTCCGTTTTTTATGTGTTCTTTGATTATTGTGGTTTCTGATTCCTTCGTTTCTTGTGTACCACTTTTCATCTAGGGGCTTCTCAGAGTTATGTTCTATATTGTTTCCAATTTTTTGAGTCGATTCTTATTCATTTTCATCTTCATCTTTGGATTATGTTACTTGGTTGGAAGCATTATGCATTGACTTTCGCTTCAATTTATTTTTATTCTCTATTTCTTTGAAATATTTAGTACAGAACGGGAAGATATACAAGCAAGCATTTAACTATGCTTCTAAAAATCTAGGATAGGGGGTAATGATTAGTTCCAGAACATTCGTATCAATTTCAGAGCAGATACAAAACGGAGGATCGGGCGATAAGTAATATAGCAAAATGAAATCTATATTTCTGGATGTTAGCGAAAACTATCGTCTTCTTTTAGATTTTTTCTTCATTTCGCATGACAGTTTTATGAATATGTAATGTTTTTGTTTATTGGTCTTATGTTAGCAACTAAAACTGATGAAAATATGTACTACTAGTTGAACAACAAATATTCAAAATTAATTCAGTAACCGTGAGTTATTGCAACCTGGTCGTTGAGCAAAGTAAGCCAGGTGATAACTTATACCTATTTATCTATTGATTTCCAAATTCTCTAAAAATTCTGTTTCTGACTTTTAGCTTCCATTGTGATAGCGAAACAGGTGTCGTAGTTTAAAAACTCATTTTTTGAAAATCATATAATCTGTTTAAAGTTCAATTATGGATTTACATAAATTCAATAAATTTTACTCATTGATTTTCAGAATGTATAGATTACTAGCGCTTCTACTAGTCTCCCTTGTGGATGGCAGCACTCAGATGGTCTACTATCCAGACGACAATGGCAACGTGATTTACAACAATCAAGCATATCCAGTTCAGCCACCAATGGCCCCTTTTGGAAGTTTCCAAGCTCCCAATCGGTTCAATGAGGGAAAGAGTACCGAGGTAACCAAACAGGTTCGAATTCCTCCAAGGGGTACTCCGGAGTATGAACTATTCGTTACAAATGCTATTTCAACAGGCTTGATGAAGTTAACAGTGGCTGTGAATAAAGTAATCACCAGTCAGTCAAGTAATCAGTATAATAATATAGTATTCGCACCAGTCAGTATGGCAGGTAAGTTTGTATAGAATACATAGACATATTAAACATAGGTCTATACTAGAATACATGCAATACATTAATTGCATACTACTCGTACATAATCAATCATCATTACTGTACATTTCAAAGTTGGGCCTTTTTTTGACAGAAAATAGAACTCGTCAGAATTCATCAACCCACCAAAACTCGCCTATATAAAACATTCAAGATGGCGGAGATATCATCCCCCAATGTCGAATGCGAATATATGAAATTTAGAGTATTATGACTTTGCTGAACTTCAGCTTCCCATCAGTAGGATCAGATGAATCTATCTGTTCAGATGCAGCTCAATGACAGAAAGCGAGAAATCAATTCTATAAATAGTCTTGGGTTATCGTGAAAGGGAGGTGAAAAGTGTAGAAGATCTGATAGAACACAGTATAGAAATCATTTGAGGAGAAAATGGTCTTATTGCTACCGTAATTTTATTCCACTTTTACGATGGCCAAGACTTGGCACACATCGAACTAAATGGTGTCAACTTTGAACAAACTTTGTGAATAATTCAAACTAATTTTATTGGGGAGTTTTTGAACTCATTCTAATTTTATTCAAACTGGTGTCTCAAGTCTCTTTTTATCCGGGAGTAGAACTAATCGAATTGGCACATTTCATGAAAAATAGAAGGAAGATAATGAGAAAAAAAGGTCAGCCCAAGTTGCCTTTAATTTTCATTTTCGGTCAAAAACCGAAATGTTTAATATATTTTATTCTAACTGAACGAAACCATTGGTGATTTTTAGAGAAACGTTTTATTTTGGCCAGTTCTATTATCTCGAACGCAGGACTCACAAAAAATTAAAAAACACCCTGTACTTATGTAGGTATCAGACGATTCGTTTGTTAACGCCTAACAAATTCTGGGTTGATTATTCTGATTAAGAGATAAACTCTCTTCAGAGAGATGGTCGTCCCTCGTAAACTTTATTCGAGTTCTCAAATACTGACCAGCTCGGATATACTCAAACATATTTCATTGCTAATTTCTGACATTCATCATTTTTTCAGCCTCTCTGGCCCTCGTTCTTCTCGGATCCAATGGCAAAACATACCAAGAAATATCTACGCTCTTGGGTTTCGCAACTGGAGTGCCTGATCTCGACAAGAAATCCCAAATAGTTCACGAGCAGTTCGGTAAGATGATAGTGAAACTGGAAAAAACTTCAGGATTCATAATAGGATCTCAAGTGAATTTCGCAACTGCCATATTCGTCCAGAACAACTTCCCTATACGGAATATATACAAGAACACTGCTGAAAGTATTTACCAGAGCGAAGTTCTGAATCTAGATTTCCAGCAGAATCCAGTGCACGCGCAGAAGTCTATCAATGCCTGGGTTTCGGATAGGACGAAAGGGAAGATCAAAGAGGTGCTTTCTGAAGCTCCTTCAGCTGACACCAAAGTCATACTAGCCAGTGCCATGTACTTTAATGCTCAATGGGAATACCCTTTCTATGACGGCGCCACTAAAAGGTAGGCATGACATCTCCCGTTTTTTCAATTGAATACAGGGAACACTATAGTGATAAACCCTAACCATCATCAATCGTCGTAGTCATCAAATTCTTGATGTTAACTTAACAGGCCTTTCGGTCTGGCGCTGATAAGCATAAGTTACACCAACACTCTGACAATTACAACCAAGAAGCTAGAGTTTTAGATAAGGACGATAAGGTCCATCCCCTCACACCAATTTCCAATAAAAGCCTAGGTTATCTGCTCAAATGAAGCCTTTCTTATTCTCCTTTTTTGTTACAGACGGCGTTTCTACACAAATGGTAAAAATCAGCCGAGTGAAATATGGGTAGATATGATGTCAAACGGTGGGGACTTCCCCTATTATAAAGATAAGATGCTCGATTGCGAAATTATAGGATTCCCATACAAAGGCAATCATACCACAATGTATGTAGTGAAACCAATGAATTCAAATAAGGATAAACTGAAATCGTTGGAGGACGTTCTAACAGTTGAGCATTTACATAGACTCGTGTCGAATGTTAAGATAACATCATCAGTGATACTTTTCCCCAAAATGCTGATAGACACGACGTTGGACTTGAAGACACCCCTGAAACACTTGGGTATTTCATCGTTGTTCAATCCCGATGAAGCTAACCTAGCTTTGTTGTCTCCCGGAGCTACAGCCTCCATTACAAATCTGACTGGAAAAGTGAATCTGGGAAATGCGGTCATCAATCCCATTTCGCCCAATATTCCGAGAAATCCTTATGAGGGGGACGATTCTGTTCTGATTTTCAACAGATTTGGCGACACAGTCAACTGCACCGATCTATTTGAAATGAAAAACAATATAACGACTTGCGAGCAAGTGGTCACAAATACGACTAGTAAAGTTATCTATAAGAAAATTGGCGACAAAATTGGAAGAAGAATAGCTAGAAAAGCAAGATCGTTGTCAACCGAAAATTTGGATAGTTTGCGTGAAAGCATCAACGCACCGAAAAATCCGGTTAACTTCGAAAATCCTGGACTTTTTGCTGACAAAGTGATTCATAAGGTTTATATGCATATAACAGAAACAGGAACGGAGGCAGCTGCTACAACTGTTTTCGGGTTGTCTAAGCTGGGAAGTAGGGTGATATTCAGAACAGAAGTGCCTTTCTTTTTCTTTATAATGCATGAAGAAACTAAGGTGATTATGTTTTGGGGTTCAGTGAATAGACCTACTCCGTTTTATGCTAGTGACTCAAAGCAATGAGCCCAATTTCTTCTATTTATTTGTACAAAATAACTCACATTTTAGTCCACGTGAAGTTTAGTGTAAACCAATTGTGTATTCTGGTCAATATTTCAGCCCCACCTAGACGTTAATTTCACATTCATCACATTTTATATGACATTGTAATGAGAAATGTAAATAAATATCTCACCATTGTTTAAATACGTGATTTTTCTTGTATTAAAGAGATAGTGCTTAAGACTGCTAAGAACGTAAGAACAGATGAATATGACAGACTTAAAATGAAAAATAATGCTATCCAGTGACGAATGATCAAAACTCACAAGTGAACGAAAAATCAATCAATATTATTTGGACTAAGACAAGATTGAGTGGCCAACAATTCAAAAAGTATCATAGTGATACTGATACTACTGATTCAATGCATCTTTATCTAAAAAGAAATTTACTGCCGTCGCTAGAATATTTAGCGACATAGGCAGAGCCCCAATTTGGAGACTAAACAGAATTCAACTGAATTCAAAATGTAAGTATTGCGTAAACCAGGTTTCCAATAGGACTGACTGAGATAAAATGACGAAAATATTTACAAAAATAAAATATTAACAAAGTGGGAATACCTACACTCAGTACCAAAAATTAGCGTAGAAATAATTATACCTATGCGACAACTGATAGAATCCGAGTTTAAAAAATAGAAATAATACTTAGAAGTATTAGTATACCAGACCAGTACACTTCTGATAATACGGCTTTTACCGCGCTATACCGTATATGAGGATTCATGCAATTCTTTCTTGTACCTTACATCTAAATTTGGAATAAGCAAAACTTTTTGTATCTATTTTATATACCCGCTGAAATAGGTATATTGTGCTATACATGCATGTACTCTGGGTTCCTCTAATTTCCCGAAAATGTATTATACTATAATTTGTGCAGTCGAATTTCGACAAAAAAGTTGTACCGTACAGACTGAAAAAAAATTCAACTCTTCTTTCAATGCAGGAATTAGAAAAATCATCAATGTTTGAAAATCATTACCTATACCTACAAGGCAACAGGCGGTTGTGTGTTGAGAATCGTAACTTTCCGGTCACAACTGTCGCATTTCTAAATTACCTGAAGCGTTTTTCAATATAAAAGAGTGGTGCCAAAATTCAATTTCGAAAACGAGTACCTAACAGTCAAAGTGTAAAACCATTCAAGTCGAAAACAGAAAATTGTGAAAGACGAGGCGAAATCAAATTGAAAGGAGCACCATGTAGGTATGCCCATTTTTTTTATTGTATTTATAAAATAATACAAAAAATATATAATATTAATAATGAAATTTTTGGAGAATCAATCATTTTGTTCATTCTTAATTATTATTCCCCCCCCTAAGAAATTTTGCATTCAACCCCCCCCCTCCCAGAAATGTAGCCTTTAACTCCCCTCTCCCCCCCCCAACAGAAATTTAACCTTGCACCGCCCTTAAATTCGAATCGGCACGGACTAGACCTCTCGTTTCAAGTAACCCCAATAAAAAATTTTACGGATTTAGGTCCGGTGATGGTGAAGGCCATAAAAATGGTACATCTGAAGGCCAAACCAACTGGGTAGGGGGAGGAGTCACATCCGTTTATAGAGATGGCCGTAGCGGAGTTCACTGCATAGTGCGCAGAACACTAATCGCTTTGGAACCAATTAGATTTCATCTCTCCAGTGAACTCTTTTAGAGATCATTTCATTTTCAACTTTTTTGTTATTTAGTTTCATTTATGGTATTCACATAAAAGTTATGAAATGCTTTAACCCATTTTGGAATCTGCATGAAAGGAACATATTATTTCAATTAACGTGCTCAAACTTTCACGAAATAAATTTCGTCTCACATATATTTTATGATGAAATTTTTCTGATGAAAATCTTTCATTAGTACAATGTGTCATGCATTTTCATTGAAAGATTAAGGGTGGAACGCTCTTTGCTGATGCGAGGTATCTTAGGATTATCCATTTATTCTAGGACACCACCTATATACTGATTGTATCCCACTACCTGCAAAATATCGAATGAGTCACATTTGTGATACAGTGACTTATTTTACCCCCACTGTAATTTGTGAACGCTTTGAGCGTCATATATCCTTTATATTGACATAACGACTTGGCGCTGCACAAGATCGTCAGAAAGATATTGAAGTGAACCCATATGATAATTTTTATACCTACTCTATGATAAATAGATTTTATTAATAATTTTTTTATAAACTTTATTGAAGTGAATACATAAAAACCATTAGCTTTGTGAAATTCATATATGTAATATTTTTTGATAATTCAAAATTCCTATTAAAACAAGAGAATAATTTTATACAAGCTGCTTGATCATAAAAATATTTCATCATAAGAAATTAGATGAAATACACTTTTCAAAACTATTTTCATCAGGACTTATTCTCACACTATCTTGTGAGCCTTGTCTCTGCATGCTGGTCGATCCATTGCAAGTGCTCATATTTTCCTCGAATGGTGAAGTTTCATGATTATCTGACAAACTATTTCCTGATATTGGAAGTCCCAACAGAAGTCTTACAATGTCGTTCAATTGCTTTGATTCCTTTATTTGGTAGTAAATTGCCTGGGCATCATTCAGGATTTTCTCAACATTCAATCTTCCACAGAGGTCGTTGATGTGCTACAATCAACGATAAAGTTGAACAGTGATTCATTAACGAAGATATACAAATATACCTTTAGTATATCTGTGAATCCATAATTGTTTTCCATCAGAGTTTGCTTCTCTTGGGTGAGAATGGCACAGCAAAGTAACAGGTGGAAATTCTCACAAGGAAAACCTGTCCAGAGGACCTCCCAAAGTGACATACAATCTTCTTCACTAAGTTCTCTTTTAAACCAAACTAACAACCAGCGGAAACAGAAGAACATATTTCCTGAATCGTGATTATTGAAATAAGAGGCAAGATCTGGATCTATAAAGGCAATAAGTGTGAATAAATTACTCAGCTGTTCTTTCATTCCATTTTGATCCGCATCAAAATTCGAACTCTGCAGAAACAATGGTTAATTTGAATTCATCCAAGGAGACAAACCAAGTATCTTATTTATTTCATTAACGGATAAAGGCTTACCAATTTGTTCATGAATCCCACAAAGCACCAAAAAGCATCAACTTCACTCTGCATCAAGTGTAGAATTGGAGCGAGAAGATCACTCATTCCTTGAACATAACCTAGATCAAAGTTGTACATAACATATGTCATCAAGATGTCATTAAGAATTTGAAGGTTAGGGTTATTGTCACCCGCATAAAAGTCTATTGTTCTATCTGTTCTACTGACATCTTTTTCTATTTGTGATTTTCTTTCTCTGTAATCTGTGAAATTGTCTTCTTGTGTCTTAGTCATTGTCTTCCACTGTAATTTCATGGAGAAGTAGTCGTCATTCTTTTGTGATATTAATTTTTGGCGTTCAGCCTTTGAACAGTTCCAAGGGTAGTAATCCAAAAGATATTTCCAAACCTCTTTTCTTAATGAAGGTGTTATCCCCTAAATTAAAAATTTTATAAGGTCGAATAGTACTTTATTACTTTTCTTACCCCTTGAAATATTATGAGTTTTAAGCATTCAGAGTCTTCAATTCTTTCCTCATGATCTTGTACCCCAAGCCATTGGTCTAATGTCAAAGGTTTTCCTCTAGGAAAATCTCTCCGCTTTGGTAAGTGAGGCACATCTATCACTTCATAGTCACCTTGCGAATGACTGGTAGAGGTACTTCCACATTCAGTTATGCTTTTATTAAGAATTTCCTTAACGTCATCACTGAGCTCCCTTTGTTCCGGACTCCTATAAACTAAATTCAAATCTAATTTATGAATTCACAATATCCGAGATTTATTAACCTAAATCTGTGATCTTAGCAAAAGCCTCAAAAGTAGCGACCATAGGCCTCTCCTGAAAATCATCCCATAATTTCCAAACACAAGGGCTGTCTGTATAAACATTCAATTCGGCAAAGGATCTATCCATTTTCTCAAATTCAGGATTGGTTTTATCCAGGACAACTAATAGATGCTTATCTCTTCTCGAAGGAATTGTCTGTACTAGAGATTTCAAAAAATTCACGAAATGCTCACAATTACCATGTTGAAATAGATAAGTACAAATTTGCTCTGATTTTCCATCATTGAAAGTTAGCCTCCTATTTTTGTCAGAAACTCTGAAGCTTTTTATTTCTTCAAAGTTAACTCTGAGGTACTTTGATCGATTTTTATACTCTGGTGGTACAGAACCACTTAACGTTCTTATTCGTCTTTCCACAGTGTTAACTACTGCCCATTCCTGATCTTGGATATCTGAATCTACAGTTACATCTATTGGTTTCCACTCAATATATTTATTTCCATCAGAATACTCAGTTATCATCAATGTACCAACAGATTTAACAAAGCTTATGAAGGAAGCAGCGGCTGAAAACAACAATACTCCATCTTGTACAAAGAGTTCATGTACATCTTCAGTTTCAGAATTATCACTCATGATTGATATGATAGCATTCAGAAGCAGAACACCCGATACATGTAAACAAAAGCAGAATGAATCAGAATAGAATATAACCACGTCACTTAATCTTTTCGGGTTAATGACATAATAGTGTCCTTTGTTAAGACTATGTATGTGTACTATGTCTATGATATTCCTTTTTCCTATATTCCTGGAATAATTGTGGAAAACGATGTTAATTCAAATGATTACGAAGAACGCCTTTTGTTATTATGAGATATTTGGAGGTTGACAACTAGGGATGGGATGGCAACCGTCCATCGAAATGATTGAAATAAAAGCATCGATGTTTTGTTATCGACATCGACATATCGAAATAAGAAGTAAGGGGCATGAAAAAAAATCGTAATCATCTTATCATCAGAGTGGCATTTTGAATATTGGATGTTTTGCGAGCTTTCAACAAAGCATAATTCATTAGCATTCAATTGCTTTACATTGTAACTCCGCTTACTTTCTAAAACGTAAGAAACAATCCAACGCTTCCTATTTATAGTCTCTTCAAACTAATTTATACACATAAAATTTAAAAATTGTTTATGTTTTCATTTACTGAAAAAGAACCTGTGCACTTTTTGAAAAAACTTGATCGGCGGGGTATCCAATAATGCTGTTGATAGGCTCCATTTATAAATCAAATTATTATTTATACAGAATGTTTTCATGACTTTTTGACAGGAGAATTCATCAAAATAAATGATTATATAAAACATTCAAGATTGCGGAGCAAATTTCCTCGACAAATGCCGCGCCTCGGTTAGATCAGATGATCAAAGGAGTGCAGTACGTTGATTTTGAACGGTACTATTTTGTTTTTTATTCCTTTCTTGAGTATGTCAATTATGGCTCATGATGGGGAATTCTCCTCAATCTGGGTTATCACAGCATATGCAAGTTTGAACTGAATAATTATGAGTTTCATTCATGAATTTTTCAAATGCACCGCGGAAACTATTCAAAATCTTTCTTAACACGTTGACTGTCCCATGCATCACATATGATTCATAAAGATTTTCGCCAGGCGTCCATGAGTCGTATGTGATTCATTGATTCATTTGACGTTCAAGATAAATATGGTTACTTTTCATGAACGCTGCAGTGTGGTCGGTTCATATGGGCTGAACGTCTTGTAGAAATATGTATTGATAACCTCAATCATAATTAATCATACATGATTCAAGAAACATCAGCATCAAGCCTTCCATTGGACTTGAAAATTTTGAACATGAACACTTCCAAATGGCTGCAGAATTAATTTTTTCATAGAATATATATTTTATCACTCAAAAGCAACCCTTATCTTGGGATAAATGTGTTGGGCGTGGGGGGTGAGAAAAAAATTAGCATGGGGACAGTCAACGTGTTAAAATACGAGGTTTTAAAATTTAAATCGCTTTGTTTCTAGTTTACGATTTGGCAACAGCGCCTACTAGAAAATAAAAAGAACAATGGCTTGTTCATGAAATAACAGCTGTTGATTTACCTACTCCCTGGCGAGCCTCAACAGCAACCGGCCATAAAAATCCAATAAAATTTTACGACCTTCCTCTTTCGTCGCAAACTTCATAGGCAGTCATAATTGTCTATCTCGTCAAGATAGTGTATTTGTTACCAAATTTAATTTTGGATGAATTCGATCAGATTTGGCAGTAGCTGATCAATTTTTCAGGCTCAATACAAAGATGTGCAAGTATTAATTGTTGCTGTTCAACAAAACTTTGATAATTCACTTCATGAGTGAAGACTTCATGAAAAATTTTTGTTGAATTGGGAACACTGAATAAAGTAAAGTGTTGGACGACCTCTGTTTGGTTTGAATTTTTTGATCTTCTAGTTTTGCTCTAATATCAGTACAAACGTTAACCAGTTCACAAAATCACACCTCATTTCGAAAACTGACGGTTGCTATTGATTGAATTTTATTTGTCTGTACTTCCATTACAGTTCTTTATTAACCCAAATCCTTTCGTGAGTAAAATGTAACTCAACTCTTAAAAACCTTATTATTATTATTTTTGATTTATTTTTTCAAGCTACTCAAACTGCCAGCTTAATATTTTAGAAAGATTATAGAGTTAACTCTATAATTTTTGCTTTTATGCGTGTGTATCAAATACTCTATTCCAGTTTTAGAACCGGAGCTCTTAAAATTATTGCTTTTTTTACTGGAACAATGAGCAAGATCCTCATCTCACATCGTCGACCAAGTGCCGAAACCTTGATAATCTGAGGGGAAGGAAATTAAAAAGCTGACTTGTCGATTGTTCTGAAGGGGCCCTTTCCTACCGCGCATATTGAAGTACATTACAACAGGCCTCTTTAAACCCCCAAAAGGATATTGTTTTAAAGTTCAGTTCGTGTTACATGCCTTTCCTTAACGTTTTGGTATGAAAAATTCCATCTGGAAGGTTTTGCTGCGACATTTTCAGTTGGGAGATGATGAATTTGAATTTGTTTCAGAAACACGTGTGCATTATTTTCGTGTCTGTGGGTCTTATCACTCTCTACATAAGTATGAAGGATCCATTGTTAGTCCCCAACAAAAAGCCGTATAATTCCTTCGTGAATGACACAAATTTCATGAGCGATTTCGATTACGCGAATGGAAATCCTTCTTTCGAAAATTATTCTTTTTTCCAGACGAATCACCTATCGAACGCGTCGTCGAATAAGAGAAAACTTGTGAATATTTTGGGACTTTTTGAGTTGTCAACTAAGTGGGGTGTGAGAAAGGAGGGTGAAAGTGAAATATTAGCTGCCCAAGTTGCTATACAACATATAAATGAAATGAACGTGTTACCAGGTTACAGGTTGAAGTTAATAGTGAATGATACCCGGGTGAGTGATTCAATTCAATCAAGTTAACGAGTGATACGTAGTCTTGGGAGCGTATATACGGTTTCATATTGATTACTTTATACATATTGTCACGTGTGGAATGAAGTGACCCCTAATATACACATCTTTGGCATTGGAATACAGCATTTTGATGTCAAACATAGGTTGTTGAACACGATGGATGTATTTGAATCATAATATGCATACACCTTATCTCTTCTTCTTTCATATTTTCAACGTCAATATCTGTGATTTCTCCTGTTATTATCTTTCAATCGAAATAAAACCTACCTATTAACATCAACATTGCTTTAGCTCTCATATGAAAAAATTCACAAATTTGTACACATGTACCAAGGACGAAAAAACTGTCTATTACAGTCAAACCTGCAAATTGATAGCCGAGGCGCAGCGGAGGATAGCAAGCAGGCGAGACAATATAGACAGTTTTTTGCCGAGGTGCATTTTACATTTTTTCGTCGAGGTTCACATACCTTCATGAAAGTAAGAAGTTACCCGTTTTATGTCCTCATCTAGGTGTCCGTAATTGCCAAGTCATGGCACCTACCTAATTCACTGGTAAACTCTAGCCGACTTCGAAAAAAAATTAATTTGACAACATCAAATGACGGTTACTCTGTCACAGGCACTTATGTTTTCATGAAATTCTGTATTCACACTATACCTATTGATCCAATCGCCCCGGGATCTAATATATTGCTTGGTGACAAACAGCTGGACGAAAAGTTAATCAGTACGAAAAGTGAATCAGGACGAAAAGTACTCGCCTTCAAAAATAGTCTACTTTTCGTTCGAAAATAAGTACGTAAAATGTAATTTTTCGTTCAGGTCGACGGAAAAAGTATTTTTTCACTGAAAAATTTTAACAGTAGATTCTTGAGGTCAAAAGATGCACTTTTTTTCTTCACCATTTTTTCCGAATCGGCTTGGTTTGAAAGATACAGGCTGAAAAACCATAAAATAATGTTATTTTTAATTCTGAGTATCTCACGAACGGTTTTCTCGAGTGAAAAGAATTTCGTTTTCATTTATTTGAGAAATCTTTTTCGAACACAAGATATCACCCGTGTCTTTCAGTTTTCTCATTATGACCATCATCAGGCAGTTTCTGCTATTCTCACTAGGTTCTTCCTGAGGTGACAATGCCCTGTAAGGTCAGTAGGTGTAGCATATTCTTGCTAAAATCCAGATGCTCCTTATAACCTCTCAAAATCCTTGTGTATTTATTATAAATCTTCTCTTTTTTTCTTTTCGCCAGTAATTCTTATAGGCTTCATACGCGGTTATCTTTTGTATTTGTTTCTCAACTTATTTGTTTTGAACCTAAGTGTTTATTGTATCAAAAGTTTTTTTTTTCCTCAGGGAGTGGAATAACAGAGGTCTTACACCGATCTACTACACTCTGTGATAGTTAAAGAGTTGAAATTTGCAATTTTTATCTTATTGTTTATTGTTTCATGACACCCAAGTATGAGTTCTATTTAAACACAGTTTGAAATTCACAATTATTGATTCAATACGTAATCCGATACATTTAACATATTATGAAGAGAATAATATGAAAGGAATTATGCTTCAAGAATTGGAAACGTTGTTTATAAAAAGAGACTTTTCAGTGTTGCTGCAAACTTATTTATAACAGAGTTGTACTCTATAGTAGCAGCCATATAGCCATATAGGTGGGCATATGCATCGAGTCTTCCCAATAATTAGAACCTAAGACCTAAGATAAGAGATTAATTCCATTGAGAGTGTAAGCGAAATATGTCCATCTTGTCACTCATTACAAATTTCCCATTGTGCACAATTTTTTCAGTGTGATCCAGGCATAGGAGTAGATCGCTTTTTCTACGCTCTTTATTCCAATAAAAATATTCTTGTTTTACTTGGATCTGGTTGCTCAAATGTCACCGAGCGTTTAGCGAATATTGTACCATACTGGAATATTCCGCAGGTGAGTATTCAGTTTCATGAATTGATGATTTCAACCTTGATCTTGAACAGCTCTGAAAAAAAAACAAGAAATAAATTACTTCACACTTCCTTAAAGAACGTAGAATGTCGATCCATGGTTTAGTTGCAAATTTGTGGTAGAATTTTGAGGTGACTTCTCTCAATCAATTGTAATATTTTTTGTCATATAGCTTTGTTCGTCAAGACCTGCTTATTTGTCAAATTTTTGACCATTCGAGTTGCATTAAAACGTTTCAATATTTTAGTAACCTTTTAGAAACTATCATCAATACTATAGGAGGAGTCCCACTTATCCGGCATATCCAGATTTATAATCAGACTGTATAAGATGCTATACTATGATCCCTATCAATTGTGGAGCAGTGTATTTCAGTTATTTCTCAAAGGGCTCATGCTTTCAGATCTCCTTCGGCTCAACCTCTCCAAACCTCAGCGATCGAAAGAAGTTTCCTCTATTCTTTCGAACGATTCCACCGGATTCTTCACACAATTCTGCCAAAATTGAGTTCCTCAGGCATTTCGGTTGGGAGGTCGTCATTTCTTTCACACAGAGTGAAAATGTTTTCCTTCTGCCAATCAATAACCTGGTCAAAGAATTGGAAATGGCCAATATATCTTGTAGAGCAACTATAACCTTCTCTGTCGATAATTACAAAGAACAGCTGAAAACACTGAAGGTTGGTATTTTATAGAGTGTGTCCATGTAGCTTCGCTGCATGGGTGAAACCATGGCACTGTCCATAAAGCATTATACCTAAAATTTGAGAGAATATCTAGTTATCCTAATATATAACTAATTGCCGTCTTCTTTGATGCAAGGTTCTTCTAATTTTTCAGGATTTGGATGTACGAATAATTCTAGCAAGTTTTTCTTCAGCATTGGCTGGTACTATATTTTGTGAAGTAAGTACAGATCTGAATGCAGCACAAGAATTTATGGTTGTAATTTTTTTATGGACATTTTGAAAGGTGCATTTCTTTTTTTGAAACTTTGAGTTTTTTACTGCAATATCTGAAACACAAGAAATGAATTTTTTCATCAAATTGCTGTATTTGTTCTGTTCGAATGAAGATATATTAATTGATGATATCTGTTAATAATATGCGAAAATATTTGGATATTCAACGAAGAATAATCTGGGTTGCCTATGGCAAGATGTTTGAGCCTTCGGAATACTGATTTAGATTTCGTTAGACACGAATATTGTTATGCTCTGCCATGTATCTAATTTAATCTAGAATCCTTTAATCCGTCTCTGTTTGTAAGGTATTCCACCTGCAAATGCATCGCGAGGATTACGTGTGGATCCTGCAGGATCATCAGGAATCGTGGTGGAAATCTCCCTGGAAAACCGAAGATTGCAAAGTGGAGCAACTGAAGCAGGCGACTGAGGGCTTAATTTTGGTTTCCGATGTCAATGAGGTTGTGGATAACGAAACCTCGGCTTACGGATTGGTATTTGAACTTCTCTAATTAAAACATTCTAGCATGTCAACAATCGATGTTATAGCACCCGCTTTCGCAAGTTTCTAGCTTTGCAAGTGTGGATTCTGAGCGTAACAGAGCGTTCGTACGGCGAAAGCTTTATCAAATGATTAATTATTTCAAGTTTCGCAACATAATTGTTGGCCGTTGTACGTATGTGCCTCCCGTGTGGTTTCAGATGTCATTCTGTTGTCCGTTGCGAGTGGAAGGACTCCGTTTCGCTCTAGTCAAATTAGTCCAAAAATTAGAACATTCTCCGGCAACATATTGAATCCACATATTTTGTAAATATTTTTTTCTTGTATATGTAACTGGCAATGACATTCTACATATACAGTGCGAGTCCCCAACTTGGAATAACTTGAGTAAATCAAAGACAGTTTTTTCTTGATATGTATTGGCCTGGGAGGTTGGTATTCCTTCGATGTATTGTATCTAGAATTCTCGAGAACTTTTGATAGATTTCCATATCGAAGACACTTACATAAACTCCAACACCTGGGCATTAGGCAGGTGAAATACTATCTTGGATAAAAGCCTCTCTATCCAATCATTATTATAGTCTGCGATTCATTACCTGCTGAGAAAACAGTCACTTCTGGAGTTCCACAGGGCTCCATCTTCTTCTTCTAGGTGCGGGGCCCCACTGGGCCGAACTGAGGCCTCGTGACCAATTGTTCGTTCGCTTGTAGTTGGAGAAACTCAAACTCTGTGACATGCTGACAAAATCGCCACAAGTCTACAGAGAGGAGTCCCTCTCACCATAGCAGTTATGGGTGTTGTGTTTCCTAGGTTTGTCATCCTTAAGTCTTCAAGGTTGCTGCAGAAGAACAGAATGTGTTCAACTGTTTCATCCGTGCTCCTGCTCCAGCGGCACAGGGAACAGCTTGTCAATCTCATTCTATTTGAGTGTTTATTAAACAAATGGCCAGTCATTGCTCCATTCACTAGACTCAGTTGTTTCCTCTCAAGAGCTAAGAGTTTTTTGACCTCAGGCAAAGAGGATGGTCTCTCAATGAGAAGCCTCGACTGTTTGAGACCACTTCTCATGCTCCATTCAGAGGAAAACTTCCTGTCTAGCCATCTATTGAAGAAGTTCTTGACGCCGGTCCCGGACCAACAAAAGTTGAGCGGGCTGCCCGCTTTGCAAGTATGTCTGCCATCTCGTTTCCCGGAACTCCTGCGTGCGCCGGGCACCAGAAAACTTTCACAATGTTATCAGAGCCTAGCTCCCGCAGCTCCCTGCATTCCTCTACTAGGTGTGAGTTAACTCTTTCCTCAGAAAAGGATTTCAGGGTTCCCTGACTGTCACAACAAATATAGATGTGTTGGCCGGAGTAGGTACCCTCTAGTGTGCAGACCAAAACAGCCTACAGTTCAGCCTGCACTATGGAACAAACCTTTCCTAGAGGGATGGACAGATTTAAACGAGGTCCCACAATTCCCACTCCAGTCCATGTGGGCATCATAGAGCCATCGGTGAACCAAGTGGGACCTTCAGGCTCAAGAAGCCTGTTTGGTGTAGACCATAGGTCCCTGTTAGGGATAATTACCCTGTAGGGTTCGGCAAAGTAGAAGCTTGTGCCCGCGCAGCCCCCTCTATGGAGAAAGAATGCGTTGGCATCCTTCACCATCTTCAGAGCCCTCGCGTGCTTCCTGAATAGTCCTTTACCGCGCCATTGTCCCCGTTCCCAAACTCTAAGAGCTGTCTGCATAGCCACCTGTGTAACTACAAGGTGTTAAGGAGGTAAGCCCAGCAGACACTCCATAGCTGCCGTAGGGGTGGATCTCAGAGCGCCTGTGATGGTTAGACATGCGTTCCTCTGACATCAAGTCATAATGTTGCGGCTGCAGTTCTTCCCCATGGAAGTACACCACAACAGAGATGCGTAGGTAAGGATAGGGCTCATCACTACACTGTACAAACAGTGCATGATGTGTGGTTTGAAGCCCCATCCTTTACCAAGCATTCTTCGAGTAGACCAAAAAATTACATTAGCCTTGCTTGATTGAGTCTCAATGTGTTTGTTCCATATTGGGCACCATTTAATTTGTGTACGTCTCCCCTTTCCAGTCCGTTCTACTGTAGATGGTCTATGTTTGCCACAAAAATCTACAACTTTACCGTCAGAGAGCCTACAGCGTGATCTAAATACTGTTAGAACAACCCTCGAGTAACATAGTGATAGTGGACCTATGAAAGTTGTATCCAGTCACTGTGATCCGAGCATGTGTTTCACCCATTTGTGTGAAGGCTAAACAATCGGCTATGCTGTCTACGAAACGTTCAGGTTTAAGATTACCTGAAGGGTATATTAAGTCACACTGGGTACGAAATAACAAACTTTTATTCAGTTCGAAGATGAAGAAATCTGAACTGCTGTCACTACTGATCTCTCTGATATCAACTCAAATCATTCCAAGTTAGAGACCAGCACTGTATGTTAAAAGTACGTTTCGATTTCATCTGGACTCTTTCTTTCTTAGGCTTCTATATTAGTACCTACGTGATATCCTGATATAAGGAAGAATAAGTTTCGGATAAAAAGACTACCTTTTTGATAAAAAACGCGTTAAAAGAGGGACCTCTTTGAACCCTCTCTTTGAAATCCCATGCAGAGCTATTCCAAAACAAAATTGATATTTTTATAACCGAGCAATCTTCGAATCTATCGTCTAACTTTTGAATATCAAATCCTTTTCCTTTGCCTCAAACAATCTGTTCTTTAAAGCTAACGACAAAAGGGCCAATATTGGTACGATTAAACACTAAATAAGCATAAATATTTCTTAAGCAGAAAATTCATTAACAGCGACAATTATAATAAATAAGTATATTGATACTAAAAAATGAACACTATAAATAACCAAATCCTCGAATGAAGGAATCCAAATCACATTGTGAAGCTCAAAAAAACTGGAAGATAACGATGACCTGCCTTGTCAATTTTAATGTTTCCTCGTTTATGTAAACTAATATCTTCATTTCACTATGTGATGAACAACTTTGATCGCAACGTCTTCCATAAACTCATCATCTTACGATAATAATCCAGATGAAGCACCGGGGAAAACCGATCTTTCACGTTGAATATAATTGGGGATTCACACAATGTTCGATGACGGTAGGATTACCAAAGGAACTCTATTATTGGAGTGATTGAAGGTTGATTGTGTATAATAATGGACAAACGATCGCCTTATTCTCTGTTCGTCTTGCACAATAATTTAAGTCTATCTGAAATTGGCGTCAAAACTTCATTATCTAGGAAAAAACATTGCATTTTCCATTTGGTTGCCGATATGTGTTTTCTTACTAAGACAATATTATACAGGCTGTCTGTAAACAAATGCGAAGGATTCAGGGAGATGATTCCTCGGGGAAAATAAGCAGGGGTAGTTCCTATAAAAATTTTTCGAAATCGACCTCCTTTCAAAGATACAGCCTTTGGAAGGCGATGACGAGTTGACAGTTTTTAAATTTTTTTACGGGTTCTAAGAAACACTGAGTCATAAAACTATAAATAATATGAAGTTGATGTTACTCACACAACTTTTATAGATCTCATAACTTTATTATTAGGGGTTGAAAATCCCAACCCTTTCCTTTGAAAATGTTTTCGTGGGATAGATTTTCGAAAAATAAAATTCACTTATGGTTTCCCATTCAATTCTGGGGAAAAAAGGCACAAAAAAGGTGGTTTTGCAGAAAATTCAGAAATACGTATTCGTATCGCTCCAAGGTTTGTCTACTCATATTGTCATCACAACCAATACTATAGGTTTTTTGTGAGTTTTTTTTGGTACCTATAGTATTAATTATTTTGTCAACATATAATGTTTCATATTCCTGCTGTGTGCGAAAAAACCATACCACTGAATGTATTTGCCATGATTCACATGCATCCCTGTAAAAAACACTAGAACTGATTGTAATATGAAGCTATGAATGCTTCTCATCAAGCCCCAATCAAACACTGCATTCGTGTCGCAGAAAACTCTTTCGAATTGCAGAACACCCACGTTGTGAACATCGCAAAAACTTCCAGGAATAATTCAACCACTAACACCAATTAATTTCAGCTTTGTGGACGCAATCCAAATAATCATGGCATTAAGTCAGAGAGTGTGTAGGATGGGATCGTTGCCAGTGAAAAGTCAGAACAATTAGTGGCACAATCGACTGCAGACTCAATTAACGGATAGTCGAAAATAGCATATCATCTTGGTATTTCGTAAAATCAGCCGATCAACTGTGAAATTGAATCCTACGTTTCGATATATCGTTACTATGCCAGTATGCCACAACAAATTTATTGCGAAGAAAACTTCCAGCAACCCTGCAATTCGAAAACTCATATATGAAGGCTAATTTTTCATTTCACTTCGCACTTCCATCATTTAGTGATGCACATTCTTAAGATGTATGGACAAGTCATAGCTTTGACCGCCAGGTTCATTTGATCTTAGCTCCATGAATTCATTTCGCGTCTGTAAAGAGAATTGTGGCTATGTTTAGCATCCCAGTGCTGGATCATCTAGTTGGAGAACCGATGATGCTAAATCGGGATTTACAGCGTCGTGGAGACCTAGTAGATTTTAAAGAGCAGATGGTAGAGAGGAAAAAAAGGTTCTATGATGTATGCACTTTCAGAGGTGGGAAAGCGTCTGCAAGTATTCAAAGATGTGAAAAAAATCGTCAGGTGTACATACTCGAGCGTGTCAGATTAAGATATTTTATATGCCCTCCGCGTCTCTGAATATAAATTCATTTTAATCTGACAATTTTCGTGGGAGGAGGGGGCTGGCCGTACGAAAGAGTTGAAAATGGTAAAAAAAAAATTTTTTTTTAGCGTGTCAGATTTTTTGAGGATATGTATATTGTACCCAAAGGAAGCTACTTTCCAAGGGACTGACAATTCGGACGCAAGGTCACAGCGGTCCTTTGAAAATGCAAAAAAAATCGTTTCTTGTACAGGGTGGGCAAATTTCGATGTTTTAGCACTACAGCTTTTAAAACAGAGGAGATAGACAAAATCTGATACATAACTTTGTCATAGTCATAGCTTCGTAATAAAAAATCCTGCTAAAAAGCCGAGCACGCCACTGGATTCTACGTAAAAAAGTGCCTGTATAATGTTTCAATTTCAGAGCTCTATCATCAGTGTTAGCGGAGATATAAATTATTTTCGATATCGCCACTTTTCCAATTTTTGCTTATAACTCGAAAACAAAAGAAATTGGCCGAAAATGACTACTACTATTGTTAGTTCCTCAGAAGAAGATAACGAGAATGGGGTATCAGATTTTGTGTATCTCCTCTGGTTTAAAAACTGTAGTGCTAAAACATCGAAATTTGCCCACCCTGTACATATTCGAGCGTGTCAGATTTTTATACAGATGGTTGATCTTGGTGTTGCAGACGTGTTGACCCATTAATCTGACAATAATCGGGGGGGGTTTTCAATCTGACACTTTGACGATGATAACAAGGCATTTTTTTTAAATATCTCCCTTCCTGTACCTCTAATCGTTTCTGTATTCATTATGAAAGTTGTATATAATGAAATTCTATACAACTTTTGTCTGAAGCAATCTTTCATACCCTTCGCCGTTTTCGAGCTAGAGGGTGATGAGGGCGAGGAGCTTAGGCACACATGCGAAAGGCCAAGGTCAATGTAGAAACCCAGTCTAATGTACATTTATCGCCATATTTTTGAGAACGTTTTAGTATACCTCGCGGTTAAGGACTGAGTTGCAGTACACTTACTCCACTCTGTATTTATTCTAGTAACTATATGGTATTGCAATAGACTGCAGCCAGTTCCATTTACATGGATAGGTTAAAAACCTATCAACAAATGCTTGTTTTGAGTCTTGCGAAAGAATAAAATCGATCGATGTAAGCAAATATGCTCTACACAGTATCACTAGCTAGAGCTAGCTTGTGGTATAGTTTAGGTACTGCTGGGAGCTCATTTGATTTTAAGTTGTAGAAATTAAAAGTAGAAACTAGAAGACGAGGAAATAATCCTTTAAAAATAAGGGACAAGATAGTAACCATAGAATTATTTCACTCAAGAGCGAAATCATACCCTAGTCAAAGATAGAACCTCATGCGTATACATACAGTAACATTGGGAGCTTCTCTGAAATATTCATTTCCCATTTATCGTCTAAAACTGTCTATCTGTCTAAAACTCATTCATTGTGTTAATAGTGTTCCTGTCCATGTTTCAGAGTGACTATTCCTTAGAAACCTTCAATTCGACGGTGAAATCGAAATTTATCAAGTACGTCTACGATGCCGTATGGGCCATAGCTTTGGCCCTCAGAGGAAATAGGTTAATTACATGCAGCACTTCGAAATATTATTACCACCGCAGAGGAGAGATGGTTGCTCAATTTGTGGAGGAGATGGAATCGTTAAGTTTCGCAGGACTTTCTGTAAGTTCTAGGCTGAAGCCAATTATTTCGGTATCTCAGAAACTCTCCATTGATTAACCGAGCTAAATTGTTCTTTGTTGATTAGTAAAGCCGATTGGTTGTATAATTCACTTGTCTGTTTGGAGCCCCATAAACATAATCATATATTTATAAGCAAAAGTTGCTGGGTGAAACGCTTTATTTTTACCAGTTTTACAATTGAATACACCCTGTATAAGATTTGGTACATTTGGATAAAATTTAATTATTTATTCTTTATATTCTTAATACAAGAATAAACATCAAGGCAAGTTTGATTCAAGCATCCCTTATCTTATATTTATGCTGCATTTCATCCAAGAGCACACAAGTTCCCTTTTAAATTTGAGAATAAAATGTAAAGACACTCCGAATTCTGTGAAGGAAGTCTGTTTCAGGGACCCGTTCGATTTTCTGGCCCAGATCGTGTGGGAAACTCACTCTTCACTCAAATTCAAGGTTCTTCCAGATATTTTTCCCATTTCATCAAATGAAATGATCATTTTTTCAGGCGGAGGAAAACTCCAAATTGCTGTATACGAATCCGACGTTGACAAATTGAATTTTGGATGTATAAATTGCTTCCCAGTGATATGGAAACATGGAAAAGTCCCAATTGCCCAACGGATTGTGAAAGTTATAATATTGAAAATGCCGCTTTTCCTTTACTACATGGTTTGTTCAACAACATGCATGGGAATTATGGCTTCTATGTTGTTCCTTTACTTCAACCTGAAGTTTCGGGCTGTTAAGAATTTGAAGTTATCCAGTCCCAAACTGAACAACGTGGCAGTTCTTGGATGTATTCTAGTATACTTTTCAGTTATACTCATGGAAATTGATAAGATTATTGAGGTTTCTAGGAAAACTTTCACCGGATTTTGTACTGTGAGTAACATAGGTACTAGAATTAAACTCCTATTAGACGAAAGGCCAATGTCTAGTGACAATAATTCTAGAGTCTTGAAACTTTTGATTTCGTTATTGTAGAAGATCATCATCATCATCATTATCATCATCATCATCATTTGTTTATTTGTCTCAAATTTTCACAATAACAGGTTGACAGTATTATAAACAGACAAAAAGGACCACACAACGATTTAGAAACCGATGCACAGAATAACCTGTGTTGTGTGGCCCATGGGTGAGATGATAAATATTCCTGATTTCTCAATAGCCACCAGTGCATATCAGTATCATTGAAATTTATAAACATTCATACCATTGTCCATTATCAATGGAATGAAATCCTTATATAGATAAATAAAAAAATCATCATTAAATAAAATACCTCTGTACCGATACATCAATGTATAAAAAACATCGGTGTCTACCAAAATTTAACACATTTTCGAAAGTGGCTATCTCTTGAAGTACTTATTTGATTCAGATGATTTTTTGTGAACTTTAATGTGAGAATATTCTTCATATTTTAATTCTACATTACAACTGAGATTGAAGAGGGTATAAAAGGATACAAATATTTTTTAACTGGAATTATCCATATCCTGCATCAATGACAACATGGGGTGTCAACTAGTGTCAAAATCAAGCCCCATGAACATTTTGGATTTTCGTTTATGATATTATTTCCGTTATCGCAAAAGTTGCACGCTTTCGAAGAAAACGCTGTAAATGCAGTAGTCAAATATGCAATTTCAAAACATCGAGATCAGTTCTCTTGGTGTGGTTTATGATCTTTATGCCAACAAAAAATTCTCCTAATTCGCTAATTTTCGTCATTTTAATCATTTAACACTGTAATCAAGTTATACAGGAGTGTCTCTGACTCGTACAAATATTTTAACAGTAGATTCTTGAGGTCTAAAGAAATACATTCCCAATACCATTTTTTCCGATTACGCCATGATAAAAAGATGAATGAATCTGTTCAAAGCAAATATTATGATTTTAAGTTTGAACTAGTGATTATGTACAATTGTGAGTTCGAACTGAAAGTTGAAATGCCTACAGATACGTATGACCCCGTCATATTGCGGATAAAGGAAAAATCTAACATAGGGTTTTCCGCAGAAGCGTTCACACCAGCGTGGGAATGCACGTTCCACGTCACGTCAGAACAATTTGAATGATTCCGCGGAGAATCGTATGTTAGATCTTTGAATCATGCGCATTATGACGTGGTTCACGTCAAGTCAGAGTATTCTGTAGGCACCTTTATACATAATTGTCAGTTTGAACTGGATCATGATATCTATAATTTTTGACTGAATTCCTAAAGGCTCGACTGACACGTTATATGAACGTGTAATAAAATGAATTCAGTTCGGAATTCCTCATCAACATTAAGGATCAAAAGGTGTCTGAATTGAAAGGGAGGAGAAAAACAAATGATATTCTTCAAAGAGTGCGTAATGCTGCATGCTCATCGGAATTTCCAGTAGCCTAGCCGGCCCATCAAATATGTTATCAATTCCATCTGAACGGATCCCTGACGAAATCTCATAATCATACTTTCAGGCCAAAGCGTTCCTTTTGTCAGCCGGATTTTCCCTGGTCTTTGGATCGATCTTCGCTAAAACCTACAGGGTTCATAAGCTTTTCAACAATTGCAGAACAAGCGTCGTTAAAACGAAATTCTTGAAAGATACACACTTGATTGCTCTCATCTCGACTCCTGTTGTTGTCGACGCAATCATCTTGTCTCTGTGGGTGGTGATCGATCCGTTGGACAGGAAGCTGCACAACCTGACGTTGAATTTTATCGGTAGAAGCAACGTGGTTTATCAGAATCAGGTGAGTTGCTTTCATAATAATACGAAAATTTTTTTTTTATTAGACTTCGTTGAAACAGAAAGCATTAACTATCGGGTAAGTCACAACAACAGGTCTTATTATGTGTAATTTTTATTGATAAATCATAGCTTTTGATCAATGTCTTGATCTTCTTCAGTGATATTCATTGTGAAGTTTTCTTAAGAGGAGTTTATAACACGGGACTTTCTCGCCATTCGTATGAGGGGGAAAGACTACCAGAATGTGGGGTGTTGCTGCAACACTTGAACGATGAGTAGAAGTTACGAATAGTATAATACAATGGTTTCCACTTTCGTTGAAAAGATGGCAGCACTTAACTAACGTCTTTTTTCAGTTTCACCAGGATACGAATTATAGCCAATGGCGAGACTCTTCGAGGAATTTTTTCATGTGGAAATTCATAGAAGAGATAGTTTCACCTCGGAAAGTTAATAACATGAATGAATATTTGTTCTTCAATGAAAAAATTTTTAATTATTTTTCCGTTTGACGAATAAAAAAAAATTCTGGCTTTCCGAGATGCCGAACTGATTGAATTGAATTATAATGAAAACCTCATATGAATTAGTAGTTTCTGACGTAAGATATTCGTTTTTTCTTTTTGAACTGATCACTAAAACGGTGTAGACCCCTCTTAAGGGAAAGTATTACATACGATTCGAGATCAAGACGATCGACATTGGCTGCTTTACGGATGTTACCCCAAATCCGGAAATGTGCCACATCTTTGAGCAAAAGCTTGAATTACGAACTGATAGAAATTACCAAGCGGGAGATGATATTATTAGGAATATTGAATAATTTTCAGTTATTCCTGAATTTCAGCGTAATTTTGGTATATATCACTATGAAGATTTTTGCAATATATAAAGAATTATTGTGGAAACATTTTTTTGTATAGACACTATAGTGCAACTTTTTTTTCATAAAAAACCAACAAAATTGAAAAAAAAAAGAGACTTCAATTTAAAAAAAAATCAAAGCTTTACGTACAAAATTGAAAGCTTGAATTAAGACTATAGTGAAAGCGGTTTTTGAATGAAGATTCTCGAGGTATTACTTCTCCCTTAAGTTCAAGTTTTAAAAAAACCTCTAATCGAATATCACTGATTGTACGGTCCAAGTACTCCAAAATATGTACTTACTTCGATCCAGCTTCAAATTGTTCTTAACAGTCCTTACACTTTTTCTTAAATATCTCGAAAAATATGCGGTTTAGCGCAAATTGTATATTATAAGTATATAAAAATATCTATATTAAATTTCGAACAAAAACGATCGCATATATAATCTTGCTGAAGTAACAAGTTTTAGAGTTACAGGAGCTGTAAAAAGCAATAATTTTTCGCATTTTTCGAATTTTTTTAGAAGATGAAATTATCACTAAGGAAACCATTTTTTACACGATTGTGCCTCTTAAAACTAATTTCGATTTAAGTGCCTGGTTGTTAGTGATGAGCCCTTGAAGGAACGACAATCTCAACAATTTTTCGCTAGATTTTGATGAGACGAGTGTTGTAAAGCCGTAATCCCGATCCGGCTCGAGGGACCAAGAAATGTTGTTTATCTGATTGAAATAACACTAGTTCTTGTCAACAATTTTTCGTAATAGAAATCGTCTCTCTGTTAAAGAGTATGGTTTTCTTGAAACTTCGTCAAAGGACATGGCCGATCTCTTCACCCAGACTTATGCATCTAAGAATAGTTTGGACTCATGTGTCCAGTTGCAAAATGGCGAAGTTGCAAGGGAACCATTCTCTTTAACATTATGATGATCCTGATTAGGAAAAATTGCTCCAACACGTCCAACTGATTATTATTTCAGGGATTAAGGATCATTTCAGGTGATTTATGGACCGAATTCCAAGAAAGAACTGGACCAGACGGAATACCGGATATTCCCGGCTACTCCAAAAGTATTTCAAAGCTAATACCTCTTCTCTGTAAATTATTGAGCATTCCATATCCCATATAAGCGAGGAGATTTTCCCGATTTTTGAAAAAGCGCACGCGTACAGCCCACATCAAAGAGAAGAAGATTTTCTATCAATAAGGTTTTAATAAATGAGTCCGGTTTAGTTCGTACGCAGAGAGCAGAGAATTTCCGTCCTAATGATGCCAGGCTTCGTATTTCTAATTTGCAAGGTGGAAATAGGGATTCTTTTCTCTTAGTATTCCAAGTTGAAATTTCAGCATTCGGAACTGCTTCAAGCTATTTCTGCTTCTGAGCGAGTGCAGGTTAACTGCTTTGTCAAAATTAGTTCAATTTATTATAAACCCAGAAATTTAATTGAGAGAAATGTGTTGACCAAAAAAATGTTTCGTGCTATTGCATAATAGCATATCCAATATATGTAGGTAAAACATACGAGGTTTCCAGTAATTTTCAGTTTGAGTGAAATAATTGCCAACTAGATTGGTTCAGTTTTTAGGGGAAGTAATTCTTTGAAATTCAAGAAGGTGCTAGAATATTTCTTATAATTTCAGACATCGAATAATCACTATACTGAGCTAATATGATGGCGCTATCTGAGAGAAAATGATAATGATATCATATTCTACCTATAAATGGTTTTTTAAGACTTTTGTTTCATTTCAGGTTCAAGTTTGCGCATCCAAAAACACCGCTGGATGGTATTTCGCCCTTTATGGATACAAAGGAATCGCCCTCATTATGGGAGTTCTGGTTGCATGGAAAAACAGAAACGTGAAAGTCCCTACCCTTAACGAGTTTCGATATATCGGAATCTGTGTATACTCCGTAATTTTCACAGCTGTAATGCTCATTTTGTCCAATTTCATCGCGGAATACGTGGTACTGAGTTATTTGAGTAGCTCTTGCAGCATCATAATCGCAACATCCTTAACGCTGTTCCTGTTGTTCCTTCCGCAATTCCAGCTTTTATTCGGCAGAAGGAAAAACGACGATTTACTCATGCAGAGCATGGGATTGAAATTCGAATGTAACACGAGACGGTTCATTTATAAAGATCAAAAGGAGCTACTCAACAGGCTCGAGATCCAAAACAGAGTTTTCAAATGCGAGATTGAAGCTCTGGACGATGAGATCAGGTATCTGGAGAGCCTCCTCACCAGATCCTCCACTAGCTCTAATATCGCCAAATCCGACGTTTATACAATAAGTAGGCCCTTGCGTCTTGATCTACCAGAGCGTGGTAGTGCGAGAGCGTCTTGGCCAACAAGTCGCAATGATTCCGAGGGTACTAAGCCTCGGTTCTCCTCGGAAAATGAACTCAATGAAGGATTTTTCAACAGATTCAAACTTTTCGGGAAGATAAGGAAATTTTTTGGCGATTTATCATCTATTGGAGACATTGCATCTGTTGTCGATCAGGAAATAATTGATTCGGAAAAGAGGTTTGAAGGACGTGACACGTTGGAAGCTAGAGAGAGTGTTGAGTCTCTTGATATAAATCAAATAGAACCAGGGTGTATAATTTATCATGTGTAGATGACCTGTAGAAAGGAACAATTTTTCTGGCCATTGGTCAATATGATTGTTACATAGGGAATTTTAGAATATGTAGGTATTCAAGAGACTAGGCATCAAAGGAATTGATCACAATACAATTATTAATATAGTTGGATAGTTTTGAGTTAATCATCGAGTATTGTGTTCAGTAACAGATTGTTTAATGTAATGTTAGGTTCAAACTCGAAATAAGTTGTTCGTCTTGAGTATTGTTATACGGGGAAAAATAAATCAGTTAGTAAAATGAAGGAATATTATTTTATGATGCAAAAATTTCCTAAAAACTTTTTTTGCTCTCTATAGACACCGTCATTTGTATATACTTCATTCAAATTTATTTTAGCAGTCGGTTGGCCATGATATAATTTTCTCAAGTTTTTGTAACTAGAACGAAGTTAGGTTGGCCCTCATGAAATGTCGTTAATGTCATAACGCCGTTGCCACAACTAATATCAATTTTTATTACGAAAATGCCGAAAGTGATTGAAAAAAGAGACAGGGTTTCAGGAAGTGCTATTTAGAATTCAGGTCCGCTCATTCAAATACTTATACCCTGATATTCTAAAATCCACAATACGTCAGACGGTAGCGAACATATTCAATGTAGGAGAATTTATATAATGTTGCATCTGAATCTAAACGACTTATATTTCAGCTGGATAGTTCCACAATCAGAAAGATTGTGAATGAAGAGGATGACAAAGAATTTCCTTTTATTGGGAGACCCAAAAAAGTGGTGGCATTTGAGAATTTTATGTATGAGTGAATTAATGCGAAAATTTTACTACAGGATTTTTGATAAATGTCATCGGAGAATAAGTTCCCTAAAATGGATTTTTCTATTTTTCATTTGACTTGTCCTATACAATGTAAATGTCTTAAGGTACTAATAAATACCTGATTATTATTATTACATCAATGTATTAAGATGAATAGCCACAAATACGCGCAAGTTGCTCTGTTACTTATTTATTCATGTGAAATTTTTGTTCGAAAGTGAAGTTCATCTTAACTTGAAATTTCCTTCAATTCCTTTCACTTATATTGATGCAAGATGATTTTTGTTGAAGAATTTAACATTCTTGTAATTATCTGTTAATTCCTTCGGGAGATACCCATTCCCAACCACTGCATCATAAGCATTTCATCTTCGGGTTAATATTTTTGAAATCTACGAATGATGTAAGCCAAAGAAGATAACGAACATTAACTCTCGTCAAGCTAGTGCATATTATGATACTATACTGAGCTCTTGTATTTTCTATGCAAGCAAATAACTGGATTTGGTATGCCTTCAATCAGTTTTTATAAACTTCAATTATATTCGTCACCTATTTTCCGAAGAGATTCGACATTGTTATAAAATACGTAATAACAGAAACATTTACGTAGAACGGGCAACATAGCATTGATTTAAAACCCAAAAATGTTTTGACAAGCTTCATAACCCCACATTTTCGTACTATACAGAGTGAAATGTGTCAAATTTCCATGGCCAACCGACTGCTAAAATAAAAGTGAATGAAGTATAGGATTAAATTCGTAAGAAAACATTTGATTGATGAAAACAGTATATTTGTCACAATATCACCATAAATATCACTTTTTCGAACTAATGATTAACATTAATAATATTTTTAAGAATAAAATATTACACAAATTATCACATCATATAGAAAATACAGGGAGAGTAGAAAGTGGAGCACAAAATTTATATATTCGGTATATATGCTGTTTTGTAGAAAAATGTTCAGTTTTTATTTATAATTACGCAGCTTGTCATTTATAATTGTGGAGTTTATGATGCATCCTCTACGAGGGGTGACAAAGGTATATAGTTGAGGTTTCCGTAAGTTTTATTTCTGAAAATAGATAAACCTTTTGTTGCTGATATGAGGATAATTTTTTGATGTGTTTTTAAGTTGACCCTTTTCATTATAGGGATGAAATGGTTAAACTTATTGTATTGGACTTTTAATGTATTTTTAATGACATACACTTTAGAAGTGATTGACATTTTGACGTATCATCGAAAACATGCCTTTTTCATAGGGTGGTAGTTGATGAATTATCTAAATGAATATCACAGTTACAGAAATAAATGAACAAGCTTTGTCCATTCACCTTCCATCGATTAACTACAATAAGAAAAAGGCATATTTTCGTCGACACTTCAAGAACATCGAGCAATCCTGTATAAAAGTGATAAAAAATCTCGTTAATGACTGAATAATCCTCAGCATCAAAAGGTTTTTCCATTTCTGGCACTGAAAGTTGCAGTTATGCATGAAAAATTGTTCAATTTGAAATAAAATTCATCTTTTCTAGTATTCTTACACGAATTAGTTGATACCGAAGATATGAATTTCGTTCAGTACCTATTAAAGGCACATACAATTAGTTTCTTTTCCTGTTTATTTCGTTCCAAGTTTCGACTATTTCCCTGTAAAAGATAGAAGATCTCACGAATGATTTTGAAAGCTCCTCGTACGGGTTATCTACTTCAGTAGCGCCAACAATATTGTCCACTCTCCGGCAAAGTATGTCGTAGATGGAACAGTTAAATATTTTCTTATCCTTCAGTCCGATGAATTCTTTCTCGAAATCCCGATAAGTACGTGTCAAATCCCGATCAGACTCTATCTTTCGTACCACGCTCTCGTGAACTGGCAAGTTTCTGTGTTTGTTGATGATTACGTATTTGATCATCAAGAAAAGACAGGAAACGTTTCCGCACTCCGCGGCCATGTCAAAAGCCGTCATTTCGTCATAATTCACCACGTCAAGATTCACCCCGTTTCGAAAAAGCATGGAGACGATATTGTCGTTGTCTCCAGCGGTTGCCTCGTGTAAGGGCGTCTCGCCTAGCATGTTCTTAGCGTTTACGTCTATCCCATAATCAATGAGGTATTTAGCGATGAATCTCGCTCTACGATGCGGTATGGCAGGGTTTCCAGTGACAGTATGCAGACAATTGTTCCGCAACGAATCCACGTTGTTCACGTCGATACCGCTGTCCAGAAGTTTCTTGATCAATTTTATATCCTTCTCCTCAGATTTGACGATCAGCTGTAACAAGTTGTTTCCCGTCGCGTTTCTGGCGTTTAAATCGGCCCCGCACTTCAGGAGTTCTTCCAGGCATTCCAGAGCTTTCGGGGAATCCCTGACCAGGTGTATAGGTCTGGAAGAATCGTTTCTTTCCGCTTCAACGTCGGCGCCGTAGTTCACCAGTGTCTCGATTAGATGGGGGTGTCCGAATTGGACGGCCATGTGGAGAGGGGTTGCGTTTTCTTGATCTGTTACGTTGGGGTAGGCTCCTCTTTGTAATAGGTCTAACACTTTTTTGTGGCTTCCCTTCTGTACCGCTAAATGAAGCGCAGAGTTGTAGGCTTCATCAACGGGGGCGTCTATTCCAGTTCGGGCTCTTTTGTCTACGAACTTCCTGACCTATGTTTGAAATGAATAATTAATAAGACGCTTATGAATGTTATCAACATCATCATCAGAAAAATCGAGATGATTAGATTTTTCTAATTTCACATATACTTTTTAATTTTTGAACATCAAATTACTCGAAAACGGCGCATTATACGAGAAAATATGAGGAATACTTTACTTTTCAAAACGTCCAAATATTCATTAGATAGCATTCAACTTAGGTTCAAGGGTTGTAGTCTTCGACTTTTTGGTATTTTTATCGTACGTAATGATAATAATGAGAAAACTGGAAGACTTCGGTGGTATCTTGTGTTCGAAAAAGATTCACCAAATAAATGAAAAAGTATATTCCGAAATTCATTTCTTTCGATGAAACAATTTGTGAGATAGAACTGAAAATGACAATTTTTGAGGTTTTTCAACAGCCTGTATCTTTTGAACCGAGCCGATTCGAAAAAATGGAATAAGAAAAAAGGGTTTCTTTTGACCTTGAGAATCTACTGTTAAAACATTTGTATGAGTCAAAGACTCACCCTGTATATTGGTGACACTCGCAAAAATTACCAGCAGTACTTGAAAAATTCGAAATAAAACAAATTTCCGGATACAATCCGCAGAATTGGAGAAAAACAAATCAACGACTAAACAACAATTCTCCATATTCTAAAGGAAAACAATATTTTGTACCTCGAATCTAAGTAATACAAAAAAATCGCGTACGTATTTTTCAAAGAAATATTGACGAAAAGTAAACAATTTCTACTCACCCTCTTCAAAGAATTGGAGAACCGCCTCTGCAAACTTCCACTCAACATTTTCGCGTAAAACTAAAATTATAACACTCACAAGAACCTATCGCTTCTTCAGAGGTAGTGAACACTGTGAAGAAATATTCAAAATGCATCGGAATATAATATTTGGATTTTTATATAGGTATGCAATGTAGGTACTAGAAGTCATAAGGGTATTAGAACTCTTTAGATTTCCAGGTACCAAACAATTCCGATAACATTCATCCGAAGTAAAATAGATTCGTAATGTTCAACTGCCGTAAAATTCCTGGAATCATTGTAAAGTACTCATATCAGTCCGGGGTAAAATCCCTTCGAAGAAACGTGGAACACAAAAATATACGACATGCTTAAGTTTATGAATGGCAATAACCAACGGTTGTAGTAGAGAGCATGACAAATATTAACAACCCCACATAACCCTTCATGAGTAATGTAAATTTGAAAGAACAAAAGCTCGGACATATAAACAAATTAAAGAAACAACATGATTCGAAAAAATTTCTTGTCACACATTTCGCATAAAGCAAAAGGGTCACATTTCGTGGAACACCCTGCATACAGCGTTCAATGAAATATTAAAATGTTAATGGATCATTAAACTGTATAATTGACGTTCTGGCTGAAGGGCTTTTCTGTGGAATTGTGAATATTGAAAGAGATTATACACTGCGCAAAAATATAGAATATGATTTAAGGCGGCAAGAGGCCCAGCTCTTACCCCAGCCCGTCGAAGGGCGCGTTTGGATTTTGCGAGAGAGCATATCCATTGGGAAGAGGCCGATTGGGAAAGAGTTCTCTTCACAGATGAGTCTAGATTCTGCCTCTAGCATTGTGATCGACGTTCCCTTGTATACAGACGTCCACATGAAAGATATGCTCTGTGCAATTTCCTGAATACTACTGGTTTCGGGGGAGGATCGATTATGGTATGGGGTGGAATATCTTTGACTGCTCGCACAGACCTAGTGGTCGTTGATAATGGAGCTATGAATGCTGATAAGTACCTATATAAGGAACATTCTTGATGAGCATGTAGTGCCATTTGCCCCATACATTGATGAAAATTTCATTTTTATGGACGATAATGCCAGAGCCCATCGTGCGCGCATCCTTCAGGAGTACCTTGAAGAGGTTGAAGTCTCTCGAATGGAATGGCCAGCAAGAAGTCCATATCTCAATCCGATTGAGCAGGTTTGGGACAACCTCAATAGAAGGCTGAGAAGTTCAGAAAATCATCCAGCTACTCTTATTGACTTAGGAATCCAACTCGGAGAAATCTGGGAAGGATTAGATCAAAACATTTTAAGATCACTCATTTTGAGTATGAACCGCCGTTGCCGAACTGTAATTAACGCAAGGGGTGGAAATACCAAGTATTAAATCACTCATCAGCATTTCAGTATTTTGAAAATTGTTCATTTCTCTTCTTTCACATAAGATTCGGTGAAATCCTGAATTTTTCTTCCATTTAGTGTGTCTTGTTTCGTTCAAAACCTTCCCGAGAGAACTTAAAAAATAAGTTATAAATAAAGTCAATGTACAGTTAACTTTCATTAAAATTGGGATTTTCAGAATGTGCATTAATTTTTTACGCAGTGTATTTTAACGATGAATTTATTAACAGAAAAAAGGCATTCTTTAAATCGATATATACATTAATATAAACACAATTATTATTTACAATCCTCTCATATGGGAACTTGGTCGAATAATTGGTAAACCGATTGTGGTGAAATCCTTCCTTTCTGAATATATATCTTTAATTCTCCTGACTGTAAGCTCCCAGGTTTCCAAAACCTCGTCGAAGAAGGCTGATCGTGGTTCGCCAACCATCGCTGTATAAGGATCAAGAGACGAGATAAGCGTCGGATACATATAAATTCGGCCACTCAGTATTTGGAAAGGTGTAAATGGGAATCTCCCATCAAACCTGACGGAGTTCTCGAAATGAATTAAATCCTTATCGAGAAGATGCCACAGACATCTCAGCTCATCGTCAGAGTAGATATCCTGATGGATCTTCTCAGGAATAGGAATTCCATTCAGTGTATGGATGAAGGCGTATTTCATGATCAATAATTTCATTTTAGAATTTCGTCTCTTGATGGCCAGCTCGAACGGATTCAAATTCTGCTTGTTCAGCATGTCCAATCTTGCTCCGTGTCGCAGAAGACAAGCAGCCATTGGAAGGTTACCGTAGGAGACTGCTTTGTGCAAAGGCGTCTCGCTGGCCATGTTTATCGCGTTTACGTCTATGCCACGGTCTGTGAGGATATATGTTGCTTCTTTGTAAATCTCCGGATTCACATTCGTCAGCATCGCTAGGCAATGCAGACAATTGTTCAGTTTGAAATCGGTGTTGCTGGCATCGCTGGCGTTATCTAAAAGTAGCCTGATCAATTCAGGACTAGGCCATTTTTTAGCAATCAGCAGCAGCAGGGTGTTCCCCCTTATATCAATGGCATCTAAGTCGACGTTATATTTGAGAAGTTCTTCAATGCATTCTTTTCTCTTTTCACTGATATCATTCACCATGTGGATAGGCGTGGAACCGTCGCATGTTTCTGCTTCAACATTGGCACCATTAGTCACCAGGGTTTCAACCAGATGGAGATGCCTAAATTGTATAGCCAGGTGGAGGGGGGTAACCTTTTTCGAGTCAGTGGCATTGACATTAGCTCCTTTTCGTAATAAAAACAGGACTTTCTTCAAATTTCCCTTTTCGACAGCCACATGAAGATCGGTTTTCTGAGGATCCTCAATATTTTCTTTTGGAATATTGATGGTCTGTAAAGAATTTAAGAGAAATTAGGCGATTGTTATGAAGTTAATACTTATATATCAGGTTTTGTGAACAACAAAAATTCAGTCGGTCTATACAGGGTGAATCTTTGACTCTTACAAATATTAAAACAATAGATTATTGAGGTGAAAAGAAACACTCTTTTTTATACCATTTTTTTCGATTCAGCCCTGATAAAAAGATATAGCCATTTTAAGTTTTCATAATGAGCCATAGAGAAACAAGATTCCCTTCAGAATAACAAGCAGAATCTATGACACTACACATATATGGTTCTTTTAAACAGAATTGCAATCAGTCAAATCAGTTCATGGTACGTAATGGTCATAATGGAAAAACTGGAGATGTAGGTGATATTTTGTGTTTAAAAAAGTTTCATCAAATAAATGAAAAACTATATTCCGAAATTCATTTCATTCGATGAAACCTTTAGTGAGAGAACATTTTTTTATGGTTTTTCATCAGCCTGTATCTTTTAAACCGAGCCGATTCGGAAAAAATGGTTCAGAAAAAAAGTGTTTCTTTTGACCTCAAGAATCAACTGTTAAAATGTTTGTACGAATCAAAGATTCCGCGTATACAAGATTTTCAAGAATCATTGCAAATCTCTTTACAGAAAACTTTTATGCACTTACCATTTTGCGAGAATTGTGGTGACTTCTTCTATTCTTTCTTCGCGACATATTTCAGGTTTTAAACACACTGTAGATTAAAAATTTTAACTGTACTGACACGAATTGAAAAACGAAGCACAACTGTACCAAGACACCCATTTACGTTCATTTATATACTCGTAGGAATAGCTAGGTACGTAATTTTTTTCTGAGAACCGTAAGATGACCACCGAAATTTCTGCCCCCTTTCAAAATCTCAAACTACCTGACAAATGACAGTTAATGTTTATTTGCCAATTGGGTTTAACGGCCCTGTAATAATTTTGGGATGAGACTTAACTTTTCGGTTAATTTGAATTCAGATTAGGAAGGGGGCAATAAGGAATGTTTTTCTTAAATTGAAATTATTCCGAGAATTTTTATCAGAAATATATTTATGGAACTGTTGTGCGAAACTTTCCAAATACACAGTGACATGGAAGGAGAGGGCATTTATAATTATACTTCATTCAAATTTATTTTAGCAGTCGGTTGGCCATGAAATAATTTCCTCAAGTTTTTGTAACTAGAACGAAGTTAAGTTGGCACTCATGAAATGTCGTTAATGTCATAACGCCGTTGCCACAACTAATATCAATTTTTATTACGAAAATGCCGAAAGTGATTGAAAAAAGAGACAGGGTTTCAGGAAGTGATATTTAGAATTCAGGTCCGCCCATTCAAATAGTTATACCCTGATATTCTAAAATCCACAATACGTTAGACGGTAGCGAACATAATTCAATGTAAGAGAATTTATATAATGTTTCATCTGAATCTAAACGACTTATATTTCAGCTGAATATTTCCAAAATCAGAAAGATTGTGAATGAAGAGGATGACACAGAATTTCCTTCTATTGGGAGACCTAAAAAAGTGGTGGCATTCGAGAATTTTATGTTTGAGTGAATTAATGCGAAAAGTTTACTACAGGATTTTCGATAAATGTCATCGGAGAATAAGTTCCCTAAAATGGATTTTTCTATTTTTCATTTGACTTGTCCTATACAATGTAAATGTCTTATGGTACTAATAAATACCTATAATTATTATTATTACATCAATGTATTAAGATGAATAGCCACAAATACGCGCAAGTTACCCTGTTACTTGTTTATTCATGTGAAATTTTTGTTCAAAGGTGAAGTTCATCTTAACTTGAAACTTCCTTCAATTTCTTTTACTTATATTGATGCAAGATGATTTTTGTTGAAGAATTTAACATTCTTGTAATTATCTGTTAATTCCTTCGGGAGATACCCATTCCCAACTACTGCATCATATGCATTTCATCTTCGAGTTAATATTTTTGAAATCTAAAAATGATGTAAGCCAAAGAAGATAACGAACATCAACTCTCCTCAAGCTAGTGCATATTATGATATTATACTGATCTCTTGTATTTTCCATGTGAATAACTGGATTTGGTATGCCTTCAATCAGTTTGCATAAACTTCAATTTTGTTCGTCACATATAATATTTTCCGAAGAGATTCGACATTGTGATAAAATACGTAATAGCAGAAACTTTTACGTAGAACGGGAAACATAGCGTTGATTTAAAACCCAAAAATGTTTTGACAAGCTTCATAACCCCACATTTTCGTACTATACAGAGTGAAATGTGTCAAATTTCCATGGCCAACCGACTGCTAAAATAAAAGTGAATGAAGTATAGTAATGTGAATTACATTACTTAGTTAATGATTCCAGAAGTCAATATCAATAAAAAAGAAGAATATCATGATTCATTACTTGAAAAATGGAAATCAATAATTTTTATTAGAAATCGATTTGAATGATTTTGAATGTTCCAAAGGTTGAGCATTCGTAATTATGATTCAGCGAAAGCTTTTAGTTGATGATAACTGTTAATTTCAGTTTGAAATATATGAGTTCAGCTTTTTTTTTAGTTAAATATCAATGGAGGTTTCTGCAAGGCCTTCTTTAACCTATTGGAGGCCCTAGGCATATATAGGTAGGATAATATGGTCAATGCAACCTTGACTCAGCTTAACTTTTTTATCATATAAAAAGAAACTAGTTAAGCATGATTTCTTATTTATAACAGCGAAAATGGACAAGTGGAAAAATAAATTGAGATGTTAATTACAGGAAACGTATTGTCAGTCTTGCTTACTGTTGCCATCATTTTTTTTTCGTCCAATTGGAGCTTGAAGAATTGTTCAAAAGTGAATTCTTCGTATAAGTGATGAAATATCAATATTGAATATTTTTTCGCATAATCAATCAAGTTTCTTCTGATGGGAAACTGAAACGATAAAATAATTCCTATGCATGATTGTATCTCGATAAAAAATACGGATTCCAGTGACGAAAATACATATACAATTTTAATTGTAAAAAACAGGTGGTTATCAGTGGTACATCATTATTAGGTATTATAGGGCAATAAGAAAATTGTGCGGTAATTGGAGAATAAATAAAATCAAATGATTATTTGAAGCCCAGTAAGATTCAATTAAATGTCTTATCTGCCAAGTAAGACATAAAACAACAAACTCTACAAATATTTGATTGCCACTTAATCAGTCTCACGTAAACTCAGTAAGCCGAAGTATTTTTTTGAGTATTTCGAATGATAATGGTAGCTTTTTGCAATGAAATATAGATAAGATATTCACACACAGTAGGTTTGCATTCGAGACATGGTTAATTTTCTCTCAAAAAATTCAATCTTAATGTAGATTGAATAACTGAAGAGTAAAATTATTTTCTTTAAAATTTCATACTTTTTATTCAAATTTGCGAATGTAATGTAGTGTGTGTTCATTGAATTTGGTTCCAATTTCGTTTTTGGCTCCCCAATGATTAGATACATAATTTTACCAATTTGTATTTCAAAAAATTATTTTCACGTGAATTTTTTTATTAGTTTTATTGCATGCTGTAAATTTGAGTAGAATGCACGAGTAATCTCATCACTCACTTCTTCCAAAAACTAACCCATTTCGAAATATCAGATCCACCCCAATTTAATTTTCAGAATAAAGTGACCTGTGCGGCACAGGAAAAGTAGCAGATAAGCTATGACAGTCTTCATGAGGCAGAAATAATCATTTACGTGATTTGCTGATTTTCGCAATTGTATGTTTCTATGTTTTTACCAATCAGTCAACTTCTTGAACCTGAATCACACAAGTTGTAAGAGAAATGTGGCTCCAAGTTCCAAGGCCCTATCCTGGTATTTTATGTATTCATTTAAGCAACTAGAATAGGTCTCTTGAGTAGAATGGGGAGTGAATCAAAGGTTAGCTTGAATTATTCTGAATATTTTTTGTGGATCAGTATTAGTATTCAAAGAATATTTTTACAAATTCATAAATTGGGGACATGATAGCTTTTCCGTCACGAATGGCTTTTAAAGCTTTGATGTTTTGAAGCAGTTTATTCATAGAATTCCGATTTTAATTTCACTGCTGACTGCACACATATCGGTAACAAAAACTTCATTCGTTAAAAAAAGGGTATCAATATTTTCTGCATCATAATATCAAAGTTGAGAGATATGAATATGGAATAATAAATGAATAGAAAGATACTTACTGCCAATTAAAATAATCAACTATCAATCATATAAGCGTTCATCAAATTTCGCGAAAAAGATCTTTTATTATGGTTGTACGTAGATATGTGTATATTATGGACATTCTGCAAGAAAATTACTGCATATGAGTTGAATAGAAAGAGTGAAAATATTCGTTTCAAAATTAAATTAATGAGAATTATAAGTAAAGTAAGAGAGATGGACATGTTAACTTGTGAATTATTTGAAGTCAGAGAAATAAGACTTCAAATCTCAATATATTATTGAAAAAAATTTCCATGATGGTTTCTGAAATGTCAATGTCAGACCTCTCTTATTTTTGAACAATTATATGCATCTTTGTAAGTAGAGCGATGCTTATCAAAAGAATGAGTGGAAAATCATCATGTGTAGATTGAATTTACGTAAAGATACGCTGCTCAAAAACTGTATATGTACTGATATACTAAATTGTCTAGATACGGTTCACGTCCCTGAAATTGCAACAATAAGCAAGACTTCTCTACATAGTAGATAAATGAAGATAATGAAGATTATGCCTGGTGGAGTCTATTACAAACACCTTGAAATCAAGGTTTTATATCGAGTGGAGCCTCTAGTTCTTCGTGGTGCTCTCACTCTTGTCGGCATTGCATGAGGTTATCAAATTATCAATGAAATTTGATAAACCAACGCACTAACTGTTAAAGTTGGCTTTTAGACGCGTGTCAAACTAGTGACAATCAATCCACAACAACACACCACACAAAAAATATTATACACCACAAGAAATGAGTTCCTTGCAATTTTTTTAGTTGAGCTATCAAGTATCAATTGTCATGAGGACCATATTTTGTGTGTGTTAATATACCTATCGTCATGATATATACAGGGTGTTTCTAAATTGAACGTACAAACGAAAAGGGGAGATTCCTTAAGTGAGTTTAAGAAAAAAAGTCCCATAAACATGGGGTCGCAAACGTTTCGTTTTCGAGATACAGAGTGTTGAAGTTTCAATTTTTTTCAAGTTTTTTCTCGAAATCGTTGGAAGATACGACAAAACTACAAGAGACCGAAAAGTTTAGTACCTATAAGAACAAAGCTTCTTTTTACATTTTTTCAAATTAACAATATCCAATATCCACTTCATTTTATGAGCAGTGTAGTTTTCGCTCTTATTAAATATTCCTTAAGATATCCGAATAGTTATTTTCCGAGTTCTCACAGTGAATCTGAAATTGCACCGGAAAATTTTTTTTCGGACAAAAACATTTGAACACCTCATTTATCGCTTGCGGAGTCTTCGAGGAAGCGAAAACTATGAGATTTCAGGTAATTGAATCTACCTCAGAAAGCTCGAAAATGGAACACTTAGCAAATTTCATTTTGCGCAGAGGACCTACAAAGAAAGGTAATTAAGGGCCCCTTATTTCAGACAAGTCAGTGAGATGAATTAATTCGGTTAGTTAATACAATTAATTACAAGATGTTTTAAGACATCATTCTGAGTTAAGTCTGAAAGGATGTGTCCGCAGATAAAGCATCAAAGAGTCATTTGAACCTTAAATACGCTCATTTTCAATATAATTAATCTATAATTTGGCGTTAACGTTTTTCAAAATACAACGCAAAAATGTTTCAAAATATTTCGTGAAGAGTAAATAAAACCCATAGAATAAAATTAATTTTTCAGAATCAAAGAGTACTTATTTAAAAGAATTGAAATCAACAAATAAATTTTGCCAGCAAAATAACAGTTTTTTATAGTTTTTTTCAATCAAGACATTTCATTACAAGAGAGGGAAAAATACAACCTTTATTTTGCATCAAAACTTTTTTGATTTGTATTTATTTCAATATTTAAAAATTTAATTGAAAATGGAAATTCATTTGAAACTTTTCTATGACTTTTTTCCATAAAACTGTTCCTTTGATCACAAAAAATAAAATAACACATAGGTTCAGTATGTTTTCTATGTGCTCAATAACGTTTGTGTGTGTATGTGATATTTCATTATTTATGATCAAATGAACAATTTCATGATATAAAGGCAAGATAATTTTTTATTCATTCAAATGCACGCACATTGGTCTGATGCAAAATAATATAGGGGATGCATTTCACCCTATCGGTTAAAAAAACCATAGTGAACTGTAATTTTGCTACCATTATTTATTTGTTGAAATGTTTTCTTCTGAATATTTTTTTCACGGACGTATTAAATAAGATGGATTATTATTTGGCCCTAACTTCAAAGGGCTGCAGCTTGGAGGAGAAAGGGTTTTGAACAAAAAGTTATGTGAAAGAAATGCAATTTTGGCTGAAAAATCACCTTTCAAAATTGTTTGCATCAATTTTGAAAATGTATGTTTTTCCCTAGTTTCTTCCAATAAAATACCAAAGAGGTATGTATTGGCTTTTTTTTTTCTTCTAGTTCTCTTTCAAGAACTGAAAAATGAAACATTGTCAAAAGAAAATGTAAATTTCGGACTTAGTAATTTATTTCTTCAAACTAGATTCCAAATGTCCCTATTGAATATTATCAAAGAGTTGATACTCTTTGATATTATAAACCGAAATATTAGATATATTTTATTAGAAACAATTATTCCACCCTATCAATCAAAATTCGTTCGGAAACACCACAGAACACACCCATGATTTGACTTACTTGACTTACTTTATGGGAAACACCACCACTTTACATCTTTTGCTATTTAAGACCCTTGTGTGGGATCGGCGATTAAAGGGATGGTACGAATTGGTAATTAAAGGATGCCCCTTTCCTAGTAAAAATTGACCTTTCTCAGCTTTTACTGGTTGAACTACTACTATGGGGTAGTTCCGATATTGCCAAGTACTGCCTGTACTTCGAGAGACGATGACTATTGGCCAGTTCCGGTTCGATTGTAATTCGAATGCTGCCACCAGAAATATCGGAACTCGTCTCATATTTCTTTCACATAAAAACCCCGAAATCTTTTTGAACTACGGATATTGAAATTCGGCAATTATGCCATGATATAAATGTAGATATAGTAGATATATCGTTTTTACAAAAGTTAATGAGAGACCCTGTATATTGTACGATAGCACTGAAGGTTTCTTTTATACTAATTCGGCCAGAGACAGGTTGTCTCTGAATTCGGGATATCTATTTTTGCGGTAGGTGTTCTGAGAGAACAGAATCAGGACAACCAATCTGTTACAAGAAAAATGTAGATTTTGAACGCTACGATATATCATTTTTCGATTGAAAGATTAAAAGAAAAATTAATTTCCGAAAAAGAAATGAAATTGGTGACTTTCTCATCGTCATTGATGTATATTTATATTCCATAGTTTCATAAAGTTCAAATTGCGAAAAAATGAATGAGCATCATCAATGCCTGTTCAGATTTGGGAACAAGATGCGAAAGGTATGATTTTGCGTGCTCGCGTTATCATATCAGGGTACATACAGCTTTCCTAACAGCTCAGTGAACGCTCGTTCCTTTTCAAGAGATGTTCTGAATTTCCCTCCGACTTAACTGACCGGAAAAACTCGCGGAAAAGTTCTCAAATATGTGATGATGACAATAGAACACTGATTTTTTCAGCGGAGAGAAAAGTGAGTTTAGATGTACTGACACACAATTTCGAAACATTTGGTGGAAAAATCTCGAGATACTTCTTAAATAACGAAGCACCCTTTATGGAATAACAACTCTTATACAAGTTTCAATAATTTTTTCGTGAATTATGTTGAACATTCTGGAATGTGAAGAGCAACAGGGTGAAGAGTCAATTTTTTCATCGCATCAATGATCAATCTTCAAAATTCTTGAGTAGAAGAAATACATCAATTGGGTTCAATATTCGGATGAAGAACTTTCAGTTTAATGATGAATAATTAATAATATATTGATAATAATTAATGAGGAAAATTGCAGGAAGTTTTCAAATTGTGTTTGATGATTCAAATATTTTTGCTTAAATGTCAGATTGGAATTCTTTTATGAGACCACTTGTGAGATTTCTAAACATGTGGCGTATTGTAGACGATTCATTTTTGTCATTCCACGTTATTCCCTTGACTTGATGAAGAAATAAGAAATATACACATTTTAACATAAATTATTTAGGAGCTTCAAATGAAGTGATTTTTTTCCCACTGCACTTCCCCTTATTACATCACACTACTGCCTCTTCTGCTTCAACAATTAGACTGAAAATGTTTCCATAAATTCATATTGTAATTATTATCAATTGTGCGACAATTCTTGAGGAACGATTTTCAAAAAAAAATACCTGAATACCTAAAAAAAAATTTCTATTTAACACCTTGTTAGCTTTTTGCTCAACATGCTGAAGACAAATTTTGTACATATTGACGCATATTTGAGACCATCATAAAATGGAAATTTGGGTAATAGGCTTTCAGCAATGTGATTTTGATTTGAAAGTGTGTGTGTTTTCCTGAGTTCTACAAAAATGGGTGGAATTCAGAAAACCAATTTCAGCCTGCATCTTCTATAATGTTCGGTAAACCTTGTAAAATAATCGAACTGGTGATAGACCAGATCATTTCAGTTCGTTTGAATACCTAAAAAGAAAACAGAACATTTACGAGAACAATTCAATCTGAATGTTGAATCGAAGATTAAATCCTTGAAATTTAGACATTATCTTGTTGATTCTGTGTTCTTCATGAGCGATAAAGTGTTAACCACATTTTCATCTATTTGATGATTCATTTCACAATCAGATCCATAAATTGATAAGAAAATGCGGGGTCTTCATATATAAATTATTGTAACACGTAAGTGGGCGTCAATTTTGAAATTATATGATATTTACTCGAAGTCTTCATTAGCCCAAGACTAGTGAAGAAAAATTCAAAGTCAATCGCCATCTTACAATCCTCCGAAAACGCGTATATCAAATAGAGAAATATTCACCTTAATCCATGAGTAGGATTAGTATCTACCTATAGGAAAAACTATTACTAAACCTAGCGAACAGAGAACAGTTTCACCATTGATTTTGTACAGGGTGGCCAGAATTGGTGATACCTGAATTACAACTTTTTCAACCCAACGAGATAGAGGAAAACGCATGCCACATTACGGTCGTCTTTTTTCGAGAAACTAATGCCATCAGCTGCATTATTTCATCTTCATTTGTTTTCGAGTTATAGGCCAAAATTAAAATTTCAACTTTGGTCATTATCTCCGTTTCTGTTTGAGCTAGGATGTTGAAATGAAAACTTTATACAGACACTTTTTTCATGACATTCCAGTGGCGTACTATGATTTTTTCCAACAGGTATATTTGCTGAGCTATAACATGAAGATGTATTTTTTCTTATGAAAACAGTAAATTAAAATGTCTTAGAAAGACTGAGAGCGATGTATGATATATTTCTGAAACGGAAAAAAAATTTCAATTCTTTAAGTCATTTTAAGCTGTTTTCATAAGAAAAAATATAACTTTATATTATAGCTCAAGCTCAGCAAATAAACCTGTAGGAGAAAATCATAGTACGCCACTGGATTGCTATCAAAAAAAGTGTCTTTACAATGTCTTCATTTCAAAATCCTAGCACAAACAGAAACGAAGATAATGATCAAAGTTGAAACCGCCCAAATTTAAATTTGGGCTTCTAACTCAAAAACAAAAGAAGATAGAGGAATGCAGTTGATGGTATTATTAGTTTCTCAAAAGAAGACGACATGAATGGTACATTCAGTTTCCTGTATCTCGTTGGGTTAAAAAGTTGTAGTTCAGGTATCACCAATTTTGCCCACCCTGTACAACTGGGTAGGCAGTATTTATCTGCAATAAATTGTTTTCACCTTACACGGTAAACTGAACTGTTTTTACAGGTATTCTTTTTGTGTTCTCAAATATGTCATCAGTTTTTCACTTCGCAGTCTGTTTTGGTTTCAATTAATATTTTTCTTAAGCTTCACACTGTTATTATCGATAGTTTGCCTGGCCCTTCTTCACCAATATAAATTACAAACAAAAAATTTAAATATTTTTCATCGTAGCGTCAATTAAGTAAATATTTATGAATAATAGAAGTCGCTTTCATTACATTAAATTGCTGGAAATTGGGTATTATTCAGGTGAACATGCTGAGACATGAAATGTCCCAGGAAAACTTTTTAATTTCACCTAATCCTCAGAGTTTGATTAATTGCCGCTGAAGTCCACTCAAGAAATATATTTTATTACTTGATAAAGTGGCCATTAATTTAAGTGCTCAGAAAAATACGACCATAATTGTTCCATAGCTGAATCCATGAGTAGCTAGTGAGAATGAAGTGGCAATCATACCTAAGAGGTAATTTTGAAACAACCTGAAATATAGTCATTCTGAGAGAACATGTTGAGTTCGAAAGTATATACCCTGCAGGGTTCAATCAGTTGTATTATTGATTTAATTTTCCTGGGTATAAACAACTCTTCTTATCCTCTGGTTCTCACTAATGGTCCTTTAAAAGTCGACTTACCTGCAATAAGAATGGATAGATTTGAAACGGAACAGAGATGGATGGTGAAATACAAACCAAATATGAATATAATCTATGTAAACAACAGTATATTCCTAGATGAGTTTCTGAACAAATTCTTCGTTAGCCGATTCATGACATCACGTACAAGATTCTTATTTTACGGCAATATATCTTCAGATAGCACATCAATCGTACAAAAGTTCTACGTGAACGATGCTATATTTGTTGATTTGAAAAAAGAGAAGATCTTCACTTATTATCCTTTGAGGTATAAGAATATCAGGAAGATTGATAAGCGTTTGGTTAAGATTGGAACTTGTGGCAACTTAAAAAGAATGCCAAGTCGGATAACTCAGAACTACTCCGACTACAAAGGATGGACTTTAAAATTTCAAAATGTTTACTGCAAAACCGAATCTTTAGGATTAGACATACTGATGATGATCCTCGATCATTGGCGAGTGAAATATGATGTGATATGTAAGGGTGGAAGTATAGTATACAAACGTGTCATGGAAAATCATGACTTAGATATTTTAGTAGATAATTCTAATGCCTTGGATGCCTTGTATAGCACCTTTTCAGTTCCCTTTCATTTCGATACAATTTCAATTTATTTTCTAGGGGTAAAGTCCTCATCATCATGGAACTACCTCCTTCTTATTTTCACGACCTCAGTATGGTTAATCATGGCAGTTACTCTTACAATTATTTCAATTTTTTGGGTATCTCTCGAATTCGCTCTTCGAAATCGATATTTTTCTGATGTTTTTACGAAAATATTCACGAATTTAATGGTATATTCCTATCTGAAAAATACTAAGTATTGCTCTGAGATAGTTTTCATAGTTTTCTTCTTCATATTCAACATCTTCACTGGAGCCATTTTTGAAGGAGCATTGTTCTATACAGGTACAACCCATAAGCTTTCAAATTCCACAGCTGTGTCGGAAGATCCTGATTATCGAACGATTGCATATCCTACAGAGCTACCGTATAATCAAAAACAGGTAATATCTACTGAGAAGAGAATTGATTGTGGCTATTTACCGAAGTGTATAAAAAATGCACTTTCTGAACGTTACATGGCTATAGTTTTCTTTGACCAGATGGATGGACGATTTCGACAATCACTAGAAAATGATACCGTGAAATTTTTCAAAGTGGATCCCCCTCTGAAAGATATACGTCTCGCTCTCTTTTTCGCCAAAGGACATCCCTTGGTGGACATTTACAATAAATATTTACAATTATTCAGGGAAAACGGTCTATTGTACCGTGTAATCGAAAGATACAGTTCGATACCATCAGATGAATCTGAAGAAATACATAAATCACATAAGTTGAAATTAACCCATTTGAAAGCTGCTTTTTTCTTCTTCGTCATGGGGATGTCGATGAGCCTCATTATATTCACCATTGAACACATAACGCTGTTCAAAATTCGCATGAGATTTGTCGCTTGAATGGATAGATCCATGTAAATACAGGGTGGGTTTTTGAAAACGAAATGGACGAGATAACAGACGAAATGAATTTTTTCAAGAAATCGTGGGACACGTCGATTATGAATTCTAGGGTAAAAGCTTTCAAGATCAGATTCACAACTATATCGCTTCAACCCTTAGTCTTACAACACTAACCCCTAAATTCGGAATTGGTAACATGGGGTAAGCAATACCTCATTCAAAAGTCCTTTCTATCCTGAGCTCAGCATATTCAATTGCATTTATTCCATTCGTTTTCGAAATATTCACATTTAAATTGTGTAAAATAGTGGTCATCCCGTTAAGCAGCCTGTGTGAATCAATCAATTTTTGAAATCTTCCCCTAATTCTTCTGAGACTCCGATGATAATTAGGCACTGATAACTACGATAAAATAGACTCTAATCACTTACTGACTTTTCTTCATGCAACTTTGGGGCGTTTACCATCAATACTTACTTGTTGACTTTCTTGGCAAATTGATTGCGCTTCATTTTAATAGACTTAAATATATGTCCATAAAGCAAACATATCCCAAGACTAGAATCCATTTGATTTGTTGTTAGCTTTATCTCTAGTTAGTTCCTAATCTTGGTAGTAATTTTCAGGAATGCTTCATGATTCTCTACTAACATGCATTATATGATATAACTTGTGAAAGTGTAAACACTGTTTATGTCACAGGCAATATAGATAATCTAGCTATTAGGTATAATATCCTGACGTTACGTAATAAGAGTTTGTTAAAAGTCTAACGTCCAGTTTCATAATCGAATTTAACGTCACTTTGAGCTTAAAGCTTCCTCTACTGTAATTTTAACGGCTGGTTTCATAATCAAACCTAAAGTCTACTAAAAATGACACTAAAGGAAGCTTTAAGCTTGAAGTGAAAACACCATCATTTTTGAAATTGTTGAAGCTGGACTTATGTATAAATATAAATGCTCTGATCACCTGTAAAGAAGATATATTGGTTGAAATAAATGAATCAATTTTCAAGATTTCATAAAATATATGTTTCGTCACAACAGGAATAAATAAGAAAAATATTGTTGATAGATATAGGTGTATAATCATGATTAATTCTCTTCCTTAGGTTCTTCTGAAATTCTCACTACAGATTCAGGAGCCTCATTCTTTGTTTTCTCGTCATAAATGAGTTTGCTCAATTCCTGAGTGTCATAAAAATCTGCCTGAGGAGCTTCATCTTTTGGCTCCTCTATGTCAAACATACTGTATATTGCGTTGTATATTTCTGCTTTGTTTTCGAGGATATCCCTGACAATATCTGAAAAGAAAGACAGAAATAGTTCTTTATATTCAAATGTGAATAAAAATTAGAAACATGATATTTTTATTATCGGGAAAATGAACACAAAGGTGAAACTATTACAGGAAATATTTCTGTGCGTCATATAAATCGAAAAAGATGAATGGGAAAAAATCTCTGATGTAGCCTGGAGAAAGACTAAGATTGAAATATTTTTCTGGGATAATAAATTTTCGTTTTGTCGAAGTGCAATATTTGATGATTTATTGTACGATTTATAGGGCTATTTCGATCGTTTCGGATCATTCTATTCAACGTTTCAGTAGTCTTCAAGAATTATGCCGTATTATTGCATAACTTATCTACTTGCAAGAAGTTAGACTATGTAGGATAAGCTCCCATTCCCATAAGAAAATAAAAAAATCGTTGTAACAAAGTCGATAAACGATTTTCACCACGTTATTTTCGCTAATCCTCTTTTATTAGTGACCATTATCCATGAAATTTCAATCTTAAATATTTTCCAATAAAATCCACCAATAGAAATACTGTGAACAGGATATTTATGGATTCCATAAACCTACAGAATGGGGTACTCAATAATGCTCACCTGATAAAATGTCTCGGCTGCTAACAATGTCTTCTAGTTCATTCGTTACTTCCTTCATGAGCCATGGCATGAAAGTATTATCAATGTCCTGTTTGATGTTGTCAAGAAGAACACCTTCCGACTCTAATCCCTCTAAAACTGAAGGAAGAAGATCTGCCAGATAACCTTGCATCAAAACCGAAGCTGCTATTCTTTCCTCCATCTCTTTCTGAACCTGTGAGATTTGGGTGAAAAACATTAGTAACACGATCATTTTGTTTCTTGTATAATTGAATGATTTATTATTCATATCACAAATAGTTAATAGCTCATTTATATTGATTTCATTTGCCAAGGTTTTCTCGACTCCTCATTAAATGTTAAAAGTTTAAATCATAGATTAAACACTGTCTATGGTTTCAATTATGAACGTTTGGTGGAGAGCTCGACAGGTATTTTATTGCTCTTTATAGATGACGTTCATTTTCGCTTGTATGAAAAAATAGAACATGCGTTGAAGTTTCTGTTTCAGGAGGTCTACTATGGGCATATTGAAATACACCTTAGTTTTAAGAATTAATTTGGCTAGTCAAAGAACTCGAAATTTGGCACCTAACGAGGTTCGATTTATCACCTATTGCTTCAGAAAAGGAATCCAATCTAAAGCTACCTAATATCGAAACGATTTCAAACCTTTATGCCTTCTTCATAATCCTTGATTCTCCTCTCTTTCTCTCTCTGTAACCTTCTCTCCTTCTCTATTAAACGTTGCGCTTCACAAGCCTCTGCTGCCCTGATCTCCAAGAACTTCCTCTGTTGTTCTTTGAGTGCCGCTAGTTCTTCTTCCTCCAGTACCTCGATGAGGGCTTGCTCCACAGTTTTTCCTACTAGAACCTCTAAAATAGGCTGCACCTCCATGTCGAAGTCGAAGAGATCTCCAGGATATATCTGAGTTTCTGCATCAATACCGGTTTTGGCAGGTACGTAGAATGGAGATACGGGTCTGTCCAGGAAAAGTTCAGTCTACAACAAGTAATATTAATTTTGAAGAACCTGAAGAGGACGCTTTCAATTCTCCACACCTGAGTGCACATTTCAGTGACAGGTGGAGTGATGAAAATTTCTTCTAAGAACTGATCTGTCTGAACGGGTTCGTGTTTGCGACCTTTTATGGCTGGGGGTGACCCTAAGCGTAGCTCAGCTGCCTTAACATTTTGTGTCCTGGCTTTCTTCCTGGCCATTGCTCTTCTTCTTGCAACAGCTGCTCGGGCAGCAGCAGATTCACCGTCACCAAGATGGGGAAGTGGGGGTTGGGCATAATTGCTTCCTAGAGTTTGATAGTAATTTAGGATTCACATTGCAATTATTGTTTTTGAGTCACTTATTGCATTAATGATAACTTTAGTCAACATAATTTACATGTCATCCGAAATAAACATTCAATATTCATTACAATAGTCAGTAAACTGTATTCGAAAAGAGAATTTCAATTAATTTAATTAAGAATCATTTCCTAGCTGAAATGAGTATTGGCACTACAATACATCTTATTGATCATATTTCCAAACAGGGTCTTAGATAAAGGGTTTCAATTTCTCCCTGAGCATGCTTTATATCACATACGAGGATGTATTGATATCTAGTTAGCCTAGATCAGTTCCATGCATAGAAAATATTGCGTTACCATAGCAACAAACAATAACTCATTAGAGTTCAAAGAAGGTCAAAAAAGTAAACCAGAGTAACGCAATAATTTAAAAGAAAGAAGATGTCCACCGAAATTGTAAAAATAGAATTGGACTATCTAACCATCATCAAAAGTACATGATTTTATCAGACCATCGAATGAGGCTAAAACGGATATCTGAAGCACTGAACATTTCATACGTACGCGTTCATCATATTGTTCACGTCAATTTGGACATGAGAAAAATTGCTGCAAAATGGATCCCCAAATGTTTGAATGTTGAAGAAAAGCGTGCAAGGGTACAAGCATCGCGTTCGATCTGTGCTCGATTTGAAAACGATGTAGACTTCTTAAACCGAATTGTTACTATGGATGAGACTTGGGTACATTTCTCCGATCCAGAAACAAAGCAACAATCGATGGAATGGCGACTCTCTGGTTCTCCAAGACCTAAGAAGTTTCGTATCCAAAAATCTGCTGGAAAAGTTCTTGCTTTTTGGGATTGCATGGAGTAATCATGATTGATTTTTTGGATAAGGGTAGAACAATAACCGGAGATTACTGTTCGACATTACTGACTACTCTACGAGAAAAAATTGAACAGAAAAGACGCGGAAAGCTATCCAAAGGTGTTTTGTTTTTGCAGGACAACAATCTCATGTTGCTATGCAAAAAAAATCGTGATTTAGGGTTCGAATTACTAGAAAACCGCCTTTATTCACCAGATTTGTCTCCATCTGACAATCATCTCTTTCCTCAACTGAAAAAAAGTTTAAAAGGTCGTAAATTTTCTTCCAACGAGGAGGTTATATAAGCTGTGGAGGTCTGGTTTGCAGAGCAAGGAGAAACCTTGCTTTCAGAATGAAATTGGTGTTAACTCTGCAATGCAGGTTTGATTATTCTTCCTTTAAAAGGGATTTAAAAAGATTAAAATCCTCCTAGAGAAACTTGGTTAATATTGAATCAACCCAAGACTAATCGTGGAGCATGATCTTATCCTAATAAGATATCGATTTTCTCTTGAGACATTTTTTACCTCATCCCCCTTCTCTACAGTCTGTGGAGGATGATGTAAATGAGGAGATTTACAATGTCCCAGAAGTGTTCTATGGCTCAAAGCGGGAGATCTAGGGGGTCAAGGCAATAAAAAGTCGACTTGATTTTCTTCAAAATAAGCCAAACATAATTCTGTTGGTCGCAAGTATTTGAACTTTGAACAAGATAAAAGGACGTTTGGTCGAGTTTGTGATGTGGCGAAATACCCCACTAGGCGCCTGCGCTCTAAATGTGAGTCGCAGCGAACATGTTAAACATATTACTTAATTATCACCACACTGGGCATTGGGCAGATGTAGATGTAGTTTTTGCTAATATTTTTAATCTCTTTCTTCTCATACTACATTATATAAGAAGTTTTTCATTCACTTTGTTTCGGCCAAGATCTTGACACCTGATTCATTGTTCGATAATAAAAGATAAGATTTTCAAATCTAACACACGGTTTTTTATCATTATATTTGTTTTGACTGAAAGCCATCTTGTGAAACTTCGACAAAGGTGAATGTTCATAAAGACTCTGCTAATGATTTACTTCTTACCTCTAACAACGCGTCTTTCGAACATAAGATTGGCATAAGGCAATGGAACATCTTGGCCAGCGATTAGTTTTCTGTTGGTGTACAAGGCCCTAGGAGAGCTTGAGAATGTGTAAACCTGGGGAGGTTCTTCCGTCTCAATTTCATCCTCTTCGTGTGTGAAAGCAATAATTGTTTTCCGACCTGCCTTTGGCTTTTTTATACTCAATTGTCTTGTGGAAATATCCATTTTTTATCCTTTTTTCTTGGTAAAATTTCAAAAATTGACAAAAATCATCGAAACAACAACATCACTCATAAATCGTTCGACTTCAACCTGTCACTTAATGTTGTTTTGAAGTCAAATATTCGAAAATAGAAGTTTATTGTCATCGTTTTCGCATAGGAGTGCAGCTACATGATTTGTGATTAGGTGCAAGTTTCTGATGAATTTCAGTCAGCTATTTTGACATAGCTTACTTTTTCGTTTTCCATTGTATTCTATCCAAATCCATACATCCATATTTTCGAGTGCTTCTTTCTTTTCATTTCTTGATAAACCTCATGAATACTTATGAAGCATTACCGTATCTCAAATATGAAGATTAATCCCGATTAACCCAAACATTCGCTGTATTTCTTCAGGTGATTGAAATATAAGCTTTACTGTTTATTCTGAAATTTCGTTGCTATCCTAACAGAGTTCGGTGCCATTGACAACGTTACCTACACAAAATTTCAAGTGGCTTCGGTGGCCTTGATGTTTGTGGAACCCTTGCAAACCGAATACGGAAATAGAATTCGTTGAATGTTTGACTTCAATATAGGGAAATTATTGTATGAGGCTCTCGAATGGTTTTGCCAGAAATATATTGGCTAAGAACTAGTTGTCGAGTGACTAACTTCTTGTAAATAATATTTTCCGCATGATGAACATTCAAACAATTCAATCATGCAAACAAACAGGATAAGGTCTCTTCTGATCAACAGAGAATTCGTGCAATATACACAAGAAATTGATGTAGAAAACATGTACGCTGAACTACGTAGGTATATTGAATATCTACCGTTTATCACATTCTGGCACATTCAGGGAAACAAAATTTTATTACCTAATACGTCTCATTTTCTTCACTAACTGTTCAAAAAGATCAATGGTGCGACTCCCAAGATAAGGGGTAATTTTTCTCTAATAACGAAAAACATTACCGAATGTGATTTCAGAAAAACAATCTTTCACATGATTAACTTCGCTAGATTTTCATTTCATATTGTGTAAACTAGCTTATAGATACTAGATCACAATTGTTCACGATCTAAAATTTTATCACGTTTAGAAATCATTGGTCATAATTTTTTTTTAGTGAGTATCAGAATTATGTGGGTGAAGGGTTCGTATACTTTCCACAACCGGTGTTACGAAGTTGGGACAGTTGGGTGAATTTGAAATGTAACATTTTGTATGGGGTCTTCTGAACTCTTGAATATTCACCAGGTTCCAACCTCCCCTTCATGTTTGAGTTGGTTTGTTGGGTAAAAATTGAAAAACTTTCTCTCTTCATCCCTACTGGAAATATATGTCGATTTCGATTAGCCTTTCGCAGGTGTTATATTCATTGATTTCGATGAACAATACTGACAAACTTACTCCCGGTTTCACAAAGCTTGATTGGGGAATCAACGCTTGATTTACAGATAAACCTCAATTTGATTTCCATCGATGATTTAGTCATGCGCATTCAGAATATCATTCCAGTATTAAATTATGATCTGAATACATACATTCAATGATTCTATATTGCTACTTCTTCAATATATTCAGAAATGAAAAGGTTTCAGATTTCGTTTTAGAAATCGAGTGACTGTCAAATCGTTGATCGCGCAATCAAAGTTTTGTGAAACCCGCTGTTATAGATCTACCCGAGATATTACATACGAATATATTCATCCCCTGGGGACAAACTATACTTCGCATCACTCGGGGAAAAAACCTAATTTCAATTTTTCGTTCACGAATCGTGATAATTAACCAAACTGTATTTTCATATTTCCTAGAATAGATTCACTATAAATAAGGAATATTAGACTGAAGTCTTATCGAGTCCTTGCACTTTGAAATATTACATGCATTTGATTTTCAGTCGCGATATTTCCTACACGTAATATATGTCAGAAATTTAGTACAGTTTATTGATTTTTAATTATCAAAAGTAACGTTATGGAATATGGCCAAAAAATATGGCTGCCTATGATTCCTCTCACGTGTAAAAACTCCCTTTAATTGCTTGCCACTAACCCAATAACGTCTCTAGATAATCAAGGCTGATTATCATCAAAGTGGACCTATGATTTATTCATGTAGGGAATGCAGGTATCAAATTTCGAATTCCGTCTGGAAACTGGAGATGTGAGATGGATAGACTGTGTCTCCAGTCTCCAGTGTAGGCGCATTCCTCAAGCGTAGGAGCATTCAATTGTTCGAGGAATGATGCAGAAAGTTCAAATATCTTTGAGGCTTCTCTGATGTACTCTTTCTCTCATTATTTGAATAGTACACGTGCATTCTGTTTATGAAGTTTTACTTTCAAACTAAGTAATGAGTTGCCATTGCTGAAATGCTGGGCTATACTGAAATTGTTGAATGTTAGCTAATTCTAGAATTGAAGAGAATATTTTTTTACACAAATCAATCTCATACACACACGTTTTATAAATTCAAAAATAGATAAACGAGAATACAAAATGGACATTACTGGGAACAATAAATTAGTACACGTTCTTTCCATGGTTCGTTTAAAATTTTCAGAAATATCGGGTTCATTCAACAATCTAAGAATTCTCCTCAGTTACACATTCCTACTATTTTGTAGATGAATCAAATTAAGACCATAAAAATATTTTCTCGCAAATCCTGTTGAAAAAAGTATGAAGTGGTGAAAAAAATTTTTCTTGGGCGGCCCATGCTTAGATAGAGTCCTCTATAGATGGCGCCTGAAAATCAGTTTCAAATATTTTTCTTAGAACCCAGAAAACTGACAGAAATTGTATTGTACCATTGAAAAATTAACTCTTGATAGGTCGATTCATCTTGAACAAATAAGATCTCTTGTAATTTCTTGCTAAAAGTAACGGTTTTTGAGAAAAAAAATCAGCAGGTACGTATAGCATAAATATAGGGCTTTAATTATCTCCGAACATAAAATCACCCAGTAGGCTGATATCATGCTTTTTAGTTGCCATCTTTATGCTGCTGGATCTAAGCAGGGACGCTAAAAATAAAATTATATGAAAGACTTTTTTTGACAAACAATCGCTCCTTGATTTTTCACAACCATTCATTTGCACCCTCAGATTGAAAGTAATGTAATCTTTTTTTGTTTAATTATGGATGTTAATCGAATGACTTTTCACTTTTTTTATACTATAATTCGATATTTTGTATTTCAGAAATTATATTAGGTATGACAGATTTCTATATTTTCGTAATCTTATGTAATATTTTACTGCAATGTCACTATATGAAAGAGAAATTTCTACAGAACTCGATTGATATTGCATTTCTCTACCGAACGTCGTTGCTGATATTGGAATCCACGTTAATGTGTCTGAAAATTAATACCTGAAAATGGAATTCTCTCGTAGAAAAGGAATGACTGACAGGTTAATGAAGGGCTGCAAAAAAGTTTTCGTTTCGAATCAAAGAATTGCGAGTGTTCGACATGTGTCGTTCACTTGGAAAAGCAACCCTGAATAAACCAAATTTCGTTAAATATAACATATCAAAGCCCGCGGCGCAAGAAAGTTCCTCCTAAACTAACAAAACTTGCTTTAATATAGTATAAGAACATGAAATCGAATAAAAATCTTTTTCTGTTTGTTTTCGATTTCTTTATCCATATACAGGCTGGTTCACAATGAACTCCCGTATTTGCGAGGCTTAGGTTAGGTTAGGTTAGTTTCTTAATAAACTTGATTTGCTCCTGTGATTTCATTTTTAATTGATTTTGTTTCAGAGATTGGGAGTGAAAACCCTAAAAATATTATTAAGAAATGCAGAATCCTCCCAGAATAAATTTTAATCGATATCTAGGTTAGGTTAGGTTAGGCTTAGGTAGAAGATAGAAGATAGAAGAGCTATAGACTACGATGTCCAAGAGACAAAAAGATGGAATTTATTGCATTTTCTAAGGTTATTTTCGAAAAATCGCAGTATCTTCCGGACTACATGTAGAGTGATTCCAACAACTGATCTAGACTTGAAAACCCCTTCGGGAATTCAATAAAAAAATCATGCATTTATCTGGAACCGCTTTTAAATTATAATCTCTAGTTAAAACCATCATAACCCTGAAATTTGTCGTCGTAAAGTATTTACCTCAAAGAGGTACACTTTACACAGATAGTTGGGATAAGTATTTCAAAAACAGAATTTCATGATATGGAAATCATTGGGTATTCCCATTTGAAACAGCAGTATCACCCTAGTGTTTCACCATTTTCGGTCAAAAATAAAAGTCAATTCTGCCAAAGTTTAAATCATTCTCCTAGCCCAAAACTTCTAAGAGTTATCGACCGATCATGAGTTGACTCACCCTATAGATTGATTAGATTGAATCGATTAGATAGAAGTTTCTCAACGCCTCTCGCTCGTATTCAAAATCGAAAAGATTTCCTTCCCTCTGATAGAGAGGTTAAGTTTGTTGGGCAGCCAATATTTTCCTAAATAAGAGAATGATATATACATATGTTCATAACAGATTTTTTGCAGATGGGCCTACTCAATGATACCTCTGAAGTCAATCCCTGGCTGAATGAAACGAATCTGTGGTTATTCATTGAAGAAGAAAGAGGAAGTCAGCAACAACCCTTGAACACAGCTGTCCCTCTGACAGTGATCAATGGCCTTATATTCATAACAGGAATCACCGGAAATGTGGGTGTTTGCATCGTCATACGTAAAAATTCGATGTTGCATACAGCCACTCATTACTTTTTGTTCAATTTGGCTGTGGCTGACCTAATATTGCTGATTTTTGGTAAGTAATATACTCAATATCGTGTTTCAGCATCCCTTTACTGTCCTATCTTAGGTTCAGATCGATTCAGTTCGTTGTCGAAAAACCTGTATGAAATGTATTCTGTATAAGCAGTCAACTCGTGACCTTGGTTTCGGACTTATTGAACTATCATCAGTACAGCGATGTGACAATGATCTCGTCAAACGTAAAATTTAATTTGGAATGTGCACCAATCGCGTATGAGATCTACAATTCGAATCTATGATTGTGATAATTTTTAGCTTTGTTTAGATTGAATTTTCATCATTTCTCTTCGAAAGACAATATATGGGAAGAATTATTAATATCAGGAGACGAAATCAATGAAATATTGAAATATTTTGCTTGGAGCTGAATTTTCATAACATTCAAAGGTTTAAATGAATTCATTAATTATTATCATTATCAAGTCGTTAATTCCAATACATAAATATATTGAAATGCATTCAAGAAACACATATCTGAATCTGGTAATATTAAGACTTTATCAGGTGAAAAAAATTAGCTATCTTAAGAATGCTGCTGATGAGCAACATCTTTTCATCGCTTCCCATAGCACTAATGACCACTAATGAATGGGTGGGGATTAAAAAAACCATTTTTCAGGCCTTCCTAATGATGTAGCGCTGTATTGGCATCAATATCCTTGGATACTCGGAGTTTTCTTCTGCAAATTGAGGGGGCTTATATCGGAAATGTAAGTGTACAAAGACTTTTTCATGCTTTGATGATAACAGCTGGATTTTGCGTTTTGAATAATTATTGAGGATATGGATGTATCTGGTTTATTTCAAATAAACTGCATGATGACGAAAAGTGGTTTGAAGGTAAGGGTAGTAAATATATTCTTGGGAGTAGAAAATTTTATTTCAATCATTCTTTCACATAATATTTGTTACTTGATTTGGCAAAGTAACTATTCAATACAAGTACTTTCCAAGCTAATTAGTTTCAAAAGGAGGACATTTGCCTCATCAAAAAAGTTGAAGCATACATATACATACCTACTCTTACTTTCGAGAAAAAAACAGTATTGGAAGATTTCAATACATAATTAATGATGAGAAAAGTTTCAATGGAAAATAAAAAAGAGTTGATGATTTCACCCCTTTGTAGCTATGAGGGAAAAAACTAGTTCTAGGTGCATCCCAGTTTTCGCTGGTGAGAAGTCAAATGTGGGGTGACTATATTTTGTTCTAGTGCAGCTATGCAATTCAAAACTTATTCAATTTTGTTCTTGGGAAAGAAAAAGCGAATTGAAAAGTTCTCAATTTCGGAATCTAACCTTGACTTCAAGAATTTCATAACAGACCCTTTGCAGACGTTTAACAGCAGCTCAAACTCATAATTCACCAATTTATTAATTTCAGAACGGATCATTTCGAAACATTCCTTCGCACTCGTTTAGAGTGCAGTGATAACTGAAAGCGCTTATATTATTCGCTTTTCACTCGGAAAATTTTCACTTTCTCGTCGAGATGAAAATTAATTCCTTCTGTTCAGGATCGTGAGGGACCTAAATGAAAGGAAAATGAATAATATCCGAGATTTTTGCTGTAACAGAGTGAGTAACAGGGTTGCTGAAAACAATTTATGTGGAACATATTTTTTTTCGGTTCAGAGGGTGGTGTTGAAACAAGGGAAGAGGTGGTCCTATCATATCGAGTGGAGTCAATATTATGGTGAATGATTAACAGATACATATGTTGAAAATGCCGTTAAATGCTGTTTTCAACTATATTTTTCAACTTCCCCAGTCCATGTTACTCAAACACATTGAGATCAATATTTTGAAAGCTCATATGTCAGGTCTTTGGTGGTATAATTTCATGAGTAATAAAGCTTTTAATTTCATGCATATGATGATTTGGTCAGAAATATATAGCCCAAAGACCAAAACAATTAAGAATAAGATCAGCTGACTAGGATTCAGCACTTCCAAACCACGACCATTTTGATCTTTTCTCCTTAAACTGTGCTTAATCACTTCTCTGAAGATATTCTACTGAGTCCACAATTCTACTATAGTTTTTTACAAATTACATTATTGTTTTCTCTTCAAGGGCTTCCTACGTATCAGTTATGACCATAGTTGTATTTTCGACAGAAAGATACTTGGCAATATGTCATCCTCTTCAAATGCAGACCCTCGCAGGACTTCCAAGAGCTGTCAAAACCATTGTTTGCCTTTGGCTCATTGGCCTTCTTACAGCTCTCCCATTTTATTTCTTGATGGATGTGCACTACCTTACCTATCCGAAAAATTCTACCGACGCTATCGTTATAAAAGTAAGTTTGAGCATGTCTTCTTGTTATAATGATTTATTTGTCCATCTTGAAAATGCAAATAATAGTACTTAATTAGGTTAAACCACACTTCGATTATTATATCGAGTAGGTACTCTGATATTCTTTGAATCTTTTGGAACTGAAATTGACTCAATCAAATATGTTCAGCTGAAATCCCTAAATTTTCAAACTTTGTTTATAATAATAATATCTAATAATAAATCAACTTTATGTACCCCACAGAAATAATTCCAATTATAGGGTAAAATATACAGGTACATTTTTAAGAAAACAACAAAACTAGTAGAGATGGAACTGTATAAAAAAAATGAAAAATACCATAATTTTTCTTAAATAATAGGTATTCAACAAAATTGCAACTAAACAAACATATTCATTCTGAGTGCATTTGCACTTTTATACATGCGTAACACTGGTGCACGCACCAATAAGTTTGTACGAGGTGTTCGCAGAAGAAAAACAGGAGCAGACCTATAGAGGCCATCCTCGGAAGAGTATCATCCATCCTTGACAGCAAGTATGACCCATCAGCAGCCTTTGGGGCTTGGGCGAACCTAGCACACTCTGGGTATCCATGTCTTTCGGCCAACGATGGCATTCGCATATTGTGGAAAAGTTAGCTCCACGATCAGGGTATATACCGGTTTGCCGAAAAGAGACATGCTTGAAAAACCTTCTATGAATTCGCTCCAGAAGACTTAGATGACATTTATACATGGGAGACCGCCATTCTCCAACTTGCTGTTAACAAATGTGAAGTAAAGACTTCTCAATGCCTCCAGGTCGTCAAATTCCTTAGAGCATCTTAAGACAAAACCCAGCATTTTACAAGAGGAGGCACTGAGATCCTCGATTTGGAGTATGAAACTCAATTTAGCATCAAACAGAATGCCAATATCGCGTATTTGATTCACACGGATAAGGATATGGTCACCAATGAAGTAAAGGCCAACAAAGGGCTCCAATCTTCTTGTGAAAGACTTCTGAAAGCACTTTTCCAAATTCAACGTCCATTCCTCAAACACTAATCCCAAACAAATTGCAAACTTGACTGAAGCAGCCTTAAATCATTTACACTACGTTGTACAGCTTCAAATCATCAGTATACGTCAATGCCATGCACCACAGGCAATTCAACAGAGCGTTTATGAACACCACAAAAACTAATGGACCAAGATTAGACCCCTGCGAAACTCCATTTTCTAAGACATATCCAAAGGACCCAAAACCATTATAGGACAGATATTGAATTCAATCAATTCTCGTATTTGTTATTATAGGAATACTCATTATGCTCTTTACTTTCCAGAAATTTGTAGAGGATTATGAAAGACTAGTTTTAAGAGGTTAACCAAATTCATAAGTATTCGAGATAAAATTTGGTGAAAAAGGTTTAACCCCGATATGGGGTCATATCAAAAGAATGCCATTGGAGAATTAAGTGTCATGAGATATCAAACATAAAAGCGGTTAATTGATGTCCACCATTATCCAGAGTCTGCTACGAGCGATTTATGAAGTTTTGCTCTTATAAGCGCGCGGGGAATACTTACCTCAAAACTTCCAGTGATGCTGGGAATGTTTGAGATGTCGCCACATTCTACCCAATCCAGGCATTCCGAAAATAAATGAAGTTTTGTAGGGACTGAAGTTGTAAAATTCTGAATAATCCCCGTAAAGTTCAAAAGCGTTAAATTTCGATCTGTTCTTTTAAAAAACTTTATATGTATATGTATTTAGATAGGTATTTTCCTATGGTAGGTGGTAGGTTCTATAAGATTTGAAAATATGTTGATTTTTTTTTCATTGATTAATACCTTTGAGTATTCAACTCAATGTTACTCAATGTTAATAGGCAGGACTGGATTAGGTCATTTCTGTTTACATAACCTAATACCTGACTGTACAGGCTGGGCAAAATTGGTGATATCTGATACTTTTTCAACCCAAAGATAGAGAAAATGCATGGCACATTACGGTCGTCTTTTTTCGAGAAACTAATAATGCCGTCAACTGCATTCCTCTGTCTTCTTTTGTTTTTGAGTTATAGGTCAATATTAAAATGTCAACTTTGGTCATTACCTCCATTTCTGCTTGAGCTAGGATGTTGAAATGAAACATTATAAAGACACTTTTTTGATAGGAATCCAGTGGCGTACTATGATTTTTTCCAACAGGTGTATTGCTGAGCTACAACATAAAGATGTGTTTTTCTTATGAAAACAGTAGTTTGAAATGACTTCAAAATTGTACAGCTTAATTGACGTCAAAGTCAAACATATTCGTTTTGGAAAACAAACAAAATGAGAGCATCAAACTAACAGAATAAATTCGAAATGCAACTAAGTGAATAACTCAAACCTTTCATTATTTCGTATAATTATTCATCATACTGCAACCTGCTGAAAAGTGGAAAGATCTTACTTGTTGTATATAGGGGCATCAACAAAAGTTACATACCGTGTCATTACTGTACATAATACGAATACTTTAATTAATTATCATACGAAACTGAGTTCCCTCTAGTGGAGATAATGTAACTCGAAATTGAACTATGCAATTTCACATGCTTCAAATTTTTACTGAAGAGAGAGACAAGTAAAATGCAAAATTCCAGCTTTGCTAATTAATCCGCAAATTACACACTGTAATAAAACACCGGCCATCATAATAGTATAATGTTCATTCGCCATTCGCTCATTCCGCATCATAGAATCATGCTATCTATTTTCTTTTCTCTAATATAATATTTGAATTCAGATATAGGTACTCTAAGTATCTGTAAAGAAAATTTTCAAAGTTCAACAGGTTGTTAATTGTCACTCAAATACTCATACTTCTAATGGAGACAGAAAGGTGATAACTGAGAATACAGAGTGATTCACAGCGATGTTCTACTAGACGTTTATGGACAACACAATTTTGTTCTGAAAATTCAAATGTTTGGATTTTCGACAATGAACTTTCTCGTCTCGTCAAAATATTTTCAGAAACTTGCCGTTATACCATATTTCAAATGGTATATCTTCGCATCTTGAGATAGTTGATTTGCTGGAAGTTTTAACAGTATGCCATACCTTGGGTAAAAACTCAATGGTTCATAAGTTATTAGGATTCTTATGACAAACATGGTGAAAATGGGAAATCACTCTTTCTTTAATATCCAAAAACAGTGCCACTTCGCAACTTCATTTTGAAAAAGTTGTCCTCAGCAGAAGTATTCTAAGCAGGTACTCTATTCACATGCATATCAATCTCAACACTCTTGTGAAAAGATTAATCTACAAGTATAAATATTTGAACTTGTAATCATAAATAATGTTGATGTACATATTTGTTCTGTTTTCATTCTGATTTTGTTGGGGGGAGAAGGGATTCTTTAGCCGTCTAGCGCGGGTTATTGAATATCCTATATTACAATGAAGTCTGAAAACAATGTAGATACTTCACTATGTTATCTCATTTCAATTTCATCCTAGCTGTATCGAATAAAAGTCAAATGCTCAATCGGACAATCAATCTCTAAAATGCATAAAACTTCGTGAAAATTCTGTTCTGAAATTGCTTTTCCATTTTCAGGAATCTGCAGTATGCGGCATGAGGAATCAGCCAAAAAACTTCCCTCTCATAGAATTAAGTTTTGCGTTCTTCTTCATTCTGCCCCTCATAATAATTTTCATACAATACATCAAGATGTCGTCCAGCATTGCACAGAGTGAAAAACCTCTAGATGGAATGGGAGGCTCAGTCAATGAGGATAGACTTCGGAGGAGGGCCCAGTCCAACAAATCGATTGTTAGGATGTTACGTAAGTTAAATAATTACAAGAATTAATTCAGATGCATACCACCCGCCGATACGAATATCGACAGGAGTTACGATCTGAATGAGCTAGCCAATATGCCATCGTCAGGGCCACCAAATAGAGTACGCTACATCGAAGAAAAGCAGATGCTGACCATGGTTTCGATCTCGTTTGACCTCGTCAGAGCAACATAGCTTCTTCTTCGATGGAGTAACGTTTGGTATTGACGGACTCTTATTCTATACTGGCGGGTGGTATGCATCTGAATTTCTTATTATATTTCATTGCCTTCCTCCTAAGGCGTTATCACTTTCATTAAATTACAAGTTTCATTTTCATCGAGAACAAAATAAATTTCAAATTTCACTCTAGTGGTTTTATTGTTTTCACACCATTTTCAGATAATATAATATATTGTATATTAAATATAATTCGTCGATTATGTGCCTATTCCATCGGTTTTAAAGTTGTGTTACTCTGACTAGGTCAAGTAAGACCCAGAAAAAAATCATCAGCAATTGCTTTTGTTGCATGAAACGGTCTCTCCGTTGCTGCCCTAAATGTAGATGTGTTGAAGTTCCTCTTCTACCAAAGCTTTCAAGGGCAAGCGAAACTCGGAAATTTTAAGTTTAAAGTTGGAAATGCCGATTTTGAAGTTGGAATTGCAGAGTTTCAATTCGGAAATTCCGAGAAGAAGAAAAAATTTAAATAAAAATATTATCTATCCATTTGATAAATATATAAGTCTGTATTCTTCTCTATGCCTTTCCCTACTTTAATATATTTTCTATTAAATTCTATTATGTTCTATTGAATAGAATCTATTCCATTCCAGCTCTTCTATTCTATTTCTATTCGATTCGATTCTTTTCTATTCCAAATGTAAATGGAATTTTGAATATTTTCAGTATTTCAATAAACACTATTTGTCCCTTTTTGTTGCACATGGTTTCCACTTTCCTCAACAAATATTATAAAAACTTTTATTGGAATTTCCGTATCCCAAAGAATACAGACTATAATCACAGAATACATTGAAATAATTCATTTTTAATAGTAGGGAAACATATTTTCTAATCAATTCAACTTCAGTTGCAGTTGTCCTTGGCTTTTTCTGTTGTTGGGCACCATTTCATGCCCAGCGCCTTGTTATAATCCACGCCTCTGACTGGGAATACATTGATGAATTCAACGTTTGGATGTTTTTCGCTACCGGAATATTCTACTACTTCTCGTCCACCTTGAACCCTATTCTTTACAACGTGATGTCAAGGAAAATGAGGAAAGCCTTCAAATACACCTTCAGATCAATGTTTTCCAAGCAATCCGAGCAGCGAATATTAAGGAACTCAGACTTGTCGAGCACTACATTCCATGGCAGAAACTCCAGAAGTTTCAGGGAGGAAACCCAAGTTATTTTCGGAAATGGAAGACTGTCAGTTAAGAGGAAAAATAACATTGAGAATGACGTGAGGAACGGTAAAAGATACGACTTGATTCAGATGCAGAACGAAAGTATTGTATAAGAGCAATAAATGTAGAGCAATTCGATACAATCTCGCTTCAGACAGTCATATACATTTTCACTCCGGTGAAAAATCACCCAATATTTGAAAATGTCGAAGTTAGTACCGAACTGTGTTCTCGTGTCACTGGAATGAACTTACAGAAAAATAGTATTGTAAATACAGGTACAGTAGAAATTGATCTTTGTCGAAATATACATAAAATACATGTGATATTGACTAGTGTATATAAGATTCTTTTTTCATACTTCATGCTCAAAATAGTGGTGTAATAAGTTTGTGCTCTTTAAGCTCGAATATTTTTTGTACTGTTAAATGAATTCTTTTTGTAATTAAACTTTTGCTTAGAATAATTATAGTATAAATTTTTCTCATTCATACACCCTTCAAACCTGATGCTACATCTCAAAAAATAGTACCTATGTTATTCAACGAGCAACGTCTCGTTTGGTAACTCATCCAAGTGAATAATAGCCATAATATGCGAGCAGAATATTTCATCACCTTATCGATGAAAAAAGATTATTTCTAAAATATTTCAATATCTCTTATTTACTCACTAAGGCAACTTCGTTTATTTCAATATTGCTATATAACAATATGTTCAGAGCCTCTGTTTTGTGGTTGGAATCTGAAGTTTTTTGAAAAGCATGGCTCATAAATCACAAGTAATTAATGACGCTTTTGGTGATAAATGTATCATTATTCATAAAATAATAACACGTAAATGACAAAATATAATTTATTATCTTAAGTTTGGTTTTATTCGTATAAGAATACTGATAATATTGTATGCCACATAAATAATAACATAAAATTAATAACGGGTATAAGATTCGACAAATATAAATCTATAAAAAATGAGCACCATTAAGGAGAAGGTTTTGGACTAATAGCCACTTTACAATTCAGATTCCTCCTTATCTTTATTCTATTCTGAAGCGTCGATAGCAGGCCACCTAGAACATCGTGATTCGGAACTTTCTTGGCGAACAACAACCTCTTCACAGAATCATCGTATGTCAGTAAAGCGACCATATTCTGCATCAAAAATCCTTGGCAATATTCTAGCAATTGCATTGCATTGTATACTTTAGCGTGAATATACATTGAAACAACATTATCGATAGCCACCATGGTGGCACATCTACTCTCACAATATCGAAGAAGCCCGTCCAATTGGAAGAAGTTGGCAGCAGCCATTAGTTCCAAAATGTCTTCTTGCGGCGGTTCCAAAGACTGGCAACCTCCTTGGTAAAGAAATTTCATCACAATCTGCAAAAATTTTAGAAACTTTCATGTTGTACCATTTTATCAACATTTGATGCTATGAAACTAACCTCAAAAATGTGATATCTTATATCATTAATTTGTACAATAGGTAACCCTCCCTCGCACAGCTTCGAACTCAGCATAGCACGAAGTCTGGGACTGGCAGTCACTAAAACTATCTTATGGGCGTAAAACAGTCTTCCTTCTACTCTGAACGTAACGTCACTGAGTTCTGGATTGTTGACGTATTTGGGATCGATTCTGGAACCATTAGTGCTGACTGGCGGATTCTCTTGGACGATTTTAATGGGCTCCCAACCATAACATGTAGAGAATATATCTGCCAGTAGTAGGGTGGTACCTTCCTTCTACAGAAAAAATAATTATAAAATTAGAATGTTAACTTTGAATCCCAAATCTCATCACTTGAAGGAAGGAGTGCTAAGAATGAACTCGATTTTATTTCATAGAAACAAAGTATCCATGATCCAAATATAGTTCGACATCAAAATAAACAAGGCAAGACATATTCTACATCGAAAAATTGTAAAAAACTAACATTTCAACTGCTAATAGTAGCTAATATTAATTGTTTCCAGTTTCGGGACATATTTCAAGATTGCAAAAATTACATTCGAAGTTTCCCAAGAACTCCTTGAAATTTCTTGTTTCCTTTGAATTCTTCAATTATGAATAATCCTAATTAAATACATATCTTTTTTTCTTTGGAACTTAATGAATATGTACTAGGTATACCCAGTACTGTGAAAGATATATTTAAGCTTTCCACGATGATGGATTTTTTGTCATATAATCTCGTATTGGTAAACTGGCTTACAAATCACAAAAAATGTAATGTTAAGTAGTACTCACTTTGCTATATCTGAATATATTGAAGAGAAGAGGCAAACATTCATTAACAAACTGCGAACTGTAGTCGTCAGGGCAAACTTGAAGGAAATCTTGTAGAAGTTGGTCAATCACACAATCGAGCCTAGCTTCATGCGCAGCTCTCAAAGAATGCATCCAGCAATGCAAGGTCCAAGGAATGCCTAGGGACCTGATCTCAACTGTTATGTCCAGATGGTTATTCTCCGAGCTTTGATACATTGCTTCTTGAAGTGCCTTGATCTGCGTCTTGCTGAACTGTGGTGTATTCGAATTATTCGACTGATTCGGTAAGGTCCCTGAAATTCACAACGATTTGAAATTTTATTCCAAGGATGTTTGAATGTTTCACCTTCAGCCAGCATTTCTTCTAGAGATAAGACTTCCTTCGTTATAGAAGCAAGAGGCTGAGTTAGTAACTTTTGGAGAATGGCTCTGTGCCCATGGGCTGCTACAACCGATAATGCACTATAACATCCTCGTTGGGCAGCAGCTGAATAACTTAGGGAATCTTTGATCTGGGTAGACAAGAATGGATGGGCGCCATGTGCTAATAGCAGGTTTACCATGTCTGTGTTACCACTACCACAAGCTACCTGAAAAAATTACTTGAATTTATGGAGCTTATAAGTTCTATAAATGATGGAAATGGTCTGCCTAGACTACAACATCAAATATAATATAATTAATAAATAAAAAATAAATGAAAAAATTAATAAATAAAAAAATAAAAAAAAATAATATTATTCAATCTATGAACCCCATATGGAGGAGTTGTCTTTCAGTAGAGAATGACCATAGTTTGAATTTCGTTTTCATTTAAATTGAAATTGTACTGAGCATATCAAATGGGGAAATCCATAGTTGAGGCAAATCAAAATACTTGCCTGTAAAGGTGTAAGTGTACATTTCTCTTCACTCAACAATGCTCCGCCTTCAACATTGGCTCCACGTTCCAACAATATTCTGGCACATCTAACATGCCCTTTAGATGCTGCATAAGTAAGTGCAGTCCAATGTTGACTTTCTCCATTGACGGCCGGATAATATACTGTGCCAGATGCGGGAGTCTCTATATCAACAGATGCTCCTGAATCCAATAGAGCCTACGAATTTCGGTAAGTAAATATCACAGGATAAAATCGAGAAGATGTAGTCGTTACCAAAAGAGCTTGATCATCATTATGTATGGCTGCCAGCATGAGTGCTGTATGTCCTTGAGTATTCAGTGTATCCAATCGTGAATTCGAAGGTAGGAGAGATATAGCTTGTTGAATCAATTCCGATCGCCCTGTGGCCATAAGACGAAAAGCTATTTCCATCTGGAAAAGAATAGATGTAATGGCTTCGAAATTTCCATCAAACTTCGTACCTGAATTTGTCTTGAAGCTTCAAATTGATCCTCTTCGTTTCCTGTGTTCTTTCTTATTCTCATTGCCTCCTCGCCAAGAGAACGAACTGGACAGTCCACTCCTGGAAGTAAAAGTCTAGCAGCTTGCATTATATCGTCCTTGTCCAACACAGCAGCGTATCTATGTTCTCCATGAGCTGTAGCCACTCTCAGCCACTCCACTAAAGGTGGAAGCACTACATACGCCCGCTCATAACAGAGTTCCTGTGAAAAATCCCATCAACTTTTGAAATAGAATCTTGTAAGTATTTTATTCAATAGAATTACCTGTACAGTGTGATTTCCTTGTTCTCCTTGCTCGAGTTGTGAACATCTCATAAAATAGAAGAGAGCTCTCACAGCTTTTTGGCAGAGGGGTATTCTGGGTTGCATCCGATCGATCAAATCTTGTAGCTCCGTTAAAGAACCGACGCAAGTGGTCATCATAGAAGGCTCTGAAGGAGCTGAGCTTCTCCCTGAGTCCCTGCTCGAACAAACGCTCGAAGTCGAAGCCCATCTGGGTAAAGCCAATGCACCTATGGATGGAAAATAGGTTTTTTCAAGATGATTTGATAAGGAATTCAAGGCGATTTGGTGGAGATGGAAAAAATTTGATTGAGGATCCCAAAACTCTTCATCAACTTGAAATTTATAGGAAATGATTCAATCTAAATAAACACGTATAGAAAACCAATTTTTTTTTGAGATAGTATTGCTAGCATTTAAAAATAATGTTTCAAACGTATTTCCAAGTTATAACTTTGAGAATAAATAACTCCCTTTACAGATACTCGATTTAATTGTGGAATCCATTATTATTCATCCTTCTCTTATTGTAGATGCCTCTTATATATGTATACAACACATTCAATTGAATGTGAAATATAACAAATCCTCCTTCATGTAGAATGTTACGTTGTCAAATTACCTGACGCTATCCTCCCTGCATTGAGATGAGCGTACGGTTGCAGAAGGCCCCACATGTCACCATTATTAGCTATTGCGTGTTCCAGAATAGTAGCTGTCAACGAAGCATCTGCATCACTTGGCAGACACTGGAGCAATATTTCCTCCAGAAGATTTTCCATTCCGGCACACAAATATACGGCAGCATATCTGAAATGTACAATATGACAGTCGTTCAATTTGCTGAATAAGTTTCGAGAAATATTTGGATTAATCCATGTGTGGCAACTTGAGCTGTATAATACAGAAATTGTGCAACTTGGAACTAAGAAGACTAACTTACAAATCTTACAAAAACTACTACGATATTTTTTCTTACTCGTGAATGAATCTGGCTAATTTTAAGTCCGTCATCCATCTGTGAAATCTGCCGACGTGTAGGTTCAAGCCAGCTCGGGAAGATTTGCTCTGTTTCAAAGCTCCATCACTGGACATGGACAACATCGCTGCGGCTCTCAGAGCTGCTTTGATGCAAGAATCAGCAAGGGGGGGACACAAAACTATTCTGAACGAAACGGTTATGTCATGTTTCGTGCATATACCAAGAGTGGAAGATAATCTCTGTGTTTCTCTTCCTATCCGCACCAGAGCACGTTGGAGCAGGTAGGATAATCTTGGAATTATGTCAACGTTCACTCTATTCATGAATTCGCTACATCTTCCTGTTTGAAGTACTCGAAGAATGCAGTGATTGGTCCACGGAAGGTGTTGAAGCTCTACCAGCCTGAAATATTTTTCTCTTTAAAAAATATAAATGAGTCCATATTTATGAGCCACAAGATGTACACCGAAAATTAGCGATAGTATTTCTGGATAATTCGAGATTAAATTTAAAACTATTCGAAATGAAGTGTATTTTGAAAGGTTGGTGAATTCCTATGCAACTCTTATTCAACCAATTACGGGAAACTATTTGAGGAGCCATTCACCTCAGCCAAGCTCTGATTGGCTTTCTATCAAAATACGTTATTCATCATAGACACTTTTTATTCACTATGGAAATGATTCTCGAGATGGCCATGTACAAACATCCTTAGGGGAAGATTGAATAAAATCACTTGCCTGTTATGGGAGTCGACCCAAACAAACTCATCGGCACTGGTTATGTTTGTGTTGATGGTTTCCAATGATGAATGTCTCATCAACCTCCTCATTACAGGTTCAGAACTCTCAGATCCAGCACTTATACTGGAATAAGTACTGGTTGATGTATTTGAACGAATTGTTAGTTGCTGAAGGGCCAACTTGATATCTTCCAACCCTCCACCTCCTGTCCAGGGTACATGCAACTGAATATATTTTTAAGATGGTTAATTGCAATAGATAGGTACAAGTAATTAAAATTGGATTGCTCACATTTTTAATTTCTATAACGAATTTGTATTCAATTCCATCATTATAGACATTATATACTCATGCATAAGAGATGTGGGAGTTCATCTTTTCATGATTCAAATTTAATTTGGGGTCTGAAATGCAAACCTTAAGAAAACCGCAGTAATACTCACTCTTGCTGGTGTAGCCCTATGTCTAGATCTGTTGTACTGATGAATGTTTGTTCGATTTCGCAATGGTTTTTGGACAACTCCAGTTGGTAGACGATCTTTTCCAGAGATATCACGTGGCGATGTATTTCCTGTGTCAGACATGCTTGCATGACCTGAAGATCTGTTATCATCGGAAGAACTGTTGCATTGTTGCTGGCGATTCTTGAAGTTCAAAAAGGTAACAATTTAATTTTTTTATAGATATTATATTAGATTGTTATGGATATCATATTTATTTAATGGATATTTGGGAAATTTTTAGACTATCGAAACAGGACACTGTCCAAAAGCATACTATAGTGAAGGCTGTGTTTAGTGAGTGATTGAAAATAAATGCCTCCTCAATTTTTGTATGAAAACTAGGAACATATCTGGAAAAAGAAGATAGCACAGGCTTTCTGAAACATCGTGTATAAATGACGATAGGATATCGAAAAACTCATTTTCAACATTAAACTTTTGTACGAAACTTTGTTCATAGTACAAAAAAGTTACCAGGTAGGTACATATTTGAATATTATTATGGAACAGCGCATCTGATTTGCCCACAAAGGTTTTGCTGGACAGTGGATGTTCATCTGCTGAAGCCTCTTTGATTAATTCGGTTAGAAAATCGAGATGGCCAAAAAACGCCCTTCAACTCAATGTGTGTCAGTGTTTGCTATCAAAAAAATCGAGTATTATACCCTATTTCCCGAGCAGCCTGTATATATCAATTTTTTATGATGATTGCTATACTATCTGAACAATAATTTCATAATGATACGTAAACAAATCGACTGTCTCATTAAAATGTCATCGGTTATAATTATATATACTGAAATTCTCAAATTAAATTTTTTTTATCACATTAAAGTGTTGATGCCACATAAGCCTTGCTTATCATGATGTGTTGATGTATTTCTTCATCAGCGTGTAGAACAGTGTTATCCTTGACTTACTGATGAAAGCTTCAAAGCAAAAAATAGTGTTCTTTATTGAAATCTTTCATCACATAATTCATAATTTCAAGTCGTCCTTACATTTTTGATTTCATAAGTGGTCCTCTATAGTAGTATTTGAAGGATCCGAAGATACCCTTTTTTAATTATACAGGGTGTAAACATCAAACCTGTATAACAAGTCAAAATATTGATTTTTCCAGAAAACAGAGTTGTTTATATTTTGATGAGGAATGAAATTTGGGAAGCAAATCCTTATCAACCTGGACGAATATCTACAATACAAAAAAAAAAGTGTGAAAGGTTTTGAGTAATCAATAGTATATGACTTGTTATAAAGGGTGGCATTATAGGGTTTCCTCAAAAATATCATTTTCCTGGCTTTTTTCCACGAAATTTTTTTTCTGAAATTATAAGATCGATTTAAAAAAAACGTGATGATACAATAAGGAAATTGTTGGTAGGCTCTCCTGTAATATTTTGTAAACGATAATTCAGTTTTGAATTGAACAAAGAAGAAACTACTTTTTGAATAGAGCGTTCGAACAATTATCAAGCGCTCTGTGGACCAAACTAGTTTTTTTAAGAACGACGGACCAAAGAATTATTGTCCATCCAAATATTATAATTTATATAAAATCACGACAACTCCGCAAGTGACGTTATATTTCGAAAATGTTTACCTGAATTCTCAATTCTTGCACACTAACGTGGTGGTGTTGCCTTGGTGTCAATTTCCGGTGCTCCTCATTGCCAGTCCCGCTCAATCTGCCATTAATTTGAACAGGCAGTTTCAGGTTGAGAGCGTTCACCCCACAATCGGCAGGTTTCGGCCCTGTGTCTTTCTCGGGCACCATGATCGAATTATGACTACATATATGTTTGAATTCATGACTATTGCTTATATTATTCTTGGAATTGGACAAGTTGTTCTTCTCGAATTGTTCGCTGAACGTTGACGTCTTGACGTTGTTCGCTACGAAAAGCTGCTGGAACTGTTCCACTCTTCTTTTTGGGGATACCATCCTGACTGTTGTATTTTGGTTCTGCGTGCCAGTCGACGAGAAGGATTTAGTGGTTGTTTTACTGCAATTATTCGCTGAGTTCGCATTATTCTGAAGTTCGTTGCTGAGTGATCCCGTTGAGTCAGTTGTTGGTAGATGTTGATATGAATGGTCGTTCCTTGAGTTGCAAGACAATCTGAAATCAGTACGATTTGTTTAGTGGAGGAGGAAGCACTGAAAAGGCTACAACTTTTTTAGGTTTATTATTTCCAGATTCTTTCAACTTTCACTAATCGATTTCGAAATTAATCACTCAAGGCTAATCGAGCCTTGTAACAGTATCCTCTATTCACGAGAAACATGTTCTCTAAACGTATCATTTGGGACAATTTGAATTTCTACATCTGAATATCATTTTGAAAGTTGAGCTAAACTCATATGAAGAAAGAAACTTTGAGCTGTTTATGATCGCAATATATCCATATAAATCTCCAGCTAAGGAAAAATCAGAATTGAGAAACTGACCCAAATCTAAATCCTTTTGCTCTGGACAGTCTAGCTAGACTATGAGTCTGACTTTCATAAAGTCTCGTCTCGTGTCTTTCATCGAAGCCTCTAATCTCGTCTCGTCTTGAATTTCGTCGTTTATAAACTTATTTGAGAGCGAAATATTTATATCTACTTATTATAACGCATAATCTATATATATTCTTTGATCTTTTTCCAATAATATACCAGTAGGAAGAATAATTTTAGTCTCACCAGAGATTTTCTTTATTATTCGCCTTATAGTTTGGGAGCCCACGATACTAAATCGGGATTCATTCGAGCGTCATGGAGACCTAGTGAATTCTGAAGATTCGATAGTAGAAAGAAAGAAAGTTTCTATGATATTGGTACTTTCAGCGGTGGGGAAAGCGTCTGCAGGTTTTCAAAGATGTAAAAAAAAATCATCGAGTGTACATACTCGAGCGTGTCTGATTAAGACACTGTATATGCCCTAGGTGTCTCTGATAATAAATTCATGATAATCCGACCGTTTGCGTGGTGGGGCTGGCCGTACAGTAGAGATGAAAGTGGCGAAAAAATTTTTTTTCGAACAAGTGTCAGATTTCAGAGGATATGTTAATTGGACCCAAAGAAAATTCCTCTTCAAGAGACTGTCCTTTGAAAATGCTAAACAAATCGTTACTTATTGAACATACTCGAGCTTGTAACATTTTCATACAGATGGTTAATCTCGGGGTTGTAGACGTATTGACCCCTTAATCTGTCACTAATCAGTGGGGGTTTTCTTAATCTGACAGCATGAAGATGATAACAATGAATTTCTTTCAAATATCTTCCTTTCTGTACCTCTAATCGTTTTTGTATTCATAATGAAAGTTGTAGATAATAAAATTGTATACAACTTTTGTGTGAAGCAATTTTACATACTCTTAACTGTTTTCGAGTTACAGGGTGATGAGGGCGAGGAGCTTAGCCATACTTGCAAAAGGGCAATGTCAAGGTAAAATCCTATAGCATCTTCAGGTGGGTGAAGGTAAACAAAAAGTTTACCTTTACCCACCTGAAGATACCATTGTGATAGCGAAATATGTGTCGTGATTTAAAGACTTATTTTGTGAAAATTGTATAATCTGTTTCAAGTTCTATAAAATTTATAGTTTAAAATATAAACCCTGTTTTCGCACAACTGAATTTGAATGCGTTTAGCTAATACTTCCATCAAGTTCGTCCAAAACTCACTCAGGTTGTAAACCGTATCATTTGGTGTTTCAGTGATCAGATCATAAACTCAGAAACACGTCGGGGCATAGTTTTAGAAAGATTGTCGATGTTCTCTCGTCGTTGTATCTCATCCCTGGTAACTTGCCCATCTTCTGATCCACTTTCAAGGTAGATTAGGTAGATCTACTTCTTATCTTTTCGCAACTTAGTAGGCGAAACCAGGTCTAAGTAGATCTACCCGCTTTTTATAAGGCAGAACCAGTGGAATAGTGGATCCACTACCTCGTGAATGAATACCAAAGGTGATCTACCAGATCTACTTCCATAAGCAATAGCCTTTTCACAAAGTTTGAGGATCTACTCCTTTCTACGTTCATCATGAATGCCAAAACAGGATCTGGATTCCTCTCTAAATATGTAAGGTAATTTCATTCAAGGTCGCAGTGCGGCCGTTATATTCACTAAGCCAGTGGACCATTGTGATGCCTAGAAGTAAGAGGTATGACAAACTCAGGACACTATGAGGTAAGTCCAAAACTTTTAATCAGGCGATAAACAGTTTCCATTCTGCAAACCATTAGTCCGCAATTCACCTCGTGGACGTGAAGCGGTCCCATAGAGCTAAATCCTAAGGCGACGATTTTGAATGGGGTCGTTCTTCTGATGCGTCCTGTACCTCTAGCGTTTCGTGTACAGCCTTCTTTGATTTCATACCCGACAACAATCCACTATAGTATTTACACCTCTATATAGCCTCTTGGCTATTTCTCTAAAGGACAAACCACAAACCAGCATCGCTTACGCTCACTTTTCGCCTCTATCAAACTCGATAAGTTGTTTTTCTCGTCTTCCCATTCTAGGCGTGATAAAAAAATTAATGCAACTCTTCATAATGTTGAATAACGTATCAATTTCGGAATCGCATCATAGCAGGCAGTTTTTTCCAACTTCTAATTCAATATTTGACAGAAAAACTAAATTAATATTTAGTTTCTTCTGTAATCAGAAGCTTTTCATTTTTCTGTTCAACATTATTCTAATGGTAGTAAGATGCTCGAGTATTGTGGATTACATCTTGGTTGTAAGCTGATGCAGTGCTCCATATTTTATGAAGATCCAAGAAACTCTTTGATGTTCGATAAATAACGCACTCTTGATTTGAACCCAGTATTAAAAAGTTTTCCTTGGAGGAAAATACAGGTATTTTGGGAAAACTCCCATGGAAATGCTAACAGAAGTTAATGACCCGCTCAATTTTTTTTTTAGTTGCTTAGCCTAGATTAAGGTATCATCCACATCCAAGTGAATTCCAAGGAACTTTGTTGATGAGCAAAACTTCATGGTAGTCAGGTGGTCGCTTCTAATTTGATTTTTATGAATTAAGAGTAACTCGTCTCGACTATAACAGCTACCAATTTCCTTCGTTTAGTAGTAATAAAGTCAATAATCTAACTCATCGATACATATATTTATCAATGTTTGCATTCCAATTTGGATCTCTGAAAATCGTCCGTTTTTGATGATGACTGCATAAGCTAGGATTTGAAGGTAAAATTAAATTTATTCATTTGAAGAAAACCGGAATGATCTGACTAACCAGGTGAGTTTCCTACTCTGAAATCAACTAAAAGAATAGGTAGGCCTTAGGGAACAATATATCACATAAGTAACTGATGTTTTCTAATCATTCTCTGACCAATTTCAAATTTGGAGCGATATATCATAATTCAATAAAGTATCATAATAGAGAAAATGTGATAGAGTTCTTATATTCAGGAAAAATGTGAAATTTATTAGGGGTTCTCTACAGTTTTGTTGCAGGAATGATTGTTTGACTAACATCTCACCTTCAGTACCAGAAAATACAATATAAAAAAATTAATTTTTCCACTCCCAGAAATATTTACCACCGATGCATTCCTAACTCAGGAAATTTAGTTTTGATTACAACCATAAAAAAGATTGGAGTTGATATTATATCGCTCATCTCTGACTTTTTAGATGTATAATCTAGATGTAAATGAACCCATGAAATGTTACGAGGTTAATGACGACCATCAAATATTTTAACGGAATCTCTCATTAGATCTCGTTGTTATCAACATGCTGAAAATGCAAATTGGTTTGCTCCTCTTCCTGTCAGTTTTTGATTTCATAGTAAGTGAATAAATTAAGTGAAAATATCATTCAAAATTATTGATTCAATAATTTGTATTATGAAAAATCATATAACAAATATTTATACTCGGTTATAGAAAGACTTCTGAAAAAACATTATTTACGTAAAGAACATCAATGAAAGAATAAAATTTTGTAGGGATTCAGCATGTTATGACAAAATTTTTGATACCTATACAAATATAAAATAATCTCATTTTCCAATTGAGAAATGCAAGAGCATGGTATAGGTACTCTGGAGGAGGATATAATTACGTTTTGTATTCCCAGTTTTTGTTTTCAGAGATCATCTAGAGATGTGAAGGTTATACATTTTGGAAAATGTGAAAATTACCATGATATTCCCATGCTTGTTACTGAAAATGAAATAGAGGTATCCGATGGGATTCACCGGAATACCGTGATTGAATTGAACCTTCAAAAAGATTTGGAGGAACTGGAGGTGAGTATAATTATTAAAAAAAAGTGAAAATTTCATATGTGACCATAACGTTAGTGAGCCTGATTTCAAAGGTTTAATAGTAACAATAATTAGAGGAAATAACACTCAAACCCTCGAAATTTGAAATACATATCCTGAAAATCTGATATTTCAAAATTCAAACATTCTGTAAATCTTATGTCTTAGAAACTCAACGAATCAGGCAAGAATGTCAAGGTCTATTTAGGGTTTCCTGTCATTCGGGAATCAAAGAAGGGTAATGCACTTTCTGGTGTATGGGAAAATGTACCTTAAAGCAAGAGTTTCAGAAGAAGGAAAAAACCGAAAGATAATTACTTTGGAGAAATCTTTCGAGACTGGAATACTCCTAGAAGTTCCTTATTAGGAAGTATCTGGGTCTTAGCATTCTTAGCAAGAACTGCAACTACAACTGGATTCGTTATAGGCCATTGTCGCCTCAGGAAAGACTGAGAATGAGAATAGGTAAAGCAGAAACTTACGAGTGAAGATTCTAAGAGGGACAGGATGAAACTCCAGATCATAGGAGACAGAATGCATCGCCATTGCTGGCCAACGCAAAAAATGATTCGAACTTGCAGGAGGCATGGGGTAACCTTCTTGAAGCCATCCTAGTTGAAATTCTACAACTGAACGCCATAGTGGCAAAAACAGCTCTGAAGCAGAATACAACAGTTCGCAGTGCAGCTCAATCTCCTTTAAAGTCTGAAATTTAGGTCTGCTTCGATATCTGAGGTATTGACAAACACAAACACTTCAGATAAAATAAGTTATGATATGAAATATAGCATTCAATCCACAATTATTATTTTGCATAATCATCCAGAACAGAACTATCGGTGCGATCAAACTCATAATTTCTTAGGGCTGCTTGCGACTGTGTGCCCTCCTGTGACTGAAGAGACCCAACCGTGACCTACAGATTCTTCTACACTCCTGGCATGGACAGTCACCAACCAGATCTGGCCGCCGCTGTATTCTTCTCGAGTCTCCATTATAACTGTGGACCAAAGACCTCCACTGTGATCTGTCTAACGCTAGTTGTTCCCAGTTATGATTGGCATTAACTGATTTTAGGGATTGATGCAGTATTCCCTTAAACTGCTTATAGTAGCCTCCAGGTTTCCGAGCTCCCTCTGTGAATTCGCCATACAGAGCTATTTTGGGGAGCCTTGTATCTTGCATCGTCAGAATGTGACCGCTCCATCTGAGTCGGGCCCTCGTTACTTGAGTCTCAATTGTTATACAACTCGCGCGCTGCAAGACTTCTGCATTTGAAACCATCTGATGCGCACTATTTGTCTTAGATGACGCGTTTGTTAAAGTTGTTTAATGTGTCGCCTGTAGGGAGTCCAGGTTTCGCTTCCGTCAAGAAGACTTGGGAGGACCACTGCTTTGTAAACAGCTGTCTTTGTCTTCAGATTGAGGTCGTGATTTTGAAACACTCTGTCCTTTAGCCTACAGAATGCCCGTGATGCCATAAATATTCTACTTTCGCTTCATTCTAATTTGAATTTGGAAAGCAAGTGGAAAAATAACTTCATACTCTTTATTCCCAACTACAATCTGTGAAATATAACAAAGAAGAAACAAAATGGAATGTAGGTATAATCGGCCGAAATGTACAAAAATGGGCTGAATTTCAGAAGGTAATAATAGCTCAACCTGATGACTTATATCCTTTTTTTTGCAGGCACGTCTATCAATCTACAAATGTGACCAAGGTGGCTGCAATCACTTTTGGAAAGATCACGAAATCAAGGACATATGTGCTAATGATAAACTCAATTCTTTCGACGATATTCTTGTAAGATTCATCATAGATTCTACAGAACCGAAGATCACATCGTGTCCCATTCGGAAGGTGACTCATTATTTCGTTATCACCTTTCTAGTACTTTCACAAAATGATTTTTCAGGGTATCTACAGAACGACATTCGCAAGCGGAAATGCATTTTTTCACAATTTTTCGTTGGTCGAAGGTGTCTGGTCGGTTAAATGGTCTTTACTCGATGGGGAGGAAATGATAAGTTGTTATGAATGCCAAGTTAAAGTGTTGTGAGATTAATTTTGAATGATATCAATCAATTGAAAAAAATTATTGTCTTTATATTCATTTATTTTCTCTTCAAAATGGAACCTTTTTAAGAAAAACACATTTAAATTTATTCATTAACCTGTTTAAGAAAATATTTCCCAATGTTTGAACGTTGGTAGAATATCAAACAATGAATAATGAATAATTATAAGAAAATTAGGGTTGCCATTTGAAAAATTTAAATTATCGATATCTATCAAATTTGGGGCACGCTGTTTAACATTTTTTTACATCCAAAAGAGCGCAAATTAAAAACCTTTAATCGACCTGTCATAGAATATTTACAACGATGCATTACTGCATTCTTTCCAAGTTGAAGAATCACACTGTATATCAAGTGTGAATCTAAGCATTGGAAAGGACTTCGGAGCGACAGATAAATCTTCTTCTATGAATACTTCCTATTTATTCATCTCAAAAAATCTCTCGCATACCTTCATAGTTCATACTCGCATAGATTACTTTGAATACATAAATGATTTATGAATATGTTCGTTTACCGATCCTTCAAGTAGTGCTTGAGCAGTTCTGCCTCCATGCCAAGAGGAAAATCATCCTCATCTTCCTCGTCCGTCTGGATCAAACTACTCGAATGCACTTCGTTGATTATTTGGCTTGCAAGACTGAAAGTATTCTTGAAAATCACGTTGATTTCAGTGCTATTCTCTCTGCTGCATAGGCTCATCCACTCGTCGATGTATTCGTTTTTTGTTATCTCCTCTCCTGAATCTTCAACCGAGGTACTTGTGGTGTCATTAACGTAGATAACAGATTTGTGCTTTTGACTCATTTCATTTGGAGAATCCGAGCTTTTATCTTCGGGACTATTTGTCCGCTGTATTTGCTTCTCTTCGTTATTCGATTCTTGGGTTTCGTCATTTTCCTTTTCACTTTTACCGATTGTAGAAAATTTCTCGAATTCCCCGTCTACTTGCATCCCGAAAAACGTATATTTTTTACCGTTACGCACCATCAAATCGTTCAGTCCTTTGTCCGGCTTAGCCAGGATGAAATTTGACGCGATCGAGACCGCATTGTCCTTCAGATTTTTCTCGCAACCCTTCAGCTCCAGACACAGGATACAATCACAATATTTGTCACATATCATTTTTTCTGCATCACCGATTCATCGATACGGGTTGGAAGAAGTTATCTTAACGAGAGCAAAAGATCGACTGAAACTCATCTCGGAGGAACAATGGCAGTTATTGTAATGAGATGTATAGCAGCTCATTTCCCATCATTGTTTTTATTTTCTTCTTCGGATCACCTATCTCCTATCTCCATTCATGTGTTGTCGGAGCGACTGTCATGGTCACATTTCAAAACAATCAGTGGAATTTCACTTTTCAGACGAAGTTCATCCTAGGAAAACTTCAGCCTCATACGAACTAGACTTAAGTCAGGTTATATTGACAGAAAGGGCTAGCTTTTCCAATTCCCATGCCACAACTTTTCGATTTGATATAACCTTACAGTTTACTCACAACAAAAATTGTAGTTAGACTTTCAATACCTAATAACCCAGAAGTTAGTTAGTCTCATTTCAATATAATAACCAAAACATAAATAATTGAGATATAATAGAAATTATTCGAGGTGTACGTTTTGAGAAATCAATAAATTGGAGAAAAAAAATCAAATGAATTTCGGAATAAGGTTTCTCATTTATTTTATAAATCTTTTTCGAACACAAGATATCAGATATCACCCACGTTTTCCAGTTTTCTCTTATGACCATTACGTACCATAAAAATAACATAAGTTCAAAGAACCCAACTCTTGAAACGAAGTTGGATGATATCTAATGAATATTTAAACGTTTTGTAAAATAAAAGTATTTTTCATATCTTCTCATATAATGCACCGTTTTCGAGTAATTTAAGTAAAAACAAAAGAGTAAAATTGAAGAGTACCTACCTATCTGTGAAATTTGAAAAATTGGGTACTTTAGCAAATTTTTTCGATGCGTACCCTTAAACTTTAGGATTTTTTTACCAAAACATGATAACAGCCAGTCATAAGATTTTCTGAAGAATATAATGCCAAGGAGAAACCGATAGTGTAGGAATGATTGAATAATTCATTTGTTACCGATCGATATCGATATTTTGAAAAAGACTGACATTTCTCAAGAGAAATATTTTTTGTCAACAAAAATAATTCTATTATGAGGTGTAGCAGGTATTTATCCATTCATTATGGGATATCCTGTATATTAAGTGCAACATGTTACTCCGTTAACTTCATCTATCTTGAACTAATTATATGATTCTTTACAAATAAAAAATATAGGTATGTTTAGGCTTATCTGAAGGATAAATTCATCTGGATTCATGTTCAATGTATTCGTCTGAGATATGAATTGAATATCATCAACGTATTAAAACATTTAGTGTAAATTGTAAGAAACAATGCCGAAAATTCCCATGCTTTCCTTAGAAGTATGATCTTTACTTTCTAAGAATTTCATATTCCATGCATAGGATAACATATTATACTGAAACTTTCATATTCTCACGATTAAAAGACTGAAATTAATTCAATTAATATGGGATATTGTGATTAACAATGGGAAAAACCAAAGCGAAACCTTGGTTGGGTGCAAGTGTCAATGCCACTTTTACTCTGTAATCTGCTAAGGCTAATTGTAATAAATATTACCTCAATCGTCGAAATAAATGAATGAAGAAGGAGAATCAGAGTGGGTGGAAGACCAGGAATGTTGAAGAATGAAAAAACCGTGAGTTTCAATCCAATTCAGAGAACTGGTAGGTCTGAAATAAATCGAATTTGAGACCAGAAGATACGCTGACAGAAATGCCGAAAATTGACAGGGGGGCTCCTTTTATTATAGGAATAGTTGGTGTTGTCTTCCGAGGTGTATTGTCCTCAAAAAACATTTTAGAGTAAGGACCTAACCTAACTCTATATTCTTTGGTCTTGCTACAAGTGAAGAAAATCCACTAACGTGGATAGAAGAACCTTTTCTTAGTGGTTAGGTATCTTTTCATAATAACATTCTTAATTCTCGCGAGTGCCGAAAAGCGAAAGTTATAGGAATTTAAAAACGTGGAAAAAATTATTCTGATCCTAGTAGTTACAGACCCATTAGTTTATTGACGCCGGGTTGCATAAAGCTTGATTGGGGAATCAACGCTTGATTGACGAATAGATGTAGGTACCTAAATTTGTTTCCAATCGGTAATTCAGTCATGATCATTCAGAATATCATTCTCGCATCAAAATATGGTGCTCAAATGTCCATTCAATTATTCCCAATTGCATCTTCTTCAATGAAGTCGGAAATGAAAAGGTTTCAATGATTTCGTTTTGGAAATCGAGTGACTATCAAATCGTTGATCGGACAATCGAAGTTTTGTTAAACCCGCTGTGTTCCTTTCAAAATTCTGTTTAGGATTGAATAGACTCTAGAAGACACTTTCCAAAATTACTAAGGGGGTTTCAGGAAATATAGAAATTGCTGTGATTCGATTCTTGTACAGAAAAGGGATGCATTATCATCTTCCACCATTTTGAGAGCCAATCTGAATAATCCAAGATTACAGATTTTTAGTGCTGTCTTCATAGCTACCAAATCTCCTCGGTATCTCTTGTTGTACGGTATATAGAGGACATCAATCTTGAAAATTCCAATGCCTACTGGAAGACGAATTTTTTTTAAACGATCGTTCAAATAGGTAATAATATGTTTGTGAGTGGCTCCGCATTCCATTTTTTTTTTGGAATTGAACATAGGTACCGCTAGTGAGATTCATATTTGGTCACCCGATTTTAGAATATTCTGGTTATCTGGTTCGTTAACTTTACAATTTGCATAATGGAAATACGAAATACATAGTAACTCCTCACCTATTACTTTAAAATATGTAAATAGGTATCAAGTTCATACTGAATTATTACTTTCGTTTAGTTGGAACTTTTCATGCATGAAGAAAAGGTGATTCCTTGTCGAAAATTGAAGGGTGTTCTTTTATGAAAACTAGAGATAGGCTTTTCCTTGTCAAGTTGAACATTTTCAAAAATGAGTTAAAAAAATGTTCAAACGATACAAAGGCTACCTATTGCAATTTTTTCAGTTTTCCTGTGATCTTTTAAAGGGGTGAAACATGCATCCCCTATTTCATTTTTTACTACAACTTTTATTTTAAACAAAATTTCTCAATTTAATAATATGTGTTTAAAATAATGATTCATTCGAAATCTTTTTGCCTGTATTATGTCCGTAAAAGCAAGCTTCTGTGAAGTTATTCGGTTTCTATCGTTTCCTTCCTATTGATAGAAGATGCCCACAAAATGCCATTTCTTCAGCACTTTCGAGAGAAACTCCATTTAGGACATCGTATAGCTTTTCGAAGAAGGCCTGAGAGCTTTACTATACATGAAAGATCAGTGATCAACTTTGATTTCCGCCATGGAATCAGCCCCTAAAAACTTTTTGGTAACAACAACAACCTGTATCCTGTATAATAAATCTATCAACAAATCTCAAAATTGCAAGCAGAAGAATAATGTTAATTGAAAAGAAAGTTGAGAACGAAATTAATGCTTCTCTTTCTCTTGGTGATAATTCATTTCATTATTTAACTTCGAATTTCGACCTAATTTTGACCAATAGATTTCCGTCAAATTTCTAACGTCTCTATTCCTCCACAATATCCAATCTCCCGATTACAGCAAATTCAAAAAAGCTGTTAAAAAGGTTATGTTAAAAAGATATAAATGATTACCTTGATGATGTCATAGTGATTAGCTTATCTATATATTTTTTCTTCATCTGTATGATTTATTCTGTACATTAATTTGTCTCAAAGGATGAATAAATTATTATTATTATCTAGGTCATTTGTATCCATGTGTTACCACAATTTTCTGCTGTTCAATTCTGCCTGTATAAATTTTTGAGGACTTTTTGCTCGGTTTTGATACTTTTTCTATGAGCCTTAGTAATTTTTTTCTTGCCAAAAAATTTATGGTTTTAAGTTTCAACCAGTCTCCTTAAAATATGATCGAAAGCTCAAAAGTGATTAATGTTTTTAAACACTTCGTCAAAAATACCTCTCCCATAAAAAAGTATCGGTTTACTTTCTAGGAAATTCAATTTCATCGATTTTCTTATAATATAATCAACGGTTGGCTTCTAGTTTAAAGTTTCTAGATAAGATAAAGAATTTTTTGAGAACATATATATGGTGTACACGGATGGCTAACCAATTAAAAATTTATAGAGAGATCTTGCTAATAACTATAATGAGAAAATGAGGAAAATTATTTTGATAAGTTATGTACTTATTCTCATATTTCAGCAGTTTTTCTTTTGGCACTCCGCAAAAATTGAAGCCAAAATATTAATCCTTTTTCATATTTTTCTGCTTCAATACGTCTATATTTCGGGCCAACTGCAGTTTAAAACTAAAATTCATATTAGCAGAGAGAGACACAAAGTTTGTCCCTGATATTAGTAACATCCTTTCAGATTTCATTCTGATTTACAGAGTGTTCCAAGAGTCCAGGTCATAACTTGAGGAAGTGATAGTTCTAGTTAAAATAAGAATTCTTCTATGTCAGATTCCTTCAGAGATACAGGCTATTGAACCTTAATAATTTTTCCATTTATTTTTTCCAATTCTAAACGAGTTGGGATAATAAGCGTTTGAATTTTGAAGGATATAGGATTTCCAATATTTTTATGTTTTTTCGAGTTCCTACAAAGCCCTTAGTGGCGTAGTTTTCGTGGGTATCGTATCTCCAGTCGTCCCTTACTTCTACGCCAATGAGGGTTGGAGTTATCTGAAGCCGTTTTCTGATTTTCCCAACTTTTCTGTGCAAAAAAAGAACCCTTCTTAAAAGCCGCTAGGGTACGTCCTAGCGACTCTCGAGAAAAATGACTTAAATATTTTGCTTACACAGTAATGAACCCTTTTTTTATTCGAATTACTTTTTTGCAACTTATGAAATGTTTCCTTTGAAACAGCTGAAGTCTCTTTTTATTCCTAAATCGCTTAGAACTCAAAAAAAGGAATGAATAAATTGTAAGTTCAATATAAATATATGGATATGAATAATTATCATAAAAAAATCCATCTGACTGAAAATGCCTTGCCCACCTTCTCTTGAGCAATCCACGTGCGATATGCTCAGCTATACCCCATCCCTAAATAGTTTTCATTCCGAAAAAATATGCTTGTAGGTCGATCTTAGTGGTACTGTTAGTAACTGTGATATAATAAAATATATTGATAACCAAATATGAATACATAAATAAATAAATAATCTATCGCGAAAAGATTGCACTATTGACCATTGTCATTTCGTGTAATCGAAAATTACCTTCTTGGTTTCGGCCTCAAAATCTCATGGCTCGCGTCCGTGATACAGAGTGGATTGAGAGGGCCAGAAAGGTGATCAACCCCAGTCCACTGCCGCTCTTCAGGGCACTCATTGCCATCCCTATTAGCAGGGGTTAGTTCCCAACCAGCACTTTGAGTCCCATTTTGATGGGCCATGTCAGACTTACTACGACATACCAACGGTTTTGCCACTGCCCTAGAGCTATTTCACTTCACCTGGTTCGACATTCCAGCACACATCACGAAAATTGTGGTATCACGCACCGAATATCCATTCCTATTTCACTATTAGGTTAAATTTTCGCCCGAATCGGTACTATTCCTCTTCGAATTTCCACCTGAGTCTTCAGCAGCGAGAGTTTGTAAACACTTCATGAGCGCCGTAGGACAGGGGAGTCCAGACGGGGTTTTCGGCATTCGGTTTTTTGCTTGTATTCTATATGCGCACAGTTCGAGCCATTGAAATTCCTCAGAGCACGCCCATGTTTTTCAGAAACTGGTTTTCGAACTTCGGAACAATGTAGTTTAAGCGAGACGAAAGAAGAAAGATGAGGTTGTACCTTTACTAGAGGCTGCGGTCTTTCTGGACATTAAGAAAGAGGACGATCAGTGAATAACATTAAAGTATGGTTGATAACGGGATAATATTAAAATACGGAGCTGCCCGGACTCTGGATAATGACGGTGCATCGGAATTTTTCGGAAGCAGTCATAAAAAACCTGATGCCACATAATTCATAACTACCTGTTCGATCTGATAACAATTACTACCTTATATCGTGCGCTCTTGCTTGGAATGTGAAACTCTTTCATACTTCCGGTTGGGCCATGGGGAATCGGAAAGGACCAACAAAATTTTTCAATCCTCGCAAAAGTTTCATTGAATCTTCCTCGAATTCTGCAAATGATGCAATACAAAAATATTCACTATTTTTATTGTTAGGCTCAATTGATGTTAGGTACTACTCAACAATGGGAGAAATAAGAATATTGCTCAGTGCGAACTCCTACCTGGAAACAGGGTGCGACATATGAGAATCGGAAACCTCTTAGCAAAACTTTATTTGATTTCGAATTACCCTTTAAAACGGTCCTTAACGACCTTCACAGTGGGATTTCGTAAATCAGTTAGTCTAGATGGCATCTTTATAGTATGCTGATGTATCAGAAAGAGGTACAAGTCTGTGGAGCAAAATTAAGGATCTCTATGCCCCTGGGACCTCAGACCATCTTACAGACAAAGGAACTCAGGAATATTTCAAGGAGAACCCTAAAAGGGCGCACATCTATATCACCTGGGTATAGGTCACGCTAAGGTATTCACTCAGCCAATGTTCTCTGCTGACATAGGAATGTCGTATTACTATCAAGCAACTGGCCAGTTGCAATAAGGTGACTCTAATATGGGTACCAGGGCATTTTGGTATCGCTGGCAAACCTTTTTGTAGTTAGAAAAGACCAATATAAGGCAGCAATCAAACAAGAGGCAATAGAAGAGAATATTCCTCCGGATTAACTGTCCTAAACTTGCTCAGCCAAATAAGATTCGTTGTCCCTTCACCGAACTACACCATAAAGTTCTTGAAGTTGCTACGAGCTGAGCTTCGGATATAATGGTGGAACTACTGACGGAAAACGGGACACAGTCGGTTCAAAGGTCTCAGCAGATGAGATATGCATCCTCTGTGGATAAAAAAGATACAGCTGAACACATAGTATTCAAGTGTCCAGAACTATACATAGGAAGCGGCCAGTTCTGGATTCGCACAGCGTATTGGCGAATCCAAAAATCTAAACGCCGCCTAGCGGCCAAATCACAAACCTAGAAAGTGAGTAATAACTTGTGTTTTACTTCTTTGGGTTAGATATTTTCATAACATATTCGGTTACCAGTGGACTATATTCACAAAACTTTTTGGATGTCTGACTAGAAAAATAGGTATTAAAATAATTTAGTGAGTATTTATATCAGTGTCATTCAGTTGAGAAACTATTTACCAATTTTCACTATAATTTTAGGTTAGGAGATATCTTTGTTCTAGATGAATTTTCTAGTGTTGGACGATTAAGAAAGGCAATGCGAATTTTCATTTCCATGATTTCAATAGTGCCGAGAAACCTGAGCAGAAGAAAGTATATGAGATTAAATTTCTGACATACCTGAAGTTGTACATGCATTACTGGACTTGCAATCTTCAAGGGATGATACGTTGGGAACATTTTAAATGAAAAGTAGTGATTTGACTTGGAATTTTGCAAGCAGTTGAAAGTGATCAATAATTAAACCGTTCGACAAGAATTTCAAATTTCGTTAATGAAATTACAACTGTAGAATTAATTTTCAGGCGGTCTTGTTGAGTTGGTTGTAATTACTGGAAAATAATTTCTGTGTTGGCATTTTGAACTGCATAATATGTTTTCATCCAAATAAATTATCTCAAATATTTACATTCATTTATTTCCACAAATTACATAATTCATGTGAGTGTGATGATAGAATGAAATCTTCTGGATATAAGTTCTTGTAAAATCTTCCATCAAACGACACCAACATGTTCAGGAAAGTTCTGGAGGAACCCGAGCACAATCAATAATCCCATAATTATTCACTACCTTTACAAATATCTCTATAATCGAATAAAATCTACGATAACATTGCTTTCACAATAGAGTTTTCACGATGATTACTCATTTTCCGCCATGTTTGTTGACAAGTTGCAGCGCCCTCATCGGTAGTTGGATTCGCCTATAGCCAAGGATCCTTAGGACATCATCAGTTTTGTTAATATCATTGAAGGTTTCCTTTAGGGTTGCATAAGTATAATTCCAGAACGATAGATCCAAGCCGTCAGTTTAGAAAGGCTAACGTCCAGTTTCATAATCAAATTTAAAGCCACTTTAAGCTTAAAGCTTCCTTTACTGTCATTTTTAGTAGGGTTAAAGGAGGCTTTAAAATTAAAGGGACTTTAGGTTTGATTACAAGGGCGGATCCAGGATTTTTTTCTGGGGGGGGGGCACAACGGGCAGACAAGCAAAAAAATCAACAGTAAATGTGAGAAATGAACTTCAAGTTTATTTTTAAGAGTTCAACTATGTATAGAAAGATCCATCCTGGGGGGGGCACGTGCCCCCGTGCCCCCCCCTAAATCCGCCCTTGTTTGTTTATGAAACCGGCCGTAAGTCAAGCCGTGACGAACCCGGAAGTCGGTTCAATATAATGATGATTATAATCCTAACGTCCAGTTTCATAATCAAACTTACGTTCAGTTTCATAATCAAACCTAAAGTCGCTTTAATTTTAAAGCTTCCTTTATCCCTTCTAAAACTGACAGTAAAAGAAGCTTCAAGCTTAAAGTGACTTTAAATTTGATTATGAAACTGGACGTTGTAGGGTTAAAGGAAGCTTTAAAGTTAAAGCGGCTTTAGGTTAGATTATGGAATCGGCCGTTAGTAGGTTTAAAGGAAACTTTAAAATTAAAAGGACTTTAGGTTTGATTATGAAACCGGTCGCTATAAGATCCACACAATCATTCACAAAAAATATAGAGTATGATAGCTACAGTTCCCACCTGACATTCAAAAAGTCTACCCCCTGCGAAGTTTCTCCAATACTTTTTTGCATTTCGTCGGTTCACTATACATAGTAACACTCTGCGCATTGAAAGATTATGGGATATTAACTCTATTCGGAAAATAATGCGTAGAATACTACCTATTCAAAACTTCTGATCTGATCTGGACATCTTAAAGTAGGCGAGAAATATTTCCTAGCATTATTTCCAACGGACTTCGCAATGTTGGCCATATAATGTCCCCTCAAAAGACCGAAAAATTGATAGTCATATATGGGCTCCCTTTGCTTAAACACCTGATCCGCAATCATCAAGTCTGAAGTCTGGGAATTTGTATCTTTGAGATGGAAAAAATGCTCGGACGGATCAAAAAATGAATTCGATATCACTACCCTAGCCGTTACCCAAACAGCAAAAAAGCAAATATTTCAATTTAAAGGAAAGCGCACGATTTACGACCTATTATCTCTATTCAAAAATAATTGCTCTAAGTGGTAGCGGCTAGAGGGGTAGTGACATCGAATTCATTTTTTGACTCATCCGAGCGTTTTTTCCATCTCAAAGATCCAAATTCGGCGTGTGAAAGTTATTGATGGAATACTGAGTCACTCTGTATAATAATAAAGCGATGAAAAAAAAATACACTCATGTCACTCATGCAGGAAATTGAATTGCCTTTCCAACAAGGTGCTGCTCGTCCCCTATTCCCTATTCAAAAAGTGAGCTGTTTGGGGTTGCGGCTAGAGGGGTAGTGATATCAAACTCATTGGAACATCTTTATTTGTCCCCCTTTCAACAATATTTCACCTGTCTGAGCGTTTTTTCGTTATTCCATCCCAAAGCTCAAAATTCGGGGTGGAAAGTTATGGATGGCCCACCCTGTATGTTGGAGCATCGTACAAGGACTTTTCCTTATACATGGTTCATGATAAGGACCAAAGATATTATACCATCTTTGATAAGGACAGCATTGTCCTTACACTCCTTACCACAGAAAACAGAGGATAATGAGAAGAAGAGCGAGCATGATTTATGATTTGTGGTCCCCACATTCTGACTTTTGACTTTTGACAAGTTTTGGGTTTTGGCGGCAACTGTAAAGTTAAAAGGCCCAACAAGTTAGTTAATAATTTGATTTTTTATCTGATACATAAAATGAATAAACGACCATCTAATGATGGGACGCCAAGTCCTTCTAAATTCATGAAGTAAGATAATAGGAATATTCAAAATCAATTTCCTAATTTTTTTTTTTATAGAAAATCCAAAGACATCCAGAGACCCCCTGTTGGAAATATAGACCCTATTAAAGATACACTCATATTTCAAGAATTAGAATTGGACCACTACATTGGCAATCCATATCCAGGAATGCCTGGTGCTCAGAGTGGTCCTGTACCCATTATCAGAACTTTTGGTGTTACGAAGAATGGCAATAGCGTATGTTGTCACATACATGGATTTTCCCCATATTTTTATGTGAACGTGCCGCAGTCTTTTACAGAAACGGATTGTAGACCATTTAAGGTAAGATTTGGCTATTAAAAATCTATTAAATATTGTTCTGATTCATTGTTTTTACCAGACAAAATTAAATGAAGTTGTTGTCGGGGATATACGTGGAGGTAATAAAGACAACATTACAGATGCAGTGCTAGCATTAGAAATTGTTGAAGGAAAAAATCTTGTTGAATACACTGGTGAAGACAACCAGAAATTCATTAAAATAACTGTTGCCCTTCCTAAGTTCATACCAGCAGCTAAACGTTTATTAGAAAATCAGATTGTATACCAACCCCTGTCATCCCATTCATTTACCTTCTTTGAGTCTAATGTTGACATAGAAATGAGATTTATGATAGACACTAAAATTATGGGATGCTGTTGGCTCGAACTTCCTGCAGGAAAATGGTACCAAAGAAATAAATTTACAAAGTTTCCTACACAATCTAGATGCCAACTTGAAGTAGACGTTTCATGGGAGGATTTCATAGCTCATTCACCTGAAGAAGAAAATTGGTCTGATGTTGCCAAATTTAGGATTCACAGTTTCGATATTGAGTGTGCAGGTAGAAAGGGTAAGGAAGCACTTATGAAAACAATGAACAATTTTTATTAGAGGTATTATTGTAGGAATATTTCCTGAACCAAATATCGATCCAGTTATCCAAATTGCAAATGTGGTCAGACTTCATGGAGAAGAAGATGTACTTATAAGAAATGTATTCACTTTAAATACTTGTGCTCCTATTGGACATGCAGAGGTGAATATTTTTAACCAAAATTCGACTCAATAAATCTAAACTCAACAAATTTTAGGTGAAATGTTTTGATAAGGAGGGGGATATGTTAGAAGCATGGGCAAAATTTGTCAGAGCAGTAGATCCCGATATATTCACAGGATACAACATCAATAATTTCGATTTTCCTTATCTATTGGACAGAGCCAAACATCTCAAGTTGAAAGAATTTGATTTTCTTGGAAGAATCCTAAACACAAGGTATTTAATGTGAAAGGAAATCAAAAGATTTAATTGGAAAATCGTTTTTTATTCACCTAATTTTTTTTTCAATTCAGATCTGTTGTCAAGGAAACTGTAACACAGACCAAAATTGGTAAACGTACCTACAAAACTATAAATTTCGAGGGTAGAGTACCGTATGATATGTTGATGGTTACTAAAAGAGATTTTAAACTGAGGTCATATACTTTAAACAGCGTTTGTCAGGAAATTTTAGGTGAACAGAAGGAAGATGTACACTACAGTATTATTACAGATCTACAAAACGGGGATGATCAAACAAGAAGAAGGTATTCAATTTATTTCAATATTTTCTCATTCTGTTGCATATAAAATTTTTAGGTTGGCTGTCTATTGTATCAAAGATGCTGATTTACCATTGAGATTACTGAATCACGTCAGAAGTTTCACAAATGATGTGGAGATGTCTAGGGTAACAGGCGTGCCTATAACAAGTTTACTAACTAAAGGAGAACAGGTTAAAGTTGTAGCCCAATTATTGAGACATGTAAGTTCAACTTACATATGATGATCAACGTACTTTTTTCTGAGGCTCATATTTCAGGCTAGGGAAGCTGGATATTTTATGCCTGTGTATGGTTATGGGCCGAGCTCAGAACAGTATGAAGGAGCCACAGTTATTGAACCAATTCGAGGTTATTACACAGATCCCATAGCCACCCTTGATTTCAGTTCTCTATACCCTAGCATTATGATTGCCCACAATCTTTGTTACACCACTCTATTAAAGCCTAATATGCAGCAAAATTTAGGGTAAGCCAAAATGTAATTTTCAGCATAAATCCTGAACTGAAAATTTTTAGGTTAACCGATGAGCAAATCACAAAAACGCCTGCCAATTGTATGTTTGTAAAATCCTCGGTTAGACCAGGGCTTCTACCACATATTTTAAAACATCTGCTCTCAGCAAGAAAGAAAACTAAGGCTCTGCTAAAAGAAACTACAGATCCAGTCCTTAAAGCTGTTTTGGATGGAAGACAATTAGCCTATAAGATATCCGCAAATTCCGTATACGGTTTTACTGGGGCTCAGGTCGGAAAACTGCCATGCTTGGAAATTTCTGGGGTAATATAGTCATCAGTCCAAATTATTAAACAATACTAATTTTTTCTTTTTAGAGTGTTACTGCCTACGGTCGAACGATGATCGAACAAACTAAGCAAGAAGTTGAGCAGCATTATTGCACAGCAAATGGTTATGAGGCTGATGCTAAAGTTATATATGGTGACACCGATTCAGTTATGGTTAATTTCAAAGTAAAAACTTTGGAGAAAAGTATGGAATTAGGTAGAGAAGCGGCAGAATTGATCAGCAAAAAATTCATTCAACCCATCAAGTTAGAGTTTGAAAAAGTTTATTATCCATATTTGCTCATAAATAAGAAGAGATACGCCGGTTTATATTTTACAAATCCAGAAAAATACGACAAAATGGACTGTAAAGGTTTAGAAACAGTGAGGAGGGATAATTGTACATTAGTAGTTGATGTTATTAATACATGTCTACAAAAGCTGTTAATCAATAGGTAATACTCATTTTAATTGTGGAAAAAATAGGAGGTGAAATCAATGACTTTTTTAGAGACCCAGATGATGCAGTGAATTATGCCAAAGTAGTTATTTCAGATTTACTTCAAAATAATGTTGATATATCAAAACTTGTCATAACTAAGGAATTAACAAAGGCTGATTATTCTGCAAAGCAGGCTCATGTAGAATTAGCCAAAAAAATGACGAAGAGGGATCCCGGAAATGCTCCCAAACTCGGGGATCGTATACCTTACGTTATAACAGCAGCTTCTAAAAATGCCAAAGCTTTCGAAAAGGCAGAAGTAAGGTCATCACAAATGGCTATGGGCCTGTTCCGATATTGCTGTTAGTACTGGCCCGCAATCGAATAACAATAGAACTCGAACGACTGGGCCAATAGGCATCGTTTCTGAAATACTGACAGTACTGTTCAGCAATATCGGAACAGGCCCTATATATTAAATCTAACTTCCACATGTTTCAGGATCCAATATATGTGCTTGAAAATAATATCCCAATAGACACCAAGTACTATTTGGAAAATCAGTTATCTAAACCATTAATTAGAATATTTGAACCAATCTTAGGTGAAAAAGCTGAATCAGTGTTATTACGTAAGTTTTAAAATCATTATAAGAATTCCTATCTTTATTTAACATTCTTTATTTTTAGGTGGAGATCATACTAGGACCAGGACATTAGTGACATCCAGAATAGGTGCCTTAGCTGCCTTCACAAAGAAGAAAGAAACATGTATTGGGTGCAAGTCCGTGTTGCCAAATGGCTACGAATCGGAGGCAGTGTGCCATCATTGCAAACCAAAAGAAGGTGCACTGTACCAACAAGAGCTTTCCCATCACCGAATGCTAGAAGATAGGTTTGCCCAACTTTATACAGAATGCCAAAGATGTCAGGGTTCATTACATGAAGAAATTTTGTGCAGCAGCAGAGATTGCCCCATTTTTTATATAAGAAAAAAGGTCCAGATGGAACTGGAATCCAGTGATCATAAAATTTGTAGGTTTGGTCAGCCCGGACTGGAGCTGGAAGAGGAGTTGTTTTAAGTATCTTGACTGTTCGCCATTTATTCCTCATTAGAGTAGATTTTGGCTTGTATTATATTCATTAAATTTTTTTTACAGTGAATGTCTTTACTTACATTAAATCCCAAGCAGGTTCGAAAGTTTTCGATATATTTTTCTCCAAAAATGTTATCAATGAGGAAGTATAGACCTACTGAATTTAAGGTAGAAAATTGAAAATCATCACACTAGAAACTTTGTACACAGAGTTGGTTTTATTTATAGTACAAAATCTTGATGTATAGATATATGTTTTATCCATTTTTCACAGATATTCTAATGCAATGGAATGACAAAGTAAAAAGTACTAACAAAACAAATATATTAAATAACTTAATTCAATACAGAAATATTGATGAATCCACGTTTACATCCATTAAGGCCTTTCAACAAATTAATACAGGAAATTTTCAAAACAAGACTAGAATAATTATGAGTGTTATTTCCTAGTTTTTAAAGTGTTGCTTAACCATTCCATGGCCATATCCAAACCTTCACCTTTTGTAGCTGAGGTTTTGAATATTTGAAAAGTTCTATTCTTCAATGCTTCCAAGCCTAATGCCTGATGAACTTCTTTCAGTGACATACAGCCAGGAATATCTTGCTTATTAGCTAAGACTACAAGGATAGCATCAGCAAGTTCTTCTTCCTGAAATATTTCATAGTAGCAAATTCACTATTTCATTCTGAATTACTCACTCTAAGCATATGAAAAAGTTCATCTTTGGAGATGCCCATTCTTTCCTTATCTGCAGAATCTACGACATAGATTATAGCATCTGTATTGCTATAATAGCACCTCCAATATGGTCTACAACACAACAAGTTTAGACTACATTATGCAGGTAGAGGAAACATTTCTAACCTTATGCTTGTTTGTCCCCCCAAATCCCATACTTGGAATTTTAAATTCTTATAAGTAACTTGTTCAACATTAAAACCTATTGTAGGTATTGTGGTAACCACTTCTCCAACCTGAAGTCTATATAAAATTGTTGTTTTACCGGCACCATCCAAACCTAATATCAATATCCTCATCTCCCTTGCACCGATGAGGCTTCGAAAATAGCTGAATAACATACCTGCAATTACAATATAACTATAACCTGTAGATTTCATGAAATATACTAAACTCACCCATTTTGCATGAAAATCTTCAATTTGACTAATCTCAATTATTTGACAAGTTATCAATTCATTATACAATGATTCTTATTTAATCCTTCAATAAATATAAATAATCAAATAACAATAAAATTTTTGGATTTCCCTATTTGACGTGTATTTCAGAATTCACGTCAACGTCACTTCGTCATTCAGGACACTGAAATCAGAAAATTTTCATATTTCACAAAGATTTTGTATGGAAAGTATAAGCAAACAATGGGCCTTTTATTTCGTCAGTGTGGTTTGAACTGCACATGCAAAATTAGCATATAGTTTATCGAAAATAAAGGGAAAAAAATAAATAAAAAGGTAAACATCAAAATTTAAATTATCTGTGAAATTGATAGATGTCAAATTAACAGATTTAGGTTAATTTTCTGTCAAAGTAAACAATGTTGTAATTGTTTATATTTATATTGAATTAAATTGAATTTTTAACCAAAATGTGCTCTGTTGTGAATGTAAGTGATTGCTGTCGTGCCTGCCTCCGTATAGACTGTCCACTAACACCAACAAACGCTCAGGATGAGGATTGTGTGAAATTTTGTGATAAACTATTAGCTTGCATATCGGAAATTGTAAGTCTAATATAATCTTAGATATCCAAAGAGTCGCATACCTTACTTTATTTTTTCCTCTGGCAGGATTGGTCTAAAGAAGGCCTCCCATCCTTCATTTGTTCAACTTGTATTGATAGACTTCGAGTTTCTTACGATTTCAGAACGGTTTGTTTACAATCGGAAAACACACTACAAAAATGTGTTAGTGGTCATTTGAGAGGGTTCACAACGATTTCAGAAAGTGGAACTATTTCCAAGATGGAATTTGGAGGAGCAAATATCATAGAAAATATTGTCATAACGACACAGGATTCTCCAAATGCTGAATATTTGCATCTCAAACATTTTTTAGATAATGAAGACGAACTTAAAAATGATGTAAATATCTCAAGGGGTGCATCCCCAGGTATGCACTATTCATTCATAAATGTCTATTGATAGCAAATGGTTATCAAATTGAATTTTCAGCATTAATTAGTCAAGATTCTCATCTTCAAGAACTAACTAATAAATTGTCACAAAAAACTCTCCATGACCTAGAAGAAAGACATTTGCAGAACTATGATGGTGAAAACCAGCATTTTGATTTATCTACTTTTGGAAATTCTCAAACTTCCCAAGTGAATAATGTAATAGAACCAAATTCAAACCAAGTAAATCATTCTTCAGCAGTTCAGCAGGAACAACATCATGTAAAATTGAATAATGGCGTGCAAAATATTTCCATAGTTCCTAAGGCTGTTATCAAAAAAACAACAGGTATTTAAATATTGAGTTCTAGTTTCATAAGGAATCGCTCATAACTCTTAAGCTTCTTTCATAATTAAATATATTTGTGAATACAATATTATTGATGTTGGTGCATTTATGGCATTGTATTGAATCACAATATTGTTATTTGATCTGAGTTTGGCTGATTCTACATATGACTCTGCATATGCATTATAATATATATGTTTTTATTACTTTTTTTTCAAGGTATTCAAGTTCGTCCACTGTCACCTTCAGCCCAAAACAAAGAAGCAAAGATATTCTCTTGCGAATTATGTGATAAAAGTTACAGGAAAAATGCAAATTTGAGAATTCATATGAGAACACACACAGGTGAAAAACCATTTGAATGTAAATACTGTGACAAGAGATTCTATCATTCATCCCATCTGAGAGAACATATTAGAAGACACACTGGAGAGAAACCGTTTCAATGTGCAGTTTGTAATAAGAGGTTCACCATCAAAGGTGAATTGACTATGCACATGAAATCTCATACAGGTAAATATTCGACTTTTTTTGGAGACAAATTTCATTTTTAAATTATGAAAAAATTAAATATCAATGTTACTCAAAGAATTTATTATTAAGAAGATACAAAGAATTTTGGGGGCCATTTCATAATTATTATTCAAATGAGGAATTCTCCTCAATTTGGGTTATCACTGCATATGAAAGTTTAAACTGAATAATTATGAGTTTCATTCATGAATTTTTCGAATTCGCCACAGAAACTATTCAAAATCAATCTTCAAATATGGGGTTTTAAAATTTAAATCGCTTAGTTTGCAAGTTTACGATTTGGCAACAGCGTCAACTAGAAAATAAAAAGAACAATGTCCGATCAGCTTGTTTATAAAATAATAGCTGTTTATTTACAGTCATCGTATTTACTGACGAGCCTCAACAGCAACAGGCCATAAAAATCCCATAAAATATTACGACCTTCCTCGTTTGTCGCAGACTTCATAGACAGCCATCTCTGTCTATCTCATCAAGATAATGTATTTGTTGTCCTTTATTATCAACGCATATTTCAGTCGACGTTGCCAGCTTGTGCAATTGGTACAAAACGCTTTGAATTTTAAATACCCATGCATTTTTATTTTTGAGTACTTAAAATAATTTTTTTGAGAAACGGTTGAAATAGTTATTTCAAAATGTGACGTTTCAAAGATATTTCATAAAAATTACATCATTTTTGTCAGATGGAGTATTCCCTATTGTGAAAACAAGTAGTTCAGGTACTTTTATGCAATATTATATCTTTTGGAATGTAATATTGGAAAGCTGAATTTTCATAAAATATTATGAGCTCATATTCAACACTGTTTGCTCCTTTAACAGTTATAGAGTTATCCTATGTGAACATGAAATTTAACCATCCTCAACTACTTCCCTGACTATTTTATCTGTAGTTTCTCAATTCCTCAAAAAATGTTGAGAGCAATATGTGTTCAATACATTTCAGGGGAGAAGCCATATGCCTGTCCTTGTTGTGATAGAAGGTGTTTAACAGCAGCTGACTTGAAGGTTCACATGAGAACTCATACAGGAGAGAAACCTTTCTCCTGCACCACTTGTGGCAAAAAATTTGCTAGCACTTACATACTTAAATCACACATAAAAACACACACAGGCGAACGACCTTATACTTGCACAATTTGCCTCAAAACATTCACTCAATCTTCACATTTGAATGTACACATGAGAAAACATACTGGGGAGAAGGTTGCTTGTAAAATATGTACTGCAGAATTTACTCACTCATCACAGCTGACGGTGCATATGAGGAAACATACTGGGAAGCAACCGTATAAATGTACCCTTTGTGATAAAATATGTAATTATGCAGCAGAGTTACAGAATCACATGATGAAACACACTGGCGAGAAGTTTCAGTGTGTAACATGTGATAAAAGATTCACTACAGCAGCTTATTTGAATGAACATATAAGGACACATACAGGTAAAATGGATGTGTAGTATTGAACTCCCTTTTTCTTAGAGTTGGTATCTCTTTGGAATTAATTCGTAGTGCTTTACTTTATTTTTAATAAAATTATCCATTAGCCTAAACACGGGTAGTATTCTGAAGTGTAGAAAGAGTAAGTTTATTAATACAGTTGGAAGTCTGCTTGTAAAAGTTCTCCTGAAAGACTCTGTTCACAAAGAGCTCCAAAGTCTGCATAAAAGTGCAGTTGTATTGTGCCGATCTAGATGTCAGAAGCTTGACACATCCGGTGGGATTCAGCTGCTCGGCGAGTTCTTCTGACTGGATTCTCAATCCTTGTAGCCTTGGCATTAAGCGGCCCACAGACGAGCAACTTAGTGGACAACTATGTTGTCAACGAGCTTGTAAACCATACGAGGTTGAAGGAATATCAACCACCAACCGGCCAACAGACGTTCAACTTGTCAACAAGTTGTCAACTAGGTTGCTCGTCTATAAGCCGCTTTATAGAGGTGAGCTCCGAAGAACATTGGCCATGGAAATATCTATAGAATAGGGAAAGATCGGCCACGGCGCGTCAATGCGTCTGAGAAACGTAACGCTTGGTAAATATTGACGTCACCTATGAATAACTCTCTTTTTGATAGACTCAAGGGGTGCAAGCGAAGTTGGTGCTGCAGTAGCCAAAACACGGCAGGTATTTGGGCCTTGTAAAGTTGCGAGTTGTGAACAAGGTATCAATCAGCATTTCAAATTACATGCTGTTTCCTTTTTTTTTTGTAAAAAAACTACGAATTAATTCCAAAATATTTCCAAATAATCAAACATAACCTTCATAACCTTAACTAAACTTGACCAACTCACTTTGAACCCAAGAGTTGCAACTATTTGCTTGTAGGTACACTTGTACTATGTTTTAGAGAAACAAAAAAATAGAGAGAGGGTTTGTTTAGTTTTGATTGATTCGTTAATGCATGCTGGTTTTTATTTAATATTTCAGAGGAATGTTTACTTTTAAAGTGGCATAAATAAAACTCTTCATAAAATATTATTATCTCTGTATTTTATGTTGATTTGAAGACTGACTCAATAAAATATCTCTGAACAGGTGAAAATCTATCAACCTGCACCATTTGTAAACGTCAATTCACTCGGCAGCAATACCTAGAAAAACATATGAGAACACACACGGGGGAAAAGCCATTCACTTGTATGCAGTGTGGGAAAAAGTTCTCTCAATCGTCTTCGCTCAAAGTTCATATAAGAATTCACACTGGAGAGAAACCATATTCCTGCACCCTTTGTGATCGGAAGTTTACTACATCATCGGATCTTACTGCTCATACCAAGAAGCACAAGAAATACATTGATCTGTAATAATTTTGCTGTATAGCACCTAAACCAAGCCGTTATTGACCTTGTGCAAACCTTTACGACGTAGTGTTTTCAGGACATTTATCAACTTAGTGGCATCATTTGTGTAAATTGTGCCATTTGGGACAGGCGACAGGAATAAATAAACCCCACTTATCGCAGATTTGAATTAAGCTTTCATCAATACAAAATATAACAGAAGATTCCTTATTTGCTTCCAGTAACATGCTACAGATTAAGCTGATACTGCATTGTGAATATATTAAAAAATGTATACATATATATTTATTATTTTGAGATCTTTCTTTACTTCTAAAATGAGGATTATGTTGACGTGGTCGATACTTGATGAGAATCCTTAATTGAACTACAAATTAAATTGCATAATTTCCACTATGATAGAGTCGTTCAACCACTACGCCTGTTCGGCTTTCACAATAGCATCTTCAGAGTGGTAAAATAACTTATCTTAGTAAAAATCAATGTAATTCAGTTTCTAGTTTTTTATTATAAGATATAAGAGATCTGTTTTAACCTTGAAATTGTGATATTCATTTGAAATACTTATTAATTTATATTTACAAAAAAATGATACGAAATCAAAGATATAGAAGACAGAGCTTTATTCCATACACTTTATTTCAAAAGGTTATAATTAGGTGAAATGTATATTGTTTTTCTTTGTACAGAGCTGAAAAAATGATGAATAAAACCAAACCTGAGTAGAGTCCTAATATTGCAAAGAACTTCATGTAGAAATAGTCTTCGAAAGCCCTCCGCTTTACAATCAAATAATGGATGAGGAGGAATGGGGTGACCAATAAAAATGTTGGTAATCCTTTTATCCCGAAAAATACATGAACATCATAAAGATCAACGAAAGTCATATCATTTGCGTTTCTGCATATTGCAATTGGGTTCCATATGAATAAAAGTGAATTCACAGTAATTTATAGTTTGTCATTTCGGCAGATTTCATTCAAATTCTCTGTAAAAAAGGCAGCTGAACATGTAGGAACAATCAACTTTGACATTGAAATTAATAAAGATAATTTATTGAGTTCAATGGTCTATGATAGGGATCAAAGAGGTTTCTCTTGTAAGGACATTGTCCCTTTGTCCTTTTGATATTCTCTGTCCCTAGGTCCCTACCATATTATGTTATTTATCTATGGTCCCTACTATTTGACATAATTAAATTTAACCTCAAAATCTTATCATCAAATTTTGTTATTTTGTTTATTTAATATGGGATTTTATGTCCCCTCATTTTGTCTTTCGTAAATAACAATGAGAAAATATCAACAACTCGTACTACTGATATTTTCTTTTGTCAGCTTAATATTAGTTCTTGTGTATCGTCATGAATATAACAGACTTCACTATGTTTTAGAGGTATTCAATTTTTTTGGAACTCCCTGCAATTTCAGTCGATTAAATACAAGCGATAAATATCCAGATCATTTTGATTGGGGCCAAAGTCCATTATGGCAAGAATATGGTGATTATTATGTTTTTTCAGCCTTTACTAATGAAAGTTTGGCACAAACACTGGTTGTTAACAAGAAGGTCACAAAAGTACCAAAAAAATGTTTTCTTTGGTTTGAAAACAATAATGCAGAAGTAGGAGAGATGAATTCTCTCAAGATTGCAGAAGCTGACAATTTGGAGGCTTATATTTACAGTTGCAGATTGAAATCTTTTAAAACACTACCCTATGCAGTGTCGTTTGGTGTCAGGTCTAAATATGTGTCCCCTAAAAAAATTATATTAACATACATTGAGAAGAGATCTAACCCTATTACAGCTACGTTGTGTGTGCCACCTTCTAGTTATAATAAAAGGAAATTAATTGAGTTCATAAGTTTCCATAAATTAATAGGTTTCAAACATTTTATTTTCTATTATGATGATTTACCATATAGCCTGCTCAGACTTCTGAGCAGCTTGAGTGAAATTGTAGATGTTGATTTAACTTTTTTCCCATGGAATTTCCCTCTTCCTTCCTCCAACCTGAGCAGGACTATAATAGAAAGAGATTGCTCATTGCGAACATTTAGTAAAAGTAAATCTTACATTGTATTAGCTCTAAGTGAATATCTGATTCCTCTAGATTCATATGGTATATATCCCCTTCTACAGAGCAATTTTCATTCGCTGGATCAAATAAACATTCCTGTTCAAACAATTTGTATTCAGCAAAATCGTACATTCCTTCCTTTAATTGTACAGAATATCAATTCTTATAATGATGGTAGTGTGAGAATAATAAAATTTCACTTTAATTTTGTAAATAAGACTGAAAATATTGTTGAGAATTCACCACAGATGGTTATTCATGACTATAAACATTGTGAAGGATATACCGGTCGATTTCTCGAGAATAAATTGATGGATACTTATTCCACTGACCTCATAAGGTCTACACTCATGCAGCTACTTAAAGATGGACAAATTTGATTTGAATGTATTGTAATTATTTTAAATTTCATTGTATAACTTCAACCAGTTTATATTTGTACATATACATAAATATATATATTTGTACATATTATATTAAAGTACCTATATTTCTGCAATCTTCTGAAGAAATAAAGATAATTTTCGTGCAAGTTATTCTTTATGTTTTCCTTTCAAGCATATGAGTTAAGTCGTAGCGATTTTTTGTTCAGTTGAAATCAAGAAGAAATTCAAAATTGCAAAAATATATGAAGCTACCTTTCGTCATAATTATGATAAAGTACATCCAATGGCCACAACAGAGAGAACCAATCTTTCTATGCACACTTGAACTCTTAAAAATAAACTTGAAGTTCATTTCTCACATTACTGTTGATTTTTTTGCTCGTCTGCCCGTTGTGCCCCCCCCAGAAAAAAATCCTGGATCCGCCCTTGGAGAGAACCTACAATTAATTTTTTTCGTAAATATCGTCAATACAGTACCCATCAGTGTTCGTTGTAGATGAAAACAACTTGATATAAATGAGCTATTGAATTTAAAAAAGAGGTTTACCCATATAATATATCTCCTTCATTGTTTGGGTTATTCTGGCTAAATAAGTAGACCGCTATTATTTTCCCAAATACAAGGACTGGTTGGAGTGAATGCAGAATCCGCATATATATACACATTCTATTGCTAAGTCTTCACGGCTTAGCGAACAGTATAATAAATAGTCCTAATTTATCTTAAATTCGTTTGGAGATGGGAGAATGTATGGTGTGTGAGTGCGTTCTCACAATTTATTGGAATACATTAGTTAGAATTCAATAAGGCCAAAGTTTACGCCTGAAAAGTACAGAAGGGATCCATCTGCATCTGCTGAATTGGTTTTCTCAATATTTATGTTAATTCCAATTCAACTACCTCTCCAGACATGTAGGTATTATTTCCCTGAAGAATTGCTCTTGCTGAAAACTGCACATATTGTTCTTCATTAAAACTTTTCAATCCAATAATATCATGCGAAAAAAAAACGAACGAAAAAAGTTTGATTGGAAGCATTCAATAGCTACTCAATACTCTGGTAAATCGTTTTTCATCAGTTTCCTAGAGTCGAGCGAAAAGTTTTGTAACTCCACGAATCCAATCTTATTTTTTTGGTTGATTTAGAATAATGAAAGGCTATCATTGAAATAAATGTGCAACATATTCACGAAATATTTCTTGTCCCTTCAATTTAATAATCTTTACTAAATATTAATGTTTTCGGACACGTTTGCTACTTGTTCTTCTTTGGGCACCATCGCTTTGCAGGTTGGCGATCAATAGGGCAATAGATACCTCTAGTATTGAGCTTTAATACTCTGCTACTCAATGGCAAATAGGCAATAGGTAAGTGTTGTGTGATATGGTGTTTGTCCCTTGTCCGTACCACTTTCTGAGGTTTTTCGATGTTATAAGTGTCCCTCCTCCGTCCAGGACCCAGGACCTCGCTTAAATCTTTCCTGAATGATCAACTCCCATTTTATTTATATTTTTCGTATTTTTTGAATAGTTATTGTGTATTGAACTAAGTACATATTTAAAATTTTCTTTGAGATTTGAAGGCTTAAGCATACGAAAATTTAGGTTAATTCTTTATTATTCGACCATATAGGAGTGAGCTTTTTTAGTGTTTCTAGTTTTAAATTAACTTAAGGTTATCTAAGTAACCTAGTGAAAACTGCGGATAAAAGTAGGTATTTCTTTCTCTTGTCGAAACTTTAGAAGTCGATTGCTTTGAAAAACGTTCTCCTGAATCCAGAGACAGATCGGGGTCAAAAAAAAATTGTTTATATTTTCAACGGAAGCAGAAAAACGTGTCTTGATGAATCACATCCGGCCAATCGATCCAGGGAGCGTGAAAAAACCAAAGCGAATGTCCACAGAACTGAAACGAACACCAGAAAATCATACATTTCTATTTCCGGATATTCGCGTTAAAGGCGATAAATTTCCCTAAACCTAAAAGACTGTAGCTTCCGACATGAATATTTAAATGTCTGCAGTGCAAAGTCATAAATCGTCAGTTGTAGCAACCGATATTGATATATGTGTGCAAGGAAATGTTATTTTTCCGGCTGGAAAAAGGCCTTCACTTCCATACCTTGCCGTAAGAATACGCTCTACCATTATAACCACTTGTTCCTTTTTTGTTTATTCATGTTCACCTGGCGTGTGACAACGTTTTTACCGTTTTCCCGTGTTTTATGACGGATTGGTAACCCTCCGGATCCCTCATAATTGAGGGATGTTCCATCTCTAATATGATTTGGATCATTTCAAGTCTGTTTAACTGCCAGGTAGGTACATGCAGAGGCGGATTATCCATAGGGCAAAGTAGGCACGTGCCTAGGCGTTATATATACCTAGAGGTTACAGGGGGGCGCCTGCGTGAAAAATTAAAATAAATTAAATGTGGTTATAAATGCAGTGGGGAGCAGAGTTTTTTCTTGTAATAAATTATCCACTTGCAACCATCGCAGAGGGAATAATAGACTAAATACTTTATAGTTGGGGAGCCGACGATGCTAAATCGGTATTCACTCGACCGTCGTGGATTTTGAAACTTAAGTAGATGGTAGAAAGAAAAAAAGGTTCTATGATGTATGCACTTTCAGCGGTGGGGAAAGCGTCTGCAGGGTCTCAAAGATGTTAAAAATATCGTCAGGTGTGGGTACATACTCGAGCGTGTCAGATTAACATACTGTATATGCCCTTTAGCCCTACGTGCCTCTGATAATGAATTCATGCTTATCTGACAGTTTGCGCGGTAGGACTGGCCGTACGGAAGAGTTGAAAAAAAAGTTTTTTTTCAGCGTGTCAGATTTTTGGAGGATATGTTAATTGGACCCAGAGGAAGCTACTCTTCAAGGAACTGACAATTTCAACGTAACGGAAGGTCACAGCGGTCCTTTGAAAATGTAAAAAAAATCTTACTTGTATATACATACTCGAGCGTGTCAGATTTTCATACATATGGTTAATCTCGATGTTGTAGACGTGTTCACCCATTAATCTGAAACTAATCAGGGGGAGTTTTTTTAATCTGACACTTTGAAGATGATAAAAATGCTTTTCTTTCGAATATTTCATATTTCCCTGCCGCTACCTCTAATCGTTTTTGTATTCATTATGAAAGTTGCAAATAATAAAATTATACACAACTTTTGTCTGATGCAATTTTACATACTCTTAACCGTTCTCGAGTTAGAGGGCGATATGTGCGAGGGGTTGGCTTAGCCACACATGCGAAAGGGCAAGGTCAATGTAGAATCATCCCAGTCTAAATCTACAATCATTTAATTGTCAAAATAACAAGGTATTTTTATAATAATAATAATTTCGAAATTATCTCTGACTTAACCTTAGAATGTACTATTTTCCAACGAGTGAATTTTCGCTTCAGCATGTATCGCTAAACACCTCGCCATATATCTCAAAAACGTTTGAACGTAGAAAAAATTGCTTACGACAAAATTTGTAGAAAATGTTATGCTCTACAACTTTTATAATGAATGCGAAACAGGCTTGAAGCCCAGGAGAGGAGATAATTAAAAAAAAATGATTTTTGTGACCTTTATGGCCAATTTTTCTTGTTTCGGCTTGCAAAAACTGTCAGATTATATTTTTTCCGTTATTCTTGAATCATTAGCTACAAAATGAGAAAAAAAACACGTGACTTTTTTTGTTTCCAACTTTGGCGCTCTCCCACACATTTTCGACACGTTCAAATTGTCAGATTAAGAGAATATATACTTTTCAACATGTAATTAACCACATATATCTTAATCTGACACGCTCGAGTATGTACAATGATTCTTTTTTTTTTACTATTCTGACAGGCTGTCCTAGACAATTCCACCAATATACAGGTCTAATTTTTGGTAGAGGTACTCTACAGGGTCCAAGGTATGTCCATTTATATTAATCTCACACGCTCGAGTAAATCCCGAATTTCCTTCTTCGGCTCCCCAACTATTAGTAATACATATTCCTGATATCGAACCAAAGTTATTCCTATCCTATCTCTCCAAGGTGTATGTTAAAGATTGCTTCAATTCGTGAAAGATTGCTTTGACCGAAAACATTATGATTTTCAGTGAGCAGTGAAGAAATATGGGGTCAGAGATATGGGGTGTCGAAAATGGGAACTTTCCGGACGTTTTCGCTGAAATTTTAGATATTTTGTCATTCTAAAGAGAAAAATACGTTTATATACGCCTACTGATATAGTAATATTCTGTACTACGACTATCAAAATATTATAAATGCGTCATGACGCATTTATTCGACCATAACAAGTGACAGTTGTTATTGTCTCAGGCACTTCAGGCACTTATATTTTTATAAAATCCTGGCTCTCGAAATTGATAAATCGCCACAGTAGTATGTATGCATGTTTCTATGCAACAAAAAGAGCGGACGAAAAGTGTTTACGGACGAAAAGTGTATCTGATGAAGACGAGAAATACTTTTCGTTCGATAATTAGTACATAACATGTCATTTTAAGCTTCATTCATTCCCGGATACCCTGTATATCATGATTAATTTATAAGTGCAAAGTTCAAATTACGAACTGAAGAAAAAAAGCGATAAAAACTCCAAGCTGTTTCTCCCAATTAGCAATTCGAGGTTTTATAAAAACGAATTTCGTCGCAATTTGTTCAGTCGAAGTGTGCAAATTCAACTGTAGTCCCCGGGTACGAGTTCTGCCGTTCCTAAATCTAATTATTTTGCTTTGAGGGGAGAAGTCTTATAAAATAAGTAGTTGGAAAAGGCACGGGTGTCTTTTCCCTCGGCAAGTCTAAATAATTACGACGGAGCCGAAAGAACAGAGTCTGCGAGACGATTATCGGGTCTCGGAGATCATAGGATTGGTGCTGCCTTAAATATCCGTAAATAGGATGTTGCACGCCACATTTCAAGATGAACATAAATAAACAAAGGAAGGGCCCAAGTGGTTATTATGCCGAAAGAAGAGCTCGTTTCGAATATTTGCCGAGGGAAATAAGATTTCCACTTGTGCCAATATTAAAACATTAATAAAGATTACGGAATTTTGGACCGGCTATAAATTGGCGCAGTTATCTCCTACGAAAAGTCTTCAGCTAAGGTCAATGATACTTAAATTCGAAGAAGGAGTATCTGAAAACCTGGAAAACTAAGTAGATATCAAATGAAGTCGAAGAGCTGAAAATTTTCCCAATTTTGTCTAGTTAAAAGTTCGACACTACTTTGATGATATTGGCTAGAATGCCACTGGTGCAGAATATTTGTGTTTCAATCCCTTCTTTGTGAATGTGGAACAACTAAAAACTACCGTTTTCCGTGACTCTTTTTGACGTATTTAGTCCAGGTTTTCAGACAAATTTCATGGTTATCATGGCTTTAACTGCAGATCATATCTTGAAGTTCTTCGAATGAATCTAGAGTTGGTTCGAAAAACACTGAAGTTTTTCGAGATTGACCAGTCAAAAGAGTCTTCATTTTTTCTATTGCATCTCCCGAACTTTTTTTTGTTCGTTGGATTCCCTAGTGGGTGGTCTTTCATTTAGTGGCATAAGATATTGCCATGAAAATGAAGTACACTGAGTATGGTTTTCAAGATATATGACCTCTAGTTAAAACCATCATAACCATGAAATTTGTCGAGATAAATGACCTACGTCTAAAATAGCTTATAATCCAATGAAGAAAGCAATATCATAGTCAACCAAGAAAAATATTTTGACACTCTAAAGAATAAAAAAACACATCTCCAGGTCCTGAATCTATATCTTGGATGGTAGTGAAAAATTCGAGCCTCGAAGTCTACCTGTTCATAATATCCATCTTCCAGTTTTGTCTGAACAACCACTACTTCCCACCAGAATGGATAAAAGGAGATATTATAGTTATTCCAAAATGCAATAGTAACCACAAAAAATTAAGCAATTACAGGCCAATAACGCTACTGCCCGATATCGGAAAATTATTTGAAAAAACCCTGAAAAACAAACTATCAGAAGCAATTGCAGACCGCATTCCCAAACACCAGTTTGGTTTCAGAGAGCACTGCTCAACCCTAGATCCACTTACAATACTGTCATCAAATGTACAAATCGCCAAATAAACAACCTGAAATCCACTGCTTTGTTTTTAGATACCAAAATGGCGTAATGCGTATGACACAAGGGGCTACTCTACAAACTCAAAAGACTCGATGTACCCACATATCTAATAAAAATCATAAAGGAATTCCTCACTGCCAGAATGTTAAGGGTCAAAATAGGGAACGGGCACATCTCAAACCTTCACCATCGAAAAAGGTCTTCCGCAGGGCTCACCACTGCCACCTTTTCTCTATAACATCTACTGCTATGACATGCCTGCTTCTGTCGGCGTCTTCCACCAATACGTTCTCCAGTTCGCTGACCATACTTAGTTTCCCATAACCGAACCGTAACACAAGTGATTGATGCTCTACAAGGACTAACATATTCTACAATGGAATGGCTGAAGAAGTGGAAGCTACGATTGAACCCCCTCAAGACCGAATTAATAATATTCATTAATCAATTACGAGTGCTTCGCCAAACATCACAATCTACCAACACATCATCAAGCCTAAAGCTAACCTAAAATATTTAGGATTTCTAATAGACTGAAAGCTGAATTTCAAATATCACAGTAACTTGGTTAAAAAAAGGGTAATTACCGGAGCTGAAGTTTTCCGTAGCCTTACCTAGAAAGACAAGGGCATCAACAGGCAGACTGCTGCCACCATCTATTAAAGTATATGCAGACCACTTATCGATTATGGACACAATCTATACTTGGGCTGTAGAAGACCAATCATTAGACAACTTGAAATAGCAGAAACAACAGCAATGAGGAAAATAACCAAAATTCGTCATCCCAATAATCCGTTACATAATCCTCCAAACTCTGCTATACGAACTACTCAAAATTGAACCTATAGAAGACAGAATGAGAAAACTTTCCATGAAATTCGCCCAAAGACCGCACAACTGGGAAATCCTGTAACCGCACTTAAACCAACGAAACCATCATTCCAAGTCCAGAGCAAAATACCCTCTAAAAACTATCAGAGAACATCTTGAGGAGTTCAGAGACAGCCCTGCCCACTGAGTGAGCATGCAAGTTGCCGATCAATGACCAACACTTCATAATGAAGGGTTAATTGATTCACCACTATAATAATATATTGAGTTTTTTTTCTGTCCAAATGTTGAATTTCCAAACCAACAATCTCCAAATATTGTACAATCTCATATTTCAATATTATAAACTTACCTGGCTGTAGGACTAAATACTGTCGATGGCCATTTGGCCTTTGGTCAATGAATTGCGTTTATTATTATTATTTTTAGCTTATAATCACTTGAAAAAGCAGGGTGTTATCATGTTTCACCACATTCGGACCACCCCAGAAATTAAATATAATTTTAACTTATACGCTTATAAGAGTCGATTCTTCCAAAGTTTGAATAATTCCCCTAGTGCAAAGCAGACAGTATTTCAATTGAAATTTATTCTGGGAGGATTCTGCATTTCTTAATAAACTTTTTAGGGTTTTCACTCCCAATCTCTGAAACAAAATCAATTAAAAATGAAATAAACGATTTGCTCCTGCGTAAATTCTTGCACTAATTTGTCAGGAGCAAATCGTTTATTTCATTTTTAATTGATTTTGTTTCAGACATTGGGAGTTTATTAAGAAAAACAGACAGTATTTGCAATTGCACTTAAAAAAAAGTGAACTTAGAAGTTTTAGCTAGTCTGTAGGTATAAGGTAATTGTCCCACTTCATTGGCTGCTTAGTTCAGATGAAATTTCCATAAATATCTGTTCTTTAGAAGAACCTTATCTTGATCTTTTATATAAAGTGAATTGATACAGATGCAAAATGAACATTTTTTGCATAACCGAAAGGTTGCAAAATGGCGGGCGCTCTTAATCAACATTCATCTCAACTTGTGAAGGAAATCGGTAACAAAAATTCAGCTTTGCAGAAGAATCAGTAAGAGATGGTTTCGGAATTGATTTCAGTCAATACCACAACCCTTCTCCCTCGCATTCTCTTTCACGAATTGAAAGGTTTCGGATGCTGGTATTGAATTCTAAGCTGACCTTCAAATTCGCTGAAAGCCCATACCTTGAACTGTATCGAAATAGCCGTTGGAGGGCTGCCTTTGTATAGGTGAAATATTCTCAGATGGTGAGATTATAGATTAGTGCAATAATGGGGAACCCTTAACTTATTGTTCAGATCCAAATAAATTTGCGGGTTCGCTTTAGAACGGTTATTTTATTGACCTACACTCCGCAAAGTATACGGTCGGAGAAGGATTTAGAATTTCAGCAAAAAGGACAGCGCGTTATAGGTGTATTGTGATTTTGTGGTAACCAGGAGATTTACGAGATGAACAGCAGTTTTTGCTGATCGATTAATTTCCATATTCGTGAATTTCGCTTCTGTAACCCGAATTTCATGGATATCATACGCAGGGCCAGAAAATCAGATGAAAACGGATATAACGCAAAGCAAATTACGGTTGGAGACGAGAATGGTCCTTATTATGATGGATCATCCCAAAATTTTATAATTCGTTTTGTTGTATATAGAGAATACCCCAGCCAGAGTCATTCATAATGGAAACTCGTATATAAAATACATGTGCGTAGGGCCATTGACTTCAGCGTATTAACTTTTCATAATGTAACATCCCCAAATTTATACCCCAAAACGGACGCCGTAGCTTGTTGAATATTACAACTTGGCTATATTTGCATTCAATTCATTTCGATGTTGGCTGATACCAATAATAATTTCACGGAATTATTTACTATTCTTTGAATGAAACATTGAATTAATGAAACTCAACAGATTAGTTATAAACCTAGCATAACTCAACATCATAGCTCTTTTTCAACATAACTAACATAAGCACTTTCAAAAAACTGCCTCAATTTTCAAAATTTTTTTTTCACCCTACATTGCACGATACAACAATTATGATTCTCTCAAGAGTTATCTGATGCATCTAATCCGATGAACTTGGTACTGAACCATTCACTGTCCAGCCAAATATGCTTTGTTTCGTTTTTGCGATGCCGGAGTCACCTTCCACAGACCCGTACTTGAAATTCAATGAAATTTTGTCGAACTTCTAGGGGTTATATCTCAGCCCTCTTGGGTATTTTATATAGACAATTTTTGGTTAAACGACTTTTTTTGATGAGTTCTACCTTGTGTCAAAAAAAAATCCTCACCTTTGAAAACACCCTATATAATGGATAAAATAGAAGAAATTAAACATTGCGAAACTATTGTACATTGGATTTTGAGAAATAATTTCAGTGAGGACCACGAGCAGCCACTGCCATGTGGGTTAGTTGTATGAAGAGTTGTAGTCGAAATATAAGAAACCATTTATTGGAGATTCTTTAGAAACATTTTATGGGTTCCTGGAAGGATATCTGAAACATGAAGAATAATGATGAATGAATGTAACGTTTTGGAGTTTTTTTGGTTTAACTACTTGTTTTGATGATTTCTACCTTCTGTCAAAAAAAGGCTCACCTTGGAAAACACCCTGTATATAAAAATTGACGCCCATTGCGATGTATCATTTATGTAGAATCAAGATTAGGTACACCGATTTTTTGTTCGAGCTTAGTTTGAGTTAATCGATCTTCAGTTATAAACATTGAAGAATCAAGCCTATTCTGATCATTATTTCTCACTGATTTGAATTTTCATTTTAGAGTTATTTTCAGTTCAGTCTTATTTTTAACTGGAATGTGAAATTAATGAGGGATTATAAGAACTCACATGTAGAAATTAGAGTAAAAATCTAACTGATTCATTACAATGTTTTCTCGTGAAAATGAAACCAATGAATCAATGAATTACTTCGTAAATGAAAACCGAACCATTCGCCATTTTGTAACCACGCTATACGTAGTGAATGTCTGTGTTCTCCCAATTTGAGGGGAGATGAGATAAATATTAGTGCTCCGCTGAACTACGGTATTTTTTCTTCTAGGCTGATGAAAAAAGGTGTAGTTTCTTTACATTTTTAATTGACTTACGAAATAATTATTCAACGATGAGATGAGAATATTGGAAAATGGCAAGTGGTGAATGTGGCCGACAGTATAATAACTCTATTGGTGTTTATAAAAAAGTAATATTAAGTTATTTCTACGAATTGGGTTACAGATTAATGGTAGAACATGAAAGTTATGATGTAGAGAATAAACAATTTCAGTTCATGCTAAAACTGAAAACTGATGGGGGCAAATAAGTTAATGAGTAACATTTCTTGCTTAAATTAAAAGATATACGGATATATAGGTATGTATAATAAGATCTCTAAATGTATTTATGTGAAAATGTATGTTGAAGCCATAAGTATTTGAAATATTAACCACATACCTACTGAGAAACTGCTTAATTATAGGGAGGTTTTATGGATGTGGAAAATAATCGAATAACTTTCTGAATTGGAACTAGCTTTCATATGTGGAAACAAATCTGCTTTTCGTGATCGTATTCACGAAAACCTTAATTAAATAACGATAGACAGTTGATTTCATGGCAGTTCAAAGCGTAACAAGGTTTCTGCGGATAACAATTTTAATTTGAACTTGAGCTGAAATTTCTTGAAGGATTGCGTTGTAATGAATGCCAACATTAATTATAATCGTAACTTTACGTTCCCTCCTAGTATCACATGATTCAAAGTATCTAATAAGCTTTGTTGCCTCAGAAGGGTACACCGAGCCAGCACGCCCAGTTCCAGTTAAAATAAAACGGAGAGAGCAACGTGTTATTTCATTTTCGTTCGTGGAACACAGCGCAGTCTTCCAGACCGAAAAACAATTTATGCTTTCAGTCCGTTTGTACTCGCTGAAGATGAAGCCAAGCTTGCTACCAAGCACGTAACATCGTTATGAACCATAGAATTAATTGTAAAATAACCTACGAACGTAAGGAGCGGTTTTCATTCAGCCCGCATTGTGATATTTTACGAATGCAACACATCAAGCTGAAATCCGGACAAGGGATATCATTTTTCTCTGAACGTATTCTTCTCTTTTCGTTTCCGGTAATATCACAAACTGAAACGAATAACACTCGGATCGTGTTTCTCCGTGAAAAATGAAGCTGAAGCGCCGTGAGCTGGATTTTGTCTAAGCTCCTGTTGTAAAGTAAAATCTTTCTTTTCAGAACCGTGTTTGTTTTTCCGTCTGCTTCCTTTCGTGCTATCGTTATGAGATTAATCGCTATGTTGTTTACATGGGATGAAATTTGACTGTGTGGATAGTAAAGGTGGAATCCTTCAATGAGGGAAATTTGTACTGATGTTCAGAAAGATGCTTGAGATTTTTTTTGGGAGTTTTTCTACATCAATAGTCTCATAATAAAGCGATGTTAATTGTATGCTGTGCATTGACTCATTTGAATCCCATGATGATTTCAACTATTGTTTCTGTTTTCAGGATACTTTCAGAGGTAAGGTTTTTTTTTTTGGATAGCGGTTCAACTCATTAAAATGAATAATTCCACCAAAAATCGTATGTATGTATATAAAACATTGGTTGTTTGAAAGAATCCCAGGGTGCATACGCTGGAAAGCCTCCAACAATAGCAGTTATCGAGGCAAAACCAACAAAAAGCACAAGATCCATAGTGGAAGTTCGACACACTGAAGTATGGAAAACACTGAGTCAAGAACAGTTTTTTATCTCCCATTATCAGAGGGTAAGAGCATTGCAATTGGAAGATTATTCTTCGAGAAGAGACTGTTATCTCTGGCTCTCGAAAAATGCAATTCATGTTATCGAACTCGAAAATCGTGGACCACGCGATGATTTTTACCTATTTTTCTGATTATAAAAATCTCTTCGGTTCTGAAATAAAATATGCCTTATAACATTTAACATTTAAGTAATTTTTTCTTGTAGGTACCATTATTATTGTGAATTCAAGTTTTTTTTGCAAAATAAAAGTAGAACATAAATTTAGCTTGGTGCTGTACACATTTTTTCCGTAGTGAAATATACAGTAAGAAATGTTGCAATAATTCTCGGTTTGATAGAGTACTTATTCGTCGATGATCTATCATCCCTAGAAATATAGCTCAGCAATAACTCATCACCTTGTATGATAGCCATCTAATACTTCACAGGATTTGATGATGATCCGATGAAAGTTATTCAATACAATTTTTCGTTTCGTAGCAGATGTTGATATTTCTTTTTCTTCTGGCGGATTTTGCCAATTTTCCATAGATTTTAGTTGGGGAGCCGACGATGCTCGGGACTGACAATCGTTACTTGAACATATTCGAGCGTGTCAGATTTTCATACAGATGGTAAATCTCGGTGTTGCAGACGTGTTGACCCATTAATCTGACACTAATCAGGGGGGTTTTCTTAATCTAAGTTTGAAGATGATAACAAGGCATTTTTTTCAAATATCTCCCTTCCTGTACCTCTAATCGTTTCTGTATTTTCTATGAAAGTTGTGGATAATTCTATACAACTTTTGTATGAAGCAATTTTACATACTCTCAACTGTTCTCGTGTTAGAGGGCGATAAGGACGAGGAGCTAAGCCACACATGCGAAAGGCCAAGGTCAATGTAGAAACCCAGTCTAATGTACAATCATCACCATATATCTCAAAAACCTTCAAACGTAGAAAAATTGCTTCAGACAAAATTTGTAGAAAATGCAATGCTCTACAACTTTTATAATGAGTGCAAAAACAATTTGAAGACCAGGAGAGGAGATAATTCAAAAAAACTGATTTATGTGACCCTTATGGCCAATTTTTATTGTTTCGGCTTGACGAAACTGTCAGATTATATTATTTCCGTTACTATTGAATCATTAGCTTCAAAATAAGAAAAAAACCACCGCGCTCGAGAATGTAGAAGTGACGTTCTTTTTTTTGGAAGTTTGACGCCCTCCCACACATTTTCGTCACGCTTAAATTGTCAGATTAAGAAAATATATTACTTTTCAACATGTAATTAACCACATAATTATATCTTAATCTGACACGCTCGAATATACACAATGATCTTTCTTTTTTCATTCTGACAGGTTTTTCTAGGCAATTCGCACTATATACAGGTCTAATTTTTGGTAGAGGTACTCTACAGGGCCCTAGATATCTCCCTTATATTAATCGGACACGCTCGAGTAAATCCAGTTTTTCCTTCTTGGGCTCCCCAACTATATGAAACCGAAATCAAAACGCTCAAGATTAAATCAGTGTATAGGTATCCAAAATATTTTTTTTTAAATAAAGACAATCAAGTAAGTCAAACATATAGTTCTCCTCTTTCAATTTGGGGAAATCCTTAATACCGTCTTAATTAGAAAATTCTAATGGTTCAGCGCCAAACCTTCACTATTCCCTAATTAAGCTTCCCGACACGTCAGCTCATGAAAGAATTCATGAAACCTTTGTTGCCCTGAACGAAAACTTTATTCTGACGCAAAATTGATTGGGGAATCGGTTAATCCAAAGGGCGGGATACCGAGTTGACAAGGTAATGCCCCAGAATCGGATCTCTGCGAAGTAATTACCAAACTTCGCACAAAAAGGGGGGCCTTCAAAGTGTGTTCTGGTTTTCGTTTCCTCCGGTCTCTGGTCCTGTCTAACTTCGATGCCGAGTGCACGGGACAGGATCTTCGGAAACGCCTGAACCATACTAACTTTAATTAAAAATGAATTACACAGAAGCTTAAAAGAAGAACCATCAGTTTACGGATATTTGATAGCTTCCCTAAGCTCTTATATTCCTAGATTTCGGATTATCAATTTTCCCTGATTGATTGCAATCGGTTGCAACATCAATCTCGCCACAAGATAGCAAAATGAACCCTTCGTAGATTGTCTACCGTAAAACTTAAAATGTTTTTGTTTCAACTGAAAACTGTAACATTTTGGGTGAATTAAATTGTCAGTTTACTGAATACTCATTTATTTCCCCACCATCTAAAACTGTACAGGGTGTTTTTGAAGGAAGAAGAAAAAATACAACGGTACAGGATTAAACGGTCTGAGACCCGTTTGCATCAAACACACTTAGTGTTAAGTGTTCCTTAAAATGAACCTTTAACTTAAATTACGTTGCACCAGCTGATACCAATAATAATGCTAATTCAACAGCAAAAAGTTGTTACTCTTTGATGATATTATAATAATTTACTCGACACTGACTGACAGGACAATAAAGTTAGGTTAATGAAATGACAACGATCATCGGCAACCGGCCAACCAATGAAATGCCTTTTTAAGTTGAACCAATATAAAAAACTGAAATATCACTAGATATAAAAACTTAAGGGTACCTTATTTAAGATTCTGTTAAGCCACAGTCATGCAACTGGGAATAAAATTAAGCGTCCATTAACTTTAAACGATGCTTCGTTAAGTACTCCTTTTAAGGGGTGCTGGTGCAAGCGGGCTTAAGAGGGGTACTTATTTTGTCTTTGGACGAAAAATGCTCTTCTACACGTAGAATTTATCAGTTTATTTTTCTTGTGAACATAATGCCAGTCATCTCAATAGTCGACTATTGAGATGACTTTCTTTTCATATAGTTTATTTACACCATTGAAACATAGAACTACTTACTTATTCACAAAATCACACGACTTAATTTATTCTCACAGTTAGACCCGTTTGCACCAAACACACTTAGTGTTGAGTGTCCCTTAAAATGAACCCTTAACTTAAATAACGTTGTACTAGCTGTTAACTGACAGCAAAAGGCAAAAGCTAACCTTAAATCTAAGTCATCCTGTAATGACCACTTAAATATTTGAGGGCGGGATTCTAACCTGAAATAATTTGTTGAACTGGCTAAAGAACTTCTCAGTTTTGATAGTTTTTGAGAATTGAATGAATTCATCACTGAATACCAAGCCTTATCTTTTGCCCTTATTGTAATGCCATTAGTCTTTTTATTTTCAATTTTGTGTCTCAAATCATACCATAGTTAGCAACAAACTTTTTTTTTTCTTTTGAGAAGTTGAGTGCCATTTGTAGATTACCACCACCTGCTTGGCAATCATTCACCGTATTCGTATTAACAAAGACAATAAGGACATTTTCTTCACGTTCCTCTTCAACATTAATAAAACGAATTCACCCAAGACCTTACAAAGAAAGTGTTGTACTTATATAAACTTAGCTACCTTTTATTTGAAAATTCTTATCAGTACCAATAATAATGCTGATTCAACAACAAAAAGTTGTTAATCTTTGACAATATTATAATTATTCAATTAACACTGACTGACAGGACAATAAAGTTGGGTTAATGAAATGACAACGATCATCGACAACCGGCCAACCAATGAAATTGCTTTATTGGACTAGAATGCAGTTGCACCAAAATAAAAAACTGAAATATCACTAGATAAAAAACTTAAGAGCCCCTTATTTAAGATTCTGTCAAGCCACAGTCATACAACTGTGAATAAAATTAAGCGTCCATTAACTTTTAACGACGCTTAGTTAAGTACTCCTTTTAAGGTGGATTGGTGCAAAAAGAAGATATGAAATTCTGTTTCCAGCGGATGGTGCATATTAGAAGAGAATCCGCCGAAAACAAAGATTAATCTTTGGCCGAAAAGATCTGTCGGTATAGGTGAATCACTTGCAGACTAACTCCCTTTTGATTTGATTCATTAAATTCTCCTGCACAATTCGAAATTCATTTAGTTCCATATATTCTCTATTCTGGGATTATTTCGAAAGGACCAAAATGGTAGATTTCATTTAAACTATGAAATATCTCTTCATTCCCGTAGGAAAATGTGTAATATCGCCGATTTTACTAGAGCACGTATGACCTTTAAAATGAACGAAATTATCATGGAAAGTGACGATGAATAAAGGGATCGCCATATACCATCCGAGTTATGAAACACGTCGATGCTGCTGTAAAACAAGATTAGACGAACCATATATTTTATTCATTACACTCCGGTGTTCCAATTCTCATATTGTATTCAACGATTTAATATCATATTCAACTACAGCTTCTTCAGATCATTTAAAATTCAGAGCCAGATTTACGTTGGGAAGCTTTGAGCTATCGCATTTTCCTCTAGACGCACAAAATATTCGCGAATTATTCACGGAATTGCGACAACTTCGGGAGGTTTTCACCCCCCACATGTTTACAATGCAGAAGTTGAGGGTTTGTTTATTTTGGCTAAACGAGGCTTCTCAGGAATTTCGATCCGAAAAAGGACCGACCGAACAAATTGAGAATTATTTGTTTCAAAAACAAAGGAACCGATTATTTTGTTTTCCAGAGAAGAGGATGATCTAATATTCAGAAGTTACTGGCAACCCTCGCATCCCCTTCGTCCATCACTCTACCCTGAAACTCGTTGATGACGAAGACAGCCATAACTTTTATTGACAAGAGAAAAATTGAAGTGGAAGAAAAAAGTGTCAAATTGAGTGTATACCTATACATACAGTTATTACATCAAATGAGAAAGAACACTAAATTAAATAAGAAAACTGAAATATCTTGGCTAAAATGCCCGAAATTGTCCAATATTGATATTCTTAATTTTCTTGGAACAAATCTCCTTTATTTCTCTCCAATGGGGAATTCTCCTCAATTTGGGTTATCACTGCATATGCAGGTTTAAACTGAATAATTATGAGTTTCATTCATGATTTCTTCAAATTCACTGCGGAAACTATTCAAAATCATCCTTCGAATATGGGGTTTTAAAATTTAAATCGCTTTGTGCGAAGTTTACGATTTGGCAACAGCGCATACAAGACAATGAAAAGAACAATGTCCGATCAGATTGTTTATAAAATAACAGCTGTTGATCTACAGGCGCGTGCTTACTGGCGAGCTTCAACTTCAACAACCGGCCATAAAAATCCCATAAAATTTTACGACCTTCCTCGTTCGTCGCAGACTTCATAGACAGTCATCTTTGTCTATCTCATCAAGATAATGCATTTGTTGTCCTTTATTATCAAGGCATATTTCAGTCGATGTTGCCAGTTTGTGCAATTCTCACAAAACACTTTAAACTTTAAATACCCATTTTAATTTTTCATTTTTAAGTGCTTGAAATAATGTGTTTTCGGAAACGGTTGAAATGGTTATTTCAAAATGTGACGTTTTGAAGACATTTCATGCAAAAAACATCATTTTCGGCAGAAGGAGTATTCCCCATTCTCTTGTCTTGAATTCTCTTTCATTCTACTAGATCAACTATCTTATGAACTTCAAAGATATGTATTACTTCCTTAACGCAGTCCCCAAATAAAGAAAACTTCAAAAGCACGCTTTGGTGCTCTGACCTTTTTGCATTATTCATACCGAGCAATAATTTTCATCCAACAAGTATATTGATTTATAAAACCAGCGTGCACGTGCTGAAGTGGATGAAACAAATACGTATACTTCATTAAAGTTGGACGGAAGTTGGGTAGTATTTATTCAATTACACAAGCCCTGGTTCATTACTTCTCCAATTCCCTCATGTGATAAACTGGAAAACTTTGCACCGTACTTTATTATGGAACTTTTCATATCCTATAGCTTCCACTCCACCCATCCAATTCGAGGAATTATTAAGCAACGATAATAACTTTTAATTCACAATCGGTGTATTTATTTGATGCTGGTTTGTTTTTGTTCCAGAAGATTGATTGGACAGAAAAGAATCTTTTGAAAGTTTTTTAGGATTTTCACTGCCAGTCTCTGAAACAAAATCAATTGAAAAATTGAACTAATCGATCTGCTCCTGCGTAAATTGTTGCACTAATTTGTCTGGAATAAAGCAGATGGAAACAATTGTTGCTTGACAATTAACGAAAAATGTTTCGGAGTCTATATCAGACTCCTTCATCAGACGAATTTTTAAAAATCGGGAAATAAGAATATAATATAGCTCTTACTCACCCAATCAGTATTTTTTAAAGCTCCTTGAAGTAGTTCTTCGCCATTCGATAAAAATTTAGAGACGATTTGGTTCGTTGTTTTTGTTTGAATTTTTTATTATTGGATTTTTGCTATTGTTACCTGTGTTCCTGAACATAATCATTTGTAGTTCTCTTTAGTTTTTTCTGGGCTTGTTGGGGCTGGCTGAAGTATTGTTTTCTGTTGGCTTCTTCTGGTTCTAGAATGTTTCTTTAAGGTCCCTGAAGTATTGTTCCTTCTTGTTGGTTTTACCTTGGTTGAACTACTTGTCGAAGGGTTGCGGTTTTAAATATTGATTCGCTGCGAATGCAGAATCAGCTTTATGATTCAACTCAATGCTGTCTGAGCTACCTGAGGCTGGGAGAAAAATGCAGCACTGTACCACCTTCGTCAGGTGAAACACCTAAGACATACGGATGAAAAGCCTGGGAACTTTTAATTCACATAGTGTTCGGTAGTGGAAGCCTTCAATACATTAATAGTCCTATAGGGAAAACAAAACGACGTGTACAGGTCGAAGGACCAAGGATCGTCAAAAGAGATTATCTTTTCCGAATGCGCAAGTTATCAGAGACAACCAAGTGTATAGGAACGTTGTCCAAAAAACGAAACGTTCATTACCATTAAAATGGAGATGTAGCTTCTAAAGCTGCATCCACATTATGCCGCTGTGTGCATAACGGCAAGGCCGCTGAGTAAAGCCGCTGTGTATATGGATGCATCGTCGGCTTGTGCCAACATGCTGCTGTGTGCCGCCGCTGAAGCTGCATCCACATTATGTCGCTGTGTTCCCTCGCCTTTGCCGATCGAAAAAATCGAGAAAAAACTAGAGAAGACGCATCCACATTAAGATGGGTGTACACAGTCTGAATTGAAACTGAAACCGCTTGAGGCCACTAAGGCCAGTTGTTGGCACATCCTCACTTTAAATGTCCGTTGGCTTACTTTGATGGAGATCGACAGTTCAGCGACTTTTCTGCGGCACACAGCGGCATGTTGGCACAAGCCAACGATGTATCCACATACACAGCGGCTTTGCCGAGCGGTCTTGCCTTGCCTTGCTACACAGCGGCATAATGTGGATGCAGCTTAAAAAACCTCTGAACTGTCGGTCTCCATCAAAGGAGGTCAATGACAATGTATAGTGAGGATATGCCAACCGCTGGCCTTAGAGGCCTCGAGCTCCTTCAGTCGCAATTTACATTGTGTACACGCATGTTAATGTGGATGCGACTCCTCTCGTTGGCTTTGGCGATGAGATTCTGCAGCGGCATAATGTGGATGCAGCTTTAGGAAAGTTCCAGTTGCATTGCACTGTGATATTAGAGTCTTTTGTACACCCCCATCAGAGCTGTTCTTGCCACTCAGAGCATTTTTTGCGTTGGATAAACATTCCGTTACTAGGCGATCCTAATGTTTTCTCACATTAGTTTAAATCCCTGGTCCTCAAAAGATATGGGCAAAACTTTAAGTGAAGTTACTTAACGACCACGTCTGAAAATGTATTTGATTGCTCATTCATTTTGAATCATTGTGTTTATTAGGTATACAGTTTTTTTCAATCTGAATATACATATCGATGGCCCGTATTAATTCTCAATTTGTTTGTTTTATACAACGGAGAATGAAATGAAACATAAAAGCAATGTGTTGAAAATTGAGTTTGGGCTCTTGCAAATCTGAGTATGTCTCCGTTCTGCATGCAATATTCTCATAATACAAACAGAACCGATACTCAAATGCAAACCTTTTTTTAGATACAATAGGGAACTTCATCTCATTGTTTCTACCTGAGTTTGTGCAGAAACGTAGCATGATATTTCCTAGGGAATTGAACACTGTGCTCAGCACAAAATTGGTTTCTATCACCACCTGTGCTCGTAAAAATTCATCAGGGTCTTCCACATCTACCGAACGAGGAAAATCGGAAAGTTATTAGAGTTAGCAGAGATAGCATTGGTATATTCATTCCATGCGGCAAATCACATCGCCGCATCTAATTCATTTTTGAATTTCACCTCATCCGATATAACCAATTCCCTCGGAGCCATATGTCAACATTTGCCTCCCATCGATCGGGGAATATGAATGACGAACCGAATATAAACCGATTGTCAGCTGTTTGTAGGTTATGTTCCGCAGTGGTTGTTCGCACGTGTTCCAGTGTTGAAATATTATGCAAATACCATTGCGTTCATATTCCCCGTAGAGCTCAGTTAGTCCCTCTTCTAGTTTCAACTCAGGGAGCATTATATTTGTGTTATAACATGCATTGGATTACTGGGGATTATATGAGATTAAGTCGATGGCATCCAAATTTAGAAACTTGAATGCTGGATTTTTACATATTAAATAGGACATAGGCTATTTGAAGAGTAGTAATCTTTACGGATTATAGACACGGTGGGGTAGGTTAGGTTAAGTTAGGTTAGGTTAGGCGGGTGGGTGGAGTATGTTTCTGTTTTATCTATGAGAGGGGATATTGGAATTTGACTACTAACTGATCACTTTGAACGTAGATAGCGAGAACACCCTCATTAGTTTATTGGATCCATATAAATATATACAAGAAGAAAGAAGAAAGGGAACGACTCTTCGAGATGAAGCACTCTCAAGCTTAACGACGATAATAATTAATGAAAAAGAGGTAAATGGTAATGGAGATCTCCTAGAAAACTTCTTGGTTCCAGAGATAGGCACCGCACCGACACCGCATCGTAGTCAGCATCGCCAGTAGCCTGAAAACATATAGTTGGAGAGCCCAAGAGGGAAATACGGGATTTACTCGAGCGTGTCAGATTAATATAAGGGACCTGGATCTGTATACAGGAGGAATTGTCTAGGACCGCCTGTAAGAATAGTAACAAAATAACCATCATTGTACATTTGTCATTTTGACAATTGGATGAATGTGGATTAGACTGGTATTCTACATTGACCTTGCCCTTTCGCATGTGTGGCTAAGCTCCTCGCCCTTATCGCCTTCTAACTCGAAAACGGTGAGAAGTATGTAAAGTTGCTTCAGATAAAATCAGAATTTTATCGAGTATCTACACCTGACGATAATTTTTTTATATCTTTGAAAACCTTTAGATGCTTTCCCCACCGCTGAAAGTGTATACATCATGGAACCTTTTTTTCTTTCTACCATATAATCTTCAGAATCCACTAGGTCTCCATGATGCTCGAGTAAATCCCGATTTAGCATCGTCGGCCCCCCAACTAATATACTACCGCCATAAGAACAACAAACAACACATTTGTTCTGCAGAACAGTGCCTACTTCTGCATCCGGAACTACCAACAGATTTAGAATCAGTAACACCCTCCTTCTTTGACTATGAGATAAAGTATAAATACACGTGTAATAGCACAGCACACAAAGAACTGCCATAGACTACTTCATAAAAAATACAGCAGTCACACCACATATGACACTGGACCTTAGAACACCGAATACAGCCAATGTAGGTGACCATAAGCTAGTGGTATGTAAACATAGGCTACCTATACCTAGTACTCTGAAACCCAAACATCAATACATACGTGAGTTCAATATAGAATCAATTGAAGATCAAAGCACACATCAACTATACTGCAAGCGACTAACAGAATCACGATCAAAGCAAACACAATTATCGAAGAGCACCATACCTACATATGGAAACATCAATGGGAAACGTTAAAAAAATGGCTTCACAGTTAAGGCAGGAGAATAACAAAAATCTATTTAGGTATGCAACATCCACTGATATAAATTACGTTGTTGATATTACGATCTAAATCAAATTGGGAATTCCATTCCGCTGGGAAACAGTAGATGCCGACTATGGTTTAGGCCTCGACGAAAAGAGAACGATTTGATGGCCCCTTTATTCAATGCCTGCAGATGCTACGATGAAGGAATATACCCTAGCGCCATCTATCGTTAAATGAGGTCCAAGTCAATTCCCTTTCCTAACTCCCAGAGTGCAAATGGCAGCATGTGTCCAATTGCTCAAATGCTAAGATTGCAAAAACCGCATATAGTGGCAACCAAGCGGTCGGGAAAGAAAAAGAGCTGAAATCTTCGAATTTATGATGGTAACAGTTGCCCCAGACATCAAAATCATAAAATGGATAACGTCTTCAAGATTAGGTGAATCATGATCGAAACTTAGATAACCATCAGCTGATATAAAATCGACAAATATTGCGATTCAAATAGAACAAGCCAACCATCACCCAAAATATCAGAAGAAATACGATTATTTCGAAAAGGAGAAAGAACATGATGACCATTTTTCTGATATCTCAATTGCTATTCCCTAAAAAGATTTTTTAATCAGGTATGTACTAACAAAATCACCTTTTCGAGAGACAAGTCGACTATTCTGAATCCAAATAAAAATTGCATGCTAACTATTATAGCACATTCAGTTGTGAGGATAACCTGAACGCAGCTGGAGACGGTGTTGTAAGGATTGACTCCATCTGGAACTCACAAAACTACAGCAACTCATTACCGCAAAAAAAATGGCCCGAAGTTTGAAGAAAATTTCTCACTAATGATGATAGCCGATAAGTAATGGCGAATGCCCAGCTTGAAATATTGAGAATGAGAATTAATGCGTCTGCAAAGTTCATAATTGCATTTACCAGGACCCTCCCAACGGATTGTTCTGCATTCGAAAACAGTCTTGGTTTTCGTTTTAATGGATTCTCTTTTATCAAACTTTTCCACAGTTTTTCCCGAGTTCTGTGTTACCTAAATGACGGGGTAATTTCGAAAGCTTTTCTTGCAATCAGGAATGGGCGAATTGAATTGACCAATTCTGTGTCTTCTCCGCTTCCTGAAGTTACAAAAAATATTTCACCTGTGTTCATTTATTTTATTGAATTTGAGGCTTTAGTTCTTTTTGGAGCTATTCGGTAGGAATAAAGGGATAGATCGGTTATATTTATAGAAAAATCATTATCAAGATGTTTCGGCTTTGTAATTATGTTTGTGTTGAGTTCAATCAATAATAACTGGCGTATATGATTAGTTCCGAATATTACCAATGAACTTTCAATGACACGAGAATGAAAGAATTAGTCGAACTACGAAAATTATTCTTCACCAAATACTTTTATTGGTATATCGCATTTGTTTGGTGAATGTGATTGTTTGAACGAAACGGGATGATAGTCTAAGTGGTGTAGGTATGACGATTTCACTCATCTGATAAGCTGTAATTCTATCAAGAGTTTGCTTTGTTGAAAAGTTATCGATTTTTTCCATCGTAAGATTTTGGGAGAGACACAAACTCTAGTTGCAATATTTTATTAATCGATATACTCTAGAGCAGTGTTTCTCAACTTGTTGGGAAACAGTCTAGAAATATTGAATGTTATTTCAATGAATGTTTGACTGAATGTTCATTCATTGTCTAATTGGTGAAGATGGACTTCATGTCCAACACATGTAGAATACTTTTATGCTTAGTAGAATACAGGGTGTTTACGGAAGATATGGCAAAGATACAAAAAGTTAATACTTGTTCAAAAAAATAACTTTTTTGTTAAAAACATGGAGTCAAATATGCACTCCTTCTCAGCTATGGGATGTCAAAATTGGTACTTTTCTTATGTTTTAGTTAATAAGAGGGAGGGTTGAACGTGATTTTGTTGTTAGGAAGTAAAAAATTGAATAATTATTGTTTGTTACACTGTCTGAAAAGTTTAGTAGGGAGTGGTGTTATTTAGTTTGATTGCTTTCATTGATTAATATTGTCTTACAAACGATGATCCTTTTTGATAATAGCTGTAAAAGTTACAAAAAAACATCTGTTGAGTAGACTAGATGGAGTGAGGGAGACTTGACCCATGCTATGGTCGAGTGACATAATCAGTGGTATAAGTTTCCCGCACTGAGCTTAGAAAATAGTTTGCTTCAAAAAAAGAAAATTGAATATTAGAAATAAATATAAAAAAACATTCAAAAGTTCAAAAAAGTAAAAAACATCTCGAAAATAAGTGAGAGTGACTCTGAAATAGGAAATATGTATACGCTGATACATCTGATGATGAAAACCTTGACATAGACAATCGTTGGTTGTTGGAAATTGTTTTCTTTCAATGTTTTTCCTGATAAACAAACTTATAGTCAAGTTTTTGTCGCCCCCTGATCAACTCTCCCAAGGGTTAGGGAGACATGAGCCAATTTTCGGTTGCTAAAAAAGGAATTGCTGTACACAAAATGTTGATCTCACCATCACTCTACTATTATCGATCGTTACCTGTTTGGGCATGATATCGTCACTCAAAAAAATGAATTGCTACCATTTACAGATACAACCGAAGTGGCTTCAGAGTGAAAAGTGGTTCAACTCTCCCGGACTTCCCATGTAATGGAACAATTTAGGAAAATAGTGGTCAGTCTGACCATTTTCAGTAATTGTGAATTTTTACCTAGTCTCGACTCCACCAATTAAAATTTATAAATTCGTACCAAACCAACTCGAGTTGATTTAAACTTAGTGTAACTTTGCATTGTTAACTTGTTCTTTTTACTGGGAAATCTCGCAACTTTTCCATAACATTGCACTGCGTATCTTTTACTTTAAGAAAATTCGATAGCAATGAGAGGAATGAGGCCTCGTCAGAACTGATATTCCCAGAATCCGTTTATTCAATTTGAAATACCGTTACTATTGAGGGGCGCGAGAAGGAAAGTATTTCCGATGAACCTCTCGAATTTTCCAATTCTATCAACGTATATATCGGGGTACGCCGAAATCAGGAAAATTCAAGATTAACGGAAATACCTACATAAAATTCTGATTTCGAAATTGCCGTTTTATTGATTTCCATCACATCGCGACGCGGCGTGCGAAATGGCAGAAATCAAATCATCTATGTAAATTTTCTAACCCAATATCGTTTAAATGAAAACTGTGGGCTGGCGAGGCTGCGACGGGGTCTTCGGGCACATTTTAATGTCTAGTTTTCCGACTTGAATTGCCAATGGGGTGCTGATTCGGTGTTTGCCGGAGAAATTTTTGAATTTTCGCGGATGATTCGGGAACCCACTTCGCGATTCCAGTTTTCTGGGATAGGGACGGATTGAATAACGCTGAGATACCCCTTAATCTGATAAGAGTTACTTTTGCTGGTTGCAGGTTGTGTTGAAATGTCTGCGCAGTTTCTCAATTTGCATGTTCTGTTGAAACTCTTCCATTTAAACTTTTCCTTCACATAAAATACACATGACAGCCAACCTTACCTTTGGAGGGGGACTAGTATAAATAGGCCCAGTTATTTCAAGTACCTTCTGCATACTTTCGATAGTTTGTGAAATGGCGTACACAATTTGTAATTTTATTTACTATATTTCTGATGGTCGTTAATTTTTATTCTGCTCCTGAAATCTTCTGATCCGTATGAATGAAGAGCTACTTCTTAAAGATAGTTTTACTTGTTGTTCTATGAAGTACGAGTATGCACTTTCAGCGGTGGGGAAAGCGTCTGCAAGTTCTCGAAGATGTAAACAAAAATCGTCAAGTGTACATACTCGAGAGTCAGATTAAGATACTGTATATGGTCTACGTGTCTCTGATAATGAATTCATGTCAATCTGACAGTTTGCGTGTTGGAGCTGGCCGAACGTAAGATTTGAAAATGGTAAGAAAAGTTTTTTTTTCGAACGTGTCAAATTTTTTGAGGATATGTTAATTGTACCCAAAGGAAGCTACTTTCAAAGGGACTGACAATTCGGACGTGAGGCAAGGTCACAGCGGTCCATTGAAAATGCAAAAAAAATCGTTAGTTGTACAGGGTGGGCAAACTTCGTTGTCTACTGAAGGGATCTCGAGAACTATAGCAGCTAGAAGAAAACGGACGACACATTCTCGAGCTCTTTTTTCTTGACTGATCCAAAACTGAAAACAGATCCCGCCTAACGCTGGATTTTGAGTTATGAACGAAAATTGAGAAATTGTCATTTTCAATGAAGCTGAATAACTCGCTTATTTGAACTCGTATTCGAAATCCGTTGTTACATTCTACAGGCACTTTTTTATGAAGAATTCGAATATGATATCATTAAAGTTTTTCATCCAGTCATTTTCGAGATACGACAGAGATTTCCGATTTTTCAAATGTAAACTATAGTTGAAAGTTCTCTCATTCTACTGAGAAAAAAAATTCAATATTTTTCCTGCCATTCGATTCACTGTTGAATTTTTAGTAGGCTAGCGTAACCATAGCGACCGTTGAGAATGCATTATGGTTTGTGAACTCCACATAATCCTATGTGAACTCAACCTTGTGTGATAGGAATCACAGACTGTCGAATAATTATTTCTTTTATATATCGAGATCGATATCCTTTAAAAGAGGGTGAAAGACTTTCGTCTGATTATTAAAGAAGAAAATTTATTCAATTATCGTTTTTCAATTCATGAAAGAAACTTGAAGAGTCAGTAATATAAATAAAATACGAAAGCTATCTATAATTATGATTTTTACAGAAGTAAGATGATGAAAAATAGGTACATCTGTCCACGGTAGTATTCGAATTGAGAACCATCGTAAGATAAGCATGCCAAACATCGCGAGAACAAACGATAGCAAATTAATCATCGAAATATTTATTCAGCAATCCGTGATTTCAATCATAGAGGCTCAGGTTCACAAAATATAATGCATATTCAACGGTTGCTATGGTTACGCCAGCCCTCTAAAAATTCAACAGTGAATCGAAAAGCAGGAAAAAGTATCGAATTTTTTTTCTTGTGTTATATTAATGTGAATAGCAACATATGATACATTTTTGAAATCAGCAAAAAAATTGCAGCAGAATGAGAGAACTTTCAACTTTAGTTTACATTTGAAAAATCGGAAATCTCTGTCGTATCTCGAAAATGACTGGATGAAAAAATTTAATGATATCATATTCGAATTCTTCATAAAAAAAGTGCCTGTAGAATGTAACAACGGATTTCGAATACGAGTTCAAATAAGCGAGTTATTCAGCTTCATTGAAAATGACAATTTCTCAATTTTCGTTCATAACTCAAAATCTATGAGCGTTAGGCTGGATCTGTTTTCAGTTTTGGATTAGTCAAGAAAAAAGAGCTCGAGAATGTGTCGTCCGTTTTCTTCTAGCTGCTATAATTCTCGAGATCCCCTCAGTAGACAACGAATTTTGCCCACCCTGTACATACTCGAGCGTGTCAGATTTTTATATAGATGGTTAATCTCGGTGTTGCAGACGTGTTGACCCATTAATCTGACACTAATCAGGGGGGGTTTTCTTAATCTGACAGTTTGAAGATGATTACAAGGAATTTTTTCTTTACACCTCCCTTTCTATACCTCTAATAGTTTCTGTATTTATTATGAAAGTTGTATATAATAAAATTCTATAAAACTTTTGTCTGAAGCAATTTTACCTACTTCTAACCGTTTTCGAGCTAGATGGCGATAAGGGCGAGAGGCTTAGCCCACACATGCGAAAGGCCAAGGTCAATGTGGAAACCCAGACTAATGTAAATTCATCGCCTAGAGGTAATTCAAAAAAACTGATTCTTGTGACCTTTACGGCCAATTTTTATCGTTTCGGCTTACTGAAACTGTCATATTATATTTTTTCCGTTATTCTTGAATCTTTAGCTTCAAAATAAGTAAAAAGCCATCGCGCTCGAGAATGTACAAGTGACTTTTTTTTGGAAGTTTGGCGTCCTCCCTCACATTTGGTCACTCCTAAATTGTCAGATTAAGAGAATATATACATCTGACACCCTCGAGTATGTACAATGATGATTTCTTGTTACTATTGTCAGAGGCTGTCCTAGACAATTCCTCCTGTATACAGATCAAATTTTTGGTAGAGGTACTCTACAGGGTCCAAGGTATCTCCCCTTATATTAATCTGACACTCTCGAGTAAATCCCGAATTTCCTTCTTGGGCTCCCCTACTAATATCTTTCGACCTACGTGATTGTTTCACATACAAAACAATATGAGAGCATTTAGAAAAATTAGATTTTTGGCTAACAGTTTCTATATACTCGAAGGTTTTTGAGCTTTTAAATATTTGGTTCTTTGTTTCTAGAGGATATGGAATAGATTTCGAAATTTTTTTATATTTTTTATCTAGCATTTGCCATACCAGCAATGCACTTGTCACATCATTCATAGAAGATATTCGCACGATAGCAAAGTCAATAATAAAACAAATTTGTTATCAACGCCTCTCATTAAAGTACTGAAATATGCAAGCATTTTTTAAATGCTTTGAATGCTATGAGGCAAAAGCCTCATTGAAATTACTGTGTGCATCAAATAAAATTATATCTAATGAAAAATTTCCGGAGAAGAAAATTTGAATCGATTCATTGCTTTGAAAGCCAATAAAATGAGAACAGATTTCCTCCTTCTAACGAAATCTATTTAAATTGAATTAAGGCTTCTAAATACTAATTCATCAACATTCACAAGGGACTGAAAGTGGTAATACCGCACTCTCATCAATTTCCACACGGCTCGTGACGTATAAAAGCTATCCCAGAGGCTTCTGGCCCATTAATCCGATATATTGTGTCATTTAATGTAAGAGGAGTACAGGAACTGATTATCAATTAATACATCAATACACATCTGCGTTTCGAAGGCAGAAACGCCCTTCACTGACGCCAGGCGTCGCTACGCCACTTCTGGAATGAGGATACGTGTTGCGAGGGTTTGCACCATCATAAAGGAATGTGAGGATGTAGCAGTTTTCATGGTAAATCTGTAGAGATGACGTGGAGAGGAATCTGAAAACAATTTATGTTATTGAAATTATATGCAGCTCAAGGTTTCGTGTGTGGTACATGATTGCGGAGAGCTTTTTCGAAATCCTTTTCCAGGTATCTACTTTCTCCAGAATATTTATGGAGTTCGGTTGGAAAATGGTAAATACTTCATCTTTTTTTTTACACTAATTCAACTGGTTACTGATATAGTGATGTAGGTAGCTACTTACTCGTCTTTACTGAACTAAACTAATCTTTATGATAGAATAAAAATCTTGGGTATGTAGACCAATTTATTACCTAGCAAACCAAGATTTTGCCGAAGTTTCGAACAAAAAAATAGTTCTTCATGAGGGCTACAATTAAAACAAAAGAACAATGAGAAACACACCAAAATATTGGAAGGTCTAAGACACTAAAATACAATTACAATAAAGTTGATATATACATATGCATATAAAAAAGATAAAATTACAATAAAAAAATAACTAAAAAATCCACTAAAACAATACTTCATTCATCATGTGATGGCTGAAGTATTATTTTGGTGCATTTGTTGATGCTGTTTTTTCTGTTAATGCCAAATGCACAAGGACAACCAAATTGCATTTCAATCTGAATATACAGGGTGTTTCCAAATTAGACGTGGACCTCGGAGGAGGTGTTAGTATCACTCATTTGCCATATTTATTGATAACCAAAAAATCAACAGTTTCCGAGATATTTGAGTTGAGTTGTTTTTTCAAAAAATTTCTCACCTTACTTCATTTTTCGTAACGTGCTTGTATAAGGAATGGTGGAGGTCATTTCGAACATAATTTATGAATACATTTTCTAATGAAATTTTTAGTTTAATTGCAAGAAAATATTTAATTCATTACTTTTTTTTTAGCTTCTATCCCCTTTCACATCAGAATCTGCTGAAACGAAAATAGTGCTTGCATTCTAACAAAAACTTTTTTAGGAAATAAAGAAGGAATTAGACAAGTTTTCGAAATAATTTTTTTATACACAAATTTGGAATTTGAAAGTTGCAGGCAAATTGATATTAAATATTGATTCTTCTTCTTTTCATATACCAACTTTTAAATCATACCAATTTTTTTTCAACATCTAATACAGGATAGTTTTGCTCTTTTCATACGTATCATATCTTTTTCTGATGAAAATAATCCAAAATTTTAATCAAACTTGGACGTAGAAAAAATTGACGAAAAATGGAAGTTGGTAAATTTTTGAAAAACACAATAACTCAAATATCTCGGAAACTATTTATTTTTGGTTATCAATAAATGTGGCTCAAACAAGAGCAAATGAGTGATACTAACACCTCCAAGGTTCAAGTCTAATTTGGAAACACCCTGTATATTCAGATTGAAATGCAATTTGGTTGTCCTTGTGCATTTTGCATAAGCAGAAAGAGTCATCACAAAAAACGGATAAAAACGTTTTATCGATATAAGAAGAATGTATTCAATGAAACAAACAAAAATCACTGATGACAGACAGCAGCTTCTGGGCATCTGAACATGTTCAAAACTTAACATAGTGCTCGAATTACTAAGCCTCAAGCACTGTTTTTGGTACTCGGAAGCACGAGAAAAACTCAAGTGCTTTCACAAGCATCAAGCACCGAGTAATGCACAGCTCTGTCGGGGATTATGATCTCTACTTTTCCATATCTTTTGTGATGATAAGAAGACTCTGGTATTTCTTCCCGGAAAAGAGTATCTAATTAATTATTTCAGATACATGCGACATATTTTTCAAGAAATGTATGGCGACCTTTAGCGTATTTTGAAGGCCCGCATTCGCTTTATTCCTGAGCCTCCGGTGGCTTTCGCGGAAGGATGAGCGGTGAGACACCGACGAATAAACTGTATGGGGATGTATACGAGATTGTTCTCGAAGTAACTGTGAATTACAGCCTCCTTCCCCGGAATCCACGCATCCTTAGAACATAATATGGAGATTAGATCGGAATGGGAATGATAAAACTCATGGTGGGATGCTGCCGCGTCGACGGTAAGATGAAACTTTCTACTTAGATGCGAAGGGGGTTGCTATAATGAATTCGGCCAAGAGAAAAGACTCCCAGGAATTGAATATTTAATGCGCTCCATTTGTTATAGCTAATGAGCTGTTCTAGTGAAAAACCACAATCTGTTAAGGGGCACTGTTAGTCCATGTTCCGTCATTTGTTGGCGTGCCATCTCGCGATGTCCTCGATTTTTGGTCTTTTCTTTAGAGAACCCTTTTCGGGGATTTTATGGGACGAGCTTTGACTCCCGAAAATTCCTTCCAGAATAGGATTTTGCCGGGGATCATAACCGAGTACGAGCTTTCTTGAAATGGGTATTCATTCTTTCGTACATTCCGTTAGTTTGTTAAAAAAAATAAGTACCTATTTCGAAAATATTATTATTATTATCATGATAAGGTAACGAGTGTTGGTTATGGAATGAAGATTTTATTACACCACTTGAATGAAAACATCCACAACAGATTGAATGAGAAATTCTGGTTTTATTGGAACCATATAATGTGGGTATTTTAAATAATTTCAACTAATAGTCGGCGCTTTTGAGCATTGTTACTTTGATGTTTATTCACTGCTTAAGTAAGACATCTGTATACGAAGCTTCAGGCCTTAGACTCAATATCGACAAAACCAAAATCCTGGTAAGTCCGTCAGAAAGCCTTCAAACAGATATCAGCCTAGAGAAAGAAACTCTAGAACAGGTCGAGCAGTTCAAATACTTGGGAAGCTTCATAAATACTAGGGCTAACCTAGACACGGAAATACACAACCGTATCAATTCAGCATCACGGGCATACTGGAAGCTGAAGGACAGAGTGTTTCAAAATCACGACCTCAATCTGAAGACTAAGATAGCTGTTTACAAAGCAGTGGTCCTCCCAACGCTTCTTTACGGAAGCGAAAGCTGGACGCCCTACAGGCGACACATTAAATAGCTTGAACAAACGCAACAACGACATTTAAGACAAATAATGCACATCAGATGGTTCCACAAAGTTTCAAATGCAGAAGTCTTGCAACGCGCGAGTCGTACAATAATTGAGACTCAAGTAACGAGGGCCCGACTGCATCCACATTCTGAGGATGCAAGTCACAAGACTCCCCAAAATGGCTCTGTATGCCGAATTCACAGAGGGAGCCCGGAAACCAGGAGGTCAGTATAGGCGGTTTAAGGATATACTATATCAATCCCTAAAATCAGTTAATGCTAATCATAACTGGGAACAACTAGCGTTAGACAGGTCACAGTGAAAGTCTTTGGCAAATAGTTATGATGGAGACTCGAGAAGAATACAGCGGCAGCCAGTTCTGCTTGGTGACTATCCTTGCCCGGAGTGTGGAAGGATCTGTAGGTCATGGTTGGTCTCTTCAGTCACAGAAGGGCTCACAGTCACAATTAGCCCTAAGAAAGTGTCCCACCGTTTTTTTTTGTCTTTTTGTAGATTTATTCCCGGTAACGGGATGCAGCAATGAATGAATGAATGAAGACATCTGTGTTAGAATTGAAATAATGAAGATCTATCTTCTGTTCACCTTAGCAGTGATATGCGTATACAATTTAGTTTTTATCAATCGATGTTATCAGCTAATAGCATATTTACAAAGAGTGGTTCATTGCTGACTGTGATATTTATTTATTCTTCAACATTTATATGGCAATTTCCGATGAAATAGGTCTTCAGTGAAATTTATATCCTATGCAAAAAACGCATCATCTTTGAAAACACCTTCTATTGGGGTTTCTTTACTAAGGAGATCAAAAGGAACTCGATAAAATATTCCGTTTCGATACGAGGCGTGCAACAATTTTGTCAACGGCGGATATGCTTTGTGCATTTCCGTAAAAGATCAGACTCTGTTCGAATAGCCAAAGCGGCATCGAACAAACGACGATGAAAGGTACTCTTTGAAAGATAACAACTAGCAATGTACTAGCAATCGTTCATTGTTCTGAAGTTGATTGTTCCATTCGTTGATGACTATTAAAGGAATTGCCTCAGTTCCATTTCAAGTTGGGGGGGAGGTATGACTGTCAGATCCCCCGACTTAAATAATATGTCCGTCGGAGAGGGAGATGGCAACATCGATTAACAACTCAATTCCCTTAGAGAATACAATATCTAGAGATATACGAAGTGTTATAAATTACCTGGATATAAAACTGAACAAAGTGTTCACAGTAAACTGCTCCACAAAAGTTGAAAAAGCTCAGAACCTCCACGATTGATGGATATGAAGTGTTCATGTTTATTGAACTTGAATATTTGAAACAGATTATACTATTTCCTCAAAATTAGCTTTCAAACTACGACACGTGTTTCGCTATCAAAATAGCATCTTCAGGTGGGTGAACGTTTATCATTGAATGCTTACTAAAAATCCTCGAAAATAATGACTTATGAGAATAAAGGTGCCTAGGAAATCGTCAACAGTTGTTGGAGTATTCTCTAGCTAATAAATAAGTCGTATTTCACTTATTTATTATTACTTATTTATAAGCTACAAAACCTATTCTTATTGAAATCCTGCATCGTATTATTATTTGCTTAGGCCACAGCTGACTCATTTTATGATCTATTCAGTTTTCAGAGTGAACGCACAAATGAATGGAATATTTATGAAATTTATCAAAGAGCACCGGGATCGTGTTTTACATAAACATACCCTGAAAGTTTTGTGATTAACCAGTGACACCGTACATGGTGATTCCTCGGCCAAATTTTCATTTCTCGTGTGCTAACACGACAATCTGGTGGTTGGTGGTTTCCCGATATTTATTTTTTTTTGACGAACTCAAAATGACTTCACGCAGTTGCACTATTTCCCCATTTAGTTGAGTTACGTTGTTAACACCAAAAAATATATTGAAGAAGTTTCAATAAGAGAAAGAAAATTCTCGGTTTCCATTGGTATCTTCACACACCACGTCACACAAATGCGCATTGGCGTAACTATCCTATGTATAATCTGGCCGTGCAATAACAATATAATAATAAGAATAACAACGTTTTGGCGCAAAAGTTGGAGTTATTTTAAATTACCTTCTTTTTCACTTCACCTATTACTATTATCTATCGATATGCCACTGCTAACAGATCCAGTTCTGTCAATTGAACTTGACTTTGCCACCTTCTACGTCATCACCCTTCCAATCGGCTTTCAGCTAAATTGCAACTTCTACTTTTGGTTATCACAAAATGGTAGTCTTATTTCACCATAAGTGACATTGAATCTTCGGTAAACAGAACGTCTGCTGAGCCATTTGTCTCCGATTCTGACTCGGAATATTCATTAACAAGCAATAGAGAGAAACGAAAGTTTTAGTGATGAAATTGATGGTATCGGTCAAGGAACAAAAACAAAGAATACTATCCCATCAGCGACGTGTCGGCTCCTTTATTGGGCCTTCTTCAGGCTAAATTTTTTTCAGGGAAAATATAAAATGATCAGTGAAACTAAAGCGACCTTGACTAATGCAAGTGGAAATGATAAATTTGAATCTGAAACCATAGCTGCGAAAGCGGCAATATAAAGCAGCAGCATTCAGCAATGCAAGTGGTAGGTACTAGTGGCAATACCTCGGTTGATCAGTATAAACCTGTAGATCTACCTTTATTGGTAAATTAGTATAGCCAGGAGATCCACTTTTTAGGTAGATACGCCTATGCTGACAAATTCGCCTAGGTTGACAGCTCGGGCCTTCGGCCTTTGCGATTCACCCTTATATTACTGCCCATTCACAATGATGTTGCTGATAACGGTAATGTTGATGTTGAGCTGTTATTCTTTCGAAATGCTGGTGGACACAAGTACCAACAGTGAAAATAATGAATAAGCGGAAATTATAAGTATAGGAAGTCCGGGAGATATTTACAGATACAACTTAAGTAGCTTCATAGTGCCCCTTTTCACTCATACTTATAATTTCCGCTTATTCATTATTTTCACCGTTGGTACTTGTATCCACCCGCATTTCGAAAGAATAACAGCTCAGATACAACTTAAGTAGCTTCATAGTGAAAAGGGGGTGAAGCTACTTAAGTTGTATCTGTAAATGGTAGCAACTCATTTTTTTTTGCGTGAATAGGTACATCATGCCCAAATAGGTAAGGATATAATAGTAGAGTCATGGTGAGATGAACATTTTGAATACAGAATTTCTTTTATAGGAAAATTGGCTCATGTCTCCCTAATTTATGGGAGAGTTGAACAGGGGGCGAGAGAAACTTGACCATAGGTTTGTTCATCAGAAAAAACATTGAAAGAAAACAATTTCCAATGACCAACGATTGTCTATGTCAAGGTTTTCATCATCAGATGTAACAGCGCATGAAACAGATTCTATTTCAGACTCACTCTCACTTATTTCCGAGATGTTTTTTACTTTTTGTGAACCTTTGTATAATTTTTTATATTCATTTCTATTATTCAACAAGTTTGTTTTTGAAGCATTATTATGTAAGCTCAGTGCGACCATAGCATGGCTCAAGTCTCTCGCACCCCCTTAAGTCTATTCAACAAATGACTTCTTGAAACTTTTTCAGCTATTATTAAAAAGGTTCTGATGGAGGCCAAAATGGAGCCACCACTAGTTATGTCTAGTTACGAGTATGTCGCAAGCTATTTACGATACCGGTAGTGCGAAATTTTAATTGAAATATTTGAGGTGGTTGAAGTCTCCTACCTGAGCAAGTCTCCGGGACTAGAAGTCATCGCAGATACTGGAGTTCATTAGAACTCTGGAACTGAAGGCCGAGCTGTAGACTTTGTAATGGCGGGAACATCTCTGATGGAGGGCACAATAGATTTTAGGATCGCAGTGCAATGAAACACCCCTTAAATCTACAATCTAAAGACAAGACCGTTTACCTATTTCAAGTAGAAAATCAAAAACATATCTTCATTGAGATACCTGCCAACAGTCCTAGTTGCCACAGGCTTCGCCCTTGCAACGATCTGAAAATATACCATCCAGTCTTTCAAACTAGCCTCCGTTATGACACATCAAAATTGAATCATTCACCACGAAAGTTACGTTATGAATATTCAAGCGATAAAATAAGAAGAATCCTCTCCGTGTGAAATTACGGCCGCAAAAAATCAAAACTTCAAATCGAATTCCCCGACCAGAAACGTCCCACACGCTTTTCAATCCCGCTGAAATTCAATTAGTCCGCTTAAACTCGTTTAACTATGAATGTTCAGTGACTGGGGAGTCTACTTTGAACGGTCGTCCCTCGGTCGGGCTGTGGAGTTACTTTTGAGTTGGGAGGACAGCGAAATGGCGAAGATAAGGACGGTTTAGCACTCTGGTGGCCGAGCGGTGGCTTCATTGGCCTAATACACGCCCAGGGACAATTTGTCCGAGTTGTCATCCCCGGAGGATTAAGGTGTAAAACTTTCGCTGCGTAACAGTGGCTTCAGTACGGCACCGTTGCAAACGTATTAGGCCAGTTAATTTAATACATAGTGAATGATCGGTAGACCGTTTGATATGCGGCTTTTTGGTGGATTTACTGTGGTTTTCACAGAACTGAATAACTGATGAGTATTTGGCAGCCATTCAGTTGCTGGAATTCCTAAAATCAATTGAATTTTTTGCCTTGATATTTCCAATAACATACCTTTGGATTGGACGAGTTCAGAAACTTTTTCCAACCTTGTCAATATAGTCTGATCAAATGTTAATTATTTGGTAACATGACTGTGGCAGAATTGAGGTTTTTATTTATAGATATTTAGGGGTGATGAATACAAACTCAGGTCGAAAAAGTCGAAAAACCTCGAAATTTTTGGACTTTTTCCATATTTCTGGAAACGAAGCTTCGTACGTAAAATGTGTAACGGGTTTTCCTCGGTGTACTCGAGCGCCAGCTATTCTTCAAGGGAGAATAGCAAACCTACCCTGGTAGCTACTAGCCGAAGACAAGGTTCCTTGGTGTCTAGGGTGTTAGCGACGCCCAATGATAGTCAAAATCAACGTACCTACACAACCTTTATTTGTCGACTCGAAAAAAAAAAAGGGAACACAAATGGCACTATTACAAAATTCGTACAGTGACTCGAAATCAGTGAATTTACAGGGGCAAAACGGACGGAATGAAACGGAATCCGATCTCAACAGTTATACGGGGGTATACGGACTAGTTCGCCATCCAGAACCTGAGACGTACACTTAACGGACAGATATCGGACTTCAGCTAGATTAGGGGATGAAAAATTACAACACGACGGCTCACCCTTAGGCTCGTTCGGCACTCCCCGGGTATCCACACCAGCAGAATGCCTCCCTAACCGTAGGGGTGAACACAGGAACGGGGAAAAAAGACGGGAACTGAGGAAAGGGTGCGCCACCCCAAAGTGTCCTCGGTACCCCCCGGGTATCCACACCAGCAGGGTACTTTAACGACAGTAGGGGTGGAACTCAGAAAGACGGGAAATTTCAGGGAAGGGTGAGCCACCCCAAAGTGCCTTCGGTACCCCCCGGGTATCCACACCAGCAGGGTCATTCATTCATTCATTGCTGTATCCCGTTACCGGAAATAAATCTACAAAAAGAAGAAGAAAAAAAAAAAAAAAAATTGGAACAGACTTGTAACTTCTTAGTGCTAGTTGCGATTGTGTGCCCTCCAGTGACTAAAGAGACCCAACCTTGACCTGCAGATCCTTCCACACTCAGGGCATGGATAGTCTCCAACCAGATCTGGCCGCCGCTGTATCCTTCTCGATTCTCCATTATAACTGTGGACCAAAGACCTCCACTGTGACCTGTCTAACGCTAGTTGTTCCCAGTTATGATTAGCATTAACTGATTTTAGGGATTGATGTAGTGTATCCTTAAACCGCTTATACTGGCCTCCTGGTTTCCGGGCTCCCTCAGTGAGTTCGCCGTATAGAGCTATTTTGGGGAGTCTTGTGTCTTGCATCCTCAGAATGTGGCCGCTCCATCTGAGTCGGGCCCTCGTTACTTGAGTCTCAATTGTTGTACAACTCGCGCGCTGCAAGACTTCTGCATTCGAAACTTTGTGGAACCATCTGATGTGCATTATCTGTCTTAGATGACGTTGCTGCGTCTGTTCAAGCTGTTTAATATGTCGCCTGTAGGGAGTCCAGCTTTCGCTTCCGTAAAGAAGCGTTGGGAGGACCACTGCTCTGTAAACAGCTGTCTTGGTCTTCAGATTGAGGTCGTGATTCTGGAACACTCTGTCCTTCAGCTTCCAGAATGCCCGTGATGCCGAATTGATACGGTTGTGTATTTCCGTGTCAAGGTTAGCCCTAGTATTTATGAAGCTTCCCAAGTATTTGAACTGCTCGACCTGTTCTAGAGTTTCATTGTCCAGGCTGATATCTGTTTGAAGGCTTTCTGGCGGACTTACCAGGATTTTGGTCTTGTCAATATTGAGTCTAAGGCCTAAAGCTTCGTATATATGTTTATAGGTGTCCATCATTATCTGTAGATCCTCTGAGCTGCTAGCGATGAGTGAACAGTCGTCTGCATATTGAAGTTCCGTGATAAACTTAGTACGGGTTTTTGCTCTGAGGCGCTTCAGGTTAAACAGGCCTCCATCAAATCTGAATCTTATCCCAACACCTCTTACGGGCATGCTCATGTCAGCAATTATCGATACAGCTATGGCGAAAATATTGAACAGTAAAGGCGCTAATACGCAGCCTTGTTTTATTCCAGAGTTGGTTGAGAAATGGTCGGTTGTAGAGCCATTATGCTGTATTCTAGCGGTGTTGTTGGTATGAAGGCTTTTACACACTGCCAGGAATTTTTCACCAGCAGGGTACGTTAATGACAGTAGGGGTGGAACTCAGACTTGGGTATAAGAGGGACGTAGACGGAGACTGAAGTTCCAATGATATATATAAAAAGTGTCGTTTTACCTCTGAGTTCTATTCGGCCACTTGCACTCGCAAATTTCAAAATCACCCAATACCGTGAAGAGAAAAAAAATAAAGAAAAACAAAGTATACTGTGAATCGAAACCAAGAAAAAGAAAAGCAACTCTAAGTTTTTACGGCGGACGGCACTAATTAATCGTAAACGTGAACGGCAGGTGAATTAATCGTCAGTCGATCGTAAGTGAATCAATCAAGTGAAAATCGTAAGTGAAGTGACCTGCGGGGGGACATCTGATTTTATACCCACAGGGGGGGTGTGGAAATCAGATGTGCCCTGACAGTCGAAATTCGGTAAAATATGCGTCGATGAAGACGTCTTAATTTCGACTTATCTGTGCTAGCGAACAAAAAACTCGGTTATCTTCCAATTCAGGATGTTTTATACGGTGCGACATCGTTTTTAGGAAATGAAAACGGAATAAAAACGGTACGGAATGTTTACAATTCCGAACGATGTCGGAATCCTGAATTGGAAATTCGAAAAGATTTCTCGGAAAATTAATTCAAAACAAAATTAATGAAAACTAAAATAATTATTCTAAAATGAGGGGGTAGGTTTGAAAAATACCCTCTCGTTACAAATGGCACAGTATTCAAAGTTGAAGAGCCAAAAATTCTACATCTAATGACCTCCCTAACTGTGTAACTGTTAAATTAATTTATAAGCTTGTAGCCCAAAAAAGACGATTTTTAGCAACTTCTGTGAAAACTGCAATAGATATACCCAAAAATTAGGCCATAGTGATTTAAGAACAGCCACTCTACATGAAAAAAATCTTCGAACAAAGGTTGAACCATTGAGTATGAAACCTCAAGTTTAATACTAATGTACCACATAGTTTAAATATGGATTATTATGTAGGTATATACCTACACATTTCTTCATTTTCCCTCTAAATGCTTATTTGACAAAATGAAAGGGTCTAATAATAAATCTGACTCGGCACAGCCAACCGGCGACATGGTGGAATGACAAGTCATTCATCAGTACAGTGTAGCGTTTGAACAGAAGGATGGGGCCTTCAACAAAACCTGTTGAAACATTTAAACACTACAATTCACTGATGAGTGGACAATGATCCCGAAATCGGTCTACAGTTGCGTTTAGATGTTTTAACTTCTCTGGAGAGAGCCTCGTTTTGCCATGATTTGTCGATGACTTTTGTTTCAAGTTAACTTATCAAGTTGTTTCTTGGCATTTATTCTGTATTTTTTAATGTCATGGTATCTAGGAACGTAATGGATAGAGGTAGAATATATGCTTCATAAAAATGTTTGAAATTAAGTGGAAAATCCAATTAAATGGTATTATACATACTTGGATGTAATTATCCTTCTCCACAACTTTGTGGTCCTTCTTGTATATTTCAATTTATCATAGATATGTTAATTTTCAATAGAATTACGATTTTTATATATGAAACTAGTACAAATATTTTAACAGTAGATTCTTGAGATCGAAAGAAACACTTTTTTCCTTTCCATTTTTCCCGAATCGGCTCGGTTTAGAAGGCTGTAGAAAAACCATAAAAATTTTACTTTCAGTTCTATCTCACAAGCAGTTTTATCGAATGAAATGAATTTCGGAATAGTTATTTGTGCAACCAGTTGGGAAAACCATTATTTTGCTTGTGTTTCACACAATATTTTTTCAAATTTTGAATAGGTTGTTTTGATGAATTCAAATCAAAACTACCAAAAACGTCTTTAAAAGCTCCTCTTGGAGATTCCTTTAAAATTGTCTAGTGACGGAAATTATTCAATTTTTCACTCCGTTACTATATGAAAGAAGCAAGTATCGTTTCAGCATCAGTTGCGGAGTATTTTACTTTGTTTAACTGGTTGCGAGAAGTAAAACGTTTCATATGTCAAAATTAGAAAAAATCTTGGAAAAAATAGTTTTTCATTTATTGAATGAATCTTTTTCCAATACAAGATATCACCACGTCTTCCAGTTTTCTAATTATGACCATTACGTACTATAAAAATACCAAAAATTCAAAGGACCCAACTCTTAAAACTAAGTTGGACGCTATATCTAATGAATACTTGAACGTTTCGTAAAATGAAAGTATTTTTCATATTTTCTCGTATAATCCACTGTTTTCGGGTAATTTGATGTTTAAAAATCAAAAAGTAACTGTGGAATTTGAAAAATTGGGTACTTTGGCTGAATACAACTCTCTTTAAATTCGAGAGACCCACAGATATGTAGTGTCACAGATTTAGTTCTTGTGAAGATGAATTTGTTTTTCCAGGGGTGGCACAGCCCACTATGAAAACTTAAAATGACTATATCTTTTTATCAAGGCCGAATCGGATTAAATGGTATGGCAAATAAAGATTTCTTTCGACCTCAAAAATCTACTGTTGAAATATTTGTACGAGTCAAAGACTTACTCCGTATATGCTACGCTAGTATAGTGTGCATGCTTCCATTCATTTGCATTGCACAATATTTTTGGTAGACGAAAAGGAGAGAATGGAAGATGTAGTAAAGGTGCCTACAAATTACTGTGACGTGACGTGGGCCCACGTCATAATGCGCTTGATTCAAAAATCTTACATGAGATTCTGCGCGGAAGCGTTGAAACTGGTCTCACGTGACGTTAGACGTGCATTCCTACGTCACGTCAGAACAATTTGAACGCTTCCGCGCAGAATCTCCTGTTAGATTTTTGAATCATGCGCATTATGACGTAGTCCCACGTCACGTCAGAGTAATCTGTAGGCACCAGGCACCTTAAGAATAATCCTTTAATGAGAGGGCCAAGAGTTTGATAAAGTAAAAAAAAATATTATATAATAAAACCAACTTGAAATATACCAGTCTCTCCTAGAAGGACAGATTTTTCAGATAACAAATGCCACGAGTACAGACAAATTTATGCGAAATTCCTATCAATTGTTGAGCAGTGTATTTCCTTTCGCCACGTTCAGGCAAACATGTAAAGAAGTATTAAGGAAAAAAATCCTATAAATCTTTTCATCTCAATCGAGCTCTTGACAAATTGAATTTCGATCTTATTCGACTGTAACGTCTACATTCCCTTTCCACTGCCCGAATTTCCAAATACGAAAAACTTCCACAAAGGCCTATGGTCACCGTTTCAGACTCAATTAACCCTAACAATTATCGCAGGATTCCCCTACGCACGCGAAGCAGAGGAAAAAAGGCGGGCAGAGCCGAATATTCGTGAACAAAAATTAATTCTACCGTCGAGATGAATGGACCGAAATTTCATTAATTTGAGTGTCGCTGCGACGAAAACAAAATCCAACTAGGACTTCAGAAGTTCACGGGGGGAGAATCCTTTCATGAATACAGGTTCGTCCGAGAAGGCCCGTCAGACTTCCATCCTCATAATTTATCATGAACCGATCGAATTGCAACGGGAGGTTGGCTGTTTGGGGAAGGGAGCAGGGGGTTGGGGAGGGAAAAATCAATCTTACGCTTGAGGGGATAATTAATTTCGTTGACTTCATTGGGAGTACAGGCAGTACCCCCAATTTCATTTGTTTTGTGGTCTGTTTCTGGGAGTTTGTTGTGGTTTGTACCCCTGTTCTGCGGACTTATTTTTTGTAGGTAAGTCGAATGGAAATAAATATACAGGGTGTCTGAAAACAAATGCGAAGGACTTGGGGAGATGATTCCTTGATGGAAATAAGCAGGGGTAGTTCCTATAAATTTTTTTCGGAATCTACCGCCCTTCCAAGATACAGCCTTTGGAAGGTGATGACGAGTTCACAGTTTTTAATTTTTTTTACGGGTTCAAAATACACTGAGTCATAAAACTATACATAATATGAAGCACTAAGTAGATGTTACACAATTGTTTTAGATCTCATAACTGCTTGTAAGTTTTTATTTATTCTGAGAAAAGTATCGACTGTATCGAAATTTTACTTACGACTTTTTTTCTCCAGAACTGAGTGAAAAACCATAAGAGAATTTTATTTATCGAAAATCTATCCCACAAAAATAATTTTTGAAGGGAAATAATAAGGGTTTGTTATTTTCAACCCCTTTTAATAAAGTTATGAGATCTAAAAAAATTGTGTGAGTAACATCCACTTAGTGCTTCATATTATGTATAGTTTTATGACCCAGTGTTCTTTAGAACTCGTAAAAAAAAATCAAAAACTGTCAACTTGCCATCGCCTTCCAAAGGCTGTATCTTGGAAGGGAGGTCGATTTCGAAAAAAATTTATAGGAACTACCCCTGCTTATTTTCATCAAGGAATCATCTCCCTCAGTTCTTCGCATTTGTTTACAGACACTCTGTATATATATTTTTTTCCGATTCGGCCCTGATAAAAAATATAGCCATTTGAGGTTTTCATGAGCTATGCCACCTCTGGTAAAACAAAATTACCTTCAGAATAACTAGCTAAATCTGTGATTCTGCACATCTGTGGATCTCTTAAACAGAGTTGTTTTCAGCCAAAGTAACCAATTTTTCAAATGTCACAGAACCTTTCTAATTTTTGATCATCAAATTACTCGAAAACGGCCCATTGTACTTTTAAATATGAAGAATATTTTTATTTTACAAAACGTTCTAATATTCTTCAGGTGGCGTATTTCTTAGTTTCAAGAGTTGGGTTCTTTGAATTTATGGTATGTAATGGTCATAATGGGAAAACTGAAAGACATGGGCCAAATGAAAAACCATATTTTGAAATTCATTTCATTCGATAAAAACGTTTGTGAGATAGAAATAAAAATAACATTTCTTTATGGTTTTTCAACAGCTTGTATCTTTAAAACCGAGCCGTAGGGTAAGAAAAAAAAGTGTTTCTTTTGACCTCAAAAATCTACTGTTGAAATATTTTTACGAGTCAAAGACTCACCCTGTATAGTGGCTTCTGAGTTTTGGTCAATTCTCAGCATGTGGTTTCTATGATAAAATGATTTAAAATTCTGCCGACCAATATCGTGGCTTTATTTCAGCGTCTTTAACCTACACCAGCCTAATCACCCTGCCAAAACCGAAAGCATAACTATTACAAATTGTTATATTTTTATTTATTTATTGCACTAGGTCTGAATTTCAACACACTTGTCATTCCTGGTGTAGGTTCTATCTAATATTACTCCGACCACTTGTAACTTTTGAAGTTATTGTGATAGTGAAATGGGATTTGGAGCAGACTTATTTACTGATTTATTAAAACTGACTCTTCAATTTAAAATAGGGTGGAGGAGATTTCGGCTTACAATTCTGCTCAAAATATGTCCCCCTACGAATAGAAATTGACCTGTTGACATTTTCTCTGAAATCATCCTTGTTGTGACATAATTGGACTGGCAAGTTTTCAAATTGTCACTCTGTATAAGTACTTCTCTGGTAGGTCTGGTAGGTCGAGTAGGCAAGTCGGTAGATGAAAATTGCAGGCTCTGTTTCGAATAGCAAACCAAAACAAGCCTAATGTGTGCAAGTGCCCAGAAATTGCTTGCCTTAAGCGATTTTCGGTTTTCAAATTAACTATACTAGCCCAACCAAACATGATATTCGATTTAATTTAATCTTTCAAATGTCTTGTTTACTGAACTTACAATAAAAATGTTCTTTAGTCGGTTCACAAAAAAAACACAGCTGGCTTCAACCATTTGCTTTACTTATGACATTTACGTACTTATTGAGTATTTTGCTTTCGATTGGAGTAGGACGTAATTCCTTCATTCGACGATGTAATTGAAAATGGACGTTAGTCATGTGGAATATCTTCTGTAAAACACTTGAAGTCGATAATAAATCGAATATCTTCTGTAATTGATCGTATTTGGTTGCGCTACTAGTTAATATTTTGAAAACCGAAAACAGCTCATAATCTTCAAAACGGCTCATTTCCTGACCTATGTTTAGATGAAACTTTTTACTTATTTTGAGGTATATAATTAGATACAAAAATATTGAAACTTTATAACTTTGGGTTCATATTGTCATCCATGTTATCGAATCAGTAAAACTACTATCAGGTATTTGGATCATCTATTTCATCACTCCCTATTCAATCATTACACCGACGTTTCGGTCGCCAATCGGACCTTTTTCAAGGATAAATGATCTCAAAGAAGTTGAGTCAAAAATAATAAAAACTGCACACAAGGTTTCATTAAAAGCGACTTTGAACTCCAGTGAAATTTTCTCAAAATTTTCTTTGAAACAAGTCAATAATTTGACTTTTTTTTTGAAATTATTGACTTGTTTCAAAGAAAATTTTGAGAAAATTTCACTGGAGTTCAAAATAATTTCAAAAAAAAAGTCAAATTATTGACTTGTTTCAAAGAAAATTTTGAGAAAATTTCACTGGAGTTCAAAGTCGCTTTTAATGAAACCTTGTGTGCAGTTTTTATTATTTTTGACTCAACTTCTTTGAGATCATTTATCCTTGAAAAAGGTCCGATTGGCGACCGAAACGTCGGTGTAATGATTGAATAGGGAGTGATGAAATAGATGATCCAAATACCTGATAGTAGTTTTACTGATTGAAACTTTATTTCATAACATCTGGTACTTATGATACTTAAATGCATGGCATAATAATATTTATCTACTTCTTCATCAATGTTGAATTGATGTTCGCATTTCTGCGAAGTAACGGTCGCTCCAGTCCTGTATGAAATTCGAATTCCAGAACGAGATTTTATCATTAAATTCCCAGATAGGTCGCACACGTATTCGGAAATGTTGCCTGGCTATGGAGAGCAAATTCGAATTAACAGCGAAAAGCCGACTCGTTGGATATTCTGGGTCACAACTTTAAATTAAACCATATGCATGAGCGGGCAGTACCATTTGAAAATATTTCAGACTCGCCAATTCTAGACCGCGAGCTCTCAAAGGCTTTTGTTCAGTTCTTTTCTGGCGTGCTGATTGTTTGTAAATATTCCCAGTTTTCGTTTGATACAGGCTTCTAAATGAGAGCGAATGTGGTTGCCTTTTATAATTTGCCACAGCTGCGGATTTTCGTAGACTTCTATTGATTTTTTTATGAATCACAGAAAGATAGTGCTCTATTATAGATAATCGGAGGGATGGCTAGGAAGGAGTCGAAATTTCACATACAGGCAGAGTTTTTTTAGGTTGATTTCACGAGTATAGGGTGGGCAAAATTCGTTGTGTACTGAGAGGATCTCGAGAACTATAAGAGCTAGAAAAAGACGGATGACATATTTCCGAGCTCTTTTTCGAAGAAACAAAGGATGGTGCAAACCGCAGCCTCCTAAGATACTTCGTTTTTGAGTTTGACAATTTCGTAAAGTTCTCATAACTTTTTTGTCTTTGAAGTAACAAATCTGAAACTTGAACCTTCTACAGGCTCTTTTTTACGTAGAATCTATTGACGATCTCGAAATATATATTTTTTTTCGAATCATTCGGTGCACTTTTATTTTTTTAAATGCAAACTTTTATTGAATTTGCTATTTTCGAATTGGAAAAAAATCTTTTGTCAGTAGATTCTACATATGAAAGTGCCTAAGAAGGTTCAAGTTTCAGATCTGTAACTTCGAAAACAAAAAAAAATCTCAATCTAAAAATGATAGGCCAATTCTGTTTTCAGATTTGGATTAGTCATGAAAAAAGAGCTAGAGAGTGTGTTATCAATTTTCTTCTAGCTGCTATAGTTCTCGAGATCTCCTCAGTGGACAACGAAATTTGCCCACCCTGTACTTGTCATACAATTATTGTGAATGGAAAAATAATGAGAATTTTTGTGCTTATCAACATAAGCTTGAGTTGACATCAGGTTCAATTGAAGAAAATTGTTGGTAATTAGTTCCTGTCTTTATCTGGGCACAGCCGTATTTTGCAGTATTCGGGTTTGCAGGTTGAACATTTGCAATAAATAAAAAAAAATCCATTTGGCATCATGAATATCCCCAAACCTGATAAAAATTATTGCAATCGAAAACATGATTATAATGATACCCAGCAGGCAATGGTTTGGCTACCAAACATTTATGCCTATGATGGCATACCTAGTCAAAATGTTCCCAAGATAGGATAGTGTGCCATCACATTCTTTGATTTTGAGTTAACAGCTATGGCAAGAAGAAGTGAGAGACAACTTTGGAAAGAGGAAGATATGGAGGCAGTGCTGAATGCTGTGAAACAAAATGTGATGGATTGAAACTTTTAATGTGCCATCGACAACTTCAAGAAGAAGGTTTGCTCTAGATAAGGGATCTGTAAAAGACGATCTCGGTGAACGAAGGCCTACTTTCACGAATCAGGTGGAAATCGAACTGTTGAAAACCAATTTAAAAATCAATTTTATTTAATTTTCAGTTATATGCCATCATAGGACACATATGCACTTATGATGGCACCCAAGAACAAATGTTTGAAAATGTTTTCATTCACTTCCTTCAAGATTAATGCTGAAAATATGCGAGAAATGTATACTACACTAAATATGTATAGACGATTACCCAAAAAAAGATTTTTTCACTGAGATATTTTGAAAATTCGTTAAGGGTGCCAACATGGGCTCACTTCCCATACTCAAATGTCCAATGAAAATTCACAAGAAGAAAAGTGTATGCAACTTAAGATTATTCATTTTTGAAATAATTTGAATTACAGGCAAATATTTTCTTCAAAAAAATGACCGATGGTTTATTGGTCTCATCTTCTTCAAATGAGCCCACTGAAGGATCACGACGAATTACTATTGCAGTTATTTTGAGCTGCCTGCAGGTATTACGGACACGGAAATACACAACCGTATCAATCCGGCATCACGGGCATTCTCGAAGCTTAAGGACAGAGTATTTCAAAATCACGAACTCAGTCTGATACCAAGACAGCTGTTTACAAAGCAGTGGTCCTTCCAAGGCTCCTTTACGGAACCGCAAGCTGGACACCCTACAGGAGACATATTGAATAGCTTGAACAAACGCAACAACGTCATCTAAGACAAATAATGCACATCAGATGGTTTCACACAGTTTCAAATGCAGAAGTCATGCAGCGCACGAGTTGTACAACAATTGAGACTCAAGTAACGAGAGCCCGACTCAGATGGAGCGGCCATATCCTGAGGATGCAAGACACAAGACTTCCCAAAATAGCTCTGTATGGCGAATTCACAGAGGGAGCTCGGAAACCAGGAGGCCAGTATAAGCGGTTTGAGGATATACTGCATCAATCCCTAAAATCAGTTGATGCCAATCATAACTGGTAACAACTAGCGTTAGATAGATCACAGTGGAGGTCTTTGGTCCACAGTTATATTGTCTCGAGTCTCGAGAAGAATACAGCGGCGGCCAGATCTGGTTGGTGACTATCTATTCCCAGATTGTGGAAGGATCTGTAGGTCACGGTTGGGTCTCTTCAGTCACAGGAGGTTCAACACTCGCAAGTAGCCCTAGGAAATTAGGGTTTGATAGCACCGATTTTTTTTTACATTTTTTTTTTCAATCTCTTTGTAGGTTTATTCTCGGTAACCGGATACAGCAATGAATGAATGAATTATCATTTTGACCATTGATTTTAACGTCGCCTTTTATTGTAATTGATGGCAAAACAGACTTCATCCGATTTGATCCTACTCTCTCCATCAAATTAAACTCTACAACTCCTCAAAATCTATTGGTCTCCGAAACCGAGGATAATGTTTCGATTCTCCCTTATTCCAGACAAGTAATTGACCGCGATAAAATTGTATGACCTCTTCCCTACCCTCTGGCTAAGCAATTTAAAAAAACCTTCCACCGTAGCGGAAAGCTTTCGAATCTGAATCTCTCAATAAAGGAGGGACGAAAAGCCTCTTCCGTTATCTAACACTCGTCTTCGATATCTCTTTAAGTTCTCGGAACGAATTTTCGATGACAATAATTCTTGTCCTTCTATCTCCGAACTCTCCAATAATTTCGCGACGCAGCATTGGGAATAGCATAGGCCTCGTCCCCAAGATCACTTTCGACGTTGAATTACTTCCGCATCCCTTTGATACAAGAAATTTTATTCACATTGTAATGAACCCCAATTTTCTGAGGAAAATTGGAGTTCATCTTAGTGCATTTTTTCGTTTTAAATTTCCGTCTTTGAAAATATTTTAATTCTCGAATATTCCGTACGTTCATTCCGACGGGCAGAGTAAATGTAAAAAACCGCTTATCTGTATTTCACGTTGTTTTTCTTACATGCCGCTGAAGATTTCAACGTTTTTCATCTGTTGATATGCGATAAACCGGAGCTGACGACGTTTTTCAGTCTTGTCGTATTCTGGAATTTTCGGATTTTTACCGTGGGAGGGGATATGCCTATAAAAGCAAATTTTCCCCCCGCGACGGTCACTTTTCGACTTTTCGACTGTTACTTCAGTTCGTCGGCTGACTTTTGAATTTTACTTCAGTGCTTTCCTTTCGCTTGAGTATTATTTCGCTTTCTAACGTGGTTTCTAACTTCTAGTATAAATTCAGTTGATTTTCCGTAGTACTTTCGCCGTTGAGAATAATCATTTTGTGTTATTTGCATCAGTGCTTAGAGTTAATTTTTTAGTTTTTCTTTTTTAAATCCTTTGAGTTTCGAGTGCTTGAAACAAAGGAGGTAGGTCCCCGTCTGTACCGTTCAGTTTCTTTGTTAGACCTACGCCGTTACTTCTTTAACTTTGACACTGCTGTACTGTATCGTTTCCTGTTGTATTTTATCGTTCTTTACCCTGTTTCGCGAGTCTGACTTTTCCCTTCGCTATCAGTCATGGCGTGTTAACCCTTGGGGTACTGAAGGGAAAGTTCCGTCAACCCCCCTGTCCGCGTCATAAGTGTTAAATCCGAAATCTCTTCTTTTCTGTCAGTCATGGCGTGTTAACCCTTGGGGCAGAGAATAAGAGATACCGCAAGTAGTCAGTGAAATCCCGTAGTTGCGCTAAAAATAGACATTTTCTTCGCTGTCAGTCATGGCGTGTTAGCCCTTGGGGCGGCGAATAAAAGTCTCGAACAGATCCGCCCTTGTTGTGTTTCATTCCCGGAGAAATACAACTACACACCGATACCGTATAGCAAGTCCTTAGCATTCGTCAGTTCTGGTTGGCGCATTTTTATTGAACCGTTAATTTTTCACTACACCCGGTATAAATTTCATAAAGTGCTCGTGACCGGATAAGATTTCCCGAATGTATTTTCACTGATAGAATCACTCATATTTTATATCACACATATCTCCCTTGTACATGTGATTAGTTTCCGAAGTTGTGAATAAACTTTTACATAGTTCGATTTTGACTTCTTCGTTGTCGCTACTACCCTAGACAACACCGAGCTCTGTCTCTGGCTAGCAGCTACCCTGGTAGGTTTGCTATTCTTCCTATGAAAAGAATAGCTGGCGCTCGAGATTAAGGCTTCTCCGAGAAACGCGCGTTACAAAATGGCGCCCGAGCAGGGACAGTGCAAAATCCAGTAGGAAACAACCGAGGTGAGAAACATTAACCGGACAGTGAGTGAATGCCCGAAACAGTGAGTAAAACCTAAGAACAGTGAGTAACTATTTCTTGAACCGAGAACTGTGAAAAATTAAACTTGATCTGTGTTTTATTACCTGCCATCCTGTATTGAACTGGTATACTGTGAATTGAATTGGACTATATTCTGAAAATTTTCCTATTGTTGAAACCTATTGGAAATTATTTAATTATTCCTTTTGCCGATTACTTTATTGAGTTATTGAAAACTGAACTGTTGTTGCGCCGTTATATCAGTGAAAATTATTTCCGATTTCTTATTGTTTCTGATTTATTGAATTGAACTGTTTTAATTTCGTATTGAAGGTGAGTGAATTTCCGAACATTGAAAATTTATTGTCACAATTGGTAAAATTTAATAGGTTTCATTTACCTATCAGTTTAATAGTGAATCACCTATTACCCTATTGTTAACTTGTCTACCTGCTGTTATTTTCTTTTGACCTGTACTGTTGAAACTTACCAATTATTTCTGATTTTTCTGAAAACTGAAATTCGATTATTGCGATTTATTTTCTGGATATTGAACTTGAAAAAAAACTATTTGGAAGTTAACCTGTGCGTTCTGGTGCGGTTCGAATTTCGGGAAATTTTCCGGACTATACGAAACGACTGACGAGTGTGTGCGGTATTTCGCGAATATTTTCGGACTTTAGTGGAACTGATTGAAATTTTTTTCGAGTAGCGTTGGACTTGTAAAATTTTTAGTGTGAAACATCGGGACTTAAATTATTTTAGTGCGCCGGGACTTGAACTTAGATTTTTTTTTTCTTCTGATACACCGGGACTTAGACTTTATTTTTTTTTTTTTTTTTTTTTGTTTTTGGGGTTACACCGATACCCACTTCGAACTTAAGTGAATAGGTTGGCTAACGATTAACCTACCGGGTTGGACTTAGAACTTAAACAGATTGTGAAAGACATACCGAGTGTGAAATATTGGTGCGTTCTGAATCGGACTTAGTTGAATATAATATGTCGAACATGGATGTGAACCGGTTACTCAGTGATGAACTTACATACGAATTACAACTGAGGGGACAATCGATACCGGGTACTGTGATGACTAAACGGAGTCTACTACGACAAGTACTTCAGTCTAATGAACCTCTATTACCCCCAACGTCATTGAATCCCGCCTCGGAGATTGAGATTTGCCAAAATAAACTCACCGATTTGGTGGAATCCCTTCAGAACTTCAATCATGAGAATGCGGCTAACGAATTTTCGCGAATTTACACCCGATTAATACACATACAAGGAAGGCTGGACTTTATTGTTACTGCAGACACAACACAGTTACAACTAGTTGGACAAATGAAGGCAACTACAGCTAAGGCGTTGGAAACACTAGAGGAGCTACGTCAGAAGAGTAATCGTGAACAGCCGCAGCCATCTAACCGACATCAGAGGTCTCTCTTAGATGTGGAGGTGCCCAGTTCGCCTGGTGTGTCACCAATCCAACCGGAACGGATTTCAGGGCTCCGAGAGCCATCGCTTATCGACTTGGGAGATGGTGTCGACCCTCCTGTAGCGGTCGATGTCTCACATACTGGAACACCTGTAAGGAACCCAACATTAGAAGAAGTCATGAATGAGACAAGGCAGACATGTACAGCATTACTGCGACAGTTACCAGCGATACCTCTCACGCAGTCACAGGACGGTAGAACAACAACACCTGAGGGTCTGACACAGGGTAGATGGATTAATTCTACACGAAGGGTGTCTTTTCCACACTTACCTGCACCGTGGATAAGTCCTAACCGACCAATTGTCACTACACCTGCCAGATCAGAACCGGAGTCCCGATCAACAATACCGACTGTCCCTGTACACAAATGGAACATTTCCTTTGATGGCACTGGAAGTGTGACCGGATTCCTTGAGGAAGTGGAGAGGCTGGCTGAATCCCGTAAAGTGTCCCTGGAACAAGTTTTCGAATCAGTTTATGAATTACTACGGAAAGATGCAAGGGATTGGTTTATTCCCAGGAGAGGTACTTTCGAGGACTGGGAAGATTTTTCCAACCAACTGAAAGAAGCATTTCTGCCTGTCAACTATGAGGAGAATCTGTTGGAGGAAATAAAAAGACGAACACAAGGACCTGAAGAAAAGCTGCTTCTGTATGTTACTCGGATGCAGAACTTGTTCCAGAAGCTCACCTATACAAAACCATCCGAGGTGGAGCAGATCCGACTCATCCGACAAAGGTTGATTCCGCCCTTACAACAGGCCTTGGCCTTCCAGGAGACCAAGACGTATGATGAACTTCTCCGTAAAGGAAAAGTTTTTGAACTGGTCCAGTGGCAGATGAGCCAGTACACCCGGCCACCCTCGAAGCCAGGTTTCGTGGAGGAACCTCACCTGACGTACACTCCCCGTCAGCTAAACCGATATCAGGCGAGTTTTTCTGTGGATACCGGAGAACAGGTACAAACAACTGATCATAGGAAATCAATCCCGCCGACACCAGCCGACCAAACACGACTTTCTCCGCAGGGGGAAAGCCGTCCAAAGTCACACCGATCCAGAGAGTCAATAGTCCGACAACAGGAATCACACCGTCCAACTTCTGGAGACAGCTCCGAAGATAGATCCGGAAATTCAACACCGCCACCCCGCCGTCGAGCCGAAAATAGCCACGCTGACCGGACCCAATCATCATCAGGGAGGAGAGTGTCCTTCCAGACACAGTGTTTCCGATGTGGTGGATATGGCCACATGCGTCGAGAATGTCGCAGGCCACCGAAAATCTTCTGTTCTCGATGTCAGAGGGAGAACATTCTATCACGAGACTGCCCGTGTTCGGAAAACTAAAGGGGAGATTGGAGACGGAGTCGACCACATCTCCCGGAATCTTGACTCCACTGACACCGACCACCTGTAATGATAACCGACCGTTAATAGAGGTCAAAATAGCCGGCGAACACTTCCGAGCACTCATAGATACAGGAGCGACCAGGAGTTTTTGCAGTCAGGCCGTATCCGATCAGTGTGAAAGTAAAGGAATCACAGGACAAACAATGCACAACAGTTTTGCAGTAATAGCGAACGGAAAAACCACCGTCACGCCGAAACTGTACACCACCACCGTGCAAATTTCCGATTACACACTGCCTGATTTGAAATTCTTACTGGTGCCAAGCTTACCGGTAGACATTATTCTGGGGATGGATGTTCTGTCGACTTTCAAGTTTTCCGTAAATCTCAGTACCGCCGAGTGCTTCCTGGAAGGCCGACTGATCTCGAAGCCGATGGCTCCCGTCGAAACCGCCGCAGAGGTTCACACCGCCGAAGAACACCTATTGGAACTGACGGAATCTCAGAAACAAGAACTGGAGGCATTTCTGACCGAGGAATTAAAGAAGTTCGAAGACCTGTATGGTACAACCGACCTGATTGAACACAAGATCAAACTGAAACCGGGCACCGAACCGATCAAACAACGGTACCGACCCCTAAATCCGAAAATGCAGGAGATCTTCAATCAGGAAGTGGACCGTATGTTGGCTGAGGGAGTGATTGAACCCTCCAAGTCACCGTGGAGTTCACCTGTTGTATTGGTCAAGAAGAAAGACGGAAAGTACCGTTTCTGCATCGACTTCCGTGCTGTTAACCAAGTGTCTGTGAAAGATGCATACCCGTTGCCGTACATTTCTGGGATTCTGGACAAACTCCGAAAAGCGAAGTACATCTCCACACTGGACCTGAAACAAGGATACTGGCAGATACCATTAGCAAAGGAGAGCCGTCCGATTACTGCCTTCACAGTTCCGGGAAGGGGACTGTTCCAGTTCACCGTGATGCCGTTCGGTTTGCATGCAAGCCCAGCCACCTTCCAGAGGTTCCTAGACACCGTCATTGGCCCAGAAATGGAACCGGAAGCGTTCGCTTACCTGGACGATATAGTTGTCCTGGGGGAAACTTTCGAGGAGCACCTGGAAAACTTGAGAGAAGTATTCCGACGGTTGAGAGAAGCTAATCTTCGTCTCAACCCCGACAAGTGTGACTTTGTGCGAAAATCCCTAAAATACCTTGGACATGTCGTCACCTCCGATGGCATCTGTACCGATCCCGACAAAGTGTCTTCGATAGTGTCTTTACCAATACCGAAAACCGTCCGAGAACTTCGTCGATTCCTTGGAGTTGCCAGCTGGTACCGTCGTTTCATAGAGAACTTCTCCGATTTAGTTTCTCCGTTGACTCGATTACTGCAGAAGAAACACCGTTGGAAATGGGGAGAAGACCAGCAGAAGGCCTTCGAGCTTCTGAAACAAAAACTCACAGAATCTCCGATACTGGCTTGTCCAGACTTCACCCAACCGTTCGTTCTGCAAACTGACGCCAGTGACATGGGCCTTGGAGGTGCCCTAACACAAGTGATCGATGGGGAAGAGAGAGTAATCGCCTATGTGAGCCGAACACTAAACCCCGCAGAGAAAAATTACTCAGTGTCAGAAAAGGAATGTCTCGCCATAGTATTTTCCATAGAGAAACTGCGACCGTACCTAGAAGGATTCCATTTCACAGTAATTTCCGATCACATGAGTCTGAAATGGCTAAACTCCATCAAGTCACCGTCCGGAAGAATTGCTCGATGGGCCGTTTTCCTTCAGCAATTCGACTTCGAAGTCCAGTACCGTAAAGGATCGATGAACAAAGTAGCCGACAGCCTGTCCCGAAACCCGTTGCCATCCCTAGATTCCGTATGTTTATCCGAGATAGAAACAACCCAGTGCAAATGGTACAACAAAAAGTTACAGGAGGTGGAAAAAGACCCAGCAAATTTTCCTGACTACGCCGTTGAAAATGGAAAACTGTTACGACATTTCTGGGACTCATCCGACTTCACAGAAGATGGAACCGGCCAACCCTGGAAACTCTGTGTACCATCCGAACAGCGAACAGAAGTACTGCAGGAAAACCACGACTCAGAACTAGCAGGTCACATGGGGATTGCTAAGACGATTGCACGGATAGCCAGAAATTATTACTGGCCAGGGATGTTTAGAGACATTGCGAAATACGTGAGGAACTGCACATCGTGCCAAAAGTACAAAGTTTCGCAACAGAAAACACCTGGTAAGATGCAACCACACCGAATGGCGGATGCGCCGTTCAAAGAAGTATCCACGGACATAGTTGGACCATTGCCACGGTCAAAAAAGGGAAACTCCTACATCGTGGTAATGCAAGACCGGTTCACAAAGTGGGTAGAGTGTCGTCCGTTGCGGAAAGCTACCGCCAAAACTGTTTATTCGGCCCTCTACGAACAAGTCATACTGAAATACGGTTGCCCAAAACTAGTAATATCCGACAATGGAGTACAATTTGACAGCAGACTATTCAAGAACAGTCTCCGAGAGCTGAACATCGCTCACCGTTTCACACCACCGTATACTCCTCAGTGCAACCCTGTAGAAAGAGCTAACCGTACCCTGAAGACTATGATAGCACAGTTTTGTGAAGCCGATCAACGAACCTGGGATGAAAAGATAGGAGAGTTAACGTTTGCCATCAATACCGCTAAACAGGAGTCTACTGGATTTACACCGGCATTTTTAAATTATGGAAGGGAACTAGAAGTCCCGAGGGCGATTTATTCGACAAACCCCCACAATAACGAAATGAACGGAGAATCCAACCGTACAGAAGAAGAAAATAGAGACATGACTTACCGTACTCAACAGATCAAACATCTCCAGGAGGCTTATGAGTTCGTCCGTACCAAACTGTACCGTGCCTTCCAACAACAGGCTCACCACTACAATCTTCGACGAAGAGAAGTCCGATACCATGTGGGAGATAAAGTTCTACGCCGGGACCGTCCTTTATCCTCGGCCGTTGACAGTTTCGCCGCCAAGTTGGCTCCGAAGTTTTCCGGTCCGTTCACCGTTGTTAAAGTTGTTTCACCTGTCGTCTGAAAGATACAGAGGGTAGAAAAATCACTAACATACACATTAAAGATTTAAAACCATTTCATGCATAATAATATTATTGTCATGATCCGTTAACCGTTCTATAGAAATAACCTCTAAAAGGAGGAAATCCGTTATTTCTTTCCGTTACCGATTATGTTATTATATTCTGTTTACCTGTTGATCCGAATAACTGTAGGTGCATTAACTGGAAATTGTCCTTGTCATTCTCATCACTGTCAAAGAGAGGCTGCCGTCCAGTGTTATATCCCTAGTGCATCCACCCAATCTGAACCACCCCGGAAGAAGTTGAACAGGTTACACATATCAGCAAGTAGGAAGCACCTGCAAGGAGAAATCTCGTAAATCTGAAGACCGTTATCAAACATAGTTATAACCGATTACACCGTAACAATTCCGTTCAAATTCCGTACAGGCACCACCGTTGACCGAAATACCGTATCTACAGATTTTCATCCGTTCAACATGCAATTATAAATCAAACCTGTTTAAACTGTCCGAAAAATCTGTTACTTATGTAAGTAATACCAATAAAGGATACTGTTTCACCTTGCAACTGAGTATATCCGTCTATTAATCCAATAGATCTAACCAATTTCTGTCCTGAACCGAATCGAAATTACTGTACCGTCAATTTAACACTGTTTACCTGAAGAAAACACCGTCTACCTGAAAACAGAGTACAGAGAAAACCGTTCCAAGAAGAAAAGTTGACCACGAGGAACGATGAAGATTGGAGGGTTTATTGTTAGAAATTACCCACCTGCAAGTCTCCTGCCGGCTCCGAGAGTCCCAACATCCGTATGGCCAGGTCGAAAGGGGTGAACCGGTCCATTGAGCCCCCACGTCGAGCTGTTGGAGGCTTTCCACCTGTTGCAGCTCCCACGATTCCTGGGTAACCTACAAAACCACGATGGAATTCAAACACCCGCCAAACACAGTTAAATTAGGTACTCACCGGAGAGATGAAGCGTGGCACGTTTCCGACCAGCGATAAAGATGGATTTCCACATGGAGAAAGAAGATTTTCCACTATAATAATTGAACATCCACGCACGGAACGCTGAACAAAATTCTTTGACAAGATGGCGGAGACCTGCGCCGAAATGACTGACGCTGACGTTTCTGCGTGCGCATTGGAACTACCCTTTTCCAACCATAGAGAAGATAAGTACTATCGAATACAGCTATTGTAAACTGGTCACGAGTATAGTTTGTCTATGGTATATAGGTGGCGCGCGCGAAAGTAAGGTACTAGAGGTAGATAGAGTCGTGAAATTAAGCTCACTATTTCATCGTAAGTTAATTTCTTCCGAGGTGGAGGTGGTGTAATGAACCCCAATTTTCTGAGGAAAATTGGAGTTCATCTTAGTGCATTTTTTCGTTTTAAATTTCCGTCTTTGAAAATATTTTAATTCTCGAATATTCCGTACGTTCATTCCGACGGGCAGAGTAAATGTAAAAAACCGCTTATCTGTATTTCACGTTGTTTTTCTTACATGCCGCTGAAGATTTCAACGTTTTTCATCTGTTGATATGCGATAAACCGGAGCTGACGACGTTTTTCAGTCTTGTCGTATTCTGGAATTTTCGGATTTTTACCGTGGGAGGGGATATGCCTATAAAAGCAAATTTTCCCCCCGCGACGGTCACTTTTCGACTTTTCGACTGTTACTTCAGTTCGTCGGCTGACTTTTGAATTTTACTTCAGTGCTTTCCTTTCGCTTGAGTATTATTTCGCTTTCTAACGTGGTTTCTAACTTCTAGTATAAATTCAGTTGATTTTCCGTAGTACTTTCGCCGTTGAGAATAATCATTTTGTGTTATTTGCATCAGTGCTTAGAGTTAATTTTTTAGTTTTTCTTTTTTAAATCCTTTGAGTTTCGAGTGCTTGAAACAAAGGAGGTAGGTCCCCGTCTGTACCGTTCAGTTTCTTTGTTAGACCTACGCCGTTACTTCTTTAACTTTGACACTGCTGTACTGTATCGTTTCCTGTTGTATTTTATCGTTCTTTACCCTGTTTCGCGAGTCTGACTTTTCCCTTCGCTATCAGTCATGGCGTGTTAACCCTTGGGGTACTGAAGGGAAAGTTCCGTCAACCCCCCTGTCCGCGTCATAAGTGTTAAATCCGAAATCTCTTCTTTTCTGTCAGTCATGGCGTGTTAACCCTTGGGGCAGAGAATAAGAGATACCGCAAGTAGTCAGTGAAATCCCGTAGTTGCGCTAAAAATAGACATTTTCTTCGCTGTCAGTCATGGCGTGTTAGCCCTTGGGGCGGCGAATAAAAGTCTCGAACAGATCCGCCCTTGTTGTGTTTCATTCCCGGAGAAATACAACTACACACCGATACCGTATAGCAAGTCCTTAGCATTCGTCAGTTCTGGTTGGCGCATTTTTATTGAACCGTTAATTTTTCACTACACCCGGTATAAATTTCATAAAGTGCTCGTGACCGGATAAGATTTCCCGAATGTATTTTCACTGATAGAATCACTCATATTTTATATCACACATATCTCCCTTGTACATGTGATTAGTTTCCGAAGTTGTGAATAAACTTTTACATAGTTCGATTTTGACTTCTTCGTTGTCGCTACTACCCTAGACAACACCGAGCTCTGTCTCTGGCTAGCAGCTACCCTGGTAGGTTTGCTATTCTTCCTATGAAAAGAATAGCTGGCGCTCGAGATTAAGGCTTCTCCGAGAAACGCGCGTTACAACATCAAGACCGCATCTTGTCAAGGAAGCTGTTTAATAGTGAAAACGATAAAATACAGCATTGCTTGCGACAAAAGCAGCCACCATCGTTCCTCATAAATCTCACTAGAGGCTCGTGTCTGGAGTGCCAACTCAGAACCGTTTTCAACCCCCCTTTATCATTTGCCAGCTTGATGGGCCACCAATAAATTTTATAAAAGATTATTTTTAAGGCTTGTAGAATACGTAAGTATGTGTTGAGGAGGAAGGTTACACGTGGTCTATGTTGATCATAATTTATTCTCATTTTTTTTGGACGGGATATATTGCTTTCCACTGCTGATACCCACGGTCCAATATCACTTCAGGATGACGAAAATTTGAAAAAGCGTCCCCATTTTTTCACCGTCTCCTGTCAGCATTGATATTATCCTTTTTTCATTTTATATTCACGGGGGCCCAGAAAAGATACGTCGTGGCATAACGCGTAGAAGTATACAGGATCCTTCAACAGTTGGGTAGTGTTCATCATTATACCAATATAGAAAAAATATAATAATCTATTTTCTCTATGAAATAAAAATATGGTCAGTCACAAAGAGTAGATATTCATTGGCCATCTTTATTTTTTATCCGCCTTTTAGTTGTGACAACTGACCAGATATTGCACATTAGTAACTCCCTTGGACTCCTTCTGTTATACAGGGTATATGTTTAAAATCTTCAATAGTTACATATTTTCAATACCGAACAGTTTATGTGGATCTCACCTCCCATACTGAGGTAATGTGATTAATTGATTAATATCTTTTGATATAAATCTAAATCAGTAGACATCATCGATAATCCTGGATAAAGATAATGTATACTTTCAGAAGTAGATATTAATATTATCTAATTTTTGATTCTCTGGCTTAGGTTTATTTTAAGAAATTCATTCGATGGAAACAAGGTTCAAGTTTTAATCAAATGATCTGAGGAAATGATCTGTAATTTCAATCTGCATTGGTTGGTTGAAAACCTCTGGACCCCTTTTATGAAGTACTCTTTCGACAAAATGAAATCTTTACATTTTTGATGAACAAACAGCAGTTGGAAAATATAGCGCCCAACTTGTACAAAATGTTACCTTTCTGTTCGATTAAGCTCAGAATGCAAATATTGTACTCGTAGGAAATGAGTGGATATAATTGTTATAATGTTATCATTAAAACACTATTTCCTTTGATTTCGTATTGATTCATTTATGGCCAACCTATCAATGAACACATTATTGGGACAGACAACTTTGCGTTGTAAAATTTATACTTTCTCAAATGTGATTTTAATTTCCTCTATCTAGTGAACTTGAAAAAGTAATTTTATGGATGGTTATTTCATATGAAGTAACTAGCACAACTATAAGCGAACAACTGTTGAAGACATTTTTAACTTCATGACCGAAAAAACGGACATAAATATGGTAAATGTCGAGCAATATTTATTTATAGGGATGTTAGAACACTTGAAAACAACTGTATTTTGTCAAATGATATTATGTTCGGAACCGATTAAGAGGGGCTCTTCAACATGTAAAAGGCCATAACGATAATCATTTTTTCTCATATAAGTTCTGAAATAACATAAGTGACATAATGAATTCAGATGTTGGATATTATATGAAGATACCATTTGCTCATAATTCTTTGATTCACCAAAAGAAGGGTAATCCTTTTCTGGACCTATTAGTGGTGACTAGTTTTTCAAGGTGTTACGTAGGTATCAAAATTTATTCTCTTCAGAAGGAACTCCTGCTCTATCATAAAAAAATCTATCTACTATATTTCCAAATTTAAATTTAAGGCTCGATACTTTTAGTGGATCCGAGGAATAAAAGAAGCATAATGAAAAACTGTGTAGGTACTAGTATCCTCAAATAATATGAAGGTCATCATATGGTGCCAATTCAAAAAATTATGTAGGAAATACCGATAATTATTGGGACTTCATTAAACAGAAAACACCATTTCATTTGATGTTTTATTTTTCGCTGAAATATTGCTCGACATCACCGATCTACCTTCTATATGAGAAAACTGGCACAGGTATTCAGGAATATTATTCCAGAAAGATCTTCTCCAGAAAGATGCCACATTGCAACTCCATCACGGAAATATTCATAGCTCAATGAGAGTAGTTCTCAACAACAGATGAAACATATTCTTCTGACCATTATAAATGTACGAACACTACCTGAGATATGGAATGAAAATATTTGTGTGATAGGTACATGAATCGAAATTGTATTTTCATTTCTGCATATGTTTTTCTGCCTAGTACATCAAATGTGATTTCCTTCATTTTTGTTCATATGTAAGGAAATTAGAAGTTCAGAAGAGTTGGACATTTCGAAAAAAAAAATTCAAAATCCTTTGACGTGAGGTGTCACTCAACCCCCGTTTCTTACTCAATTTCTTAAGTAAGATGTAACGCCCTCTCGTAGGTATTGCGTTTTCAAGACCTTTGACTATTCAAAAATGTGATCCTTATGAACATTAATGAACACATTTCATTCATCCTATGAGAAATATCGGGAGAGTCCCCTTTTCGTTGGCTCACCCTATATTGGTGGCCTTTATGGAGGTGAGATTCATCTTCGTAACATTCAAAACTCTCAGATATCGTTCACACAAAAGGGGAATGTGGAAATTAAACCCATCGCCAACAATTCCAGAGCTCGTTCATCCCGATCTGTCTTGGTAACAATTCTTGAAGCCATCAAACCGAACGCGATGCCCAAAATACCCCAACACAACAATTATTGGATGCCAGAAACAAATAACGTCAGCCCCTTCGCTAGATGTGTTAGCTGAAATCCGTCAGCCAACTGTATATTCTAATTATACAGGCGAAGAACACAAATGGAAGAGTAGTTATGAATCATGTGTGGAGAGATGACTAACACGAAGGGGGAGCGGTAATGGCGGCGTAGCAAGAGAAGGGAAGGCTGGGGTAGCTAAATCCTACTTAATTTGATTTATGATTATACGGGGGCGCTGCCATCGCCATAGAAAGGCATTTCAATCACATATCATTTGAGCGAGCGTGAAATCGAAGCCTTCCATCTGAATTCTGTTGTTTATTGTTTGTTCGATGGCCGTATCACGGGATTTTTCTTCGACAGTAGCGTTTGTCCTAACAGGATTACTGCCATAACGGCTCTTCACGATGTTGTGATTTGAAGTCAATGCGAAATTGGGTTTTATCTTGATTCAGGATTTGGTAGATTGGATTTGACGTAGTCTTTGTAAGAGATGCTCCAATTCCCTCCATGCTCAGAATAATGGCTTCAGTTAATGTTTTCCGATAAACGTAAGGAGATTTATCAGCTTCTACTAGAGAGGTGATACTAGTAGGGGAGTAACTGTCATAGGAAAACTCAATGACTTAACAGCTATTTCTGTAACAAGTACATAAATTAGGTCTTTATGGACGAGTCCAAAAGTTTATGGCAGAGCGAGCAAAGTGAGCGAGGCCAATAACTTGGGCAAGTCCATAAAGCCTAATTATGTACGAGTTGCATACAAAGCTTTATGTCCGACTGCAATGCAGAAATTTTATTTTCTGAAATGGGTGATTACTGAAAAACATTAAGTGCGCTTTTGATTTTCTCACCTTAGTAACAGTATTCTGGCTTACTTCAATAGTGAATTGAAGCTCACACAAGTTCTTCGCTATGGACTATATAGATGAATCGGAAAGTACTAAAATGAGTGTTGCCACGATAATATTGGGCCAGGAAGTAGTTGATGCTAGTTAGCATCAAGAGTATTGCAGATCGAAAACTGTGCTTTCACTTCGAGCTCGACTTCCTCAGGCTTGCATTTTTATAATAACAAAGAATGTGTTTTTAATATTCACTACCACACTAATGCTTAGAATAGTACTTCATAATTTTGTTTTTAGGTCGAAGATCAATTCTTCTTCCTTGAATAAAGTGTTGTTTGCATCTAGTATATTTACTTGACACAATGATAGTGACAGTTGAGTCCAATAAAGTAGTCAATTATGGACACTAAACGAATTCATAAATAAAGTGTTTATGATGAAGTCGAACATAAACAACTTTATTCACAAGACTGACAAAATCGTTGCAGAGAGATGTGTTGAATTCTCCGGATTTTTCTCACGATCATTCCTCAAATACTATCAGCCTCAGTGTGTTCATGAAACGGTCAATCCGATTCCTTTTCTCTATCTCTAGTTGAACAGAGAAATTCTCGGAATCATGCGTCAAAGCTTGAAACACCATTAATACAATTTAGCAGACGTTATGATATTGGATATCTGACTTGCTGCCACACTGAAATCTGCTGCTAAAAGATATCATTTTGCATATCTATGCTGGGGTGGTTAATTGAAAAGTGAACACTTTTCTATGAATATGTAATTAAAGCGGTTTTAATTAATTTATAGGTAAGTTTTCCAGGACCTTTAAGGATCGTGATAAAACGAGTTTTTGTTGTCTCAATGCCCTGATAATTCCTTTAAAACCTGGTATAGTTTCGGTGCCCATAATAAATTCAGATTCACAAATATTTTCTGCTTATAACCCAAGACTAAGTACTTGTCAGAAGTGCTGATTTGGCACAAGGTTAAATAACAAAAACAATTATATTGGTGCCAGAGATGAAAATGACTTAAAATCATATTGAGGAGTGAAGTGTACAATGATTTACTCAAGACGTAGATGTATCTGAGAGGTTGTTAAGACTTCTATGAAGTGTCGGTGTAGGATGTTTGTTGAATAATTTGCCTGAGAATTAATTCAACCCATCAGGAATATCACAAATTATGCAGTCGTATTTTTTCATTTCATAACCCTCAATAATCGTCAAAACTCACATGAAATACGCTTTGAAGACATGTAGGTTACAAATTGCTAACATAAGCATATTCGAATCCTTTTCTACTTTAGTTTATTTTTCACACTTGATGGTTTCTAACAGATTCAAAATGAGATGAAATCATATCAATCATATAGAATATGAAATCTTGAATACACATCAGAAGTCTAATCTGTTCCGAAGTTCTAAATTTAATTAAATATAAATTTAATAACAATTAATTCAGATGCATACCATCTGCTGATATGAATATCAACAAGTGATATATATTTCATGATATAAATTTAATAATAGTTGAGGAAATATACTCAATAACTCAATTAGACTGAAAATGAATGATCATTCTACTTAAAAATAGAACTCAACGATACAGCCTACAATGAATTACTATAATTTGAAAGGGATGCATTTACTTTTACATATTATAGGTAGTAGGCATATTTGAATTATTTATTCACTGTTCAAATGAAACGCCTGTCTTTATCGAATTATAAGGTGTGAAATTTTTATCCTTTTATCCAGAGTGAGTATACGGAAAATTTTGATCCACTGAAATATTCCTAAAATAGAAAGATATAAGGATAATTCATTTCTCAGTTGAAAATATCAATATTTTTCAATCAGTTAATAGCAGCTTAATTATTCCATTTGCTTGTGCGGATCACGTAGTTTGAATTTAAAAAAATTATCGTAGCAAAATACTATACTTCAATTGAAAATTCAAAAAAGAAATTTCAACATGATTAAAAACGTACAAAAACTTGGCGAGAGTACCTATATTCCCGCAGAATTTTAATCAGCAAAGAACATTGTAGATCAATTCATCTTTCAAATGAAAAAAATATTGAAGCAAATTGATTCTTCAGTGTGAACTACGTTTTAAATCGATAGCCTCTTTATTCTAGTCACAATAATAATCCTTGTGTTCAGCCAGTTCAGCCTGAACATTAAGTATTAGTAGGTACCTTAAAGTATTCATATATTCCTAGAAAACTCCAGTATAAAACATAATATCGTGATCAGATAATTGAGATAGATATTCACATAAATTCAACAATTTCCATAGTAAGTTTTTTGTGACAAAATATGGAGAGTTCTTTCTTTTATATGAACAATTTGAGATTTCATCAGTGTCCATACAATGAGCGATAAACAAAAATAAAACTGCCATAAACTTCCTTCTTAGTTCAGTTATGGTGTTATCAAGTTTGGGGCGAATCTCTGTGGAGGGTGAATTGCTTCTCTGAAGTTTGGTACTCAAGGGTGTATTTTAGCATATGTTTTCCTACGCGAACTCAGCGTAACGCAGACACGGCATCAAGGATCATGGATTATTACATCTCTATCTGTGCAGTATACAATGTCTCATTATAATTCCAAGACCCAAATCTGATAAGTTGATCAACCTTCGTTCAGGCATTTGGCATAGGGATGGTAGGTAGATATTCACCAGGATAATTGTCTAGTTGAGGTTGAAACTAGGAGTGTGCTTCCTGAATTCATGCACTTGCCAGATTTATGTTCGATATTGCGAGCAATCAAGAATGATCCTCCTCAGTGATATAGTAGCAGTTCTAATCTAGTGTGGGATTCGCCAAGAATATAATCCATGACGTAGGGTTTCCGTTTTTGTTAAATCATTTTCCATAACCGATAATCTTTTGATTGATCCAGATTCCAAGCGAATACAACATGAATACGTTATAGATTCGATATTATACTACTACCTAAACACTTCTTCACTTGATGTCGTATTTATATCGAATAATATTCGAATTCAACATATAGTTTCCCGAACGTCAAGATTTGTTTTGCATGATTCAATTCTGAATAAAAAAAAAGTAGACAAAACATAAACATATGGCTCGACAATGAATGCTTTAGTACATGCGAGTCTATCTGTTTAGTTGCATCAATTGAAAAATTGTTCTATACTGCGATTTGGGGTGAAAAAAGTATAGAAAATTGAGACACTTTATTGAAAGTGCTTATATTCACAAAGTGCTATTATTGTTACCCTATTTCATTCCATTTTTACGACGATTGAATATAGGTTCTAAGCAGTATACCGAAAATATGAACTTTGTGCGTTATGTTTTATGTTTAAGGTCATTCGGTAGATAGTTTTGGTGCTCCATTACGAAGATGACAGTGAAAGAAATGTGGCAAAGTTGATGAAAATTACTTCGAAACTCTTCAGATCTACAATTGGTGAACTGAAAATTTAATTTTTTATCGAAGGAGGTTGTAAGAATTTGGTTTGTGAAAATAAAAACATTAATTGAACTTTCTTTGCATTCCTTTTACTTTTGAAAAAATGTCTACTGCCAGAATGTCTGTAATTGAAACATTTCTGTGCTGAAAATGATTCGGTATTTATGAAATATTTTTTTATCAAATCTATCCGCGGTCCGTAAACAATCTGATTTTCGAAGAAAAGATCTAGTAACTAGAGATTACCAGAATGTGGGATGTTGCCAGAACACTTGAAAGTCTTTTTCAATTCTACCAGGATACGAATTGTAGCCAATGGCGAGGCTTTTCGAGAAATTTTTTCATGTATAAATTCATAGGAGAGATAATTTCAACTCGGAAAGTTAATGACGCAAATGAATATTCGTTTTTCAATGAAAAATTTTTTGAATTTTTTTTCCGAATGAAAAAATTTCTGACTTTCAGAGATGACAAACTGATTGAATTGAATTATAATGAACACCTCATATAAATTTGTGATTTCTGACGTAAGATATTAATTTTATGTTTTTGAACTGACTAAAACGGTGTAGACCCCTCTCAATGGTCAGAATCTATCTTATGGTTCCGGAGCTATATTTATTTCCAATGCTCAAAAAATTCATATTTTTAAACTTACCACCAAAAAAATCTTCAAATCTTCATTTCAGAAACAAGTACTAGTTTTTGATAGAGGTGATAATAAGAATTCTTCTTCAATGATTCCAACCCACTCGTTTAGACCCATTTTCGACTCAAAATTTGTAAATAGAATAATAGAAAGTTTTTTGAAGCTTTATCTCAAGCACAAGTAAACAATACCTATATATAGCAATGGGAAATAAAAAATGTAGACAGTATAAAAATGAGTATATTTTCGTCCGTATAAAAATATTTACAATAAGAATAAATATGAGTATTCATGCCCAGTCTTATCTTTTCCTTATTGCGTCTTCTTCATTTTATTTTGTACGTAATTCCTTGAAACACTGAAGAATTTGATTGTTGCCTTAGTCGTTTGCACCAAGACAATTGCGATAGTAACCAAGCTAATCACCAAAGCTGCTATGATATCTAACATGTAGTATTGGTAAAAGGGAGTGTTTCTTCCTTTGTACATAAGATGCTTCGCCCCGTCGTGACGAAGAACATACTCAATCCACCAAACGGCTTTCTCAAGAGCTGGAACGATCTGATCAGTTGCGATGGCATTGAGCTCGTTCATATGGTTTTGATATCTGGAAATAAATTGAGGGATATTAAATTTGAAACATTCGAGATGTAAGAATTAGTTGATCACTAAGAAGTCAAACTTTGTTACTTACTTTGGATTCCTCATCATTTCAAGAATAGCGTTTTTGAAATCAGCTTTATTCAATTTGTTGTAGTCCAATGACAATGCAGCACCTTTGGTTACCATATGGTGAGCGTTGTAAGGTTGATCTCCGAAAATAGGCATCAGCAGGAGTGGTACCTTCATGAAAATAGCCTCATCAATTGACTGAATACCGGCTTGGGAAATGAAGAGTTTAACGTTTGGATGTGCCAGCACGTCTTGCTGTGGAAGCCACTTTTGTATGAAAACGTTGTCAGTCCTGTTCAGCAGGTTCTCTTTCTCGAATTTCCACAAAACTTTGTATGGCAACTCTGCGAACACTTGTAGGATGAGTTCCAACTTCTCTTCGGGTATAAGAGCGCTCTTCATGTTGGATCCGAGACTGAAGTAGACCACTCCTTCAGTGGAGGTGTCCAAGAAATGTTTCAAGTCCTGAAATGAAATAATCACGCCATTAGTAATCATTTGAACGCAAAGTAAGAGTTATATATGAACGAGTAGAAAAGTTCTTTTGTCCCATAATCCTCTGGAACAAAAGGACTTTTCTCCTCGTTCATGATGAACCACTCGCATTAATCAATCTTCCAATTAGATTTATTAGATAATTTTCCTGAGAAATTTAAAAAGATTTTGAATGATACTGACCTTAGGCAATGGTTTCGGCTTTTGAATATGTATTCCAGAAATTTCCACTAAGTTCGGAACCGATGGTTTAGCATTCCTTATGGCCAAGTTTGAGTTGACAATTACCAGACTGAAGTCTTGGACGATTTCCTGCATTGGTCTGATGTCTTCGTCAATATATTGTGATACAAGTTTGTCCAATTTTTTCATCAGAACGAAACGGGTTAATACTCTTCCAGTCAAATCCAAAGCAGCGCTGAGGAGACGATCTTTGAATGTTTGACTCACAGAAACGTCCATGGTGATATCAGGCTCCATTGCTGGATTCTTAGGATTACCGATCAATTGGTTTCCAAAAGGCGTAAGACCAAGAGAAGTTATTCCTATCATTGGGCAGTTGTAGATATCCTTGAGAGCGTACATGGCAGGGTAGAGGTATTCCACTAGTAACAAATCGAATGTTTGGTTTTTATTCTTGATTAAAGCCTGAACGTCCGGATGACCAAGCTGATAATGTGCCAGCATCTCGAATATCTTCGAGAATCTTTTCATTTCACCGAGAAGTGATTTCTCCTCGAGCATACCCTTCTCATTTTCATCTCTGAAAATTTTGTATGAAGCACTAACATCGATTTCCGTTAAATTCGTGAGTTTGCTGTCGTGTAAAGGGTTTGGTGTGATGACGGTAACTTCATGGCCTCTAAGGGAGAGTTCCCTCCATATTGGCTGGTACACCACTTGATGACTGTAACTAGGGGTCATGAACACACCCAAAATTTTGGCACTATATGCGTGGCTGGCACAAAAGATGAGCAGTAACGTAACACTGAATTTTCCCATTTTGCTGGGCATGTAACGGACGATTACTGTCTGAGGAAGAGTCAATGTATTTCCTGAGTTTTATACACAATTCAGAATTGAGAGATTGCTAGATATCGGTCAATATCAGATAAAAATAACAATACCCTTTCATGTTGTTATTTTATCTTCAACGATCATCCCACGTGAAATGACGTTTGAGGTTGGATGATTTTCACAAACTTCAAATACGGATTAACGAATTTATTTCTGTGAGGGGAAATCGATTTTGAAAATGATAAGATGAGAGATCTAGGAAGATTATTCGGATAAAACGCACTGGCCAAAATGTTTGATACTTTCGAGTAGTACCGTCGGATTGGATTGGATACCTTTATACAGTTTCGAGAGGATGTGGAGTTGCCTAATGCAAATTATGAATGAATGTGGACAATTACACTCGAATAATGATTTCATTCATTTTGGTTGTCGTTATAATCATTTTTATTAGAGAAATATTACTTTTGAATAGGTAAACGTATTTACTTTTGAAAATGAAACTATTTTAATTGAGGATGGGTAAATTGTACTCATTTCCTGCAAGTTAACAAGTTTTCTTCATTGAAAACGAGCTGCATTCCGGAGTAGGATTTGTTTGAAGTACTTTAAAATTCGTATGAAAAACAATTATTATCCTTCTGACCTGAATTCAAGGATTCAGAGGTTTTTCACGTATAATATACAGGGTATCCCGAATTGCTTGATTTTGGCTGTTTATAATACTTCCGGACTAGATAGGTAAAAACTTTGAATGGAGTCCTGGACTCGATTTCCCTAAAAAATCCATTAGTCGAAACCGACTAACAATATCTTCATTTGTCTTGAAGATATAACCAAATTTTGATATTTTGTCGATTTCGAAAATATGCCATAATATCTTAATTTTCGAAAATATCTAAGAACGAATAAAACTTTCTACGCAGGCACTGTTTTACTGGGACTACGACACTATATTTATTTTTTTCTAATCTTTTGTATTGAAGGTGAAAAAAACAACTTTTTTTTTGTTCTAAATACGAATGAATTTTTATGATCTCAGGTCATAAAGAAATTTGCTTCTCAAAAATATATATATGTCGATATATTACTTACATCTCAAGGCCAAATAATAAAAAAGAAATAATCTCTAACTGTTGAATCTCTCATATATTATTCTATGAATGAAGTGGATATAAAATTTTCATAAGTTTTTTGCTCTAGATTATTTCCAAAAAGAAGCCTTGCCATAGATTGAGGCAACTTACATATAAAAATAGTTTATTCGGGAATCAGTGGATGAGCAGGCATGGTCCTATTGCCTGGCCAGCAAGATCATCACACCTCAATCCAGTGGACTTTTTCGTATGGGGATATGTTAAAAATAGAATTTCCAAGTCATAAAAAGGGCTGATTGATTTAGAGCCGAGAGTCAGGAACGCAATCAGAGACATTTCCTGAGTTATGCTGTTGAATACACTGAATTATGTTAGAAAAAATCTCGAATTTGCTTTGTTCACAGAATAATGAATAACAATTCGAGAAAAAAATTATAAATCCGAGTATATTGTCTTACAAAGAAAAATATTACGAGGATAAATATCCCACCTAAATACAAGTAAATAGATATGAGATTTAATACAGAGTTATTATTATTATTAACATAAAAGTGAAGGGAGGGGTTCTAAACCCATAAACCCTAGAATTAATTAGTAACATTTTTGCCCCAGCAATAAACAAACAGAAAGTTCTTCATAATTTGGAGACGGATACATAAAAACTAGTTCCTATTGAATTCAGACAGTTATAAATTGAATGGATCAATACGGTCGATGTGCTAATATATCAATAAAGATAAATTCTGTTATAACTTATGAAATCTGTCAACTCTCGGCATCTTCTGGATTGTGAAAGAATTCAATGGAGAATGAATGAATGTTTATGAACATCTTGTTGTTATTTGAGGGTCAAATGGATAACAATGGTTTTTCTTCATTTCGGAAAATTAAATTTCTGAACACTCCATCAAAACAATGTTTAAAAGTTGATTTTCATTTCGATTGAATATTACATGGGATATTTTATGGATGTTTTTCGTTTTGGTCGAGAATCTGATAGTTACAGAGATCAGATATTTTCTTGCGGGATTGGCAGCTTGGTTCTATGAGCATAATTTTGAGATTTCCAAATCTCTAAAATCAAAATTTACCTCAGATGCATTGAAATCGTGCAATCAAATCTTGAACTCAAAGTTCAACCATCAAAATTGGACTATCTCTGGAGTTGGATTAACGAATTCTTAATATTTTATCCGATATGGAACAGATGAATTCATGAGGTGATAAATTATGTGTACCTGACGAAATGAGCATTCATAAACTTTTTTGAGGTAATTGATCCCGAAATGCAGTTTCCTTCTTGAAATGATGAATGGAATTATACAAAGTCCATTGTGGATTTATATTCTGTTAAGAAACTGGCAAATATTGAATAATTCATTTTCCTGCTTTGGTTGTTTGATATTTAATTTCACCAAGTCAAAGATCATGAACCCAAAATGCGGATATTTTTATAACTAAAAACTAAAGCCAGGGTTGTTATACTGAAGTGTAGAAATCATGAGCTATGGAAAAACGTTTTCGACAGAATCATAAAATGGTGTTGCGGAAGTTTCATAAAAAGATACAGCCATTTTAAGCTTTCATAATGAGCTGTAACAGACCTGGAAAAACAAAATAACCCTCAGAATAAAAAGCTAAATTTGTGACATTACACATCTGTGGATCTTTCAGACAGAGTTTTATTCAGTCAAAGTGCCCAATTATTCAAATTTCACTTTTTAATTTTTGAACACCACATTACTAAAAAACGGCGCATTATACGAGAAAATATAGAGAATACTTTTATTTTACAAAACGTTCAAAAATTTACTAGATAGCTTCTAACTCAGTTTCAAGGGTTGGATTCTTTGACTTTTTGGTATTTTTATGGTACGTTAAGGAGGAAACTTGAAGACGTATGTGATACCTCGTATTCGAAAAATATTCATCAAATAAATTAAATAAATTTCATTCATCTTGAGTCAAAGACTGTATATTTTTAATTTCATGTACAGGGTGGGCAAATTTCGATGTTTTAGCACTACAGCTTTTAAACCAGAGGAGATAGACAAAATCTGATACCCCATTCTCGTTCTCTTTTTCCGAGAAACTTACAATAGTAGTAGTGATTTTTGGCCACTTTCTTTTGTTTTCGAGTTATAAGCAAAAATTGGAAAAATGGCGATATCGAAATAAATTTATATCTCCGCTAATACTGATGATAGAGCTCTGAAATTGAAACATTATACAGGCACATTTTTAAGTAGAATCCAGTGGCGTGCTTGCCTTTTAACAGGATTTTTAATTACGAAGTTATGTTTTTTTAAATGGGAACATTAGATTTCTGTACAATTTTTTGAATGCTTAATTTTTACTGATTTCAAAAATATTTAACATAATATGGTTTGTATCAATATAAATAATAGAAAATGGTCAAATCTACTTTTTCCGAATATTTCAACGGTTTCAACTTTTGACGAGTACAGAAAAATAGAGCTTCCTATAACAAGAGCAGTCTCCTTCCGACAATGTCATTTTTTCTATGCTTTTTACCAATTTTCACAAAATTTTAATCTAGATATATTTCATAAATTTTTATAATAATGAAAGGACTTATAGAAACTTATAGAAGGAGACAGTGGTAATCATACGATGCTATATTTTTCTATGCTCATCAAAAGTTGAAACCATAGAAATATTAAGAAAAAAGGTTTTTGACCATTTTTATTATTTATATTGATACAAACCATATGATGTTATATATTTTTGAAATCAGTAAAAATTAAGCTTTCAAAAAATTGCACAGAAAACTAGTGTTTCCATTCAAAAAAACATAACTTTGGGTCATAGCTTCGTAATTAAAAATCTTGCTAGAAAGGCGAGCACGCCACTGGATTCTACGTCAAAAAGTGCCTGCATAATGTTTCAATTTCAGAGCTCTATCATCAGTATTAGCGGAGATATAAATTAATTTCGATATCGCCATTTTTCCAATTTTTGCTTATAACTCGAAAACAAAAGAAAGTGGCCAAAAATGACTACTAGTATTGTTAGTTTCTCAGAAAAAGAGAACGAGAATGGGGTATCAGATTTTGTGTATCTCCTATGGTTTGAAAACTGTAGTGCTAAAACATCGAAATTTGCCCACCCTGTACATTCATAAGCAACGTAGACCTAATTCTGCTTATCGTTACCATGGTTGGTTCGATGAATAGAGAAATGACAGAATTTAATTTTCTCTATAATATTTGAGTGCGAAAAAACCCCGCTATTATTCTCGCACCGTTTGGGAAAATGACTCTTTCCATCTTGAAATGCGTGCGGGAAATGTGTTGAACTCGAACGCTTGTAAAAATAGATATTTTTAGTTTGATCAGACTTTAATAGTGTATTGTTTATAAAATGTAACTCACTAGAGCTCATGTTGTAAACGGCACATTAATGTTTTTACTTCAAATTGATGAGAAATGTTTTTTTTTAAATGATTCATCCACAACTAGAAACAAAGGATCCATTAATTTCTTATTGTTTAAACTGCATTGAGTGAATCATCTTCTACACCGACAGAAAATGAATTGCCTAAGGAGTTATGAATCTTCCAGCATATAGAATCCTCATTGCATCAGTTTAATCCATTTAAACTCTGAAGGGTCCTCTTCGATGTTATAAATTCAAAGCTAACGCTGAAGTCATTGAAGATATTGAATCCCCTTGAAAGGCAAAAACCGATTGACATGATCCTATTCAAAGAGCTCCTACCTCACCCCGACCGAATAGAAATATTTTTTATTGGGAGTGAACAATTATCGATCCTTATTTTCACCAGTTACCGTGAGAACAAGAAAGCTGAAATCCTCAATAACCCTTAAACATGAATGATGTCGTGACTGGATCGCAGTATCGATGACCGAAATGCATTCACCTAAAGCTTGCACTTTTCAATATCGGAAATCTGGATTGCTCACGAAATTCCACTAAGTATAGTGTTCAGAATTGTTTTGTTTATTCCGTGCTCACAAAATATTTCAGAAATTGTCGCAGTCAACATGAAAACACAATTTGTGTTATTCCATACGGTTGGTTGATTTTTTCCCAATAGTTTTCCTGGAACGAAGGGTCGAAAGGTGGCTGTTTTTTGTGGACGAGTTATTCGGAAATATTCTAGTTAGGTACTAATTGGTCTTTGTCAAAAAGCTGCTTCTAACTGCGCTGATTGAGTACTGAATATACTGCATACATGTGATTTGCGAATATGTATTTCAATATCCAGGAGGCACTGAATTCAGTACTTAATTTGGTTGATTTAACTTGTCCTATACATTGCAAGTACCTTCAGGGATCAATAAATATATAATTATTATTATTATATCAAAATATTGAAAATAAATAGCCATAAATACGAGCCAGTGGTCCTGTTAATTGTTAATTCATGTGAGATTTTTGTTTAAATGTAGAGTTCCCCTTGCCTTGAAACTTCCCTTAATTATTTTGAATTCCATTGATGCAAAATGATTTTTTGTTGAAGAATTAAATATTCTTGTAATTATCCGTTGATTGTTTTTGCAATCCACAACTGTTGTAAAGTTTACAACGTTTAGCCAAAGAAGATAACCAACATCAACTCTCCTCAAGTTACTGCATAATATGTGTCAATATTTAAATTTTTTTCCATAGCAAAAATAAATATATTTAAAAACCGATCCCTTGCATTTTTCATGTAAACAACTAGGTTTGGTAAGCCTTCAATCAATTTGTATAAACGTCAATTATGTTCTTCACATATTTTCGACTTCATATTTTCCGAAGTGATTAGATATTCTGATAAAATACGTATTTACTGAGACTTTTACGTAGAACGTACAACATAGCGCTGTTTTAAAACCCAAGAATGTTTTGACAAGCGTCATAACCCCACATTTTCGTGCTATACAGAGTGGAATGTGTCAAATTTCCATGGCCAGCCGAGTGCTAAATAAAAGTGAATGGAGTATAGCAATTTTTTCATGAAACACAAGAGTTTGTTCGTATAGCTGGATTATGAGATAAAAAGAAGAGATTTTGTTTAGGGGCAAAATTCAGGGGGTTGTTCCTCCAGAAGGAGGGAACCTCCTGGGAGAAATGAAAAATAGGATTCTCCCAATTTGGTCTCTAGAGTCTGTGACAAAATTTTGTTGCATTAATTTTGGGACAGTTTGAATAATTACATACCTTCTATTTAGGGACAAAAATATTGCAGGAATATTATTTCTCCACTTCGTTAATTATAATATTCTGAATGGTGCTGAAAAATTGGCAACTTCATTGATACCGAAAATTATTGGGATGCAAACTTAGTCTCACATATCTGCTTTGCCCTGCCTGAACATTTATCACTATTTAAAAGTCCATTTTATGAACTCATTTCATTTCGTCGTGAAAATTTTAATCACCTTTTTATTGCTTGAAAGTCAACTTGGGCTCGGATCTATAAATTTTCAATGAACACTGTATAAACATATAAATGTAATGAATGAATAGAATTGTAACATTCCGACACACCGAAAAGACGTAAAAAAGTTAATTGAGCTGACAATTTTTTTAATTTCAGTTATCTAACTGTTATATCTTCTGCATTTTCACAATAAAATTCAATTGTCTCGAACTAAAATTCATTTAGCATATGAATATTTAAAATTCTTAAAATAACGGCTACAAATTTGGAAATATCAGAAAGTTTGGAATTTGGTCATTCACACTTTCTGTGTTGATAAAACAGGAATTTCCTTAAATCAAGATCGAGATTGATAAACCCAGACGTAATACAAACAATTGTATTTGCTTTAAAATCACAAATACTGTTCAAAATCAGGGATCATGCATCGGAAGCATGCATGAGATAATAATCTCAGGCCTACTTCAGAGCAATAAGATTCCATGGATTCTCCCGACCAGACGTTTTGTTTCCTCTCGATAAGGATTTTCAAAAATTCCCTCATTTGAATACAATCGATCGTGCGAGTACGAAGATATCAATCCTCTCTGATCATGAAGATAATATTTCGATTATATTGGAGTTTAATATTATTCATTGGCTCTGAAGAATTTGCGTATTTCTGCTTGGATCTTATTCGTAAATTTATCGATTTTTAATCGAAAGTCTTCCATGAAAAGCTGAAAAAAATAGTGGATGTGGGTCATCTGGAATAACAGGTTTTCTGTTTCTCGCAATTTGATTATCTTCCAGCTGATTGAGGTTTGAGTTTAATGCTGAAGAATCAGAAGATACGAGTTTTCATTATGATTCCATAATCTGTTTTTTCTACATCAAACTTATTTTTCAATTCTCTACTAATATTTGTGTTTGTCAACTATTCACAGTTTTCACAAAATTCCATGTCATCATCATCATTGTCCATTGAAATCTGAATAAATAATTCAGTTTTTCGTGAATAACCCATAGAAGTGACAAATATGGAATTAAAACGAGTTTCACTAAATACAATCATAAATAATGGAATATTTTCTGACTCATGATTTGGGAGCGGAAAATAGCTACAGGCTAGAAAGATAAACTATTGCACAATGTAAGTCTCTAACGTGGAATAAATTTAGCGAATCAAAGATAGTTGTTGTAGTAATATGCTCGGAGAGATCGATTATTATTGGTTATTGAACTCTTTTCGATGTAAAAAAATGTTAATTCTAATTTTTATGACCATACTTGAACGATTTATCAAGCTACACTTGTGTACACAATTACAAATTATTTTGAAGTTCGAAATGGAGAAAACTGACAATTGATCTCCCATCTCTTGTTCAAAATGTTGCCCACCGAATAATTGAAATTCCTTTTGGACGTTTCCGATAACGAGGACAAAAATATGCCTTCTGCTCAATGTTTCCCGATTTGGCCTAAAAAACTCTGCTTTTTCAGTGCCTCGATTAGAAATAGCCCAAGGGTTTCAAATCTGCAGACCTGGGAAGCCATTCGAAAGTTCCTCATCTACCAATTCCTCGCCTCGAACCATATCATCCAAATACTCACGAACTGGTCTTGCAACCGGGAGTTGAAGCCTAGGAGATGTACCTATTTGGTACATAATCTTCATCCGAATCAGGAAACAGAGCATCAGAACTAGTACTTCCTACAAGCACTCTAAACATTACTCCCTCACGAACAATTCTTGTCCAGGGACAAATTCATTTTGTCATCTTCAGTGATTTGACGATGATTATCTGTTCTCTTAAATGCTCATTTTCCCAGACTATTTCTGTTTATCAATCTAACCATCAGAATTCATTCCATACCAGGTCAACACGAAACAGTGTTTCAACAAAATTTCTGATCATATGCTATACGAGGATGTATTGATATCTAGTTAGCCTAGACCAGTTCCATGCATAAAAAAAATATTGCGTTACCATAGCAACGAACAATAACTCATTAGAAGTGTCAGTGCGAAGTTTGAGGTCAAAAAAGTAAACCAGAGTTACGCAATAAATTAAAGGAAAGAAGATGTCCACCGAAATTGTGAAAATCGAAAAATTGGAGTATCGAGCCATCATCAAGTACCTGTATTTAAAAGGGTCAAGAGGTAAGCAGATTTACGAAGATTTGTTTAATACCCTTGGTGATCAATGTCCTTCGTATGCGACCGTGAAAAATTGGACTGCAAGCTTCAAAAGAGGTGAATTGATGATAACCGACCGGGAAGGCCAGTTTCTGTGTCAGTCCCCTAAAATATCGATGCAGTTCATGACATGATTTTATCAGACTGTCGAATTGGGCTAAAACAGATATCTGAAGCACAGAATATTTCATACGAACGCGAATTGCTGCAAAATGGATCCCCAAATGTTTGAATGTTGACCAAAAGCGTGCAAGGGTAGAAGTATCGCGTTCGATCTGTGCTCGATTTGAAAACGATGTAGACTTCTTAAACGAAATTATTACTATGGATGACACTTGGGTACATTTCTACGATCCAGAAACAAAGCAACAATCGTTGGAATGGCGACACTCTGGTTCTCCAAGACCTAAGAAATTTCGTGTCCAAAAATCTGCTGAAAAAGTTCTTGCAGTTTTTTGGGATTGCCATGGAGTAATCATGATGAATTTTTTGAATAAGGGTAGAACAATAACCGGAGATAACTATTCGACATTACTGACCACTCTACGGGAAAAAATTGAAGAGAAAAGACGCGGACAGCTATCCAAAGGTGTTTTAATTTTGCGAGACAACGCACCTGCACACAAATCTCATGTTGCCATGCAAAAAATTCGTGATTTAGGGTTTGAATTACAAGAGCATCCCCCTTATTCAACAAATTTGATTTCATCCGACTATCATCTCTTTCCTCAACTGAAAAAAAATTTAAAAGGTCTTAAATTTTCTTCCAACGAGGAGGTTATAAAAGCTGTGGATTTCTGGTTTGCAGAGCAAGAGGAAACATTTTTTTGAAAGGTCTAGAGACGTTGCAGGTATCCAATTAATATGTTGAGTAATAAAATATTTTGACATTGAAATTTTGTCTGGTTCTATAGTAGGCTAAGAATTTTTCAATATATCCTCGTAAGTATCCTAATTTAAATTTTTTCAAACAAGTAAATATCGTTTTGAAAAAATATAATTTTAACTTTCTAATTTCTTCAAAGAAAAGCATTGATGTCGATCGCAATTCGTAGGTTGTTATCGTTCACAACTTCATCAGACTAAAGAAATTGGAATCGTACACAGGGACGTCTAAAATTGTGACGAGTAAAACTTATGCATTTTTTCCCCTTAATAAGGCTGAAAATTATGAATCTGCAAATGACGTGATTCGATTTCGAAATGAAGGCGTTCGATGCCGTGTTCTCAGGAATGGGAAACGCCAGGGTGATGGAATGCTGAATCGGCAGCATATTTTCGGGAGTAACTTGGGTAATTGGGGAATTATGGACTATTTGGCCAGGGAGTTTATTTTGGATTTAGCGGCAAGCGGTTCGAAGAAGCGGTTCGGATGAACGTTCATCTGAATTTATTCCGCCGTTATGTTTCTTTCTAATTCAGATAAATATTCCAATCGGCATTCGACCGATATTCTCATTCGCTATTACCTAGATATTCGTATAACTGACGATTCTCAAGCTTTTTTAGAAAATGGTAGCTTTTTAAAGATGTTTTGTTGATATTAATATTTACAGGGTGTTAGATGAATATTTTGAACAAATTCAGGATTTATCTGAGTTATTTGGAGTCATAAAGGACCTGTAGGCCTTTGCCCCAATGTGCTTCGTCTCAAGATACAGGACGTTACATGTTTTCTTATAAATAACAAATTCCTCAATATTTTCGATTGAGTGGACTCTTGCATCCTAGCTGGAGGCGGCCATTTTCAACAATTCTTGTAATTTGAAAAATTTCATAAATCGACTGCTCTACTCCAGTAGTTTTTGAATAAACAACGGTTTTCCATTTAAAATTGGTGCACTCTAGGGAAAAAATTGTTCTAGAATTATTATTGTTTCCTTCCAGAATTATTATGAACCGTAGTGTAGATTTTTGTTCTTTGAAGATATTTCAGTTCCTCAATTCCATCCCCTAGTGAGTTTCCTGCCAAAGGTTTTGAATAGTTAAAAGTACTCAGTTGCACATGCTAAACCTAACTATATTCCATTGTTACTTCGAGAAGATTTCCAATGTTAACTGTGCAAAATATATACTGAATTTTTTTTTAAAGCTGCAATGAATGCAGAATATACAGGGTGAGTAAAGATATTTTAACAGTAGGTTCTGGAGGTCAAAAGAAACACTTTTTCCTTTACCATTTCTTCCGAATAGGCTCGGTTTAAAAGATACAGGTAGTTGAAAAACCATTAAATGTTATTTTTTGTTCTCACAAACGGTTTTATCGAGTGAAATGAATTCATTCATTTGATGAATCTATTTCGAATGCAAAATATCACCCAGGTGTTCCAGTTTGCTCATTATGACCATTACCTACCATAAAAATACCAAACATTCAAAGAACCTAACTCTTGAAACTACGTCTATGTATAATGAATATTTGAACGTTTTGGGAAATAGAACTATTCTTCATATTTTCTCGTATAATGCGCCGTTTTCGAGTAATTTGATGATAGAAAATTAAAAAGTATCTGTGAAACTCGAAAAATTGGGTACTTTGGCTAAATGCAACTCTGTTTAAAAGATCCACAGATGTGTAGTATCATAGATTTAGCTTGCTATTCTGACGGTAATTTTGGTTTTCCAGGGGTGGCGCAGCTCATTATGAAAACTTAAAATAACTTTTTTTTATCAGGCCGAATCGGAAAAAATGGTGAAGGTAAGAAATGTTTCTTTTGGTCCTCAAGAATCTACTGTTAAAATATTTGTACGAGTCAAAGACTCACTCTGTATATAAATTAAGAAATTAAGAAACGTTCGAATAGGTCAATTCTTATTTCAAATTACGTAACTTTTCATATATAAGTGAGGAGTTTGTCATGCAATCTTTACGATGAGTGAATGATGGGTTGGGTTTTTTGTTTTTTTAATGGCGACTAGCTTTTTGGACCAAAAGTGGATAGACCCTTTGTTTCTGAGGATGATTTGATCATTGATGGATTTTTACAACTTTTTTTTTTATAAAGATGAAATGGTTAAACTTATGGATTTACTTCTTTCATATATTTTGAGATTAATGACATGGACTTTAGGAGTGATTGATTACACACATTAATTGGAGTTAATTGAAGGAAGGTGAAAAACTCATCAATCAATTAATTAATTTTGCGGATTTTGTGATTTTCATTTCTGATAATTCATCGATTAGAGGTCTACAAAAATGATGTTTTTGGTAACAAATCAATCACTCCTAGACTTCATTGTATTTGTATGACTCTAAAATATAGGGAATAAGTAAAGATTTTGATTCAATAATTTATTCCATATAATAGAAGAACGGTGATGCAAAAACCCATCAATAACCAAATAATCCGTAACAACAACTGCTCCATTCGCTTTTGGGACAAAATGTAGGGTAAACATATAAAAAACTTAATACCTATACTTCATTCAACTTTATTTTAGCAGTCGGTTGGCCATGGAAATTTGACACATTTCACTCTGTATAGTACGAAAATGTGGGGTTATGACGCTTGTCAAAACATTTTTGGGTTTTAAATCAACGCTATGTTGCCCGTTCTACGTAAAAGTTTCTGTTATTACGTATTTTATCACAATGTCGAATCTCTTCGGAAAATATGTGACGAACATAATTGAAGTTTATACAAACTGATTGAAGGCATACCAAATCCAGTTATTTGCATCGAAAATATAAGAGATTAGTATAATATCATAATATGCACTAGCTTGAGGAGAGTTAATGTTCGTTATCTTCTTTGGCTTACATCAGTTGTAGATTTCAAAAATATCAACTCAAAGATGAAATGCATATGATGCAGTGGTTGGGAATGGGTAGGTATTTCCTGGAGGAATTAACAGATAATTACAAGAATGTTAAATTCTTCAACAAAAATCATCTTGCATCAATATAAGTAAAAGGAGTTGAAGGAAGTTTCAAGTTAAGATGCAACTTCACCGTTGAACAGAAATTTCACATGAATAAACAGTAACAGGGCAACTTGCGTGTATTTGTGGCTATTCATCTTAATACATTGATGTAATTATAATATTTAGGTATTTATTAGTACCTTAAGACATTCACATTGTATAGGACAAGTCAAATGAAAAACAGAAAAATCCATTTTAGGGAACTCATTCTCCGATGACATTTATCGAAAATCCTGTAGTTAACTTTTCGCATTAATTCACTCAAACATAAAATTCTGCATGAAATGCCACCACTTTTTTGGGTCTCCCAATAGAAGAAAATTCTTTGTCATACTCTTCATTCACAATCTTTCTGATTGTGGAAATATTCAGCTGAAACATAAGTCGTTTAGATTCAGATGAAACATTATATAAATTCTCTTACCTTGAATATGTTCGATACCGTCTGACGTATTGAGGATTTTAGAATATAACTATTTGAATGAGCGGACCTGAATTCTAAATAGCACTTCCTGAAACCCTGTCTCTTTTTTCAATCACTTTCGGCATTTTCGTAATAAAAATTGATATTAGTTGTGGCAACGGCGTTATGACATTAACGACATTTCATGAGTGCCAACCTAACTTCGTTCTAGTTACAAAAACTTGAGAAAATTATTTCATGGCCAACCGACTGCTAAAATAAATTTGAATGAAGTATACTTATCTGCACTAAAATCCTCTTCGCTACATGACAATTAAACATAAAAAGTTGTGTCTATAATTTGAAATGAAAATTTCAACATTTTATTGCAAAAAAGTAAATACTAAAGATATGAATTTTGTGCGTTAGGTACTTTTTACTCACTCTTATAAAATATTTCCTAGTTAACTGAAAAACAGTTTCATTTCAGGTTTTAGCTACAAGGAGTTTCTTTACTTGAATAATATTAACTTTTCAGCATTAACTGAGCAAACTATAAAGTTGGAATATTCACGGACAAAAGTTTTTCCCTCCTTGAAATCGAAATATGGAATCAAAGGAATTTCTTCGACGAAATCTTTTCTGCCACTTATTTCAGTGACCCAATACGGTACCGAGAACATCTCATCAAAAATTCGAATTTATCGATGAAACTCATACAAGTATATCCAACGCAACTTCGGCGATAATTCCGATTTCTCTCCAAACTGGATGTTCCCATTCCAAATGGAGTTAAAGTCGATCCAAACTGAATATATTAAGGAGAAAAAGGGAAGTTACGCAGTTTCGTGGAGATCCGGGCCTTGAAAATAACGAATTCAGTAATGCGGTTCCCGAAGATTACTCATTAATCTTGCCCCTATTGCATGGAATTTTTTTTCTACCGAATGGGATGAAGTTGCTGCGTAACTTCAGAGCGAACTGGATAATGAAACGATTTTTTAACCGGTTTTCATCATGGACTATTCTGTTTTTCTTTCTGATTGTTGTTGAGTAACTTGACGTTTCAAGGAATAGACACAACTATGACTGAAAAACGAGTGTAAGTGGCTGGAGTGGTTTGCAACCCTTCAATTAACCATTTTTGCTTGAGGCAAAATTACCATATTTCCATGAAGTATCTATAGGTATACATCTTATACGAATATTATATGGATACCTGGAATCTTATATTAAAGTTCCTCATCACAAATACTTTATTTTTTCTTGTTTCATCGAGTAATAAAACAACAGAAATGAATCGGCTCAGAACTTAGAACATAGAATATCAGGAAGGAGCTTTTTCGAATAAACGTGACGGGAATTGTGCGACGGAAACGGTCATATTGGTCTTCTAAATTCTGATTTGAAAAGTGGCAGACTTGGAAGTCAAATGATTCTGTTATCTGTGGCCAAATGAACAAAGTGATGTTTTAACTTAATTTTGGTAATTTGAATTCTTGAAATTTGCTGGAAATAAGGATTTTGGATATTTTAGCGTGAATAATTCATAGGTAGGTGATTTTTTAAGCTGGTATCAATTATGAGTTTCTGAATTTCATGACATAACAAAGTTATCCCATGACAATAACCCTCCATGGGCGTAGGTGATGTTAAGTCATAGACCTTAATACCATTAAGTATATAGCCAAGCAGTGTTAGGCGGGGTGAATTTCCGCTTTGATTATCAATTTGAACGAGCGTGAAAAAGCTTCTGACTTTACGTCAGTGCTTTCCTAATTTTTTTGATTAATCAGAATCAACTGACTATTGAAGTTAGTTTTTTGGAAACTTCATTGTCCTACGCCACTGTTGAAACGGAAATATATGTCGGCCATATTTCCCCACTATTCCGGTCAAATTGAAATGAGCAATATGCTCCTTCCTGTAATTCTATATTCTAAGGCTCAGAAAGTTACAGGCAGTTGAAAAACCATAAAAATTGTAAGTTTTAGTTCTCACAAAGGATTTTATCGAATGAAATTAATTTCGGAATATCGTTTTTCCTTCATTTGATAAATCTTTTTCTAAAACAAGATATCTCCCACGTCTTCCAGTTTTCTCATTATGACCATTCATTCATTCATTGCTGCATCTCGTTACCAAGAATAAATCTACAGAAAGAGAATCGGTGCAATCAAACTTATAATTTCTTAGGGCTACTTGCGACTATGTGGCCTCCTGTGATTGAAGAGACCAAACGTGATCTACAGATCCTTCCACACTCTCGGCATGGATAGTTAACAACCAGATCTGGCCGCGGCTTCTTGAGTCTACATTATAGCTGTGGACCAAAGACCTCCACTGTGATCTGTCTAACGCTAATTGTTCCAAGTTATGGTTGGAATTAACTGATTTTAGGGATTAATGCAGTAAATCCTTGAATCGCTTATACTGGCCTCCTGGTTTTCGAGCTCCCTCTGTGAATTCGCCGTAGAGAGCTATTTTGGGGAGTCTTGTGTCCTGCATCCTCAGAATGTGGCCGCTCCATCTGAGTCGGGCCCTCTTTACTTGAGTCTCAATTGTTAAACAACTCGCACGCTGCAAGACTTCTGCATTTGAAACTTTGTGGAACCATCTAATGTGCATTATTTGTCTTAGATGACGTTGTTGCGTTTGTTCAAGCTGTTTAATGTGTCGCCTGTAGGGCGTCCAGCTTCTGCTTCCGTAAAAAAGCGTTGGGAGGCACTGCTTTGTAAACAGCTGTCTGGGTCTTCAGATTGAGGTCGTGATTTTGAAACACTGTGTCCTTTAGCTTCCAGAATGCCCGTGATGCTGAATTGATACGGTTGTGTATATCCTTTCCAGGTTAGCCCTAGTATTTATGAAGGTTCCCAAGTATTTGAACTGCTCGATTTGTTCTAGAGTTTCATTCTTCAGGCTGATATCGGTTTGAAGGTTTTCTGGCGGACTTACCAAAAAAGTACCAAAAATTCAAAAACCCAACTCTTGAAACTAAGTTGGAAGCTATGTAATGAATATTCGAATGCTTTGTATAATACGCCGTTTCCGAAATTTGATGTTCAAGAATTAAAAAGTTTCTGTGAAATTCGAAAAATTGGGTACTTTGGCTGAATACAACTCTGTTTGAAAGATGCACACATGTATAGCGTAACAGATTCAAATAGTTATTATCAATCTCATCTTTTTATCATGTCTAAATCGGAAAAAATGTTAAGGAATAAGTGTTTCTTTTGACTTCAAAAGTCTACTGTTGAAATATTTATACGAGTCAAAGAGTCACCCTGCCTAGGCTTCAGGTTTGTAAGATCATCGCAACAACCCTTGGTATAAAATAGCTATTAAGGATTTTCAAATTTAATACGGACAACTTATCTTAAACTTTTGATATCTTTCTGTTACAGAATATCCCGAAGAAAATTTTCGGAACATTTCTATTGAAAAACGCGCCCCACAAATTCCGATTACGGCGAAATGTGAATTTCTTCGGAACAGTCCTCGAGAAAAACCCCCGAAAACATAAATCAGAATCTGAAAGGAAATCCCAGCATTCATCCACATACGCTTCAAAACTTCACAGAAACAATTTCAAGATCTGAAGAATGATTGAGAGCAATTCCCTCGCAAACTCAACTGTTCCATATTTACGATCGCGCGACCCCCCTCGCCCGCACATAAAACCGTGGGTAAAACTTCTGGGAGTTTTTTTTCTTGTTCACATATTTCATCCGGAATACGTTCTTCGACGAAAGCCGAATATGAGCATTAATTTTTACTAATATTAGAATGTCACTGGTTTTTGAACGGCGCCAGCTGGTTCGGAAATTGTGACAAATTGCACTGGGCAGCAGCTTGTTCGGCCAACTTTTCTCTCGGCGACGGACATTCAAAACCGCAAGCTGGAACTTCTGGGGGCGTTTTGTCGCCACCTCGTTCTCTATTCGCCGGCATAGAAGTTTCCGATATTGGAACAATGTGAGGGATACTTTCGTCGCTTCGATTCGGTTCGATTAGAATCGGATTAGAAAGTTTACCCTTCCTGTGATTATTCACCCAAATTAGGCTCAAACAATTCCGGCAAAATCTATCGGAACATTCATTTAATTAGCTATGTATAGGAATAATAGGTGGGCAGCCCAAGAGTGAAACTCGGGATTTACTCGAGCGTGTAAGATTAATAAAAGGGGAGAGACCTTGGTCCCTGTAGTTGTACCAAAAATAGATCTGTGTATAGGAGGAATTCTCTAGGAAAGCCTGTCAGAATACTCAGAATATTGAAAAAAAAAACCATCATTGTACATACTCGAGCGTACATTCACGATATTCCGAAGAATCCAAGAACCATGCCCAGAAGTAATAGAACGAGTTCTACAAGAAACGATTAACGAAACAAATGACTGGTGCATAAAGTGGAAAATCAAGCTCAATGGACAAAAGAGCCAAGCAATATTACTACAGAAGAGAAGACTGCGACCTACAACGAATCTAGAAGTTGACGGCGAAGAAATCGGCTGGAAAAATGAAGCCAAATATTTAGGAATAACGCTTGACAAAGGACTTACTTGGAAAAGTCATATCAAACAAGCAATCGACAAAACGAAAGCAGCGATGAATAGACTCTACCCTTTAATAGGAAGAAGAAGCCACATGTCGAAAGAGACAAAATTGAAGATAATCAAAGCCGTTGCTAGGCCTCAACTGACTTATGGATCAGTTGCCTGGGGCTTCGCGGCAAAGAGCCACATCAAAAGAATTCAGGCCACTGAAAACAAGCTGCTACGATGTGCAATAGATGCACCTTGGTTTGTCAGGACCTAAAATGGGAAACCATAACGGAATTCATGAACAGGAAAGCAGAGAAATTATTCGAAACAGCGAAAAACCATCCGAATCAAGAACTCAGGAGACTAGTGGACTACGACCCAGAGGAAGACAAGAGGAGAATGCGAATTTACCGAAGGAGACCAAGAGATCAATTGAAAAGAGATTAAAATAACAACAGAAATTCATTGAAAAATTCAATAAAGTGTTAATCCAATAGAGGATAAATACATAAATCCCAGCACGATAGTGTGTGAAAAGAAAACCGACTAAGAGAGGAACGGTTTATAGGCAAATGCCCGGAACCAAAATTCAAGAAGCAGTTAAAGGTTTTTAGTGGGTCTCGAGCTCAGAAGAGTGAGAAACCCCACTCTTGTTTCCCCTCAGAAGAGGGTAGTTCGTCTGATTTGCAGATTTTCCCCCTGCTACACCAAATAAAAAAATTTATTATTCTAGAATAACGGAAATAATTCAATCTAAAAGTTTCAGCAAGCCGAAACAATAAAAATTGGCCATAGAGGTCACCAAAAACAGTGTTTTTGAATTTTCTCCTTTCCTGAGCTCCAAATTGTTTTCGGATTCTTTATAAAAGTTGTAGAGCATAACATTTCCTACAAATTTTGTCCGAAGCAATTTTTTCTACGTTTGAACGTTTTTGGGATATATGGCGATGAATGTTCATTAGACTGGGTTTCTACATTGACCTCCGCCTTTCGCATGTGTGGCTAAGCTCCTCGCCCTTATCACCCTCTAGCTCGAAAACGGTTAAGGGTATGAAAAATTGCTTCAGTCAAAAGTTGTATAGAATTTTATTATCTATCACTTTCATAATGAATACAGAAAAGAGTGGTACAGGAAGGGAGATATTTAAAAAAAATGCATTGTTATCATCTTCAAACCGTCAGATTTAGAAAACCCCCTTAGATTGATGGGTTAACTTGTCTGAAACACCGAAATTAACCGTCTCTATGAAAATCTGACACGCTCGAGTATGTACAGGGTTGGCAAAATTGGTGATACCTGAATTACAACTTTTTCAACCCAACGAGACAGAGAAAAATGCATGGCGATTTATAGGTCAAAATTAAAATATCAACTTTGTCCATAATCTCCTTTTCTGTTTAAGCTAGGATGTTGAAATGAAAACATTATAGAAATACTTTTTTGATAGCAATCCAGTGGCGTATTATGATTCTTTCCCACAGGTATATTTGCTGAGCTATAACATAAAGATGTATTTTTTCTTATGAAAACAGTACTTTAAAATGACTTAAAAAGACTGAGGGTGATGAATAATATATTTCTGAAACGGTAAAAAAAAATGGCGTTTCTTTCTGAGTCATTTTAAACTACTGTTTTCATTAAAAAAAATACAACTTTATGTTATAGCTGAACAATGAAACCTGTAGGGAAAAATCATAGTATGCCACTGAATTTCTATCAAAAAAGTGTCTGTATTGTGTCTTCATTTCCACATCCTAGCATAAACAGAAGCGGAGATAACGACCAAAGTTGAAATCGCCCAAATTTCAATTTTGGCCTATAACTCAAAAACAAAAGAAGATAGAGGAATGCTGTTGATGGCATTATTAGTTTCTCGAAAAAAGACGACATGAATGGTACATTCATTTTTCTCTATCTCGTTGGGTTAAAAAGTTGTAGTTCAAGTATCACCAATTTTGCCCACCCTGTACAAGAAAAGATATTTGTTTTCGTTCACTTTAAAAATGAAATTACAGGAAAATGGAGGAATGGTAACGCCTTTGCAGGGAGGCAATGAATACAATATAAGAATTGATTTAGATTAATTAGAATAATTAGGGTCTATCAATTCCAAGCGTTTTTCAATCGAAGAAGGAGCTTTGTTGCTCTGACGAGGTCAAATGGGACCGAAACCATGGTCAGCATCTGCTCTTCTTCGGTGGAACGTTCTCCATTTAGTTGTCTTGACGATGGCAAATTGGCTAGTTCAATTCAGATCGTAACACTTGTTTATATTCATATCGGCGGGTGCTATGTATCTGAATTAATTCTTATATCACAGGAAATGTCATTAATTATATGCTCTGCCGATGTTTGGTGATCACAAAAGCTGATTATCAAAGTTGTAACTGCTAGGTGAATTCATCATAAAACGGAGTGTGGAATTTTCCACTTTTTTGATTTTTACCCATTAGCAGTTACTTCAATAGCACAGTGTAGAATCTAATCTCGATTGGGAAAAGATGACATGGATCAAATGGATTTTATCGATCTTCCACAATCTCGACATTGCGTCATTGAATATACTGACACCTAAGGAATCAACAACATTATTGTGTTCCTCATCATCCGTGAAATTGGGCATTGAAATTGGAAACTATAATTAGTCCTGGACAACACATGTCTGGCAAAGCTAGGAATAATACTCAAATTGAACAGACCCAACACTAGGTGCAAATTAAAATGCACAAGAATAATTACTGGCATAAAATCATTCAAAGTTCAAAAAAGACAATGATCTTGCATAAAACTCACAAAGTGAGGATCAGGGGTAACGCTTATTCTGAAAGCAACGAATTTGAATTTCGAGGATCCTGTTGTGAGCCCAGAAAAAATGTATCACTCTTTGTAAATCAGCCCAAGTAATAGAATATTTCAGGTTAGGCCCTACGAGTGAAATGAAGATATAATATAAAATATATTCCTCATAATATGACATATGTTTATCCTTCACCACATAACTCCAATGAAAAATATGCTAATGTGATTTGGAATTCAATTCTGGAAATGGTTGTGATTTGGATTAATCCATTTTCACTTTGAATCAGAAACACAGCATTCTCCTACAACCTCTAAATCCATCTGTCAATGAACAATTCCTGAAAAAAAATTTGCTGAAGAAGAAGACAGGTAATTCTGAAATATCATCACATAACGGATAAATGAGGACAGTAAGTAGTTAAGTCCTTATCTGTACATGATTTATTATTTCATTGTGTATTTGAAGTAATTGGTGGATGTTGTTTTGGGATTCTTTCCTGTTGATGTCCCTGAGTTTGAATAAATAAATAAATAAATAAACTTGCAATACCAACTCTTGCTGAATAATGAATTGAAAAATAAAAAAGTATTTCTCTTTCCTATTCTGCGTTGGTTGCAGCAGATCCAGCAGATCAACTTACTCTTGGAAGACCGCTCTGGTTATGACTCTGAAGAGAAATTTTTTCCTATAAAATAACTCTATGTACCTACTCTATTATTCAACGACAACATTGGACACTCATTAAAACGAAACAATAATAAAAATGAAGAATTCCTAAGCAATAATGAAGTAGAGAATGAACTTATTTTTAATGACCTTCACTGTACTACACATAAGTATGGCATATAAATCATATAATGATGTTGGGAATGCAAAACTGATCTTTCTAGTTATTTCGTTTAACTCTTACTCTTATTTTCCCAACAGAGATGTGAACATTTGAGCTGCTCATATAATAATCATTTTTATCTTGAAAATCTCCAGGTAAAGATGAATAATGAATACCTTGTCCTGAAGAAAAATGCGAGCACTGACAATAAAGGAATAGGGCTGACCAAACCTATCAACTCTGCAATAATTATTTTCTCCCGATGCATATTTTTTACGAAATGAATAAGGCATCGTAGAAAACCAAAATATTTTCGATTGTTTCAATATTCGAATTTTTTTCTCAATGCTCTTCCCCTCATCTCAGTGTGCAAAAAGTGACAAACATTATTGCTTTCACTAGGCAGTGACGCACCCAAGAAGATATTATGGCTGCATGCTCAAAGAAAGTAGTAACCTAGGCGTTTTTCAAGTTCTTAGCAAGGTACAGTAGCTGTACAAAGCTGGGGTGCGCCAATGTTACCAGGAGTTATTTTCTGAAACTCTAGTTAGTTATGTGTTCAGAACTCCTGAAGAAATAACTCTTTGTTATACATAGAACATCATTAGAAAATTATTCTCAACTTTTTATTTTCAATGTGAATTCGGCAAAAATTTCTCATTGCTTCAGGCGCGTGACGCGAATGATGAATAGAATTTCAGCACGGATAGAACGAGGTCAGGATATTCCTATTTGAAGAAGAATATCGTATGAATTTAATTTCAAGATAATGAAAGTTGGGAATGTCATCCCTCCCATCCAATAACTGCTTGTCCTTTAGGTGTCAAATAAAGTCGAATAAGATTCAGAAATTTCATATCTGCCAGACTCGTTCCAAACGTTCTGAAAGGAAAAAATAGATCAGATTTGGGCATGTTGTGGCGAAACTTCATTCATTTTGAGTGGCCATAACCTAATAATATGAGGGATCGATAGCGCCCTACTTGCCTTGCATAGAAATGTTCCAGTTCAGGATACACAGAATGCCGGAAAGCGCATTTTGATGTTCCTAGAGCAACGGCACTATTATTCTTTCTGAAAATCAAGGGGAAATGTTCGTTCTTATCTGCGAGACGTTTCTTTTTCTCGGTGGGACTTTTCATGAAGAAATTTCTGGTTGGAAACGTGTTTTAATGTGCGGATCTGGGTCATTGTGTAACCCCTTCATTAAGGACTGGAACTCCCGATTTGAAAGGCGAATTTACTCCAGTCGTGTCTCCGTTGTATATTCGTTATTCCTCTACCTGTAATTGCTCTGTTTCTTTGATGATTTCTATGGAAATTGAATATTCAGTTAAGTCTGCCGCTTCTACAGCAATGCATTCAAAAATGTGCAAAAATAAATTAGAATTTTATTACTTTTTCATTGAATGAAGCTTGAGAGTTCATATAAACTATAATAGAATAATCAACATATGAGTACCATACACAAAAATACATATCCAAACATCAAGTGATTAGAACAAAAGAGAAGAAATGTCAATATATTATAACAACAAGAATAACATTCACACGCGGAGGCTCAAACTGGACAATCAATTTTTAGAAGCGTTCACAATTGGGGAAGGTAAAGACACCGTTCTTAATTTGGGATTGTCTCTGAGAGATTTCAAATCCTCGTTCACTATCTGATAAGAATGCCCACGAAGTCCTTCAGGATTCAATTTAAGAAGACAGCTGACAGTAACTTATAAGAAACTGTGAAAAATTAGGTACGTCTAATTATGTCTGCAAATGTGAACCTATTATACGCTAATATATTGCATCTGCCGAAAGCCTGCTGTATTCAGAGATCTTTCAGCTTTATTTACTGTGGAGTGAATATGGTTGGACCAGCTCAGATTCTCAGTAATGATCACACCGAGGTCACAATGGCTATTATGGGGACAACTGTCCCAAAAGTAAAGATGAGGATTGTGAGCACCCAAGTGCAAAACAATTACACACTTGTCCCAATTCAGGGGCAACTAACAATCACTACAGCAAAGAACAATATGATTATGACCTTCGGTAAACCAGTTATGTATAGGAGGAAGAGAAGCAGCCCCAATACAGACTCCTGAGGAACCTCACTCTGAACATGCCTTGACGATGAGAAGAGGGCTTTGTCAACAGGAACTAGAAAAGTTGTATGAGTGAGAAATGACCCCAAAATATATGGCTTCGATTTGAAGAGCTCGTGGATTGGAGCTATTTGGAACAGTTTATCGAACCAGCATATTCAGCTCTCGGTAACCACTAAATTCAACTTGCTTTTCCTTTGGTTCAGGGCATCTGGCTATAAACCGGTAGATCTTGATTAGTCTAGTTCTTCTTGCGCCCTATGGTGCTGCAGTTTTGTGTTCTGTGTGTTTCCCTACTCCTTTCAATCTCTCCTCAATTGATCTCTGTGTCTACTTTTGTTAATTCTCAATCTTCCTTTATCTTACCTTAAGGTCATCAAGTGTTTTATTGTTTCTATGATTTTTGGCTGTCGAATTGCTATTTAAGTGTCGTCAGTGTTGAATGTCAGCATAGTTCTTGGATTTTTTGGTATGCCTTCAATATACATATGTTGTACAGATTTAACCCAGTGACTTGCGATTGGGATAGTTCGATATCCCAATTTATCCCCAGAACAATATTCAATCAACCCAAAAATGTATTTCACTGCAATCGAATCCAATATCATCCGACTCAGTTATTTTGTACGTCAATCAATCATAAAATTTTTGATTCACGTGAAATGTGGAACTCATTTGGGTGATTTATTCATGCTTTGTTTCCACGAAAAGGCTTTTCATTGTTCAATGGGTCGAAATTGCTTGATGCGTATAAAATATCACGTTGAACATATTGCAGATGAACAGATTATAATGAATGTAATGGTGTCGAGTTAGTTGTTATCGATGAATTGAATAAAACATGTTTTGCTGCTGACAACTAGATTGAAATGGCATATAGATGAATTTGCATCAGTTGTATACATAGACTCCAGAGCTACCGAAGAGGTATCATGCATACAGTCTAGTATACTGTGATCTAAAGGCTCATCAAGCTCACTATCTCACTATCGCTCACTATCACTATCTCGAGAGTTTCATCTCAAAAGCAAACACATAACATTTTTCATTGGTTCATTGACACCTCAATAATGATGATGTCTGAATTTTTTTTGTTTGGTAGGCATAGTACTTTGTTGTTCCTAAGTTTAATAAATAATGTTTTCCAATACATATCAAATTGATTAACCTTCGTAAAAACCATTTAGAAATAGGTACGCTTAAAATATCTTTTTTATGAGTAAAAAATGAAAGGAAAGTTAGGTTAGGTGCGATCTAAGGGAGAGCCTGCACCAAAGTAGCGTAATACTGAGATGGCACATACCTGACAAAGGCGATGCAAAATAATAACTGAAACTTCACTCAGATGTGCCATATCTGAAAATTATGAATCGCCTTTATCATGTATGTGCCATGTCAGTGCTACGCTACTTTGGTGGGCGCTCCCCCTTAGACATTAGACATATTTAAGTAGAGCAAACCTGTCGCCGAAAATGGCGATTAAAGATCAAGAACCACAAATGTATACATCTTTCGCAGAATGAATAAAATACTTCCTCAAGATGTGTAGAACAGATCGTCTTTTATTTGATGAAAATTTAAATTAAATGTTGAAAATATATTTGTTTGAAGAGGTTATCGTTACTACATAGGGCTCCTATGATCACGTTCATCATCAGAGTGCAAAAATTAATAACTTCCACTAGAATGAGTTATTTAACAATATTTTCCTCAAGAGGTTGAAGGTGAACTCTCGTATAGTGTTTGAAATCTCATGCTATAATGAAAATCTGGTACCTAATTCATTTTATAGTTTGATTTGAATCTTCATCAAGTATCGGCCATATCAATATATAAAAAAACTCAAAGTGTCCTCCTGAAATCCAAAATTCAGAATAGTGCACAATTCATTGCCCATTCATTTTTCGATCACTACTAGGATATTTCTCAATGACAAATGTACAAAAATGCCCGAAGAAAATTACAAAGACATGCAATCACTGTTCTAGAGAAAACAACCATATGAACCTAAATACCATACTTTCAAAAGACCCGAGTCATTCATATATTGTATAGAACGAGAGCTATGATTGCATGTCTTCGTCTTCTTTCCAAGGTATTTTTCAATGTTTTTCACTGAAGAATATGCTACTATAGATGGAGACATGTATGAATTTAACTTCTATAAATTATGCACAATTTCAAATTTGTGGAGAAGCAGTAGACATTTTTATAGTTTTGTTAGGAGACTCATTACAGTCATTACATCACGTGTATAGTTCTCATTATTTCATTGTTATCTCATTATCAAATAATTTCAGGCCCAGTTAGTTAGTAATTGGAAGTAGATCAAAATATGAATAGTTTTTCGATCCAAGTTAGTATCGATATCTAAGAATAACTAAACTGCCTGAAAAAAGGAAATTCAAGTGGTACTATACATGTGAAATTTCTGTTTTCATTGATTGCGTCAGGATAGGTGAAATTTTCATTGTTGTTATGTCGAAATTGAATGTAGTTATTATTGATTTTGAGATACACTCCAACGAATATTGCTTTATGAACCCATGTGATTTTTAATTAGCATATGTGTAACGTTCAATGAATTAATTAATGAAAATTTCTCAAAGAATAGAAATCGCTTACAATGAAATATTGATAATGAAATGAATACCCAAGAGATTTTTCAGTTCCTTCATATGTTAATTAGAACTCCATAGGAAAATATAACTGCCTTATTATACAGCATTCAACAGTTTTCATCATTCTATTCTACAAAATTGTCTTTTGTGAGCTTTTAGAATACTTGCTTGCGTCATATTATTAGGTACTGCTCCCCTGTACACGACAGAATCATATAAAACCCATTTGACACTTTATCGACTTGAAATTCGTTTTGTGTCGCATCCGAATGTTCAAATTCTCGAATTTTCACCATATTATAAAATTATATGACCCAACTTATAGAAATTCAGAACTCTTCTCTGTTATAGGGAAAATATGACTACGACATCGAATTCGATGCTTGTTTTCAATTGGGATCCATGAAAAATATGCGACTTTTCAACTAAGTTCGGCGTCTACGTTGAGGAAGGAAAATGAAAACGCTCTTTCCATACGTTTACTCGCGAAAGTTGGATGGTGTTTGGAATTCATTACGTCACTTCTGGGGAAGAAAAAGTTCGCGAAATTTCCCAGTCCAATTTTGGCGCCCAGAGTTCGTTATACACCTCCAACTCTGGAGGTGGATTTCATGAAATCAGTGAACGAGAATGGTGTGTCATTCCATGTATTTATAGATCACGATTAATTCGAATTTTAGTGTCGACAATCTTCGAAATTTAGAATTTCGATTCGTTTCATATTGATCATGGAATTATGGCCTATCAATAATTTAGCCCTATCAATAATTCAGCCCAGGGTCAAAACAGTTGAGTATAGAATTTGAGGAAATCATGATGTAATCAGATGTAATATGCATAAAATAGAATGCGATTATATGATATGGTTTATTAAACTTTCTGGCTGAATTTTGGCTCGGATATTATAATGTGCATGTGTATTTAATCCATGCAGTCATTTCTTCAGCAGTATGATTTAGGACATAAAATAATTTTAATATAGGTACCATTGTTCAATGCAACGGTCATTTTTATATTAGTAAATATTCAACCTGCAAAAATAGTTAATTCTCATGTTGATCAGTGTGTTTTGTCATATAGTTTCATTAAACCAAATAGGAGTCCGGGAAACTTACTCAGGTAGGAGACTAGAACCATCTCAAATATTTCAACACATTTTGAATAGACTTAAAGGGAGTGCGGGAGACTTGACCCATGTCGGTCGGAAGACATAATCAGTGGTCCAAGTTTCCTGCACTGAGCTTAGATAATAGTTTTCTTCAATGAAAGAAAATTGAACAATAGAAATAAATATAAAGAAATATACAAGGGTTCAAAAATGGAAAAATAAGCTCGGAAATAAGTGAGAGTGACTATGAAATAGAAAATATGTATTTCATACGCTGATACATCTGATGTTGAAAACCTTGACATAGATAACACGGGTCAACACCATATTTGACTTTGACTGCAAAGCATAAAATTTCGATAGTTTAGAATTAGACGAAAAAAAAATATATGGCATGAAAAAGTTTGCTTCTGTGTTAAGGGGACTGATTCAACGATATCATTTTCAATAACTACAAGCAACATGTGGAGCCCATGGCTTGCCTTGATTCCAAACAGGATTGTCACGAATTATAATAAATTGACCACGTATAAAACAAAATGCATCAGCATCGTATTTACACTTTCTTGACTACATTTGAAGTTTGTCTGGGCTTGTAAACAACACCTTATCGTTGTTTATGACTCGAGTGCCCACTAGCGGCACTTTATAAGGGTGAACACCCCACTCTCATCGCGCGGTTTTTGAATTATTAAAAATTATTGAATTATTAAAAAAAATAAAGAATGAGTATTTATACTATAACTATCACAAATGCAAACTTTATACCAAAAAAAGGTATTTTCTTTTCGTTTTTGTGCATAATTAACCGGAAAATCCTAGTATAAACGTTAGGACAAAGAACGAAAATTTTTTTGTAGAGTCGTGTAATCGTTAGTCATTGGAAATTGTTTTCTTTCAATGTTTTTGCTGATAAGAAAACTTACGGTCAAGTCTCCCTCGCCTTCTGTTCAACTCTCCCTTGGGTTAGGCAGGGGTACCCAACCATTTCGATAGTCACCTTTCGAGTGGATTATCTCTCAATAACAATAACCGTAGATAAAAATGTGATACATATTCTGGAAGAGCAACTCTTCTAGTAATACCTTAAGCTGAAAATTTTATGGAGCTCGATGCAGCCGTTCGGTCTTGACGATTATTCAATTGATTCCATCTTTTTGGAAATTTTTACGTATAATCACAATTGAAATTTGCAAATAAAAGCTCGAAGGTTATCTTCAATTTCTCAAATTTTTCAGCAAGTTTGTATTGAGTGTACTACTGATTCTATTCACTAACGCTATCTATTAAACAGTTTGGTCTGAGAGCAGCTGTTAAATCTTAAATAAAAAACTTTAAATCATTCGCGGACTTCGATTTAAGTTCCATGTTCTAAGTTCGCGGACCATATTTGGGCTTCTGCGGACCACTAGTTGGGAACCACTGGGTTAGGGAGACATCAGTTAATTTTTGGGTCTTAAAAAAGAATTGCTGTACTCAAAATGTTCATCTCACCATCACTCTACTATTATATTATCTATCGTTACCTATTCGGGCATGATATCTTCACGTGAAAAAATGAGTTTATACCATTTATAGATCTAACTCATAGACATATAGACATGGACTGTGCCTATCCTTTCTATCTATGCATGAAATACGGCCAAAAAAAGTGACAGAGAGAAACGCACGTCGGGAATGCAGTTGTCTCTTTCTAGAATATTGATTGGTCCATACTCACCTCTATGTGAATAAAAAAGAGAAGGTAAATGCCCGACCATCATTTCTCTCTTTCTATAAAAAAAGCCAATTTCATGCTGACATTGCTCAGTCCATGTCTCTATGTCTATGATCTAACTTAAGTGGCTTCAGATTTAAAAGGGGTTCAACTCCCCATACTTTCAATTCAGGTGATTTCGAAACGCGTATAACATTTCTCTGGTTCAATCTATTCATCTCGATATCCTCAGTCTGTGAAGGTGAATTGATAAAGCAATTAAACAAAACAATAAAAGAAGTGAAACAGTATAAGAAAGCCGTATTGGTACTCACACGGATGCCGTATGTTGGTCACGTGATCTCCATCTCCAAATTATATTTTTTTAGTCGAAAATACTATCTACTGGTAAATTTTGAAATGCGCATACAAACAGAGTAGGTAGAGGAGACCAAGGTACTTCTCAGCAACCTATCTAACTTTCCTTATTACCAGTTCTCTGCTGAAGCATTCTGCTTAGTGCTTGTGAAAGCACTTGAAATCATTTTGCTCTTCTAAGCAATGCGCCTCCGATCACTTTTAGAAACTAGTGCTTAGTAATTCTAGCACTTTATCGAAAGGCTGAGTGCTTAGTGATTTCTAGACCTACTAAAGTGCTCGTGAGTACCTCTGGGGATTACCAAGCACTAAGCCCTTCGGAAATCTCATTTTAATTCTCATTAATATCACGCTATATTATATTGAATCAGTTGGTATCAAATGAGAATTGGCTTTCGAGTGAAGCCGTCCCAACCTTAAGCTACATATGAAAGACTTCAAGGTGCTTCGTATGGCTTAACTCAGTTTATTACGAACAGCTCGTTGCACATTATCTTGGCAGAATGTTCGAATTAGTTGGACGTCGTCTGCATATCTATACAACATTAAATCTTCATGCAGCACCTCATCCAGTTCCTTCCAAGTTTGTGGTTGTCAATTTTCCTCGATATGAAGCCTGTGTCTCCCATAATATAAATTGACTAGTTATAAATTCAATATATAAGTATCAATATTCTATCAATAGCTATATTCAGGTTGAAAACGATTCTTATATCCAACCTTCCTACCATAAACAAGAAAGAAGGGAAGGAAAATGTATAAAACACATGATACTGAGATTGAAAAGGAAACAAAATATATGTGTCCACATTTTTTCTCAGACATCTGAGTTGAATAACTTGAATTTTTATAAGTCCGCTCACTATTTTCCATAGGAAAGGAAGTATGTAGTGTAGTTCACCGACAAGGCCTATTAGACGTTTATGGAGAATTAATTTGGCTCGTAATAAATTTTCTTCCTAAAATATTTCCAGACCTCTGCAATTTCCGGCCATACCAAAAATAGCCTTCTTCTTGATTATTTCAAACAGCACACACAGTATATCTTCGCATCGTAAGATAGATAGTATGTTTGATGGAAATTTCAACTGTATACATAATTTCGGTGAATGAGTTATTGGGATCTTAAGCCCGTTTGCAACAGCCGAGAATTCTCTAGAAAATTTACTCGAGATTTCATGCGCCGTGAATTATGTACCGTTACATACGCACTTTCGGTAGAATTCTCTGTTGAGTTGCGTACTAAATAATCTCTGCCGTTTTCTTGCGAGAATTTTGTAGAGAATTCTCCAGAGAATTCTCGGCTGTTGCAAACGGGCTTTAGGAAGGAAATGGTAAAAACGGTCACAACACTCTTTTGTTTACTTCTTCTGGAGAGGGTTTTCTAAAAATATTAAATGTTTTTTTTTGCTTTCACTCTGCAGTAGCAGAACAAAATACTGTTTGCTCTTCGGATGTAAAACGTTCTAGAAAAAATTCCAAATTAGAAAAACTGAATTAATCGAAATTCGCTATTTTCAAACTACAACCCTCCAAAACTTGGAATAAGGGAAAAGCCATTTCGAACTAATTGATAAGTCTGTGACCAGAAGAAATCTGAAATTCTATGTTCCAATGAACGATTTTGACATTCCATGAATTATTTGTTGGGATTGTAGAGAATCCATCAACAATTCACGAAATTTAAATATTACCTCTATTTATCCGAACATCAAATTTTGTTTTTTTCCTGGAGTTTGTGAAAGTGACAGACAAATCAAGCAGTTCGAAATGGCTATTTTCCTTTTTTTTTCCTGATAACTCTGAAAGTTTTCATTTTAACCCCCTGCTTCTCTTGTTTCTGGTAGAATCGACTTAAGTGATAGAAAATTGAGGTTGTAATTTGAAATTTTATGAGTTCGATTTGTCCAACTTGATGATTTTCTCATTAACCCCCTGTACATTTCCGGTTCAAATAGCAAACTGTGTCATTGTGCTATAGAATGAAAAAATTGAAAATAGTAAGAAAAATTTGAAAGAATCTCCCCACCAGGAATATTCTAAAAAAGTTGTCCTGCCGTTTCCATCATAACTCATGAATTGTTGAGTTTTTACCTGGCATGGCATAGGTACTCTTGGAATTGCCATCAAATCAACTATCTAACTGGGTGGCTTTTTGAAATACGAAAGTAGTAAGCTTTTTCCGCTAAAACCGGAAATTGCAGAGATCTGAAAATAGTTTAGGGAGGATGTTCATTGTCAAAAACCCGAACAAGAAAATTTTCGGGAAAAAATTTTATTAGTTTTCCATGAATGTCTGAAAGGTCATTGATGCATCCAGTATAAAGGACTCGATGAAATATTGAATCACGAACAATCCCTGTCCAAATATTGACTTTCGCTTGATATTTTACAAAATATCGAATTACTATTTAGTGTGGCCTTCTCTCTCCAAATATGGGTTACAATAACAATAACAATGTCGTTACAATAACGACAATTTTCATATTAGACCTCACCATTCAACGAAAACATTGATTCGTCAGAAAACATTTGTATCTGGATTATTATCGGAGAGTTCCTGGGAGGATTGTTATTTTTTAAGGATGAAATCTCTGTTTTAAGAATTCTGTTCACTGAGTACTGGCTAAATTCTAATTCTCTTGCTATCTGCCTAGAGGTAACATGAGGATTTTCTTGAGCAGACAGAAGTACCTACATTCATTTTTATATCTTGAGTGAGTTCACCCTCACGATGGTTAGGTATTTGTTTTAATCACAATGACCATTGTTTCACCACTGTCTTTCGATCTTGCTTTGCGACATGGGCGGTAATCAGCAGACAGGAGGCTTCTCTCTTGTCAAATAGAGAACTTCATTTTGTGTTCTTATACTTCTTATCCTATAGCCATAGCTAATCATTATGGAAATCTTAATATTGTGAGTTCAAGTGAAGTTCTAATTTTTTTCTGAAAAATTATTACTGCTCACAAAACGAAAAACTAACTAAATTCATCCTTGCTCATCTTTGCTCTGCTTATTAGTTATTTTGACAAATCTAGTGCAATATAAAATAATAATCGACCTGTCCGAACATATTCAGAACAAAAAACTGTTTTTGATTGTTAAGCATTGTATTTATTATTTACAAGAAGGTTTTATCTTGACCGTTTATATTTGCAAGGGGATGAATCCATTCGATCTAGGAAGTCGAGGGTGTTCGTTGAGAATTATTACCCTTCCCATTATATATATGAGTACGAAGAGCAGAACGTTCGTGGCTTGCTTGTCGTGAGAGGAATTCTTGAATTATTTATAAGTTTTGTGCGGCGTGATGTGTTTAAGTGGCTGTCGAATTACATCCCAAGGCGATGTTTTATCCGATATTGATCGTAATTGGAACTTGGGGTTTGCAGAGAATGACAAAACGATGGCAGCCAACTTACTCCCATCAAACCGGTCCCACAGGAGGTAAAGGGAGAAAGTTTGGATTTCATGGGGTGTTCAACGATTGGTATGTAGATATTAATCGAGAAATCATGGAAATGCTAATTGGTGTGGAGTTTTTGAGTACCCTATATACAGGTGAGTCTTTGTGTCGTACAAATATTTTAACAGTAGGTTCTTGAGGTCGAAAGAAACGCTTTTTTCCTTAACCATTTCTTTTGAATCGGCTCGTTTTGAAAAATACAGGGTGCTGAATATCCATAAACAAACGGTTGTATCGAATGAAATGAATTTTGGATTATAGTTTTTAATTTATTTGATTAATCTTTTTTTCACAAGATTATCACCCACGCCTCCCAGTTTTCTCATTATGACCATTACGTTCCATAAAAATACCAAAAATTCGAAGAACCTAACCCTTGAAACTAAGTTGGAAGCTATTTAATGAATATTAGAATATTTTGTAAAATAATATTATTCTCTATATTTTATCGTATAATGCGCTGTTTTCGGGTTATTTGATGTTCAAATAAAAAAATATCGGTGAAATTCGAAAAATTGGGCCTACTTTGACCGAATGCAAAGAAAGATTCACAGATGTGTAATAATGTCACAGATTTTGCTAGTGTATGTGAAGGCAATTTTGTTTATCCAGGAGTGGCACAGCTCGTTATGATAACTTGAAATGGCTATATCTTTTTATCAGGGCCGAATCGGAAGAAATGGTATAGCGAAAAGTGTTTCTTTTGACCTCAATAATCTATACTGTTAAAATGTTTCTACGAGTCAAAGACTCACTAAGACTCGCTCTGTATAGCCGTTTCTTACGCTGTGAAACGATTCGTGTATTAAAAGAACAAGTTTATAGTTTATACGGTTTTTTTTTGTAACTGATTACACCATACAGTGTATATCTTAGAACATAAATACATGGAATGGACATTGATTTATAGATTAGGAATACACACAGGTGATTTTCACACCCAAAAAGGTGTGACGTGCTATGAATGTATTTGTTGTGGTACAAACATTCGATGCTTCTCTGTCTAGCTCGACACTAAGGCAGTGGCGTAAAATAAATAAATTTATATAGCTCCTACCTTTTTGTACAGAAATGATGTCAGATTCAACTATCTCAATTGTGATTGGCGACACTAAGCAATCATCTCACTCCAGTATTTGGACAACAACAAATGTTTATTTTCCATTCCTTTTATCTATGTTCCAAGGTGTATTCAGTGAAATAAGTAGGGTGAGGTGGGGTACAGTGTTACAAAAAAAAACAAACTAGAATTTAGTGACAAAAATATTGTTTATATCAGCTTGTTTTCAGCATGGAAAATTATTCAAATATGGACATTATTAGCAACTACTCAATTCAAATTGCACTTTAATGAAATCAGTCGATTGTAACACTCAGCTCCGTATCTGAGGTACGCTGTTAAAGGTTAAGGGACACAATGTTACAACATAAAAATAATGAAAAAACTAACAAAATGAGAAAAATTAAATCTTTCTGAAAAATATTGAATTCCTTTACAATATTCTTAGGATTCGTTTTTCTTCTTTTGAACATATGTTTTCATTTGCTGCCGTTCTAAGACTTTCACCACTTTCTATCATATCTTTTTCACTATGAAGACTGTAATTCGTCTTCCTCTTACAATTTCGCACTATTTCCTTCTAATACGTAGAAATAGTACTAAAAAAATGTTCTGCAATTGATACTGACTAAAACAGTGTCACCACTACCGTAACACTGTGCTTCGGAGAGGCAAATCGAATAAAAATTAGAGTGAGTAATTTAGGTTACATATACAAGAAACATATGAGCACATGCTCTCATGAAAAAATTGTCTGTAATTATACGCACAATCTAGAATACCAATGCATGTGCTTGCAGTAGTAACAATTTCAAAATTCGGCATACGGTGAGATGCTATAATCGCTCACGTCTTCGGTTGGAAAAAAATTCAGAAAACAAGCTAGTTTTTTTTAATATGTTCATATGGAGAACAAAAATTAATGAATCTATGAGAAATAGCTTTCAAATCTATAGGGAAATTCATGTTATGGAAGAAACCAAAGAGACAAAATGTTTTTGAATATTTAGATTCACATTTTACAGAGAAGAATGTGAATGTTCTGTTCATAAAATCTTGACCTTGAAAGGAGCTTGAAATCAAACTCCAAGGTCAGATTAAATTCTGCATTCGTTGCCCCCCTGAAGACTAAGACACTTTATTTTTCGATCCAGGCTCCTCTCAAGGGCTTTTTTTAAGTAGAACTCAAAATGGGTCATCGTGTCATTTACTTTCGTCGTCTTCGAATTCAGTTATCCAGAAATTTGAATATTTTGTGTGGAGTAATTAGTTTCGAACCCAACTTCTACTAAGAGTAATGATAACTACGGAGTAGCCATTCATCTACTTATATATTTGGTCAACTACTAGAACTAGAAGCACTGAAATACATCGCGGAAGAGTTCTCCGGAACGGCACCTCATCAGAGCCAGAATAGAATGAAGGTCATCTCGAATGAAGTTCTTCCATTTAACAACGGGAACAGAGATACTCGTTCCGATTAAAAATGAAGCATCGTCCTGTTTCCTCGCAACTAGATGCACCAGAAGTGAGAACTGCGAAGTAATTTTTCATGTTGCACTCACACGAAAAGTTCAACTAACAGCGTGATTCTCTCCATTCGACCGTCTGGCATAATGCCGTAACTTCATCCCGATGTCGCAGCCATTTTTAATACGTAATAGGAAAGCGGATCCTCCGGGCATCTGCTCAAACTTCCATAACATTAACTGTTAAATTAAGTGCACCTTATATTTCTCCCGACGCCATAACTCGGCAAAATGATTTTTGTTTTTTCGGATTAAGGCTTTTGATATCACGGGATGTTAATTGAAGCATCGGACGCACTTTTCACATTAATCAAGTTAAAACCGCTTTTTTGTAATCTTTGCAACATCTTTTCGGTCCAAATGCCCCAAGTTTTTAGGATTTCGCTGCTACGAATGGGGGACTTGAAGATACTTTAGGTTGGGATAATATATCGTCGCCAGAATCTTGCGGAGTATAATGAACACTGGCAAGGCGCTGAGAACGGCGCATATCCTCTCCATTATGATAATTAGTTCTCATCAGCCGCTTTACATGGGTTCTTTCAGCAATTAGAGGTGAAACCTTCGAGAGGAGCACCATGAAGAATTAAGATATTCAAATTTAACATCGACACAGAAGTTCAAGTCTGTTCCAAACGTTATTTGCTATAACATTCGATTTTTTTATTCTTGTTTGTAGGTTGAATCGATATGATCAGGATCTGGTGAAAAAAGCTGGCCATTCACTAGTTCTGCGATTCTTGATTCAGCTTTCAGGAAACCTTCCAGGAAGGAATAGTCACACACAGATATTGTGGCATAACTGGGTATACGAGAATACATTGAAAAATTCTTAGCCTACTATAAAACCAAACAAAATTTCATTGTCAAAATATTTTATTACTAGACATATTCTCCTCTTAATTGGATACATTTTTTACAGCGAACCTGCAACGTCTCTAGACCTTTCAAAAAAATGTTTCTTCTTGCTCTGCAAACCAGACTTCCACAGCTTTCATTACCTACTCGTTGGAAGAAAATTTACGACCTTTTGAATTTTTTTTCAGTTGAGGAAAAAGATGATAGTCGAATGGGGCCAAATCAGGTGAATAAGGGGGGTGTTCTAGTAATTCAAACTCTAAATCACGAATTTTTTGCATGGCAACATGAGATTTGTGTGTAGGGGCGTTGTCCTGTCTTTTCTCTTAAATTTTTTCGCGTAGAGTGTTCAGTAATGTCGAATATTAATCTGAAGTTATTGTTCTACCCTTATCCAAAAAATCAATCATGATTACTCCAAGGCAATCTGAAGAAAATGAAGCAAGAACTATTTCAGCAGATTTTTGGACAAGAAATTTCTTAGGTCTTGGAGAACCCGAGTGTCGCCATTGCATCGATTGTTGCTTTGTTTCTGGATCGTAGAAATGTACCCAAGTCTCATCCAAAGTAACAATTCGGTTTAAGAAGTCTACATCGCTTTCAAATCGGGCACAGATCGAACGCGATACTTCTACCCTTGCACTCTTTTGGTCAACATTAAAACATTTGGGGATTCGTATGAAATATTCAGTGCTTCAGATATCCGTTTTAGCCCAATTCGACGGTCTGATAAAATCATGTCATGAACTGCATCGATATTTTCGGGGACTGACCCAGAAACTGGCCTTCCCGATCGGTCATCATCTTCAATGGAAAATTTACCTCTTTTGAAGCTTGCAGTCTAATTTTTCACGGTCGCATATGAAGGAGATTCATCACCAAGGGTATTAAGCATATCTTCGTAAATCTGCCTCTTAATCCTTTTAAATACTGGTACTTGATGATAGCTCGATACTCCAATTTTTCGATTTTCACAATTTCGGTGGACATCTTCTTTCTTTTAATTTATTGCGTAACTCTGGTTTACTTTTTTGACCTCAAACTTCACACTGACACTTCTAATGAGTTATTGTTCGTTGCTATGGTGTCGCAATATTTTTTGTTTGCATGGAACTCGTCTAGGCTAACTTGATGTCAATACATCTTCGTATGTATTTCCATTTCAATGATAGTCATTCTTTGTGTGCTGTATTCACATAAGTGTATACTGTATACCTACTACCACTACTACCGGAAGTAATTTAGGTGAATACGGACCGAGTGTGACTAACTAATTTATGCCTTTCCTCAGAGATCTCCAGGGTGATGAAAAATGTTAAATTCTTCAACAAAAATCATCTTGCATCTATGGAATTCAAAGGAATTAAAGGAAGTTTCAAGGAAAGAGGAACTTCATCTTTGAAGAAAATTTTCTCATGAATTAACAATTAACAGGACAACTGGCTCGTATTTATGGCTTTTCATTTTTATTCCTTTGATATAATGATAATATTTTATTTATCCCACAGACATTCACAATGTATAGGAGAAATCAAATGAAAAATAGACAAATTGATGTATTATTCTACGATGAGATTAACCGAAAATCCTGTAGGTAGCAACATTTCGCATTTGCTCACCATACTCACCATAAAATAAAATTCGAAAATTTTTTCGGGTTTCCCAATAGAAGGAAATACTTAGTCATTCTCTTCATTCACATTCTTTCTAATTGTGGAAACATTCAGCTAAAATATAAGTCGTTTAGATTCGGATGAAACATTATATAAATTCACTTACATTGAATATGTTCGCTACCGTCAGATATATTGTAGATATTAGAATATCAGGGTTACTTACTATTTTAATGAGCGGACGTGAATTCTAAATAGCACTTCCTGAAACTACGTCTTCTCTCTTTTTCAATCACTTCCGGCATTTTTGTGAAAATAATTGATATTAGTTGTGGTAACGGCAAAAACTTGAGGAAATTATTTTATGGCCAACCGAGTGCTAAAATAAAAGTGAATGGAGTGTACACATTTTTCTGTTTCATTCGAGTTGCAAGAAAGAAACTCATTAATAATTGCCTTCTGATAACCTTTCTACTCAATTCTCAACAGAGAGTATAACTTCTATTATTCAAAGAGAACAAAAGATTCAAACTTTATTTTCAATTTGCATTCAAAGACCGTAGAACTGCCTGATACGCCACTGCGTCAGAATACTCGGTATTCCCTTATAATATCCCTCATGGTGAGAGGCTTGCTCCACAGGGAACGGCAATACCCAGAGTAAATTTAACAGAAACAATGAAATCGAGTCGCTTTTGTTGTTTTTCACTCTTCAAACCTCCTAATCCTCGCAATTTACATTCAGCACTTGAACGGCCAAACAAAATCTCAGCTGTTATAAAAAGAATTGGGCAATATTTCGTTGAAACATATTAAAGAAACCGAAAAAGACCGGAATAAAATATGTCTTCAGTTAGGGGACGTGCCACTAATTTGGAGAAATATATTGGGGGCACTTTTGTTTGGCATATTTCAGTGTTTGCCGAACAAATTGCTTCGACAGGGTGGAGATGGTGCTCTAGGGTTGGTGGCGTGGCATTCTTCGAAGCTTCAAATGAATGTTGGCGTTGATGAGGATGTCTGACTCGAGATGCTAGGGGTTGTAACATCTTGAATTATGGATTTAACGAACTCTTGTCTCGAAGTTTGTGCAGCAGCGCATACATCAGTGCATGAGATTCAGCAGAGACAATTCACGTGAGTATTTTCTCTCATGTGAGTACACATCGCATTCAGAAAAGTTGGAGTTTCAGAGTGATGATGAGCAGATATCATTCGATAATGAACACAATTAAAATGATTTGATTATCTTCCATTATTCTTTTCAAAAATGACAGTTTCAAATTTCATCCAATTCTTTTTTGGCATAATGAAGTGAATTTTACTTTGAGAGATTTCTGTAGATCTTTTTGGGGATTTCTACCGAGCATCTTAGTGCTGGTAAGCACTTCTGGGTATTGCTAAGAACTAAGGTTTCCTGAAAACTTATGACACCACAGAACATCAAGCGAACTAAGGTTATAATATTTGATGAAGAATTGATCAAAATCAATCAGTTCCTTGAATATTTTAGCTTCTGGAAGAAAAACGGTGCAGAATATTTACAGAATGGAACTCAATGATGGAATTATTTTCTGAATACCTATATGAATAATAGAGATCCGATTGAATTCGAACTCAGTTGATAGTTATGAAGTAGGTACATGTAAACGAAAATATGTCCAGAATTATATAGGAATCATATCATTGTAAAGTATCAAACAAAAGAGTAATCATCAGATTACGTCCAGATTTTGAAAAAAAAAATTTCTGAAGGCAATAAGTGATAGGTTCAATTTTTGGAAATCTATGTATACAGGGTGTGGCGTAATGAATGGATAATATGGAGCCTGCAGGTAGAGGACTCTATGGCGGTCCAGAAAAATATATTTTACGTTTAGTAAAAGTGCCTTGGTTTTCGAGATATTCGAGATTTTCGAAAATTTAAGAAAATCACACCCTTCGCCACTATTTTTGCAGGCAAGACTCCAAATGAAGGAATTTTTTCGAACTGTTTTTTGGATAGTATTCCTGGATAGATGCGCTATCGAATGTAAATTATTATTTTTGAGGCGTATGAATAGTTTTTCATAAATAAAAGAATTAACTCAAATTTTCCGTCTTGCTTATTTTTTTTCCTAAGTTCAATCCAGCGTGGTGTGAAAAATAATATGGTTACCTGAGTGCCAAAGCAAGGGAAAACATGCCTGTTCCACTGAGATTCTGAAATGGTATAACTTACTCTATTATCAGCATTTAATACAAAATAAATTTCTGTTACAATGTGTCAAGGCAGAGTTTGACGTAAGCCTTTTTCTTTAATTTTTAGCAACTGAAATGAGACTTGCAAGCAGAATAAAGTAATTATTCATAAGAAGATGTAGAGCATCTATTACAGCTCCTGATGCACACTTTGAACACTTTTTGTAAAACACGATTCAATATTTTAAAATTGGTTTTTTTCCCTCGTATTCTTTGATTATTAAGCCCTATAGTTATAAAGTTAATATTTGTTAAGCGAATTTCAAGTAACGGAGTGAATTCTAGCACTTTTGTAATTAAGAAAAAAAGCTGAAAATTAGGTAATTTTTATTACATTGAGTCAAGACCCTTGTTACAAAAATGCTGACATTTAAGGCATAATTTGAAATTAACTTGAAAATATTTATTTCACAACGTTGAGGTTCAATAATAAAAGAAAACGAAAAAAAAAACAATTTTAAAATATCTTTTCATTGAATAAAGTTTCACAAATCACAAATGATGCTTAATTTGCTCACCATGAGTTCTGATACATGCTCTATAGTCTACACTTTCTAATAAATCATAGCTTTATTGCATGGATATCAACAATTTTAAAATGAGTATCGTTTCATTGAATTGAATATCACAAAAGATTTTATAAGAGGCCACCATGAGCTTCAGTAAATGCTCTATACCTTCTTATAGACGATTGCTTCATTCTGCTTGCATTTCTCATTTTAGCTGATAAAAATTTTAAAAACACTGTTTACATTAAACTAGGCCTCAACTGATTGCAATAGGAATTTATTTTGTATTAAATTGTGAGAATACAGAGAGTTATACCATTTCGGAATCTCAATGAAACTGGCATGTTTTTTCTTGCATTGGCTCTCAGGTAACCATATTATTTTTTACACCGCGCTAGTTTTGAAAAAAAATAGCAAAACGGAAAAGTTGAGTTAGATATTTTTTTCATGAAGAACTGTTCATGCGCCTCAAAAATAATGAATTACATTCGATAGATCATCTATCCAGGAATACTATCCAAAAAACAGTTTGAAAAAATTCCTTCATTTGGAGTCTTGCCTGCTAAACGAGTGGCGAAGGGTGTAATTCTCTTGAATTTTCGAAAATCTCCAATATCTCGAAAACCAAGGCACTTTTACTAAACGTAAAATATATTTTTCTGAACCGCCATAGAGTCTCCTACCCCCAGGCTCAATATTATCCATTCATTACGCCACACCCTGTATATTTCTGGTAGCTTTGCAGATTTCAGCGTATACAGTACATAAATGGGTTGATTATGAATTTGTGCACAAGCACGCAAAAGTTTCTTTCTGAGTTCATAACAATGCTCTTCTCTTACTTCCGTTTGAATACCAACAAATTTTTTTTGTTTTGGTATATTTATGTTTTCTTCTTCATAACATTAGATGTGGAAAATTTCTTATTTTGTAAACTTGCAAGTATGCAGTTTTTTTTTACCTCTACTTTTCAACATTAAATAATAATAATAAAATATTTTTCTACAGGTCGATCTAGATTCAAACAGTGTAACATATATAGAACCGTCTTTTCATGAGGAATTCAGAATATTTTCGCTGTGATAGAGTTTTCATCCTCTTCTTGTAATTATTTTTCAGATTGAATATAATCTCTTCATTTCATAAAATTTTTTTCATTCCAACATGAACTTTTCAGTCGAGAGATATTTAGAATTAGTTCGTTTTAAAGAAAATCCTTATTCGTCAAGATTGGGCTCATCTCAAATATACGAGCAATCCAATCTTACGAGTCTGTAGAAAAAGTTTACATTTCGGATTTTGTACTTGGTTATCGAAAAATCAAATTAATTTTACAAAATGCTTAGTAATCGCGACTCGAGAGCACTTTTCATAAGTGCTCATTGATCGAAGCAAACCTCTCTCCATCTTACCTCTATTTTTGTTCAAAGTACGAAACCGACAAACTTTTCTGCACAAAATATAATCAGCACATAATCCTAGACAAAAACTATGTTTCTCGGTAAAAAATCGCGTGTCTGAAAAATCTAGCTCTAGGTACTTGTTCAAAATAACAATTTTACAATTGGGAATTGATTCATAACTGATTATGCTACCGGTAAAAACTGCGCTTGTGAGATCATAGCTCTTCTATTTATTATACATATAAAAATTCTGTAAAAAGTAATGGCCCATACATGTGCTATTAACAATAAAATCTATCTGCATAATAGAATGAAGGTTGAAAAATATGCTGAAATGATCGGCAATACAATGATGGTTTTCCCGGATGAGCTAATGAATTTTTGGAAGGCCCAACGATGTTATAAATTATATGATATAATACTAATAATGTTTCGAAATAATGGAAACGAAGTTTGGCAGAAATTTATGGTGAATACTCATGCACTTTGCCAGTATATGTAGGTACCTACATATTTTGTTGGAAATATTATTTTATGTCAATAAAATCGTTTCACCACGCAAACATTCAATAAAGACTCTACAGGAAAACATTACGGTTCTCAGTTTTCATCATCTAGAAATTGTAGAAAAAATGTTAATCATATTTATGGAGTAGGTGAAAAACATGAATTGCGAAAGCTATGTCAAGTGTTATATCATGATGAATATATTTTGATTATATTCATGAGTTTGGTATGATTTATTTCCTGTTCGTGTAACTAAAATTATTAGAAGTAATCGCTGAAACATATTGGACGAATAAGTTTAAAATTTTAATATTAAAGGTAAAACAGTATAATCGAAAAAAATACAAAACATTTCGCAAATCAAACCTGACAATTGAAATACCTTTAACTGTTTTCTAAACTCTCTCACTTAATGATGAGTTAGTTGAAAAAAAACTACAGAGTTTGATGACATGGCAGTGACACAAAAAGAAATAATCTTTTTTTCTTTGAAGTTAAATGCTTGTATTAAGGCATGAATTACAGTTTATTTTTGTTCCACATATTCTCAACATTGGGAAAAAATTGCAATTCAACATAATTCATAAATTTATCTGATATTGTGATCACAGAAATTTATAATCTACAGATATAAATACAGACATTATGAATGTTTCTGCTGGCTTTTTACAATCACGGTAGAATCGATGGCATGGTAGATTGAAATTAAAATATCTTCGTCACTTTGAAGTGTGGGGTTGCGGTTATGGTGCAGCGTCAGGAATCCCACACTAATTTAATTTTGAATGAAAACAAAGACTTCCTATTTTGGCATCTTACGTACTCTTGAACTTTCCACCAAATGTAAACGCGAAAGCGAAGGTCGTTGGCATTATTCCCTTGAAATTGAATGGCTCTTGATATTTTATATGCAAAGCCCGCCCTTAGAGGACTTTACCAGAGCTTTGCAAAATTAGAGAAAGAAAAGGCAGATTAGTTGGCGCGTTTGGCTTCAATTTCACGCAGGCTTGCACTCTAGCCGTCCCAATTTATGACCGACTTTGGATGTGTCATACTTTCAAGAATACTCGAACCACTCGATAACTACCATCGGAAATGGGTTAAAGTTATTCAATAAACTCTTGCGAAAGTGTTATTGTAGCTGAACGATTGGGATACGGCGAAAGAAAAACACGTTGGGGAATTAGTTATGACGAAATAAAGGGGGATATATGTGACTTGAAAGTTTCGATGTGGCCCTTTGAAACACTTCGGAGTTCTAGATTCGCCGGTGAAGAGGGGAATTAGGATTTGTCACCCTTTTGCTGGAACTCGATGTCCGTTTTTTCAAGGCGTTCTACCTGATAATGGCTGGAGTTATGTTAAAAATGAAGGAATGAAAAAAATCAATAACTCCAAGTTGGAGTCCTCATCGTTATATTTCGTCTCTACGAGTTATTGTAACGGTGTCTCAGAAAAAGACTGTAAAATACAGATCGAACTGAAGAACATTAGGATATTTTCTTAACAATCATCACCTATCATTGCAATAAATTTCGTTGTCAAGGACCCTATCGAGATAATTTTTACTGTGCCAAAACGTCTTTGAAACCACTAAATATTAACATTTATTTAATGCTTTCGAATTCCTTGAAAATTGTCAAACCTTAGAAAGTTTATTCAATTGAAAAACTCTCTTGTCTTTTGCAATGTCTTCATGAATACAAGATTATTGAGAAAAAGCCGATGGTGAAGCCCCTTATTCGAAAGAAGTTCTTTGTCGTCTGTTGGATCTTACTCAGATGACAGGGATTGCCGAAAGGTTTCCTTTCTTCCAACAATCATTGGTGTTCAACCTGCATGATGTGCAAACCTGTGGCTGAAAAAGTCCTGATTCTTCTGAATAGATTCAACTTACTCTTCAGTTACTTTTTTCTGATTCGAGACCACATTATGAGTATATAATTCGAATCTCAAGTTCAGGCTGGCTAGAACATCGAGACTAGAGAAAAAGTGATTCTAATCAAACTTCACTAGCTCTGCAGGAACTGTATTATTTTCATGAGATTAAATTAATCAAAACTTCGTTTCATTTCCATGTTATCGCTCACCGCGAACTTTTTCTCTGACTAGCAGCTACCCAAGAGGGTTTTCTATTTTCCCCACTGAGATTGTAACTCACATTCAAGAGAAGACCAGAGCCAAAAAGCCCTGTTACAGCATGTTCGAAGATGAGCAATTTTTGTTTTCATTCTTGGAATTTCTTTCAATCCATTCCAGAAATCAATATAAAATATAGTTTAGTCCTTTCAGAAAGTAGGAAATAAACCAAAAGTATTTAAAGCACATATCAAGAAGTATGATCTTATAGAGGAGGCTTTGTTGCATGCAAAGGCATTTCCATAAAACGAAGGTATTATAAATGCAATGTATCTGTATCTTCTGCCTGTTCGCACCAACTAAGTCAAGGTAGGCTAATATAAGGGCTTACTTTTATTTAAATAGCACTAACTAGGATATCAGTCACGGAAATAAGTAGGTGTGACTTAACGTTAAGCCTACCTTGATTAAGTCGTTATACAGGGTGATTCATAACTATTGGAACATAGGCTAAGGGCAGATTGTGGGGACCAAAATATGGCGATAGGACCAAATATACCTCAATAAAGATAGAGGGTGTTAAAGTTGAATTTTTTTTTCGTTTTTTGCTAATTATTTTACTGTTTATTTTTCATCCGTTTCTGAGAAAAACACAATTGAACAGTTCAGAGCATCGGAAGGGGATTTGAAGTAACGATTTATTTATTTTATTTATTTATTTCGACGATAAGGGATAATGAAAAACAATGTAACATAAAATGAATAAATTTGAGTAAAATGTTCTAAGTGGCCTCCTCCGACTTCTATGCCTTTTTTAATTATTTCAATTAAGGACTTTCGAACTTCGAAGAAAATATTATTCTGTCCCCTTAAAAAAAATTCAACTTTAACGCCCTCTATCTTTTTCCACAAAAATATTTTATGGAGGCATATTTGGTCCTATCGCCATATTTTGGTCTAAACAATCTGCCCTTAGCCTATGTCCCAATAGTTATGAATCACCCTGTATAGCATATACTGCAATAAACGCTTCACTGTTTACAATTATATTGCGTTCAGAACCTTCCCGTTTTAACCTTAGAAAGTACAGTTGGATTCTTTCAAGTTGAAAGATTTCTGGTCTCATTTCTGTATTTATACTCTCTCTCTTTCAGTCCTTCGAACATTTACCAGCTATGTAAGTAACCTTGGTAAACTTAAATAAATAACTCAAATATTCATGGATATTGAAATAATTTACATAAATATGCAATAAAATTCATTTCAACTACAAAACGACTTATGTCTAACCATTGAATTAATTATTTTGGTTATTGCCTGAGTAAGACCCTTTGTTGTTCCAAGTCAGTCATGAAGAAACATAAGAATAAACAGTCATTAGCAAAGGATTCAAACGTTTCTGGGTTTTGAGGGAACCTGAATTGTTCAGAACCGAAATAATTTTTTCCACAGTTTCTAAGAACTGTTTTAAGAACCTACATATATAAAATTTGAGACTTTTTAATCGAGGACTGAACAAAATAATTTTTTTTAAAGATAGATGCGTTTTTTATTCGTCAGATATTGCAATTTTATCACAAGTTCAAGAGAAAATTGTATTCCTCAAAAAGTATTCAATGCTTATAATCGAAACGATTTATTTTCAAGTGTCCAGCTCGTATTGATTTTGAAATGATAATTCTTTTCTATCCAGTTTTAAAATTTGAAAAAACCACCAGTTTTAAAGAGGCGTTTTTTAATTACTACTTAATAGTAATCCGTGACTCTGGCTCTCGAAAAATTCCTAATTGGTAGATATTAAAAACTGCAATATTTGGAACTCCATTTTAATTTTTGTTTCGTGTTCCATTTCATAGACGAAGTGTCGAAAATGATGATCTGAAATTGCTTCTTTATCATGCTGCCGAAGGAACACCTTCATTGCATAATTTCAATAATTAGTGAAACAAAAAGGTAACAGAAATCCGATTGGGAATTTATACAGAAGATTAAGATTTCACATTAAAAATTTTCATATCGAATAGAAATTTCTAAAACGTGATTTATCAATACGAAAATAGACAAAAAAATTGAACAGATCTTATCTGTTTATATAAGAAACTTCATAATGATTGTGATGACTGGAGAGTTCTTAGCTTTCAGCCTGTTTGAGGATAAACTCACCGGAGTTCAAAATAGAAACTCTGGTATGAGTTAATTGAAGCACGTGTTCCCACAATAAAGAAACAACATAATTGAATTCGCCCCTGTTACGCTGAAATAAATGAATTTCCATCCTGAGATTACCAGGAGCAGGAAGATATGGATTCGAGAAAAGCGTGTCGTAATTGTGAAGTTTGACGTATTCCTCCGGAGGAGCAGGATAATAAATTACTGAGACGCTCCAAAGTAGGTAAGAGTCGCATGAAATGAATCTTGAATGGAGGGATCCTCAACTCATTCCCAAGAGTAGCTTCAACATACTAGGTTTTCATTAAAATTGCAGTAATTCTCATTGCTAACACGCATCCTCAATTCTCTAATGTAATGTGTCTTCAACGTCATGGGAGAAGATATCGTTCAGCTGAAATTCCAATTTGGACTTGAGTTTGAATATAGTTATTTTCCTAAGAGGTGCGAAAAGTTATAGGTACTATTCTGCACGCAAAGAAAGTTAGAAGAACGATGTGAAGCAGAGTGTTAAAAACAATTTTTTCCTAGAGCGATGAACTTCTTTGTTTATATTATTTATTTATTATATTATTTTTTTCTATGGAAAGAAGAGTCTTTGTTGGTACATTCTTGTTAAGAGAAAAAAAAAACAATCATAACATAACATAATGATTTACTAATAAAAAAAAATTTTGAGCGGTATATCAGGATACTGCTCTCTGAATAAATCTAAACCCTCACTTTGTGTTCTTGCACCATCTCTGTAGGCTTTCATCGTTAAAATTTCAATTTTGTGGGTTCCAATTAAGCAAGGTATTTTGTATGATTTTTCAACAAACGCAACCAACACAAAATAAGGTTTTTCAGTTATTCAGAGAGACTTATCATCACCATTGGATTATTTATTTCTTTGGCCTTAGTTCGAATGAACTGTTCATATACCCATATATCCTCGCTAATCTTCGCTGGATAGGATGTTAATCTTCTTATTTATTTTCCTTCAACCTTTTTTGTTTGACCGGAAATGATAAACAAACTCCTCATGACAATCCATATTCAAATTGAATTAATTATTTCCTTGAGTTGAATCAGATTTCTTTGTTTTCGAATTAGTTGATGTTTGTTGGATATCTTTTTATAACGAGAAGGAACAATAATTTGATAATTGGTTATAAAAACTAGGATTACCATTTGAAAAATTATGGACTCAGTGTATAACATTTTCTTATATCAGAAAGAGTGCTGTCTGACCACATTTGTAGCAAAAAAACTGAAGATTTTCTGAATTCATTCAAGTTTCGTTCAAGTTCAAAACACACACTGTATACATTTTCTTAACCAAGGTAATTTTTGAGAAATCTTCCTTATCCGCACACAAGGTAGCTCAACAGAAAGAAGGCCACTCAATTCGTCTCTCAGTAAGACCAGACGCCCTGGTTACATCTGTCCCAAAATAGCTAATGAAATTCGACCTTTGTGGGCTGTAGCCCAATCCTGCTGGAACCAGATGTCACCCAGATTGTGACTCTAGGAATTTTTTCTAATTCAGGCTGTAGGGGGTATTCAACATTGTTACTGTGACAGTGACAGTTTACTCCTCGAAAATGCCTGCACATTTTTTGGTGTTCTTACCGTTCTCGTCCTGTAGTTCCTGTTTCGTTGACAGGAATGTCAAGATGGCGCCAAAGCGCCCAACAACGGTTATTTTCGTGAAACGTACATTAAACCTTAAGAACATAAAGAGCCCTTTGGCACTTATGTGCCCCCCCCCACAGCCCGACCAATGACCCTTCAAAACTCGTCAAACGAATCAGCCACACCTTGTATTTTCCAATTATGTATACTGTGATTAGATTTTAAAGAATGAAACATGATGTATAGTTAATGGAGTAGGGTGAACATACTGTACTATTCAATACTATGCTCCCAAGAGAAGATTTAGGCGGTTGGAAATTTTTTCTTTGCCAACTAGACATACATGTGCTTGCACATTGTAACGATCGAATTCAAGGATAACTAGAAATATTTTTTCACAGCTCCAATTTTTGAAGAGAAAAATGAAAAATCACTTTCTCAACAAGGTATGATTGTTACTCTTGATGTTGTTGTTTACGTTCTTGTCCTGATGTTTGATCACTTCAATCACTTGTTTTTCTTTTTGAAATAAACTCATTGCTGTTTGTTATTTGTTTTGATTCCCCCTTACATCAATCATATTGTGGCTATATTGATTTTTATTGTTTGATAATGATACTGGATGGGCTGAGATTCAAAATAGTGAAGTTTCCTATTTTGATTTACATATTTGTTATAATTTTTTTATTATTCAGTGAACACATTTTTCTGGGTATTGAATTATATGTATGTGCTCCATAGTGTAGATGAATAAATAACAGGAAACAATTGAATTCTATGATCTGTATTTTTTAAATATTGAAGAATGGTAATATAAATTACTGGCAACGGGCAACGAACATTATTGGAATTCAGTTGGCTGGAGTGGAAAACCTCTCCTCTCCAATTATTCTGTATCGTATCGTATTGATCGCGAAATATACAGGGTGTATTTAAAAATGAGGCTTTTTTTCAACAGAAGGTAGAACTGGTCAAAATGAAGCGTTTCACCAAAAATCACCTATACAAAACTTTCAAAATGACAAAGTTGAAAAACAATCGAAAATGATTACTGAAATAGATCCTAATACGACCCTAGACTATTTGTTAGCTGAATTATCGTGGGAAAAAACTTATTTCCTGATTCGACCATGTGGTTTCGTTTAGGATATTGGCTCGTTCGATATTTATGTGATAATGAAAATGGAAACTTATGATTGCCGAATTTTTTTTATTGTTTTTTAGTAACTTACACGAATTTTATGAAATGGCTCATTTCGATACCAAATGATAGAAGAAACTTAGATCACAAGTGTAAAAATTGAATAATACTTCTAAATCTCACCAATAATATTCGTTTAAATTATTCACGAATTTTTTCACAATGGGCATCACAACCTTCTTGTTCGAACATTCCAACAATCGTCGTAAAAATGAGTTGAAATGGGAAAACATCATAGCACTTTTTCAACCTTACTAACATAACAAAAAACTTTCTCGATTTTCTACATTTTTTTTCACCCTATATTGCACGATACAACAATTATGATTATTTCAAATGTGACCTGATGCATCTAATCCGATGAACTTGGTACTGAACCATTCATTGTCCAGCCATAACTTTATGTTTTGTTTCGTTTTTGCGATGCCAGAGTCACCTTCCACAGTCCCGTACTTGAAATTCAATGAAATTTTGTCGAACTTCTAGGGGTTGTATCTCAGCCATCTTGGATATTTTATATAGACAATTTTTGGTTAAACGACTTATTTTGAAGGGTTTTACCTTCTGTCGAAAAAAAGCCTCACCTTTGAAAACACGCCGTAGGTAGAGGTATCGTTAGAATAAACTACTGAGTGTGTATGTAGTAGGTATATATAATTCTTTTGAATGTAAGCAATACATTTTTGGTTATCAAACAATATAGCATATGTATGAGTTTTAGCAAAGGTTAGTGTAACGGGGTACCATACAATTTGGAGTATTATAGAAGAGCTTAGGAAAAACCTCAGTAAAAAACCCCTGTCTCCCCGTGAGTAGTGTTGTGATAACAAATTTGTTCACAGCACAGAATAAGCTTTTAATACATTTCCATTGACATAAAATTTTTTTTATCCTCTTTCCATTTCGAAATGATATATGAAACAAAGAAACAGAGCAGAAAACGAGGAAAAAAGAGAATAATAAAGCTTTCATCAAAACTTATTCGAAGACTTGATGATGAATGACGAAAAAAATAAATAATAATAGATGCTTATCTTGTTCTTCAATTGCACTGGGAGGACTCTCTGCGTCAAAAACCTTGTGCTGATCTTGATGGAGGATCACCCTCGTCGTTAGAAATGCCTTCAGTAGTAAATTAATAATAGCCAAATCTTGCTTCTGACTGGGAGGGTCTTTCGACCAGGTCCAGTCTTCCAAGTGATGATTCTTCTGTTCTTCAGTTGTTCGAGGAAAGCTACAGGACCCTTATGTTGGGAATCATCTCCGATAGATATACCAGTGGTTACTCAGTAGAAAATTGTATAGTGTGTACCACCTTCCTTCACTTTCAGTAGATTCATGAAAGGTTCCTGAAATGAAATGTAATGATATAAGCCTTTCCAAGCCAGCTGATAATCACAAGCTGTCTCTTCCTTCCAACATATCCTTTCATCACTCGACGCCATCAAACTCGTTTCGTACATGCACCCCATACAGGTCATCATCTGGGAGCCGCTGTTCGCTTGAAAAATCTCCAGTTTTTCCTCCGAATCGAAGTAATTCGTTCCGATGCGATCACCGAGGCAAACCCACCTCCACCCCATCCGTCGAACCTTTAATTCCACATTGTTCGAATATCGTTTGGAGCAATTGAGCACGTAGGTAGGTTTTCCGATTCCCGCCGTGCCGGGTAATCGACTCAACCTTTTCCGAGTGATTGATCGATAGAAAATTCTACCGGTTCTTTTCACGGGAATTTTACGGCCAATACAACGGCCCCGATTCCTGTCGCGGCATCGTAAAACGTTCCGTATGGATGTTGAGCTGAGAAATTGGGGGGACGCACATCGCAGATTGATTTGAAATCGAGCCGGGGTCCCGGTTATGCCGCGGTATTATGATGTGGGTATTTGGTTGCAGCCAGTAGAATATGGATTTGGCCCCGTTCGGCTGGACCCTTCCAGGCGGCAGTATCTATCCCAGTGTATTGATAACGGTATTGAAAATTGAGCAGACCGTTTCGTTTTGGAGGATTTGTGGGTACAGAGGAAAAATTTATGGGAATAAAATTGGGATCCTTCTGCGGGCCCTCTCATACCTGCCAATTCATATTGTATGTACAAGAAGATTCCAATTCCTCAACAAAGTAGAGCCTGAGGCCTGATATGCGCAGAAATTCCATATTCCCTTATTTTATTTGAATTGAATAGATTCTTCGATTATCCATCTATTATCAGAATAACGAGAATTCGAATGATGGAATACTTTTTTCAACTTCAATCAACGTACATGATTCAACTCGTTACTGTTGTCACCCTCCCCCCTTCCTCATTCAAACATTCGTTATTCTTACCACCAATATGAAACGTTGACGATCTAATTGCAATCATCATCTCGGTTGACGTATATGTTCAGGCTTACGCGGATGATATAGTTGTTTTACTGACGGGCAATGACGATCTAATCATCTCAGATGCTCTTCAGGAAACACTAACAGTAATTCAGGGTTGGTGTGATGGGGAGCAGTTAGGCGTGAACCCCTGCAAAACCTTGATGGTTTCCTTTACCAGGAGAAGAAAGTTCCTAATTTCTCCTCCAATTCTCTATGGTAAGACTGTTCCACTCGTAGAGGAAACCAAATATCTAGGCATTACCCTAGATAGGAAGCTTCACTGGAACTCCCATGTGGAATGAGTCATCCACAAAGCCAGGCACTCCCTATGGGCCTCCCAAAGGATTTGTGGAAAGATTTGGGGGATAGCGCCGAAGCAGCTCCGCTGGCTATACGTCACGGTGATCAGACTATTGATCACCTACGGCTGTATCGCCTGGTGGTCCTGCACAGAACGCGTCCTAACCCAAAACAAACTTTCGAAACTCCAGAGAACGGCATGCCTCATGATTTCGGGGATATTCCGCTCTATTCCAACTGCGTCCATGGAGATGCTATTAGACCTTCCTCCTCTTCACATTTTTGTCCAGGGAGTGGCAAGACTAGCAACCCACAGGCTCCACCACATTACTGTAAATGAGGCTGACAAATTAATTTCGTGCCCAATCGCCTTTCAGTCCAACTGCAGATAGACGAGGTGATGGGCATGAGAACTGATCAGATAATCACAAGAACCAGCACGAATGGCTCCGTCACAAGGAATTCTATCTACAAGGACCTTGCTGGTTTACTGATGGCTCCAGAACCAGTCAGGGATTTGGAGCTGGAGTCTACAGTCGTAGACCGCTGACCAAACTCAGTGTCAGTCTGGGAAAGTCGGCGACAGCATTTCAGGCAGAAATTCATTGATCTATGCGCCATCCATTCGCTTAACATTGGTTGGGCGGGTAGGTCAATAAAAATCCTAACGGATAGTCAAGCTGCGATTAAATCTCTCGCAGCAGACAAATGCAACTGGGCACAGGTATTTGAATGCAGATCTAAACTCTCCAAATTGGGACGTTTAAACAGACTGCAACTGATTTGGGTACCTGGACACTCTGGCTTCAGAGGCAACGATGTATCGGATGCTCTACCCAGAGAAGGTGCAACATCAACGCTTATTGGCCCGGAACCTAGTAGAGGAATTTCCAATTCCTTGATCAGGGATCGGAACAACAGCTGGATAAGGCAAAAGGTCCTGGAGTACTGGCGCAACCGTCCTGGACTGCGTCACTCGCATAGGGCTATTTCAGTGCCTCCCAGCCCATACACCAGTTGTTGGCTAGGATTTTCTAGAACAAATCTGAGATCTATAATGGCGGCTTTCACAGGACATTGTAGACTCAGAGCCCATCTTAAAAAGCTCAGCATCGTCAATGACCCGCTCTGCAGACTCTGCTTAGAGGAGGACGAAACGATTGAGCACATCCTGTGTGACTTCCTGGCGGCAGACAGGGTCAGAGTATTTGGTTCTAGAGGAACTCAAGAATCAATCCCCCTGCCTTTTTGGGCAGGATGGGACTGGAGGGAGAGATCTAGCTCTACGAGCTTGCGAGTGTGCTACAATAGACCGCTTGGTCGCAGTGGCAGGTTTGGTTTATCCGTCCAACATACCCAGCAATCAGTAATATGAAACGTTTCTTTGTCGTATTATAGCATCCCTACAATGTATGTATGTTACGGCTAAATATAAATGTGAACATAAACTTAAGATTAGCCGGCTAAGCTTAGGTTTAGCATCGAGTATTTGCTAATGTTAGTTTCTTCTATCTTTAGCCGGCTAAACGCGTAACCACAGCCCATCGGCTAAAAATGTAGAAGCTTATAGAAAAGAAGGAAAGTATTGGCAAAGCTTGAGGGGCTCAAATTTTGGCAATTAAAAAATGTGAAGAAATAGTAATATAATCAAACTATTATTGCAATTCATTTTTTGTATGAACTTCACATATTTTCAATAGCAGAAAAGCATTCTGTTGTGCAGTTGATGAATTGACCCGGTATCACTGATTCAAGATTGGAAAAAGTAATTTTTAAAGAAACTGAATTTATTTCACTATTATGTACAAATATTAGGTGAGTCAGAGCAAAAACGAACTCAAATACTCCACAAATAATTCAAAATAATCGACTTATAAGTTATCTAATTATTAATTCATTATGAATTGATCGCATAAGGCAAGATCTGTCCCAGGAAAGCATAAATATTATGGGACAAAGTTGGACGAAGAGTTAAACCGAACTATTGCGAGTTTCAAACTGTGGTTGCGTTGGAGCAGGCGTTCGTTGTTTAACAAGTGGGAGTAAATACCCGAAGATAGAGGATATCATTCAGTCTATGTCAGAAAATATGAGAGCAGTTATCTGAGGCAGAAGCCAGATTTTAATGCATATTCAGCTCCATGAGAACCTGTGTAATGCTTCGAAAGATATAAAGATGTGAAATCTTCAAGTAGAGCTTTCCTTACGTCATCCGAAGAAAATAATTACGTAGCCGAGGTTTTCCTCAGATAGCTCCGAAAATCCAATTGTAACTCTTTGTTTGAACCTCCACAACGGCAAGATCATATACAGTACGAGTCCCTAATTTTGAATGAATAAACTAAATCAAAGACACTTTCCTTGCTGTGAATATTTTGGGACAGGTCGATCAGTATTTCAAATGACGCTCTTTCTGATGTAAGAAAATGTTATACAGAACGTCCCATATCTGAGATATAACGTCATCGCTATTTCTTATGACCATTCTTGTACCGTAGATTCGGGTGACTTGAGACGTTTTTGAAATTCAACTTGTCATATTTCAAAAACGGTGACCTATTTTCATGTGAGAAAGAAGTTCAAATATGCTTAATGACTCAGACTATTGATTAGGATATATACCATGCTTCAGAATTCGGATATAAATAAAAAAAAATTAAACATACTTGTCCCAAGTCACCCACCGAGTTGGCAGGCTTAGGACAACGTAAAATCTATTGATTTCTCAACTCTCAAATGAATTAGGTGAGGTGGGACAGTATATAGTTTTGAAAAATTAGAATTTGTGATTATATAGTTGAAATTCGGTAAGGAAATTAAATAATAAACCCCTATTACAGCGAAAGTAAATATATTGCAACTAAAATGTAAAAAAACTGAACAAAACAAGGGAACTTTGATTTCTTTCATTCTTTGGTGATTTCTTTGTGGAAATAACGTAAATAATAATATCCTGCGAAAAATCGGTATATTTCCTGCTGCCAATGCGCCGCTTGTATCTATTCGGCATTGTCCCAAGTCACCCTATGAAACAACCGAATAAATAAATAAGATCCGAGCTGCCGTTTGATTTGCAAACAAACCTTGTTTCATGACATAACTAATCCAGAAAAAAAATGACACATGCACAAAGTGAAACACATGTACAGTTCAAACGCTCTGGAAATTAATTGTTGAACTAACTGAAAAGATGCTACACAATCTTATAAAGTTTGTCCCCCCACTCATAAATGGTAAGAAACAAAGAAGTCTGCGTGGGAGGTAATTGTCCCAAGTTACAGGACTGTCCCAAGTCACCCGATTCTACCGGTATAGGACATATTAGGCAGTGACCAGGAGTGCTTTTTCGGCAGGGGGGTGAAATTCTGTAGGGTGTTTGTTGATGTGGAATAGATTTATCTTTATGATTTCAAAATAAGCTGTTTGAAAGAAAACTGCTTGGAAAAAAAACTCATTCTTATTTGAAGATGGTTGGTTTAGTATTGATGTCCAAAGATACCATCCTCCGGTTGAGATGTGTTACACTGCATTGTACTGGTGAGCGACAATAATCCCGAAACCAATGTACAGTTTGTGTATATATGTTTCATCCTTTCTGGGAATTCCTTCGCTGATTCATGATTAGCACGAATTATCTATATTAAATACAAATTAGAGTGCAGATTGTCGATTCTGTCTTTTATTCTTCAAGGTAACAAAATCCGCCCTTATATCTGGAGACACCCGATTCAATTGGCTAGAAGACTAGACCAAATCCATCTCTAAAATAAACCATAAATCCATCAGCGACGGAAGAGAAGCATCGCGGAGTTTTGTAACATCAAGTTATCCAGAAAATCCAACACAAAGATACACATCAATCATTCACGTATTTCCATTTTTTCTATTGGACATGATTCGGCTGTCACAGACAGAAAGAGGGAGATGATTTATGTTGCGACGGTAACGAGTGGACAAATGATATCTGTGCCGCATAAAATAGCGGTCCGGTCATTATACTTGGTCTCCAAAAATGTTAAATGATACGGGAGAAATAAATTCGTTCCGTCATAGCAAAACATGCTGGCTCCACTAGAATGAATTTTAATTGGGAAATTATGAATTTCGATTTTTGATATAGGTATCCATTCGTGTGTGTTGATATTCCTCATCAATAAAATGAAACACCAAAGGGCAAAGGAAACATAAACAGAAAGAGGCATTCTCAAAAAGGCGAATATGTTTTTTTTTGATTTGTTGGTCTGTGTGTTTATAGTGTACACCGTAACACAATATTGTTTTTCTCATTCATTGGTTCATTTTTGGTTTATTTGTTGGTTAATTTGTTTCCTTGCTTTTGTATTCCATTCAACTTCTTTATTAACAGAATTAGGCAGCATGATTTGTAAAAGCAAAAATACTGATGATTCTCAGTGTCATCAACGAAATCTGGACAAAAAACTGTAAAAATACTTTCCAATATATAAAAATAAAAGGTTACAAACTACCCTTAGCAGGCCTTTGTTTTGTCTGGAATTCACCTTCGATTTCTGAAAGCTACGTGGAGCTGATTGGCTGCTTGTTAACGGTAATTAGACAGAGTGGGAGTCAGAGAAGGACCACTGATAGCAAAGTAATTTCATTGTTGATGAATCTCAATATACAAGGTGATTTATTGGTAAATAGGTGGAAGCTGAGGCTATCTTGCTTTTGGAAGAGGAATACCAGATGTAATAGATATCGCGATATTGAAAAATATAACTCAAGAATTCTCGATTGAAACTTTGGAAGATGGAACCTCAAACCACAATCCCGTGGAATTGACAATTGGAGAAGAACCAAGAGAAAAACTGTTGGAAATAAGAGAATATACCAATTGGACTAAATACAGCCATTTAATACAATCGGAAATAACAGAAATTCCAACAATAAACACTCCAGACGATCTGGAATGTGCGGTTGATAAACTGGAAGAGATTATATTGAAAGCTTACGAAAAAAGCACGAGAAGAGAGAAGAGACCAGCTCCAAGTCATCCGCATGGCGATACGCCTAAAGAAGTAAAAGATCTTATACAAGAAAATCGAAGACTAAGAAGAATATATAGGATGAACAAAAATGATCTGAATAGAAGGAACCTCAACCGACATAGCCAAGTTCTGAAAAATGCCCTGAAAGATCTAAGAGCAAGCAGATGGAACAAAAGGGTTCAAGAACTGAATACAATCGATCATTCTGCATGGAGAATGCAAAAAAGCCTACGAGGAGAAAAGACTAAAATTCCACCCCTACACGGAGAAAGGGGAATGGCTTATACCAATACTGATAAGGCAGATGCATTGGCGGACTCGATCGAACGAGAATCGAGAATAAATTACAGGATAGACGACGATAATGAAGATTTGGAAGAACTGGTTGAAGAAAATGATGAAGAAATGGATGAATTACCAGCGACTGCTGAAATAGACAAGCCAACATCGCCAAATGAAATCAGGGAAATAATAAGAAGTTTGAAGAAGAGGAAAGCTCCCAGAAGCGATAAAATAACGAATGTTATGTTAAAGAAATTACCTAGAAAAGGTATAGCCGCTCTAACAAATATCGCGAATGGAATTATGAGGACAGAACACTACCCAGAAAAATGGAAAACAGCAGAAGTCATAGTATTCAATAAACCATTCAAAGAGAAGAAGTTTCCACAAAACTACAGACCGATAAGTCTACTGTCGGCTTTAGGAAAAGTAGTAGAAAGAATTATCGCCACGAGGCTGAATGAGGAAACCGAAGATCTGGAACTAATTCCACCAGAACAGTTCGGATTCAGAAGAGAGCATTCAACAGAACAACAATTATTAAGGCTCACAGAGTACATAACAGAGGGATTCCAAAATAAACAAGCTACAGGTCTTATTTTACTAGACGTCGCGAGAGCATTCGACAGAGTATGGCATGAAGGATTAATATATAAGATGAGATGTGCTGGATATTCGATCAAAATATGCAAGTTGATACGGAATTATCTCAAAAATAGAAGATTTTACGTAAAAGTGGGAGGAGAATGCTCCTCAACAAGAGATATAGAGGCTGGAGTACCCCAAGGATCAGTACTTGGGCCACTTCTGTACAACATATACATCCACGATATTCCGAAAAATCCAAGAACCATGCTAACGTTATATGCTGACGACACAGGCATAGCAACTCGACACCGAAACCCTGAAATAATAGAACGAGTTCTACAAGAGTCGATTGACGAAACAAATGACTGGTGCATAAAGTGGAAAATCAAGCTCAATGGACAAAAGAGCCAAGCAATATTACTACAGAAGAGAAGACTGCGACCCACAACGAAACTGGATGTTGACGGCGAAGAAATCGACTGGAAAAATGAAGCCAAATATTTAGGAATAACGCTTGACAAAGGACTTACTTGGAAAAGTCATATCAAACAAGCAATCGACAAAACGAAAGCAGCGATGAATAGACTCTATCCTCTGATAGGAAGAAGAAGCCACATGTCGAAAGAGACAAAATTGAAGATAATCAAAGCCGTTGCTAGGCCTCAACTGACTTATGGATCAGTTGCCTGGGGTTTCGCGGCAAAGAGCCAATCAAAAGAATTCAGGCCACTGAAAACAAGCTGCTACGATGTGCAATAGATGCACCTTGGTTTGTCAGGAATAGACAGATTTATAAGGACCTGAAATGGGAAACCATAACGGAATTCATGAACAGAAAAGCAGAGAAATTATTCGAAACAGCGAAAGACCATCCGAATCAAGAACTCAGGAGACTAGTGGACTACGACCCAGAGGAAGACAAAAGGAGAATGCGAATTTACCGAAGGAGACCAAGAGATCAATTAAAAAGAGATTAAAATAACAACAGAAACTTATTGAAAAATTCAATAAAGTGTTAATCCAATAGAGGATAAACACATAAATCCCAGCACGATAGTGTGCGAGAAGAAAACCGATCAAGAGATGAACGGTTTATAGGCAAATGCCCGGAACCAAAATTCAAGAAGCAGTAGGGTTTTTAGTGGGTCTCGAGCTCAGGAGAGTGAGAAACCCCACACTGTTCCCCCTCAGGAGATGAGGGTGGTTCGTCTGTCTTGCAGATTTTCCCCCTGCTACATCAAAAAAAAAAAAAAGCTGAGGCTAGATACAGGACACTTAGGAGAGTCGAAACAATTGATGATATTTGAAGGGTCTATTTCTCTTTATAATCAATAACAATTTTGTCAATTTCTTTAACTACCCATATCTTTCGAATCATCCTATATATTTTGATGATAGTAACTGAATTTTTGTGCGGATCCGTCCTTGAAAAAACTTATAAGCTTTAACTAAAAAAACACCCTGTATATCAAAATTTCTCAAATTTGATATTATAATCAATTAAAATTGATTAATTACGAATGAAATTTTGATTACTGTGTTATCTGAATATTCAGATTTGACTGGATTAATTGAGTATTGTAATCGCACGAGGAAGTTCGAGAAATACCTTGTTCACTTAGTTTTTTCTCCTATTTTCTGATAGCCTATCAAATTTTAGGGAATTGAAATATGCAGGGTGTTTTTTTTGGGTTGAAATATTTTTCTCAACTTTTCCTTGACCGGACCTGACAAACAAATTCAGTTCCTATTTCAGTATGAACTAGTTGTTGTAGGGAATAAACGTAGAAAATACCTTCAAAATATATAGGTTGGTTCGAAAGTTATGGGTCATCGAAGAAATAGACAAAATCGTTAAAATACTCTGTATCTTGATAACAAAGAGAAAACAATATCAGATTCTATTTGTCCATGAACTAATCTCTGATCGATGTGGATAACTTTATTTTTATTCATCCCTTATCTCAATAACAAATCAGCTATATCCCATGAGGATTTTTTTTTACTTCAACTGTATGGCAGCATTGTGTTTAACTGTTGTCTAAAACACAAAAATGTGTGATTTTCGAAAATCACAGACACACCAGTGGTCTACAAACCACTTAGACTCACTACTTGCTTACTGTCTCTCACTCGGGATGTTCAACGAACCAAATACGATTTCTATATTTCGTAGAATCGAACGAACCCTAACTCAAATTATTATTATCTATTATTAATTAATGATCCCGGAAATTGGGAGTTTGTCAGTTTATGTTTGATACTAGGAGGAACCATATAATTTAATTACTTTTAAGGAAAAAAAATCCTTGAAAATGTGTAAAATCTACTAAATATGAATTTTTCTAGGCGTTCGACAAATCTTCTGTTTAAAAACTATAGATTGAATGAATCATAAATATAATGACATCAATTACAAGAGCTTAAATATCATAGTTGAAGAGGAAATCCCCAAATATTCATCACACCCCGAATATTAACGCATTCCTCAAATTGGCAAATCATCGGATCTTGGAACGGAATATGCAATCATCAGCAAATAAAATTGATTGCAAACTCGTGTTCGCCAATAATGAGGGGACGAAGTACAAGCCTATCTATTAATATTCCTCCTCTACTCTAATAATATAGCAGCGCGGCTATTTATAATCCCTAATCGACATAGCAAAATGAATAATCTCCCTCTACTTTCTATGAGTTCAGCACCATCAGAGATTTGATTTATGATCTCACCAAAGTAATGACTGCTGTTCAGTCTTTCTTGGCCCTTCTCGGATATTTCGGAATGCGTCAACATTCCCGAGGCACAATTTCTGGACCTTCTATGTATTGATCTAGAAGGCTACGGTCCAGCAGATGGAATATTCTGTGATTACATTCCTTTCGGTCTTGGAGACAAAATTCGCGAATTTCGATAATGAAGTATTTCTTTCCTGTGTTGTGTTTTGTATTTATACTTAGTGAATATACTCTCACGCATCTACCAAACGATTCAAAAAGCCACAACAGAGGGTTTGAGCCCCTTCTTGAGCTGAGGTAACTCAAAAGAGATGTGAAGAAAATACTTACATCTAATGAATAAAAATCACTCAAATCAACTCCATTTTCCACCCAATACAGAACTGTATTGAACTTATTGCAAAAAGAGTAGGTAGGGGAGCGATCAAGGTTTGTCAGAAGCAACTACCTAACTACCAGTATTTAATTAGGGTCCGTCAATTCCAAACGTTTTTCTATCGGAGAAGAAGCTATGTTGCTCTGACGAGGTCAAATGAGCCTGAAACCGTGGTCAGCATCTGCTCCTCTTTGGTGGAACGTTCTCCATTTAGTTGTCTCGACGATAGTTCAAATCGTAACAATAATTGCTGATGTTCATATCGGCGGGTGGTATGCATCTGAATTAATTCTTATTATAGTGAATAGAAATATTGAGAAAATAGGTTTTTGACCATTTTCTATTATTTATATTGATACAAATTATATGATGTTATATATTTTTGAAATCAGTAAAAATTAAGCTTTCAAAAAATCGCACAGAAATCTTATGTTCTCATTTAAAAAAACATAACTTTGGGTCATAGCTTCGTAATTAAAAATCCTGCTAAAAAGACAAGCGCGCCACTGGATTCTACTTAAAAAAGTACCTGTATAATGTTTTAATTTCAGAGCTCTATCATCAGTATTAGCGGAGATAGAAATTTATTTCGAAAGCGCCATTTTTCCAATTTTCGCTTATAACTCGAAAACAAAAGAAGGTGGCCAAAAATGACTACTACTCTTGTTAGTTTCTCAGAAAAAGAGACCGAGAATGGGGTATCCGATTTTGTCTATCTCCACTGGTTTAAAAGCTGTAGTGCTAAAACATCGAAATTTGCCCACCCTGTACACATAACCAGATATTTATTGAACGACGCATTGAGTATCAAGTGAATTTCCATTGCTTTTTCAGGACAATGCATTCATAAAGCGACCACATTATTCGACGTCGTTCGTTTCATATACAATATACTATACTATCCCATTAAAATAAAGAAATTGAAAATAATTATGCCCAAACTATTATGAAGTTTATTGAACTGCGTCATTCCATATACAACCATGTGTTTCACGATATTACGAGTTGCGGATATTGTGTCACTAACGGACTATATCGCTTCAGTATACCATGTGCTGTTATGATTGTATTTTCAATAAAAACACAATTACGAGTGTTAATCACGATTTAAGTATGGCACAAAACCAACTTTACCCTTTATGGTCACTTTAATCTTCAAAATATAGCCACTTGACGAAGTCATGAAATAGACCCTGAAAGGTTTTTTAATTCATTCCGCGATATACTCGTACTTACCTACACAGCATTATCTGCGATATGAAATTTTTCACATGGATTTTCAACGAGGAACTTCTTTGAACAATTCGCTTGAATTCATCTGAAATTATTCACTTTTTGATGACCTTGATAGCGAGACACAAGAACGATTGTGTATTTTTTATGATGCCTTGTTCATATATTCAGGTATTTAAACTCTTTTATAGAAACTGGTAATATATTTCAAAATGATACCCCTTCTGAGAAAATATTAATTGACAACTGTCAATAGGTAACTCGGATTTTCACTCGTTCTCAACAGTATCCAAGGATTTCTTAATTTGATCGTGAGTCTGAAAACAAGAAAGACGTTCTCCGATTTCCGTATCAGGCTGAACCTTACGTTCTTATTTTGTACTGTAATATTTTTTTTTCAAACAACGACAACGCGAACTACAGCGGCCTTATTTAACAAACGACATCTTGGAAAAAATGCATCCGCTGCTTACGTTTCGAAACTGGTTGCCAACTTTGACGCTACTGGTTCAGTTGGAAGCAAAAAGAGGTCGCATGAAAGAGACGAAACGAGGGACGTGGCTGTCTTAGGTCATGTAGCAATGGATACGACCTTTAGTACTAGAGGATTATCCGATGTATCTGGTGTTTCACGCACAACAATCATGAGAATCTTCAAACAACATCAATTCCATCCTTATAAGATACGATTGATTCAAGAACGCAATGAGGATGATCCCGATCTCCAGTTCTGTGAAGTGGTCAGTGAAATGATTAACGGTGATCAAAACTACATGTTCAATATCAGTTTTTGGACAAGAGTTCATTTTACCTTAACGGCATTGTAAACTGGCATAACTGTCGACATTGATCATATGAAAATCCAAGATTGTTTCTTGAGGTTCATACTCAGCATCCCCAAAAATTTAATGTTTGGGCGGGTATTTATGGAAATCACATAATCGATCCTTTTTTATAACCGGTAATCTCACTGGCCAAATTTATTTAGATCTTCTATTGTAGAACGCTATGTATCCAGCCCTCGTGCAAGTATTGGAGAATGCAGAAGACCATCAAGCGATCATTTACCAACAAAATGGAGCACCACCTTGTTTCGTTCAACCGGTGAGTCAGTTCTTAGATGTAAATTTTCCTCACGCCTGGATTGGAGGAATGGGACATACCGAGTGGCCACCCTGATCAGCTGATTTGGCTCCACTCGACTTTTTCTATGGGGTCACCCGAAATCCAAGATTTACGCTAGCCAGCCTGAGTAACTGAACTATTTGCACACTCGGATCATTAATGAATGCCGTCAAATTACACAAGAAATCTTAAGTAATGTACGTGAACGAAAAACATGGAAATGAATGATGCCCATTTCCAGCTTCTTCCAAGAGTACTCTTACACTATTTCACCTGTCATTTCGTTATCGATGGAAATTTTGAAGCGAAATTTCAGGATCACCTAGTACTCGATAAGATCTTGAACATGAGGTATCGCAAAACCTCTAATTCCCATTCAAAATCAAGGAGTTGTGCTCACCCCGGTTAGGGGGTTGCAGTTACTGGGATGCAAAGACTGCAAAGAGCGGAAAGGTTTTTCTGCCTCGAATCAGAAATTGACGGGTCCAAGCGATTTTACACATTTCCATTTCAAAGCCAGAAAATTGAGGTGTTATGTTTTCGTTGGACCACACTGTGTGTATTTCCCTTGTACTTAAAAAAGAGGCCTTGAAGACTCAGTAATATGGAATTCAGCCCCAGGGTTGCGAAAAGTACTGTTTTCACAACGACACATTCCGAAGTCAAACTTGGGATTTTATTTTGATGGGTTCATATTTTATGAAAGCTTAAACGAAAACGAAAAGATAGTCGATATTTTAATTGACACAAATTATGTTCATATTATTTTTATTCATCTGCATTTCATTTCATTCACCTCCAATCAAGTATATTTATGATAATCCTGTGATTAAACAACATTTCCTACAACTCTTACGCGAATCAATTCTTTCAGAACCTCAATCGAGGTTCAACTTTCTGAATGTTCCTTTGAGTTCTTCATTTACCGAGTCGCCACACAGCCTCAATTCTTCTCTGGATTTTGTGTCTACGATGCTTCTGATCAGTTTTCTATTCTCAACGAAAATTTCATCCCAATCAGCTGAAACAACAAAATGGTTTCTAGAGAATTATTAGATATGATTGAAGGAATAAAATTAACGCATTTAACATAACTTGTAGCACTTTTTACGACAATCAAGCTCCATTTCGAGTTCTTATATTTTTTCAAGATTAACACAAAACAAACAAAAACAATTACCTTTTGATCGAACTATTCCAATGAAGAATAAATAATTTTATGATGATACATTATCACCAAAAACAATGTTCAGTACTGACCTCTTATTTCTTGCAGTGATTTGAGATCCCCACCAAAATCACTCGGCAAATATTTCGCTGGAATGATCCTCCTCAATGACTCCTCATCATCATGGAAATGGAGCTGAAATATTTATCCAATTTACTTCATCTCATTTTAATTATGAACCCACAATCGACTCTAAATTGCATGAAAATAGCAGTGAAAGAAGGGCTGATCTTCTCCATCAATATATCTTCATATGAATGTGGCCCAATTGAATGATTAGGAATAGAAAAATCGGTTTGATTTGGCCTGTAGGCTGATTTCCTGAATTTTTTTTGTCAGACATTCAACTCACCCTAGATACTAGTTTTTTAGGCAATAAGGGCATGAGCGTTGCGACAATTGTTCTCCCGATTCTACTTATCACATGGATGGCAGACATTCTAGCAGAATAACCTTGCTGGAATAAAACCATTTATTGAAATTAATAAATAATGAAATTTCAACAAGGGGAAAAAAAGGAAATTGGTCCTTAAGAAAACTAAAGGGCAACAGTATATGGAGAACCCAACAGCAACAAAATGGTTCAAATTTATACCATATAGGGTTTTTGTAAATGATTTTCATCTCAGTGGGCGTATTTTGAAGATAAAAATAATATTTATGCTTTCGGAAATACAAGGTTCAGCAATTTATAGGAGAAATTCTATAATATTTGTGAGCATGTAGTGGCAATGAATATTTCAAAAAACACTAGGGTGTTATTTATGGACCCTGTACTTTTAGAAGGTTAGGTGACAATAACTCAAAGCTTGAGTCTATCATTCTGGTAACCGAAGAAAAATGTTGTGTCAAAAGGTTCTTACTCTCATCAATTTAATTTTGATCGTCATCGTCAATCAACTCTCAAGAACATATCGTTCAAAAATTCAGTCATGAAGTTGCTGTCTAAGCATGGTACTAGTTTAAGATTTCTATCCACGTAGTTCAAAGTTGGATGTAATGTTTTTATTGACGATAGAAATTTGGTACTTTACCGAAATCTTGGATATTATGTATTACATTTGAATATACATAATTATCGTTTATGAAAATTCTTTAACTCAACTTGTGCGGAAATATGTAATAATTCATAAAGTTTTCAAGTGTATGTCTCAAGGAATGAGTGGATAATATTCCGGAAGAATATATTGAAAATCATTTAATGCCGCCCGTTCGACTAAAATGAAGCTTTTTTGTATCACCTTTTCAACGTTCTCCATTAGTTGACTTTTTTCATGGTGAACTGTTTCTTTTTGATATTCGCACAAAACAAAAACCTCTGAATGCATAGCGAAAAAGTTACTATGCTTGAAATGGGCATAACCCACAGCTTTATCGAAAGAGTCAATCTTGAAATTGCTTTTGCTTCTTATAAAATCTTTATAATAACGTACTTTTTACTTATATCTCTATTGTGCAATCCGAACTCCCACTTTAAAATTCACATGAAATTCAAAAGATTTCCAAGGTATAGATATGAGAAGAAGAAAAATATTTTGAAACACAAAATATCATCTATCAAAATTTCAAAACCTACTTGAAGAATTCATAGGAATAATTTCTTATATTACTTTCACGAAAGGGCTTTATGATAGCTCCTCGGGGGACCACATTGTTCGAACTGATAATTTTTAATTGAGAAGGTTCTGGAACTTCAGTAAAAAAACTATAGGTGGATATCATAAATTGTTTTCATATGTAAAGAGGCCTTCGCCTTCGACCGGGTTCGATAAGTATCTTACTGCAGGTACCTACTTATATTATTAGCTACAATTGCACGATCGTTACACCATGTCGAAATATTAATTTATTCTTTATTAATCATGAGGATGATAATTATGGATCTGATATTCCGATCGTGAATATTATCAAGGCGTCAACACAGTGCTATAACAAGTCAAGATCAAGATCACCTTCAAAATTAAACATACACTAACATCCGGAAATGAGAAGTGACAGTGACACTGAGAGGACATGAGATTCTTTTGATTTTTTTTAATAAGGCTTTTGGCTATCTTGAGAATCATATATTGGGTGTGTGTAATATACGAACATACGCCTCTCAAAAAGATATATACAACGTACAATACTGATTTGACTCAAGTGCAAAAAGTAAATTTTCTTTTGTATATCCACTTCAATTTCTGAGCTGTATATAATGAAGACCAGAATTCGTTCAAAAGCTAATAGAGAACAGAGAACAACAGCGTCTTGGAGCATATTTTGATCTTAGATGCTCATTCTTAAAATCTCAAACTCTCATTTTCAACAATTATTAGTTTTGTATAGGCGCCACTGGAAATTTGAAATTACAGCATCATCAATTCGCCAATACAAAATATAGATTTATAGAAATGCTCACATTGAATCTCGAATAAGATTGAACATTTAACCTCAAACTCACCAGTATAAGCTGGAGACCATCGGCGAAAATGTTCACACGAATTTTTCGAATAATACTGCTAGGACAATTCCTCAAATCTAGTACATCGATTTCGCCATCATTGTAGTCATACCTCAAGAAGAACTCCCTAATAACTGCATTGAAGTTGAGATCTGTATCCATTTCGAAGGCATTCACATCGTGTATAGTGAAAAATACCAATCTTTTATATTCGTCTGTGAGCATTGGAATAGGTATATGAGATCTGAAACGTGAATATTTTGACATAAAAGAGCAATGAGTTTATCGTATGAAAATGGGGATTGAGGCAGCCATATTTGATTAACCATTTTATATAATATTGGTGTGTCCGTGATTATTATCATCAGCGGACGATGTAAGTAAAATCTTTTGAAAGAGGAATGAGAGTTTATTATATTCGAATCAAGATTTATTTAACAATGACAATCATTGAGAATTAACCCCTAATGAATACTGAAAGGTACAATGCACATATCTACTGGATTAATGGGAGAAAATATATAAAAATACTCACGATGGTTCTTTACTGGGTACCGGTATCCTCTCGTAAATATAATCGTAATGTGGATTTCCCTTCAATGTACAATACTTTTCTATTTTTGCTTTACTTTTTTCGATGGAGAACTTGTTTTTGAGCAGGCATATTTCTAAGAATTCATCTGAAAAAATAATAATATGAGAGTAAGAGTATAAAGGGTACGACAAACTTCACCTTACTTGCTGTACAATTCTGGGTAAAGGAACCAATAAAACCAGAATTGTACCCAGAATTGTACAGCAACTAAAATTTTTGGGAACGAGAATTTGTATTGCCCAAACTTCACCTTGTTGGGGATTCTTTCTGAATCAAATATGTATCAGACGTGCAATACAAACATGAATATGAAGTATCTAAAATATCGACTGATTCTATGTTTCTAGATTTCTTTTATTACTGTTAATTACGAGACTCCATACAGTACCTATCTATTGAACCCCCATGACAAACTATTAGATCCAACAATACCCAACTCCCAACTTTCATTTAGGCTACGTTTCATTCCTTAAGATTCCCAAATTTGATCCCTATGACATTGGTGTACTACCTGATGAAAGCTATATAATACTAATTCATAGAAAATTGGTATTGAAACTTCTTCTGAACAGAGACAGGTATTTTTGATGAAGAAATATTTGGTATTTCCATTTGAGTTGATTGTTCTTTTTAATGCTCATTGCATTGATCCACTTTATAGATTCATGATTTCATTTCTTCCATTGTCGTATATGTTAAACGCATTTACGAATTTAGTTTAATTTCATTCGGTCAGGAAAATGGTTATTGGAAATTGCCAACTTCACACTTCCGAATTTTTTCTGATTAATTTTCATTGTTCTGTGGGTGAACAAATGCAATCATTGACTATGGAGAGTAGAGAGAAGGAGACCGATCGCTGCTTTGAGAGCACAGATTTTTTGTCCCCTATAATATGTACCAATAGGGTAGTTCATGCTTTTGCCAACAGGCGCGCTGGCTATCACGAGAGTACGAAATTTTGATTCAAACAAATTGTAGTTAGCTGAGTGAACTGTTTCCCTGGTGACGGATGATAGGAATATTATTATTTTCGATTTTTGATGAGAGAACAACATAAATATGACCATGGTGAAATGTTGAAGCGTGCGCTAGTGTAAGAGTGTTTTGGCATCGGAAAGAAAAGGAGAAGAGATAAAATTTTCGAGAGCATTTTTGAGAGAAAATTGGAAAAAAACCTTTTCTCAAGAATTTACTCCGAATCAATTTGTGTGTCAAGAGCACTTTTGCGATGAAGATATCAAAAAGATGATGGATTCATTATAAACGAAATCGAAATTGTCATGCCTCGTGAGAAGTTGACTGTTCTGAATAAGAATATCTAACCAATAAAACTGCATGGTTCAGACGTAAATATTCTTGAAGAATTTTGTTGGCATAACATAATATATGGTTTATATCGGTTCTCAGCTGAGTATTGGAAACAGAACTCTAATATCTCTCTAATATTTAAGTGATAAATTTGAGATTGCTACCTTTTGTTGTCTTGATGTGTACTACTCCTCACTACAGATTTATATAATTACGGTAAACCAACTAACATAGCTGCTTTCAATAAACAATGATAAACAAAAGTAGGTACAATTTTTTTGATCAGTGATTTCTTTTGAAATTCATTGATTTCAACTTGTATTTTATTGCATATAATTCAGAGAACTCATATTTAATATAGATTTGAAGGAAGGTATTTGAAAAATCATCAGAAAAACCACGATGACACATAACCTAAAATGAAATGAAGGCTGTTCATTTCAAATTGACGCTTGCATCCCCACCCCTTTTCGACTCACGCTGCAATCGCAGCGACACCTATCCTACGTTTCCCGTTTTCGGGGACACATTTTTAGTACGTCGATCGTTCTCCTTCTGTCTACTCTCCATATCATTGACTGTCACGTGAAGTGCTCCCTTTTTTATACCTCTTGTACGATAAATATTGTGTGAATTATGGACTTTACAAATTTTAATAATATGAAAAATTCACCCTGTGCATAAAAATACCTATATGATTTGATAAAACGCCAACACCTTCAATGTTCAGCTGAATGAAACATTTGAATATTTGACATGATAAAGTCATTCCTCGAGTCATTCCCATATTTCATGTACCTACATATAGAAATCTATTTACACAAACCAACATTCCATTTAACTCGATTCAGTCTTGTCAGGTTGAATATAATAATGATACGGAATTGAATGGATGCGAGCATAATCATTATTTTCCTTTCCGAATTGATTATAGTTTACCACTTTTGCTTGAATAATTACCACAACGAAAATTATTAACCTAGGTCTGACCATTAATTATTCCATTGAATATTTTTTTGTTATTACTCTTCACAAACCTCGATATATTCGAAACCTTCTATTTCGGAACGAACTCAAGCAACATGGTAAAATGAAAATACAAATTATTATATTTTATGAAATATTGATTGTGATGCACATTCGTAGACTATTTGCAACGATATATTTTTGGAATTTTTATCTTCCCAATCTAAATATATATTGAATTGATAAATGCAATAACATTGTTTCAAAAAACAACAAAACTTTTAAATAAAAACAAACAATAAGTACTCAATTTCTTAGAAGAGTAGAATTACATATCTTGCAGCCAGCACAAGTTATATATAGACAGCTATTACATTAAAAAAAAATATTATATATCCAAATAGAACCGAGTATTGCAGAATTTCTGTCTATAATTGAAATATATAAATAACTAGGTATAGCTTTGCCGAAAGAACTGTTGATTTCCCATTAAAAATCTTCAAATTATTGAACAAACATTATTTCGTGACAGTAAAACTACTATCAGGTATTTGGATCATCAGCAATCATAGTAACACCCAAAAAGTAAACACGGCAATTAGTCTGATGTATAGAGCATTATCTTTAAGTGACAGCAAATTCAGAGATGAGAGTACACAGAGAGTTTGTGACATTTTGAGAGAAAACAACTACCCCAAATATGTCATTCGACGAGTTGTGAATAAGACCAAGGAAAAATTGGACAACACCCAACAAAGGAACAAAGAACCAGCACAATATTACAGATTCCCTTTCATACCCGGCCTCTCACAGAAGATTTCAAGAATTTTCAAGAGGATTGGTTGCACTGGTGCATTTTACAACAAGATCACAACTGGAAAATACTTCACGAAATTAAAAGATTGTATACCGACAATGTCACAATCGTCAGTGGTATATAAGATTCCATGCTCTAATTGCGAGAAGACCTACATCGGACAGACGAAACAACTATTGAAGGACAGAATTAGACAACACAGAGCAGACTCCAACAACATCACACATAGGGATAAAACTGCTCTCACTTCACATACACACAGGGAAGGACACAAGTTTCATTTCGAGGGAACAACAGTACTCGACCATGAAAACAACAGTTACCGTAGAAACATAAGCGAAATGATTCACATAACACTAAACAAAACGGTAAATTATAGGGAAGACGTCAGTGGACTCAGTACAATTTATAATAGTCTATTGATACCTTTGATAAAATGATCAAGATTCTTCTCTTCCTAACAACTTCAATGGTTCTATTTCAAAAATTATGCTCTATGATTCTAATATCTAACCTAGATTATTCTGTTTTCCTACAAATTGTTGACTTGTTTCAAAGAAAATTTTTAGAAAATTTCACTGGAGTTCAAAGTCGCTTTTAATGAAACCTTGTGTGCAGTTTTTATTATTTTTGACTCAACTTCTTTGAGATCATTTATGTAAGTGTATCGAAGTTTTGTTTCATGTCTATTGATGTATTTTAAATTTAAAAAAAAAAAATTTTTTAGCCTTGAAAAAGGTCCGATTGGCGACCGAAACGTCGGTGTAATGATTGAATAGGGAGTGATGAAATAGATGATCCAAATACCTGATAGTAGTTTTACTGATTCGATAACATGGATGACAATATGAACCCAAAATTATTTCGTGATATACCCAAAGAGAAGTGTTTTTCTGAATGCACGTTGATTACGTTAATTACACGTTGATTATCTTTTTCTGGCTGGACGACACTGGACGTTTTCGAATTATTTCGATGTCGAATAAAATAATGAAATGTGAAGTACACATAAGGACAGAAGTATTTCAGGAATATAATCTAATAGAAGTTTGGACGGACTATCTAATCATAATATGAATTCTATACGGCATGAAAAAAATTTACAAATTCAATTTTCGTAAAAACCTCATCCTATTCGACATAATGGGAAGTTTTGAATCTTTTTTATTTGGTACATTTCCTGGTCTTTTCATTACCACGTTAGTTTCAATAGAAATAAACGAAATGAGTTGTCTATAGGAGACTATCTAGGGGCGCCGCCAGACATTTTGCCGCCCCGGCAAAATACAATTTCGCCGCTCCCGCAAAATAATATTTTGCCACCTTGCTGTGACTATATTGAGTTCAAGTACATCATTCTTTATTGAATAACGTACACCAGTTCAAAAGTGGATATTTAGAGATGAGTCTTTTTTATAAACTGTAAATGTTGAATCTAAAAAACGATAAGAAAAAAAGGAATACTAACTATGCTGGCGCCGGTATCATACAGTAAAATAAATACCAGTGAAACGTTTGAAAAATACAGATATAGAACTGACCTTCAATATGATTCAATTTGAATTTCTAAACTCCACAGATAAAGAGATACATGAAAATCTACAACAGTCTCAATTCGTATTTATGTACTATTGTGAAGGGTTGATAGGTACTCTTGCTTCTCAAGTATTCATTCCTCCCAGAAATGACTATTTCGATTTCAGATTGTCAAGCAGAATATAAAAATTATTTGTGCATTACCTATCTTGGAAGCCGTCCCAAAAACTATACAGTGAGTGACGTTTATCAAAGAGACCGACTGGCTAGAGAGCATTAACTCAAAAAAAGGGACAGTGAGTGGCCGCTGCGGTGGAGATATTTACAGGCTGACTTTGATAGTCATTTATGAGTAGAATGCGGCATCTTTGATCGTTTTCCATCTGGCGGCATTCTGATTGAAATGCGTTTTTTTCGGTACTTTGAGAAGAACACATGTGAATTGTTTGGCGAACAAAGTGCAAAAAGCCGCCTTTTCGATTTAACTCTAATAATTAATAATGTTGGCCTTCTCGATTATGAAAAAAAAAATTTTTGTGTGAAAAAATTGGTATCGTTTTATCAATTGATTTGCCGCCCCCAGAATGTGCCGCCCTGGTAGGTTGCCCGGTTTGCCGGTCCTGACGGCGGCTCTGAGACTATCAATAAAATATTATACTCCTAGCTATTTCGAAATATTTTTTTTTTCAGAATAACAATATCCCCACCTTGAATGAGATCATTTGGTAAATGTGGTAGCTTCGACATCCATTCTCTAAGTATCCTAATATCCTCCAACACATCACTTTCTTTCTTATCATACAGAGCGAAGACTTCAAGTCGACGTTCACTGAAATCCGATAACTTCATTGCTACCAACCGTTTTCTGCTCTGCACTACCACTGATTAATTTTCTGTTTATGTTGTCTTTTTGAACTCATAAAATAGTTGATGTCCTTGTATCTTTTATCGAACGAATAAACAGGGAGGGAGAATTAAATGAATATTTCATGATGTGATGGTATCATCCGGTTCAGAAATGGGGTGAAGAATATACCGATGGAGAAAATATTTTTCTTTCAATGTATAAGTCAGAATAACAAACTATGTAATTACCTCATGAACTGCTTTTCTCGGTTTTACATATTTAAATTAAAAATAATTAGTATAATTGGATGATGAAATATAACTCCCACTATTTATTTTCACCGAGATTTTACAATATTAGTAAAAAAAAAATTGAGCCTGATTATACAGGGTGTTCAGAAGTGCGACCGACAAGTTGGCACAGAATATTATTGACAAAATTTTGGGTGAATTCGACTTATATTACTCTGTCCAAGAATGCTTCGTTAAGACGCTGCAACTCTTCAAAGATAGCGGTTCGAATCGATTTTCCCCAAAAACTATGCGTCTTAGCGAAATTAATAGGGTTCCTTTTTTTTTTCATGAAAATAATTAGAAAAATTCAAATTTGACACCAATAATGTCGTAAATTTGTTTCTATGGTTAAGATGAAGCCAGGTATCATCTTGACCCCATTATCTTAATTAACTCCTATATTTTCAAGAATGAAGTATGTAAAAACAAATATCTGTGGAGATTGTAAAATAATTTTATTGGGCATAAAACATTATAAATTATCAACTGAGTAAACAACTAAAAATCATCATATAAGTTATAATATCACAAAAATTTGAAACGGACATGTATTCTTAGTAGTGGTTTCAATGCACCACCGAAAAAAGCTACTTTGAGATCCATTAAAATATTCAACATTTTCTGAAATAACAAAGTGAAGTACGAAATTTCTCTTCTTATAGATCCACACATTCTAAGCTCCATATCCTTCATATGGCTCACGAGCTCGGTTTCTTATTCATTAATGATAACAGTTTTTCTCACTCCCAGATGTTTCACTGCACCACGAGAAATTTTCTTAATTTCTTTAGTCCTTCGTTTCAATGACATTAGCGACACTGAAAACACCCTACTCTCTCTTTTAATTGTCATTCCATTTTTAATAGCATAAATAGCACTTGACATTGATTCTTTGGACCATCCGGCTCGAATGGTTTTTCTTTATTTATTAATTGATATTTATATTAACGCGGCATAATTCCTAACTGGAAAACCTGTAAAAGTTTATGGGTATACTTTTTTGACGATTATTAGTCTTCAGAACAGTATGTACAAAAATTTAGGTGTAAGATGATCCCCAGGGATCATCTTGTACACATGTAGGGGGATCATCTTGCCCCAAGTTTAACTTTTTCATTCAGCATTAGCTATTGTAACCTATACAAAGGGATCAACTCGTGCACCTTTCCCCTACCATGAGACTTTTTTGCCATCCGTATAAGGCGTGAAGGGGGAAAGACTACCAGAATGTGGTGGGTTCCCGAAACACTTGAGAGATGAGTAAAAGTTACGGATAATACAATAGTTTCCACTTTCGTCGAAAAGATGGAACCACTTTATGAACGTCTTGTTTCAATTTCAGCAAGTTTCGAATTGTAGCCAATGGCGAGACTTTTCGAGAAATTACTTTATGTGGAAATTCATAGAATAGATAATTGCACCTCGGAAAGTTAATAACATGAACGAATATTCGTTCTTCAATGAACACAATTTTTTATTTTTTTTCCGTTTGATGAAAAAAAAATTCTGACTTTCTGAGGTGACGAACTGATTGAATTGTATTATAATGAAAACCCCATATAAATTAATGGTTTCTGACGTAAGATATTCATTTTCTCTTTTTGACTGACCACTATAATATTGTAGACCCCTGTAAACCCCATGGTGAACCGGTATAACTGTCGATATTGGTCAGATAAAAATCCAAGATTATTTCGTGAGGTTCATACTCAGCTTCACCAAAATTTAAATGTTTGGGCGGGTATTTATTGAAATCACATAATCGACCCATTTTCATACGGGGGTGATCTAACTGGCCAAAATCATTTAGATCTATTGCAGAACGCTATTTATCCAGCCCTCGTGCAAGTATTGGAGAATGCAGAATATCAAACGATGATTTTCCAACAAGATGGCGCACCACCTCATTTCGTTTAACCGGTGCGTCAATTCTTGCGCTACCCAGCCTGATAGTCCAGTAACTTTATACCTCACAGCAGGCGTCAAATTCGGTAGTTCTGATTTTTTGCAGACTTGTTTATGATGTTGGCCTAATGAATAATCCAAATTTGTGACCTCAACCGCCAAACGCAACTTCGCCAAAAATCGAAAAAACCCCAAAAAATCGTTATTTTTTTTAAATTCTGGCGATTTTAACCCTAAAAGCCTTTTTTTTTAAGAACTTTTTTAGGACCTTTTTGAAGTGGACTAAAGTTGCTACAATTTGATACTAGAACTGTCTCTGTAGACCTTATAGTTCCGAGTTTAAGCCTTTCAAAGTTCGTAATTCTTTTCGAATTTCGTAATTTTTAGCAATTCTGTCGTTTTGAACGAAGTTTAACCCTGATTATACTGTCGAAGCTCTGTTCATATATGATGGGATGTTAAAAAAAGAGAGGTGTGACCGATGATGCTTAAGCTAAGCTGCGAATAATGAAGTGGAAAAGATAAGTACAACAAAAGTTAATGAGTTTATTCTTTAGGAAATTGAGTAATATTAAAAATGAAAAATAAAATTAATTCAGCCCTCTTGAAATGTCCTGGTTGAGGCTCGTCTGTATATGGATTGACGTATTGGGTTGACATATCCCCTTCAGGGGATGGTGATGAATTTTGATATCCTCAAGCGAAATACTTGACGCAAGAAGAATCTTTACAACTCTTTCCTTCACCTGGCGCACTTCACCTTCACTTAAAGTCTCCTTACTTCTAAAACACAATCTCATGCTGGGACTGGGATCAGACATTCTGTAGATTTTGAGTTCAAACGGCACTACAAGATGGACAACAAGCCAATTGAGATATTGGTAGGGCATAGAAACAGATATACAATTTCTTCTTTTTGAATCCTCCAGTAGGTCGAGTGTACCTACCAACAATTTAATAATCTAACAGCGTTGCCAAATGTCAAATGTCAGTCAGCTAAGTTTCCTTTAAGCGGTACCGGTACAAAAGAGAAGATTTTTGAGTGAAACTTGAGTCTAAGTGGTACCTAGCATAGAGGGACATTTAAGGGTGAGCGATGCAAACGGGCGCGAATCTTGGAAACTATTGGGTCTACAGAGACAACCCTAGTATCATGTTGTAGCAAATTGAGTCTTCTTCCTGAAGTAGTTTTTTCAAAAAACTAGTTCTTCGGGGTTATAATCGCCAAAATTTGAAGAAAATATGATTTTTTCGTAGTTTTTTCGATTTTTGATCAAGTTGCGTTTCGCGCTCGAGGTCAAAAACATGGATTATTCACAAGGCCAACATCATAAACAAGTCTGCAAAAAATCAGAACTACCGGATTTGATGCATACTACCCCATACTTCCAGGCGACAAAGTTAGTGGACTATGAGTAACTGGATGATTTGCGATCTCGGATCAGAATGGCGTCAAATTACTCCAGGCATCTTGAGAAATTTACTTTTTTTATTTTACTGCATGGAAGTGAATGCAGCCTATTTATAGCATTCAATGAACTAATCACAACAGTAGGTATACTCTTCCACTATTTCATCTGTCCTTTCGTTATCGATGGAAATTTTGAAGCGAACACCTAGTACTCGATAAGATCTTCAACATGGGGTATCGCAGCACCACCCATCTTCGTTCAATATCAAGGGGTTACGCTCACCCCCGTTAGGGGGTTGCAGTTACGGAGATGCAAAGAGCGGAAAGGTTTTTCTACGTCGAATCAGCAGTTGACTGGTCCAAGCGATTTTACACATTTTCATTTTAAAGCAGGAAAATTGAGGTGTTAAGTTTCTGTCGGACCAGCTTCTTCAAAAAGTACTCTTACACTGTTTCGTTATCGATGGAAATTTTGAGGCGAAATATCAGGATCACTCGATAAGATCCCTCTTCAAAATCAAGGGGTTGTGCTCACCCCCGTTAGGGGGTTGCAGTTACGGGGATGCAAAGAGCGGAAAGGTTTTTCTGCGTCGAATCAGAAATTGACTGGTCCAAGCGATTTTACACATTTTCATTTTAAAGCAGGAAAATTGAGGTTTTAAGTTTTCTTTGGACCACACTGTGTGTATTTCCTACTTAAAAAAATGCCCTTGAAGTCTCAGTATTATGGAATTCAGACCCAGACACATTTAGAAACCAAACTTGGGATTTTATTTCGATGGGTTCATATTTTATGAAAGTTTCAATAACGAAAAGATAGTCGATATTTTAATTGACATAAATGATGTTCATATTATTTTTGTTCATCTGCTGTTCACTTTATTCACCTCCAATCGAGTATATTTACGATAATTATGTGATTAAATAACATTTCCTACAACTCCAAATCAATTCTTTCAGTACATCAATCGAGGTTAAACTTTCTGAATGTTCCTTTAAGTTCTTCATTTACCGAGTCGCCACCCTGCCTCAGTTCTTCTCTGGATTTTGTGTCTACGAAGCTTCTAATCAGTTTTCTGTTCTCAATGAAAATTTCATCCCAATCAGCTGAAACAACAAAATGGCTTTATTTAGAGAATTATCCGATACGATTGAAGGGAACTAGGGAAAATAAAATTAACGCACTTAACATAAACTGAAGCACTTCTTACGAAACTCAGGATGCATTTTCGGTTCTTATACTCATTCAAGATTAATTACAAACGCAAAAAAATCAAGCGAAAACACCTTTTGAACGAACTATTCCAATGAAGAGTAAATAAATTCATGATGATACATTATCACCGAACAATATTCAGTACTGACCTCTTATTTCTTGCAGTGATTTGAGATCTCCACCAAAGTCACTCGGCAAATATTTCGCTGGAATGACCCTCCTCAATGACTCCTCATCATCATGAAAATGGAGCTGAAATATTTATTCCTTTTACTTCATATTATTTGAATTATGAACTCACGTTCGACTCTAAATTCCATGAAAATAGCAGTGAAAGAAGAGCTGATCTTCTCCATCAATATATCTTCATATGAATGGAGCCAAATTGAATGATTAGGAATAGAAAAATCCGTTTGATTTGGCCTGTAGGCTGATTTCCTGAGTTTTTTTTTGTCAGACAGTTAACTCACCCTAGATACCAGTTTTTTAGGCAATAAGGGCATGACCACTGCGACAATTGTTCTCCCTATTCTACTTATCACATGGATGGCAGACAATCTAGTAGAATAACCTTGCTGAAACAAAAGCATTTATTGAAATGAATAAATAATGAAATTTCAACAAGTGAAAAAAAAGGAAATTGGTCCTTAAGGGCAACAGTATATCGAGAACCCAACAGCAACAAAATGGTTCAAATTTATATCATATAGGTTTTTTTGAATAATTTTCATCTCAGTGGGCGTTATTTTGAAGATAACAATAATATTTACGAGGATATATTGAAAAATTCTCAGCCTACAATAGAACCAAACAAAATTTCAATGTCAAAATATTTCATTACTCAACATATTCTCCTCTTAATTGGATACATTTATTACAAACTGAAACGTATCTAGACCTTTAAAAAAAATTTCTTCTTGCTCTGCAAACCAGACCTCCACTTTACAATTCACATGAAATTTGAAAGATTTCCAAGGTATATGAGAAGAAGAAAAATATTTTGAAACACATAATATCTTGTTTCAAAATTTCAAGACCTACTTGAGGAATTCATAGGAATAATTTCTGATATAACTTTCACGAAAGGGCTTTATGATAGTTTCTCTGGTGACCACATTCTTCGAACTGATAGTTCATAATTTCGAAGGTTCTGGAACAGTAAAAAAACTATAGGTGGATAACATGAATTGTTTTCATATGAAAAGAGGCCTTCGCCTTCGACCGGGTTCGATAAGTATCTTACAGCAAGTACTCATATTATTAGCTAAAATTGCACGATCGTTACACCATGTCGAAATATTCATTTATTCTTTATAAATCATGAGGATGATAATTATGGATCTGATATTCTGATCGTGAATATTATCAAGGCGTCAACACAGTGCTATAACAAGTCAAGATCAAGATCACCTTCAAAATTAAACATACCTACACTAACCGCCAGAAGTGAGAAGTGAGAGTGACAGTGAGAGGACATGAGTTTCTCTTGATTATTTTAATAAGGCCCTTGAGTATCATGAGAATCATATTTTGCGTGTGTGTGATATACAAACATACGCCTCTCCAAAAGATATATACAACGTACAATACTGATTTGATTCAAGTGCAAAGAGTAAATTTTCTCTTGTATATCCACTTCAATTTCTGAGCTGTATATAATGAAGACCATTACTTGAAAGGTAATAGAGAACAACAGCGTCTTGAAGCATATTTTTATCTTAGATGCTCATTCTTAAAATCTTAAACCCTCGTTTTCAACAAATATTAGTTTTGTATTGGCGCCACTGGAAATTTGTTATCACAACATCATCAATTCGCCAATACAAAATATAGATTTATAGAAATGCTCACATTGAATCTCGAATAAGATTGAACATTTAACCTCAAACTCACCAGTATAAGCTGGATACCATCGGCGCAAATGTTCACACGAAATTTTCGAATAATACTGCTAGGACAATTCCTCAAATCTATTACAACGATTTCGCCATCATTGTAGTCATACCTCAAGAAGAACTCCCTAATAACTGCATTGAAGTTGAGATCTGTATCCATTTCGAAGGCATTCACATCGTGTATAGCGCAAAATACCAATCTTTTATATTCGTCTGTGAGGATTGGAATAGGTATATGAGATCTGAAAAGTGAATTTCGTTATTTCATGTGTTTTGAAAGCTGACTTCTTCAGGGTGAAGTTGAATCAACTCGAAAATTTTTCCTCAAAGTCGAATTTATCGTATGAAAATGGGGATTGAACCAGCCATATCTGATTAACGATCTTATATAATACTAGCTGACCCGGCAAACGTTGTTTTGCCATATAAATAATTTCCTAGTTGTATCATAAAAAAATAGAAATTAAAAATTTTGTCTAAAAAATAAAAAAAAATTTAGGGGTGGACTACCCCTAACATTTAGGGGGATGAAAAATAGATGTTGGCCGATTCTCATAGATACCTGACTGACCTGGCTGACCCGGCAAACGTTGTTTTGCCATATAAATAATTTCCTAATGATTAAATTACTAAAATGGCTATTAAAAAATAAGGGTTGATCGTAGAAGGGTGAAAATTGAGGATTGTATGTATTTTTGTATGTTGTATCATAAAAAAATAGAAATTAAAAATTTTGTCCAAAAAATAAAATGAAAAATTTAGGGGTGGACTACCCCTAACATTTAGGGGGATGAAAAATAGATGTTGGCCGATTCTCATAGATACCGGATAAGCACAAAAAATTTCATCATCATCAAGATTTATTTAACAATGACAATCATTGAGAATTAACCCCTAATGAATACTGAAAGGTACAATGCACATATCTATTGGACTAATGGGAGATAATATATAAAAATACTCACGATGGTTCTTTACTGGGTACCGGTATCCTTTCGTAAATATAATCGTAATGTGAATTTCCCTTCAATGTACAATACATTTCTATTTTCGCTTTACTTTTTTCCATGGAGAACTTGTTTTTGAGCAGGCATATTTCTAAGAATTCATCTGAAAAAATAATAATATGAGAGCAAAAGTATAAAGAGTACGACAAACTTCACATTGGTGAGGATTCTTTCTGAATCAAATATGTATCAGACGTGCAATAAAAACATGAATATGAAGTATCGACTGATTCTTTGTTTCTAGATTTCTTTTACTACTGTTAATTACGAGACTCCATACAGTACCTATCTATTGAACCTCCATTACAAACTACTTAGATCCAACAATACCCAACTTTCATTTATTTTACGTTTCATTCCTTAAGATTCCTGAATTTGATCCTTATAAGATTGCTGTACTACCTGATGAAAGCTATACTGATTCATGGAAAATTGGTATTGGAACTTTTTCTGAAGAGAGACAGGTTTATTTGATGAGGAAGTATGGGGTATTTTCATTTGAGTTGATTGTTTTTTTATGCTCATTTTGCATCGATCATCACTTTATAGATTTATGATTTCATTTCTTCCATTGTCGTAAATGTTAAACACATTTACGAATTTAGTTTGATTTCATTCCGTCAGGAAAATGATTTTTTGAAATTTTCATCTTCATACTTTACGACATTTTTCTGATTAATTATCATTGTTCTGTGGGCGAACAAATGAAATCATTGACCGTCACGTGAAGTGCTCCCTTTTTCATATATCTTGTACGGTGCCTCGCTAAATATTGTGTGAATTATGGACTTTTCAAATTTTAATATTATGAAAAATTTACCCTGTGCATAAGAATACCTATACGATTTGAAAAAAGGTCAACACCAAAGATTATAGAGTAGAAAGATGGGAAACGAGGCGACTAAAGCGATTTGAGCGACATCTGTGTGTCACGCGTGTTTTTAAAACGATAGGACTGGTTAAAATATTAATTTGAGTACCATTAGCAGAAATATATGACATTTTTTAAGATTTCAGACGTCAATTTTGATCAAAGAGGTTTTGAATGTTTTGATTCTCATTCCGCTTTTTGTTTATCTGGCTCGTTCTAGTTGCTGATTTTTGGAGTTTTTATTTTTATTTATTTTATTTCTTGATAAAACATCAAAATATTGTTCGAAAATTATTGAATGGTGAAGAACGGTGGATCAAATAATAAAATGTATTTTACGTGATAAAGTTTTTCACTCAACTAAGGAAAATGGAAGCGTAAGTATTAAAAGTCGTAACATGTGGATAGGTCATTCATTGATTCTTATTTTCAGTGCTCCGAAGTGGATAAAATTCTCAGGGATTGAAGACAATTACTTCAGCAAACACTACTAACTACACCATGTGCAATGAACATTTTACTGCAGGTCAATTGAGAACTGTTCATCGACGTAAATTGTTGTATGCAGAAAAAATCCCTTGCATGAACGGCCTAAGTGAAAATGATGATCTTTATAGGTCCATTCAATGATTCTCAATTGCTACTCTTTCAATATATTCAGAAATGCAGAGGTTTTATTGATTTCCATTTGGGAACCAAGTGACTGTCAAATTGTTGTTCAGAAAGTCAAAGTTTTATGAAACCTGCCTGAGTGTTTTGTTCATTCATTAATCAATTTGTATATTGTGTCATGAAGAGACCATATCATAAGGAAATCATAAAAAAAGCACCAAGAAGCTATACTGACATATAGGTCTTGCATATATCTGCAAGTTTTTTTCAAGTGTGGTTCTGAAAATTCTTTAAATAATACCGACATATGTAAGTAACTGGAATATGTATGCTATGATGATAAATTGAATATTGGTTCATATTAATTTCTGATATATGTATATTTTACAAATTCAACTAAGTTCATTAATTCAGAACAACCTATTGTACAGAAACAACACCTTCGACGTATAGCAGATCACCATATACTTTAGTGTCCTAGGAAAAGCTTCATTTATGGCAATTCATTTTATGAATTGCAAATAAACATATAGCACATCCAACAGCGTTTTTCGTTGATATCAATTGATTCCAAACAATATTTAGATGAAACTAACATCCTGATCACAAAGCAAAACCATACTATTGTTTTGTCGCTCAGGATGTTTGTTTTGTGATAGAAACAAAGTCAATATTGGAATGCAATACGAGAAATAGAATTCGAATTTCGCGCCCCTCAATCAAAAAACAGAAAACTGTTATCAAAAGGTTTTCCTGTATTGACAGTGCGTTTTTAGCGCCATCTCATTGTCACGCGTGTTTGCACTGGCCAAAATGTAGTCGGTTTTTAGTACTAGCGATATGAGTGCGTTTCCTATCTTTCTACTCTATAATCTTTGGTCAACACCTTCAATATTCAGCAGAATGAAACATTGAAACATTTGAATATTTGACATAATAAAGTCATTCCCATATTTCATGTACCTACATATAGAAATCTATTTATACAAACCAACATTCCATTTAATTCGATTCAGTCTTGTCAGGTTGAATATAATAATGATTCGGAATTGAATGGATGCGAGCATAATCATTATTTTCCTTTCCGAATTGCTTATAGTTTACCACTTTGCTTGAATAATTACCACAACGAAAATTATTAACCAAGGTCTGACCATTAATTATTTTTTTGTTATTACGCATCACTAACCTCGATATATGCGAAACCTTCTATTTCGGAATGAACACAAGCAACATGGTGAAAATAACAATGCAAATTATTATATTTTATGAACTATTGTTAGTGATGCACATTTGTGACTATTTGCAACGATATATTTTTGAAATTTTCATCTTCCCAATCTAAATATAAATTGAATTGATAAATGCAAAATCATTGTTTCACCAAACCACCAAACATTTACATAAAAAAAACAATAAGTACTCAATTTCTCAGAAAAGTAGAACTACATATCCATTATATTGAAAATAAAAAATATATCCAAATAGAACCCAGGAATGCATATTCACTTCTGCCTATAATTGAAATAAATAAATAACTAGCTTTGCCGAAATAAAAGGCGATTTCCCATTAAAAACTTCAAATTATTGAAGCAACATTATTTCGTGATATACCCAAAGAGAATTGTTTTTCTGGATGCACGTTGATTACGTTAATTTTACGTTGATTATCTTTTTCTGGCTGGACGCTTTCGAATTATTTCGATGTCGAATAAAATAATGTAATGTGAAGTACACACAAGGACTAAAGTATTTCAGGAATATAATCTAATAGAAGTTTGGACGGACTATCTAATCATAATATGAATTCTAAACGGCATGAAAAAAATTTACAAATTCAATTTTCGTAAAAATCTCATCCTATTCGACATAATGGGAGGTTTTGAATCTTTTTTATTTGGTACATTTCCTGGTCTTTTCATTCCCAGGTTAGTTTCAATAGAAATAAACGAAATGAGTTGTCTATAGGAGACTATCAATAAAATATTATACTCCTAGCTATTTCGAAATAATTTTTTTTCCAGCATAACAACATCCCCACCTTGAATCATATCATTTGGTAAATGTGGTAGCTTCGACATCCATTCTCTAAGTATCCTTATGTCCTCTAACACATCACTTTCTTTCTTATCATACAGAGCGAAGACTTCAAGTCGACGTTCACTGAAATCCGATAACTTCATTGCTACCAACCGTTTTCTGCTCTGCACTACCACTGATTAATTTTCTGTTTATGTTGTCTTTTTGAACTCATAAAATAGTTGATGTCCTTGTATCTTTTATCGAACGAATAAACAGGGAGTGAGAATTAAATGAATATTTCATGATGTGATGGTATCATCCGGTTCAGAAATGGGGTGAAGAATATAACGATGAGGAAATGATATTTTTTGAATTTATCAGTTGAAATAAAAAAAAAACTAATTACCTCGTGAACTGCTTTTCTCGGTTTTACATATTTAAATTAAAAATAATTAGTGTAATTGGATGATGAAATATAACTCCCACTAGTTATTTTTACCGAAATTTTGCAATATTATTCAAAAAAAAAATTGAGCAAGACAGTACAGGGTGTTCAGAAGTGCGACCAAGAAGTTGGTACGGAATATTAGTCTATTGACAAAATTTTGGGTGGATTCGACTTATATCACTTTGTCCAAGAATGCTTCGTTAAGACGCTGCAAGATAGCGGTTCGATTTTCCCCAAAAACTATACATCTTAGCGAAATTAATTAGGATTCCTTTTTTTTCAGGAAAATACTAGGAAAAATTCAAATTTGATATCAATAATGTCGGAAATTTGAGTTGCCGGAACACTTGAGAGATGAGTAAAAGATACAGATAATACAATAGTTTCCACTTTCGTAGAAAAGATGGCAACACTTAACGAACGCCTTTTTTCTTTTTTACCAGCATACGAATTGTAGCCAATGGCGAGACTTTTCGAGAAATTTTTCCATGTGGAAATTCATAGAAGAGACAATTGCACCTCGGAAAGTTAATAACATGAATGAATATTCGTTCTTCAATGAAAAAAAATTTTTTTTCCCTTTGACAAATAAAAAACTTTCTTACTTTCCGAGGTGACGAACTGATTGAAATTATATTATAATGAAAACCCTATATAAATTGATGGTTTCTGACGTAAGATATTCATTTTATCTTTTTGACTGACCACTATAATGGTGTAGACCCCTCTTAACGGCATGGTGAACCGGTATAACTATCGATATTGGCCAGATGAATATCCAAGATTATTTCGGGAGGTTCATACTCAGCTTCCCCAAAACTTAAATGTTTGGGCGGGTATTTATTGAAATCACATAATCGACCCATTTTCATACCCGGTGATCTAACTGGCCAAATTTATTTACATCTATTGCAGAACGCTATTTATCCAGCCCTCGTGCAAGTATTGGAGAATGTATAATATCAAACGATCATTTTCCAACAAGATGGCGCACAACCTCATTTCGTTTAACCGGTGCGTTCTTAGATGAAAATTTTTCTCACGCCTGGATCGGAAGAAGAGGACATATTGAGTGGCCACCCAGATCAGCTGATCTGGCTCCATTGGAATTTTTTCTAATGGGTCACCTGAAATAAAAGATTTGCGCTACCCAGCCTGATAGTCCAGTAACTTTATACCTCACAGCAAGCGTCAAATTCAGTAGTTCTGATTTTTTGCAGACTTGTTTATGATGTTGGCCAAATTTGTGACCTCAAGCGCCAAACGCAACTCCGTCAAAAATCGTTCAAATTCTGGCGATTTTAACCCTTAAGGCCTTTTTTTTTGAAGAACTTTTTCAGGACCCTTTTGAAATAGACTAAAGTTGCTACAATTTGATACTAGAACTGTCTCTGTAGACCCAATAGTTTCCGAGTTTAAGCCTTTCAAATTTCATCATTCTTTTCGAATTTCGTAATGTTTTGCAATTCTGTCGTTTTGAACCGTGATTATACTGTCGAAGCCCAGTACATATATGATGGGATGTTGAAAAAAGACAAGTGTGACCGATGATGTTTAAGCTAAGCTACGAATAATGAAGTGGAAAAGATAAGTAAAACAAAAGTTAATGAGTTTATTCTTTAGAAAATTGAGTAATATTAAAAATAAAAAATGAAATTAATTCAGCCCTCTTGAAAGGTCCTGGTAGAGGCTCGTCTGTATCTGGATTGACGGACGTATTGGGTTGGCATATCCCCATCAGGGGATGGTGATGAATTTTGATATTCTCAAGCGACGCAAGAAGAATCTTTACACCTATTTCCTTCACCTGGCGCACTTCACCTCCACTTAAAGTCTCCTTACTTCTAAAACACAATCCCATGCTGGGACTGGGATCAGACATTCTGTAGATTTTGAGTTCAAATGGCACTACAAGATGGACAACAAGCCAATTGAGATATTGGTAAGTCATAGAAACAGATATAGAATTTCTTCTTTTTGAATCCTCAAGTAGGTCGAGTGTACCTACCAACAATTTAATAATCTTACAGCGTTGCCAAATGTCAGATAAGTTTTCCTTAAGCGGTACCGGTACAAAAGAGAAGATTTTTGAGTGTAATGTGAGTCTAAGTGGTACCTAGCAAAGAGGGACATTTAAGGGTAAGCGATGCAAACGGGCGCGAATCTTGGAAACTATTGGGTCTACGGAGACAACTCTAGTATCATATTGTAGTAAATTGAGTCTTCTTCGAAAACGTCCTGAAGTAGTTTTTTCAAAAAACTAGTCCTTCGGGGTTATAATCGCCAAAATGTGAAAAAAATATGATTTTTTCGTAGATTTTTTTCGATTTTTGATCAAGTTGCGTTTCGCGCTCGAGGTCACAAACTTGGATTATTCACAAAGACAGCATCATAAACAAGTCTGCAAAAAATCAGAACTATCGGATTTGACGCATACTACCCCATACTTCCAGGCGACAAAGTTACTGGACTATGAGTAACTGGATGATTCGCGATCTCGGATCATTAATGAATGTCGTCAAATTACTCCAGAAATCTTGAGAAATATAAGTGAACGTTCTCAGCAAAATTTATATTACTGTATGGAAGTGAATGCATCCTATTTATAGCATTTAATGAACTGATCACAAAAGTAGGTATACTCTTCCACTATTTCATCTGTCCTTTCGTCATTGATGGAAATTTTGAAGCGAAATTTCAATATCACCTAGTACTCGACAAGATCTTCAACATGAGGTATCGCAGCACCACCCATTCTTATTCAAAATCAAGGGGTTCCGCTCACCCCGTTAGGAGGTTGCAGTTACGGGGATGCAAAGAGCGGAAAGGTTTTTTTGCATCGAATCGGAAATTGACGGGTCCAGGCGATTTTTTTTTATTTCATTTTAAAGCACGATAATTGAGGTGTTAAGTTTTTGTTGGACCACACTGTGTGTATTTCCTTGTACTTAAAAAAAACGGCTTGAAGACTCAGTAATATGGAATTCACCCTCAGGGTTGGGAAAAAGGCTGTTTTCACAACGACACATTTCGAAATAAAACTTGAGATTTTATGGAAGCTTCAATAACGATAGTTGATATTTTAAATGACACAAATTATATTCATATTTTTTTTATTCATCTGCTGTTCTTTTCATTCACCTCCATTCAAGTATATTTATGATAATCATGTGATTAAACAACATTTCCTACAACTCTAACCCGAATCAATTCTTTGAGTACTTCAATCGAGGTTCAACTTTCTGAATGTTCCTTTGAGTTCTTCATTTACCGAGTCGCCACCCTGCCTCAATTCTTCTCTGGATTTTGTGTCTACGAAGCTTCTAATCAGTTTTCTGTTGTCAACGAAAATTTCATCCCAATCAGCTGAAACAACAAAATGGTAATTTTTAGAGAATTATTCGATACGATTGAGGGAAACTAGGAAAAATAAAATTAACGCACTTAACATAACTTGAAGCACTTCATTTTGAGTTCTTATATACATTCAAGATTAATTACAAACGCAAAATAAACAAGCGAAAATATCTTTTAAGAAAACTATTCCAATGAAGAATAAATACGAGTACATTATTACCAAAGACAATGTTCAGTACTGACCTCTTATTTCTTGGAGTGATTTGAGATCTCCACCAAGATCACTAGGCAAATATTTCGCTGGAACGACCCTCCTCAGTGACTCCTCATCATCATGGAAATGGAGCTGAAATATTTATCCATTTTACTTCATCTTATTTTACCTATGTAGACTTCCATAGCAGTGAAAAAAAGGCAGATCTTCCCCATCAATATATCCTCATATGAATGGGACCAAAAAGAATGATAAGGAATGGGAAGATCCCTTTAATTTGGTCTTTAGGGTGATTTCCTAGTTTTTTTTGTCAGATATTTAACTCACCCTAGATACTAGTTTTTTTGGTAATAAGTGCATGAAGACTGCGAAAAGTGTTCTCCCGATTTTACTTATCACATGGATGGCAGAAATTCTAGCAGAATAACATTTCTGGAACAAAGCATTTAATGAAATAATTAAATTGAAACAAGTGAAAAGAAAACAAATTAATCGTTGAGGAAAATGAAAGGCAACAGTATATCGAGAACACAATATATTGCGTACAGTCACACGTTATATTCCGAGAGCTGGCGACGAAAATCGACAAGAGTTTTGTAATGGCTCATATTTAAATATTAATTGGTTTTGGTGGTTTACATGAGTCAGCACCCACTCTCAAGGTCAGGTAGTGGAACAACTGGCGGCGACGCTCTTTGATTCATGTAAAATTACAATATCGGTACTTTGGGTGACTGCTGACTGCCCCTGTTCAATTGATATGTCGTCTGACTATTGTATTCTCGAATAATATATGATATTTGAATAATAAATGCATTTTCAGCCATTACAAATCTCTTGAAACGATATCGTTATGGCAGCAACTTCTGTGGCGTGCTGACCCACCGCGTTTCACCGAAATAAGGTCTGACCACTTTCTCAAGTTTTCTGTTCTATAAATTAGCTGAATGACTATTTTCAATCATTACAAAATACTTGTAGAGTATGTTGTAATTTTATATACCTAATACATCAAAGCGCGTCGCCGCTAGGTGTTCCACTACTTGACCTTGAGAGTAGGTGCTGACTAATGTACACCCTCAATGCTAAATCATATTTAAATATAAGCCATTACAAAACTCTTGCATATTTTCTTTGCCAGCTCTAGGACTATTACTCCATGAATTCGAAAAAAACAAATAAGTTGTTGATATTCACACCTATCAGACAGCAACGAAATGGTTCGAATTATTTACGCTTTCGGAAATAGAAGGTTCACCCATTTTCAAGAGAATTTATAGTACAATTCGTAATTATAGGATATTTGTGAGCATGTAGTGGCAATCGATATTTTCAAAGATGTTATATATGGACTGTGTACTTAAATAATGTTTTTAATTTTGATCGTAAGTCAAGATAGTTCGAAAAATTAGCCATATTAACTGATGGGTCTAAGCGTAGTGTTTAGCTCGTAGATGTTAAAGCTACAGGGTGCTGCAGAGCAGATTGACGGGTTTCGAAGCTCATGCTGTACAGTTTGCAAAAATGTGCAGATGTTTCTCAACCGAAATTTGCATCATCCTGTACAATGCAACAACTATACAACTGATGGTGTCGAGAAGTGTCGAAATAAACAGACACATTGAAATTTAAGGAAAAAATCGAAATGTTGTGCAATTTTTGTGTGTGTCTGTAATACCATAGAGTCATTCGGGGCAACTGCGCGCACTTTTGCCTGTCAAGCCATACCCTGTTTCAAATGTTGAAGCTAGGACAATTAAAACATATTCATAAGATAGAGAATTTTCTAATCTATAAAAAAACATCAAAAAGCAAACAAAGAAAAACGTTTTCTTTCCGCAAAAAAGAATTTAATAGAGAATGTCGGAGTGCGTTCACTTGCCCCGTATTGCGGGTAAGTGTGCGCACCCTCACGGGGTAAGTGAACGCAGTGCTATGTGAACCACACAATCAAAACAAATTACAAAATAATGTCATCAAAATGTTACAATATTAGAGAAATGCTGTTTATTGTCAATACAGGAGCCCCTTTTTACAAGCAGGGCATTATTGTTCGTGCCACAATTCTTGGTGAACATAATACTTGATACATTCCCCTGTTGGTGGCTCTTCATATTTTTCTGAACAAATAGGACAATATTGATCGAGTCTTAACCAAGAAAATCAACAATGTCATAATTTATTCCTCACTGAACTAATGCCCTTATAATGAATCTATGCGCACACTTACCCGCGCACACTTTCCCCAGTAAGCCAAAATTTGAATTGACGTTCTTATAGAGTTGAGCAGCTAAGAGAACCTAAAATTTTTTATTATATATTCAGATTAATATGCCTATGATCGAATAAAATATTGTTTAACACTGAGGCACTCGGAACTTGGACCTGGAAGAATTTGCAGAGATGCTAAAAATTAACAAGAAAACTAGTGAATTTGATTGATTGCAAATAAAAAGTTAAAGAAACGTGGCAAGGTGCACTCCTATGAAAAACTAATATGGCGATTCTGCGCCCTTGCTTCACCCAAATGAACCCCTCTTTCATACATTGCAATGTCGAGATATACGCACTGCGCACAGTTACCCACTGCGCTCAGTTACCCCGAATGACTCTACATACACCTCTCCAGAATACATTTACGTTAAAAAGCGAATGAAGAACAACAGCGTTTTGGAGCATACATATCTCAAATGCTCATTCTTAAACCTCCGTTTTTAACAAAGATTAGTTTTTTATAGGCTTCGCTGGAAATTTGAAATTATAACATCATAAATTCGGCAATTTGCAAATTTGCAAAATGATACAAAATAGAGATTCGTAAAAATGCTCACATTGAATCTCGAATAAGACAAGACAGCATTTTCTTACGAACCGAGTTTTTCAAGGTTGGAATGAATTACCAAATGAAGTAGTGAACTCCCCCAGTGTCAATGTGTTTAAGAATCGGTTAGATCTTCTTGGACTGTATGATAACTGATTTAGTTTAGTGACATACTTTATTGATTGTTTTGCTGTTTCGGTTGATTATTGAGAATTTTGTGTTCATTTTTTTATTGTTATATGCTGAGTCATTTATAGGTTTTTACCACGACTCTTTACTGTTAATAAATAAATAAATAAATAAATAAAGATTGAACCTTTAACCTCAAACTCACCAGTATAAGCTGGATAGAATCGGCGTAAATATTCACACGAAATTTTCGAATAATACTGCTAGGACAATTCCGCAAATCTAGTATTTCGATTTCGCCATCATTGTAGTCATACCTCAAGAGGAACTCCCTAATTACTGCATTGAAATTGAGATCTGTATCCATTTCGTAGGCGTCCACATCATTTACAGTGAAAAATACCAACCTTTTATATTCGTCTGTCAGCATTGGAATAGGTATATGAGACCTGAAACATGAATATAATGATATAAAAGAGCTATGAGTTTATCGAATTTCGTTATTCCATGTGTGTTTTGAAAGCTTCTTCAGGGTAAAGTTGAATCAACTCCAAACTATTTTCTCGTATTCTACTGTGTTTTCAAACTCATCAAAATTATCGTATAAGAATGAAAAATGAACCAGGTATCTTTGATTAACGATTTAATCTAATATTGGTGATTATTATGCTCATGAGCAGATGATTTGAGAGAAACCTTTTGAAAGGGGCACATCTTGTTTTCAGGAATGTTAATTTTTTTATTTTAATATCAAAAGGAGAGTTTTTTATTATGAGATTTGATTTCTATATTGAGAATGAGAGTTTTCCAGATTGAATTTGAATGCAATTCAATAGCCAGACCTAAACAAGGGGCTTGCTAAAAAAGCTTCGCAGCTAATGGTGTTGTCAAGTTTTTCACCTCAATCAAATCGGAGGGTCGAAGAACCTAAAAATTTTTTGTTTTGCTCGCCAATAACTCCTAAACTAAGGGGAGAAAAGGTGAAATCTATGTTTACAAATATATAGAAAATGTAATCTACAATATTACAATATTGAAAATGAACGTGTTGGTCGAACATCTCTTAGTTTAGAAGTTGAGAGCAAAAGACCGAAAAAAGTCAGAAAATTTTGAGTTTTATCGTCCCTTCCCAAGTAATCATAGTGTCCTCAAGATGGACAACTTTTCAGTTATCTCACAGCATTCTCGATCTCCCTTAAAATATTCTATAAGCTTCGGAATTTTTTTGGATACAATCATGGAGTTGCAAACCTCCATGAGCATGAAAGTCAACAACTAGGTTCAATGTACATATCTACTGGACTAATGAGAGATAATACATAATAATACTCACGATGGTTCTTTGCTGGGTACCGGTATCCTATCGTAAACATAATCGTAATGTGGATTTCCCTTCAATGTACAATACATTTCTATTTTCGATTTACTTTTTTCGATGGAGAACTTGTTTTTGAGGAGGCATAATTCTAAGAATTCATCTGAAAAAATAATTATATGAGAGCTAAATTATAAAAAGTGCCACAAACTTCTTTCTGAATCAAATATGTATCACTATCAGACGTGCGATAGAAACATGAATATAAAGTATCGAAAATATTGACTGATGAATAAAATGCTTATCTTCTATTTTTCTTTGAAATTCTCTAGTGTTGGAAAATTATCATTTTCCAAAATTAGTTTTTTTACAGGATCGAAAAATATTGTTTGCTACATCAAAAACTATATTTTCTTGGGATTCAAAAATATTTTTCCGACCTCTTCAAATATTTTCTGCACGGTCGAAAGTTATTTTCCCAAAATTAAATTAAAAAAAAATTTTTTTTGACGAAATATTATTCGACGTCGAGGAAAATCATTTTTCACCCCAGTAATGTAGTTCAATTTTATTCCGTCAGGAAATTGATTTTTCAACTTCACACTTTCCGAAATTTAGTTTTTTTACAGGATCGAAAAATATTGTTTGCTACATCAAAAACTATATTTTCTTGGGATTCAAAAATATTTTTCCGACCTCTTCAAAAATTTTCTGCACGGTCGAAAGTTATTTTCCCAAAATTAAATTAAAAAAAAATTTTTTTTTACGAAATATTATTCGACGTCGAGGAAAATCATTTTTCACCCCAGTAATGTAGTTCAATTTTATTCCGTCAGGAAATTGATTTTTCAACTTCACACTTTCCGAAATTTTTCTGATTGATTTTTGTAATTTTGTGGTAGGACAAACATGGACAACATACGATAGACAAACGGTTGGTTTCAAAATTCGCCTTTTGGGGTACCAACTTCACAGAGCTCATCAAACGCATGCTCTGAAAAAAGCAAAGAATGACAGTATCATATCCGTGAGTTATGGACTTTTCAATTTCTAATACCTAATATGAAAAATTCACCCTGTGCATAAGGATATATACATTGATGAGATTTGATCGGATAAGAGGCCAATACCTTCAATGTTCAGCTGAATTCACATTAAAACATTTGAAACAGTATTTAACATGATAAATTCATTCTCATATTTCATGTATATATATAGAAATATATTCAAACAAACCAACATTCAATTCAGTCTTGTCAGGTTGAATATAATAATACTACGGAATTGAGTGGATGAGAGCATAATCATTATTTTTCCTTTCCCGAATTAATTATAGTTTACCACTTTTGCTTGAATAATTACCACAACGAAAATTATTAACCTAGGTCTGACAATCAATTATTCCATAGAATATTTTTTTGTTATTACGCATATTAAGCTCGATATACTCGAAACCTTCTATTTTGGAATGAACTCAAGCAACATGGTAAAAATAAAAATGCAAATTATTATATTTTATGAACTATTGCAGATAGTTTTTGTGATGCACATTTATCGATTATTTGCAACGATATATTCTGAAACTTTTATCTTCCCAATCAATATATAAATAAAATAATAATAATAAATGCAATATTATTGTTTCACCAGTCGAACTTTTACATAAAAAAAGTAAATTCTAAATTCCTTGGAAAAGTAGAACTACACATTTTGTAGTGAGCAGAGGATGTATATAGACAGCTATAAATATTTGAAATAAGAACCGAAAAAATGCATATTAATTTCTGTCATTGAAATATATAATTAACTAGCAATGTAGAAAGAAATGGAGAATTCACATTGAAAAAAAAAACAAAATTATTGAACCAACACTTTTTCGCATATAACCAAAGAAAAATGTTTTTCTTGATTAATTACGTTAATTATACGTTAATTACTTTTTCTGGCTGGAAGCTCTTGAATTTTTTCGATGTAGAATGAAATAATGTAAGGTAAAGTACACACAAAAGGACTGAAGTATTTCGGGAATAATTTAATAGAAGATGGAAGTAATATAACACCATAATATGAATTCTATAGTATATAAAAAAAATCAAATTAAATTTTAATAAAAATTTCATTCTATTCGACATAATAGGTACTTTTTTATCTGGTGCATTTTCTGGTCGTTTCATTATTATTGTTAGTTTCAATAGAAATAAACGGGATGAGTTGTCTATAGGGGACTATCAATATAATTTATGCTTCGAAAATTACGTCTTGATCTAACCTTTCTTTCTCATCGACATTGTGGAAGTTTTCCCACATAGGAAAAAGGAAAAACGTGGAACGGAAAAATGTATTCCGCCATTGAGTATACAGGGTGAGTCTTTGATTCGTACAAATATTTTAACGGTATATTCGTGAAGTCAAAAAGAAATCTTTTTTCCCTTATCATTTCTTCCGAATCGGCTCGGTTTAAAATAAACAGGCTGTTGAAATACCATGAAAAAATCATCGGAAGGGTTCAACTACCTATTCCGGGAGGATTTTCAAAACAAAAAAATGTTCAAAAAATATACCAAATATCAATTTTAATTTTTCTCGACGACGCACCCCTTTAATTTTTTTGGTGTCATTCAGATAAACCCTGTATAATGAAATATATCGAGTAAAAATATCTCTTTGTTATATCGAAATGATTCTTTTTCAAAATAACAATATACACACCTTGAATCATATCATTCGGTAAATGTGGAAGCTTCGACATCCATTCTCTAAGGATCCTAATGTCCTCTAGCACATCACTTTCTTTCTTATCATACAGAGCGAAGACTTCAAGTCGACGTTCACTGAAATCCGATAACTTCATTGCTACGCACCGTTTTCTGCTCTGAATTACCACTGATTAATTTTCTGTTTATGTTGTCTTTTTGAACTCACATAAAATAGTTGATGTCCTTGTGTCTTTCATCGACTGAATAAACAGAGAGTGTGAATTAAATGAATATTTCATGATGTAATGGTATCATCCGGTTCAGAAATGGGGTGAAGTATATACCGATGAGGAAATGATATTTTTGAATTTATCAGTTGAAATAAAAAAAAAATAATTACCTCGTGAACTGCTTTTCTCGGTTTTGCATATTCAAATTAAAATTAATTATTGTAATTGAATGATGAAATATAATTCCCACTATATATATTTACCGAGATTTTGCGACATTAGTCAAAAAAATTTGAGTCCGACTATAGAGTCCAGAAGTGCGACCGGCAAACTGGTACAGGATATTATTGAAAATATTTTGGGAAGATTCTACTCATATCACCTTGTCCACGAATGCTTCGTCGCTGCAACTCTTCAGAGATAGTGGTTCAAATCGATTTTCCTCAAAAACTATGCCTCTTAGCGAAATCAATTATGAATACCTTTCTTTTCCATAAAAATTAATTTGAACACTAAAATTTGACACCAATAATGTCAAAAAAATTAAGGTGCTAAAGTAATAAATGAAAATACCCTTCTCCTACCCGAATGACTTAGGTTGACGTGAAAATTGAAATGGAGAGCTTTGGCTTTTGATATTAGACACCGTACAAAATTCTGAGTGTTGAATATTCATCAGTCTTTATAAGATTTCGGAAGAAGTGCCGTTGAAAAGAGATCTTTGAAGGGCTGTAGCTCCCAAATGAAGCATAATTGAACAAGTCGAAAGTTGTACAAGTTTGTCGGTCACATTTTCCCGTCACTCTGTAATATGAAAATCTATAGTTTTGCTAGGGGTGGGCGTAACAACAGACGACTAATCTACAGAAAAAGTGGATGGAAACAACCATTTGTGTAAAAGTGTCGATTCGTTATAAAAACACCATTACCTGCGAAATCTATTCTGATAAACAAGAAATTAATTGATTTTGTCATTTATCGTATTTCGATTCCATTATTTTCATAGACTGGAAACTTCTACGAATAGCACAATTATTTCTCTTGCAGAATTTACATTACATCTACGTGGTCGAGTATATGAGGAATATAAGAAATAATGGTATAAACATATTAACGCTCAGTTAGCTTCAAGAATAAAAGATAAATTCATTTCTCATTACAAATACATCTCGAGAGCTGCAGCTTTGGTCTTCAGTGTGGCGAATTGAGGAAGAAGCACTTGAAACACACATTAACAAAGTTTTGTCACTTTCTCGATAAAATTCAAAATCAATTTTTATAATAATAAATAACACCATCATTTGAGGTTGGAGGTTTTCTTTTTAGTCAAGAGAATAATTCAAAAATTTTTTTAAACTAATACTATAAAGACATAAAACAGTCGAGTCTCGTGCGAAGTGGTGGGCAAAATTCGTTGTCTACTGAGGGGATTTCGAGAACTGTAGGAGCTAGAAGAAAACAGATGACACATTTCCGAGCTCTTTTTCAGAGAAACAAAGAATGGTGAAAACCGTAGCCTCCTTCGATTCTTCGTTTTTGAGTTATTTATTAGCAAAAAATGAGATTTTGACGAAATTCGTAAAGTTCGCATAACTTTTTTGTCTTTGAAGTTACAGATCTGAAACTTGAACATTCTACAGGCAGTTTTCCACGTAGAATCCACTGACGAGCTCAAAATGATTTTTCATTTCGAATCATTAGGCTAACTTTCGTTTTTTTGAATGCAAACTTTTATTGAATTTGCTATTTTTGAAATGAAAAAATCTTTTGTCAGAAGATTTTACATAGAAATGTGCCTAAGAAGGTGCAAGTTTCAGATCTGTAACTTCAACGACAAAAAAGTTATGAGAACTTTTCGGAATCTCCAGAATCTCATTTTTTGCTAATAATTCAAAAACAAAGAATTGTTGGAGGCTACGATTTTCAGAATTCTTTTTTTCTCTGAAAAAGACCTAGGAAATGTGTAATCCGTTTTTTCAAGCTCTTACAGTTCTCGAGATCCTCTCAGTAGACAACGAATTTTGGCCAGCCTGTACAGGAGGCCTGGTAGCTATGCTACCCCTGGAAATCTAGCAGTGGAGTTTTTTCAACCATTAAATATATACCGTATTTAACTTTGAAATAACCTACAATATATAAGAAAAATACGCATAAACTCACTCTCTCCGGTCCTTCCGTTCAACAAAGTAGTATTTATAATACTATAAGTTCCGATTTATTTACAAGGATTTAAATTTCTTGCCACTCATTCTCAAGCGCTAATTTGAAAAAGTTGCAGAAATGCGATACTGCCAAAGAAAAGCTATATAAACAACTAATACGAAGGGATAATTCAACACATAATGTCTTACGTAATAGTTGATAGAATTTTGAGTGAGTGGTGAGGATTTTTTATGTTTATGGACAAACTTATGAAAATTTATAACCAAAATATACCCAAATTTCAAATTGGAATGAGGAAACAATAGTTTCCATACGTATTACTTTACCACTACTGAATATACAACATAACATTGAACAAATATTGACAAATGTGTTGCCAAATTTTCATCTACTGAAAACATAGACACCTTTGTAACACCTGAAGCTGCCAAACAATGCCAACTGCGAATATATACCGGTTTCGGGTTGATTAACTACTCGTCAGTGTACGCCTGGGATATACCTAATAAATGAATATTAATTCGGTAGTTGAAACGAATATTTGTATTATGATTTTTTCAATAGAAAAACTGATCTCAAAATTAAATTTGGAGGTATCAGCTATTCACAACTTTTCTCATTCCATTCATGGCATTTCCGTTAAGACTTTGATTTTTTCTTTTGATCTGGCGAAATACTCCTACCATGAATTCGCGTCTAATGTATCAAAAGAGAAGTTCACCGAATAAAACCAATTTCAAGCGACTGCATCAGAAGCCCTAGTCATATTTTCAGTGACGGCTCGTGCCCATAAGGTGTGGGTCGGCCAGACCCAGGATATACAGGGGAATATCCTGAAATAAAATTAATATCTATTTTTTCAACCAATAACTGAAAATGAAAACGCGGAATCCCACCATAATCTCTGTTTTTCTAAAATTAAATATTGATATATTTTTTGTCGATTAAGTTTCTAAAGATAAGTTGGATAGGGTTGCGGCTAAGGGATGGAAAAAAATATTCAATTTTATTTCCCAAAAATAAATGCAATCAGAAATGACATGTTTTTCAGCATCTTGATAAGTTATTGGTTGAGAAACTACTCATTTCAGTGTTTCAGTGTCTTCATTTTGAGTGGTTGATTAATATTGAAGAAATATTAATTTTATTCCAGACTTATGCCCCATCCTGTAGATATAGTCTGATTTATTTTTATACAACAGTGTATAAAAGTTTCGTTTTCAATGCGATATAATGGCTTGTTTTTGGAGAAAGAATGTACTACACTTCTTTGTTTTTGCCCAGCTTTTGAATAATAGTTTTATTCTTCTTCGGTGTCTCTCTGTAAATACCGATAACAAATTTATTACAACACAAAACATCAATACGAATCAAAATTTTAAGTTCACTGAAACACATCTACAATTTTGATTTTAAGTGAAAATGTACTAATTTTTCCTTTCTTTATTTCACCATTCTTCCTTGTACTGTCACATGATCTTGTGACAGGATGCAAAGTTTGTTTCGATTTGCTACTACTCCAATTATTCAACAAAAAGAAATTCAGAATCCACTCAGATTGTCAAAATTTACCAAATGAATCGAAGAAAACTGATAAACACGTGCACCCCTTTCTCTTATTCTACGACACTGACCTAATTCAATTCATAATATGGGAACAGCGATGCGGATGCGATTCTTATATCCCCACTCCGAGGCTCGGCCGGCCGGCCTACGCGTATTCAAGAAGCTTCGAAATAAGCGTGCCCTTATAAATTCACTAGGAATTACGAATTTTTATGGTCAAAAAATCACTAAACTACTCTTATACGGTCGGAATACCCTTTTTCAAAAATTAACTATTCATTTAATAATAAAAAAATCTAACTATAATTAGGGATATATTATATTTTCATTGACTAAAACTACTCTTAAAAGGTGCGAATACGCTCTTTTCTAAAATAGACATAATATTTAATGATTAACTATTCATTTGATAATATAATATCTTAGAATAGACAATGAGGAAATCTAGAAATATGACAACTAAACGACCAAACCATAGCAAGGTAGGCCCAATTCGTGCTGGCCGACCGTGTATGTATCTAGCAGCGACGTAATACGATGTTCAACTTGGTGATAACTGCGTGCGACGTAGGTGCTGTATAGTACAATAACTTGAAGCGTTTCGCTAGGCTACTGCCGGCTGGCCGACCTAGCGTGTAGCGTGTTTATCGTAAGGAAAGAGAACTTCGAAATAAACTAACTCAGGGCGACAGGGGCGTCACGTTGATCGAAATAAGTTGTCGTACGTATTACTAGGGAATTAATCGAGAATTTAATATCGAAATTAATCATTTGGAATAAGTTTTGAAGAATAAAATAATTATAATTATTTTCCATTTCTCGATTATTTTTGGGTCGGCCCGGCCGACCCTGCATACCCGGACGAGCCGTCATTGCATATTTTCCTTTTCGCGTACCTATCTTTGATAACAGAGTCGAGAGTTTCCTGTATGTTGCAATAAACTTGATCAATGCTAAAGTAATTCCTCCTTCAAGTAGGTCATGCACAACACGCCCGCCGTATTGTAGACATCGATATCTTCAAATTGGATGAAACATGTCTCGCTATATGAAAGAGCCCCTGAGTGTTCGCGGGAAATTTCTTCGCCGCAGGTTCCACTGATTCAGCGTTAATACGCAATGAAATTTTCCCGGAAACATATCTCGACTTCCAGAGTATAACAGTTGTGTTTGGAGGAGTTCGATCTGATTCAGATTCCTGAGGACGATGTTTCCTTTCTGAAGAGCTATATTATCTGTTTGTTTTATTTTATATGGAGACGCATATTTTCATGTAGAAAGAAATAGAATTTGAATTGAAGGGGACATAAGATTCACAGCTTGTTTCACTGAAGATATTGAATATCTATCGAAGTTTGAAATATCGGAATGAATTATTCTATGCAATTCCGATCACATTTATATTTTTCTTTCCATAATATAATCTCACTGGTCAAGCAAATGAGCAGACTGTTTAGACGTTGGTGTGCTGTCTTTAATTTCGTGAAGAATTTTCTTTTGCTGTCTAGGGTGTTGAACTCTTTGAAGATCCTCTGTAGTCTGCAAGATAATGTAGGGAGGAATACCAGTTTCGAATATTTGCGTTGTGGGCTTTCACCTTGTGAAGTATTACCATAATGTGAGTTGTTTGTTGTTCTCCTGTTTATAATTGTTCACTATATTCTTGATGTTATATCTTGTGTAGTTGTTTACATGATAGACTTGTTTTATGTCTACTTCAGTCTGCGAGGCTGAATGAGAGAGGCCTACGAAGTAAGTTGGTAGTGTTGATTTTCTCATTTTGTGCATTGTGGTCGGAGAAAAAATTCATACATCGCCCAGAATTTGTTGGCTTTGCGAACCAATTCGTAATAATTAATGTATTACCCCTTCGTATCACAACAAAAAAGGGATATATTTGTTTCTTTCTCTTTCTATTGTGAATCTTATTCTGTGGTGGAAAAGAATTGAGTACGTTAAAAGTTGTCTTTCGGTACCAGGATAATGAATCGTTCTGAAGGTCAAGGAGCAAGCTCAACATACGAGGATATATTGAAAAATTCTTAGCCTACTATAGAACTAAACAATATTCAATGTCAAAATATTTTATTACTCAACATATTTTCCTCTTAATTGGATACATTTATTACAGCGAACCTGCAACGTCTCTAGACCTTTCAAAAAAAATTTTTCTTCTTGCTCTGCAAACCAGACCTCCACAGCTTTTATTACCTCCTCGTTGGAAAAAAAAATTACGAACTTTTAAACTTTTTTTCAGTTGAGGAGAGAGATGATGAGTCAGATATGGGGCCAAATCTGGTGAATAAGGGGGGTGTTCTAGTAATTCAAACCTTAAATCACGAATTTTTTGCAAGAATAAAACACCTTTGGATAACTTTTCGCATCTTTTTTCTTCATTTTTTTGCCGTAGAGTGGTCAGTAATGTCGAATATTAATCTGCGGTTATTGTTCTACCCTTATCCAAAAAACAAATCATTAGTCCATGGCAATCCCAAAAAACTGAAGTAAGAACTTTTTCAGCAGATTTTTGGACACGAAACTTTTTAGGTCTTGGAGAACCCGGGTTCGCCATTCCATCTACTGTTGCTTTGTTTCTGGATCGTAGAAATGTATCCAAGTCTCATCCAAAGTAACAATTCGGTTTAAGAAGTCTACATCGTTTTTAAATCGAGCACAGATCGAACGCGATGCTTCTACCCTTGCACGCTTTTGGTCAACATTCTAACATTTGGGGATCTATTTTGCAGCAATTTTTCTCATGTCCAAATTGACGTGAACTATACGATGAAAGCGTTCGTATGAAATATTCAGTGCTTTAGATATCGGTTTTAGCCCAATTCGACGGTCTGATAAAATCATGTCATGAACTGCATCGATATTTTTAGGGTCTGACACTCTTTTGGAAGCTTGCAGTCCAATTTTCCACGATCGCATACGAAGGACATGGATCACCAAGGGCATTAAGCATATCTTCGTAAATCTGCTTACCTCTTAATCCTTTCAAATACAGGTACTTGGTGATGGTTCGATACTCGATAATTTATAGATTTTCACAATTTCGGTGGACATCTTCTTTCTTTTATTTTATTGCGTAACTCTGATTTACTTTTTCGATCTCAAACTTCATACTGACACTTCTAATGAGATATGGTTCGTTGCTATGGTAACGCAATATTTTTTTTATGCTTGGAACTGGTCTAGGCTAACTAGATATCTATAAATCCTCGTACATCGAACAATAGAAGTGGACGTAGTCCTCTCAAACTGCAATTCTTTCCGTTGACCTATTCGCAAAACTATTCTCAACTCATTGGAGATTTAAGAAAGCAACTATGAATTATTCATAAGTGGAAATACATTTTATCAATCTGAGCCTTAGGTCCAGGATGCTTCATTAACAATTTCCATCATGATGTATTGGAATGTATTGGATATTTCCATTATTTCACATTAGATTCTCCTATTTTCTTTTAAAGTTCGTACCTTAAAATTTCCGGATGCACTAATGTAAATGGGGAGGAAGCATGTCATGTTTGCATCGCACGGCTGAAAGGATGTTCACCCTGAGGATTCTCTGGTACATGTCGCAGAGCGGAAAATATTCAAATTAGCCTAAAGCCAAACAAAATGAAGAACATTCGAAGACAAAAGTGCGCGTTGCACAAGTGAATTTGTAATATCCCATCCGCTGGCCTTCTGTGACCAACCACTGTCCAGCGAATCCTCGTTACTCCGATGCAAATTCTCAAAACGAATTCTACCTTTCAGAGGGAAATTCTCTAGCCGTGAGATAACCGATTTTACGCCACAGTTTCGGCGAATTATTCTCCCGATGTTTGAAATTGCGAATTTAAATTTCGCCAACAATGGAAACTTTTCAGTATGGAAAGTTGGGAGTCCTGAATCTTCCTTATTTCGTTGATTATACCGACAGGGCCCATTCTGTGGATTCGGCAACTTTGAATTGAAAAAGGCGAATCTTATTATTAGCGCGAATTCTATCCGAATGAAGAATGCATTTATTCTTTCGTTAAATTAATGAGTACCCTGATTGAACCGTTTGTTTCCGAAGTTTGGACGAAATATTGACCTAAGAATGGAGTTTACCATGAAAGACTTTTCCGTTTTGAGAATATTATTCTACATTGCACAAAGTTCGGATAAAATAAGATTCTAATGCCCGGTTTCAAAAAGCTTGAACAGGATTTCTGGTTTTCAATCGACAAAGATTGACAAAATAAAAAATACATCTCACTATTTAACAATGTGTTCAAAATGCGAAACTCAAAATATTCAGGTATTTGAAGAATAATAGTTATTTATACAACAAGTGAGTTAAATGAAGGTCTGTTCACGAGAAGTAACCTACGAGCTCAAAGGGTGAGTAATTTTATTTCTTTGAAATGAAACTCACCTGTTTTATACAGAATTTTATTTTATTCTGATTAGGATTCAAATGATAACACTTTCAGAGAAGTAAATAATTTATAAAATGTCATGAAAGGTATTGCTTGGATTGATGATTATTTCTAGGGCATTCATATTCATATTCATATTCATATTCATATTCATATTTATATTCATATTCATATTCATATTCATATTCATATTCATATTCATATTCATATTCATATTCATATTCATATTCATATTCATATTCATATTCATATTCATATTCATATTCATATTCATATTCATATTCATTTTCATTTTCATATTCATATTCATATTCATATTCATATTCATATTCATATTCATATTCATATTCATATTCATATTCATATTCATATTCATATTATCCTGATTCTCCATAGGTACCGAAGTACCCCTCAGAAATTCTGTAAGCTTATGCGAGTTCGGAGAATCAGTTATTCAATATCACTCCAGAGCAAGAAGTGCAAGATGACGTTTATTTGTTCATATTCATGATTTTAGTCCACTTGTGAGTTGAAAAGAAATTTATTTCACTCAATAGATAACCGTTAACTAACCCTTGTTGATATGGGTTGAATAATGTCGTAATGGGGAATTCTCCTCAATTTGGGTTATCACTGCATATACGAGTTTAAACTGAATAATTATGAGTTTCATTCATGATTTTTTCAAATTCACTGAGGAAACTATTCATAAGCATCCTTCAAATATGGGGTTTTAAAATTTAAATTGCTTTGTGTGGAGTTTACGATTTGACAACAGCGCATACAAGACAATGAAAAGAATTAAAGAACAATGTCCGAACAGCTTGTTTATAAAATAACAGCTGTTGATCTACAGGCGCGTACTTACTGGCGAGCTTCAACTACAACCGGCCATAAAAATCCCATAAAATTTTACGACCTTCCTCGTTCCTCGCAGACTTCATAGACAGCCATCTTTGTCCATCTCATCAAGATAATGCATTTGTTGTCCTTTATTATCAAGGCATATTTCAGTCGATGTTGCCAGCTTGTGTAATTCTCACAAAACGCTTTAAACTTTAAATACCCATTTTTATTTTTCATTTTTAAGTGCTTAAAATAATTTTTTTTGAGAAACGGTTGAAATGGTTATTTAAAAATGTGACGTTTCAGAGATACTTCATAAAAAATACATAATTTTCATCAGAAGGAGTATTCCCTATTAAACGTGACACTGGAATAAAATAAAAAACCTAGTATTTAGAATACTTTTTTTATTCAACATAACAATTAGAAAATACAGTCGGGTTTCAGATCATAGAAATAGAAATCATCCAAAATCCTTGCCCACCCATTAATCAGTAAAACAAAATTTCTTTTCATGAACACCATAGATTTTTAAATGTATGTCAGATATCACTTTCGGCGATTTTATTCTGGGAACCGAACATAGGCATAGAGACACATTGACTGTGCCTTCCCTTTCTATCTATGCATGAAATACGGTCCAAAAAAGTGACAGAGTGAGAGAAACTGAACATCGGGCATGCAGTTGTCATTTTTTAGAATTTTGATTGGTCCGCACTCTCCTCTTTTGTGAACACAAAAGAGACAGGTAATTCCGACGATCATTTCTCTCTTTCTATAAAATAGCCAATTTCATGCTGGCATTGCTCAGTCCATGTCTCTATGTCTATGGAACCGAATGACTGAAATCGTTAATCGGGTCAAGAAAGTTGTGAAACCCTCCAATTACTTTATTTGTCGTTTTGTGACTATGATCTCTGTTTAATTTGTTGAAACATTCCTCACTGCAAAAACTTCATTACCTTTTGAACAATATTTTTATGAATAATTATCTGGAGCGCATTCATATCATTGTAAATGACATCCTTCAATAATTCATATATGTATAGAAAAAATTTGTGAGATTTTATTGTGGAAGAAAAGAAAGTTTGTCGGAAAAATATTCAAACAATGACTTGCCTCAATAGGTACAGCGAAATCCAATAGAAGAAGTCTTATACTTTTATGGGAATGTCAATATCATTGGTGACATAATACGCACTTATTGTAGGTACATAATAGAATTTATTGAACACTGTATGTATAATATGAGAAAGTATACTACCTATTAGAAATGTAATTGATATTTTGAAATAAAACAATTCTCTTTTCGGTTCATAAACCAATTTACTATGGTGCACAATTTCCAAATTCACACTTGAAATTCAAGAAATATATTAGGTACGAATGTAATCTGAGGGATCAATAGAGATAAAAGAATACGATCAATTTTTTCATCTCTGTAGATCAATCAAAGTACATACTAACGTACTTCATCGGATGAAATGCATAAGAATGCGATCGATTTCTCAAACTCCGTCTTCTGCATGAATGAGCTTTACAGAGAGATGCATGAGATGCTGCTGCATTCTGAATAATTTCTTCGCATGTCTCTGACTCCGTTACACATGCTGTAATATTGCAGATCATCTGTCGAATTTCGCTCACCTTAATCTTCTCAGAACAATATTCTGCAGGAATAATGATCCGATAAAAAGCCTTCTTATATTTCCTTCACATAATTATTATTAGTAAACGCAGATTTAAAATATTGAGATCCATTTTCATCAGCGATATGCATATATTGAAAAAAATGCCTCAGAACCACCCATACTAAATATTGAATATCGAAGACTATTCTCAACAACAACTTGTTGCTGTCTAACTAAGATGCATAATTATTATGTCCTTATGTCCATGCTTATGCCCTACCAGTCAGAGTGAAATCCTCTAGGTCGGGTATCATGTTCAATTCAGTCATTATGCTCTACTGAGATCAAAGAGAAAGCCGAACGCCCAATCATCGTTCTCCAAATGATATAATATTTATTGTGAAATTGTGGACACGGACTATGTTTATTGGTGAAACTCAGCAATTTTGGATAATAATTTGAATATTCAGGTTACAAATCTATTTCTTATTCAGAATCTCCGTTAACTCCCATGAAAACTGAAGATTATGGAAATAAGAATATAACTGGGAATGGGAATAATATGATAACCGGCACAAAAAATTTTCTGTCTAGAAATTCAAACTTAACCAAATTGAATTAACGAAAACCTCAAAATAGGTACATTCTTCAGTCTTCAGTGGAATGAATATATTGCAAATAATTAAATTAATCATAAGGAATACATATTAATAAATTATTGGTATTATATTTTATTGAATGATTTTTGTTTCTTTGAATTTATAAATTCAGCATTATTATGCTCATTTATTGAGGAAGGAATCAAGTTGATTTCAAACAGAGTTTTTTCTGACTATTTGTAATGATTTCGATCCTTTAAAAATGAATGCATAATCAACACTAAGAAACTCATCAAAATTTCTGCTGACATGAAAAATATTCGAGTTTATCTAATAAAAATCTTGACTTTCAATTGAGATTATGAATACTATCGAAATCACACAACTTTGCTAGATACAGCGCACCCATAGAAAACATTGACAGTTATGTATTTTTTTTAATGGTTCAGAAAACACTGAGTGTTAATTTCATATGTGAAGTATTTTATAGTTGTTCTAACCATAATATTTTTAATTTCTTCATTTCCTCATTAGAGGTTGAATAAATCAAACAGCGAAATCTTAGAGTATCTCTTTATGGCGCACTTGAAAGGGGTCTACACCGTTTTAGTGGTCAGTTCAAAAAGAGAAAGTGAATATCTTACGTCAGAAACCACTAATTTATATGGGGTTTTCATTAAAATTCAATTCAATCAGTTCGTCATCTCGGAGAGTCAGAAATTTTTTTATTCGTCAAACAGAAAAAAAATTTTTTTTTCAATGTCGGACAAGGCAGTTGTTAACTTTCCGAGGTGAAATGATCTCTTCTATCAATTTCCACATGAAAAAATTTCTCGAAAAATCTTGCCATTGCCTACAATTCGTATCCTGTTGAAATTGAAAAAAGGCGTTCGTTAAGTGTTGACATATTTTCTACGAAAGGGGAAACTATTGTATTATCTGTAACTTTTACTCATCTCTCAAGTGTTCCGGCAACAACCCGCATTATGGTAGTCTTTTTCTATTAGTTTTTTATTTTTTATTACCCTTTGGTTAACATTTGATCTCCTCTCATCCGTCAACAGAACATAAATTACAAGCCATCTAGCAAAGCAGAATAATTTGGGAATAACATCTTAATGTTTTTCATTGAAGAATTTCGAAAATGGTACCTTCCCAGTGTACGAACCCAAATTAGCATTTACGTCTATAATACCCTTACATTTGAAAGGCCTAAGTTTTTCATTCTTTCCCATATTTTTCCCTCTCATTCAAGGGAGATATGAAGCCCATTTCTATTCAAATATGAGACGTACAAGAAATTCAGGGGCTGCAAAGAGTTTGAGTTAGGGAAGGTAAATGATGAAAGAGGGTTGGTTTTTGTTCCCATTTAAACTGCTATTACAGACCCGTATAGTTGGGATATAAGGAACAAAGCTTAATGATGTGGAGTTTTTGGTAACGAATGCAAAAAAACGACTGGATGCATTTAGGCAAGAGTAATTTACTGGCCTTCATTTGTCAAGATAATGGTATGAAAAAGTTGAGCGGTTTTTCTGGGAATTCTCGCCGCCATATGCAATATGTTGGCCATTCAAGTGTTCGCTGTATTTCCGGTGAAATATCAGCCCCGTTTTAAGTTGAGTGGAAAGTTTTTAGAGTGACGTATACACCCTCGCCTCTGAGTTATTTCTCCCGACAGTGCTGAAAGGACACTTCCTTGATTTGATTTTCCCGGCAACACCATGAATGATTGCTTTCATCGCAGCTCACAGGGCCACTTTGTGCGAAATCATTTTTGGAATTGGAGTAAACATCGGTTGAATTTTCATTAGTGCGGATCAAGTTAGTTTCGCTTTTTCAAAAGTGGAACCCATTGGCCACCCATTTTGAAGATTGTTCACCGAATTTGGCAAACAATCAAGATTTTTTCCAGTTTTTTCTATAACTATATCTCACGTGTTTTAGGTATGCAAAATTTTATTTCATATTCCACATACAAATTACAAAATACGAAATGACTTCACTGAGTAGATACACGTCAATTCACCCTTGTTGCTGTTGACGAATATTGTCGTTTTTGAACCACAAAATTTCATTTTGTGGAACTGTCTTCTTTGCTTTTTTACGCACTGGTAAATTTTTAATATAATACGCGTTGTTTATAATGTTCCGAAATCAAATATCATTACCATAACACATTGGAAACCGACTCAATTGATAGATATTTGTTCGGCAGTACAAAGTACAAGCCTATAACCCCCATTTCATGCGAATACAAGAGATGACATCAAACGTTATATTTACAAAGCCAAATTAGCCTTTGATATGTATTAATGAAATGATTGAAACCTGTTCACTTAGTCACCAAAATCAAGGGAATAACATTATGACCTCATAATGAGAGAATGGTCTGTGCATAAGTGAAGAATGCAAATTTTTAATACAGCCAAAGTCAATGAAGAATTTAAATATACAGGATGGGTAAAATTCGTTGTCTACTGAGGAGATCTCGAGAACTATAGCAGCTGGAAGAAAACGGATGACACATTCTCGAGCTCTTTTTTCATGACTAATTCAAATCTGAGATATCAATTTAAGATTTCGAGTTATAAACAAAAATTGAGATTTTGGCGATTCCGAAAAGTTGTAATAACTTTTTTGTCTTTGAAGTTACTGATCTGAAACTTGAACCTTCTTAGGCAGTTTTATACGTAGAATCTACTGACAAAAGATTTATTTCCAATCAAAAAAAAAAAACAAATTCAATTAAAGTTGGCATTTAAAAAAAATAAAAGTTCACCTATATTATGATTCGAAATGAAAAAATATCTTGAGCTCATCAGTGGATTCTATGTAAAACAGTGCCTGTAGAACGTTCAAGTTTTAGATTTGTAACTTCAAAGACAAAAAAGTTATGAGAACTTTACGAAATTGTCATACTCAAAAACGTATCGTAGGAAGCTGCGATTTTCACCATTCTTTGTTTCTCCGAAAAAGAGCTCGGAGATGTGTCATCCGTTTTCTTCTAGTTGCTATAGTTCTCGAGATCCTCTCAGTAAACAACGAATTTTGCCCAACCTGTACAGTATCTATTGCCTCGGTCGAATTGTATTTTCAGTGCAGCGAGATCAGATTAATATCACTGTCACTCGATACATTTATTGTGTATTATATGCACAGGAAGAGTTTTTCCTGGATATATTCCATCCAAATATTTTAACTTTACTTAAGGCATACACATCTGATTTCAATCAAGGAGAGGAATATGCTCTATAAGATTTCCTCAGCCTTGGGTCAATCTAGGTGTATGTTTATGTGCACGATAACATATGAAATCTTGTTGATCATTTTTTATTGCTGTCAAGGATCCTACCTAATGGATTTGATGGTCGTTGTTATTCGAAAAAAACCTAAATTGTAAGATCCGACTTGCTGTAATTATTCAATTACTTCATACATCTGTGATATTTCGTAGAACTGTAATTAAAATAAACCTCTGGATGCTACTCTAGGATCATGGCTGTTTTGAACAGGAAATATTCCTCTGTTTACTAAAATTTTCAAATAAAGTTACGTCATTTGAAATAAAATTCGATATTTCATTGAATTCATCAGAGAAATTGATAGAACATGTGAAATATGCACGGTTTCTGTCCCACTTTGAAAAATGAAGAAAATATTTTATCAGTTTCAGAATATGCTTGTTGTAGCACTTGCATTTTGTGTAAAAATTGATATTCGAAAGTAATGAAACATATTCAGGAGATGATGTTACGAATCCTATTTTCTGTATAAATACTGATTTATTACTCCTACTATATGATGAATCAATATTGCTGATGGCTTGTTCTGTGCAAATATATGAAAATTTTCCATACATCCCACCTATACCAAATGAACTTTTATACATTTAGCATTTAGTGCTAGAGATAAAATGTGAATGAACATTTTTCTAATTTTTAGCTAACGGTTTTTATATAGAGATTATATTTCATTTAAAACCCGCCTCGTAAAAAACTCTTTTGTTCGAATTTTTATAATTGAGATTGTGAAATAACTGCACATGCACTTGCGTAACTTGAATAATAATTTATTTATTATAATGATCACAAAGGAAAAACTCGTAGAATTATCAGGAAATTTCCATTTTATTTCTTATACCCACTTTGAATCTACGGCAGGACCACCGAGATATGAGCTTCTCATCTCTTTCCTCTAAAATTATGAGCCTTTCAATGCATTACTGTAACATATTCCATTATTATGCAAATTAAACAGAACAGAGTACAAGTTGCGAGAAACTTTCCTCTTCTACAGCTAGGGAGATGATTTTCATTAAAAAGATAGTGGCGGTGTAGGTCCATTCGGTTCTGAGGCAGAATTAGACTTTCGAAGTTGGAGATCAAGGAATGTTTGAAATGTACGAAACATGTCCCTGTGGGCTGATAGGGAAATGATGTGGGTTTTCCAGATGTGCGTTTCCATGCCTGACCGATAAGGATATAGGGGTATCTTCCTGTAGGAATTCTACTTTTATCTGGGGTCTTATTTTTGCTGAATGATGTTACAGAAATTCAGAAGGATACCTACAGATATAGCGATATTTCATCGGAGCATATTATATACAGTCCATTCAAGAATTATCGACATCCCAGTTGACCTTGAAAGTCCAGACGTAGCTTAATATCTGTTCTCAGAAGATAATAATTTCTATAGTTTCACAGAACTGGTTACATATTTGAAAAAGGAAATATTCTAATTCAGAACAAATCAATAAGCCTGTTAGATTCAATTAAGAACATATACAGAAGCACAAAATCCAAATTATCTTCGGTGAGTGCATAGATTTACATAGACAGGGTGAGTCTTTGACTAAATGAGTTTTGTAATTGCTGAAAATACAATTAACGCTATTTTGCGAGGGTCGTTCGACCAGAGCAGTTCTTCCAAGTGCTGATGACGTTCTTCAGGTGTTGGAAGAAGGTTACAGGACTCTTCTTTTGGGAAATCATCTCCTATAGATATACGAGGATGTATGTCTAGTTAGCCTAGACCAGTTACCAGTTGTTGCGTTACCATAGCAACGAACAATAACTCATTAGAAGTGTCAGTGTAAAGTTTGAAGTCGAAAAAGTTAACCAGAGTTATGAAAGAAGATGTCTACCGACATTGTGAAAATCGAAAAATTGGAGTATCGAGCCATCATCGAGTACCTGTATAAAAGGGTTGAGAGGTAAGCAGATTTACGAAGATATGCCTAATACATTTGGTGATCAATGCTCTTCGAACGCGACCGTGAAAAGTTGGACTGCAAGCTTCAAAAGAGGTAAATTTTCCATTGAAGATGATGACCTATCGGGAAGGCCAGTTTCTGTGTCAGTCCCCGAAAATATCGATGCAGTTCATGACATGATTTTATCAGACCGTCGAATTGGGCTAAAACGGATATCTGAAGCACTGACAGCAGGTTTCATAAAACTGATTGTCCGATCAACGATTTGACAGTCACTCTATTTCTAAAACAAAATTACTGAAACCTTTTGATATCAGAATATATTGAAGAAGTAGCAATTGAGAATAATTGAATGGACGTATAAACGTCATAATCTGATGCGAGAATGATATTATGAAAGATCATGACTGAATTATCGATTGAAAACAACTTGACGTCTATTCGTCAATCAAGCGTTGATTCTCTGATCAAGCTTTATGAAACCCGGGGTGAATATTTCATACGAACACGTTCATCATATAGTTCACGTCAATTTGGACATGAGAAAATTGCTGCAAAATGGATCCCCAAATGTTTGAATGTTGACCAAAGGGTGCAAGGGTAGAAGCATCGCGTTTGATCTGTGCTCGCTGGATTTGAAAACGATGTAGAATTTTTAAACCGAATTGATACTATGGATGAGACTTGGGTACATTTCTACGATCCAGAAACAAAGCAACAATCGATGGAATGGCGACACTCTGGTTCTCCAAGACCTAAGAAGTTTCGTGTCCAAAAATCTGCTGGAAAAGTTCTTGTTTCAGTTTTTTGGTATTGCCATGGAGTAATCATGATTGATTTTTTGGATAAGGGTAGGACAATAATCGGAGACTACCTACTGTTCGACATTACTGACTCTACTAGAAAACAATTAGAGAGAAAAGACGCGGAAAGCTATCCAAAGGTGTTTTGTTTTTGTAGGACAACGCCCCTGCACACAAATCTCATATTGGCATGCAAAGAATTCCTGATTTAGGGTTTGAATTACTAGAACACCCCCCTTTTTCACCAGATTTGGCTCCATCCGACTACCATCTCTTTCCTCAACTGAATAAAAGTCTAAAAGGTCGTAAATTTTCTTCCAACGAGGAGGTAATAAAAACTGTGGAGGTCTGGTTTGCAGAGCCATAAGAAACATTTTTCTTGAAAGCTCTAGAGACGTTGCAGGTTTGCTGTCATAAATGTATCCAATTAAGAGGAGAATATGTTGGGTAATGAATTATTTTGACATTGAAATTTTGTTTGGTTCTATAGAAGGTTAAGAATTTTTCAATATATCCTCGTAAAGGTTATTATTCTTTGAAATATTGTAAAAACGGGAAATAGATTGACAAATTAATCGAATCTGTTGGGTCAGAATATCAATCTATTCAGGTGTTTCAGACGTTCCTATTTATGTTTAGACGTTAGACGTGAACGTTCGAGTGGTTTATATATTTCACCCATCCCCAGCTCCAATGTGCTATATCCCAGGACAATAAAGCAGAGAAAAATGAACTTATGCTCCCTCGACTGAGCTCAACAACTCGATACATATTTTCGAAGCGGGGCGCAGATCAATATAGTGCCAATAATTCATTAAAGGACGTGTGCTCCGAGAACAAAGCCCTCGAAGCACACGTCTCATCCGCAGATCCGAGAAAGCTTTCCTCGAAATCAAAGCCGAAGGACCCACTTGTTCGAATTATTATACTTAAGTACACGATAAATCAGACGAAAGCAGAAAGCACTTCGATCTCAATCGGAATCAATTCCCTTCCCGCATTGTCAGAGCTACCCTTTCGAGATTTATATCGGACCCACCCCAAGCAGCAACGTTGTCTTAAGACTTCTAGAAATACGAGCCACCCTGCCACAAATCACTTAGTGACAATTGCCGGCATTTGGACTATCGCCTTTCACTGGCTTTCAATAGAGGTGAACAACCACAGAAACTAGATATTGGGATATTCTGAAATGTTGTGAATCTACTCAAACTTATTGCACCAGGAATTTATTGAATGACGCTCTCTCTACTCGGGTGCGATAAACAGATTTCTCGCATTCCAACATTCAGCAGATTCTTTCTTGAAGGGGAAAATGTCCGGCGATGTCACATTAATCAGGAAATGAAGGATTTATGTGTAAATGGAAATGGAATTGTTCGATAACAAGGGCGAATCAAGAAACTTTCGAGTTATTCGCCTCGTCAAGAACACACTTGGTCCTAAACACACAGCAATTTGTCGAAAATGACCTTTAAAAGATGTTAAAAACTCTATTTTTTCAAATGGCATACCCTGAACTGTTTTTAAAAAATCATTCATTTTGAGTCTGAAATGTTTCCATGAAACTTAAAACTACCCACTCCCACTAGGGTATACAACATAAAACTTCAGGGCATGCCATTTAAAACAATAGTTTTATTGGGATAGTTTTATTTTTGGTACTCCAGAACTGAGAAGGAGAGTTTATTTGATCCCACGTTTCTTCACCAAATAGAAAACATGTCGAACAAGAAATCAATTGATTATGACACCGAAGAAGCTATATAATATTGAGAAACTCGTAATGTATCCAAATAATACAGAGAAATAAAGATAAAGACGTCTCTTATCTAATTAGTTTCAAAAAGTATTTCAAACCAGGTCAGACGAGTGCAATACCTATTTATGAATCTGATCAAGCACCCAAAAGCTCTTGGTTATAATTCAGTGCTTTCCTCATTTTCCTCTTGATGGAACTAAATGAAATGAAAAACGTATTTATTTATACAGATTATAATTCAGGTAAAAAGTATCGACTGAGTATACAGATTATATTGATTACACGTCCATTCCTGACTTGAAGAATGATTTCAGAATATTTGTCTTGTTGAAAGAATATTTTTCTCAGGAATTCGTAATGAAAAATTACATTTTTCTAATTCTGGTGTATGGAAGTTCCACAATCCAATATACTATTTCTTCCTTTATTTTCTACGAACTAAACACTTTTATTATAATAGGAAATTCTCCTTCTGACAGCAATGATGTATTTTTTATGAAATATCTTTGAAACGTCACATTTTTAAATAACCATTTCAACCGTTTCCCAAAGAAATTACTTAAAAATGAAAAATAAAAATGTGTATTTAAAATTTAAAGCGTTTTGTTTCTATTGCACAAGTTGCCAACATCGACTGAAATATGCATCGATAATGAAGGACAACAAATACACTATCTTGATGAGATAGACAAAGATGGCTGTCTATGAAATCTGTGACGAACGAGGAAGGTCGTAAAATTTTGTGGGATTTTTATGGCCGGTTTCAGTTGAGGCTCGCCAGTGAGTACGCGCCTTATGATGGCTGTAAATCAACAGTTGTTATTTCATAAACAAGCCATTGTTCTTTTTATTTTGTAGTAGGCGCTGTTGCCAAATCGTTAACTTGAAATGAAGCGATTTAAATTTTAAAACCTCATATTTGAAGACTGCTTTTGAATAGTTTTCGAGGTGTATTTGAAAAATTCGTGAATGAAACTGATAATTATTCAGTTTAAGCTTGCATATGATGTAATAACCCAAATTGAGGAGAATTCCCCATTCTTATCAATACGATGTTCAAATCTTGATGTTGTCTTGAATGTCACAATAAATGAACGCGAGCATTTTTATACTTATTGATGCTCGCTTGTTTCTAGGAAGGGGTTATCATTTCGAAGACGTCTATAATTTCCAAATTTTGCCAAAAATAGTCTCGGGCGATCGGGTTTAATGAAGCATTTGTGGTCGAATTCAATTCTGTCCGTCCGAACGAACACCCGTAAAGATAATTCCTATGGTTTCGGAGTTATAGTCAAAAAATATATGGTTTCATAAACAAGCGAGCAACAGCTGTTCACTTCACGTCAATGCTTCACAATTTTTTGTATTAGAAGAGCGTCACTCTAACAACCCCTGTAATCTTAATGGGCAAAAAATTCCATTAATGAAAACATTTTTCTTTGTATGAATTTAATACAGCTCTGTTCTGGCTACACTGAGAAGATGCCCTATTAGAGGTAACCGAACCCAAGAATCTGTGGATAAAAGAAACGTAATACTGCAAGAATATTTCTCGCTACGACGAAATGCCTTGTATAAGGGTTAGTTATCTCGATGAGTTTTAATTAAAATGTATCTTTGCGGCTTGAATGTCGACCAACGTGATCGTTAACCAGAAGTTTATGGTACACTTCAGCAAAATACTTTAAGCATTTTATTTCTTTATCGGCCGTCATCTTCTCCTAGCTTGTTATTCAAATTAGCATCAAATTGGGGTCGTTGCAAAAACAAATGTTATGCGTGAGTGAAAAGGGTGAACTTGAGGGGTTGAACTGGAATCGGGCACTTTCAACATTTTGCCAATGTTGTTTCCTTCATTGTATTTCTGAATTGGATATGGTGGACTGACAATTGAAGTGTAGTTGGAAGATTTCGTCGAGGAAAGCTGATTCAGGTTATAAAGAAATGTATGGAAGTGTATATGTATAATAGGAGTTTTCTTTTTTTCCTTGGACCTTCGGGGACGACAATATACAGGATGCTTCATGTGTGACCTCTTGACTTTTATGCTTAATGATGTTGAACTTCAAACGAAATGAATCTAATAGGCATAACATTAATATACCTACAGGTTGTTCCCTAATTAATGCAACAATATTTGGTAACAGACTCACGAGACAAAATTAAGAGATCCTTATTTTTAGTTTTTGCCTCCACTTTCGGAGATACATTTCCCTGAATTTTGCCCCTGAAAAAGTCTTTTCATTTCGAACACAGAAGTTATATTGCAATGCAACATAATTTGGCAAAGGACAGTTTTTACTGGCCCAAATTTTTTTGTTTTTGGAACCAATAAACATTAACCGTGTGTTTTAATTCCTTCAAATTCGTTACTGCTTTCCAGCACAATATCAGATTTTTCTCAAAAATCTTGTGTTTCATGAAAAACTTTTGATCATCAAAGTTTTTAATGGCCTCTCCTTGGTTTTCTCTTGCTATTCTCTTACAGGAAAAAAAGCAATCTCACCTTCGACTCAAAGACAAGGTTCCTTGTTATCTAGGGTGTTAGCGATTTCTCGTGAAAGTCAAAATCCGAGTTCACAAAGTTTATTCGTTGTTTCGCAATAAGGAACACAATAGGCACTATTACACAGCTCTAGAAATCTACCGATTGGCAGGGAGACAAAGTAAATCAGACAAGTGAAAATCACAGTGCAATATGTGGAATAGAAACATTTTTCTTCACACAACGGGTGTTACAGATTTGTTCGCCAGCCAGAACCAAGACTTGAACTTAACGGGCAATAATGTCGAAACTCAGCAGGGGTAGGTTGAGCAAGACGGCGTAGAAACACGGCGGTTAACCTCTTAGTCCTTTCTGTTCCCCGCGGGTTTCCACACCAGCAGAGATTCTTACTAAATTAGAGGAAGAAAGGAAATTGTGGGTAAAGGAGGAAGCTGAAGTTCCCAGATAATAGTACCTGCTGTCTTACCTCTGGACTCTGTATCTCAAATAAAATCAAAACGAGAAAACAAATGGTCCAATTACTCTGAAATCAGAGTGCATCTTTGTAACAAAATTAAATCTACTTACAAGTTTTTAAGTAATTTCACAAAAAGGTATTAATCCATATATGGAATACCATGCAACTTAAAATATTGCATACTTGTTGCTGATATGGATCCAAATCTTGTTTCTGGAAAAATAAACTCTTCAACTCTTTAAGGATTTCTGATTGTGACAGCAAAGACAGTGATATTAGCATATGAGGATGACCCACGTCCAGAAGGGATTCACGCATCCGATTTTTATGAATTGAAGGATCGTGAAGAAATGGAGAATATTATGATAACAATGTTTTGTTATTACTTCTGATTATAGCCTCCTTTTGACTCTGTTCCAAAACTGAAGTGATCAATGAAAATCATAACAAATCGAAAAAACGATAAGAAATTCAGTGGCCTTGAAAATTTTCCTTCTTCAGTTTCAGAATTGGAAACATTTGTTCAATTTTTCATTTTGTCTCTGATAATAGTTTATAACAGAAGGAACCTCGCATAAACTTCATGATTTTCTTACTGCATGATATTCCATAGGTGGCGCAAACCAGTTTTTTTCTGAAAATCTAAAATAAATCTTGTGTTTTACAACACCTCCATCCCAACTATGATCAAGACATCGAATCCTCACGGTGCACCACCCTGGATAGTCCCTCTCCCTGAATGTGACTGTAAGCTCACCTACATCAAAAAAACAGAAATTAACCATGATACTATTAGAAGAATTTTCAATGACCACTTGCAAACATACCAAGATTACAAACATATATATATACAGATGCATCTAAGACAAAACAAGGAGTTGGAGCTGCATTCACCACAGACGACCACGAAAGCATTTTCAGATTACCCCAAACAGCAACAGTATTCACTGGTGAACTATACGCTATATGGAGAGCACTAAAATTCTGCAACGATGAAAACCTTCGACAATGCGTCATAATCACCGACTCCCTCAGCTCATTACAGGCCACGCAAGATCTCTACACTAACCATCCAATTTTGACAAGGATTAAAAAAGAACTAGAAAGGGCAAATACCAACGCAGCGAAAATCAAATTTTTGTGGACTCCATCACACACAGGAATCCGAGGTAATGAGCGAGCCGACTATCTAGCTAAAACTGCCACAACCAACGTAGACGCTACACTTGTTCCATATAACATACAAACAGATCTGACACCTCTTCTGAAAGAAACCCAGAAGAAACTGTGGCAAGCAGAATGGAACTCATCTACTACCAAGTTGGCAGAAGTAAAAAACTTCATTGAACCTCATAAAAACATTCCGAAAATTAGGAGACACCAAGTGATACTAAGTAGACTCCGGATCGGTCATACCAGACTAACACACGAACACCTCATAACCCGGACCCAAGAAGCTTTCTGTGACACGTGTAACGTGAAACAAACTGTAAAACATATATTTTGTGAATGTCCAAGATACCACGAAGAAAGAACAAGAAATTTCATTGCAGGTTTTCTGAAAGACATTTTGGTGGAAAAGTGTGAAGTGAAAAATATTATAAACTTTCTCAGAAGTGTACAAATTGACAACCTTATATAATTAATAATATTAATATGTACCACTCCATCGCTAATAACCCTTGTGGTTGAAGCGAAATTTCTAAATTAAAAAAAAAAAAAAAATTCTTGTGTTTATATTTTTTTGAGTATTTTTTGTTTCAACTGAAGAGTAATTTAAACTTGTTTTTTATCTCGAATGAAAACTACATGAGGTAAAGCGTTAAATAGCACTATTTTTCCAAAATCCGCAGAATAAACAGGTCAGTTATCGAAAAAAATTTTGATAATGATTTTGCAAGTGCACTTAAAATTTTCAATATTTTCTTGTCATTTCGATGGTGGGGCTTTGTGTCTACCCAACATCAAGGAAAAACCTAGACCTGGATTCAAAAAAAGTTTCCCCTGTCTACCAAGAGGTGACGAAAAATTTTCATAATTGATTTTTCATAATTCATACAACTCTAGAAATCTAACTTGTGGAGGGTGACAAATTCGCTGGAAATCCCGAGCAGTTTTCAATTCGGCGTCCAAGGTATTAAATATTTCACTGACTTTTATATTAAATACCCTCAAATGGAGTTTCAGCGGCGGCGAATAAATGAAATTCTCATTCCGACCAGGGCCTCTTTGAGAATAAATTCGAATATTACTGCAATTAGTTCCTGAATTTTCTTTTTTCCACCCTTTTCACGATGTTAAATGAAACGAAGAGAGCGGCGAACTTCCCTCGTGACAATGAAACCGACTTCTCCTGCTTTTTTCTGGAGCATCGAAATACTTTCATTAGCGTTCATCACGATCCGAATATATTTGGCATCAAAAATAGTAAAGAAAGATTATAGGATTCAACACAACTACAGGTGATTACCTACTCATCTAAAATTATTGATTTTTCGCTCAATGGAAACTTAAAACAATACCTCCTCTTGCTTGCTCTAATAGGCTAAACACAACCCTTTTTTAAGAAAATCGGTTTGAAAAAGTAGAAAACACTGAAGCAATGTTCAAAGTTTTCTAAATTTTAGCAATCGTAGTTTGTGCGGTACAATTCTGGCCGAATGACTTCATTTTTTATATTTATATCGTTATTTTTGTAAATTTATATAGAAAATTTTGAAGAAGTATCTATGACCTATCAGTTTTATAACTAAAAACGTACGAAAAAATTCCGATTTTGAAACTACAGAACCGAGAAAGAGTGTATTTTTTGATTCCGCGTTCCTACACGAAATGAAAGAAAGACTCTTTGACAAGATATTACTTGATTATGTTACGCCCGATCATAGTGATTGATCCGATCCGATTTTGCAGAATTCGATAGCAGCAAGCCTTCAATATATTATAATAACAAACAATAAATTACTCTACCTCCTCACAATTATATTTGAATTATTTCGCTGATGCCGGACAGAATGACAAATTGTGTTTTCTTTGCCCACGGTTATACGATGAGAATTGTAGTTAATTCACAGATACATATAGGAATTTAACTAGATAAACTTGTTATCCATTTCATCAAATTGACATTGCAATGAATATGTGCTTTCACATTGTAATAATAATACTTTCCACAATCACCTAATAGAAATGTTTGAAAGAAGACAAATCGAACAAATTTTATTTCATTCTTAATGATGGCATTATTTTCAACCTCAGTTGGCCAAGGAACATGAAATGGGATGTTTTCTGTATTTCTTTCGTAGGTGCTGTAAAAAACTTTGAAATGAATGAGTAAGAGACGCATCCACCAGAATATTACCTAGTGCAAGATGGCGAAGGAACTGGTTACTTATCCCTTTTATGTCCTAAGCTGTATAAATCAACAACGAAATGAGTTTACTCGAAATTTATATTGAGAAAAAATGCCTGAGTTCAAATGAAACACTCTCTACTTCCACCATTTCTTCCAATTCGGTTCAGTTGAAAGATACAGGCTCTAAACACAAAATTCTATCCACATCTTCCAGTTACTTCATTATGGCTATTGCATATCATCCAAATACCAGAAATTCAAAGAACCCAACTCTTGAAAGTGCGGAAGCTCTATAATGACTTCATGTTTTTATCACATTTTGACCTTTGAAGACAACATTAGTCAAATAATAGCAACAAGGATAAGTTGAAGTTTATCCACTCAGTGAATTTTTTTTTAAATTCACAAGTGAATCAAAATAACACGAGCATGTGTGGATAAACGTCATCTTGCTCTTGTTACTATGGATTCATAATGCGTCAGATACAATGAATTGAAGCGATACCTGTCATGTCATTCTATAAATTACATCATTCTCTGAATAGTTGATTTGAATTATTCTTATCGAACTGGAATGAAAATTTTTATTGTATTTTGACGTTTACATAAGACAATGTTCAACTCATAGTAGCAAGGGTAAGTGGACGCTTGAGGGAAATAAAAATTTTAATTCACAAGTGTAATGAAATAACATGAGCATGACTAGAGAAATGTCATCTTGCTGTTATCATAATGGATTGAATCCTACAATCTACGGAGCGATACCTTTCATGTAATTTCATAAATTGGATATATTATATATAAATATTCAATTAAATCACTTGTATAAATAACCACTACTGTATAATGCAACGTTTTCGAGTAATTCGATATTCAAAAATAAAAATTTTTGTGAAATTCGAAAAATTGACTATTTTAGCTCCTTTCACCTCTGTTTAAAAGATCCACAGATGAGTTGTGTCATAAATTTATCCTGTTATTCTGAAGGAAATTCCGTTTCACCAGGGTTGGCATAGCTCATCGTGAAAATTTGAAATGGCTACTCATATCTTATTATCCGAACCGAAAAAAATGGTAGGCACAGAAAAAGTATTTTCTTCGAGCTCAAAATGCTACTTTTAAAATATATGAAAAGGTCAGAAACTCACCCTCTATAACTTTTACAGGGTACTATCGAATGACACCAACAATAGTTCAGCGAAAATGTACCATTTCCAAAAAATCTAACCTAACTTAACCTAACATAAAATGTCCAATTTTCGAACTCTTTTTTCCAATCAAAGGGCCAATTACTGATTAGGGATACCGTTTTCTGCCCATATTAATTCTAGATTATTGTATTTACACCACTATATAGAGGGGGTTTATTCTAAGTAATAAAAATTATATAGAAAAATTTACATTTTTCATTTAACTACTTAGAATTATTTTAATTAGGGGTGATATCTAATACAATAATCTAGGAATAATATGAGCTGAAATCTCTATCCTCAATCACAAACTGGCCTTGTGATTGAAAAAAAATTGTTCGAAAATCGGCAATTTTAGGTATTTTCCATAAAATTTCAATTATTTTTGAAAAGGTACGTTTTTGCAGAACTAATGTAGGTGTCATTCGAAAGTAGATATTTGGACTACCCTTTCGTGGTGTAACGTTTGATTAATTAATTTTGGGACAACCTGTATATCTAGAGTCTAATTCTGTTCGTAACTCTCTGCCATTGAAATGGTGGATAAAAGCTCCGCCACCTCGAATGTCTTACAGGATTTTTGGTGACAGGATTTGTTGTAATTATGTTATCTCAAAAATGGATTCACCTATCTACAAATGCAAGTATGATTATTATGAGGACACAATAAATCAATTTAGAGTTAGATATATTCTGTTGAAAAATTATCGATTGGCATACATTAAGTGGGTTCCTCTTCTTCTGCTGAAAATCCCCAATTCTTGGTAAAAACAAAGCATTGAAGGAGAACCAGAGAATAATGATTCACAATTAATCTTGCTTCCCCTCATGTTCTCGAAGAACATAGGAAAAACTAGAAAATACACTTTACGTACGATAAATCAGCTTCAGATCGCCGTCCTTCCGAGTACAGATAGCCCGCAGTAGGTGCGTTACGAAACGCAGATGTCAAATAGCAGCTTGCTTCTGAATATGGATAAGAAGATAAATAACATTTCTTCAAAGGCCGAAATTACTAAAGTTTAATCTTTCTCGTTATTCAGTTATAGATTGAGCCTCCTGTTGATATTTCCTTTTCTGCATTATTGAAAGCCGGAAAGTTCAGCGAATTTTCGAGTTTTCGAACTTCTCCCTTATAAGAGAGTCAAGCTTCCAAAGGTTCATTATAAAATACTGGGATTTTCCGAATGGGATTAGCATTTGGGAAAACGACGAAAACAGAAGTTCAGTTGGTAACTCTTTCAGTTTCATATTATTAAGTTAAAAATATGCAATTTTCAGTTAATCAAATCATGATCTGCCATTTCAGATTTTTTGGTTATAATTTATTATTTAGTTGATAAATAATTTAGTCTTAATTCTCTCAACATTACACGAGAAATAAAACATGATCTCGTCGGTATTCTAACTACTACCTAATTAGCTTCAAACTATGAGCATAAACTAGAGTCTTTATTAGACTCACTCCAAAGAACACTGTTTTTGCTAACTAGAGCGTGCATGAGAAGTTTAGGTTGAGGATCCAAGGCATGCAAATGCTGATACGTTATTAATGTTCATAGTGCCAAAGTCGCGTTTATTCATTCACATCCAGCCTGAAATGCAGAATTTCTTTTGAAATCTCAGAAAAGAGATATTCTCTGTCAATTTTCCTGGTGAACTGGATGGTTTTTCTTAGTAAAAATCATTGAATAGAGTTTTATTTCACGTCAAATTTTCGCATATTTTATTGCTTTCAGGAACTTTCCGATACCATGAATTTTTGTATCTATAGTCCATTCAAGAATGATTGACATCTCGGGTGGCTATGGAAAATCGAATTTAAGTTGGTATTAGCCCATAAGTTGAGATTTTGTGTTGTGGAATTAAGGTTGGTATTGTAAATGAACAGTGGCCTATCATATGTGAATCTATGTCAGTACACAGTGGCTCAGTAGCCACTGACCGTCGATAATTTGAATTGTGTGCTGCTGTTTATGTCCTTACTTTATTCGTTTAAATCGAGAACATTATTGTATCAATTCTGAATAGTGATTAATATGCTCTGAATTTGAATATTCCTTCTTTTCAAATGCTTCTCTAGGCTATATTTATAACGTGCGTTCAAAAAAATTCGTCGTCAAGTAGGCTTTGGAATTTTGAACGTCGATATTTCGTGTCTAAACGTAATTCTTAGCTTGTGCTATACTATTTTCCAGGTGTACTGTCAATTCAGCATTTTGGATTGTTGTTGAATTAAAATTTACAGCAAATTATAAGGATGGATTTAAGGACGTGTTAAAAGCTTTTACTATTGAATCCTACTTCAAAATTGGGGAGAAAATAGAAGGTGAATGGATATATTCTGTTCCAGCGACTTCATAGAAGTATCCCAATGTTGCTGTAGATTATTATCAATTTTCCATAGTACCTACTGTTTTGCGATGTGTTGACAATGTTAAAACAAAAAGGAAGTGATCGACCAAAGAAGAAAACTCCAGAGTTCAGCAATAATGAAAATATGATGACAGAAGCTGCACAAACCTCTGTTCGGGTTTTATCACAAGTGGCTGGAGTATCCGTTGGCATATGCCACACGATTTTGAAAAAAAGACATCCATTTGTTTCCACAAAGATTGACATGTTATCAGGAAATTGAAAAGGTTGTGATTACCTAACCTTGCATCCAAAAAAAATTGGAGTTTGGTATGCATCAGTCAAAGGCAAAATGTGGTACCTATTTTGTTTTATGGAACTTTAACAGCAGAACGTTATGAAGAAGAAAGCATCATGTTTTATTATAGCTGAATTGAATTTTGATAAATTGGCCAATAGCTATTTTCATGTAATTCGGTTCTTTTGGTTTAGTCATGGATTTTCAGTAATGACCAAATCAATTCAATATTTATAAAGAATTAATAAACATATTGAGATTCTTACTGTAATTTATTCATATGACTGAAGTAGCTAGAACCTTTTTATTAAAAAACATAATACCACGATCAGTTCAAGATTCATGTCTCTTACGTATGAAAATAGTGGACGGTTTAAATTTTCACGGAGAATTTTTCTAACCGCCTCAGATTGTTTGGATTTTTGTCATCTTACTCAATGAAAAAAATGCTTTCCGCACGTTGGGTGAAATTTACAGGTAACTTTTTCTAAAAAGTGCCTTTTCACTTTCCATTTCAAATTTACGATGTATAGGTTGATGTCATCATTTTTTACACTTTGGGAAGATAAAGTGCTTCAAGGAAAGACATACGTGCAGCCACCGAACATCAACCTTCAAAATTTCATAGCCTACTTGACGACGAATTTTTTTGAATGCACGTTATATATATTCTGTGATTAAAACTACTGAAATTGTTGAAGCTCTTTTGTGACCAGATTTTAAGTTGCGTCTGGTATTTCAAGACCTACTGGGATGTCAATCATTCCTAAATGGACTATACTACTGTTTCCGGAAAAAAATTCTCTTTGCTTCGTCATAATCACAATTGTCGAAAAAAAAAGTTGTTTCTCGTATATTTGGATTTGGGACGAGACTTTCATTCTCAATATTTTCCGAATAATTCGTTCTTTCGTGAGCATCTCCTCAGTTATAGAAGAAAAGATCGTTGTGCGATACTTTTTACTCACTCTGCGTATATTTGACTGGTCAAGTATTTTGGGGAAAATTCATATTAACGTTAAGATCGAGTAGAATGGCTTATTTCTCAGTTTCAGGACCATACATCAGAAAACTCCATGCGAACTTCGTTTTCGCTTCAAAAATCGTCACATATTTCCCAAATATCCATGGAAACAGCTATTCAATCAACAATCCAAACGATCAAAACCGTTGCGTGCGGATCGAAAACCTATCAAATCCGCAATTTTCAGCGGACTATTAATTATTTCGCGATGGGCGTTGACGCTGTTGCAGGATTTCCTGTGGTATCGAGATTCCAGCGAAAACGACTTTTTTTCAATTCCTTCTTCTTATTTGCACAACGGAGCGCATTGCAGGAAATATTCAATTTTTTTTCCCAGTAACTTCAACTTGATTAATCGACAAATTTACGCCAAGAACTTTCCGACCGATTTCAATTACAGCTCTCATTTCGGATGGAAAGGCCTTCTATCAACGCTGAAAATGTTATTGAAAATTGATTTTCTAGCGCCCCAGTCCTCTTGAATTCCATGTATCATAATGCTGCGACCGACAAACCAGAGGCGTAGAACTGCACTGATCAACACTTGATAGGAATTACGTAGAAATTTCTATTTATTCAAGGCTTTTGTTGATTTATCTGCAACATTCAAATATACAGGGTGGGCAAAATTCGTTGTCTACTGAAAGGATCTCGAGAACCATAGCAGCTAGAAGAATACGGATGATACATTTCAGAGCTCCTTTTCGGACAAACAAAGAATGCCTCCTACGATGCTTCGTTTTTGAGTTTGACAAGTTCTCATAACTTTTTTTTCCTTGAAGAAACAAATCTGAAACTTGAACGTTCTACAGGCACTTTTTCACGTAGAATCCACAGATGAGCTCAAAATATTTTTTCATTTCGAATCGGTAGGTCAACTATAATTTTTTTCAATGAAAACTTTCATGAATTTGTTATTTTTGAATTGGAAAAAATCTTTTGTCAGTAGATTCTACGTATGAAAGTGCCTTAGAAGGTTTAAGTTTCAGATCTGTAACTTCAAAGACAAAAAAGTAATGAGAACTTTTCGGAATCGTCAAAATCTCAATTTTTGATTATAATTCGAAATCTATAAATGATAGACCGATTCTGTTTTCAGATTTGGGTTAGTCTTGAAAAAAGAGCTCGAGAATATGTCATCCGTTTTCTTCTAGCTGCTATAGTTCTCATGATCCCCTCAGTAGACAACGAATTTTGCCCACCCTTCACATACATGTGTTCCTTAAAAAAACTGAAAGTTGTTTACTTATCATAAATAAGTATTCTTTTTCACTTTATCAAGCTTTTACCCTCTGAAATTGATTAATTGTAGTAGGCTGCATATGGTGGCATAAAAAACCATGTGATTTTGATTGACAACAATTGAAGAACTGTTGTAAGTCGAGTTTGAATAGTGCAAAATGCAAAAATGGACATTTAATACGAAGAAGAGCAGATGCTGATCATGGTTTCGGTCTCATTCGACATCGTCAGAGCAACAAAGCTCCTTCCCTGATGGAAAAACGTTCGGAATTGATAGACCCTCATTGAATACTGCTAGTCATTTCTTAGTAGTACTCGAGCGGCATCCAGTATGAAACGAGATCCGATTCAATCATCTCCAGATCGAAACCCAGACGAAGACGATGGCACATGTCCCATATTTCCTCATGATACTAAAACCCCAAATGATAAACTCATGCGCATATCTCCTTCCGAAAGATTACGTCATCGCGTGATAAATGTTATTGTGTTCCTAACCTAACTGTATAATCTTTGATTGTTGTGTTTGGTTCATTTAGTTAGTTCGTTATTAGTGTGAGATAAAGGTTTTTTGACGAGTTTCAAAAGTGTGTTCAGACAGTTTTTGGATTGACTTTTGTTGTTTTCTGCTTAATTTAGCTATATTACAAATTATGAATCATTGTGCTGAGGTGGGTAGCTTTAGCAACAATAACAAAAAAAAAATGAATCAATTCAGATGCTCTGATATGAATATCAAGAAGTTTTTCAAGCTGAATTGAACTAGCCACTTTGCCGATCTTGGCCAGTAAATGGAGAACGTTCCAATGAAGAAGAGCAGATGCTGACCATGGTTTCGGTCTCATTTGACCTCGTCAGAGCAACATAGCTCCCTCTCCAATGGAAAAACGTTTGGAATTGATGGACCTTAGGGTCCATCATTGGAGGAGAAGATTGACCACCAGTATTTAACTTATTAATTACTGGTGGTCAATCTTCTCCTCCAATCATTTTTCACCAGCTGAAGTGCCTATCTTTTGGTCTTGTGTCTCAACTAGGTTGAGCAGCCTTTATTTTTTCGTGGTCCCCTAACTAGTAAAAGCAACATGGTGGCAAATTTTTCGATTTAGTCCGAAGGGTACGCGAATTCTAGGAAATGCAGAAAATATTGGAAGAAAGCATCATTTGATATGACAAAAACGCCATATCGGAGAAAAACGGAGAAAGAATTTGACCTACACTAAGGAGCAGAGAAAAAGGCCTCATTTTTTTTTTATCTAAGATATCTGGATAAACAAAAACACTCTGAAGAGACGTGTAAAAGCCGCTATGATGCCTTATCAAACCTACAGACAATCACAATTCAATGCACGTTAAAAAAAAAGATTCATAAAAGAGTTTTCATCATCAATTCATTTCCCGTTGAAGACCTTTCTACTAATTGATGTAGCAGCATCGTAACAAGCAATGTACACGCTCCTATGAAATCTCTGGAGTCCCAATTGCGCAGCGTTGGCCAATATAAATGACCATGCAATTCGTGAATAGATTAATGCATTCTATTTCAGGTGCCTAGCGATTATTTCCCAATTGCTTTCCCTCCGAAGACAAAGTTTCTAGTTTTCAATGGAATACTGAACGATTCACGGTCAATTTCACGCAGTCACGCACGTTGCTTCACAATAAGATTACTAGCATCATTGTCTATAACGAGGCGTGCTCGTATGGTTCTACTAGGCTGAGCTCAGAGTTTGATATCCATATCCATAACGGCGGAAATGAAAGCATATTCGAGTGATAGTTAATTGATGTCACGTACCTAGAGATTTAACATTGTCGTCTCGGAGTATTGTTTTTCGAATAGATAACGGTTCCATTTCACGGTAAAAAAAAAATATCTCCGAAATCATCTTTAGTCTGAAACAATTGGTTAATGTTTTTTTCAGGGTGGATCCTAGCATGAATTGTCTAGTTTATCATTTATAGCAAAACTTTCCCGTAAATGACTCCGAAATTATTGTGAAACTTTGATGTTACCAGTACAAGTGAAACATTAAATTCTTTGCCCGTGACCTCAACAGATATGTGCAAATGAAAACTGATATTCATGATTCATGAGTGAATCATATGGTGTAGCTCAGATCAGTCCATTTTAGGGATAACGAGAGAACCTTAAATATTGCCAAAATTTTGTAATTTCAAATTGAAACTGAAGGAGCTCTCAACCTTGTTCTATTATGAAAAGAGTCAAAGTTTCTCATGTGATTAATTGTTCCTCTGATGGATAGGATATCTTGATAGTCTATGAGACGGTAGGGAAATCTCCCAATTTTTTATTGTGTTATCACAAACTTCTTTATGCTTGCCATGAATAAAAATGATATTAGGGTAATTTTCATTTGTAAAATCAGTAAGTTATCTTCTATAAACAGTGAACTCAGATGGAGATGAATGGAAATAAATTTCGCAGAAGTGAATTCCAAAAATATATAAAATTAATATATGTCTACAGGGTGAGACTTTCATCCGTGCAAGTATTAAAACAGTAAATTCGTGACGTCAAAAGAAAAACTTCTTCCCTTATCATTTTTTTTTCGGCTCGGTTTAAAAGATACAGGCTGATACACAGGTTTTATCGAATTAAATATATATATTCTTTTGATACAGAGCATTACAATCTTTAACAGCAAACAATAATTATAGAATGTGTATGAATTTTGGAATATTGTTTTTCATTTATTTGATGAAAATTTTTCGAATACAAGATATCATCCACGTCTTCCAGTTTTCTCATTATGTCCAATACGTACCATAAAAATATCAAAAATTTTTGAAACTAAGTTGGACGCTATCTAATGAATATTTGAGCGTTTTGTGAAATGAAATTATTCAACATATTTTCTCGTATAATGCGCCGGTTTCGAGTATTTTGATGTTCAAAAATTAAAAAGTATGAGTGAAATTTGAACAATTGGTTACTTTGGCTGAATAAAACTCTGTTTAAAAGATACACAGATGTGTAGTATCACAGATTTAGCTAGTTATTCTGAAGGTAACTTTGTTTTTCCAGGGGTGGCACAGTGCATTATGAAAACTTAAAATGGCTATATCTTTTCATCAGGGCCGAATTGTAAAATATTATTTATTATATAAATATTAATATTAATTATTGAATTTATAGTTGAAATATTCGATGAATTGTGTTTGTTCACCTGTGGAATTTGGATAGTTGTGTTAATTTGTTAGATGTAAAGAAACAACATATGTTTTTAGTATTTTTAATTAAATTTGAAATTTGTGAACCCATATTATTGGGCTTCCTGTTCAAGTTCCTGTTCAAATAAACGAAGAAATAAATAAACATAGGTGTTGTTTTCCCATTATCCCAAGATTTCAAAGAAGATAAAAAGGAATGGTAATATGAAAGTAAATTATTGCTAACCTTAGAACCCTTTCATTCCATTTTTTATTCACATTAGTTCACCAATACAAATACTTCTTTTTACTTCATACAACGGTCTAGTCTAGATTCTTCCTCATCACAAAGGTTTCCTCTGTCAATATCTCATAAAATCTATAAGACGGTATTGTGTCGGTATTGAAAATGATGTAAATATTTCGTTACATTCAACAACAATAAGAAAAAGCACTTATTTAAAGTAATGAATCGTCCAAACTGTAGAATTCAGATTTTTTCCTTGTGACACACAGGTAACAAAACATTTGTGACAAAAATGTGCGTCCCATAGGTACTGATATCAGTACTCATTTTGAATTCTCTACGATTCCTACACCAAAAAATTTTTTCCCAGTGATACTCATTTGAAATCAACGTTTCTTCTTCTCAATATCGCTAATATACACGAAATGACCATTTGAAAAGAGATATATTCTTGTGCATAAACTAAAAAAATCAGCAGAAGAAGGTCCCTGCACTAAAATAACAACAAGTTTGCCCTCAACTTTGCAAAATCTATCGCCACTTACATACGTGTAAGGGGTATAAATGAATAGTTGTGAAAAAATTCAGGAGGCAATTCCTCGTCAAAAACTGATCTGAGTCTTTCATATATTTCTTCGAGCAGGCTCTGCAATCCTAAAGATGGAACCTGAAAAAAATTTTTTTCTTGAAAACCAGAAAACTGGCATACCTAAATGAAATTAAGCAAATACTCAATGGGAACGAGAAAGCAATCAAAGACAATTTTGGTGGTGTTCCCTTTATATCAACCTACTAGGTAAATTTAAGTTTAAGATAATTCCAGCCTGTACGCCTCAGGCTACACCTGTCTGTTGATGAATTATTTATTTTCTCAAGAAAATTACAAGACCTAATTCGTTCAAAATATATCACGTTATCGGAAATAAATTTTCTACTGGTATTATATGAATAAAGAAGAATGTTTCTTGCGAAAAAACCTTAGGGGTAGCTAAGGCTAGGCCTGGCCCTAGGAGAGCACCACCATTTTTTAATTATTCTTCTCGCTCCCATAGAATATCGGCTAAGTTTCATTTCTGTCAGTTTTCTAGAAAAAAATTAAAAAGCTGGGGCTGCTTTGATAGAAAAATATATATGAAAGACCCAAACTATTGATAATTTATTTGAGATACTTTAAATTTTTGGCCACTATTCATCTACACCTTGTATAACATAGTAATAAAGAAAGTCTTTGTAGTTGGTGTCGAAGTTCGCAGGTTGGTACTTTCTGATGGAATTATAATAAATCATTAAAAAAGCAACACTTTTCACTTAAAAATGTATTGTCTTCCAGTTAGACATGTCATTCTCCACCAAACGACTACGCTGTTAGTATGAAAGAGAAAAACTACATGAAAGTACCTCACATATAAATTATTATCGCAGTTTTCGCTGCTCTCATTCGCCCAATTCCCCGCATTTTCAACCCATTTTACCGACTACACCACTGTTCGGAATAAGACAAGTTCGAGAGTGGAAACGTGAGGCTTCGAAAGGCCCACGGATAAAATATGAGCAAAGTTTAGTTAAAGCGCCGGACATGGTTGCAAAGTTCTTGTGAGTACGGGGGAATCACACAACCCCTTCTGGAGGTCGGAGTGAGGGGAGTTCTAGGCAGTTTCAAACGTAATACATCTAAGTCGCGGGCAAAACGGTTCGGGATAAATATTCTTTACATGTATGCGGGGTCCTGCAGGATTGGCGCTGCAGGATTTACTGATATCGCTTATTCCGGATCCACTGAAGTGGGGTTTATGTACAACAATGATTCATGTTCAGCAGGATTGTTGGAAATATTCCTTTTACTTCCGTAGGACGATTTGTGATGGAATAACGCGGAAAGCTCTGGTGTGAAATGAAATATGTTTCGTAAGGCTACAAATAGCAAAAAAAGCTTTCAATGCTCACCTCATTTATCCTAGATAGTACCTACGAAATACTAGAGACTCAGAAACATTTCAGAGTGCAGCCTCGCGCAATCATCAACATGTGACTGGATTTTAAAGGGATTTGACATGTTCTCTGCCTTCGTAATTATATAACAACATGTCTCACAAATGTTTTTGACAATTTCATGCCCTATACTCCATTCATTCTTATAAAAGCACTCGGTTGGCCATAAAATAAGTAGTAAACGGTTGGCACTAACGAAATGTCGTTAATGGCATAACGACGTTGCCAAAACCAATATCAATTAATATTACAAAAATGCCGAAAGTCATTGAAAAAGAGGGAAGACAGAGTATCAGTGCTATTTAGGATTGCGAAAATCTACAATATATCAGTCGGCATCGAACATACATATGTATTCCCAATGTCAGTAAATTCATGTTATGTTTCATCTAAATCTAAACGACTTATATTTTAGCTGAATATTTTCTTAATCAGAAAGATTGTGAAGGAAGAGTATCACAGAGACAACCTGTCTCTGAGGATAACAAAGAATTTCCTTCTAATGGGAGACTCAAAAAGTTGGTTGCATTTGAGGACTTTTTTTTAGAAAAAAACCGCAACAGCCATAATTATGAGCAAGTTGTCCTGTCAATTGTTGATTCATGTGAAAGGTGAAGTTCCCCTTGCCACCCTATAACTATTTTGACTTCCATTAATGCCAAATGATTTTTGTTGAAGAATTCAACATTCTTGCAATTATCCATTAATTCCTTTGAGAGATACCCATTCCTTCTCATTGCATCAGACGCATATCATCTTTGGGTTGATTTTTTTTAATTCAACAACTGGTACCTATAACGTCTTCAACCTTTAGCCAAAGAAGTTAACCAACAATAACTCTTCTCAAGCAACTGCATATTATGTGTCAATAATTTAATTTTTTTCCATGACAAAAATAAATCAATTTTAAAACTTATCTCTTGTCCTTGCCATGCAAATACATAGATTAGGAATGCCTTCAATCAGTTGATAAAATACGTAATTACTGAGACTTTTACGCAGAATGTACAACATAACGCTGATGTAGAACCCGAAAATTTTTTGACTACTATCGTAACCTAATATTGTGTTCTATACAGTGTGGAATTTGTCAAATTTCCATATGCAATCTAGAGCTTTTATAAAAATGAATGGAGTATAGGTGAATTTTATCATTTTGATCAAAAGTAAAGCTATTATTTACGAGTATGTATTATACTTAGAACCACACCCACAGTATCAAGAAGACTCAAATGGTCACAAGCCCCAGACCACATGTGTAGCTCTCAGACTGTCTGAAATATCTAGCTAGAGAAAGATTCAAATTATTTTTTGGAAACGTGCTCATTGAAAATGGTTTTAATTCGTCGGATGCATTTTCATCACATACCTATGAGATCTAATAGGGATGTTAATTAAGTATTATTTTTCTGTAACCATTACATGTCTGATACGTGCCTTCGTTGCTCCATGATATGCACGTAACATATTTGGAACTCTGTTCTATATTTGTGATGTATCATTTCGAGATCATGGAGAGAGTATGACTATTCTTGTTCTTAACTACCGTTGGGGGCGCTTCAAGACGTAAACAGATATGGAGGATTGGGAGAAATGCTATTGACACTATGACTATGACACAGTGTCGTTCATTGTATATTTATCTATTATTATTTAGTTTTCTTAGTTTTTAGACTTTCTTCAGTTGGATAACTGAAAGTGAAGTGTAGATATTTAATTTATGTATTTGTCTTACGTACAGGAATTTTTCAGTGAATTGGTACCTAAAATATCGAAAATGAAGTGTTATGTGTATCGAACTATGGGTCAACAAATCATTTCTTGTGTTTTCATAGCGGTTCTGTTAAACTTAATAAACTATGATTTCATTTTCATCCAGCATAAAGGTTGTTTCAAAATTCATCGCAATAATTTTAGGGATATATTCCCCGAGCAACTACAAAGCAAACAACATATCAACATAGGCTCGCAAAAACTTAATTTCGGAGATACAGACTAGAGGGTGTTGAAGGTTTCAATTTTTTTTTGTAACTTCTGCAGTTTTCGAAATGGCTCGTATTTTACCTTTAATAGTGTTGTTATATATTATTCATTCTCTCTTGTGATATACGAATCGAGACAGTTGGTTACTTCACGTTGCTCGGGAATCATTGTCATCAAAATTCTTTAACAACCATTTGTTTTAGATGATACCTCCAATCTCTTTCAGCAATGTCCATCAGGGCCAACTTCAAACACCCCATATCTGTCCATCACTTGAATTAACGCCAATTGAAGGATCATTTCAATAAAAATTCAAACGAGTTGGCGTGATTACTACCCTCTGGGCTGATGAATTTTTCCATGTTATTCACGTCTTTCTCTAGGGAATTAGCCCATAACGATTATGTCTTCCAAATGCGAATCGGCCCGCTTTAATGTAGCGAATTTGGGGGGTTGATCATTGTAGTTTATAAACACGTAGTTCAGGCCGCAATTAACTCTTGAATAAAACAACTGGATCGTTGGCTCAATTAAAAGGGTTAGTTGGGATAATAATTTTTGAGCCCGGCTCTTAAATTATCAACGGAAATATTCGAAACGGGAGTTTAGGACGGTTGTGGTCGCACTTTTGTTTAATGGCCGGCCAGAATGGAGCTGGGATGGTTGAATGTCCGAGTCGGGGAATTTTTGCGCTGTTGAAACGTGTAAAGTGGGTCAGTTAATCGGCTGCGTTGCTGAGGAAGCCTCGGAAGTAAACATGTTTCCTGTTCCACTCAACAGAAAAAGTTAAAACTATTGTTACCTACCAGCGACATTGCTCGCGTGGTTATGAATGTAATTGAAACATTTTTGGTCTCTAGCGGATGCCGCTACAATTTGCTCTTAATTCCTCTGTTGGAGTTACTGGAAGGGCATTTAGGTGGGGGTATACAGGGTGTTCACGGTGAACGGATCATTGGATTTTTCTGAAAATTGAAAATACTAGGGTTCACGCTTCTGATCCATCTGACTTGAGAATTTTCAAGGTTGTGACGTTGTCGCTTATACGAGAACATACTACCAACATCGTTATTTCAAAGGAGACCCTCTAGTAATACAATCTTTTTCGCTTTTCTATTTTTATTTGAGTATTTTTCTCTAGTATTTTTCTCTTCTATTCTATTATTTTTCAAGTAGCGTTGGGGGCGCTGCAAGTCGTAAACAGTTATGGAGGATTGTAAGAAATGCTATTGACACTATGTCGTTCAGTGAATAGATATTTATTTATTATCATTTAGTTTTCTTATTTTTATAGACTTTTTCAGTTGGATAACTGAAAGTGAAGTGTTGTACCTAGTTATTTAAGTTAGTGACCTTTGAGTACTCATCTTGGGGGCGCTGCAAGGCGTAAACAGTTATGAGGATTGTAAGAAATGCTATTGACACTATGTGGTTCAGTGAATATTTATTTATCATTTAGTTTTCTCAGTTTTACATTATCGATTTATTTAATACTCTGATGCCGCTGCTGGCTTTCAACAAAAGTTCCTCTGCTTCATTCTGTCGGCATCGTTTGGCTGAGTTATGTGATACTGACGAGCTCAAACAAGAGCGAAACCGGTGTATCGCTACTCACCATCGATGTCGTCACGTTCTCTCTGGTATAAGGGAAGTGTAGGTTTTTGACAGTCAGTGTTATATTAAAAAGACTTTTCATATTTCAGGAAGCTTAAAGTTTTCGAAATAGGTCACTTAGATCCTGACGATGGGTTTCGTGTAAAAATAACATGTTTTGTGATATAAAAATTCTTCGTCTTTTCACTGGTTACAAAAACCAAAAAAAGTTGATTTTTCAAATAAACACCCTACTTTTTATCTGATTTGTGCGAGTACTTTTTTGTGCTTTTCTCTCTTGAAATATAAGTTTAAAATTTTTTTTTCCACTCTTGGGTCAGTTAAATTCAATTATTGTTAAAGTAACAAAATTAATAATCGTATATGAATTTTGTGCATGTCCTCGACTTCCTAAGGACGTTTATAAATTAACGAGGTATTAAAATAACGGTGACGATTTCCCTAGAAATCGCTAACAATAGATGTAACAAGAACAATCCCCTAGTCCTTCAGTGGCATGTCGAAGCAAGCCTGCTTTACATTCTGGGATTGATGTAAATATTCCATATTCTGTAACACGTTCGAAGAAGTGTTTTGGACAAGGGCTAATGAATTCGGAACCCTGTTCCACTCTACTGTCACATTTAGCTGAGTTTACGCGTGCCAACACGTGATTGTGAGTTATAATGGGCGCAGATTGTTGAAAGTTAATTCGATGTAATTATAGTGATTTGCCAGCTATGTGGGAGCAGTTATGTGCGGCATGCGGCGTAATTATTAGTAATAACAGTGGATGTGCATGTTTATAATGCTGCCGATAGGGAATCTTCATCCCCCTACTCAATGAAATTTATCACAATCGAGACATGAGGAGGTTATCCATCTGCTATCAATAAAATCTCTGTTGTAATTCCTGCTGTTTTCCATAACTAGAAAAATAATTTCATTTTATTATAATGAACAGGTATGACATTATAATAAACACTTTTATATTATTATATATTCATTCTCGGTATATAGAGTGAGTAAAAAGTAAAAGGAAACGCATAGAACTTATATTTTCGGTATTTGCTATTGTATAGAAAATCAATGAATCATGCTGAAAAGTTGTTAACTCGTATGAACATAAAAGAAAAATATGATGCATTCTCACCTCCGAATATCCGAAAATTTGCAGAAATCTGTTGACAGTTGACAAATGAGGTTAATCATCAATCTATCAACTATCAACGTTATTTTAAACCTTACCTTATATATTTTCACATTTTTGAATTTGACAGTTTGAGGTACTTACATAAAGGACTATAGCTCCATCCCTAATTTAGGTAATTGATTCAAATTTGCACTATGTCTAATCGATAAATGATACACTAAATATTTTTATATTATATACAGGGTCCACGAAAAAGTAGATCCATTATCAAAACAAAAATTCATCAAAATCTTTCTTCCGAATGGCAACCCATATTTTTTCTGTTTATTATTCAAAACAACTGAAAGCGAACAAAAAATGTTCAGATAATGAACAGCAAAAAAATTGGGTTGCCATTTAAAAAAATAAAGGTTTTGATCAATTTCTGTTTTGATAATGGATGTACTTTTTCGTGGACACTGCATATAATATGGTTATTTACAAAGAAAATGTTTAGTGTATTATTTATTGACTAGACACACTCGAAATTTGAATCAATTACATAGAATAGGGACGGAGCTATAATCCTTTATGTAAGTACCTCAAACTGTCAAAATATCGATAAAAGTCAAATTTCTCGAAAACCGTTGAGAATTCAGACATTTGTGTTATCAAACTTATTTTCAAATTTAACAAGGAATAAAAAAATGTGAAAATATATTCAAAATAACGAAGTTGATAGCTGTGCAGAAGAAACAAAACACTTTGTATAATTCTAAATAATTGTAGGAGCTGTTCTACTTAAAAAGAGGAAAGTTTCATCTGAAACTCTTTTTCTTAAGTTAATAGAATTTGAGTAGGGGAGACTAGGGAGCATTGATACATGGGGAGGCTTGATACAGGCTTATATCCGCGATCTGAAGCCATTTTCAAAAGTATTATACTAGTGAACACTATTCTTTGGCAGAGGGCATTGCGTGACGTTAATATGTAAGGCTAACAGTAGTTTGTTTGTGAAATATTCAACGAAGAGTGTTTCGAGGTGAGAAATTGTAAGTTTTTACACAAGTTACCTAAGGGTTTTATGATCATGCATTAATTCTTCGGCATAAACAAACATTTCACTGGAAAATATGCATAAAACTACTCAATTTACAGTTTTATTCGCTTTTCAAAATATATGGGTATAAGATGAAAACATAAATCACTTTAAAAATTGCTTTCAGGGAGGTTTGAGACATTTGTCGTGGGGAGGCCTGATACATGTATAATCTTCAAAAAATATTCCGTAGCTAGTTGGATAGGCCTACATGAAGGCGTCTTCACCATCCAACATATCAAAGGGATTTTTAAAAACCGTACAATCCCCATGTATTTAACGAGGCCGACTTTTCTTGTGTGGAAGTGACTAACTGACAATTTCCTGATTTTTCTACACCTATAGGGCCAAAGCAAGCCAGTATCATTGCTGACCTACCTACTGAGCTGAATAATCCTCTCGATTACTCTCCCAGTACATCGTATCAATCCTCCCATATGTGGGGAGGCTTGAGACAGTTTGCATGTTTTTGTGTTCAACGTTCTGTACAGAATAAGATGTTTATGTTTTGCGACTTCTATATTTATTTTGTTGAACGATTAATTGAAGAATTATATAATATAAGAAAAGTCCTGCTTCTTCATATAATTCAGTTTCCAGAATAAAAATTCCAAAAAACGTATCAACCCTCCCCAGTCTCCCCTAATGGTCCGCTGCCCCATGGCGCGGACACTCTGTATATGAAGGTAACATCATTATTATTTTTATTCTTCCATTCAAGTTTAAAAGTACATCGTATACAATTAATTCGTTTGCTATAGCTGGATCATTCAAATAATGCAGCTGCCCATTACGAAATTATTATCGGCCGAATAACTCGCATCGAATTCAACTCGAAAATATAGATACGGCCCTAAATGAAATAACAATACGTAGTGGTAATCAAAAACCGATTGCATTTTACGGCGAACACAATCATTTGATGTAGGTACCTATAGATATTGTTTTCTATTTCGTATCAAATATTAATGATTATTGAAAATTGTGATTGAGTTACATAACCCTATGCCCTATACTTATATATTTTTTTGGACTCAGACCAAGACAGAGCTTGTTCAATTCCACAAATTCATTCATTCAATTTTCGAAAACATTTACTCCCAGTAAGTAGAAGGAAAGTCCATTGAAATTCAATACTCCATCAAAATGTTAATCGTCATTTTTCCATTAAAAAATGACCTTAATGGACTTTCCTGAGACTTGGAAAGATTTCACTGTTCTTAATTTAATCAATATTCAAATCATTTTTCCAATAGAAGAAATTTAGTAACTAAAAGGCCAGTTCATGGAACATATTTATTGACAAAAGCAGTCTCAAATGCTGGCAAACTAACTGACTAAATAAACCAATATTTCCCCTATCATTCATTTCCATAGTCCATACTTATTTGAAAAAACAAATCTTGACAAAAAACATATTAAAATATGTAACCAAACATATAAAACTCGATTTAAAAAAAATGTTAAGGGTTAACTGAAGTCATTGTAAGAGAATATTTTTACAACAGTTTGACATTGGTATTTTATACAGTTCGGTGTGATATTCAATGAATAATACAGGGTGTCCCGGAAAATGTGGGAAATCTCTCGGATTCAGATAGAGCATAAAAAAATAAGATGACAAGTTCCCCCTACGAAGATTCGACATCCTAAATGACGCCACTGGAAGTTCATTTTTTTTGTTGTTATTGTTGTATAACACAAAATAAAACATTTTTCTTCCTTCATAAACTTTCGTATCACACTTTTTTGCAGACAAAAAACTAGACTTCATGTTATTTTTGATAGAAATTAAAAAATTACTTACTTCTCTCATTATTTTTTTTTTCGGAAACGGTTAATTTTATCGAAACTGAACAAGAGTACCTTTTCTTTAGCTTAATGTTCAAGGAATCGTGCTGAGTATATTTACAGGAGCTAGGACAGGTGATGAAGAAGAACAAGACTAAGTTGAACTAATGCCGACGTTTCGTCCGTATATTCGAACTTTTTCAAGGCTATATACAAAAAAGGTGCAATCAGAATGACAGCAAATAACAATGATAAATTACATACATTCAAAATGATAGAACAATTATCAACCAACAAACACGATAAATAGACGACAACAAAAAGATAATAAACTAAATTGGGTAAAACTGCGGTATACAAACTCACCAAGTTCATTCAGTCTGACCTAAAAGCTTCATTGTCTACATGTGATAACAGCTGCTCTCGATTAATAAATCAAATTTCAATGGTGTTTACGTTTTCAAAGTTTGAATTGAAAATTGACAAAGTCTTGGCTTGGTCGCAATCTTTCCGACTATCAGTAGAAATAACAGCTTTTAGGTCAGACTGAATGAACTTGGTGAGTTTGTATACCGCAGTTTTACCCAATTTAGTTTATTATCTTTTTGTTGTTGTCTATTTATCATGTTTGTTGGTTGATAATTGTTCTATCATTTTGAATGTATGTAATTTATCATTGTTATTTGCTGTCATTCTGATTGCACCTTTTTTGTATATAGCCTTGAAAAAGTTCGAATATACGGACGAAACGTCGGCATTAGTTCAACTTAGTCTTGTTCTTCTTCATCACCTGTCCTAGCTCCTGTAAATATACTCAGCATGAACAACCAGGGACGTGATTCTTACTTCGTTCAAGGTATCCAAATTTGTTTTTTCAGCACCTTATCATACAGGGTGTTAAAAATGTAAGCATTAAAATGTACAACCCAGTCCGCCCCTGGTCAACTGAACAAGCTAATTGAAATTTGAGTGCGGTGATATAAGACGTCCTTACTACTATTAATCATATCAAATTTTCATCAAATTATATCAAGTAGTTTGAAACTTATTCCACTAAAATGGATTTCCAGTGGCGTCATTTCCATTTTTTATGTTCTATCTGAATCAGAGAGATTTCCCACATTTTTCGAGACACTGTGTATAAGTATTGAATAACTGACCCTGATTCATTTCCACTCAAGGCTGTTTCTAGAATTGAATCACTGAAATCTTCTATGAGATGTATTATAAGTACAAGTATCATAATTTGAGGCTAGTGTGATACTCTGAATGCACATACTTGGATAATCGATTGATAATAATTTCCCAATCAAGCTTAGCGAAACCAGGCACGAATCAATTAATACTACGCTAATCTATTATACTGATCTACTTCATTATCAAATTGCGAAAGATCCCAGGAAACCCTTTTTCTGTTTGTACGACATTAACTCCTTCAATATATAAAAATAATATTTCCATAAGTATATAAAAAAATACGGGCATTTTCTCGACGTAGGGTGGATGGAAAGATTTCCCTCCACTTTGTCCTGTTAAGGCACGATGCAGCAGTTACGCTTGAAATGGAAACACAGTTGGAGATTTCCGGCAGTGATTATCCTCTGCTGCAGTGGGATCTTGTTCACTGATGGCAGCCCGTCAAAGTTAAAAGCAAGAATCAATCGAGTTGAAAGGCACTAGACCGCAATCGGGGGAAACTTTGAAATGTAGAAATTTCATTCGACGAATGTGAAGTTATAGAACGGAGCCTATGTAATATTGTGGGGGCGTTCAAGTTCTCGTTAAGCTAATGGTTCGATTTACAGAAAGATGAAGAGTGACACGTAATTTTCAAGATTAAAAAGTATTTCTGAGAAGAACTTATTGATTCTCATTCAGGCTATTGAAATAATAATTAATGGTTACAAAAAAAAAATCATTGGAATATAGTGTAGACATTTTCCCGCTAAATGTTACATTTATTTCTTGGAAACTCAGATGTTTTTTCTGGCATCTTATGAAACTCTTTTGAGTTGAGCAGTACCTATATTCGAGAGAAAGAACTCGATTGAAATTCAGTCTGGGGGGTATGTCGAGAACAATGAGAGGTAAAAGAAAAGACATGACACATTTCCTAGCTCTTTTTCAGATAAACAAAGAATGGCAAAAACAGTAGCCTTCTACGATTCTTCATTTTTTTGTTATTAGCAAAAAATAAGATTCTGACTATTTGGAAAAGTTCTCATTCTTTTCTTGTCTTTGAAGTTACAGATCTGAATCTGGAACCTTCTTAGGATCTTTCACACGTAGAATCTGCTGACAAGAGATCAAAATTAACAAATTCAATGAAAATGTGGATTTGAAAATAAAACGAAATTTGGCCTCATGATTCGAAATGAATACATATTTTGATCTCGTCAGTGAATTCTACGAAAAAAAGTGTCTGTATAAGGTACAAGTTTCAGATGTGTACCTTCAAAGACAATAAAGTTCTGAGAACTTTTCGAAATCGTCAAAATCTAATTTTGTTAATAAATCAAATCCAAGAATTGTTGATTGCTTCGATTTTTACCATCCTGTACATCTTCTAAAACTCTATAGGGTTTTCGCTCTCAGTCTCTGAAACAAATATCAATTAAAATATTGAAAAACTTCATTTGCTTCTGAAAAATTCGTGCAACAATTTATGCAGGAGCAAATCAATTATTTAAGTTTTTTAATTGATTTTTGTTTCAGAGACTGGGAGTGAAAAACCTCAACAGTTTCAGAAGATGTAGAGTCTTCCCAGATTGAATTCCAATCGAGTTCTTTCTCTCGTGGAATATAAGTACTGCTTTTCATTTTAGTTTTTATCATTGACTGAGTTATGCGGTAAGAATGACGGAAAATAAGCCAGAAACTGGTCTACTTGCTACTGTTTCGTTTCGATCCAAGGAGGAACGTTTCCTGCAGTTCATTTCTCAATTTAGATTTCCACTAGTCCTTCATTTCCATCGCTTGAGATTTTGAAAGCAGAAGCATTATCATTTTTTTTTCTAATTAGGAGACAGCCCACAATAATTTCGAAGAAAACTAAAATTCATAATTATAATCAGAGTGATGGAGAAATATCCAAATAGCTGAAATCGGAATGTTCATCTGCTCTATCTGGAAATCCTTATGGTTATTTTTTTCTCAAACATCTTCTACCATTCTTTAAGGGCCATTGCAGAGGCGAACGAGAGAATAAATGCGGATAATTCAACTACATAAATTCATTTGTCTAATGTTGCGAAACACGTGATCTAGTTTCCTCGAATCAATTTATTTCGCTTTGTAGTTAGAAGGGAAAGAAATGGTGAAATGTTGTTATAGTCCTTTCTATCTGACTCCAGGCCCCTGTAGGATTTTAATTGGCAACTTGTTGCTTCAGTGCAAGACGAAACAAAAACTTACAACTGCAATGTACGAGATTCGAATCGATTCGTTGATCTATATCAGGAATTAAGAGGTCATGGTGAATCAACGACCTATTATTGAATTGACAACAAACTACTAGGTATTGGATCTCCATTCTATTTTTATTCGGTTGCTTGAAGATTCCTTCCGTCTCTCTTTGTTCTGTGGAAATATATTCCTGTCGTGATATATCTCATTAGTTTTTAAATTAGATGTAGCTTCACTGTTGAAATTTGGCAATATGTTTTTTGAATATGGACGTCCATCTTTTATACAGAATTGTTTTATCTATCTGCTTGGCTAAAATTTTATGGATATCCACATTCAGTCGTTTGAAGCAAGATTCTATTGTTACGATCTGACTTTGTTAGCCTTTCGCAAGAGTTGATAAGCTCCTCTAACTCGAAAACGGTTAAGAGTATGTAAAATTGCCTCAGACAAAAGTTGTATACAATTTTATTACCTACAACTTTCGTAATGAACACAGATTAAGAAACATCCCCCCTGATTAGTATCAGATTTATGGGTCAACATGTCTGCAACAACCAGATTAACAGTCTGTATGAAAACCTGACAGGCTCGAGTAATTTCTTTTTTTGCATTTTCAAAGCGCCGCTGTGACCTTACGTCATGTCCGAATTGTCAGTTTCTTGAAAAGTAAGTAGCTTCCTTGTGGTACAATTAACATATCCTTTAAAAATCTGACACACTCGAAATTTTTTTTACATTTTCAAGTCTTGCGTATGCCAACCACACCACGCAAATTGTCAGATTAACATGAATTTATTATCAGAGATAAGTAGGGTATATACAATGTCTTTATGTGACACGCTCGAGTATGTACATCTTACGATTTTTTTACGTCCTTGAGAATCTGCAGACTCTTTGCCCACCGCTGAAAGTGCGTATATCATAGAACCTTTTCTTCTTTCTACCATCTAATCTTCAAAATCCACTAGGTCTCCAAGACGTTCGAGTAAATCCCGATTTAGCATAGTGGGCTCCCCAACTAAACTGACACTGCACGCAGATGTACGATATCTGAAAATAACGCATCGCCTTTGTCAGTGCTACGCTACTTTGTTGGGCGAGAGTTACCTACCTACCTTAATTTGTTATCTTTTGTGATTGATTGTTTGAATTTCCTTATAACTTGTTACTCGTATGTCAACTCATTTGCTGCAACCTCACAAAAACCCATAATCTTTAGTGAACCACAGTGTTCTGTTGAATGAACTAATGATTTATTTGAAAATTATTCAGGTGACAGGACGCAGAAAGTCTACTGGAAGAATGATTGGTCAACTAGCTCAGACATAAAAAAGGGAGTATCTAATTATGTTTGCAGGAAGACCTTACATGTGAACTTTTAATTTCTACTGTTGATGTATTCTACGATCAATTGTAAGACTGACAGCGGGTTTCATAAAACTTTGATTGTCCGATTAACGATTTGACAGTCACTCGATTTCTAAAACAAAATTACTGAAACCTTTTGATATCTGAATATATTGAAGAAGTAGCAATTGAAAATAATTGAATGGACGTATGAACATTATAATCTGATGCGAGAATGATATTCTGAAAGATCGTGACTGAATCATCGATTGAAAACAACTTGACGTCTATTCGTCAATCAAGCGTTGATTTCCTGATCAAGCTTTATGAAACCCGGGGTTAAAATTTGTATTTTATTTTGATTTGAATACATTATGCAGCCACAGACTATACTATTTCAAATATCTAATCATGGCTTCAAAAGACAGCTTTACATTTTTTGACTATCAAAAGTTTAATTCATATCAGTGTGTATATGTTATTGATAGAAGAATGAAAAATCGTTTTTACAAAAAATTATTTTTTGAACATAGTTAGCTATGTTCACTGTCACATTAATACCACCAAGGAATTTGGCCAACACTGAAAATTGAAGGAATAGCACTCTTCTTGAGAGTTTTTTACCATGAACATAAGCAAAGTAATCATGCTGATGGAAATGGTGGGTAGTTATTTTGGATGCGGAAGGAAGGTTCAAGACTATTCTTGCTACAGGTTATAACCACTGTTCCCTCAATTTTTCAAGCTTTGAAAAACTATCAAGGACAGAGAGGCGAAAGAATAAAAAAATATATCGTCAGAGTGTCAAACATACCTACAGAAGGAAATGAGTCAAGAATAATGTGACAAATATAATTTGACCGTTTTCACAAGCCCAAGCAAAAAAAAAATATTCCTGTGTCTCAAATTTTCTTTCTTCTGTACCAATATCATGAAATAAGAATGTGAAAAATTCGTTAGCCCATCGTTTACATCTAAAAAATAATTTCGTAGCTAAACTGATATTGAAATTCAAACTTCCACCCGTCTAAAGATCGGGACGTTGAAACAGCTTTATTTATTCTACGTCTGGGCGATTTCACACAAAGTCTCAAGATTTTATCGCCATGACCCGAATTATTTTGGGCATTCCGCCCTTAAGTAGTATGGATTGCCAGACCTCAACGCAAAAATACGTGAAACTCTAGGGTACGGAAATTAGCCGGCTAATCACTTAATCGTTCTTCGTTAATTGGGTATTATGTCACTGGATAACAACGATTATAATGATAATTGGGGACTTAAAGGTTCAATCGGAGGTTAAGCCAGCAGTAAGATATGACAGACATTAGGAAATACTGAATAGGGTTGCCTCAATCTAGATACATATTTGAATTGAGCCTATCTAGACGGAGATAACATCGAATTGTTTCAATAGATCGGGAAATTGCAACCTTGGGGTTCGCAGGGTATAAAAACAAATGGCTGGGCATCTGTATCGATTCATTTTGAAACATTCCTGAGATTCAATATTGTAACTCATAAGTACGGATGATTCATCCAAAAGAGATTTAGGTCTCCAGACCGTCATTTAAGAAGGTTGCAGACAGGATTTTTATGAAAGGAAATAAACCCCATCTCCTCTCTCTGGGTTACGAACAGAGCATTGAAAAATAAAATGTAGATTTGATTTGAAGTAATCAAATATTAAAAATACGTCTGAAGGAAAAATTGCAATGGAATTTTCGTAAAATGGAAGGCCTTAGCATTCAGCTTTGCATCACACGTTTAAGATGACGGTTGCATGGAATATTAAACAATAATTCTACCCTTCTATTCTCTAAGAAATTTCTTCTGACTTTGCTCGGCAATAGGCAGTGGCCTATTATTGCAAAATACCTCTCCAAAAAGTCATTTTCCAAACTCGAATGAGTTGATATACCGATGTATAATTTAAGGTAAATAAAGATAAGATGTATAAGAATAGTTGCAACAAAAATTGAGGACTAATTTCTTGTCAAAAAAGAGGGGGCCTTTTCTGTAAAAAATTTTTGAGCACCCCATACTCAGGACATTTATAGCCTCATACCTAAATATGTTACCTGAAAAGTAATTTTCAGTTATTTCCTTAGAAACCAGAAAACTGATAGAAATGAAACTAAACAGACATTCTATGGGAACGAGAAGGCAATCAAATAATTTTGTTCGACCTACAATTGAAAAGTTTAGAAAATAGAAAAAGCAACCCCTAAAATTTGCTCTCCAAGAAATTTTCTTTTTATGCTAACATTGAAGAGAAACACCACCAAAATTCGGTTTTCGGGTTTTTAAAAAAAATTTAGGAACTGCTTCTCAGATTCTATGTTTAGGGAGATGAATCTAATTACGGACTGTTAAATTTTTTTTTATTTTTTGACTTTTTTTTGTCTACGAGTATATGCTTAAATTATTACCTACTTATTTTCACTCTGTAGAAATATTGAATATTTTACAAAAATTGGTTGAAAAATGCATGAGATAATATAAAAATATCCACTATTGAAAAATACAAACAAGTTATTTTGTTTTTTCATTTCTTAAAACCTACAATGAGTAGGTTAACCGTAATTAATTAAAAAGTAGGTAATACGCAGTCCAGAATGTTACAATGAAATACGCACAATAACTAATAGATGAAATGTTTCTTCCGCATCTCTGAGGATACTGAGATAAATTCGAATTTGAATTTTTATGTGGGCACTTATTGTTTCCGTCAAAAATTAACATTGATGAAATTATTTGATATGAAAATCAAATTTCGTGGTTGCTGCTTGAAATGTTCCCGAACATTCCTTCAACCAAGTTACTTTTTTGAAAAATTTCAAAAGCCTCCATTTTTCAGAACATAGGTAGATTTTATATGAGGTACTTACAATTTTTTTAAACCCCTATTTTTAGTGAAAGCATTGAGTATTAACAATAATATTGAACAAGAAATATTTCGAATCACACAAACTTCTGAAATAAGATTATTGTTTATTTCGATACACACACAAACCTTATATTCATGAATACGCTTTGAAAATCGTGATATTTGTCGACAAATATATCCTCTAAATCCTTCGGGTTGCTTCTCAGATTCACCTTTTTTTGTTAGAAATATAGAAATAGTTATTGCGTCCTGAATCAATATTTATATCATTGAAATTCCCAAGGAAGATGCGGCTTTCACCAAAACCTTAATTATTGAACGTAGATGAAAGATATGAAGGATCGCTATTGGGAAACCGTGACTGTTGATACACATGAGACGAATTCGAAATTTTTCCTGTCTCTTCAACATTACGGCTGCAGCCGATATAAACTGGGCGAAGTAATCATTTCTTGAAGAAAGGCACCGTATAAGAATCATCTCGATACCTAATGAAGAATATAGTCTCGGAATCGATATAAAGAGGGGTCTACACCGGTCTAGTGGCCAGTTTAAGAGGAGAAAATGAATATCTTACGTCAGAAACCACTGAATTATATGGGGTTTTCATTATAATTCAATTCAATCAGTTCGTCATCTCGGAATGTCAGAAAATTTTTTATTCGTCAAATGAAAAAATTTTTTTTCATTGAAGAACAAATATTCAGTCATGTCATTGACTTTCCGAGGTGACATTGTCTCTTCTATGAATTTCCACATGAAAAAATTTCTCGAAAAGTCTCGCCATTGGCTACAATTCGTATTCTGGTGAAATTAAAAAAAGACGTTCATTAAGGGCTGCCACCTTTTCGAGGAAAGTGGCAACTATTGTAATATTCGTAACTTCTTATCATTCAAGTGTTCTGGCAACACCCCACATTCTGGAAGTCTTTTCCCCTTTACGCCTTATACTTATGGCGAGAAAGTCCCGTGGTATAAACTTCTCTTAAGACATGATTCCGAATGATTGAGTACCTATAGAAATCAATGAGATAACATCACATTAGTGTTACTCGACTTTTTCTAATCTCAGTACATAGCTTCAAGATTTTACCGCACATAGCCTACGACATTCAAGGGCTGTTTTTTTCATTACCGTGTTGGTGCCAGTAACCTGTTCCTCTTGAATTATTGGAGATCAAACTCTGATGAAAATAAATCAGCCGAAATTTTGTCAACAGTTCTTGAAGTAGTTAATTGTGTGTCCATGGGAATGAGCACACAGTGCATCTTCTATGTTACTTGAGGATCTGGCAGCAGCTGCCATTATTTAATTTCCTCTAGCTGAGCAGAGAATCGATCCTTATAATATCTCTTCCGAAGTTTCAATGGCAGTAAACTGCCTATTTAAGTTAATCTGTCAATGGGTCATACTGTATTCGATAAACACTGCTGAAAAAACTGGCCTCGGAAAAATTTAACGAAATTATTAAATAATGCGGAATGACTACTGAAATTAATCGATTATCTACCATGACACTTTTTTTTCTATCGCTAATCCAGCTCGATATGGCCCCGTCCCTTCCTCTATTTCAGCTTTCCGTGTCACTGTGCCCTGTGCTCCTGCTACAGTTTATAAATTTCCACGGTGAACCCAATTGCCGGCGCTAACGCGATTATGAACTTGATAATGGACATATTCCTCGAGCCGGGATGTGCAAATTAATGCTTAAAATTCATTTTAAAAGCAATCCTTACGCCGTTGTTGCACAATATACTTTCCACGTGATACTGGGTTTCAGCTGAAAATGAGCGGAGACTAAAATATGTGGCGGAACTATATTATCAGCGGTTGAGGCCGCTACAAACGAGCACGAAACAGACAATTTTTATACGGCCATTTCGTTCTGAACACTCCGATGCAGCGTGACTGTATCTGAAAATTTAGAGAGGGCTGAACATGCAAGGTGTTACTGGGTAAACCTGATAAGCCTTCATGCTTAGTTTTGAGTGGAACCAAGAAAGTATGAGCTGAATCCGATGTACTCAGGGTTATTGAAATAGGAGTACCTTGTAATGCTTGAAATATTTCGATTATTTTGGTACCTATACTTGTATGCATTATAGACAGAGAGCTAATTTTACCGATGATATAAACCTAGTATAGACGTAACTGGCGTTAAGGAAAGAAACTCGCCAGATCTTAACTTCTTTCTCCTCCTTACTTCTTCATAGATAAAGCAGTTGTCAATGTTAGAAAGAGCTTGTTTGAATTGTTATCTGAGTTTAAGTTAAGCGGAGTTGGTGAAATTAGCCTCAAGGTAAGGATCCTAGATTAATTAAGCGGCCATATTCTGAGGATGCAAGACACAAGACTCTCCAAAATAGCTCTGTATGGCGAATTCACAGAGGGAGCTCGGAAACCAGAAGGCCAGTATATGCGGTTTAAGGATATACAGCATCAATCCCTAAAATCAGTTAATGCCAATCATAACTGGGAACAACTAGAGTTGAACAGATCACAGTGGAGGTCTTTGGTCCACAGTTATAATGGAGACTCGAGAAGAATACAGCGGCGGCCAGATCTGTTTGGTGACTATATATGTCTGAAGTGTGGAAGGATCTGTAGGTCACGGTTGGATCTCTTCAGTCACAGTAGGGCACACAGTCGCAAGTAGCCCTAAGAAATTATGAGTTTGATCGCACATATAGTTTTGTTTTTGAGTCTTTTGTAGATTTATTTTCGGTAACGGGATACATCAATGAACGAATGAATGAATTCTCTGACATGCATTAATCCTCTTTGTTGCACAAGATATACCAGTACCTTGTGTGAAAGGGTGATACCCAGTCATCGATTTTGTACGGATACACTAGAGATCACAATTTCAGTTCCTATCGAATATGCACCAGCATTTGTGACACCTCTGATTCATAGCCGAAAGCATATGCCACTCTGAACGACTTGGAGAAACACTTGATGCATTGAAAGTATATTTACTCAACCGTTTCTATTGAATAGGAAAGAGGAGAAGCCATCCTGCTGACGCTTTCAAGCATCTCGGTAGTGGCACTACTTCCCATAGTCTTGAAATAATGTGATGCCTCAAAGGCAGAAGTCTGAGGTAGCAATTTTCTTGTTTTACGGTTCGGTTGTGACAAACTGAGCTCTAATAACCATTTTTCACGAACATTCATTCGGGGTGTTATGTTTCCATATTTATTCATCAGTTTCTTCTTTGAAATACTTAGTGAAGGCCCTCTAACTACTATTCGATATCTATCATCTCATTGATAGTGATAGAAATCGAAAGAGATTCAGTAACTTCATGTTCTATAGGAAATGATAGTGTTTTAGTTCCACCTACTGCGATGATATTACCAATTCTATTACTTGGTGTTCTTATTTGGATGTCGCACTATAAAGGTTTCCTCCTCACTCGTAAATGCGAGGAAATGAGTAGGACAATATGCTCGCCATAAACGCAATGAACATGGTTTTAAAAAATCAACCTAAATGAAAGAGTATTACGAAGAATAATACACTGCTGGATCATCCCAAAAACTTGCTTCGGAGTCGCCATTACTAGCCAACGAAAAAAATGCTTAGGACTAGACACCTGTGGGAGCTAGGATTCAACCTCCTGCGTAGGTAAACCAAGATGCTGAAGTTCATTAAGAATCTGCGACTGGAGAACATTTTGTAGATGTTATAGAGGAAAGAATTGCTTTTTCTCTGTGATGGGTGCACAATAAACCTAAAGTCTCAGTATAACAACCTTTCAAAAAAATCTAATAAAGATATCAACTATTGTAATTTTGTATAGACAGCACAAGTCAAAAATCCGATTGGAAAACATTTTTTAAACTGAAACGTCTTACAATTCAAGATAACGAAAAATAAGTCAATGAGAGAAGGTGGAATTGTTCAGAATGAAAATAATAACACCATATTTTTCATCGAAAACTTTTCATCATTGATTGGACACCATTCCAAACGCTTCTCTTATTTTCACACGGTTAATTGATTATCATGGAAACGCCTCGCAGAAGAGGAAGTTGAACTAGCGGTCTCTATAAGACGATCAACCGAATGTGAATCCATTAAACCTTAATCTCATCAGGACCATTAAAAATCTCACTGCTCATCTAGACTTCCTTTGGCCTCGAAGATATGCTCGGTTGCGTTCACAGAAACAAATAGATTTTTTATTATATCTCTTGGAGGATGTGAAGCAGCCATGTGAAGAGAAATAATCAGTGCGAGAGACCATTATCGTGAAATATGGACACAGTGGCGTAGAAAGTGGTCTATGGCTTCAATAAATACTAATGACGGACTATTACCTCTCATTTTTATTTCAGCCATGAATGTATTCCTTTCCTTTTTTGACTTGCTGTGTTTCACAACGCTCGATCGGGGCATCAACACTTAATTGACCGTTAAACGTCAACTTGTTTTCAATCGATAATTGAGTCATAGGCATTCAAAATATCATTCTCGCATCAATTTATGATCTATGTAAGTCCATTCAATGGTTCTCGATTGCTACTTGCCAAATATATTCAGAAGTGAAAAGGGTTTGATGATTTCTTTTTGAAAATCATTATCGAATTCTTTCTCTCTGAAACATTTGAAATTCAGTCATACTTCACAGCACCCCGCCACTGACTGATCTTTTTACTTTGAACATTAAACTTCCCATTACCATTCAGTACATTTCGACTTCTTAATTAGATATTTACCCTATTAATTTTCGCACGGCAACATTACTTGCTACTCTTATAATAAAATTCCACAGATCGTACGCCGTATAATTAAATGAAAAAGTATGGTTTGAACATTTCGTATCAGATCGTTCTATTGGTAACATTGAGTAAATAAAATAATTAAACTCATTTGATGAATCCCGTCTACTGATTTCAGATCTCTGCTTCATCGGTTGGCCGGAAGTGATTTTTCTGGCTGCAATCTAGCCGCATGACTAGTCAGATCAACGTCCGTAGGGAAACTGGTTGGACAAGGTTATTAAGGCGTCTTTATTTGTACAGGAACCGATAAAGTTTCGACAGCGATTACTCACTCCTTCATCATAATGATACCGCAATCTGTGAATGAACATTTTCGTCGTTTGATGAAGCCGCTAGTCAATGGGAAACTAAGCTCGGAGAGCAATAACACACTTTCCAGAAATTATTGACATCGGATCAGTGATCAGTCCTTGTCAGTTCACATGTAGTTCAATTTCTGATTACAAAAGAAGAGTGATATTTCTGTAGACTCACAAATTAATATAAAAATAAAACTTATTGGATCATTTGACTACAGAAATACTCAAATTGAGAACGTAAAATTTACTGAGAGCAAATCCTCAATACTATTTTCTTGTGAAGGTGTTTTCACTATTTTCCGTGATGAAATGTTCAAGGACATATGTATCTTGTCCTTAAAGCATAGTAAACTTATAGTTATCAAATTAGTTACGAAGTTAGGAGGCCAATCAACTATAACCTAAAACTGAAAAGATTTGCACAAACAACAAATCAGTTTTCCCCAGACAAAGACTTTTTTCATCTAGTTAAGTTCATATACATATGAATTTGTATGTCACAAAACTACGAAATAATGAAAATCGTTGAAAATCTTCGCTAGATAATATCAGTTGGGGAGCCCAAGAGGAAAATTCGGGATTTACTCGAGCGTGTCAGATATTGATATAAGGAGAAATACCTTGGACCTTGTATACATGTATACTATCTCTACCAAAAATTAGACCTGTATATAGGGGAAATTGTCTAGGACAGCCTGTCAGAATAGTAAAAAAAACGATCATTGTACATACTGCTGCGTGTCAGATTAAGATATATTTATGTGGTTAATCACATGGTGAAAAGTATATATTCTCTTAATCTGACAATTTAAGCGTGACGAAAATGTGTGGAAGGACGCCAAAAAAAAAGTCACGTGTACATTCTCGAGCGCGGTGGCTTTTTTCCTATTTTGAAGCCAATGATTCAAGAATAACTAAAAAAATATAATCTGACAGTTTCAGGAAGCCGAAACAATAAAAATTGGCCATAAATGTCACAAAAATAAGTTTTTTTGAATTACCTCCTCTTTTGGGCTTCGAATTGTTGTCGCATTCATTATATAAGTTGTAGAGCATAACATTTTCTACAAATTTCTTCAATGTTTGAACGTTTTTGAGATATATGGCGATGAATGTACATTAGACTGGGTTTTTTCATTGACCTTGGCCTTTCGCATTTGTGGCTAAGCTCCTCGCTCTTATCGCTGTATAACTCGAAAACGGTTGAGAATATGTAAAATTGCTTTAGAAAAAAGTTGTATAGAATTTTATTATCTACAATTTTTTTAATGAACACAGAAACGATTAGAGGTACAAGAAGGGGCATATTTCAAGAAAATGCCTTGTTATCAACTTCAAACTGTCAGATTAAGAAAAGTCACCCTGATTAGTGTCACACATGAGTCAACACATTTGCAACACCGAGATTAACCATCTTTATGAAAATCTGGTACGCTCGAGTATGTACAAGTACATAATGATATTTTTTTCCATTTTCAAAAGACCGCTGTGACCCTGCGTCACATCCGAATTGTCAGTCTTTTGAAAAGTAGCTTTCTTTGGGTCCAATAAACATATCCTCTAAAATTCTGACACGCTCAAAAAATTTTTGTTTACCAATTTCAACTCTTCCGTACGGCCAGCCCCACCACGCAAAATGTCAGATTAACATGAATTTATTATCAGAGACCCATAGGGCATATAACTACAGTATCTCAGTCTGGCTCGAGTTTGTACACCTGATGTTTTTTTTATATCTTTGAAAACCTGCAGACACTTTCTCCCCCGCTGAAAGTGCATAAGTATATCATAGAATTTTTTTTTCTGTCTACCATTTAATCTTCAAAATCCACTAGGTCTCCACGACGTTCGAGTTGATCCGCATAACAAATATGTCTATTTTCAAACAGCTTGAATTTTTCATTGGGTTGAATCAGATTCCTTTATTTCCGACTTAGTTGATGTTTTTTTAATATTTTATAGGTGAAAATAAGCATTTTTAACTCGATTTAAGAATATTCATAAAAAATTTACCATCCGAAAATTATCCATGAATTCATATCTCAAATTTGGGGCACGCCGTATAACATTTTCTTGCATCAATTTAAAATATCAATCGACCTGTCCGAATCTATTCACAACAAAAAACTGTCTTTGATTCACTGATTCCATTCCAAGCTAAAGACTCGCACAGTATGTTGTAGTTGAGCAGTGATGCTATACGATAGATGTTACATCCCAGACCACATTCGGATGCATAAAACTCGCAAAGCGGCATCCTTCAGATTGCCACAATCTGAACTGAAAGCACACAACCCTACATTTCCCTCAGGCTCATAGGGCCCACTCACAATAAGGGGACAGGGACACCCGTTGGATTGTTCTTAGCGGTCTGCGGTCAAGAAAACGAGATTTGTGCATCAGTAAAAACACAAAGCATGGCAATTCGTTCGGCTAAGTGTTCCATATAACTCCGGTTCCAGCCCGCTAGCCTGGGACAATGCAACTTGGTTCGTCACTGTTATTACGCTGACATTTTTTTAGTAGAGTACCCAGGAGAAGGATTATTATGCGCTCTTTCTGCCATCAAGACGATTGCACGGATCTTCGAGCGTTTCAAGAACAGAGATCGAAGGGGAAAATGATTTGAACTGAGTGCTTATAATGATGCTGTAATAGTTATTTTCCTAACAAGTGTGGAAAGTCAAGCTTTTCCACAAGAGACTGCAGTTCAATGGTCTGAAAATCTCTACTAGTTATAGCTTGATGCCACTCATAAATGAAGAGTAACATTAGGTGAAAAGACAATGTGGGTATGCTATTCAAAACTGATAATTCTCGGAGTATTTTGTATCTTTTAGTTCAGCTGAGGCTTGTTATTAGGTATCTGAGATTTTCAACCCCATTGGTGGAATATCATTATTACCTTCTCGGTTAATCTTTGCTCGAAACCATCCTTCTTGTTTTACTGTCGCCAGAGCATTTGATAGAGTATGGCATGAAGGATTGATATATAAGATGAGATGTGCTGGATATTCGATCAAAATATGCAAGTTGATCAGGAATTATCTCAAAAATAGAAGATTTTAGGTGAAAGTGGAAGGAGAATGCTCCACAACAAGAGATATAGAGGCTGAAGTACCCCAAGGATCAGTACTTGGGTCACTTCTGTACAACATATACATTCACGATATTACGAAGAATCCAAGAACCATGCTAACGTTATATGCTGACGACACAGGCATAGCAACACGACACCGCAACCCAGAAGTTCTAGAAGAAACGATTGACGAAATGAATGACTGGTGCATAAAGTGGAAAATAAGGCTCAATGGACAAAAGAGCCAAGCAATATTACTACAGAAGGGAAGACTGCGACCCACGACGAATCTAGAAGTTGGCGGCGAAGTAATCGACAGAAAAAATGAAGCCAAATATTTAGGAATAACGCTTGACAAAGGACTTACTTGGAACAGTAATATCAAACAAGCAATCGACAGAACGAAAGCAGCGATGAATAGACTCTACCCTCTGATAGGAAGAAGAAGCCAGATGTCGAAAGAGAGAAAATTGGAGATTATTGAAGCCGTTGCTAGGCCTGAACTGACTTATGGATACTGATCCATGGGGTTTCGCGGCAAAGAGCCATATCAAAAGAATTCAGGCCACTGAAAACAAGCTGCTACGATGTGCAATAGATGCACCTTGGTTTGTCAGGAATAGACAGATTTATAGGGACCTAAAATGGGAAACCATAACGGAATTCATGAACAGAAAAGCCGAGAAATTATTCGAAACAGCGAAAAACCATCCGAATCAAGAACTCAGGAGACTAGTGGACTACCACCCAGATGAAGACAAAAAAAAATGCGAATTTACCGAAGGAGAGCAAGAGATCAATTAAAAAGGGATTAAAATAAGAACAGAAACTTATTGAAAAATCCAATAAAGTCGTATTCAATAGAGGATAAACACATAAATGCCAGCACGATAGTGTGCGAAAAGAAAACCGACTAAGAGATTAACGGTTTATAGGCAAATGCCCAGAACCAATATTCAAGAAGCAGTTAAGGGTTTTTAGTGGGTCTCAAGCTCAGGAGAGTGGGAATCCCCACACTTGTTCTCCCTCAAGAGAGGGTGGTTCGTCTGACTTGCAGATTTTTCCCCTGATACTTAAGAAAACAAAAGTTACACTGCCTTGCGACCTATAGGTTCATTTTGCCCTCATCATAGCTGTTCATGCTGTACATCATGTAAAACTAGAGCTCCACTTTGAAGTGTCTAATGAACTCCAGTATCTGAAATGGTCTCCAAGAGATTTCTGCTCTGCAATGGCGAGGCATTCTGAGACCAGGTGATACGGATTTCAACCCACTCAATCAGCAATCGTCAGACTTATGCTAGTTGCTTCCTGACTTGACAGTCTCCAGAAAAGAAGCCAGTGGGGAGATGAACCATATTGTCCCTAAAAACCAGATACACATCAGTATCGCAGTATCAAAGTTTTCTGAATGATTCCAAGTGAGTGATGGGTTTCTCTTATCTTTTGAAACTTTTTATTGAAGGTTCATATACCTACCAAACTGCCATACTACTTGTCAAAAAATACGTTAAGTCCAATAACAATAATTGAATCAACCAATAAACTGTTTTGGTACAATAATAAAGGGACCTTGCGGTAGGTACTGATATTTTCACAATTACCTAGCTCTTATCTCTTATCAATAAATGGGATTGAAATTTTATGCTACATCGTTCAAATCCTTCATTTCCTCTTTTTCAAGCCAGTACTTGAGGTAGAATTGTTAAGAACAAACATGCCTTTGGTAGTGAAACACCTGAATGTCTCCAACTGTTTTTTGAGTGCAACTGTTGACATCTAGTGGCCTATGTTATTATCATGTTGAAGTTAAAATTGGATGCCTCGGGTAAGGATAAAAGTCGATGAATGGGGATTAGAACTTTTTATACAAGGCTTGCTCCTAGAGTGGTTCAAAATTGTTGTGAACTGTACAGAGCAAACGCAAATGGATTTTCGCTACCCTAAAATGGAATTGCGCTTGCTCTGTACAATTCACAATTGTTGCAAACCACTCTACGAACAAACCTCTGCTGTCTTATTTTGGAAATGAAAAACGAATTATTAGGACAATAATTATTGTAGTATTTATAGGGCTCTTTCATCGTTTTGTATAATTCTTCCAGAATTTTGGCAAGCAATCGCGGTGACTTTACAGGGATCATCATTTTTCTGTCCCAGTCTGAAATTTATATATTCAAACTGGATTGTATTTCATAATCTTCGGAGTAATGCTCGAATCTTTCACACCTCTCTAATAGGAGATTCCCTTCTCCCAGACATCTCAGGTATCAAAAGGATTAAGCTTTATTGGAGCTCTTTAAAGTTTATCGTGCTCATGGTGGTCATCAAGTCTGGGCTGCTCCTCGGCTGTTTGGGGTCGGTGGTATTCCTCATCTCCGCGCTTCACCCAGATGTGGTTCTTCTCGTTGCAGCCGACGTTGTTCTCTCCTACTATTTGTTGCATTTTCTATGTTTTTACGTACCGTTCTTGCACTTACTAGAACAACTGTTTTCTGCATGACCGTAAAGAGTTTCCTCTAATTTTCTTAATTTTTTTTGGGGTAGTAGACCAGTAAATTAAAGGACAATGGTTTGGATATCTGCCAATTTTCATGGGCTCCTGATTTGTTCTTTGTTTCTTTCTTGTTTGATCTTTGTTTTTGATAACTTTTTAGCGTTTTTACCTGGAGTATATGACGTCAATGGGAAGGCTTCGCGACTCTTGATTGAGTTCTTATTATTTCCACAAATATATTTGTAAACTGAATATCCCGAAAAGAATCGAAGAATTATTTGTTCTTGTATTTTTATATGAAGAAATTTTATATCAATTAGGTGCTTCTATGGATCCAACTCTTCTGTAAAGACTTTTCTGAAAGATTTCACCAAAGCAAGGAGCAAGATCGTCGGCAGAGAAGTAGAGTTAATGAGTACGGCTTTTGTGGTTCGAATGAATTGAGACCCGAAGAAGGGAAACGATTAATTATGCAAACTGTTTTGATTTTATAATAAGACATTAATTGGGGGAAGGGAAGTTTTTTCGCTACAGAATTTCCAGATAGATGAGCTTCGTTATCGATTTGGCGTTTTCTTTCCAGGACAAAGAGCTGATTATTACTCGTCTTTTTAGATGTAGTAGGCACTGTATAGACTGTAAGACGTGGGTGAAATCAAGCACTTTATGATTCGATTCTAACTTGTTCAAACTAGACTAAATATCAAAATCTTATATATCTCAAGCATTTTGGTCTATCCCTTCTACCAGTCAAACCTCAAGATAAAATTGAGATCAACTCCATGATACGATTTTTTATGTGAATATTTGATTTCATTTCTTGTAGTAAAAAACTACAAAGTCATTATACCATTATTTCCTTCTCACTCTCATAAAATGTCTGCTCAATTTCATTACTGGCAGTTTTCAGAATTCCAGGAAAAAAATTGCTTTGTAACAGCAATCTTCATGGGCTGCTCAAAAATGTTTTTATCAATGTTTTGTTTTGCAGTACTCCAGTTGTTTAGATGAATAATCAAAAATATAACAAACATATCATTTCCAAGATGTGTTTTTCATAATAATAAGTATAGGTAATGTACAATATGTTTTTGAAATTTTACAGGTTTTCTTAACTAAAATTCATCTATCATTCGACATTATGGATATTTTTTAGTTTTCTGCTGTTTCACACCATAATCGAACGATAGACTGGTTGTTTTCAGCGTATTCATGAAAAATAGGATTGCAAAATATTTAATATGACGTATCACTCTTCCGCTATTACTGTTTTGAAATTTATGATTGGTTCATGATTGGTGGATTCAAATATTAGGTTTCATGTTCATGTATGATTCAAAATATGCAGTAATTTAAAATGAATTCCACTTTCAACGTAGTTAAATATTGATCCGAAATACATATTGATCCAATGTACTTTTTTTTTGTGACCCATAGGTATTACTTATTACACTTTACTCGGAAACCCAGGACTGTATGCGAGTTGCATCGGGTATTAGATAACAGCAGAAGTGCAACACCATCAAACACAGAGAAGCCTCATTATTTGAGATGGAATAGTTTCCAAGAACCTAGTTGGCACTATTCTGGTTAATTCGGTAAGATTTGATGCTTGGGTAGGTGCTACTTCTATAAATTGGGAAGTGCACATTGTTAAGAAATAATGCGATGATGGATCACCCAGTAATGGAGCTCCAGAAACTTGGGGAGAATTAGGAGATGAATCTTTTCTCATAGCATAGTGTACTATATGGTTCTGCATTGACCAGATGACTTTACTTGAAATATTTTGAATTAAAACTGTGAATGAAGTGAAGTGCTAGTAATTTCTTGAAAATTTTTATGTGAAATCGAAATAACGAGGGAAATAAATTGATTATGAAAAGCCAAACTACCGATGTCTGAGATTAAAGCCTCACCGAAGATAATATCAGCTTTTGTATTTATGATGTAGTGGTTCAAAGTTTTATTTCTAGCAGCTAATTTTTCGTATTCACTCTATTTCAAAAGGTTACTTCTGATTATATAATAAAATAAACTGGAATAACTAGATTACGGCGTTATTCTTTAATGGTTGTGTTTATCCACAATAAATTCTCCGAGCACCAATATTACCATATCTCCATGTGACTTGGGAAAACTTGGTCAAATCATTTTCAACGGATCGGTTGATTCTCCTCTATCAAGTTTGAAATCAGACAAGGACTAGAATTTTGTTCTCATGCGAGTGTTAGGTACCAAATCATGATTGACAACTTTTTAACGCAATTCTAAAGAAAAGAGTGCGATTCAAACTCCATAGATTATGCAACAGAAATAATCAACGGCATTTACAAGAGAAAAACGAAATGATTGTAGTTCCTCACGAAGATCAGATCTATTCGAGGATCTATTCAAAGAGTCTACCTGTCCTTGGAATGACTTTGAAATCAAACTCGAAGGTCAGATTGAATGTCTGCATTCGATGTTCTCCTGAAGAGTAACACACTTTAATCCGAGACATTTTTTGAAGCAGACTCTTCTCAAAGAGTTAAAATAGGTCACACGTTATCAAATCCTCTAATACCCATTGAGTGTCGGGATTGCTCCATCTGCACACATATATTTTCTCCATTTTTAACGATCCTTGCTCGCCATTCTTGCTGTAATTACTTCTAATCCTCTCTATTGCATCTCTTAACTTCTATAAATATAGGAATACAGGGCGACAATTTGAAAACCAGGTCAATTTCTATTCGTAGGGGGACATACTTTGAGCAGAATTGTAAGCCGAAATCTCCTCAACCCTAGGTGTAGGAGCTATCACCCCTAAATTCTTAATACGAAATAGGGGGTGAGATTTACCTCAACTGAAAGATCACTTGTCTCTCTACGTGAATACTATGGTTTGCAAATTTTTGTTGAGTCCTTGAAGTAGTTACAGGGGCTGACAATTTGAAAACTTGTCAGGTCAATTACGTATCGACAAGGATGTTTTCAGAGAAAATGCCGGATCAGGTCAATTTTTATTTGGAGGGCACATGTTTCTAGCAGAATTGTAAGCCAAAATCTCTTCAATCTTAGGTGTAGGGGTTGTCACCCTAAATTCCTAATAGGGAGTAGAGGGTGAGCTAAACCTCAATTGGAAGACAATATGTCCCTCTACATAATACTATTGTCTTCAAATTGAGGTACCCTCTATTCCCTATTAAGAATTTAGGGGTGATAGCCCCTACACCTAGGTTTGAGGAGGTTTCGGCTTACAATTTTGCTCACAATATGTCCCTCTCCCTTTAAAATTGACCTGTTCCGGCATTTTCTCTAAAAACATCCTTGTCGAGACATAATTGGCCTGGCAAGTTTTTAAATTATCACCCTGTATTTATGAAAGTTGAAGAAGGTGAAATTTCAAGGAAGAAATCGTCTTTTTCTTCAAGGAAGAAAATTTTCTCATTTTTGTTCTACCACGAATAGTATACAGTATGGTTTTCATTGGAGACAACACTTTTCATCATTTAATTATCAATATAACTTAACGGGGTTAGATCAAAACAATTGCTATCATAAAGAATCGAAACAACACGACCTTGTACGAAAAATAAATTTTTTGCAGTTCCAGGAAAAATTTCACACCAAATTTCCCAAATTGCGATCCTAACAAACGATTAAGCACGATAGCTGCATGCAGGACGCGATAAAATTAGGGCAGTTAAAACCGTGGAGCTTCGGAACCTAATCAGGTACACAGGATGACAGGACAATAAACGTTCAGCGTACCAACTTGACAGATAAGCGACGATCAACCTCCGAAATTTATATGCCACGGTCTCGAACCGGGGCAGCGAATGACAACTTTCGGGCTAGGGAAATTCCCCCGAAGTAGATATAATAATTGTAATTATGGCACCCTTTCATTTGGCAGTGATGGGGTAGGAAGTCTACTAGTGGGACGAAATTCGTGCAAGTCCTGAATAATGAAGCGATAGATGTGTCGTATGTGTCAACCTCACGTATTTGTATTCGGCAACTTGCAGAATTTAACGGTTACCTCGAATTTTGGACACAAACTGAACACGTTCGGGTCCTAAGGACGTCTCATTATTCGAGAACTCGATGTAATGATACTTACAGGGTGCCAGAATGGATATGAGGTGGAAATCGTTTGTTAGTGCATGAAGGAACTCTTTCATAATTCACAAAGCAGAATCTCCATCATGTTCTGGGAAAATAGAAGTAAAAGTGGTTGAAATCTGACCTGAAAGGCAACTGATTACCATATTCAGCACTAAGAAATGTCCAGAATAATGTTTTTTGAACTTGCAATACGGACACTTATGACTATCGATTGTAAAATTGCTATAGCTATTCCATAGTCCATGTGATACTTGAAAATATTATTAAGTGTGGCTTTTAAAATTTTAAAGAGGCTTCTTCTTTTTAGGCTTGCATCGACTCTAGAAGACGCTTTCCAAAATTGTCAAGGGGGATTCAGGAAAAATAGAAATTGCTGTGATCAGGTTCTAAGCCTAACCACTTTCATTGAGCAGGTTTCAATAATAAATGAAAAACAGGAACAGCATTTGTGGATTTATTTACATATGATATAGTATGGAAGAATGGTTTCATTTTCAAACTCTATACTCATCTGAAGTGTGGAAAGATGGTTCGCTTACTAGAAAACATCCTGTCAGATAGAAGGTTTCGTGTTTTTGTTGATGATAACAGTAGTAATTTCAAAACTTTGGGTAACGGTCTTCCACAAGGACCATTGATACCCCTATCACTTCTGAGAAATTTATGTACACTGATGATATTGCCCTCGCATTCCGTCATTATTATTTTAGATACATAAAGAATAATCTATCTACAGATTTAGAAATTACGAAGAATTACTTTTTTCGAGTATATATATACAGGGTGTGGCGTAATGAATGGATAATATGGAGCCTGCGGGTAGAGAACTCTATGGCGGTTCAAAAAAATATATTTTAAGTTCAGTAAAAGTGCCTTGGTTTTCGAGATATTGGAAATTTTCGAAAATGGGGTATTTTCCTAGATTTCAAAATATATGTCAAATCCTTATAACTCAAATATCTCGAAATATATTTTTTTCGAATTTTAACATATTGCATTTTGTCTGTATTCGATTACGAAAATTCTGATTTCAGAAGTGCTCTTGTGAACATTCTACGTCATTTTTACAATCCGGCAACGCCCATTTGTGTCAGTAATGGTCATGAAAGTTTTCTGATCACCATAGAGGTAATAAATATCAAGTTTGATGATCACATTTGACAAGAAAAACACAATGACACAAAATGTCATCGGTTTTAAAAAGGTAAAGACACAGATTACAGAAACAATTTTTTGTAATCTGTGGATACCTTCTTGATCGGTTCCAGTGTTGTCGAATTAACAAAAATTACTATACTTTAATAAAGGCATTCTACGTCACAAGCTTTCACATGGTCGAAGTTTCGAAGGGTGTATTTCTGAAATGTCTGAATTTTGAAGCGAATCTTTTACGTGTTGGATAACTTGTAGAAAAGGCTTTCCATTAATAATCTCAAATTCGGTTTTGGAGTTTTAGGAAACTTGCCCATTCAAGAGAATTACACCTTCGCCACTCGTTTTGCAGGCAAGACTCCAAATGAAGGAATTTTTTCAAACTGCTTTTTGGATAGTATTCCTGGATTGATGAGCTATCGAATTTAATTCATTATTTTTGAGGCGCATGAATAGTTCTTCATGAAAAATAGAACTAACTCAACTTTTCCGTTCTGCTTTGCTCATTTTTCTCCATAAGTTCAACCTAGCACGGTGTAAAAAATAATAAGGTTACCTGAGAGCCAATGCAAGAAAAAACATGCCCGTTTCATTGAGATTCCGAAATGGTATAACTCTCTGTATTTTCAGCATTTAATACAAAATTAATTCCTATTGCAATCAGCCTAGTTTAAAGTAAACACTGTTTCTAAAATTTTTAGCAGCTAAAATGAGAAATGCAAGCAGAATAAAGCTATCATCCATAAGAAGGTATAGAGCATGTATCAGAACTCATGGTGGCCAATTTAAACATCATTTGTGAAACTTTATTCAATGAAACGATATTATAAAATTGATATTTTTTGTCGTTTTCTTTAATTATTGAATCCCAACGTTGTGAAATCAATATTTTCAAGTTAATTTCAAGTTATGAATTATTTCAGCATTTTTGTAACAAAGGTCTTGACTCAATGTAATAGAAATTGAGTTTTAGCTTTTTGTCTTAATTACAAAAGTGCTAAAATTCACTTCGTTACTAGAATTTCGCCTAAAAACTATTAATTTTATAACTTTAGGAAGAATACGAGAAAAAAAAACCAATTTTAAAATATCGTTTAATTGAATCGAGTTTTACAAAAAGTGTTCAAAGTGGGCATCAGGAGCTCAACTAGATGCTTTACAACTTTTTATGAATAATTGATTTATTCTGCTTGCAAGTCTCATTTCAGTTGCTAAAAATTTAAGAAAAAGGCTTAGGTACATCAAACTCTGCCTTGACTCATTGTAATAGAAATTTATTATGTATTTAATGATGGAAATAGAGTGAGTCATACATTTCAGAATCTCAGTGAAACAGGCATGTTTCCTCTTGCTTTGGCACTCAGGTAACCATATTATTTTTTACACCACGCTGGGTTGAACTTAGGAAAAACAATAAGCTAAACGGAAAATTTGAGTTAGATCTTCTTCTATGAAAACTATCCATGCGCCCCAAAAATAATAAATAAAATTCGATAGCGCATCTATCCTGGAGTACTATCCAAAAAACAGTTTGAAGAAATTCCTTCATTTGGAGTCTTGCCAGCAAAACGAGTGGTGAAGTGTGTGATTTTCTCGAATTTTCGAAAATCTCCAATATCTCGAAAACCAAGGGACTTTACTAAACATAAAATATATTTTTCTGAACCGCCATAAGGTCTCCTACCCGCAGGCACCATATTATCCATTCATTACGCAACACCCTGTATATTTACTTGATAGTAATGTCTATTACAAAGTCACGTTTTGTTCGTGCTTCATTTCAAGCAATTGAAAGAACAATGTTGAAAAACGAACCAAATACGGTCAGTTTTTGAGCTTCTCTTCGGAGAAAAATCATATTTTGGATGAAAAAACGCAAATTAATGTTCTGGTTACAATATTCACGGACTGGGCATTCAATATGCTGAAGAAAAATGGTGATGAGTACAAAGAATATGCATATGTACTGTTGAAACGATTTGGAACGTAATCGATAAATAACTGATGGAAAAATATTTCACTGAACTGAATGCAACATCAATAATTTCAACCCTTTTACTAATATTGAGTTCGAAGCCAGAGATGGGAAGAATGCCTAGAGAAAGCACTTGGAGACAGATCCAAAGAAGAGAAAGGAGAGTGCAGTTTTTCTGAAGTATGATGAATTCAACTTGTGGATCGTGGTTGTGATGAAAACCTTCCGGATGGTTTGCAGAAGAAGTCATTTTTTGTTTTTGAATTAGCCTGACGTAGTGGAGAAGGCTGCTATTCGAGATCAGTATTCTCAAGTTCATGTACTGCTCTCATAATTCAGCTGACGTTATCTATTTTCTAATGCATGTATTTGCATCCGAAAAGGATATCTTCACAAGATTTGTGTGAGAAAATTGTCGACAAGTGCCATCAAATCAAGGGCATCGTTTATTCAAGAGAATAAGAAGAAGAAAATGTTGAATATTTGTTGAATATCTCAAGCAACTATCATTAAAAACTCATGGGGTTTTCTGTTTCTAGAACGCTGGATTCAGTAATTGTCTACTCTTGTGTTGTGTTCTGAAATCCACATCATTCATAGTGGCCGGGAATGAGATATCCTCATGTTTCCTCACTCGCAAAAAGTTTTAATGCTCGTCCTAAATATCCAACGAATGTCTGGACTAAGTGCTCATTTCCTCCGTACAAATGTTTCCTCATTTTCCAACAAAAACAAGATAATGATTGTTATTATTCATACTCATTCATAACATCAATTTAAAATACGCTATTTACGTTGCGACTGCAATAGGAATGAAGAGCCGTGAAGCCAGAAAATAATGGACGCAGATAACAATGATGACAATGGGCCGGTTAATTCAAGAAAATAGATTTCGCCATAAACATTATTTATTGCTGCTCACACCTGTTCACGGGAATGGCGATAACTTAGCCTCGAGTATAATTCTAGCTCTGCCGTGAACGTAAAACTATATGGAATCATTTAGATAATAGGGCTCAAGTTCCCGATCGATTTTTCATTAAATTGCTCCACGGAGCGGAGCTCAGGGAAGTTTTGGAGGTGATTCAGACCTTACGCCAACCTCTTGTCAAAACAATTCGGGTTTAAGTTGAGCCGAAAGCCGTTAAAGGGGACGGTCGTATTTCTGATGTAACTACGGTTCTAATGGATAAGGTTAAGGATAAGCTGCATGCGGCTGAAAAGGAATATCAGAATTTAAGAACGGGACAAACAAACAACGAATCGAATGCTCGAATTTCGTTGTGTGTGTTATTTCAGTAAGTTGATATAAACCGAAACTTCCTTGTGTGAAGATTTTCTTCTAGATAGTGACTGTCGACTCGTCTTCAAATACTGCACAGCATTATGGTGCTAGTGCTTAGTCACATCTCTCTTAAATTCAGAGGGCTGAGGCTTAGTGTTCCAGCAAAACGATAGAGACACTCATTGTTGGAATAACCAAAGAATTGCTAGAAAGGAAATGATGATTCTTGATTGGTCCACTATTGCGGACTACAGCGATCTCGTTCACACGACGGTAAGAGGAGGGTGTACTGTTATGATTCATTATACTTCTTAATGTTTTTGATATGATAAAAAAAAATGGAATCACAATCAATAAAACAAAAATTTGTACCTACTTCAAATTCAAATTTTGCCCGAAACTCTGCCAATAGGGGTTCTCAGCTAGAAGAATCAATAAACCAATATGGAAATATGAAAAACAACATATTATTTAACAACAACGAATGAACATAACAACTTAACTCTTCCTTAATCTAAAATACCTCAGTCCTGCTATTGTCCTCTGCATTCACAGTTTTAGTCCAAATAAATTTCAATTTCAATTTTCCTTTAAAGTAGAACTATCGTCTCTCATTTCCTTAACTGGATTCAATATAATACTTCTTAATGTTTCAACTTTAACTTTCTAGCGCAAACCAAAACCAGATCAGTTGTTGTCCAGTAATGCTCCATACACTTTCGCAGGCATTTAATTTTCTCAGTTTATTCTCGTTCAGCGAAGTCTTGCCATTTACATGATTTGCAATCAACCAATATTTCTTTTTTTATATTCGGACACTTAACAGCCAATGTGAATGGTTTAACATGTTGCTCTCTGAATCTCAACCTTTACAAAAGGTGTAGAATTTTCATCAGTTTCAGTATATTTCAAAATTCCCTTCGATTAATCTCTCTGAATCTCTCTAATACTTTTTTTCCGTCTCCATGTCATTCTGCATTTCAAATCCTAACCTACTATCACAATATAAGTTTCTTATCAAACGAACAAACCTATATTTCTTTCAGCTGAGAAACCTCTTCAAGTATCTAGAAAACCCTATAACTGAAAGAACTTGATGAAAAAAATTGAAATATTATCAAATTAACTTCAATGAATGTAGCTTGGACCATAACACTACATATATATAATACTTTTCCAGTTAATCCTGGCATCCACGTCCACGTCTGGTACAGCTTCTGAAGGGTTCAGAACAGAAATCGTCTCACTGGAACAAGGAACAGTGGGAACATATCAACATCATAGTGATCAAGCTTGAACTGTGTTAGTGGGCATGCGCGTGGGACAGTTCCGTTCATGCCTGTGTCTTTCGCATGAACAATGTTTGGAATATATCTATCTCTGTATTCAAAATTTTTTTTACTACTGAACTTCACTAGTTTTATATGTCTTTTGACCATTCTGAAGGCTATTGACAATCGTGCTATCCACTCAGAATCTGCATGTAGAACAATAATATGAATAATTTTTTTCACAGAACCCTGAATAAGGGTTTTAATTAGCAGCAGTTCCTGAATAAAAGGATTTAAACACCAGGAATTTTACTTTTTTCACCTCTTACGTCCCACTCCTGAATAAAAGCCTTATACAGCGGCAACGATCCAAAAATCATCTGGAGGAATACACCTGCACAAATAGATTGTGGTGCCTTCACACCAAAAAGCTCCTGAAGTTGCTACGGGCTTAGGTTCAGGTAATGGTATGACCGCTGATAGGGTATGCAACCTTAATCAGGAAAAATGATTTTTCATAATTTACTACAGATATGGTCTCTCCTACCTTTGAGTATTCAACTCCATACTCAATGCAGAAAATGAGTGTAGTACTTTCTGTGTGATTATCAAGAAGCAGCCGAACTTATTAGGATTCTAGAACGGTAATTCAACTTCAGAAAAGCTCTTTTGATTGCGACTATCTGGAAAAAATTCTGAAGCAGCAGAAATTTTGCTAAAATATTCATATAGGCGCTTCACAACAGCTCATTGACTTTCCATTTTATTTTTTTTCAATTTTAAGGAAATTTTAGATAATTGATTTTGACACCAAATTCATCAATAATTCCAATTCAATCGTTTGATATCATTTTGGACTCAAAACACGTAAGTTACGACCGCAAAATTCTATTATCACTCCTATGTCCAAGCACGCAAAACCGATTATATAATTCTCTCAAATTCGAGTAGAGGCATTCCAAAAACACTGCTCTCAATTCGTTTCTAATTACCTATACATAACTCTATCTCAAGTAGGGGATATATTCAGGATATGTATGTAACTAAGCAAAAAATAATAATTCGCTAAGGAGCAAAGATTCATTCAACAGTTGGAAAAATAATAAAATTTAATGTTCATGAATAGAACCTTTGTCTGGGCTCACGAATGAATAAGTAGAACTTTGCACTAACTTCGCTCCACTTTTTTATCGTCCTTTCTGAGTTTGTCAGGATGAAAGCAATATCAACAAGCTGTGAGAAGTTTCAATCGTAAAGTTCCTCTGCAATATTTATGCATTTTTGTAGTTCAGAAATGGGAAACTCCTTAATCTGAAAGTATATCGCGGAATCTGAAACACAAAATCTTTACGTACTTTTGATAGAGTTTGTCCGTACATAATCCATAAATGTACCAATGCAGATGAACTGAATTTCACTAGATATAGGTGTATATCGGGATAAAAATAAATTTAAACTTTGAATGTGACAGTGCATCTGCAATAATGATATTATCAGAATGCTCCGAATTAAATTCAGCCTATTTTTCAAGATGTCAGTATGGCGCAGAGGAAGAAACTATAAACGACGTCATGATATTAGTTATGGATTTTAGGATATTTATTCAGTGCCTGATTTATTTTGAGATTCTAACTTCAAATTCGTTTATTCATAAATATATTCTGTAGTGGTTCTTTTTCATTCTTTCCTATTGTATGTAATAACAAGATGCTCTGCCAACGAATAAGAAATAAACGCATAATGATACGAAAAAAATGTTCCACAAATTAAGAAATTCAGCTAAATGAAGACGACTCGTCCAAACTGAAGGTACATTTGGATGAATCTTCTTGTGTCGGTTGTTTGATACGTTTTTTGTGTTAGATTGACAGGCAGAATCCTCATTCCCTAACATACAGCAATTTTGTACAAATATCTACGTATCCATTCTTCCACTCAAGCTGCCTGCGAAATTTTTTCCAAGTTAAAAATAATTTTAAATCGTTTACGTTCCCGAATGGGACAGAAAAGTTTGGTAGCCCTCATTCTTCTGAGTGAAGGAGAAAATTCGCCAAGTGATAATGCTGGAGCATAATGCTTATCGACTTCATCATTGCTCAAAACTAAATTTTCAATATATGAGGGGTTCAGAGCTGAAGTGAACCGAGTCCATGCAGCCTAGTTTTGAGATGGATGGCTTAGAGGCTCGCTTAGAAGTTGTTTATCACCAAATTATTCAAAAGTGACTTCTTTAGATATTTAAAAGTTAGAATGTAAGCATATGCTTACATAAGAATAAAAATAAATAAAGAGCTCACTTTTGAATTAATTGGTGATAAAAAACTTCTAAGCCATTCATCTCAAAGGGACTTGGTTCACTTCAACTCTGAACACCTCATATATAGATTCACCTTACGTGTTATCTCAAGATATGTCATTATATTAAATGGTTGGCTGTTCTGCATTCAATTTTCTAATTATTGTGTTGGATCAATTATTGTTGTAGCCTTTGCTTTCCAGTCTGACGCTTTCAAACGTTGACACGTCAGGAGCCCTGTTTCCTCTTTTAATACTGATACTTGGAGCCGTAAAGATATTTTTTCTCTTCTGCATGATCGTCAAGATTTCTTAGCTCATTCAACATCATAAAAAATAATTGCTTTTCGATATTCACGAAAAACACAAACAAGTCGTATTGGATGAATAGATAAACTTCTTCATAATTTATTAACAAAACTTTACTCATTTTTACATTAACCCCAAGATATGTACAGTCTGGTAACATTTATAATAATACTGGGTTGTTATATGCAATTTTAAATTTTTTCCACATTCATTGGATAAGTATCGATTCAGACATAAATATTCACGAAGAATCGTACGATTTCTGTATACCAGTATTCTAATCATAATTCTTTACAAAAATAAATTACAAATTTCGGTTATCCTACCTTATGTGTTAATTGATTTATAAAAAGATCAGAGGAAACAATCTTCCATTGCTAAATACATATATTACAATCTTGAATTGAAAATTTTCTCCTCCATTACGATATGATTGGTTATATTCAGATATTGAACTCATTGTGTAGGTTGAACTCGATATGAGTGTCATAATAATCATCCTAATAAATGATTATAAGTGGAATTATTCAATTTTAGGTATTAACACAAAGCGTTAAAGCAATGTATCGGATTGTATATTTAGAATTGATGCTTTCTATTGCGTCGAATTAGAGCATGAATATACTGAATATAAACCGTTTTTGTTTTATTGAACATTCTCAGTCTTACACCATATTCTTCAGAATTCAAATTCTTGAAGTCGCTTTAGGCGAAGCAATATTAAGAATAATTTACATTATCTCAGAAAACGTCTTTAAGATTCTGTTATCACAAATATAATTTTTCTACAATTTATCTCACAGCACTGGGATTGATTTAATATTATGAGCAACTAATGATTCTCAATAATTTAAAGTAACTAGGAACGAACAGTCTTTGGTTTACTTGGATATATTTGGATTTTACACACAGATCTTATACATCTGTTCCGCATCCCTCTTGGTAACCTTCATCTGGTGAATTTCTACTACTACTGAAGGCTCTTTTGAGGGCAGAGACTGGTGGAAGCACTGGAACGCCACCTTTTTGCCAGACTCTCAAGGTCTTAGCATTCGCTGGAAAGTTGTTTTGGATGTGTGCATTTGTGGCGGGGATACCAACATCTAAAGCAGGATTTACGATAGGCAGTCCATAATCTGTGGGATAACCTCTTCTATATTGAAGTTCTTCTGAAGAACCACAAGTACTTGAGTTATCATTCATAATTGGAGTTTTGTCGTCGTAATTTTGAGAAGAACCGAAGTTGGTTTTCTGCCTCCCATGCTCGTCGGTCTCCGCATGCTCCCAAAGGCCCGAAGGGTAGAGAGAATCAGCGTTTCTGCTGTATTCGCCACTTGCAGGCCTCTCTGTGAAATCGTCAACAAAACAGTCCTTAGTAGATTCCAGTGGCAAGTCCCCACTTCCTTGTAACTTGGTGTCGTTGATGAGGTCGGGATTATTTCCTGATGGCGATGGAGATGTAAAAGTGGAGGCTGGAAGTACGGATCCTCCATTGAAATGGATGCTGGGATAAACAGGATCAGCGCGAGGTGGTTTTTGAACTGGATTGCAGAAATTCAGTTCACCAGGTTTCTTTTCCGTGAAAGAGGAGGTTTCTGGACGCGGAGAACTCAAACTAGAAGGCGTTTTATGGATGGGGCCGTTAGCAATCGACACCACTTCTAACTGTCCCGGAGTTTTAGTTTCAGTATAGGTTAGATTTCGTAGACGAAGAATGAGCACTGAGACCACTAGAAGAATGAAAAGAACTAAAATCACCAGAACTGCACTCAAACTTGCTAATTGTCCTCTGAGGAACTCCATCAGTCCACCAGTGCTAGCCGAAACGAAGAGTGTGAAATTGGCTTCAGCGTTGCCAGCACGATTCTCCGCCACGCAGTAAAACTCGTTGTTGTCGATTTTCTGAGCTTCACTAAGGATCAAAGTGCTGATTTTGTCTTGTTTTCCTTCTTCGAAAATATAAATTTTGTTGTATGAGCTGAATCCTGAGTTGTTAACCAAGAGTCTTCCGTTCCAATACCATTTCATTTGTGCGGGAGGTACTGCGTTTGCTCTGCATATCAGAGTAGCATTAGTTCCAGCAACTGCCTCGATATGTCTGGCCACTGGAAGCATTTCAGGCTTGCAAGCGAAATCGTCAATGCTCAAATCGCTGAACGTTTTGTGAATAACCCTCTCTGGACCACCGCTACATACAGGCGGCTCTGAATAGGGGATGTTGTACGTCAAAATCCATTCTTTCACTGATCGCAAACGGCAATCGCAATTCCAAGGATTATCGTGAAGCTCAACACCGTGCAACCGCTGCAAATTCTGCACAGTCGTAGGCCGAAGTTCGGAAAGCTTGTTACCGTTCAATTTGAGCGACTCCAGCATTTCAATCCCTTCGAAAGCTCTCGGAGCAATGGTTTGTATTTCGCAGTTCGAAAGGTCGAGCTTTATGAGGCCAGGTGTGGCCTTGAAGGCGTTTCCGTCAATTTTCGAGATGGGGTTGTTGGCAAGGTTCAGATCACGAAGAAACGGGATACCTTTGAAACTTTTCGAAGGGATAGAAGTGAGGAGATTGTAGGAAAGATCGAGCTCTACCAGGTTCGTCAAGCCGGAGAAGGCTAATTCGTCCACTTGGCCGATGCGGCAATTCCGGAAGAACACTCGTTGGAGGTTGGTTAAGCCGGATCGCGAAAATGTTTCACGCGGTAAAATCTGGAGATTGTTGTTCGATACGTCGAGAACTTGCGTGTCCAAGTTTATGTTTTCGGGGATCATGATCAAACCGCGTTCGACGCACTCAACTGCTTGTTTTCCACCTTTCCACTTACAAGTACAAGAACCAGGACAGTGGTCTTTGATGCTTCCGCACTGCTGGAAGAAGTCCATCACGTACAAGATGAAGAGGAGTTGGAAACTCTTGGGGTACCACAACATTTTTCTAACTTTATTCAATGGAAAATAAAACGAGGGAATTTTTATCCAAACTATTTCACCATAACTTATACGAGTCTAATGAACTTCCGATAACTAATATTAAATATTTGCGGCGAAAATGTTTAATGATCGAACACAGCCTATCGTCCAATCTCACCGGCCGATCACTGACTAAGGCCTGAAGCCGACGAAGTCGCTCTCTTCGGTTCCTCACGCACCCTCTCTCTCTCTTTGTCCTCCTCAGCCCTCAGTCTTGTAGTTGCGCAGAGGTTGGCGAGAGTAAAACCGCATCACTACTGATTTTTACTTCAAATTCCGGTCTTCTAAAATAGATGAAATACATCTGAAATTTGTGGTTTCAAGGTAGGGACGTCGTCCTAGGTCGTTCATTCAGCCGTTGTCGTTCTTTATATCGAAAATCCCGTACGGAATTCGGGCATTGTGCGTATCTCTACCTGCATCTCTTTTGAAAAACTCGTCTTTTCAGACAGAATGTTAATGAAATTCAAAAGTGTAACGTGGGTAGAGAGGTGTGGGTAGGAAATGTATGCTGACTCCCATGGCTGGAATTTCGTGTTGGTGCATAGCATGAATTAAATCCTACAGTATTGTGTTGGAATTATATACAAGACGCAAACTTTGAACTCGAATCATTCGGTGATACATCCAGTCTGAAATAAAAAAACAGCGAGAATGGAATAAACGCCCAGAATAAAGAATAATCCTTTCGTGTTCAACAATCACAATTGATGTGGCCCTTTCCATTTCATCATTGAAGAAATATAAACTATATAAACTATAAGTTTATAGTGGTGAAAATGAAATTTCGATAAATTTATGCAACCGCTGGTTGCTACACAGCTTTTAGATCGATTTCATTGTGTATTGTATTTAATAATGATGAATTACCATATATTTATGGTAATTATATATTTACTGAACCACTATGAGTAAACTTACCACATTTTATTTTTCCATAAAGGTTCAAAATTGAAAACTTCCTACAGGATGAATTTCGAGTTCATAAATATAAAGGGTTTCTTTAAATCCTGGGGAAAATTTATCAATTCATACGTGATGATATACATATATTGATATCTAACTATAAGACATACAGGGTGTTTCTGAAATGATGCGAAAGATTTCAATGGATGATTCTTTAGCAAAAATATAGGAGGGTCTTACTTTTTGTTCAACACTCTTTTCCCTCCAAGTTACAGCCCTTTAAAATTTATTTACTTAATTAGTATTAGTTCTTCAGAGATTGAAGAATAACACAGAGAAAATCAGGACAATAAAACTATTTGTCATATGACTTCATTTGACAGCAGTCTACTTGATTTTTTTTTAAATAAATAATAACCTCTCTGTGAATTTATGGGAAAAGTGTCTAAGCAGTATTTTATTTTTTGTGATCAAACTAACAACTTCATGATCAAAAGTCAGGACGTAAAAATGTTGCAGATTGAGTCTGTCTTCTGAAATCCATATTTTAAATAGAGAATATAGGCGCATTAAAACGATCTTATGCAAAATATTATAGGGGTTGTTTTTTTCAGTCCCTTGTGATTACATTTAAGGGTAATAAAAACATTCATAAACTGCCATTTTATTAGCATCTGCCAAATTTTATTCTTCTAAATTTTCCAAAGTGGATATATTAAATAAAAACAATTGTTTTCACCTAATTTTAAAGAGCTGTACATTGGAGAGAGAAGAAACACTCTGTATATCCAAAATAATTCTCTGGATACACAGTTGATGGCATCTACATGCATATTCTTTACCAGGATATGTTTATGAGTATCTAGTTTGAGTGAAACACAATCATCAAATTAGGTGAGAAAAATCCAGTTTTTGTAGTGTGAAAATTTCTGGGAGCGAAACAGTATCATTTTTTTGCCATGACTATTTTATTGTTTTGAACTTCGTAGCCTCATTCATTCGAAAAATCCGTTGAAATGCAAGGCTTTACACATTCAATTTATCAATTGCTTATGTTTGAAAACGGAATGTTTTCCATAACACTTCAAAAGCATCAGTAACTCTCGAGGTAACTCCTAAAATGTAGGTATATATACCTTCACAAAAAAAAGTAGAATAAGTTTAACCATTTTACTCGTGTAATTAAAAAAGCAGCGATAAAAACCCTATTGATTACCAAATCATATTTAGAAACAAAATGTATATCTCTATTTCTAGCACAAAAATATAGTGTTGCCCTTCAAAATCCTCAACTACCCTCCACGCTTCAGAGAGGTTGTATGACCAACTCCTCAATAATACATAAAAAATTGCCAAATTTAAAATAAAAATTTCCCTGTTCAATTATTTTTCTACAAAATGGTTAATTCCGAATTTTGTTTGTCAATTTTTACCCACGTTGTATATAGAAGTGTTAAAGTCAAACTTTTGAAAACTAAGTATGCTGATTACTCAAATAAAAATAAGGAAGTCAACGAAGTCAGACAAAATCTTTAGGGCTTGCAAAGTTTTTCTAGTGATACGATCTTCACGAATTTCTGAACTTGTTTTGAAAATTTCAAGTTTATTGGTCTTTTTTTCGGTTTCAATCAATGATTTGAATCATCAATCAGATCCTCTTAGCTCTTAGGCCATTTTTGACTCAAAAGTCGAAAATTACATGCTTGTTATAAGGAACAAGAGATCAAACCCTTTTCAGAAAATATCAGGTTTTTTTTTCAATCTCCAAAAAGGAAAATCTAGAATTTGGTATGACTGTATCTGCATGCTCATTCCGCCACTCCATTCTGAGCTGGTTAACTGAGAGGTTGTCTGCCTATCTGGGATAGAAACATACAATCTACCTTTACCTACAGCCGGGACCGGAAGGTGTGAAAACTTGACTGGCATTCGGGACAATAAATCAGATACGTTTCTTTACAGAAACGCGTGATTGCCGAGACGTAACAATGCAGGGACGGACTCTAAATGGTATGTAGATGAGGACAAGCACAGCTGGTGACTCACACTGACGTCGACAAGCTGTGACTTGAATATATTTCGTCAATGCTTGTTGGGTTCGGAAGAATGTATTATTCATGTTCATATAAACTTCCTTGTTCGCAAATGAGCGGAGATGTGCGGAAATCAATGAATAATGCGCTTTTACGTGAATCTATACAACGAAATAGGGAATGGACGAAATGCTGTTCAATTCATGTTTGTTATTATTAAAAAACCTTCAATTCATATTTATCAATAAGGTTTTTACTACAGAATTTTTGAATTTGTATATTTCAATGAAATATTTAGATCTCGAAAACCATTAAACAATGTTGGAAATTAGGAAACATATTAATTTGTGAGGATTATAAATAAACTCTATACAAACTGCAAAATGGTGACACAGTAAACTAGATGAGATTCAGACTTTCTCGCATTCTCTCCATTTTTTCGAATATTTCATTCAATTTTCTCACACAATCATGACCGAAATTATGTTCAAATTGACTAACCCCGGGTTTCATAAAGCTTGATCGGAGAATCAACGCTTGATTGACGAATATACGTCAATTTGTTTTCAATCGATAATTCAGTCATGATCATTCAGAATATCTTTCTGTCATCAGATTATGATGTTCATACGTCCATTCAATTATTCTCGATTTCGTTTTAGAAATCGAGTGACTGTCAAATCGTTACTCGGACAATCAGAGTTTTATGAAACTTGCTGTAAGTCAACATTGAATAAGATTATTATATCGACGAAGGTGACATATTGTGGGGCTGTTGTAATGATGGGGATCTGTACGACAAAACATATTTTGTGCTATTTTTCGATAAGTAAAGAACACTTTCGTATCTTAATAATTTTTTTGTATCTTCACAACCCAATGGATCAAGTTATCTTGTATCGCAAACCAAAATGCATTTTGTCTCATTTGTTTCAAATTCATAAATGCTGTTTGGCATTCGAAAACTTCGATTTTACCTGAAAATGTAATTCGTTAATTTTTTCGTTACAGTACAAGATTGAGATTGAAATGTCCAGCACTTGTGTTTTTGTTTTTGCAGTTCAATTTTTTTATATACTTGTGCTACATTTGTGCTGATTTGTGCCGTTGAGATTTTCAGAAAAAACTTTCAACTTTTCCTTCAAATGGTGGATATTAGAAAAATCAGTAGATTGTCTGAAAATCAGTATAAATGGCAACAGGCCTAATATTCATACCGTTGAGGTTGGCAACCTCCCATGCACAATTTACAACTATTATCAATTATTATTATTATTATATTAGGCCTGTCGCCATAGATATATACTGATTTCCAGAGAATCTACTGATTTTTCTGATATCCACCATTTGAAGGAAAAGTTTTTTCTGAAAATCTCAACGGCACAAATCAGCACAAATGTAGAACAACTATATAAAAAAATTAAACTGCAAAACACAAAAGTGCTGGGCTGACTTTCTTCCAAAAACTCAATATTTCGAAAAAATAGAATGATTTTCGTGATAATTTCAATGGCACAAGTTAGATCGCGTGTAGCACAATTGCTCACATATGTTTTCATTGAGATAAAGCGAAAGTGTTGAGCTGACTTCTTTCTTATTTTCGAGAAAATATTTACGGCACAAGTCAGCACAAATGTGGCACAAATTTTTCCACTAATTTTCGAGAAGAAATAACAAAAGTGCTGGGCTAACTTTTTTCTTCATTTTCGATTTTCCGGGAGATAAGAGGGAATTTCGCGAAAATTCGAACGGCTCAACACTATACATGCAGGGCACAACTTGTTTCAGTCACAATGAGAATACACCTACCTATGTACATTATTAACTAGTTAAAACAGTTTTTTTCGAAATTAAATCTCAAATATGAAGGAATTCTGTTGAAAACTAAGCTCCAACATGTGGATTGACTAATCGGACTCATCAGGTCATCAGGTGATAAAATCATCCGTTTCCACCAGTTGGTTTTCAGGTAGCATTATGTCGGTAAGAATGCGGGGCCAACCCCATAAACATCTGTGAAATTACGTCGGATAATTACCGCGCGCATGAGGGAGCAGATTTCGGCCAAGCAGACGCCGTCAGTAATGACCGCGGCCACCCAGGGCTTCGGCGAAGCCATATGTCCCTCATCCGGTCCTGAAATTAATCCATCAGACAGTCCTTACCTGCTCCGATGAAAGAGCCAGTTTGCTTCATTCAAAAAAGTGTGAATGGTTGAGCACCATCAGGTTCCCTATTCAGCTGCTTATTCCGTGAATCTACACAATACTACGGCGATAAATAGTAACCTTCGGAGGCTGAAAGAAGTTTCTAGCTCAGGACACTTTTACACTAATTTGTTTGTATAAGGCCCCACATCCGAAAGAAATGCTATTAGACAGGTAAACGCCTTTTCTTGTTTGTTCGGGAGACGGAGTTCGCATGTGAACCCGGGCTAAGTATGTGCAAATAGTGCCACAGTAAGAAGATTAGGAATTACCGACTGAGGTGACGGGATGTTGTCTTTTAATACTTTGTAGTGTCGCCCTCTGAGATCTCTTGTGTCACCAGAAAATATGAAAAACTGGGTTGAATATTTGGGTTTTTTATTGTGACAGATCAGTGGAAGAATTTTATTGAATTTCTTCCCCGTTTTTTCAATTTTCTACTGAATAACCACTGGTATATCTATGGGAGATGATTCCCCAATATAAGGGTCCTGTAGCGTTTCTCGAACAACTGAAGAATAGAAGAATTATCACTTGGAAGACTGGGCCTGTTCGAAAGACCCTCTCAGTCAAAAGCAAGATTTGGCTATTATTAATTTGAGTACTGAATGCATTTCTAACGACGACGGTGATCGTCCACCAAGATCAGCAGAAGATTTTTGACGCAGAGTTGATATTCCTCCCAGTGCAATTGAACCCTTTCTTCCCCAGGTGCGCAACTACCTCAGACGAATGTGTAGGACGGCTTATTTTCCAAACAAAGATGAGACAATTACCTTCGGATATAGCTACATGGAATATGAAAGGATTTCTCTTTTTGAATCTCCTCCAAAAAAGAAACGCAAACAATATATGATAAATATATGTAGCAGGTGTGGGATTTTTTATTTTCGTTTATAAATTTTTTTGACCTTGTTTTTTAGGCAGAAGGAACTATAATCCTGAAGTAATTTCATTTAATTTCAATCTTAATTCAGTAGTAGTAACTATCGATAGAATTAATATCTATTCCTAGACTCGGTTCCATAAACCTTGATCAGGAAATCAACGTTCGATTGACGGATGAATGTCCGTTAGTTTTCAATCGATAATTCAGTCATGAGCATTCAGAATATCTTTCTCCCACCAAATATAGATCTACTTACGCAATTTAATGATTATCAATTGGTACTTCTTCGATATATGCAGAAATGAAAAGGTTTCAGATATTTCGTTTTGGAAATCGAGTGACTGTCAAATTGTTGACCGGACAATGAAAATTTTGTGAAATCCGCTGCAAATGGTTCTCGTTTTCTTGGCGGGATGCTGACATTTCCTATACTCATGTATTTTTTCTTTCAATCCGTTGAGCCTTATTGAGTTTCTTGTCTGTTTTAAGAAGAAAGCTAGTCGTGCGAAAATTTTGTCGGGTTAGCGGTTAACTGGCTTTGCTCAAGTGATACTTGTATCCCCCTTTGAAAAACTCTTCGATATAATAATGGTGGAAATATTTAAGATTTTGGGGAGGGAGGAGCCTGCACTGGTCTTTTCTTCTAGCAGAAGTTATATGAAAACATCCGAACCCAAATTATTCAGTGAATGTGTTTAGTTTTATGTCCTCACAGTTTCACCCATTGTGAAATAGGGCAGAATTTGTTAGCTATATAATAGCACTTCGACATTGATCAATTTCAAAAGCATTTTCAATACCGGGTCATAATTTTCCTCCTAAACTTCGTTTCCGAAACCCCAATCTTTGCAAATTACCCATACAATTATTCAGATAGTCCTGAATGAAATAAAAATTAGTTATCACAATTCCAAGCGTTTTTTCATCGGAGAAGGAACTGTGTTGCTCTGACGAGGTCCAATGAAACTGAAACTATGGTCAACATCTGCTCGTCTTCGGTGGAAGTTTCTCCATTTAGTTGTCCCGACGATGGCAAATTTGCTAGTTCAATTCAGATTGAACTCTTGCTGGAGGGTGATATGCATCTGAATTGAATTAAAGTGATAACGCCCTAAAAGGAAGGCAATCAATAATAATGAGAATTAATTCAGATGCATACCATCGCCGATATGAATATCGACAGGTGTTTCGATCTGAATGAGCCAGACAATTTGCTATCGTCAGGGCCACAAATGGAGTACGCTCCATCGAAGAAAAGCAGATGCTGACCATGGTTTTGGTCTCGTTTGACCTCGTCAGAGCAACATAGCTTCCTCTCCCATGGAATAACGTTTGGAATTGACGGATCCTTATTCAATACTTGCGAGTTACTGGATAGTACTCAGTAGCACGTGCCAGCCAATTTGCCATCGTCAGGGCCACCAAATGAAGTACGCTCCATCGAAGAAAAGCAGATGCTGACCATGGTGTCGGTCTCGTTTGACCTCGTCAGAGCAACATAGCTTCTTCTGGCGAGTTACTGGATAGTACTCCGAAGCACGTGCCAGTATTGAATAAGGGTCCATCAATTCCGAACGTTACTCCATCGGAGACGAAGCTATGTTGCTCTGACGAGGTCAAACGAGACCGACATCATGGTCAGCATCTGCTTTTCTACGATGGAGCATACTCCATTTGGTGGCCCTGACGATGGCAAATTGGCTGGCTCCTTCAGATCGTTACACCTGTCGATATTCATATCGGCGGGTGGTATGCCTCTGAATTAATTCTCATTAATGTTCAGTCATCTTTTCTCGTACTGACTTAGCCTTCCGAACATAAAATAATAAAATCGCACTTGGGGGATGATCTAGGAAAAATTTGTCCACTTATATAATCATAATCATAATCTATATTCTTGCTTTACAATTGAAAATTGTTTGCATTCGTCAAAATACAGAATGGACATACATACTCACAATTACATGAATAAATAATCAAAATACAAATTTAAACATTGAAATCGATACACAAGTTTCCTGCGGGATCCAAACACAAGTTTTCGTTTAAAAAATCCTCCATTGCGTAAAATGCATACTCAATCAAAAACATCTTTATAACAGTCTTAAAACCTTTCAGAGAAAATTCTCTGATTTCAGTAGGAATTTTGTTATATAATTCAATGGACATATATAATGAGCCTCTTTGTGACAAAGTAAGTCTGAGGAAATCTGCTTTGTAAAGATTTCTACTCCTGGTTTCATACTCATAACAACTTCCATTCTGCACGTAACTACCCTTGTTTTTATGTGCATGCATCAACAATTCCAAAATATAAAGACTAGGAAATGTCAATATCCCAAGCCTGATGAACGCTGGCCTGCAATCATCCCTATACTTCAACCCACCGACAAGTCTAACAGCTCTTCTGTTGCTTCAGTTGCCCCAGACCAGAACTCCATAACGCAGCACAGATTCAATCACCGCAAAATAGGCAACTCTGAGTACATCGAATGATAACCTTGAGCAGGAAAACATTACGCGATAACTTTCCATCCAGATGATCAGCATGGACGTCCCAGCGGAGGCAAGAATCCAGAGTCACTCCCAAAAACTTCGCAGAACCTATCAGATTCCTGTCATCACATTTTTTAAGAGAAATAATTAATTCAGTGGTCTTTCTTTCATTCACGACCAACCCATTCGATGTGAACCAGTCATAGGCCCTCTTCCACGCAGCAGCAGCAGCACAGCGCAGTAGTTGTCATCAAACTGATCTTGAATCGTCAAAAATTTTATTCCTGATAAGTACCTAACAAAGGTACTATTGGGTGCTTTCTCCTAGTTTCCAATATAATATTGGTAAAGGACCATTGGCGTACACATGATTTTTTTTTCTGAGTGGAAAGCCCTGGCAGACTCACTGTGGTCTAATGCTTGCTGAAAATGATGCGTTTTCAGGGGATGACCACCTGGCCCCATACCTGTCTACGGCCATGTGAAGTATCATAGGTCACCAAAGTCTGAGGTCCTACCAATACCGAATCATTCGCAACCCCCTAATTACTTCGTTCTGTTACACGAAAATATAAATTGTAATTTTCAATGTGACGATGATATTTGTTAATGATGCTCACAATTTTATCGTGACGATTGATCAAATATTTATTCATTTACGCAATGAGCCATATTGGACGTGATTAAAATGTGTCACAGTCAAAGTAATAAATATCATATACCGAGAGGTGTTCGTTTCCGCCGAAATTAGTGGAAATTCAGTAGCGAATCGATACTGAGTCCCACATTACCGGGATGATAGGGAGTATGTACCGTTGACCCAATTTGTACAGGAGAAAATTATTCGGTAATTCATATAGTTTATTTCGTTCGAGGCTGCCGAAGCCCGAAATGCAATGCATCCGAGAATTTATTACCATACTGGGCAATCCATTTCACCATCATATTATCCGTTCGTAGGTATTCACGATTTGAAATTCACAATAAAAATCGCTTATGAAACTCTCGAAAATGTTGTAGAATTAAAAAAAAAACAGAAAATCAGCGTGATTGGCATTTTCTGACACTTTTTAGGTTTTTCAGCATATCTTTCATCCTTATCAAATGACGGGATGGCAAATTCACCCCAGTTCAGCGACATATCTCAGAAATTCAGTGATGGGTGATAAAAAATCCATAACTCCATTTATATTTCTTTAAATCTTTATTTCTCGTTATTTTCCTCAAGTTTCTGACTTCTTGATAAGATTCACTCGAAAATCGATTTTTTCTTTATATTCTCATTTTAAAATAACGTCACAAATCTCACCAAAAACTTTATTTTTATATTTTGAATTACTTGTGGAAAAATTGGATACTAAATTGTCGTGGAAGAAAAAGCAGTCCCTTTATTTTATTTTCAACGCAAACAAACTTCAACGGAGGATTTGGCCATATTTGTAATTCGAATAATAAGCAAAATGAGTAATTCGTTAGCATAATTGCCATAGAGCACCCCACAAATTTTTTTTCACCATTTTCAAGCCTTGCTAAGGCCAGCCTCACTACGCAAACTGTCAGATCAACATTAATTTATTATCAGGCACGTAGGGCATGTACAGGGTGAGTTTTTGCCTTATACAAATATTTTAACAGTAGATTCTTGAGGTCCACAGAAACACTTTTTTCCTTTACCATTTTTTCCGGATCCGCACTGTTTAAAATATACAGGCTGTTGAAAAACCTGAAAAAAATATTATTTTGAGTTCTATCTCACAAACGAAATGAATTTCGGAATATAATTTTTCATTCATTCTATTCACTAGTATGTATTTATATCTAGTTAGCCTAGACCAGTTCCATGCATAAAAAAATATTGCGTTACCATGGCAACGAACAATAACTCATTAGAAGGGTCAGTGTGAAGTTTGAGGTCAAAAAAGTAAACCAGAGTTACGCAATAAATTAAAGGAAAGATGTCCACCGAAATTGTGAATATCGAAAAATTGAAGTATCGAGCCATGATCAAGTACCTGTTTTTAAAAGGGTCAGGAGTTAAGCAGATTTACGAAGATATGCTAAATACCCTTGGTGATCAATGTCCATCGTATGCGACCGTAAAAATTAGACTGCAAGCTTCAAAAGAGGTAAATTTTCCATTGAAGATGATGATGGATCGGGAAGGCCAGTTTCTGTGTCAATCCCCGAAAATATCGATGCAGTTCATGACATGATTTTCCGTCTGTTCCGATATTCCTGAACAGTACTGTCAGTATTTCAGGACGATGCCTATTGGCCCAGTCGTTCGAGTTCTATTGTTATTCGATTGCTGGCCATCAGTAAAACCAGCAATATCGGAACAGGCCCTTTATCAAACCGTCGAATTGGGCTAAAACGGATACCTGAAGCACTGAATATTTCATACGAACGGGTTCATCATATAGTTCACGGCAATTTGGACATGAGAAAATTGCTGCAAAATGGATCCCCAAATGTTTGAATGTTGACCAAAAGCGTGCAAAGGTAGAAGTATAGCGTTCGATATGTAGATGTAGACTTCTTGAACCGAATTGTTACTATGGGTGAGACTTGGGTACATTTCTACGATCCATAAACAAAGAAACAATCGATGCAATGGCGACACTCTGGTTTTCCAAGACCTATAAAATTTCATATCCAAAAATCTGCTGGAAAAGTTCTTGCTTCAGTTTTTTAGGATTGCCATGGACATTACTGACCACTATACGCGAAAAAATTAAACAGAAAAGTCGCGGAAAGCTATCCAAAAGTGTTTTGTTTTTGCAGGACAACGCCTCTGCACACAAATCTCATTTTGCCATGCAAAAAATTCGTAATTTAGGGTTTGAATTACTGAAACACCCCCCTTATTCACCAGATTTGGCTCCATTCAACTATCATCTCTTTCCTCAACTGAAAAAAAAAGTTTAAAAGGTCGTAAATTATCTTCCAACGAGGAGGTAATAAAAGCGGGGTAGGTCTGGTTTGCAAGAAGAAACATTTTTTTGAAATGTTGAATGTATCCAACTGAAAGAAGAATATGTTAAGTATATCATGAAATATTTTGACATTGAAATTTTGTTTGGTTCTATAGTAGGCATAGAATTTTTCAATATATCCTCGTATCTTTTTCGGACATTAGATATCACCCACTTCTTCCAGTTTTCTCATTTAGACCATTGCGTACCATAAAAATACCAAAAATTAAAAGAACCCAATCTACTGAATATTTGAACGTTATGTTATTCCTCATATTCTCTCGTATAATGCGCCGTTTTCGAGTAATTTGATGTTTAAAAATTAAAATCAGTGGAATTTGAAAAATTGGGTGCTTTGGCCGAATAAGACTGTTTGAAAGATCAACAGATGTGTAGTGTCACAGATTTAGCTAGTTATTCTGAAAGTAATATTGTTTTTTCAGGGGTGACATAGCCCATTATGAAAAATTGAAATGGCTATGTCTTTTTATCAAGAACGAATTGGAAAAAATTGGTATAGGAAAACAATGTTTCTTTCGACCCCAAGAATCTACTGTTGAAATATTTGTACGAGTGCAAGACTCATCCTGTATAGTATCTCCAGTCACCTGACGATTTTTTTTTTCGTCTTTGAAAACTTGCAGACGTTTTCCCCATCGCTGAAAGTGTTTACCTGCATCATAAATTTTTTTTTTTTTCTACCATCTATCTAACTTCAAAATCCACTATATCTCCACGACACTGGACTAAATCCCGCTAGGGGCGCTAGTCTGCCCAGTTTGTTAAATGTCTTGAGAACCCTACGGAATGAAATTTTGATGGCATATAGAATCGCAAAAAATTTTTCGAAAATGGAAAAGACCTGGGAATTTTTTTCACACATGGGGCCCGATTCTAAAATCTAACGGGTCTTTATCGCATGTGATATCAGAAGACAATTGTCCAACTAAAGCCGTAATGTGCATTGGTCAATTTTGTAGCATGTGACACTACTCCAATAGATATTTGAGAAGGCCGGCCCTAGTCCAGTTATCACCGACCACAGAAGATATTGTGTCCATTACTTGAAATCGCATCGAGAAGCGAATCCTTTGTGTAACACTGATAGATCCATAGATAGTCCTGAATCATTTGATTCAATCTGTGCGCTCTTGTTCCATTTTCCGTGGCGGTAAACGGCCGGTAATTCACCATGTTGATTTTCCGACGTGCATGAAACTCAACAAACAAGAAACATTTCTCGAATGCTGGAAATCGATCCCCATTATCAGCGAGCTCGCTTGAATTCAGCACAAGCACCAAAGCTAAATATAAAATTATGTCGGTATATCCGAGACCGAATACGTGCCGGGTTCTTCTGAAAAAGGGCGGGCGGTATTTTTAACATATTCTAATGCAGAAAGTCTCACGCCACACGCCACGCCGCTGCTTACAACTGATCTTTACTTGTTCGCAGTTCGCGTGCTGCGAAACTAAATAACCCGTTTGTATAAACTTGGATTATTATATTCATTTCTGAAAGGACTTCTACCTACCCTACTCTACCGTACAGATTATCGTTCATTGCAGGCCATAACTGAAAATTATCGAGCTGGTCAGCCGCAATTCAGAATTAATTTATCAGTGTTTTTCCGATGAATATCCCACGTGAAATGGCCATTTTTTCCTTTCATGTTTTGCGAAATGGCTGTTGGGTTACGTTTGATGACGAACTATACTATGGATGAATCTGCGAAAAGTGCCACGAAGCAGCTCGACTTGAGGGGCGAGGGATGCAAACTATATTTCAGAAAATTTTCACGTGACTCATTCTCAGGTGTGATTGAAATATATAAAGACGACTCAAGAATGCTTAAATTTTATTTTTTACGATGTCCCCCTGCGAGGATATGTGCCTCCAAATGGTACTTCCATACGTCAGTCATTGTGTGATAACTTTGGAACTACTCAACCGATTCACACAAAATTTTATCCATCATCATCATGATCATCAACCACTGCTGCATATAGGCCTCCCTCATTTCTGCCCACTTTCCTCTATTCTGAGCACTCTGCATCCAGTTTGTGGTCATCCTCTTGATATCGTCAGTCCATCGCGTGGGAGGTCTTCCCCTGTTTCTTCTGTCGGCTCTTGGTCTCCACTCGAGCAGCCTTCCTGTCCATCGTCCATCTGCCATCCGTGCCACATGCCCAGCCCAGTTTCACTTGAGCCTATAGCTATCTGATAGATAATATCCGCGACTCCTGTTTTCACCCGTAAGTCCCCATCTCTAACGTGGTCACGAAGTGACACATCGAGCATCGATCTTTCCATCTTGCGTTGTGCAATTCTGAGCCTCTTAGCAGATGTGACAGTTAGAGTTAAGGTTCAGACAAACTGGGAGATTACTCTTAAACACATTCCCAAGACTGCCATACGCAACCCAAGAAAGCGTAATTCTTTTTTTCAACTTGCATGTTTGGTTGTCTCTTAAGATTCGTATTTCATGACCCAGATATATGTATCTATCCACCAAATCCACATCATGGTTACCAATGGCAATATTTGCACTAGGGACCAGATTCGGCATGCATTTTGTCTTCGATATGTTAATTTTCAGCCTGACCTGAGCATTCCCGAAGATCTTCAAACATTTTCCTGATATCTTGTAGGTTGTCGCGAACAGAGCTATATCATCCGTGAAGTTCAAGCCATCTATATTTAAACCCTTTCCGCTCCATTCAAGCATCTTGAAGGCGCTTTCCAAAACAGCGATAAACAATTTGGGTGACATAGTATCCCCCTGTCGTACTCCTCTACCGATTCTTTTGGGGTTGGTGTTTTCGTGCAATCTAACCATCACGGTAGCATTATGGTAATGATTTATCCACATGTAGGATATTATTACACAACATAATTTCATACCGAAAATTTTTTCTAACATTGCTAAAAGTATTGTCAGAAATACCACCTCGTCTAGGAAGAGTAGATGCTGACCATGGTTTCGGTATTATTTGATCTCGTCAGAGCAACAAGTTCGACGAAATGATATTTTAAAACTTTGGATTTCATTTTATAACAGAAAAAACATGTCTTCGAGGTGAAGCTTTTATGAAACGATGTGTTTGATGAGTAGAGACATCGAAGTTTCATTTCGAGAATAAATTATATATTCTCACTATTATACAGGTTGTACAAATATTTTAACAGTAGATTCTTTAGGTCTTCACTTCTTTCCTCACTATTTTTTCTGATTCGACCCTGATAAAAATATATAGCCATTTTAAGTTTTCATAGTGAGCTGTGCCACCCCTGGAAAAACGAAATTACCTTCAGAATAACTAGTTAAATCTGTGATACTACATATTAATGGATCTTTTAAACAGAGTCGTATTCAGCCAAAGTACCCAATATTTTAAATCTCATATACTTTTTATTTTCTGAACATCAAATTACTCGAAAACAGCGCATTATACGAGAAAATGTGAGAAGTACTTTTATTTCACAAAACGTTCAAATATTCATTGCATATCCTGCAACTTAGTTTCAAGAGTTGGGTATTGGTATTTTTATGGTATGTAATGGTCGTAAAGAGAAAACTGGAAGACTTGAGTGATATCTTGTGTTCGAAAAATATTCATCATATAAATGAAAATCTAGGTATATCTCGAAATTCATTCAATTCCATAAAACCGTTTGTGAATTAGAAAACTAAAAATAACATTTTTTTATGGTTTTTCAACAGCCTTTATCTTTTAAACCGAGCAGATTCGGAAAAAATGTGAAAGTATCTTTTTTGACAGCAAGAATTTACTGTTGAAATATTTGTACGAGTCAAAGACTCGCCCTGTATAAAGGCAGGGGATTACAAATTTAGTAAGACGACAAAAACCAAAAGTAGACTAAATTTTCGTGTTAAAGCTGGTCTGGAAAGATATAAATCATTAAAATTTATTTCCAACCATACTCATACCTATTTGAAGTAATGAAAATCCTCATGTGATTTCTTCACATAGTCCAGAAACCATTTCTGTTCTTGGAACAAATTTTTAATAAAAGCTGTTCGTTCCAGGTCAAATCTTTCTTTTTTATTAATTATATTTTATTATCCTAATTCTTCTTCTGTGATCTGCTCTTGAGACCTATCCAAGAGAAAATTAGTCGTAATATTCCAAGGTGCACATTGAAGTAGTTCATTGATAATTAAATACAAAATCTTATATCAAAGCTTGTCTTCAATCATGAAACCTTTCATTTGTCTGCAAATTTTCCGTTCATTCTTGTTTGAACTTCTCGAAGTTCAAGGAAAATTTACTATTACATCGAACAGGAACAGTACTATCAATGAGATTTTCAAACATAGGACTGATATCTCTGCGAAAGTTATTTCAGTTTAACCTAAATGCCTAAATGCTTCTTGAACGATTTATAATCCAAATAAGACAGGATATGATTCATACTCGATGAACCTTCAGCAAGAATATATCAATATGTTTCGAGCATGACAATAGGTACCCATACTAGATTTCAAAGAAGTGCGCCTCTTTCAATATTTGTCGAGCTGTAACTTGAAGCCGCCGTTTTATGGTGCAGATGCCCACACGTTCCTTGGTTGTTGAGATGACTAATCCCTATAACATCCCTAGAAGCAGTGGCACAATATCTAACAAAATCAGCTGCAGAAGCCAGTACTGCCAGTAGCACTTTCATTCACGGAGAAGTATTACATATCTAAGTATTGAACGTCAGGTGTAGACAGTTATATGAATGGGCTTTTAAGAAATAGTATAAGTATTTATTCGATTATAATTATGATCATAAGTTTCTTCAAGACTAACAGCACTTATCTGATATACTACTGAAATAACACTTTTGTATGTAGCACACTTTTGTATGTAGCAAATGCAAATTATTACTCTGTTTATATTATTGTACATTGAAGCCTGTGAATAACATGATTGTCAGCAAGTTTCCAAGATTAATCATAATCTTTTTTTAGGAGACATTATTTGATATATCTAACATCCACGATAATGAAGAATTCCCATCGTGGAAAAAATTTGAGGAATTTTTCAAAGTGGTTGTAGAGTTCATACAGGCTAGCTTTATCTTATTTTGGGCATTACTATCTGAAAAATTGAAATTAACTCTGGACGATATCTTCGCTAACATTTAGGGTTTTTTTAGTGCTATGAAACGTTTAGGTGTTTGAAAATCCGGTAATGCATAGTGATATGTTCGAAATTCTTCTTCTGGAAAATTATTCAGAAAATGAAAACAAACCTCAATTACAACTCAGGTAATGCTCATGAAATCTGAGAATTATTTCATTTCGCTATTAACTCAAAGTTCAGCATAAGCGGCTTAATAATATTAATTACATCCTATTTTTTCACGTCCAGCTCGGAAATCATTAACACCTTTTAAATCAGGTGAGTAGACAGAACAAATAATCCTTATCCATGGACTTTATCATACCTTCATAACGAGAAACCTTACCCTCGTCAAAGTGAGAAGTGTTGCAGCTTGTGTTGACATTTTGGGGGGGTGATAATTTCCATGCGTGGGCGTCAGGGGTTGGCCTTGGCACGTGACACCGTGCCCGTTTTTTGTAACATGATATCGCTTCCACATTCGGACTCTGCAGATGTGCAGTCATTGAAATGGAATCTGTATATAGAATTCAGTAGACGATTTTCCCCTCCAAAATCGATATGCATGAGAAGAATCGCAATATTCTTGAGAAACTTGAGATGAGAATACGCCTGTACATTCAGCTTATTTTGAGGATAACTGATAAATTAATTAATCGCCATGGCCAATGTTGTCAGATTTCTTTAAGGCTAAATCACAAGAAAAACACTCCCATTACCTGTGGCAGAGTTTTAATGGTTGTTCAAATATACGAATCTACAAAGAAACCTTTTTCACTATTCAATATTGGAGGGAATCAATTATTCCGACTTCGGCAGCAGGTCATCTCGGTATTTTGCCGTCAAATTAGCCACGATTTGTTGTCATTTGTTTTATTCGTCTTCTTACTCGAAGAAGGAAGTTAATGGAAATCAGTTTTGAATTTTTTTCTCTTTGAAAACTTAAACCTCTACTCACTGTTCTAGAATTTGATTCGATTTTTTTATTATATTCAATTATGAGGATGGAACTGACTTTATAAATAACCCAAGAGAATTTTTCTTGAACCAATTCAGGAACTCTATAAAAGATATTTTCAACTTGCTCAAAAGCAGTAAGAAACTATCAATAATAATAAATGTGCTCTAAATTATACAAATTATTTCTGTCAGAATAGATGAAGTAATAGATGAATATGTCGAAGCATTTTTGATGAATATTGGTGGCCCAAGCTGGAGTTATTTCATAAAAGTCAAAGTTAGACGTGACAAGTGGAAGCAGACATTATAATGATGCAGAATGACATGTTCTACTTCGTTATTCGGCTTCGTTTTCTAAGAGACTGTAACGAGGCAGATATGCATGTGTTTTCCTCATTAATCTCTGCGTGATTTCCTCGACAGCGGTAGTCCTATCGAGATGAGACGAGAAGATAAATCCATGTCTATCCACATCACTGCTTGGACTCCAACATAGCGGATAAGGTGAGTTTCTCTGGATTTTTCGATTGAAAAATCTATTCAGTATTCCCAATCATTATTTCCGGAAACAAAAGACTTCGTGCTAAGAAGAGCATTAACAGACTGAATATTTTTCCTGTCAGATCATACCATTATGAAAAAAATAAGTTGGGGGAAGAGAAATTCATTATTTTTTGTGAATTTCAAGACTTCATTTGACATGAATCGTGACTATAATTTGTTGCCATCTCGAAGGTTGCTTCATAAAGCCTCTTTCATGGAAGGGTTTATCCCAATTGGCGAAAAACACATGTAATCGATTTTTACAATCTTCTCTTGACCAATGTCTTATTACTAAGGAAGTTTTGGAATACAAGAAAAACATAGTAATGGCTTTGTGCAAGGTCCGAACTATGCATTAAAACTTCCTATACACCTAACATAACCTAACTCTATAATCTTTGACCGTGCTATGACCACCATGGATTCCGCACAGTTTGGTCATGTCATTAATTTTTTGTCCCCAAGTCGCCAAAAAAATTTAAAATAATTACAGAAATAGATTCTAATACGACCCTCGACCGTTTGTTAACTGAAATATTTTCGTTTATTACATTGGCTCGTTCGATATTTACGTAGGTAGTAATGAAAATGGAAACATAGGATGGCCGAATTGTTGTCATTATTTTTTAGTAACTTATACGATTTTATGAAATAGCTCATTTCGGTACCAACTGATAGATGAGACTTAGAACACAAGTGTAAAAAATAGAATAATATTTCAAAATCTTATCAGTAAAATTCGTCTAAATTATTCACGAATTTTTTCACAATGGGCATCACAATCTTCTTGTTTGAACATTTCAACAATCGTCGTAAAAATGGGATCAAATGGGGAAACATCATAGCACTTTTCAACATAACTAACATAAGCACTTTCAAGAAACTGCCTCGATTTTCAAAATTTTTTTTTCATCTTATTGCACGATAGTTATAACAATTATGATTATCTCGAAAGTGACCTGATGCATCTAATCCGATGAACTTGGTACTGAATCATTCATTGTCCAGCTATATATTTTTGTTTTGTTTCGTTTTTGCGATGCCAGAGTCACCCTCCACAGTCCCGTACTTGAAATTCAATGAAATTTTGTCGTATTTCTAGGGCTTGTATCTCAGCCATCTTGGATATTTTATATAGAAAATTTTTGGTTAAACGACTTATTTTGATGAGTTCTACCTTCTGTCAAAAAAAACTCTAACCTTTGAAAACACCCTGTATATTCTTTTGAATGTCAGCAATACATTTTTTGTTATCAATTAATGTAGCATATGAGTTTTAGCAGAAGTAACCTGTGTCCCCGTGAGTAGTGTACCTAGTGATAACAAATTTGAAAAAGAAGAGAATGAGCTTTTGATTTCGAAGGGCATTTTTCCAATTGACTTATTATCCTATTATTGAAATGTCCATGGTACCTACATCTATCTAGAAACATTGGTTTCTTTGTTGCCCACTAAACCTCCCAAATGCATCGCTACTGGAGAACCTCTGGATCAACTCCGATATTCATTCATCTGATAAAGGAATTCGGCGAGACGAACCGACAATAACACTCACAATTTCCGGCGCGGAGACGTGGTCAGTGGACCTTCTCCTTGGGACGGTTGACAGTTCGATGACGAAATCGCTCATTAGTTTCCCCGGCTGAGATAATTTCACGATACGTCCTGTAAAAAGTAATTATTTACAAATAATGGATTTTTCATTCAGGACGTCACGTCCCAAGAAGGAATTTCTACCTGCCGGCTTTACCGCTCTGTGCATCCGGTAGAACGATGCAAGTCGAATAAAGAATGAACGTGAACATAAAGGATAAGACGGTAGGGGGGAACGAGGTGAGATGTCTTCTAAGCGCCTCAGTGAGTAAGGAACCAGAGCGGTATCAGAGATTATCGGGCCTCTCTCATGGTCAGCAGCTAGTAAAACCATTTTTTGTTCCAACAAGATATTGATTTCCATATATTTTCTTTTCAAGTTTACAAAGTTTACCATGTTTACCATGAAATAAAAAAAGTGAATAAACACAAACATAAATGATGTACAAAGCCCTTTTGTAATAGTCGAAAATTCTCTGGAGGATTCTCTACAGAATGTTGATAAGAAAACCACGGAAATTATTTGGGCCTGTATTAAGAGTCAGATCTCAAAACGGGTGCCTCAAGACCTATCTCAGTTGACACCTTCTCAAGGTAGTAACAGCATCTCAACATGACGGCTTATAATAAAATCATTTTAAGTCATCCATTTTAAACTATCTCAAGAAGCGAGTCTTGAAACTCAACTTATGAATGTCTTGAGATAACAAAACGAAAAGAGAAATTACTATTCTTATTTCTGCTCGATATTTTTTCATCAGTGTGGCTTACAGTGGAGTATAACGAAGTAGATTTTTCGATCTCGAAGTAACCGACATGTTACATCACATTCTTGTTCGTCGTCAGCTGTTTACAAAGCAGTGGTCCTCCCAACGCTTCTTTACTGAAGGTAAAGCCGGACACCCTACAGGAGATATATTAAACAGCTTTAACAAACGCAACAACGTCATATAAGAAAAATAATGCACATCTGATGGTTTCACAAAGTTTCAAATACAGAAAGAAGTCTTGCAGCTCGCGAGTTGTACAACAATTGAGACTCAAGTAACGCGAGCCCGGCTCAGATGGAGCGGCCACATTCTGAGGATGCAAGACACAAGACTCCCCAAAATAGCTCTGTACGGGGAATTCCCAGAAGGAGCTCGGAAACCAAAAGGCCAGTATAAGCGGTTTATGGATATACTGCATAATACCCTAAGATCAGTTGATGCCAATCATAACTGGGAACAACTAGCGTTAGATAGATCACAGTGGACGTCTTTGGTCCACAGTTATATTGGAGACTCGAGAAGAATACAGCGGCGGCCAGATCTGGTTGGTGACTATCCATGCCCGGAGTGTGGGAGGATCTGTAGATCGCGGCTGGGTCTCTTCAGTCACAGGAGGGCACACAGTCGCAAGTAGCCCTAGGAAATTAGAGTTTGATAGCAATGATTTATTTTTTTCAATATTTTTGCAGGTTTATTCTCGGTAACGGGATACATCAATAAATGAATGATTTTTACTTTGATGATGCCGATTTTTGGAAGCACAAAACAGAAATTCCTGTAAGTTCACATCTTGCGTCAGGATCTGACCTTACTCAAAATTTGACGTTTCCAAAACCTATCTTGATATCCTTCGAGGACATCAGTCACAATTATTAATAAGCGCCTACTCAAGTGAGATCGTAGATTGAGACGTCATCTTGACAGAGTCTCAATTATTAATTAGACTGGTGTATCAAGACGCAACTTGAGATCTGATTATTAATACGGGCTTGAGTATGCAACTGAACAGTGAATTCTACCGAAAGTCCGTATGTAACTGCAGATAATTCACCATGCATGAATTCAGGATTACATTCTCTAGAGAATTTTTGGCTTAAGACATGAAAAGCAATAATCATGAATGCTCACACCTAAACAGGGAGGCAATTAATACAATATAAGAATTACAAATGTTACGGTCTGAATTGAACTAGCCAAATTGCCATCGTCAGGGCCACTAAATGGAGGACGTTGATCCACCGAAGAAAGCTGACCATAGTTTCGGTCTCATTTGACCTCGTCAGAGCAACACAGATGCTTCTCCGATGAAAAAACGTTTGGAATTGATGGACTTTTATTGAATACTGGCAGACACTACTGGGTATTATCGAGTAGTTCTCGAGCGCCACCCAGTATGAAACGAGATCTGATTTAATCCCGTCCAGATCGGAACCCAGACGAAGACAATGGCATCTGTCCCATAATCCCTCTTATTCCCTCTAACTCAGTACGTTGGCTTGCTTATTGCAAGCAACATGCGTGTCAAGAATTGAGAAGTTGGGAGCACGTTCAGCTCACGGCAGAAATGATGCCAGTGGTAAAATAATCAAGAATGATCACCCATTAACAGAGTGGCAATGAATACAATGATAAGACTTAATTCAGATGAGTACAACCCTCCCATATGAATATCAACAAATGGTACGATCTAAGTTGAATTAACCAATTTGCCATCGTCAGGGCCACTAAATGGAGTTGTTCCACCGAAGAAAAGCAGATGTTGTCCATGGTTTCGGTCTCATTTGACCTCGTCACAGCAAGAAACAATAATTTGGCAATATAGATTTTCTCTTTGCTTTAGACTGCATGGTCAATCACTCAATCAGGCATTTCTTAAGTTTTTTGTTGAACCTGTTCGATCTCAGTGATTCCACCTCAGCTGGTGTTGTACACATTTTTGTACAAATAAACAGGAAGGAATTTTTATATTCTCCAGGAAATTGTAGCTTCGATCTTAATTGGATAGATAAATTCATTATTAGCTAGGATGCTAGACACTAAACTAAACCCCTGACTGTTTAACTCAAAGTTAACTACCAATGATTCCTAATGATGGGAATGTTATATTCATGTAATTGTGAGTACTTTTTTTTCTTCAAGGAAATGAAAAATGTTCCATATAGTTTTGGAACACCAGAAAATGATATATTATTCACCATATTTCGCCTTCGTCATAACATAGCTTTTATTCGCTAAGAAAGTCCTTTAGCTATTTCAACATATATACATCTCCTAAGGTTCCATGACCTACAAATGTTCTTCCTCTTCCTTTGCGAAACGACGCAGTCGGGAATAAATAGTAGCCTGTCACGATGAGGCATTAACTTACCCTGTTTTTCTTTAAACGCTAAGGAAGAAGTGAAATCTCCAACGAGCTATAACATTTGAAAGAGTCCCCCATTGTACTCGGACTAGACGAAGAAAACAAACGTCAACATGAGATCCCGCGGGAGCTTCTGCGGAGGAGCAGGAAATGCGAAGAGGAAAGTCGAAAGCGTTGTTTTCAGATAGCTGTTCGAGATCAGAGTATCGCAGATTCGGAAGGAATTTTCGATGAAGAGGATCGACGAATGACGATTTTCTGGTAGTTTATCTGGAATAAATTCATGCATGCCTTACAAATCTCTCATCGGCGTAATCTAAAGTGGCTCTGATAGTAATATTGAAGGAATTGTATAATGTATAAGCAAAATATTTCACATATCGATCGAACTACGATTGATTGAGTTATGGGGGGCTGGTCAGAGCTTGAGGTTTCAAAGTGCACACTGAAAAACGAACTGTTTCTCTTTGTTTTATACCTATAACTATATAGGTAAATGTTCTATTATACCAGTGTAAGCATATTGTTTGATTACCGATGTTTCGACATTGTATATTAAATTTAAGTTTGCTGTTTACTTATTCAGAAGTGAACAAATTCAGTTTTCTAGGACACTAGTTGTTTCATTGACATGACTGGTTGTTTCTTCTGATACTTCTGACAAATAGAGCAAAAAAATTACTGTGTGATTTCATTAATCTATCAATCTCATGGTTGATAGTTAGTTAATAGTTACGAGGATGTATTGATATCTAGTTAGCCTAGAGCAGTTCCAGGCATAAAAAAATATTGCGTTACCACAGCAACGAACAATAACTCATTAGAAGTATCAGCGTAAAGTTTGAGGTAAAAAAAGTAAATCTGAGTTATGGAATAAATTAAAAGAAAGAAGATGTCCTCCGAAATTGTGGAAATCGAAAAATTATAGTATCGAGCCATCAGCAAGCACCTGTATTTAAAAGGCTAAGAGGTAAGCAGATTCACGGCAGATAAAACGGCTAAAACGGATATCTGAAGCAATGAATATTTCATACGAACGCGTTCATCATATTATAGTTCACGTCAATTTGGACATGAGAAAAATTGCTGTAAAATGGATCCCCAAATGTTTGAATGTTGACCAAAAGCGTGCAAGGGTAGAAGCATCGCATTCGATCTGTGCTCGATTTGAAAACGATGTAGACTTCTTAAACCGAATTGTTACTATGGATGAGACTTGGGTACATTTCTACGATCCAGAAACAATGCAACCATCGATGGAATGGCGACACTCTGGTTCTCCAAGACCTAAGAAGTTTCGTGTCCAAAAATCAGCTGGAAAAGTTCTTGCTTCAGTTTTTTGGAATTGCCATGAAGTAATCATGATTGATTCATTGGATAATTTCACCAGATTTGTCCCATCCGACTATCATATCTTTCCTCAACTGAAAAAAAGTTTAAAAGGCCGTACATTTTCTTCCAACGAGGAGATAATGAAAGCTGTGGAGGTCTGATTTGCAGACCAAGAAGAAACATTTTTTTTTTAAGGTTTAAAGACGCTACAGGTTCGATGTAATAAATGTATCCAATTAAGAGGAGAATATGTTGAGTAATAAAATATTATGACATTGAAATTTTGTTTGATTCTATAGTAGGCTAAGAATTTTTCAATATATCTTCGTTCAGTTAGGGAGTTACAGTGCATTGCGACTTGAAGGTCTATTAAGCCTGTTCTCACTACTTCGCTATCTGCATCTCAATCTGGATCTCTCAAGATCCAGAGCTCAGAAGAGCTCCAATGCTCAAGTATCTGTTTTGGGTGCTGAATACATAAGAGCATTCAACTCCTGGTTGGATCTGAGCGTCATAAAGTAAAAGAATCTGATCAATCGAGAAATGAGTCTTAGCTCAGAACATGTATCCCAGCTAATAGACAGCTGACTTCATGTCAAACAGTGGACAACCACACCAAGGATGTCTGGACTAATTGCGAAAACACCGCATCCTTCATGTCTTGAATTGTAGCCGATTGCTCTGAATCCTCTGGCCTCAGTCGATCTTCTTGAAATTTCAGTTCAAGAAAGCGATTTACTGGCATCTGTGGAGGTATTATATCGTTTGCTAATTCCTCCTTTTACTAAACTTTCTGGAGTAACTCTTTTTCACTCCACAAAAACCTGGTGCTATGAATAATAAATCACAGCCACTTATGTCTTCAATTCTTATCTGTGTCCACACGCAAACTGATACGGTTCTGTGCAGGCCTCTCGCTTATTTTAATTACATCCGCCGAAGTCCGTCTCCTTCTTGAAAATCATCCCGACAACTACGGTGGATAATACATTTCCTCTGGTCCAGAGGGCCACGTCATTAGGACAGGCACTATGCAATTCATTTATTCATCTCCTGAACGGCCATAAGAACGCTTCCATTCAGGCTCCATAAATATGCAGGGAGGCTTTAGCTCGTTCGTATACCGTTTTTCTGCCCCATCCCGTTCCTATGATTATTCATACACCGCAGCAGTTGCAGATGGATTATTATGCATTTTCCTAGAAGAAAAAACCAATCACATCCTCGAATTCGCCGGCACATCTGCTTCGTCTAGCTTTGTTAGTTCATCTGGCTAGATTTCGAATCGTATAGAGCTGGGATTGGTGTTGATCTTCCGTGAAAAATGAATGAATTTCATCAGTTTGATCGACTTGTTGGGGGTATTCATTCTTATTCATCGTCATGTGGATCATATACAGGGTGTTTTCAAAAGTGAGGAATTTTTTTCGACAGAAGGTAGAACTCATCAAAATAAGTCGTTTAACCAAAAATTGTCTATATAAAATATAGATGGTTGAGATACAACCCCTAGAATTTCGACAATATTTCATTAAATTTCAAGTACGGGACTGTGGAAGGTGACTCCGGCATCTCAAAAACGAAACAAAACATAAACATATGGCTGGACAAGGAATGATTCAGTACCAAGTTCATCGGTTCAGATGCACCAGGTCACTTTTGAGAGAATCATAATTGTTTTATCGTGCAATTTAGGGTGAAAAACAATGTAGAAAATCGAGGCAGTTTCTTAAAAGTGCTCATGTTAGTTATCTTGAGAAAGTGCCATGATGTTTCCCCATTTCATCCACTTTTTACGGGGATTGTTGGAATGTTCGAACAAGAAGATTGTGATGCCCATTGTGGAAAAATTAATATTTCAGGGTTCCCAACCTTTTCTTGGTCAGGGACCTCTTTTATATTATACTTGTTACATGGAACCACCTGTATTGAACGATTGTTTAATTGATTCCATCTTTTTTGAAATTTTTCGATACTCACATTTCGAGTCTACTATCTCTCAATAACAATAACCGTACATATAAATATGATACATATTCTGAAAGAGCAACTCTTCTAGAAAAAATCTGAAAATTTTATGGAGCTGAATGCAGCCGTTCGGTCTTGACGATTATTTAATTGTTTCCATCTTTTCATAAATTTTTCGATAGTCACATTTCGAGTGGATTATCTCTAAATAACAATAATCTTAGATGAAAATGTGATACATAATCTGAAAGAGCAACTCTTCTAGTAATAAATCTGAAAATTTTATGCACCTCGATGCAGCTGTTTGTTCTTGACGATTATTTAATTGATTCCATCTTTCTGGAAATTTTCACGTATAATCACAATTGAAGTTTGCAAATAAAAGCTCGAAGGTTATCTTCAAAAATTAATATACGACGTTCTCAACTTTTTCAACAAGTTTGTATTGACTGTACTACTGATTCTATTCACTAACGCCATCTATTAAACAGTTTGGTCTGAGAGCAGCAGTTAAATCTTAAATAAAAAACTGTAAATCATTCGAATTGAGTTCCATGTTCTAAGTTGTCGGACTATATTTTGGCTTCTGCATACCATTGGTGGTCCACGGACCACTAGTTGGAAACCACAGATTTAGACGAATTTTATTAGTGAGATTTTGAAGTAGTATTCTAGTTTTTACACGATTGTTCCAAGTCTCTTATGTCCGTTGGTATCGAAATGAGTCATTTAATAAAATCGTGTAAGTAACTAAAAAATAATGATAACAATTCGCCAATCCTAAATTTTTATTTTCATTACAACGTAAATATCGAACTAGCCAATATCCCGAACGAAACCACATGGTCGAATCAGGAGATAAGTTTTTTCCCATTGTTTTGCTATATTCCTGCTAACAAACGGTCTATGGTCGTATAAGGATCTATTTCAGTGATCATTTTCGCCATTTTTTTTCAACTTTGTCTTTTTAAAAGTTTTGTATAGGTGATTTTTGGTGAAATGCTTCATTTTGACCAGTTCTACCTTCTGTTGAAAAAAAGCCTCACCTGTATAGTATGACAGTGTGTTCGTTACGATTTGTTATTCCTGATGATGAGAAAGGAGCTCGAACAATATTATATTCATCCGTATATTCTGGAGAGGAAATGAAATCATCTGTTCTGTGACGAATGGTTCTGGTTCATGTCCTATTAGTTGTGATTTCAAATATACTAAATTTTTCAACTTATATAGAATAATTCAGTTCAACAAGGCATCGCGGTGAATCACCCTGTATGTATTTGCAAGCCTACGAAATTCAGCAGAAGTAAGTTCAGAACTAGCTGCGTAGGTTGGATTCAGTTAGATCATTTCTTTGTTAAAATAATTGGGAATCCATGACTCCGATATACTATCGAGCGAATTTAGCCCATTAACTCAACCGGCGTATTCCCATCGTTAACCTACAGTGAATGCTACAAGCCTCTGGCTCTTTTTTACAGTTATGGGTTTTACTGGGATGTAAAATTAAATAAACATTACTGATCATTTGAACATCCTGATGCATACATCTATGAATTTGCAGAGAACTACAAATATAACATAGGAAGTTTTGAGGGTATAAAATACTCCATATGCTACCCTCCACCCCAGTAATAGTTCGAGTTGATTCTCACCCTCACATGAATACTAGGGGTTGCAGTTGAAAATACCACAAAATAGTCTCCCCAATTCATTAGGAAAACACAGACCCCAGCGTTTTCATCAAATGCTGCCGCAAATCAGGATAATGGAACTTTTGTGCTTTCATCGGGCCTCTTTCTATATACCTACAGCTGAACGCTATCTTAAAACCGAAAATAGACCCAGTCATGTATATCAGAATATCACTGAACTCAGAGATTCTAAGATAATTTGACAGTTATCGAAGTTCATCTTTTGCGTCTGGATGTCAGGTCTGCTGATCCAGATCATTGGAAATATTTTTAGGATAAGTGCGGAGTTTTAGAAGTAACAAGTTTTTCAGAAATTTGATAAATCAAAATTGTAGTGAAATTATTTTGATCTCAACAATTTAAAGCTGTTTTTTTTAAATTCATCATCATTTTTGAAGTAGTTAAATCATTATTTTTCATAATGAGATAAGACTAGGATATTTGAGTATTTTAAAAAATGAAAGAAATTATCTCGTTGATCCCAACAAATAACTTATAATCTTTCGAATCTAGTTTCATAATTTCACTTAGCCAAATTTTGCGTATACGTAATTAACCATCGCGCATCGGTACAAAACTGATGGCACTTTATAGAAGAAAACATGAGTTTTTTGTTGAAAAATTTATTGTACCTATTCCAATTTTTCCTTATTGAACCATATATGTACAGGATGGGCAAAATTCGTTGTCTACTGAGGGGATCTCGAGAACTATAGCAGCTCGAAAAAAACGGATGACACATTTCCGAGTTTTTTTCGGAAAAACAAAGAATGGTGAAAACCGCAGCCTCCTACGATACTTCGTTTTTGATTTTGACAATTTCCTAAAGTTCTCATAACTTTTTTATCTTTGAAGTTACAAATCTGAAACTTGAACCTTCTAGGTACTTTTTTACCTAGAATCCACTGATGAGCTCAAAATATTTTTACATTTCTAATCATTAGGTGAAGTTTCATTCTACGTATGAAAGTGCCTAAGAAGGTTCAAGTTTCAGATCTGTAACTTCAAAGACAAAAAAAGTTATGGTAACTTTTGGATTAGTCATGAAAAAAGAGCTGGAGAATGTGTCATCCATTTTCTTCTAGCTGTTATATAGTTCTCGAGATCCCCTCAGTAGACAACGAATTTTGCCCACCCTGTACATTATCCAGTACTTCCAGGAGTTCAAGGAGATTGTTGTATTTGTAAGTGCTCTTATCATGTGAATAAGCTAAGAGAATAAATTGCAAGTACCTACATAAAACTTCTACAATAATAATTCCCCACTGTTTTTAGTTTGAAATTCTTAAGTAAAGCTAGAGCAGAATTAGATATCTAACTGGTACTTCTTCATGCTGAAGTTTTGAATTCATTGAAAAAATAGAATATTGAGACAGGCGATCCGATAAAGAAAAGATAAATTGGTTAGGAGAAAATATAAAGATGGTTTATACAGACTCTGTAAGAAATAAAAAACATTACGATATTGTGATCGCTATCTGCCAATAAAGCATGTCACATTTAGCTCTTATTCTATTTCTCATTCCTCACACAAGCTGAGCAAACCCAAGTATAGAGTGAGATACAACCATCCATTTTTGATTGAACAGACTTATTCATATAATATATTATTTCGGATAGAAAATATGATTGAGCAATATAAACATCGTCGTTATATCTTTTGTATCACCATTCAGTATTAAACCCCCCATGTTATCACATTTTTTGTCGTTGGGATGAGACTGTCTAAGCTACCCTACAGATACATCTCACCACGCTGTAAATCGACTGAGGATTTGTTCCTACGAATCTATTTATACCGCAGGGGATCTGAGGCACGTGCAGGAGCATGTTTCTATTCCCTGTTTTCAGAGAAACTATTTCCTATTCTTGGAAACCACCGGCCCAGAACATCTGTCACAACACACCCCATCAATGGCCCAGACATCCTATAAATCCCCGGAATGAGATTTGAAATGCCTATCAATTCGAAGTAATAACGGAAAACGTACTTAGGGGAACAGCAGACGGCAAATTTCTGCGGGAACAAATTCCATCGAAAATTACTCGCTTTGTGCAATCATTCGGACTTTGAGGTCTGATAGGTTGAAACCATTGATAATTTTAGAACTTTAGAATATTCTCCAAATATTTCGACAGTTTATGGACCGAAAATTGAACAATGACTGACGGCATGAAGGTGAGTTATCAGAAATCCCAAAAAGTTTTCTATGAATTGATAACGACTATTAAATTTCAGCACCTTCATTAAACCCATAACATTTTGTTTCTTCTTCAATAAGCAAAGGATTAATTCCAACAGAGGTAGTTAGCAATATGGGCTATCATTACATTCAATATGATATAAATAGCCGAAAGGGTTAAAAAACGGCTGTACACTTTCCGTAGAGCCTATCTAGTAAGCTATGATATTTTTGGAACAAACGTTTTCTCATATTTATTCACAATCTAAGTTGTGAAACGAATACAACAACCTGAATTTAATCTGTCTGCGCATCTGATTCGTTTATCTAAAATTTTCAGTAATGAAATTGGTACCTACTCAATATAGCCATTAAATAGAATCCCTAATACTCAAAGATATAGCATATTGGCAAAGAACTATATAAGAGCATTTTCATTGAAACTCAGTATCACCAATATCGAGAGCATTCTTTTTAATGATCCGATATCAAAACCTGTATGGAGTACAAAATACATCTCAGCAAGCATTTTTATATCCGCTCTGGTCGAAAACGTTATAAATTAAAAAAAAAATAACATTCTTGACTACTCATTTCATATTTCCCAGAAAGCTGTCATGAATGGAAAAAATCTTTCGATCATTCATAAAATCAAATGAATTAAACTTCAAATTTTTTTTTTCAGCGAAGTTGAGGGTTGTTTACGACCCTAAATATCTATGTTTCATCTTAATCCGTACAAGAAAATAATTACGCAAAGAATTCATATCTTCTGTACTTGAGAAAAAAAGGATCAGAATAATATTCATTTTAAATTATGCAATATTTCATGTAACTATTGAGGTATACGAATATATTCTTTTGAATGTAAGCAATACATTTTTGGTTATCGAACAATATAGCATATATATGAGTTTTAGCAAAGGTTAGTGTAACAGGGTACCATACAATTTGGAGTATGATACAAGAGCTTAGGGAAAAACCTCAGTAGAAAAACCCTGTCTCCCCGTGAGTAGTGCAGTGATGACAAATCTGTTTACAGAATAAGCTTTTATTACTGAAGGGCTTCTTTTCCATTGATATAAAAATTTCTTTATCCTCTTTCCATTTCGAAATAATATCTGAAACAAAGAAACAGAGCAGAAAACGAGAAAAAAAAGGTGAATAATAAAGCTTCCATCAAACCTTATTCGAAGACTTGATGATGAATGAAGAAAAAAATAAATAATTATAGGTACATAAATTGTCCTTCAATTGCACTGGGAGGAATATCAGCTCTGCGTCAAAAACCTTCTGCTGATCTTGGTGAAGGATCACCTTCGTCGTTAGAAATGCCTTCAGTAGTAACTATTTAGAAGTTTGTCATGCACCTTTTCAGAGAGTAGTTGAGTTCTTCAAATACAACTCTAAATTTTTATGCCAAAAATGGGTAAACGATAAGCTGTTTGTTGCTGAAGATGAGTTGGCCATTCATGACGTTTTTTATTAAAACATTCGTATTATAGAAATGAAATGGTTAAACCTATCAAATTTAAATTTTTATAATTTGTTTATCTTTAAATTTAAACTTTAGTAGTGTTTGGTGTTTTCTCAGCTTTTATTCATTTTCAGGCATCTGCATCTTTCAAAGGAAAATATATTTCTGCCTGAGAAGCTCTGTGACAATGATCGGATAAGCTAGAAGTCAAAACTTCTTCTTAGAGCCAGGAGTTAATTTTCCTCTGGATCAGTCTTTCTTTTTGGAAACTTTGAAAAAATTAATTATATCTTCTATATACCTGGATTTCTCTAATCAATGAATGAATTTATTAAAGTGCTCAAAAGATGCTTGCTTACCTTCGAGCTATCACAATTTTTTCATGCATTTCGTTATTGGGAAACAAAAGCGAAGAAAATAATTCTCTTCTTTCATTCTCTCAACCGAAAGACTTCGAAGGATGGTCGTGTGCTGTTACCCTTAAAGTTCTTTACTTTCTTCAAATTCGCAGCTGAAAAACATCCAAGATCTCGACAATAATCCACCCCCATTCAATAACCGGGGTTCGACCCCAACCCCTAACTGCGTTAACTAACCGTGAACAGCTCGTCCGGAATTAAAAATAATATTTGTGAATCATCTTTGTGTGTGTCATTACTGAGATTCATGCTCATTTCCGCAGACGAGGGTGAGATTTCGTGGATACAAAGAACCCCATCATGTTTTCGGATATGACATGCGAAGTGCTGTCATCAGTGGATGTCACGCTCCACTTCTTTTCATCAATTTAACTCTGCTGAGGTGGCCTGAAAATTTGTGTTCCATTTGTTAGAGCGAAATTATGAGGGGATTTGATTGTGCGCCGACCTTGGATAATTATTTTTATAACAATTAAAATAATGCAATTATCATGATTCTCTGTATGTTTTCTGATGTTGATTGAAACAATCCAGTTAAGTTTTCATCAGAGAGATATAACGATGATGTGATGAGTCTGGGTATATCTGTACGAAGGTTTTATACACTTTGTGAAGTGAATATCAATGAGTGGTTGATTCTTTTCCAATTCTGTGGGATATAACGCTGAGCTACGATAACTCATCAAACCCTTTAACTGCTTAAATGGCAATATTTTGAATAATCTTGTTCCATTATTACATAAGCCACAAGTACAATAATACTCTGAGTATTTCATGCAGGAAATAAGCATAAACATCGATTTGTAAAAGCACTGTGCCTGTAGCACACTGTATAAGTACATTATACAGAGTGATATTCTCGAATAGGTCAATTTCAATTTTGAATTACTCGAATTTGATGTACCTATGTATAATTGAAAAGTTAGTTGTATGCACTCTTTACGAGCTGTGGAAGGTAGTTGAGCTTAACTTTTCGTGCCAGAATTTAATAGACCTCTTGTTGCTGTGCGAGTAATTTGGTTCTTGATGGAGTTTTTCTAATAACCATTTTTTTATAATAGATATAAAACTGATTAATTTGAATTTTCTTATACATTTTAGGAGCGTGCTTGATATTTTTGATGCGTTATGAAACATGCCATTGTAGGGTAGTAAGTGATGAATTATCTGAAAATGTCAAGATGCGAATGTCATCTACTTGAATTCACATATAGAAGAGGTTGCTCTTTTTGAATTTGTAACACATATAGATCTAGCATGATTTTTCTGGCAGATACGCGTGTCGAAATATGACATTTGCAAAACTCCCATGAAAATTATGGTATTAGTTAAAAAATCATCAAAACCGAACAGTTGCACCGAGCTAGATGAAATTTGGAGATTTATTACCAGAAGAGTTGTTCTTTTTGAGTTTACAATCATTTCTCTCGGAGATACGTGTGTCGAAAGTTCCTCGTCGAAAAATTTCAAAAAAAAAAAATTTGGTCAGTTGAAAAATAGTCAGGACCGAATCTTTGCACCCAACTCAATGAAATTTTGAGATACATTATAATAAGAGTTGCCTTTCTAGAATATGTATCACATTCAGATCTAATATGATTTTCCTTGGAGATACGCGTGACGAAAATTGACCTTCGAAAAATAATGAGTTTCAAAGTAGTTTGCTTTTAAACATATAGCTTATATAACAATATTATAAAAATATATCTACTTCATATCAACAAAAACTTTACAGAATTTCAAATATAAAATTATGTTTTCAATCGAAAAAGCTATGTAGGCAACTTCAGCAAACATCCAAACCAGTAACCAGTAGCCTCAGCTAATGAAGCCTTACCAAAACGTGGCAAAAATTATAACATATATACACTTCGTATATTCATATATTCAAAAAGACACCTTGTTCCACTAAAAAAAGATGTTAGCAGTGAGCAATCTTCTATTGATGCTTCTTCTAAATTCTAGACATTCACATCTAGTTTATTCTGAAAATACTATCTCAACAACAATTCATCGTCATCCTCCTTTAGGAATGATTTATCTATATTTCAATTTCCTCTTCCGTGTGAGAACCAATAAACTGAATCTTCAGTATCGAATCAAAACACGCACGGTCAAAATCGTAATAGATATCAATTTAACAGATGGCCTAAGTGTGTCCATTTAAATTCCACCGGGTGATCAAACCACACCTTCTTCAGTAGTTGAGGTGATTAGTAAAATCAACTTGGAATAGTCTAATTTACTTACTTTCCACTTGAGACGTTCTCCGATAGCTCCTTTCTCCTTCTTCATCACAGGAAGAAATCAGGCATTATTGAAACTTACCTTTACCAATTTAATCTGATTTTTTTTTTACGTTTCTGGTTGAGCGGTTGTCGATCGGAGGGTGGACAACATTCGATGAAGAGTACAATGAACATTTGATTTTTTTTCACAGGGTTTTCTAGTACAGTATCCACAAATTGAATATTAAGGAGGCGTTTAAAATTGGGATTTAAATCGATGAGTGTGTATCAATTTGTAATAAATTTTAATCCAATTTCCTATATGCTCTTACAAATACTTTTGATATAACAAAGTGTACTATTATCCACATTTAAACAGGGTGATTGGGCTGGTGCAGCTTTGGGTCACTAAGATATTTATTGTTTGCCTTTCATCGGAATCGGGGTTACAGCATTATAAAAGGGAAAATCACATTATAGTTGGGGAGCCCAAAAGGAAAATTCGGGATTTACAGACATATTAGCATAAAGGAACCTATAAGATGCTTCTACTAAAAATTAAACTCTTATATAGGGAGAATTGCCTAGGACAGCCTGTCAGAAAAGTAAAAAAACGATCATTGTACATAATCGAGCGTGTCAGATGAAGATATATGTGGTTAATTACATGTTGAAAAGTATATATTTTCCTAATCCGATAATTTAAGCGCGACAGAAATGTGTTGGAGGGCTCCAAACTTGCAAAAAAAAAACGTCACCTGTACATTCTCGAGCGTGGTGGCTTCTTTTTTTATATTGAAGCAAATGGTTCAAGCACAACGGAAATAGTAATTTACGTAAGAAGTCCGGAAAATAGAGTTTTTTGGGACGAATAGACAAAAGTCTGTGAGTACAAAAAAACTATTTTCGGGCGTGTTGCGTACAATATTTTTCGGCCAACGTGTAGAATTACAAATCGCTGCTGCTTTCCATATTTTATTGCGAATTGAAATAAAAAACTTGCAAACTTTTGACAACTAATTTTATATGAACCGTCAGCCGTTAAATCGTTTGTATGGTAAAGATCAACTGCATTTATTAAAATCATTTTTACCAAGATTCTCATATTTACAATGACATAACAACGACGTGATCTTTCCCGGCCTAGGCCGGGAACTGCTTCTTTCTCAAAGAAAAAGTATCCGAGAAGTGGGTTCATCCCGGATTGTTACTGAAAAAAATATAATCTGACAGTATCAGCAAACCTGAACAATAAAAATTGGCCATAAAGGTCACAAAAATCAGTTTTTTTGAATTATCTCCTCTACTGGGCTTCAAATTGTTTTCGCATTCAGTATAAAAGTTGTAGGGCATAATATTTTCTACAAATTTTGTCTGGAGCAATTTTTTCTATGTTTGAACTTTTTCGTGATATATGGCAATAAATGTACATTAGACTGGGTTTCTACATTGACCTTGGCCTTTCGCATGTGTGGCTAAGCTTTTCAGCCCTATCGCCCTTTAACTCGAAAACGGTTAGGAATATGTAAAATTGCTTCGGACAAAAGTTGCATATTTTATTATCTACAACTTTCATAATGAATACAGAAACGATTAGAGGTACGGGAAGGGAGATATTTAAAAAAATGTCTTGTTTTCATCTTCAAACTGTCTGATTAAGAAAACCCCCCCTGCTTATTCTCAGAGATAAATCATCCGCATGAAAATCTGACACGCTCGAGTATGTACACGAAACGATTTATTTTGCATTTTCAAAGGACCGCTGTGACCTTGCGTCACTTCCGAATTGTCAGTTCCTTGAAAACTATCTTCCTTTGGGTCCAATCAACATATCCTCTAAAAATCTGACACGTACGAAATTTTTTTTACCATTTCCAACTCTTCCGTACTGCCAGCCCCACCACGCAAACTGTCAGTTTAACATGAATTTATTATCAGAGACACGTAGGGCATATACAGTATCTTAATCTGACGCGCTCGAGTATGTACCCGATTTTTTTTACATCTTTGAGAAACTGCAGACGCTTTCCCCACCGCTAGAAGTGCATACATTATAGGAACTTTTTTTCTTTCTACCATCTCATCTTCAAAATCCACTAGGTCACCACGCGACGCTCGAGTAAATCCCGATTTAGCATCGCCGGCTCCCCAACTATTACGAATGAATCATTTCAACGTCAAACATGCATGGTTTGGGGACATTTGTGACCAATTTTTAGAATAATAACAGTTTGTAATTGAAGTGAGCGAAATCATCGATTTTCAATTCAATTCGGACCAATTCACAGATTTGCGGCCATCGGGTCGTGAAAAGTGTCAGAAAATAAACTCGGACAATTATTGTTGCCGGGATTGAATCGATGAAGAATTTCCCGAGGAGCAATTCCGATAAGAGGCAAGGGATTTTAATTAAAATTGCTCTTTTCCGCAAATATCTGGCGGTGAGGCGTCAATTCTCGGGAAATAAAACTAGCAATCGGGTTTCCGTAGGACGTTGCGGCTGAACCTCCATCAATCTCGGATAAATATTTGTCGAAGGATTGTGGGGAAAATCTTCTCGCGGTTGAGGAAGCACGAGAGTGCGAATTCGCGTTTCCGAATCTAGGACACATATGGATACGGAGGATTAGCATCATTTTATATACGACTAGCAAACGAAGCCGGACAGGTATCTCTTCTGCTGCATCTTTTCTTTGCTACGATATTAACGTTATTTCTGTAATGAATTATATATATTGTCAACATATTCTTCTTTCTTTTATTATTCATTGAATAAATCACTCATGATTTTTTCCAAAAACTGATGAAATTTTTAGCCAAAGGGTTCATTTGTAATACAGGGTGTTTTCAAAGGTGAGGCTTTTTTTTGACAGAAGGTAGAACTCAAAATTAGTCGTTTAACCAAAAATTGTCTATGTAAAATGTCCAAGATGTCTGAGATACAACCCCTAGAAGTTCGACAAAATTTCATTGAATTTCGAGAACTGGACCGTGGAAGGTGACTTCGGCATCGCAAAAACGAAACAAAACATAAACATATGGCCTGGACAATGAAAGGTTCAGTACTAGATTCATCGGATTAGATGTATGAGAGAATCAAAATCGTTTTATCGTGCAATTAAGGGTGAAATAAAAATTTTGAAAATCGATGCAGTTTCTTGAAAGTACTCCCCATTTTCTACCATTTTTACGACTATTGTTTTAATGTTCAAACAAGAAGATTGTGATGCCCATTGTGAAAAAATTCGTCAATAATTTAGATGAATTTTATTGGTGAGATTTTGAAGTATTATTCTATTATTTGTATTTTTTTACACTTGTGTCCTAAGTCTCTTCTGTCAGTTGGTATCGAAATCAGCCATTTCATAAAATCGTGTAAGTTACAATTCGGCAATCCTAAGTTTCCATTTTCATTACCACGTAAATATCAAACGAGCCAATATCCTCAAGGGGAAGTAGTAATCTTTGTTTTCAGCGCAGATTTTTCAAATCTTCTTTAAGCGGAATTAGTACATACGATTCGAGATCAAGACGATCGACATAGGTTGCTTTACGGATGCTACCCCAAATACGAAAATCTTTGAGTAATAGCCTGAATTACGTACTGAGTCAGTTGAAAAGTAGAAATTACCACGTGAGAGGTAATATTAGGAATATTGATTAATTTTCAGTTATTTCTGAAGTTCAGCGTAATTTTGGCATATATCGCTATGAAAATCTTTGCATTATATAAAAAATTGGATCGCCGATGTCACCCTGTCATTATTTTCATCGAAATATGTCGAAAAACTGTCGAAAAATGATTGTTAAAACAAGTTTTATTGACACTGAAGTTCAAGTTTTTTTTTTCTCATTAAAAACAGCTGAATTGGAAAAAAAGAGTCAAGGTGACATCAAGACGAAGGTATTTTAACTTCAATTTAAAAAAATCAAGGCTTCACGTAAGAAATTGAAAGCGTAAATAGGCAAGTAGTGAATGCCGTTTTTGAATGGAGATTCTTGAGGTATTACTTCCCCTTAACGAAACCACATGGTCGAATCAGAAGATAAGTTTTTTCCCTCTGCTTTGCGATAATACAGCTAACAAACGGTCTAGGGTCGTATTAGGATCTATTTCAGTAATAATTTTGAATTTTTTTCAACTTTGTCATTTTGATAGTTTTGTATAGGGGATTTTTGGTAAAACGCTTCAATTTCACCAGTTCTACTTTCTGTTGAAAAAAAAGCGTCACCTTCAAATACACCCTGTATAATAAATAGGTACGTTGAATACACTGGACATTAGATAGATAGATAGATATACTTTATTAATCTGTTTACAATACCTTGAGGTGTAGATTATGTCGCAAATTAAACTAAAACTAACAATAAACAATTCAATGATTAACAAGTTGAGTAATGTTCGTATATAACCCCTCCAAAATTTTCTCTCCAAAAGAATAATAATATTTACCACATAAGAAAATTTACAATAATATTTTATTCTTATTTGTTTTCTGCACAAGTAATTTTTGACTTGAAGCTATTAGGTAATAAATTCCATATTGCATATATACTAAATGACACATTTTTGTATGTATGATGAGCTAGTTATAGCCTCAATTAAATTTTTTGTTTCATGAATATGTTTCAGCTCATAGTGTTGGAATTCAGTATAATTTTTTGTCAGGCATATAATGCATTCATATAATATTGACTATTAAATGTTTAAATTTTCTATTCAATAAAGAGATTTTTGCAGCCTTCAGTTTGTTTCATTTTGAATATAATTCTTAAACTTCTTTTTCGTAATTTTAATAATCAGTAGGTTTCCCAACTTCTTGCACAAAAGATAATTTTATATCTTATCTAAGATTGGACATGGGTATGGGTATGGAACGCTGACAGAGCGTTATAGGATGTCTGAGAATAAATGGTCAATAAGTCATCATCATTTTAGGCTACAAATATTTATGAATATTTAAATTCTTTTTCAATTTTCATTTACTGAATGAATTTAAGTGTGCTGTGAATAAAAGCTTAGGCGCACCAGATTTTAATTTATATAGTATGTTCAATGTAGTAGTTTGAAATCCTGAGTACCAAGTGTCATACAAACACTGGTGTTATTATTCCCTAATTCAGGGACCACCTGTACATCTATTTGCATGGTGATTGTCCCCATGCTTCGAATTGGCGAATGCACCGGGCAAGGATTTCTACGCCATAATATGCATGTATTTTACTAAACTGCCTGGAATATGCGAAATGATCGTTCCTTATGGGATGAATTAAATAGCTGAAGGAGTGTAGAAAAACTGCAGCAAGAATTTGCATAATGACAACGATTAGTTAAGAAGTCTTAATCCATTTGCGCATTCAACGGTCCATCAAAAGAATGACATCCAATCAATTTATTGGCCATCAACAACACCGCACCACATATTAATAGAGAATCTATACTGCGAATGTCTTTGAGTTGTTGCACATGGATTTTCTCGGACCAAAAATGCAAATTTCTTATATTTATTATATCTTCTCTGGTGAATTGAGCCAGTAAAAATTATTCTAGATATTGTTCTCCATCTCCCAACCAGCGAATTCGAAAAACAGAGTCTTGGTCCAAAATCAGCATGTTCCAAACGCTGAACTTTGGTAAAATGGTATGGATGAACGACTCCTTATTCAATGCTTTACATAGATACTGCTTTTTACGAGACACTTGTTTTCTGTGCCTCCTCGCGGGTAATGATGCTTGGATTGTTTTCAACGATTTCCAGAATATTTTCGTTATCACTAATTATAGCTTCGCGACAGGGTTTCGAATTTATATTCTATAAATGAAAATTGGTATGGCATTATTGAAATACTTGAACGGTTTCTCTCAAAATTTAAAATCAATAGTTGAGAAATGAAACATGCTCCACGAAAAACAGAAATAGAATGTCTGCTCCATTCCATTTCTGTCAGTTCTCTGGTTTCTGAGAAAAACATTGCACGTTTGTACCCATATAGTTTCTAAAATATGCAATGCTTTTAATTCGGCTAAATATTTTACTATCAACCATAAAGAAACCTGAATATTTACGAGTTTAGCACTATGTACTTCTCTTTGGGGGAAAAATAATAAACGATTCATCAGGAATCGCGTTCCATTTCCAATTCTACCAACATTCGTGTAAAATTCATTTCATTCTATCAGATTGCGAATTCAATTCATGCGATAAATTTTTTAATGAAAACGCCAAAAATAGATTTTCGCAAAATAGATGCAAAACATTATCCCTTTGATATATATGATAGCGAATGAAACTAATTTTCCGTCTGAATAAACCGGAAAATTATTCTCGCAGATTCGTTTGAAATATTAACTGCATTCGATCACTGGATATCCTGATTGAAAATATGGATAAAAATTTATGTGGACACTATTTTATTGTCTCTATACGTGTTGCTCGCCGGTAGAAAAATTCTATTTTGAATTCGATTCCATACTTAGTTGCCCACAACGAGACTGTAGCAAATTTGTGAGGCAGTTGTTATTATTATTGCCTTTTTACAGAACATAGATCTTTCGCTATATCTATGAAAATAATTAGATATACTAAATATTAGAGGCTACTAATCACTTCTGCAATGTCAAAGAGTACTTTGAAATACTACCTAGACCCGGAGCTACTTTACGATTACTAATGGCATAATGAGTGAAAAGTAAGTCACAAAATCTATTTCTTCGGTATTTAGAATTGGGGAAAAAAATATTCCTGACAATTTTTTTTATACATGTACAATTATTGAAAACTTTGTCATAAACTGTATACGAAACTTAAAAGGAACTTGCGGTTTTCAAAGCTAACCCTAGCCTTTTTTGTAAAAATTAGATAACCCTTTGTCACAGGGGATGATTTGGTCTTCTTAGTTATAGGGTTAAACTTACTGAATTCAAATCTTTGATTTTATATATTTTGTGGTCAATGCCATAACCTTTAAGACAATACATACAATAGAATAGACCCCAACAGACATCCACTCACAAATGGGTGCTTAGATTTGAAATGAAGGAATCCAAAAGACTTTATTATAGACAATTTAGAATTTGCTCCAGTGAAACAATTGAACAATTGGAGAGACTACAACCACTCAAGAAAAGTGGATTTGCAAAAAAAAATACGCGAAAGAGACGTAAAGAGTTAACCATATCAAACATCAACCTAATACAACAATAATCCAGAAATGATAACAACCATAAATCCAAAATGTTGTAAGGTTATTCGACAAGAGAATGCATTCAAGATACTATCAGTTTATTAATGTCAAAAAACGAACAAATACCAAAAATGCAGGAGATCCTATACTGGTAGAACCAAAACCTAGATCAAAATAAAATAGCACCCAAAAACCAAATCAAAATGATGATGATGAATCCACTTCTTTGAGTACTATGTGGTACACATAGTATACAATCACTTGTAGTACTTCATCTTGTTAGGTAAAATAAAATAGTATGATTATTTCGAATACTATGCTTTGTCTGTTGAAAGAGTATTTACTCTTTCAGCAGTCTTGGACAAAGCATAGTATTCGAGTCGCACATTATGGCTATAAGTGGGAGCGGAGCGCCCACCAAAGTAGTGTAGAACTGACATGGCACATACATGACAAAGGCGATTCATAATTTTCAGATATCGCACATCTGAGTGAAGTTTTAGTTATTATTTTGCATTGCCTTTGTCATAAATGTGCTATATGTCAGTGCTACGCTTCTTTGGTGGGCGCTCCTCCTAAGTAAGGAAAATCGACTTGGTCTCGTCTAGTAGACGTTATACGCAAGAATGAAAGCCATCACAAGATGCACACTGACTAATAATAACAATATGTTATGTAGCCGAAATTTCATTTATAAGTTATGAATCGAGTGTTTGTTCGTTTTATATCACAGCTTATGATCTTATGATTTGAAAGATATCCTAAAATTCGAGGAAGGCATTCATTCAGAGGACGACTATTCGGTAGATGAAATTAAAAACAACAAATAACTTCCAATTGCCAAAATCCAATGAAAGTTGCATGAAACAAATTACCGAATAGAATGAATACATTCGAGCTTCACTGACGACAACGAGCACTGCAATATATCGTTCTAAATAAGCCCATTTCCTTTAACCACTTTCGCAAGAATAATGCCCTTGTGTAGTTTGGGACCTGCAAACTTTCCTTTCTGAAATATCAGTCCTAAATAAACTGAAATGGAGGCACAAAAATACATTCGATCCCGATAGAACAACGGGTGGGTCCTGTTGATGTAGGTCAACCCCTGGACTTGAAAAGAGAATACGATATATAAAATCCCCTGTTCCATCTTTCGATGAGGCATAGTTCGGCTGTGAGTGTAGACAGCAACATTATTCCTGCTCAAACATCGTGGGGAATGGGATGAAATGAAAACAGGTCGATATGAGAAGTTCATCGGCGTTTCTGATGAAATTTCGCATTTTCTGGGGCCATTCCGTATTGACGGAATTCCTTCATAAATAATAATGGGGCCTAGGACTTTCAATTTTCAGGATAACGATCAATTCCTCAATATTCCAGAGTGTCCAATAAAGTTTCAGTACACATTACGTTTCAGTTTAATTGAAATGAAACCCGTCAAATGAATAGTTAGAAATTGTAATCTTAGGGGTCTGAAACAGGAATTAAATTGCTTATAATTTGTATTCAATAAGTGACAGAGTATATAAGACTTTAACCCAATTTGACGCCATTCTTCTATGCACAAGGTGTTTCTCGTTAATACAGTTATTTAAAAAATGGGATATACCCATCATATTTTCAACTTTCTCATTTGTTATTCTTCATATTTGTCACCTTCGTGAAGAAAATTATATTTTGTATGTCTCAAATTTCTTATTCAAATTGCAGTTTGATTAGATCTCATAAGAATTTGAATCAGATACTAGGGCATTCAGATGAAGGGTTATCATTTGTGAATTCCTTATTTCACTATCAATATAACCAGGACCTTCGTTCTGCTTAGCACATAAGCCAATACAAATAATTTCATTATTCATCAAAGTTGAAATTTCCATGTTTCAGTCACCAGAAAATAGAGAAGGGAAAATTGTATTCCTGAAGGTTTTCTGTGGAAGGCATCCTTTTCATGTAGTTGCAAATAATTTCTTCTGACCACATTTATCTCAGGATTTCTTGCATGCTCATTCAAATTTCCAACCAGATCACCCATCCAGGTGAAAAACTAGTGTAGAATCTGCGTTCTCATCTGGGTCCTCATGAATCAATTCGCGTCTATAGTTAAGATTAAAAACATACTTATTCGATTTTGAGAATTAATTGTTATTAATGTTGCTCCATTCAAAGATTTAAATAAACTATCATAAATCCAAATGAGGGTAAGAGTTCAATGTGAAAAAGGTTCACACATCTACCTTTTACTTGAGTGACTGTTTAATGAACTCGCCTCTTTTTTCAATTTCCGTTAGCCACTCATACCTACATACGGATCAAATGAAGTAGACCTTTATTTCATTATTTCATTTCCCCCAATCAACTATTGAATTTTTCACGTAGCTATGCGCAGGAGATATCGTATAACTGCTTTGAGAGAACCAACAGCTTGCCACTTGAAAATTTATTTTACCATTGTTATATTTAATCCTAGCATAAAGGACCTCATTGTCCAACTGTGGTGCACCTTGTTTGTGACGATTCCTCAAGGAAGTACGGTCTAATAACCCACCATCTAGACCGCCATCTGTACCATGACGTAAAGTTCATGCCTCCGCCCTGCTAACCTCGTTTAAGAGGCCTCTATTAATATTGGACGCACAATTATGCTGTTCAAGATGACACAATGAAAAGGTTTCATTTTTATTTACATCTACTCGAAGAGTCCCTTCAACTTTAAAGAAACATATAGTTAAGGCAAAGATTATAGAGTTAGGTTAGGTTAGGTTAGGTTAGGTCCTAACCATAAACCTAACTCTATAATCTTTGAGTTTAGATAGAAGAGTATATGTGGGGTAATCGTAATACTCAAGTGCGAAAGAAAGAGAATATAGCAGCACTCGATATAAGACACAGATGTGTAATATGTTACCGCTAGGGCAACTGATTAAATTAAGCAAGAACTAATATTATTATATTGCCACCAAAGACCGGAAGATTTAGATGATCTATTGCATTAAATATTTGACTACTTGACTTTTCTCATCCACCCTACCAGAGCATATAACATTGTTTGCATAATCTCATCCCCATAATTCCATAACGTGCGAATTTGTTATCCTGTCAAATTATGCCCCATTTACCCTTTTAACTAAGTGAATCATGGGGGAAATGTAGTTAAAAGAAGATGTTTGAAAGCCTAAGTGAACGAGCAATAAATGTTTTTATCTCGAAAACCAGTCAAACTGTAAACGAAATTTTTATGAATTTCCGAATTTTTGAAAAACTAAGCTATATTCTCCAATTCGAAATCGATTAATGTACAACGAGGAAAAAAACCACGGAGGTGATTTAACGTCGCTTAAAAACCTTCAATTTTTCATCGCAGATTTCGAAGGTTCTTGACATTGAGCGATATTTTCTAAAATTCATTTCACAGGATGTTTGAACTGCTGTTTGATGAATAGGATACAGAATCAAACAAACTTTTAGGAAGGGAGCGTTCAAAGTTGAAATTGCTTTCTTAGTCAGTGAATAAAAAACAAAATATGCATTTTGCTTAAAAAAAATTCTCAATTAGAGATTAGATATTTTAAGTGTAGTATTTGAACTGTTATTTGTTTACTCTCTGAAGAAAAATGGAGAATTTCGCGAATTTTTCTTTGTTAATTGGATTCGCCGAAGATATACAATAAAATTAAAATACAATGAGTGAAGTGCTAAAACTGGAATGAATGATTTATTTGATTGGATACATCTACGATATAGAATGGCTATAATTGAAGATGCTGTGGTGAAGAAAGGTGCAATCATTTCGTTCTTTGTGAAGAAACCAGTTGATGGAGCCGCCAAGAGTTATCACTATGTTAGAAGCATTGATGTACAGTTTTGACAAGGACGTCCTGATTTATATGATGCCAAATAATTGAAATTCAATGTTTTTTATTCGGTAGATCTAAATTCCCCAAGTTTTTCAAATAGCTGCTCATATGTAGTAATGACACAAGTTATTTTGTCGATATTTCTCATTTCTCCCTCTACATAAGTAGAAGTAAAGTTAATTGTCTGTTTATGTATCTTCGCGTTTGTATAATATACAAATAAATCACCAACCTCAAGATCTCATTGAGATAGCAAAACACGTTTAGGAGTTGAATAACTTATCCTAGTAAAAATCATATATATGTCGTAGTCTTATTGTAAAATCAGTCATATTATATTACGCCTAGGCTTTTTCAATACGACTAAGCATATTGCAATATCACAGCAATAATCCAGGATCTCACAGTTTGACTGACAATTTGAGGCGTATTATAATACGCCTGCTGCTCATTAGGCTTATTATTGTCGAAATTCAAAAACGCGCGAATATTTTGGATTCTGATTGGTAAAAGGATTGACGGCTTGTCAATTGTGCAATTTATGCAAAAATGAAGAAATAGTGATAATGACCAAAAGAACAGTAGTAGTAGTGTAATGTTATGGGCCAAAAAAGACTGCAGAAAAAATGCTGAAAGTGAGTAATAAGAAATTGAAACGGTCAAACCGTAGCAATCGAAGTTTCTAGGACTTCTGGATTCCAAAAATATCTTAGGAACCATAGTAAAAATCTCCAATGATGTTCACCAAATTGGTACCATCCATGGACTGTTAAACTGATGGTTTCGAGGGATGAGATTGCCACAGTAATGAAGTGATTAATATTCCAGAGAATAGGGTAATTTCCTCAAGGGCAGCTTTAAGATTATTTATAAAATTCGAAGGACAGGGATTCAAAGAGTGTTCTCGCAAACCAAATCAAATCCTTTATGAAATATACAAGCAAATGTGATAAGGGTAGACCATGTTGTAATAAATAATGAAAATCTATGATTATTTTTATTTGTACTATAAGGTATTTCTATGATTTGCCTGGTACACTGCCAGTCGTATTATAATACGAAGTATTTTATACGGTCAAATTCTAAAAACATCACGTACAATAACAATAAGACTAAGAAGCGTCCGGCGTATTGTAATACGTCTTGAATAATCAGTCATATTGTCCGATTTTCATTTACTTTGTTAGTTTTACAATTCGCCTAGTCATATTGAAAAAGCCTAGGCGTATTATAATAAGACTGATATTATGATAAGCCTGCGAAATATATAGACAATTGAGTTTCTAGTTTGATTCCTGCTTTTGTTTCAAAATCTTAACGCATACGAACAATGTTGAATTGTCCCAAGGTTTATTCATAAACGAGGTGGTCGATGCCAGGAGATGTTCGTCTCGGCTCAGGGGTTTTGTGTCCTGAAAAAGCCGACATAAGAAGCCGTAAGCCCCCGTGCAACACCTGGTTGAATGTGTCAGATTTCAACTAATGCGTGTATTCTTGGCCAAATAACTCAACTTAAAAAGTGAGATATTCCCTCGACTTTTTTTTCCACAATTCAAATAAATGTGGTGGCTTTTGACTTTATAGCGAATCTGTTTCACAAGAGCAAGGCTACTTTAAGATCTTGAGATCTTAACACCTATACGTTACAATTTGCAAAAGAAAAACTGAGGCAGCATTTACCTGAATCAGAAGACAAATTCATAACTGGACTAGTACGCCTTATGTTCCCAATATTAAAAAAAATTCAGATTCGATCGAGTTGAAAACAAGAAGTACGGTCCAAAATAACTTCTGTAAGTTTTCAATTTGAATGTTTTTTTATTTTCTAGAGATACGAGACCCCATGGTCTCCTCATAGGTACTCTCCGACTATTTCCTCAGTTTCAATTGGAGTGGTATTTTATGGTACATAATGGTATTTACGACTGGAATCTTTAATTATTAATACTGAGTCAAAACCAATCATTCCAGAAAATTCGACATTTTCGCACAATGATGATGCACCAGGAGTAAAAAACTATAAATCAAAATCGGTTCCGTTTGGGAAATATCAGTATGCCACAGATAAAATATACCTACATACACACGTAGAACAGAAAACATGGGATTAAATGAGAAGTTCAGCTTTATAAAAAAAGAAATGAACTGTGTTGAACAATCCAGTTTTTGATTTTCAGAAAGCACATAAGCACCTAACGAATGATCTTCTTCTTGTGGTGCCTATCCGTTACGAATGTTGGCGATTCTTCAGCCACGATATCCTTCGTCTACCAGGCTCTCTCCTGCCCTCAACCTTGCCCTGCAGAAACAGCTGCAACAAGTCATATCGCTGGTATTATAATAGGCCCGAAATATTCCAGCCTACCAGTTTTTATTACTCATTATTTCCAGGACCCTGAGATTCGTGACCTTGACATGGTCGGTCCATGGGATTCTTAAAATACGCCGATATAACCACATCTCAAAAGACTCAATTCTTGTACAGAGAGCTTCAGATAAAGTCCTGATTCAACCCCGTGGAGTAGCACCGGAAAAACCTAGCACTTCAACAGTCTGATCTCAGTTGGCAGTGACAGATCGCGGCATTTAAATAGCCTAGACATATTCAGAAATGCAGCTTTATTCCTCTTTATTCTGCACTTAATCTCCAGAGAGTGGTTCCACGTTTCACTTGTCCTGGTTCGTGATAAGTAATAGTATGGTTATTGGTTTTTAACACAACCATATATTTGGTTTCCTTAAAGTTCAGATAAAGTCTGTATCTTTCACTGACCTAAGCAAGACGAACATCATCCTCCGAAGATTCCCAGTAACAACACGATTATTTTCTTCAATCTTTGGGAAAATGGGAAGCCAAATTGGTCTTCATATCTTCTTATATCTTGCATTATGAGTACTATGTTAGACTCAACATTGCCCAAAAGTGTGTCTAAAAATATCGTAGTTTAGATAGACATCCATGTATTTAAAGATGTAGGTAGCTTTCAGAAGTGGCACACCACACAGAGATTTTCTCTTTTAACTTGGATATACCTTCACAATTGTCATTTACAAGGATATTTTTTACGTTGTGTGTATAAGACCGTCTTAGCACGCGACACCATCTTTCTAACTTATTAAGTGTCTTTGGCAGCTTCAGCTATTCTTTGCTCAATTGTGTGTTTAAGGATCCTCGTTCTATTAGTAAATTCAGACAAGTTAAACATCCTCCAAATCCTTCGATAGTCTTCTGAATTGTTAAAGAGAAATATCTTGTTATTGTATTTTGTTGATTATTTCTGACGTTACTGCCCCACTAAAAAAAAATACACAAAATACTTTTGCCACTTTCGAAATTGTGGAAACGACCTTGGGCAACATATTCCGTCACGTATGCAATAAAGAATTCATATGCCGCGAATAAATGTGTAGTCAGCGTTTTTACGCTCGGAATGCTCATTCTTCAGAAAAATATTGTAAAGTGGATGGGAATGAGTTGAGAATACGAATGACGGAAATATGTAAATCGCTCATATTCCTCCGATTTTCCTCACGAATATTCTACCATCATCTTCGGGGACTGTTTCTCCTATACATTTTTGTAGACAATTGGGAAAATACGAACTAATGACTTGGTAATTCCGTTTACCCCTAAAAAACAATTCGTTCCATATAAATGCACAGCCATTGTTCCTTCAGTATTTCCAGAAATGCTCTCTGAGGGCGATATTACGTTGTCAATGGAATATTTGAAGCTAATAGCAATTCGAGGCACGTACAACTTGCTTGTAACAGAGAAGACCCCGGGGTTGGGGTGTGGAATCTGAATAAAAGTTTCTTTTTATGAAAAACTTATGCTGGAGAAAGTTTCCTGTTTTCATCTTTCTCTTAACTCTCGCATCATAACTATCATCATTCTGACAATTTACTATCATTTTTACTTTCAAACCGGGATTCATGTATTCGATATTGATTGATATTCAGACATTTAGGATAGGGGATTTGATACATAATTACCTATCTTCATTAGAAGGATATCATTTTACAGTGAAAAGAGTAGGCTTTCGAGTAATAGTTGGGGAGCCGACGATGCTAAATCGGGATTCATTCGAGCGTCGTGGACACCTAGTGAATTTTGAAGGTTAGATGGTAGAAAGGAAAAATAGTTCCATGATGTATGCACTCTCAGCGGTGGGGAAAGCGCCTGCAGGTTTTCAAAGAAGTAAAAAACAATCGTCAGGTATACATACTCAAGCGTTTCAGATTAAGATACAGTATATGCCCTACGTGTCTATGATGATAAATTCATACTAATCTGACAGTTTGAGTGGTGGGGCTGGCCGTACGGAAGAGTTGAAAATGGTGAAAAAAAAATTTTCGAGCGTGTCAAATTTTTCGAAGATATGTTGATTGGATCCACGGTAAGCTACTTTTGAAGAGACTGACAATTCGCAAGGTCACAGCGGTCATTTGAAAATGCACATAAAAATCATTACTTGTACATAGTCGAGCGTGTCAGATTTTCATACAGATGGTTAATCTAGGTGTTGCAGATGTCTTGACCCATTAATCTGACACTAATCAGGGGAGGTTTTCTTAATCTGACAGTTTGAAGATAATAACAAGGCATATTTTTAAATATTTCCCTTCCTGTTTTTCTAATCGTTTCTTTATTGATTATGAAAGTTGTAGATAATAAAATTCTGTACCACTTTTGTTTGAAGCAATTTTACATTCTCTTAACCGTTTTTTAGCTAGAGGGCGATAAGGGCGAGCAGCTTAGCTACACATGCGAAAGGCCATGGTCAATGTAGAAACCCAGTATATTTTACAGGGTGGGCAAAATTCATTGTCTACAAGGGTATCTCGAGAACTATAGCAGTGACCATTTCAAAATTTTGAGTTATAAACAAAAATTGGGATTTTGACGATTTCGAAAAGTTCTTATAACTTTTTTGTGTTCGATGTTACGGATCTGAAACTTGAATCTACTTAGTCACATTTTTCTGCTGACAGAATCTTTTTTTCCAATTCAAAAATAACAAATTCAATGAAAGTTTGCATTAGAGAAAACGAAAGTTCCCCTAATGTTTCGAAATGAAAAAATATTTAGTGCCCGTCAGTGGATTCTACGTAGAAAAAGGCCTGTAGAAAATTCAAGTTTCAGATCTGTAACTTCGAAGACAAAAAAGTTATGGGAACTTTTCGAAATCGTTAAAATTTCAGTTTTTGCTAATAAATGAAAAACGGTTCTCACCATTCTTTGCTTATTTGAAAAAGATCTCGAGAAGGTGTCATCTGTTTTCTTCTATCTGCCATAGTTCTCGGGATTTCTTCAGTAGACAACGAATTCTGTCCACCCTGTACATTCATCACCATATATCTCAAAAACGTTCAAACATAGCAAAAATTGCTTCGGGACAAATTTGTAGAAAATGTTATGCTCTACAAATTTTATGATAAATGCGAAAATAATTTGAAGCCCAGAAGAGGAGATAAATTTTTATTGTTTCGGCTTGCTGAAAGTGTCAGATTATATTTTTGCCGTTATTCTTGAATCATTAGCTTCAAAATAAGAAAAAAAGCCACCGCTCTCCAGAATGTACACGTGACATTTGTTTTTTGCAAATTTGGCGCCCTCTCACATGTTTTCGTCACGCTTAAATTGTGAGATTCAAAGAATATATACTTTTCAACATGTTTTTAACCACATATATTTCAATCTGATACGCTAGAGTACCATGACCGTTTTTTTTCACTATTCTGACAGGCTGTCCTAGACATTTCCCCTTTTATACAGGTCTAATTTTTGGTAGAGGTACTCTACAGTGTCCAATGTATCTCCCCTTATATTAATCTGACACGATCGAGTAAATCTAGAATTTTCCTCTTGAGCTCCCCAACTATAAAGAAAGTTTTATGAAAATGGAATAGTAGTTTTTGAAAAATAAACCTTTCATGCCTGTGTACGGTGTTGAAAGGGTTGGTTCCAATAAGGACACTTATTTTTTGAGAGAGATGTCTGAAAATATTTCACTATCTGGAAAACTCAATAGCCCATATTTGACTGCTTCAGCTAATGTTACGCTATAGCAAGAATGAATATCCCAAGAATACCCGCATGAATAGAACACATCAAAACATTCGGATCGTTTATACAACGACGTGAACTTTCAGGGCACAAACGTGAAGTTCATATCTGAGGACCGACTTGGAACAAACACTTCGACAAAGTGTAAGTACAAAGAGATAAAAATCAGGCAGTCGTGTTTGTCGATTCGGTTGAATAGTCTCCTGTTGTCGCCGTCCTTTTCGCTCGCGAACGTCCCCGACAAGAACCAAAATAACGTTTTGGGTGATTCTGCCACTCCAGTAATCAGCTCTCAGGAACGTAGACGGGTTCTGAACGCACCGACGGTTTTCATAATAGACCAATTCTGGATGAATTGTAAGTTTCGGGGTATATTTGCACTGATATGCGAATCATAGAAACTGACGACGAAGAGCTCCTCGGCGCGGGATGAATTGCTGAGAACGCTCTGTTTGGAGATGCTGTGAGGAAAATTTCAGTTGGATGAAAATTACAAATGCTTAATCACCGAATATCATCTTGCTACGTCCCGAGAAATTCGACAAATATTCCCCAGCTGATTATGGTTTTCTTGTCTGTTTCATTATTACATATTTTCTCCTCATTCAGTCCTTTTGAGGATATATTATAATTTGGCTTATACAATTTATTAAGAAACCAACAACATGAATAATACAATAAATGAAAAAAGAACCCTAACAACATGAAAAAGGATACATAGCGCTGTCAAGATAAGCTTCACTGACTTGTTTTTTCCCAAAGTATGGGAGTCCTTACTCTCCTGAGCTCTCACTCACTAAGGCTTATCTGCTTCTTGGTCATTCATTCATTCATTCATTGCTGCATCTCGTTACCGGGAATAAATCTACAAAAAGACAAAAAACAAAAACAAACAACCGGTGCGAGCAGACTTATAATTTCTTAGGGCTAATTGCGACTGTGTGTCCCCCTGTGACCGAAGAGACCCAACCGTGACCAACAGATCCTTCCACACTCCGGGCATGGATAGTCACCAACCAGATCTGGCAGCCTCTGTATCCTTCTTGACTCTCCATTACAACTGTGGACCAAAAACCTTCACTGTGATCTATCTAACGCTTGTTGTTTCCAGTTATGATTGGCATTAACTGATTTTAGGGATTGATGCTGCGTATCCTTAAACCGCTCATACTGGCCTCCTGGTTTCCGGGCTCCCTTTGTCAATTCGCCATACAGAACTATTTTGGGGAGTCTTGTGTCTTGCATCCTCAGAATGTGGCCGCTCTATCTTAGCCGGGCCCTCGTTACTTGAGTCTCAATTGTTGTGCATTATCTGTCTCAGATGACGTTGTTGCGTTTGTTCAAGCTGTTTAATATGTCGCCTGTAGGGCGTCCAGCTTTCGCTTTCGTAAAGAAGCGTTGGGAGGACCACTGCTTTGTAAACAGCTGTCTTGGTCTTCAGTTTGAGGTCGTGATTTTGAAACACTCTGTCCTTACTCCTTCAGCTTCCAGAATGCCCGTGATGCCGAATTGATACGGTTTTGTATTTCCGTGTCTGGATTAGCCCTACTATTTATGAAGCTTCCCAAGTATTTGAACTGCTCGACCTGTTCTAGAGTTTCATTCTCCAGGCTGATATCTGTTTGAAGGCTTTCTGGCAGACTTACCAGGATTTTGGTCTTGTCGATATTGAGTCTAAGGCCTAAAGCTTCGTATACATGTTTATAGGTGTCCATCATTATCTGTAGATCCTCTGAGCTGCTAGCGATGAGTGAACAGTCGTCTGCGTATTGAAGTTCCGTGATAAACTTGGTACGGGTTTTTGCTCTGAGGCGCTTCAGGTTAAACAGGCCTCCATCAAATCTGAATCTTATCCCAACACCTCTTACGGGCATGCTCATGTCAGCAATTATCGATACAGCTATGGCGAAAATATTGAACAGTAAAGGCGCTAATACGCAGCCTTGTTTTATTCCAGAGTTGGTTGAGAAATAGTCGATTGTAGAGCCATTATGCTGTATTCTAGCGGCGTTGTTGGTATGAAGGCTTTTACACACTGATAAGAATTTTTCGGGTACTCCAAGACGTGCCATGATTTTCCATAGCGCTATCCGATTCACCGAGTCGAATGCCTTACTTAAATCGATGAAGGCTGTATAAATCCTTGACTGTTGTTCACGGGCCTTTTCTTGCAGCTGTCGCAGTGTAAAAATTAGGTCCACCGTACCTCGATTTGGTCTTTCTTTTAATACGTACATATCGCATATCCAGAATGAAGGGGATTTAACTCAAAAAGAGATCAAACTGGAAACAACAATTTTGAAGAATTGTCGTTCCAATAATGTGAGCTAGTCATGAACGGACGTAGGAAATCCCAGGGAAGTCGACACCACCAAACGCAACTGTAGACCGTTTTCGGGACCATTGTCCCTCGTCAGTACGTTGTAGCGCTGACTATTCCAAACGATGTGCCACCTGTCCCGCAAAGGCTGAACCGAAACCTCGCTTTATCTGCAGACTCCTACAACAATTCATGGCTCCCAAATTCAAATTCTTCCTGCAGTTATCGAATGTACATGAATTCGTCATGCGACCGCAGGAGATTAAGAGGATTCGCTTGCCAGACCACATTTGGACGGAAAATACACTGAAAAGATGGGTCTAGATTTTCAATTTGTCTTTGGATTGAAAAATATCATCGCCTTAATCTGGGTATTGACCTCTCACTCAAAATTTATGTGTTATGCTTTGCAAGTTTGCAAATTTCTGTAAAGCAAAATGGTATAACCTGATCATAAATTTATTTTTGTTCTGTCCAACGCAATTATCTGAATAGAAAATTACTTCAAAATTTGAGTCAACTCTCTTCAGCTTTTGAATGTAGGAATTTAAGAATACAAGATGTACTCTTCTTGCCATAACTGACAAAAAGCCTGCATACTTTTGAGTTTGATTGCAGTTTGCTTGTTTATTTTATAACACAAACAAAAATCCAAATAACTATCGTCATTTTAAAATACAACTGAACAAACTCATTTCTCAAGGAATATTTTCTCCTATTGTGGAATCCTGCGTTGGCGTCCGGTGACAAAAAAGATTTCAGATATTGCATCTTGAACTGAGGCGTTTTTCCTCAAATTTCAGCCGCCTTCCGAAAAGTTATTAGAGCAAAAGCTAACTGGCGCCCACGAAACCGTAGGAAAACAAATATATGTTCTTTTTCGTTTATCCGAGAAGACTTTTATAAATGATGAAATATTTTGCTGGGAGGATAAGAATTATGGAAATAGGACAGATGTAGCACTGCGCAAACATTCGCAATGTTTTGTTGCGTTCTCGAGTGCTCCTGATAATTTGATATGGGTCAGAGGAGGATGGCTACGTGACGCATTCTTTCCCGGACCTCACGTATGGTTTTCATCCTTCTAGATAAGTATAATTGTTTCCTAGTTGATTGTTTGTCCAGGGGCTAGTAAATGAGTAAGATGGGAGAATAGGTCAACGGAGGTTCCTTCTCATTACGCAATTGTTTGTTTTACTAATCGAAATTGTTACATTCTTTTTTTTCAACTTTTCATGAGTTTTCAATAAAACATTTTTTTGACAGCATTTATATCAATAAACATAATATGACGAAGTTGAATATGTCCCCATCTTTTCAGTTATATGGAAAACAAAACAACCAGTAAGGAATTTATGACAACAAATTTTTGTATATATACCTACATGTGTCTTGGGGTTAGACAAGTAATCCATCAAATTCTGATAGAAATCCAACCGTAGAGAAAATTTCAAAAATTATTAATGCGCTCAGAGGAACTCCAGGGCGTACTCTCTATAAGGATTATGAAGAGAGTTTGAGTATCGCTAAAAGCCTCAGAATTTGATCATAAAGAGGGTTCATTCTCCAGCACGTCCTCTACCTCTTGCTCTTCTAGATTCTATATCCGACAACAATCCACTACCGTATATACACTGTATATCTCCTCACGCCAGCTCACTTTTGACTTCATATCCATTTGGACTTATTTAAGACAAGCGTAATGTCAAGGCTTACTTATTTATCTAATTTCTATATCTTCTTCTTCTTATATTTATTATGAAATTCTGAAGATAACCCACGTGGGTTCTCTCGATAATCACAATTCCACCAACATCAACACAATCACTTCAAAACTTTCACAAAAATATATTCTGTAAGACTCCATCCAACTCAATATTTAATATTTTGCACTTACCACCCTGAAAACCATTTTGGAACTTCGATTTCTCCTTAAAAAACGGTGCAAGCAGGCATAAGCTTTTGAAAACTTTCTTGTCTTGACACATTAGAAATGGTGAACATATTGAAGCAGCGCTTTACACCGTATTGAACCACAATCAAATGCGAATTGTTGCATATGTGTACATATCTGGAATAAAAGAAATGAAGATAATACGAGGATGTATTAATATCTAGTTAGCCCAGACCAGTGCATGGATAAAAAAAATATTGCGTTACCATAGCAACGAACAACAACTCATTAAAAGTGTCAGTGTGAAGTTTGAGGTCAAAAATATAAACCAGAGTTAAGCAATTAGTTAAAAGAAAAAAGATGTCCACCGAAATTGTGAAAATCGAAAAATTGGACTATCGAGCCATCATCAAGTACCTGTATTTAAAAGGGTTAAGAAGTAAGCAGATTTACGAAGATATGCTTACTATCCTTGGAGATCTATGTCCTTCCTATGCGACCGTAAAAAGTTGGACTGCAAGCTTCAAAAAAGGTAAATTTTTCATTGAAGATGATGACCAATCGGGAAAGTCAGTTTCTGTGTTAGTATCGATGCAGTTCATGACATGATTTTATCAGACAGGCGAATTGGGCTAAAACTGATATCTGAAGCACTGAATATTTCATACGAACGCGTTTATCATATAGTTCACGTTCATTCGGACATGAGAAAAATTGTTGCTGAATGGATCTCCAAATGTTGAATGTTGACCAAAAGCGTGCAAGGGTAGAAGCATCGCGTTCGATCTGTGCTCGATTCGACTTTTTAAACCGAATTGTTACTATGAATCAGACTTGGGTACATTTCTACGATCTAGAAACAAAGCAACAATCGATGTAATGGAGACACTCTGGTTTTCCAAGACATAAGAAGGTTCGTGTCCAAAAATCTGCTGAAAAATTTCTGGCTTCAGTTTCTTGGGATTGCCATGGAGTAATCATGATTGATTTTTTGGATAAGTGTAGAACAATAACTGGAGATTACTATTCGACTTTACTGACCACTCTACGGGAAAAAATAAAAGAGAAAAGACGCGGAAAACTATCCAAAGGTGTTTTTTTTTTGCAGGACAACGCCCCTGCACACAAATCTCATGTTGCCATGCAAAAATTCGTGATTTAGGGTTTGAATTAATAGAACGCCCCCCTTATTCACCAGATTCCGTTCCAATCGTTCCATCCGAATATCATTCCTTTCCTCAACTGAAAAACTGTTTAAAAGGTCGTAAATTTTCTTCCAACGAGGAGGTAATAAAAGCTTTGGAGGTCTGGTTTGCAGAGCAAGAAGAAACTTTTTTTTTGAAAGGTCTAGAGACGTTGCAGGTTCGCTGTAATAAATGTATAAAATTAAGAGGGGAATATGTTGGATAATAAAATATTTTGACATTTTGTTTGGTTCTATAGTAGGCTAGGAATTTCTCAATATATTCTCGCAAATTTCTTCAAGAAAATGAGCTTTTGAGTAAAATGGTATGCGTGCAATTTTTGTCAGAAGCTATTTTTCCAAAACAATGCTGCCTCATTTTGTAATGCGATTATGTTTTCATGTGAATGCGATAAAAATTTTTAGGAAGATTACAAGGTGCTAATTCTGAAGATAATATGGAGTCTTCAATATTGTTATAGCGAAATACATGAAGTGGTGAAAATGCATCATGAGTGGAAACCATGTCATTTAGTCCTTTGGGTTTCAAACCTTATGTCGATAGTTCGAAATTAAAAAAAAACAAACTTGGAAACTAATCACAGACTATGAGGAATTCCCATTTACCTCCTGAACGCTGTAAATCACTGCGTTCATCTTCTCGGTAAAGGACTCGAATTCAACTTCCCTGCGAAGATTGAATGTTCAACAAAAACCTTATCATCTTCCGGTGAATCAATTCTTGTTCACCGAGTTTCCGGGCCACTCCGGGAAGGTTTCAAATTCCCCAAACTATCAGGAACTTCTCACGTGTCGGCTGTAACGGCATTATATGTTATATTATATGTTGAACTAACTTTTATACTACGTGCTTTTCATTTCTGAAGAGTCGCCGGAAGTGGCGACCAAAAAGGTCAGCGTGCTTAAGTGAATTAACTGGTACGTTATTAGGAAAAATCTATCTTTTATTAGAAGAGGGCAATTGATTGCGGAATTGTTTCTCACAAACGGAAGCATTCTCGTCTCTCCTTCTCAACTTGGAAAGTAAAACTATTAGAGGAATTGAATTTCAACAAATGAACGAAACTTCGGATTTGCTGGAGTGGTTCGGCCGAACTGAAGACCTATGCAGTCCTTGCCGCATCAATTTACCGTGATTGAATCCCAACGTAATGAAGAAGTATAAGTTACGCTTTCACACAAGGAATACATAAGGTGATCAAGGAAGAGTCTTATTGTTATAGCTTCCATTAAACTCTTGATAATACTAAGCGATTCGAAATTTGTCATCTATTATTACCTATGTCATCTGACTGAGGTGTGGCAGTACTTAAAAATGTCCTACATTTTTGTTTCTTCTTTTGCTTCATTTTTTCAACCAAGTCTGATTGAAGAATCTGATTCTGATTCACATTCTCAGTGCCTCAATATCAAATATGTTTTAGATTTCCAAATCAGAAGAAATAACAGAAGAACAAATATAATCATATATAAGCTCCGTAGCAATTTCTGTGTCTCTACAAATGCAAATTAGGCAAATTAGAGTTTTGGTTCCTAAAAATTGCTAACAAGCTGGAAATGGTTTCAAACGACGAAGGGCATCTCAAATATCAGTAAAGCCAAGTTTGCAACAATTTTCTGCAAAGGCTCAATTTTTGAAGACCAAGAAATTGTTTGCTTTTTTTGTTTTCACTCAGAAGAGAACACGTGTTTCTTACCTCTTTTGAAGAAGAGGAAAAAGCTTTTCAAATGACATCAAAATTATTCGAATATTCCAAGTGGTTCAGCCACAAACGATATAGCCTTTTTTCTTCTTATCAAACAATTTCAGGAGCATATCTGCTTTCAGGTGCCTGGGTGCCTCAGTTCAATAAAGCAAAAATTACTCATTCTCTCTAATCGATTTCACGTTGAAGGTAAACCTTGAGGGGCCTATTCATATGAAATAAAGAAACCGTGATCTCATTCAAATATACGATAATACAAACATTATTCACAAAAGCATCTTTTAAACGTTTCGAAGCAGAGGGCTAAGATGTGCAGGGACAAGGTGTTACGTCATCCCTATCTTTATTCTTGCCGAGCTCATCATTAGATTTGTATATCAAATTCTTCGTAACCTGAAACCTCTTGGTCTTCGGCAATATGAACATATCGCTGAGCATTTAATGACAGCTTTCTTGCAGCAGCATGCTGCTGAACAACCCCTCCTGTAGGTGCAGATGATTTTGCTCAGTGAATCTTCTGGGGCTGGAAAGAGGTTAGTGGATTGAGACCAGCTTCGATTGTATACCAGCCCAATTTTTAGGATCTGATGAATCGGACAACTGTCGAGAATCAATAATGGTTAATGAATTGTCCTATGAGCTATTTACGAGAATATATTGAAAATTTTTTAGCTTACTATAGAACCAAACAAAATTTCAATGTCAAAATATTTTATTACTCAACATTTTCTGCTCTTAATTGGAAACATTTATTACAGCGAACCTGCAATGTCCCTAGACCTTTCGAAAAAAAATTTTCTTGCTCTGCAAACCAGACCTCCACAGCTTTTATTATATCCTCGTTGGAAGAAAATTTACGACCTTTTAAACTTTTTTTCAGTTGAGGAAAGAAATGATAGTCGGATAGAGCCAAATCTGGTGAATAAGGGTGTTCTAATAATTCAAAACCTAATTCACGAATTTTTTACATGGCAACATGAGATTTGTGTGCAGGGACGTTGTCCTGCAAAAACAAAACATCTTCGGTTAACTTTCCGCGTCTTTTCTCTTCAATTTTTTTCCCGTAAAGTGGTCAGTAATGTCGAATAGTAAGCTCCGGTTATTATTCCACCCTTATCCAAAAAATCAATCATGATTACTCCATGACAATACCAAAAAACTGAAGCAAGAACTTTTTCAACAGATTTTTGGACACGAAACATCTTAGATCTTGGAGAACCAGAGTGTCACCATTTAATCGATTGTTGCTTTGTTTCTGGATCGTAGAAATGTACCCAAGTCTCTTCCATAGCAACAATTTGGTTTAAGAAGTCTACAACGTTTTCAAATCGAGCACAGATCGAACGCGATGCTTCTACCTTTGCACTTTTTTGGTCAATATTCAAACATTTGGGGATCCATTTTGCACCAATTTTTCTCATGTTCAAATTGATGTGAACTGTATGATGAACGCGTTCTTATTAAATATTCAGAGCTTCAGATATCCGTTTTAGCCCAAGTCGACGGTCTGATAAAATCATATCATGAACTGCATCGATATTTTCGGGGACTGACACAGAAACTGGCCTTCCCGATCGGTCATCACCTTCAATGGAAAATTTACCGCTTTTGAAGCTTGCAGTCCAATTTTTCACGGTCGCATACGAAGGACATTGATCACCAAGTGTATGAAGCATATTTTCGTCAATCTGCTCTTAACCCTTTTAAATACAGATACTTAATGGTGGCTCGATAGTCCAATTTTTTGATTTTCATCATTTCGGTGGACATCTTCTTTCTTTTAATTTATTGCGTAACTCTGGTTTACTTTTTCGACCTCAAACTTCACACTGACACTTCTAATGAGTTATTGTTCGTTGCTATGGTAACGCAATATTTTTTTTATACATGAAACTGGTCTAGGCTCACTAGATATCAATACATCCTCGTATACATATGATATAATATACTTCAATATTGATTTAATGGAGCTATTTTCTCTTCTACAAAAGAAGTATGAACAAAATGTTTGAGCGATGCACTCTCCTCAGTGAAAATTGAGAAGAAACAAAAACGTTCGAAAATTCCAAAGATTTTTGGTCCCCAAAAGTTAGGCCTTGGCAGTATATTGTCGCAAACTTCACTTTTCCCATATTTTGGATGCCCTTTTGGAAACCATTTCCAGCTAGTTAGCAATTTCTTTTCTTTTCCGACCTAATTTGCCTGTGCTAAAATGCCAATTCATCTATATCTTATAACCGTGAATAAATAAGCGATATTCTGAATAATACATGCAAATCCAGACGGAGCAATGCGAAATCGACCATCTATTCGAGACCAGACTCGATTTCCGTCATAACCTCATATTTTCAGTATCGGATATCCTAATCTAGCTCATAATTTCGTAGAAATCCACCATCGCTACCAGTATTGAGTTAAAAATTCAATATTCCGGATATACTTCGTTGTGCCGTGGGTATTTGCTGAAGGGTACAATGGACGATACCGTGAATCCTAATAGGGATTAAAATGGGGAAGCGAAGAATTTACATCGCTGTGAATTTCACTAATGTGGGGCGTCGAGAGGAAAATGCCGATCGCTTCAAATTTTTAAGTAATCGCAGTTTTAATCGCGTTCCATTTTAACTGAGACATCATATTCGCTCTTTTTTTCAGTTGAATATCTCGCATTAATCAATATCTTCAACCTTAGTTGGTAATGCACGAGGCTAAGTTGATCATGGATCGTAAGCTGCATCATTATCCCGTATGTAACTTCTGTAACAATGGGTGACCATTCTAGTTATAGATTCTAAGAGCTTCTGATTTTCTTGATTCGATTGTGAATGCTGTAATAATTAACCTACTAGTGTGGAAAAGTGTTTTTCAAAGCATTAATCCAGAAGCAAGGCAATAAAAAAATACAGTATAAAAATAGTAAAGTTGTGATTTTTTGGAAAGAATACTGCAAGGTTATCGAGTTGTGCTGAAGTCAAATTAAAAGTCAAGGTTTATGTCCTCTTTTTGGACAACCAAAACTTTCGTCTGTGAGGCTTTGTCAGAGGTCTGTGGGTGATGAAAAGAAGCAAAAATTTGTATGGCATTTTAACATTTGAGATGTGTCTGAACTTACTCAATGTGTGAACCTCCTAGGGTGAACTCACATTGAGTGAGTTTAGCACATTTTAGCTCTATTCGGGTTCGGCTTTCGGACGGTCTGAGAGTGGTTCTAGAACTGCGCAGAGGATTTAATACTAGGGCGCAACAGTTTTGCGCAGTCCTAGAACCATTCTCGGACTGTCAGAAAGCCGAACCCGAATACAGCCTTTAGGTGTTAAAATGCCATACAAAATTTCGATTGTTTTCATCATCTTCAGACCTCTGAATTTTGAAGAAGCCTCACAGTATTGGCGAAAGCTAGGTTTGTCACTAAAGAGCACATAAACCCTGACCTAGTTTGACTTCAGCACAACCCAACAACCTTGCAGTAAAACAAGTGAAGTTTGTCTATATTTTCCAGTTAATATATGCAATAAACTATCTATCCATCTCTTTCTAACGTCGAGAGTCACAAAGAATATGTCCAATGACTTTGTCCTCCTCAAGGCAAAGCCTGCAGAGGAATCATTGACGATTGTGAATTTGCTTAAGTGAGCTCTGAGTCAGCAATTTCACGTGAAGCCAATATAGATCTCAGATTGGTTCTAGAAAATCCTATTTTATGTTTGATGTGTTTTCTTGAAGACACCTAGATATCCCTCTGTTCCATCTAGCTTTCTTTTCGTTTTCCAATTAAGGAATTATAAATTCCGATAGTTGGTTCCAGGCCAATAAACGCTTAGGTCGCTCCTTTTCTTTCCAGGGCATCCAATAACTCGTTACTGCTGAAGCCTGAGGGTCCACGTAACCAAATGATTTGCAGTCTGTTGCACCTTCCTAATTGGAAGATGTTAGATCTGTAATTACCTGTGCCCATTTGCATTTGCCTTATGTGAGAGATTTGTGGCAGCTTGACTGTACATCAGAATTCTTACAGAATTTTTCGTCCAGTCTCTATCAAGCCGGTGATTGGCGCAATGCTTAGTGGCAAAATTTCCGCTTGGAAATGCCTGTCGATACATACCAAGAGTAAATGGACTACCCGATGTACTGGACATTGTCGTAATGAAAGACATCACTGAAGAAATCAGCATTGATACAATAGAAGACGGAACTTCAGACCACAATCCCATAGAATTCATAGTGGGACAAGAAACGAAGAAGAGACACAAACCAAGGATCGCACAGACTGGGAGAAATATAAGAATTTACTTCAGGAGAAAATCACGGAAATTCCCCAAATAAACACCCGGGATGAATTAGATGAAGCAGTTGAAAAATTGGAAAATCAAATAAAAGAAGCCTATGAAGAAAGCACCAAGAGAATAAGGAAACCAATTCCGAAACATTCACATGGAGATACGCCAAGGGATATAAAGGAACTTATAAAAAAGAACAGAAGACTCAGGAAAATCTACAGAACAACAAAAAGAGAAGAAGACAAGAAGAAACTGAATAAGCATAGTCAGATATTGAAAAATGCTTTAACAGAACTGCGTAATAACAGATGGCACCAGAGATTAAGGGAACTGAATACAATAGATCACTCGGCTTGGAAAATGCAAAAACGCTTACGACGAGAACAGACAGTTATACCTCCACTGCATGGAGCAAACGGAATGGTATATACGAGACTTGAAAAAGCCGAAGCACTTGCCGACTCAATTGAGAGAGAAGCCAGAATAAATTACAGAAATGATGATGACAATGAAGATCTAGAAGAAGAAGTGGAGGCAAACGAAGAACTGATGATGGAACCACCGGAAACCGAAATCATTCCAAAACCGGCTTCACCAACAGAAATCAAAGAGATAATAATGAAACTGAAAAACCGGAAAGCACCGGGAGAAGATAGGATAACGAATTATATGTTGAAGAAATTGCCTAGAAAAGGAATAGCAGCCTTGACGAATATAACAAACGGAGTGATGAGGACCGAATACTACCCAAAGAGATGGAAAACTGCAGAAATGATAGTTTTCAACAAGCCTGGAAAGGAACGGAAATTTCCTCAAAATTATAGACCAATCAGCCTATTATCAGCACTAGGAAAAGTCGTCGAGAGGGTTATCGCCAAAAGGCTGAATGAGGAAACAGAAATGTTGAAGATAATTCCACCCGAACAATTTGGATTTCGACGAGAACACTCGACTGAACTCCAATTACTACGGCTCATAGAATACGTCACCGAAGGAATGCAGACCAAACAGGCCACAGGATTAGTTCTGATGGATATCGAGAGAGCTTTTGATAGAGTATGGCACGAAGGCCTAATCTACAAGATGAAAAAAGCAGGATATTCGACCAAGCTATGCAAGATTATAAGGAACTATCTGAGGAATAGAAACTTTTATGTGAAAATAGATGGAGCAACCTCTCAAATCAGACAATTAGAAGCGGGAGTGCCTCAAGGATCGGTACTTGGACCTCTGCTTTATGTAATATACGTCTATGATATCCCGAAGAATGCTAGAAATATGCTCACTTTGTACGCAGATGACACAGGAATAGCGTTCAGACATCGACGCCCAGAGATCATACACCGGAGACTGCAGGAAGCCATAGATGAATTACTCAAATGGTGCATCAAATGGAAAATCCAAATCAATGGAAGAAAGACTCAAGCAATATTACTGCAAAAGAGAAGATTGAGGATGGAAGAAAACCTTGAAGTTGATGGAGAAGAGGTTGAATGGAAAAATGAAGCAACATACCTAGGAGTGACGCTTGACAGAGGACTTACATGGAAAAACCACATCAAATGTGCAGTTGATAAAACAAAAGCCGCAATGAGTAAACTTTATCCACTCATAGGCAGAAGAAGTCATATGAATAAGAACATCAAGTTGACGATGATTAAAACAATTGCGCGACCACAACTCACATATGGATCGGCGGCATGGGGCTTCGCAGCCAAGACCCACATCAAGAAAATACAGGCCACTGAGAATAAACTCCTTAGAATGGCGATGGACGTACCCTGGTTTGTTAGGAACAAACAAATCTACAAGGACTTGGAATGGGAACCAGTTACAGAATTTATGAAGAGAAAGGCGGAAAGGATATTCGACAAAGCCAAACAACATCCAAATGAGGAACTACGAAGATTAGTCGACTACGATCCAACGGAAGAAGCTAGAAGGTCAAGAACCTACTACCGAAGACCCAGAGATCAGTTAAGGATTTAAATGTAACCAAAGAAGAGCTTAACCTATAGGTTATATAGCTATAGGCAGCATACAAATATCAACACGACTATGATCGTGTGAGAGTCCAGAAACCATAAGAGTCAACTGGTTAATAGGCAAAATGCCCGGAACCTATGAAGAAGCAGTTAAGGGTTTTTAGTGGGTCTCGAGCTCGGAGAGTGAGAATCCCCACACTGTTCCCCCTCAGGAGAGGGTGTGTTCGACTGTTTGCAGATTTTCCCCCAGCTAAACCAAAAAAAAAAAAAAAAGCCTGTCGATAGCCTGCCCAGACTAGCATTGACCTCGGTCAGCGGTCAGCGACTATAGGAACTCCCTCTCCAGAGCCATGTTCGTTTCTGGGTACGTTAGTAAACCAACAAGGTGCTTATAGGTTAAGCTCCTTGTAGCAGAACCAGTCACCTCTGCTGGGAAGCAGAGCACTGAAGATTCTGTTCCGACAGTTCCTTGTAACTACTAGATCAGTTCACTCGTCTAGCACCTCGTTGGTCGCCAGTATGTCTAAGTGCTGGTTGCGAAAGCAAATCAGTTTATCAGGATTGTTCAAGGTTATGTTGTAGAGCCTGTGAGTGGCTAGTTTTCCCTCTCCTTGCACAAAAATGTGACGGTTTATAATATTTCCAATGATATCTCTTTTCGTACTAAGCATCAACTGTTTTAGCCTATACTCGAAGTTTTTATAGCTTTCAATGTTTTTCTATTCTTTTGCAAGTATGGGGTACAATTTCCGTGCTAGATAATTATATGTCCTTTGACATATTCTCTTTCTGTACTTCATTAATTCAAAGCTGTTCTCTCTATTTCTAGTACGATATTGATGTTCAATTTTCTTTATAGTGAGTTTACCTCGAAAAACCTTTGTAAAAGTCAAGTGCCTCGACTAATTCATCACTCGGAAAGGTAAGTGTTTTTCCATGTATTATTTTTAAAATCCATTTTTTAAATAACCTCAAGATTTTCCAAGAGATGATCATATACTCCTTCCCAACCGACGATCCTATAGCTGAGCTGTGAATGTACTAAAGCATAGCAGATCGAATCAAGATGGTTTATGCTCTTTATATGTCTTTTCAGATAATATAGTTGAGGATGCTATAATATATAATAACAACTCAAGTGTATGCATGCGAAATGCCTATAGTTTCGATTCAAACTTCTCAAAATCGAGTTGGATATTCAGTAATGAATAGTTGTAAAAAGTAAATATAAATTATGTATTATTATACTGTAATCACTGATGCATTATGTATGTTCATTTAGTTTTGTCGGGGGTGAAGGGGGACTTGAAAATCTGCCATGCGGAAAAACATGATACAACTCGTATCCCGCACTAGAAATCGGTACCCTGAGGGATTTTCATTAATTACTCGCAAAATAATTATAACCCTCAATTAGTATTCTATAATTACTGGTCACTCAAACCAATTACATGATATATATGTGCAAAATAAACGGCCCTTGTTGCGGTTTTCGCAGCAGAACCGAATCTATCATTTTCTGAAACGGGCAACGCAGTATCGCACATTGAATTTCGCGATTAATTGGGTTGGTTATCGACTCCAATACTAACGATTAATTTCGAATGTAGAGGTCTATTCGTAGCTTTAATTTGCGGTCTTGGAGGTATTAATCACAAGCTCAATTTTATGGATGGCGAAGGGGAAATGGTTGTCGATTTATAGATTATGTGGCGAAGGCTGGATAGGCTGCTTGAGTGGAATTGGCGTTAGAAATTAGAAACGTCCAGAGTAAGATATGCTGATTTGAGTCCGAATTTCAATGAGGATCTCATTTTGGAGTAGATATCCAGGTTCGAGGGATAATTACTAGAGATGCAGAATTAGAATATTTGATATCAAATGGGTAGAATACAATATCGATATGAGGAAAACTAATGTTGAAACTATCCGTATCTGTAGATATGTACATGATTTTTTCTGATGTATAATGTATAATATAGGTATAAGTTTACAATTTTTATTTTAATAATACACACTATAGGGTTATTCATCAAGTTGAGCTCATCCCAGGTGACCACTAGCAGCTATAAAGCAGAAAGATATCCTTGTTTTGTAACCTGAATATAGCATTCATGGCACAAATATAGAACAGTTATATAGCAGCTATGCTCCTATATCCGCCTCAAACCAGGAACACATCTCCTTTCTGAAGACAGCATAAATAGTTCAAATATGGATCATACAAAAATTTGTTCTAAATGAGATCTCTATATGTAATACATTGATGTGATATGAAAAAAAAATGTTCTTGAAAAAAATCAAATAATGGAAATTAGTATGAAATATTTCTATAATATTGGACTTTAAATTTTTGTGTTATCAATTGGTTTTTAACAATCATTGTTGAAAAAATAATTACAAAACCTCTCACATCAGTTCGGTGAAGTATGTAAACGAACTAGTTAAAGCGTCTCATATTCTGTCTGTGAAGAAAGGAAAGGCAGGATTCAAATCATTTGTATGAGTTTTATTTCATATAGTCGATTTGTTATCGGCGTATGCTAAGATTCTCATGACATATTTCTTCAAAATCCAAGACAATTTATTCAATTAACGTGATTCTTATTTTCAATTTTTTTCTGCTCAGAAGTTATAAAATATTCTCGGGAGAAAGAGTGAGGAGAATTGTAAATTATACAATCGACTTCTATTTATTTTGATGTCTGTAGTATCAGTCTCAGATTAGAGCATTTCTTAGTTTTTCATGAAAATATCAAATCTTTCATAAACTTTGTTAGCAAACAAACAAACAAGCCGAAATCGAAATAAAACATTGTTCTTTCAAACGGATTCTGATAGGCTTATTCCTGTGTATTCTTCTCATGTCCCCAGAAATTCTATCGCAAAAGCCAACTAGCAAATATATATTTGATATATCCTGAATGCCGCCTCTGTGAGACTCTGGAGAAACGGTATCTTAGCGGGTTGGCAGTAATGCAGATTTGAATAAAAGACAAGACCTCGCTGTATTTCTGTTTATAATATGATACGGAGTTCATGGCAGAAATCGCTGAAGCGTCTTGGCTTCCATATATTATGCAAAAATTCTGCTATTTGCTCCGAGGACACTCTTTGACATCATAAGTGGAAAATGTGCATGGAGATTAGCTCCGAAATGGAACGAATCAACGGCAAAATTCGCCTCTACATTTGTATCCCCCATGACATACTCAAAATCATACAATTTCTACCATATCACACAGTATTTTGCAGAAGAACTTATTCATGAAGGAAATATCTTTGGATTTTATAATATTGACTATCTCGGAATACTTAACATGATCTTCTATGAGATCACTTATATCGATTTCCTGAGACTTAGGGAAAGTGTGCCTATAATGGCATCCTGCCTATGATGGCACACTATGGAAAATCTGTTATTATCAAGTGAATATGCTTATTTTCGCTAGGGTTGTTCGCCAGATGACATTATTGGTAGGTATACGTTACAAGTGACTCTAAGAAGACAGTGGCGACAATTGTGGTCTCGTTTTTCATCGTTTCAGCAAGAATATGGCGGATTTGGTCACGTGACGTGACGTGAGCCAATCCGCATTCGGAATTAGGGATCATAGCATTGAAATATGTGCTTCTAATCCGCCATATTCTTGCTAAATTTCCAATTGTCGCCACTGTGTTTGATAGAGTCACTGTAGTATACGTAGTTACACATGAATACGTGCCTTTTTGTGTTTTTTATGGCAGTTTATTCTTTTAGGTGAGTGTTGATGTATGAAAGTTTCATTTATTTTCGAATTTTTCAGATGCTTTTAAACTCTGTTTAAAAAATATTCATGATTCCCTTTAAAAACCCTGTAACAATGCTGAACGTATATAACATTGAGGTCATGTCCTAAAGCAAGTACCTTATTCGGTTTGTTGAAAGATATAAGACATTTATACCTGTTGATGGCATACCTAGTCAAAATGTTTCTAAGATAGCATAGGGTGCCATCATATTCTTTGTTTTGAATTAACACCTTTGTCAACAAGAAGCGAGAGTCAACTTTGGAAAGAGGAAGATATGGAGGCAGTGCTAAATGCTGTGAAACAAAATATAATGGGTTAAAACTTTTAACGTGATATCGACAACTTCGAGATGAAGGTTTGCTCTAAATAAAGGACCTGCAAAAGACAATCTAGGTGGACGAAGGCCTACTTTGAAGAATCAGGTGGAAGCCGAACTGGTTGAAGACCAATTTAATAATCAATTTTATTTAATTTTCAGTTATATGCCATAATAGGACACTTATGCTCTTATGATGGCACCCAAGACCAAATTTTTGAAAACGTTTTCATTAATTTCCTTTCAGATTAATGCTGAAAATATGCGAAAAAATGTATACTACATATGAGTAATACTAAATATGTCTAGTTGATTATCCAAAAAAAAAAATTTTCACTAAGATATTTTGATAATTCGTTAAGGGTGCCAACATGGGCACACTTCACATAAGTGTGAAAATACAAGAAACAAAATACTTCAGCGTCATGTAGTTACAAAGTACATTTTCGATGAGTAATTGAAATACAAATACCAAATAGACATTTGTATCTCAATAACAAGGCATTGAAATCCTAGTGGCCATCCCTATGAGTGTAGGACATGAGAAGAGCGATGGGTCGCAATTTCTGTATTGAACTGATGTTGAACAATTCATTTATGAGTTGTCCTACTGTTTGTTTTCAGGAGAACGTTGCTAGAATTCCTGCTCCCGTAACGAAGCCCCTAGGAAAGTATAAATCCATCAAATTGCCTCCATGCTCTTCCCTGGATTGAAGTTCAGTGATTTATCTCCTACTCAAAATTCGGCGAATAAGAGGAGAAGGAAACAATAAAAGATATCCCTGGGATAGTGGGAAAACGGCGAAATATCGAAGTCGTAAAATTGCCTGCCGGCGTAACTTATAATCCTAGTGAACCCGCGAAGCACGCCATGACGACACAAGTACTAATGGAAAATTCATTATATATATGAAAAAACTTCGTTGCCATCTTCGAGGGAGAGGAGAACCTTGAAAGGCTCAATAGCACTGAAAGCATTTCTAAGACAATTAATTACATTCACGATCTCTTAGGAGCGAATGAAGTGCTCCCTTTCACAATGAAGATGGCTGTTGTAACAGCCTTTGTAGTTGGTTAGAATTCTTGATTTGATCTGAAAGGAGTCATTAGAGGCTCAAAAAATTGTTTCAGGCAATATCGCTGATGCTGAGGAACGCGATGAGTGTGCCATGGGGAAAATTTAGAATAGGATGCTTTGGTTCAAGTTGCCTACTAAAAATTTCGTGCATTTCCTTACACTGGAAAACGGGAATTCAAGAATAAATGTTGAGGTTTGTTCTGTCTATACAGAGAGAGTAGAATGTAATGCACAATATCTTACATTCACAATATTTACTACAATGTACAGGGTATTTTCGAAATCGACAAAATATCAAAATTCGGTCATATCTTCAAGACCAATAAAGATATCGTGAAATGGTTTTCAGTTATGGACTTTTCAAGAGAATCGAGCCCAGGACTCCTTTCAAAGTTTTTACCTATCTAGTCTAGAAGTACCAGAAACAGCCAAGATTAAGCAATTTGGGATACACTCTGTATAGGGCGATGTTGGTGAATTTTCATCAACCCTTTTTTATTATAGCGATGAAATTGTTTTACGTACCTACCTCTGGAATCAAATTTTTACATATGTAGGTCGATATATATACTAATATATAATATATATAATAATATATATAATATACTACTTTGACAAAAAAGTATCTGGAAATTTGAAATAATACGCACAAATATTAAACTTCTTCAATTTTTATTAAATCTCCTTCAAAATATGCTCCATTTGAAGCGATACACATGTGCCAACGTTTTTTCTAATCTTGGAAACATTTTTTACAGGCGCTTTCAGGGCTGGCCTTCAGCTCCAGCTACAGCTCCTTCTGCGAATTTTCTTTTATGGCGTATATGGCGTCGAATCTGATTCCCCGTAGCGGTAATTTCAGTCTGAAGAAATGAAAAAGTCACACGGAGCTAGATCAGGCGAATGAGGTGGCTGGTCGATGGTATTTATCGAGTGTTTGGTCTTCAAATCGTTAATTATCGTGGCTCGATGAGATGGTGCGATATCATCATGCCAAATCCACGCCGTTTACGACGAATATTCTCACGCAAACGTCTCAAAACAGTTAAATAGAAGTTCTTATTGACCGTTTCACACAATTTCCTTGATTTTTTCGACGTTATCGATGGTTGAAGAGGTCGACGGTCATCCTGAACGAAGCAAATCTTCGACGATCTCCCGACCGTTTTTAAAGACTTTATACCATTCGTACACTTGCGTTTTCGATAAAACATAGTCTCCATAGGCCTTTTCTAGCATTCGCAACGAGTCAGCACACGATCAAATATTCAATATTTTTTCCATTGTAAAATTCGCAGACTACCACTGAGGTCGACTGGTTTCAACAGCTGTCATAAACAAACATATCGGCAGACTGCGCTCATGTTTGGCATAGTAATTACGGACAGCCCTACCAACATACAGAAACTTCAAATACAATTTAAATGAAAATTTCCGGATACTTTTTTGTAAGAGTGTACACTCTATACGTGATTGATGTTTTTGAAGTAGTTTTTCGTAGTTCACTGTTGAAAGATGGAAGAATTCATGAAATACTTGTTCATTTATATTTGTGGTTGGAACGTCCACTTCAAGTAATCAATCAATTATTAATCTTCTACGAAGGGGGTAAGTTTTTCATAACACTACAAAGACATCAATCATTCCTATAATGTTTGTCATTGACCTCAAAGTACATGAAAAAGGAAAAATGTCGTATTCGATAACTAACCTGATTCTTTAACAATTTTTATTAATTGAAAGGTCCCCAAAAACCACATAGGTAGGTATACACATACTATATCATGCACAAACTTATGAATAGATGGAATTGTACGAAATCAAACTCTGCTTTTTCATGTAAATCTTACACAAACAAGAATTCATTTTCTCCACGCTTGGCGTTCAAGCATCAGACGAACAGGTGGTGGAAAATATCGATTGAATAAATGAAAAGAAATATTTCCACAGCAAATAGAAGCAGCGGGGTAGGCCGCATATGGAACAGCAATCGTGCTCAAATCTGTCGTTGAAAAGGGATTTTGTAAAGAAGCCTTTACACGCAATTTTTGCATCGATCGAAAGCTATCAAGCCATATCTTGTGAGGGGGAGAACCGCAATGGCGAAAAAAGCAAAAGCCCTGCAAAAAATTCCGGAATAATGGATTTTTTCCTGAATATTTCTCAGAAATTACCTCCAGGACTTTCAAAACGAGTAAAAATCTTGAAGTTTATTGTATCAGAGAGTTCAAGATATTCAATCAAAGTATAAAAACCGTAATGTGTACTTATCGGGTATCCTCGAAAGCCCCACCAATTGAGGAGGGATAAAAAAAGTTTAGATACTTATTGGAAAGGTCTCAAAAAGTTACATCCCAATAAGGTAAACTAAAAAAGAAGAAGAGACCTAACCTGAAGTTAGTAAGGCCAATTTGTGATTAAGGATAGCGTTTTTCTCCCATATTATCACCCCTATAGAGGGTTTATTCTGAGTATTAAAAATCATGTAGAAAAAACAATTTTTTCAATTTACATTTACTTAGGTTATTGATTAACTCTGTACTTAAAATAATTTATAATTTCAATTAGGGGAGATAAAACAATAATCTTAGTTCAATATAATTTAAAATCGATATCCTTTTTCACAAACTGGCCCTGTGATTAAGAAAAATAGTTCGAAAATAGGCAACTTTAGGTATTTTAATAAAATTCTGATTATTTCGGAAACGGTACATTTTCGTTGAACTGATGTTGGTGTCATTCGATAGTCTTTGGTCTACTCTATCGTGGTGTGATGTTTGATTCACTAGTTTTAGGACAAACTGTATAAAAAGGAATAATCCGATTAAACAGGGTGACTCTTTGACTCGTACAAATATTTTAACAGTAGATTCTTGAGGTCGAAAGAATCACTTTTTTCCTATACAATTTTTTCCGACTTGTACCTGATAAAAAGATAGAGCCATTTTGAGTTTCTTTGCTGAGCTGTGCCACTCTTGGAGAAACTAAATTACCTTCAGAATAACTAGCTAAATCTGTGACACCACACAACTATGGATCTTTTAAACAGAGGTGCATTCAGTCAAAATACCCAATTTTTCAAATTTCGCAGATACTTTTTAATTTTTGAACATCGACTTACTCGAAAACGGCGCATTATACGAGAAAATACAAAGAATACTTTTTTTTGGAAAAGGTCCAAATATTCATTACATAGCGTCCAACTTAGTTTCAAGAGTTGGGTTCTTTGAATTTTTGATATTTTTGTGGTACTTAATGGTCATAATGAGAAAACTGAAAGACGTGGGTGATACCATACCAGTTTCAAAAAGAATAATCAAATAAATGAAAAACTTTATTCTGAATTTCATTTCATCCGATAAAACCGTTTGTGAGATAGAATTGAAAGTGACATTTTTTATGATTTTTCAACAGCCTGTATCTTTTAAACCGAGCCGGTTCGGAAAAAATGGCAAATTCATTAGAAAATAGAAAAAACCACGAAAGAAATTAAAAACACTTTTCTGACGATTATGCCTAGTGGGTATTGAACTCACAAAATAAGATAAGAGCGAGATATCCCACACTTTTCCTCAAGAGAGATTCTTCTATAACAGGTAACTCAACAAAAATAATATCAGTTCGTGAAATATGAAAGATCTACATCTGGTTACCCCAAAGATGCCTACCGCAGTTCTGCTAAGAACGTCAGGTAAATTAGGTACCTAACATATTCACATAGTTTCTTAATAAACTTTTCAGGGTTTTCACTCCCAATCTCTGAAACAAAATCAATTAAAAATGAAATCGACCACATGATGGATTGGAACAACCCTAAAATTTTAATGACGGAACCAGACCATTATAAACGAAAGATTAAAGAGTCTACGTGTATTCTATTAGATCAAGATAATAATTTGGCAAATTTTTCGTAGGAATAGATCATATTTGGATCAATGTACTGAAGAAGGAACTGTCATCCGGTAATTTCAAAATTAAATGAACCAACGTTTCTATGCAGTCTCTGTTTTTATGTATTGACAATTAATGTCAAACAAAAGCCACAATTCAGAAGATTTTCGAAAATAGATTTTTCGTCTGATGAAGGAGTCTGATATAGACTCCGAAACGTTACCACTTAAAATTATAATTTCAACGTTATTTATTTTCAGTTCATTGTCAGGCAACAATTTTTTCTAGTTAATTTGCTCCTGACAAATTAGTGCAAGAATTTACGCAGGAGCAAATCGTCGATTTCATTTTTAATTGATTTTGTTTCAGAGATTGGGAGTGAAAACCCTAAAAAGTTTATTAAGAAATGCAGAATCCTCCCAGAATAAATTTCAATCGATATATTCACATAGTATCCAACTTCTTCTTCCATCTTTCATCAAAATAAATTGTGTAACCCTATTACACAAACTAATTTCAACAAACAATAATTTTTATCTATTGGTCTGTTACATGCATGCTTGATGATACTAAGAATCTATTCTTGGAAATGTGGTCTAGGTGAGATGGTTTTTTCAAATTTTATTGACTAGTTAGTCGACCTTTAGGACGAAACTCTTTCCTTTCCCAAGAAAAACCAAAGTGCAACAGAAAGAAAAAAAAAAAGAAAGAAAAAAGAAAGAATAATTCATAAAGCTAAAATATCAGAACTAATATAAAAGAATACGTATGTTTTTTCAAACTAACTTCATTCTGAATTTATAAGACAAAGAGCCTTGATAAATTATTGAGGATTCTTTGAAACGTCGGCAAAGTAGGTAGTCAACAAAATTTGAGAAAAACCGTCCGACATTTTGCCTAATCCCGAAAATAGCTTCTTGGAATAGTTTTTATTTTCATTTAGTGTTTCAGGACACGGGAGAAGAAAATCATAGCCGCATTCAATAAATATGCCTGCACCTCCCACGAAAAATTGTATCAAAAAGCCCGAAAAAGTTTCCACTACGAAAAATCACCCTTTACATGGCTATTGTAGAATTGATAGAAACCGCTGCTTGCACCCTTATCCCTTTCACGTCGCTGCATGCGCCTAATCCTGCTGGAACAGGAACATGACGATTCTCTCAGCTTTTCGAGCCATCAATTCGACACCGGAAAAGCTGCCCTGTTGCCGTTTAAAACCCAACATAGCGGGTCCGAGCGGATAGGTTATTTAATTTTAATAAACGACCGTGGCAGCATATCAGACAAGAGCTGTACCAAGGCCCATACAAGACACCCGACAGGCTGATAAGCGGGGCAGACCGAGCATTGAGTATTTGATGAATAGAGCGCTGGGCAGGGCTGTGCTCCGAACCCTGTTTGCACACTTTGTCACCCGCCGCTTTATGTCTTTGATGGATGGCGCTGTAGGAACACAGCTGTTTCCTGGGACACCTCTATTAATGTCATTTTTATTGGATATTCATCAAATATTTTTCGGGTTTCTCAACGCTGGATTTTTACGCAATTTCTTTCCGCTCAACATCGAATTTCTGTCTCGCGTCAAATTTGAGTGCCCTATGATGATGAGAGTGGTGCTATAGGTTGCAGCATCGATCATTTCTGATAGAAACGTCAATTTTTCGAATCACCAAAGTAGTTTCATAGAACTCACAGGAATTTGTGGAATAACAATTTTAATTCTCAAAATAACGTGCGTTCCAAAAAATTCGGCGTCAAGTAGGCTATGGAATTTTGAACGTGGATATTTCGTGTCTAAACGAAATTCTTAGCTTTTGCTATACTATTTTTACAGGTGAACTGTCAGTTCACCATTTTGGATTGTTGTTGAACTAAAATTATCAGCAAATTATAAAGATGGTTTTTACGGACGTGTGAAAAGCTTTTACTATTGAATCCTACTTCAAGATTGGGGAGAAAATAAAAGGAGAATGGAAATAAATTGGAGTTCGGTATGCATTAGTCAAAGGCAAAATGTGGGACCTATTTTTTTATGGAACTTTGACATCTGAACGTTATGAAGGAGAAAGCATCATGCCTTCTTATAGCTGAAATGAATTTTGATAAATTGTCCAATAGGTAATTTCATGTAATAGAGTTCTTTTGGTTTAGTCATGGATTTTCAGTAATGACTAAATCAATTCAATATTTAAAGAGAATTAATAAACATATTGAGATTCTTACTGTGATTTATTCATATGACTGAAGTAACCTTCTTACAAAAAAAAAACATAATATTAATTGAAAATTCATGTCTCTTACGTATGAAAATAGTGGACGGTTAAAATTTACCTGTGTAACTTTTTCCAAAAGGTGCCTTTCCAGTTTCCATACAAAATTACGATATACAGATTAATGTCATCATTGTTTACATTTTGAGAAAATGAAGTAATTCAAGGAAAGACATACGTTCAGCCACCGAATCTTCAAAATTCCATAACCTACTTGACGACGAATTTTTTTGAACGCACATTATCTTGCGTTCTGTGGAATTGGATAAAACGATCAGAATGAGTTGACAGAATAGAATTGTGAAATTGCTATAATTTGTGGAAATTGGCAATTTGAAAAATGAATTGATTGATTCATATACTGGAAAAATCAACTTGCTTTCTAGTGAAATTGTTACAAATGAACTGATTAGTCACAAAAATTCAGTATCGGCTAGTGAAGCAAGTGAATTAGGAAATAAAAAGAATTCTCTCAAATTAAATTAAGTATCCATTGTTATGTTAAACCACGTTGCATTACGTTGTGAAATTTTTAATAGGAGTTTCCAATGTTTTAGTTAGTTTCTAGAGAGATAACAAGAATAAACCAATCCTTGTAGATCCACCAAAATTTATGTTTACTCACTGAAAATAATCTGATTCATTTGCTCTTTCTGCTAATCGAGTTTTTTATACAGAGTGTCCCGGATAAGATGAAAAACATTCTAATATGAGATAAAGAACACAAGGATCACAGAAAAGCCCCACATGTAGTATCTAGGAGTTCTAGATTCTGATTCATAGAGAATTTGAACGATTTCTCCAAAATTTGGAATGAAGATAGCTTTTATGAGCTGCAATCAAATATCATTCGATTTGCGGGACCATATCACATAAATTTTGACAGTTCAAGAAATTTCGCGAAATCACCCTGTACAATGAATTTCTTGATTTCCTCGATATCTGCGTAACCTGTAAGATTCATTTTTTGAATTCGCCAAATAATGTTGCTAGCACCATCCAGATTGCCGAGGACTGATTGTTTTTTCTTGGTAGTGACAATAATTTCTTCTCTTTTTTTTTCTCTCCTGTCGATATTAAACATCGTATTTATCACAAAAAGAAGTGAATCTTGAATATTTATGAATTTTATCAATCGAATCTACATTATTCAATGTTAATTTCAGTTTTCATTTGATGGAATAAATCAGTTTTCTGAAGCATATCACAAGGATGGGACAATCATTTATCTTTAAGTCTTTCGATTAGCAAGATTAAACTATAAAGTGATGGATAAGAAATAGGTAAAATAAAAAAAACTGAGTGGCTCTCATTGTTTGTTCGAAATGAAGACGTTTCAATATACAAGAGCTGAGAAATGTTCGGATAGATTCAGATAGAAGGCCTCCATTTCGAACAGACCATGAGAGCCGCTTAGTTTTTGTTTTATTTATATATCCATCACTTTATAGTTTATTCTTGCTAATTAAATGACTTGAAAATGAATGATTGAAAGACCCATCCTTGAGTTACGCTTCAGATAACTGAGATATTCGATCAAATGAAAACTGAAGTTAACATTCAACAATGTATATGAATTTGATTAAATTCAAGAAGATTCAATATTAATTTCGTTATGAGGGGAATAGGACATGCCTTATTATATTATATCCGAAAGGAAATTTTGGGGAAAAAACGAGTAAAATCATAACTCAGTTAAATCATATTGATATGAGCTTGTCTATACTGTTTTGTCTTTACGAGTTTTTCATAAATGAATAGGAACATCATGACTTAAATCAAAGACATAAGCTCGTGTTGCACATCCTCGTCCTGTTACCAAAGAAGCCTATCCTGAACGCAGAACGTCGAAGTAAAGTGTAAATCGGTAGGCATTAGACTATTTTCCTCAGAAAATTCGACCGATCAAAAATCCCTGGCACCCGAAAAGGCTTCATATGAAATTATTTAGTTAATAATGAGGGAATTTTTGGATTATTGCTATCTCACCATGCTTAGAATACTTACTTTAGAGTTTGCGAAATGGACGTTTTTTTATGTACATTTTATTTATATGCTCTTTTTAACATTTTTCAATATGGAATGGGTTAATGGAACTTTATTGTTTTTATTCATTCTTCTACTACATATGGACAACAGTATTTTTTTGGCAAAACGAATACAGTCGAGTAATCAAGCCATATGTGATATGTGAGGTTGGAATCGTTGTTGCCTTTTAGTATTTACGTTTAATCACTCATAAATCACCAGCGTAAATGAATCCATTAAACGTACGTTGTTCCTCTGCGGCAGTAAAATTTTTGATGTGAGCTAATTCATTTTTGAAAGCAACCCGCGGAATGGCAGGTAATTGGAATAACAGGGGTCGAAAAGCTCGTGAACTCCTCGGGTAATAGCGAAAACATCTGTTCATAATAGGAATGAATTATGCATAGTCTGGTTTAGTAGTAGAAATCATGCATTTCCGTTGTTTGGATCGATGAGATTGTTTAGAATGTAACGTTCACTTCTTAGTGCTGCAGTGTTTGTCGAAACAATAAGAAATAGTGTTTTATCTGAGTAAAAACTAACATTGTTTAGTTGTATGTAAAGGGTCAGTTCCGATTCTTCAATTTATGAAATGATGAAGAACTAGACATACTCAATACAGGCAACTTTCACCCAACTGAAGAAGCTTTTGTGATAGCAAAATACGTGTAATGGTCAAATACCTTTTCCTATTGAAAATCTTGTAATTCAGTTTATAGTTTAGTTATTCACCACTTCAATATACTTAGGTACATAATGAGTTGAAAATAAGGCACAAAATACCAAGCGCGGATCCAGGGGGGGGTCATAGGGGTCATGACCCCCTCCCTGGACTGGACGAACCCTCAAATCTTGTGTTTTATAAAAAAATGTTTCAATTGAGAAAATTGAATTGAATTTGAGTGTTCGTAAATATTTATTCTGTTTTTTGTTTTTTTTTTAGTTGCTCATCATAATTAAGTGAATATTGAAGGGTAATTAGTTCCAATAATGAAAAATGTCTTAATTTTGGAAGAATAATTTGTCCATTTCAAGCTAAGTTCCAATTCACTGATTAGTATTGACTAATTTAGGTGTTTGAAGAACTATTCCTCAAACGTCCATTGCCACTTCGATCATCTCATTAACTTTTTGTTTTTGTAATAAATCAAATAAACTTCTTGTTTGTGTGAGACCTCATCAGAATTTTATTTTGGGGGTGCTGATTTGTCTCCAAAAAATCAATTGGTGGCTATGTAATCCACCTGACCGTGACCCCCCCCCTTTCTCGAGAGCTGGATCCGCCACTGCAAATTACGGTATTTACTATTATGCAGAAAAATGCTGGAACAGGTCGATTGTTATTTTAAATCCCGAATGTTTTCAAGTATAATATAGGTCATTGTCGTGCCCTGGTTGACTATTCACCTGGTGCGAGTTGACCGTTGACCTATGAAGTTATAAGGGCCAAATCTATGAGGAAATAGGATGAAAGACATAAAAAGACCGGTGCATTGATGATTTATTTCTATTGAAATCAATTAGCAATTTTCTGCCACTTCCATTGAACACAATAAACTTCAAATGAAAATGAACAATCCGACGTTTAAAAATACGTACGCAATTTGAGTACCTGAAGAACAAACAAGGAAAACAAAGTAGTTATCAAGTATTCAGAACAAAACGAAGGAAATTTGCATGAAATTTAACTATAATGTCATACATAAGTCTACCAGCCCCGAACAAACTTTAAATTAGTAACCACTTTCCAAAACCTAAAAACTGTGAGTAAATCAAATAGAATTATACATAAAAGAAAGAACGTGAATTAAACATTCGATAAGTGCTTTGACGATCAATAACCACGAATAAATAGGCATTATAACAAATATCACTAGGACCAAAATAATTACCTACGTGTGTGGTTTTTCAATATTGAGTTCTTTCTCTAAAACTTTTTGCGTGCGCGATGCCGCGTTCCCGGTGACTAAGCAGGAGGAGGTGACTCACTTTTGTGCCTGGTTGGCTTAAGTCTATTGCGTCGGACGAGTTTTTGAGAGTTATTCAACCTACCCCTATAGACGAAAATCACCTACATGACATGGATAAACTTCAAGTAATTGGAGTTTTTGAAGTGTTGCCTTTTTCGTAAATTAGTAATTAATGGTTATGATAGAACGCGAAGTTTATTTCTGAAATCCTTATTTTTTTTTGCTTCACAAAATTCTCTACTTTGAGAAACACTCATGCTTTCGATAACACATAGATACTGAAAATTCAAATAAAATATGGTTTAACATTTCATTTCTATAATAAAAGAATGATAAATTAAAAACAACATCAATAACCAAATCATTTTCAGTAACAATTCTGGTAAAAAGAGTTGGGATCACAAATCGAAATTGATTTGGGGTCTATTGGACCAGAATGCTTGGGAACTTTTAAATTTTGGTGCAATAGAATGCTGTTATTTTCTCGAAGTGATTTTCAGTTTTTTAATTCTAAATATTTTCTATGCAATTTAATAGACTTGAAAAGTAGTTTGGTGCAAGAGACTACTGTTCGGGCATTTTAGAAAATCATAAATACGTTCTAAGTATTTATACTATTTCTATAGATATAATTGAATTTTGTGTAATGAAATTTTCGAAAAGGTCGTCAAAACTTCCGCATATATTAACTTGAGTACAACAGAAAGGTGATCACCATGCATTTACATATTTCCCTGCAGATATTTGAATCGAATATGTCTGAAATGAGTTCTTGTGTACGGCATAACGCAGACAACGTAATTCCAAACAAGTACAAAGGAATTTTCGTATTCAAAATAGGTGGTCATTTTGCATATAAATGAATCCAAATTGAAAATGCCGAAGTGAACATTTTGAGTAAAGGGCAATCGGATTAGCAATTTATATGAGTAGGGTCGAGCATTCCGCATTTATGCCTTTATAAGTTTATTGGTGCAAAAAAAGGGGTTAATGAAAGTAACTCAGAGGATATCGGTATAGAGCGCCTATTCAGTTGTTTTGCGGGCATTATCGAAATGTTTTCGGTGTTTATCCCCTGAATTCGTTCGCAAAGTGTTCAATAGATCGTAATGCGATTTTTCTTTAGAATTGAAGGGTTGAGTTTCCAATTGTTTCGACCCGAGGGGGAAATTTAGATTTGATGAAAATGTTAGTGAGGGCAGATGCTCCAAGTTTGATGTTTGATTCGAAAGTACCTCGTTTGTGCATTGCTAATTTCAAACGGTGTATTTTTCGTATGTTCGAAAGTTGCTATTCAGCAATTTTCGTTTTATCATTGTGTGCCTTTTTTTTTTAATACTCATGAGAGCAAACATGTACTTTTTGTAAGTTGAGAAGTACTGTCTCAATAGTTTTTTCACTAATTTTGATTTAGGTTTAGATGTTTCGAAGTATTTACTGACGATCTCGAAGAAACACTAAATTTGCTCTCTGAATAGTCTTTATACCAATTATTTCAACTAATAATAATAGTCTAAAATAGAGACGACAATTCAATGAATTGTCCTTCTATTAATGCGCCCGCCATGGCACTGGTGGGATCTCATTCTCGCTTAAAGACACCATCCTCCAGTTGAGATGTTTTACACTGCTCTGTACTGATGAGGGACAATAATCCCGAAAACGGTCTACAGTTTGCGTATGCACGGTGTATTTGAAGATGAGCCTGTTTTTTCAATAGAAGATAAATCTAGTCAAAATGAAAAGTTTTACCAAAAATCACCTATACAAAACTTTCAAAATGACAAAGTTGAAAACAAAATTCAAAATGATTAGAGAAATAGATCCTAATACGACCCTAGATCGTTTGTTTGCTGAATTATCGCAAAGCAGTGGGAAAAATATCATCTCCTTATTCGACCATGTGGTTTCGTTTAGGATGGCTCGTTCGATATTTACGTGGTAATGAAAATGGAAACTTAGGATTGCCGAATTCTTCTCATTATTTTTTAGTAACTTTCACGATTTTATGAAACGGTCCATTTCGATACCAACTGACAGAAGAGGTAATAATACTTCAAAATCTCACCAATAAAATTCGTCTAAATTATTCACGAATTTTTTCACAATGGGCATCACAATCTTATTGTTCTAACATTCCAACAATGGTCGTAGAAATGGGATGAAATTGGGAAACATCATAGCAATTTTTCAACAAAACTAACATACGCACTTACGAGAAACTGCCTCAATTTCCTACATTTTTTTTTTCACCTTAAATTGCATGATACAACAAATATGATTCTCTCAAAAGTGACCTGATGCATCAAATCCGATGAACTTTGTACTGAACCATTCATTGTCCAGCCAGATGTTGATGTTTTGTTTCGTTTTTCTGTTGCCGGAGTCACCTTCCACAGTCCCGTACTTGAAATTCAATGAAATTTTGTCGAACTTCTAGGGGTTGTAACTCAGCCATCTTGGATATTTTATATAGACAATTTTTGGTTAAACGACTCATTTTGATGAGTTCTACCTTCTGAGAAAAAAAGCCTCACCTTTGAAAACAACCTGTATAAATTTCAGCGACGTTTCGCAGACTCTCGTCTGCTTCCTTATGCCTACAAACTTGACTTTTTCTATGTCTTTTTGTAGATTCATTCCCTGTAACGGGATACAATGAACAAACTTGAAATATAATAATACAATAACAAAATACATATAACAACGAAAATTAAATACCTCTTTATACAAGAAGTAACAAGATCTCAAATCACTAATGACAGAATCAGAACAAGAACTCAATTATGTTTTGTTAAAATTCTTGAAAAGGATCATATGACCAAAACATTTCAGTTACAACATTATGAAACCAGCGTATATTTGTTCTGCAGTAGGTAAGTCCAAACAAGGAGGTGATATTGTTCGTTCAAGTAAAATTCACAATATGTGCTCCGAATTTTTAGATAAAATAATTCTGGTTTACAATAGTACCTGTCTATTTCCTGATTTATTATGAATCAGCTATGGAATTATGAAACCACAGTTACCCACAAAGTCAATAATAATATTCAATATTTTTTCAGATACAAATACTGAGTTCTTCTCGTTATGGAAACTGAAATAGGTGAAAACTGCTGTAAAAACTGAAAGAGTTAGTGTACCATACAACACGCTCGAAGAAATTCAATAGAAACCCAATAAACTGCGGTGAATCGGTGGCATTTCGTGTATTTTACGATGAAATATTGATTTGAAATAGCATATAAGCTCCAATTGCACCGCACGCGGTACAAGGAGCCTCATTGCAGAGTGGTCTGTGGTTTCTATAGGTATTTTACTCTGCACCCCAACATGCTCAATTGTTTTATTGCCAAACCTGCGCTGAGATCGTAATGATTTATCATGGAGAATTGAATTCGGATATCTCAAGTCTGCGTCTAATGTGCAGGATAAACGATATCGTTTCATGGGTTTTATTTCTAGGAAAATTCATTCTTTTTGAGAGAGACATATTCATCACGTTTTTTTCAGACACTCGAGGATTTCAAATTTTCGATACCATCACTGGGTATTATATCACAGTGTTCTGCTACTCAATAGTAATACATATAAAGTTTATTTGAACAAAAAATAATAGACCATTTTCCTGTATATAAGTATATAACACTGAACAAGGTAGATGAATTTGATTAAGTGATTTCGAATAGAAGAGAATTATTTATTTTCTTCGATGTCGTAATTCAAGACACGTAAAGCTGGATACATGCATGTAAGAGAACTTCGTAACATGTCTGAACTCAGCTTTAGATCGTCCTCGATCAGATATGTCTAGATAGATGGTGTTTTATTTGAATATACACTGCTCAAAAATTGAAGTGAAAAATTTGCGGACATAAATGAAATTCTAAGGAAGTTAGATTGTGGAGATGTAGGCCGATATAAGCATTCATGAATGCGACAGTGAAATATTGCAAACTTCAAACCACTTGAATTTTCCATTGAAGATGAAGGTCATTTTCATCCCTGAAAACATTCGGGATTACAGACCGTCGAATTTGGCTGAAACGAATGTCTGATGCATTTAATATTTCATATGAAGTTGACCATCATATAGGCCACGATGATAGTCGATTAGGCTATGAGAAGAACTATGGATTCCCAACTGTAAGCATGTTGACCAGAAGATGCAAGCGCAGACAAACTCAGATTTCTTGAACCAAGAAACAGACAAGTCATCGCAGACATTCTTCAAAGCTCAAGTTAATTCGAGTTCGTGAATCTTCTTGAGGAGGTGTAATGTTGCAGATTTTTGGAATTTCTATAGTTTCATCATCGTTAATGTTTAGGGTACAAAAATAAATGAGAATTAGTATTCAATGTCACTCTACACAAAGCGCATGTTGCATGTAAACAATCCGTAAATAAATCCCATACTCGATTCTCAAAAGAAATTTTTTCCTCATCTCAAAGAATGTTTCGAATATCGATTTTTCTGCTTTGGGAGGATCTGTACCTGTAGACTCCTGTTTGGCGAAAAAACTTGAACGGTGTGGAGGCGTTGTAGAAGTAAAATAAGTATTAAGACTTTCGAATTTTTTCTTACTATGAAGTAGGCTGAAAACTTTCACACACACTTGTAGCTTATTCAAGAAGACTTTTTTCTGTATCAAAAGCATCTCCCTTTTCTTTAATAATGCCAAGGCAAGACGTTGTGAGAGTGTACCACTCAGTCCTGTCAGTTCTGAAAGGTTATCCGCCAAAAAAAATTGGGTTCAACGTGAAAATTCCCATTAGAAAGCAGCTTTGATGGCCAAGATTCCGCAACTTGTCACAACCTATTCCTTTATAATGCCGACAATTTAATTTCAGGAGCTTTCATCATCTTGCGTTGCTCTCGTGAATTGAACTCACCCCCTATCAGGATGAGGGTGAGGAGGAAAGGGAAAAGCAGTTCTATTCTTGGATTTTCTGTATTTTAGGTTAGGTGAATGGAATATCCCTTGCTTTAGAGCGATACTGCCGACTCCGATCTTCCATTTGTGTTGTTGAAATCGGATTGAACAAATGATTAGACATCAGATAACCGCCAATTTGAAACAGATATCCACTAGAAATTTCAACCGACTTGACTGGACTGTCTTTCTTGGAGATACATTTCACATTTAGATAAATTCGAGGCATCTATACAACTCTTATTCTCAAGGATGTATTCGAGCTTATCATCATTTTCATAGTTATTCATCATTCGGCAAAGTATTGAAATAGGTAGGTAATGAAATGAAAATGAGTTGAACCAATTTTTCAATTTGACCATCAACAGAAAAATTTAAACATAATATTCGATACTAACCTCTTTATGCATCAAAAATAAGATTCTATAATCACCTGAATGCTACGATAAAATCAAGGCAGCCTTAATGAGATTATTGCAATATTATTAATTTCATTACTCAAGTTTCTCTAACTATGTTCAAAGAAAAACATCTAGTGGTTAGCATTCATAAAAATGTAGCTTTGTATCATCATTCGAAATCTCATGGAGAAAATATTTGAGGTGTACCTTGCAAATGATTTTATCGAATGGAATGATTGTCATTGAATATGATTAATCTTCTTTTTTTTTCTACAGGTACTTTTTTATGAGGAATTTGAACATATGCAAATCCCTCATAAAGAAGTGCCTGTAGAAAAAAATTTAATAATATCATAATATTATTAAATTTTTTGATCCAGTCATTTTCGAGATACGACAAATGGGTATTTCTGATTTTGAAAATGTAAATTATAGTTCAAAGTTCTTTTATCTTGTTGAAATTTTTTTGCTGACTTCAAAAATGTATCATATGTTGATAGGTATTCACATGAATTTTACACGAGAAAAAAATTCAATAATTTTTTCTGCTTTTCGATTCTCTGTTGACTTATAAGTAGGCTGGCTTACCATAGCAACCGTTGAATATGCATTATCTTTTGTGAATCTGAGTTTGTATGATTGGAATAACGGATTGCTGAGTAAATATTTCAATGATTGATTTTTATCGTTTGTTCTCGCGATGTTTGACATGCTTTTTTAACGATGGTTCACAATTCGAACACTACCGTTGACAGATGTACCTATTTTTCGTCTTCTTATTTTTTTGAAGATTATAATCATAGGTAAGTATCGTATTTTATTTATATTACTGACTCTTTAAGTTTCTTTCATAAATAGAAAAACGATAATTGAATAATCAATATCAGATGAAAGTCTTTTACTCTCTTTTAAAGGAAAGCGATCTCGATATCGATATATAGAAGAAATAATTATTCGACAGTGATTCCTATCACAGAAGGTTGAACGCACATAGGATTATGTGGAGTTCACGAACCATAATGTATTTGCAACGGTCGCTATGGTTACGCCAGCCTACTGGAAATTCAGCACTGAATCGAAAAGCAGAAAAAAGTATTAGTTATATTCATATGAACAGTGACATATGAATCAGTTTTGAAATCATAAAAAAAATTGCAGCAAGGTAAAAGAACTTTCACCTAATATTACATTTGAAAAATCAGAAATCTCTGTTGTATCTCGAAAATGATTGGATCAAAAAATTCAATAATATCATATTCGAATGCCTCATAAAAAAGTGCCTGTAGAATGTAACAACGGATTTCGAATACGTGTTCAAATATGCGAGTTCTTCAGCTTCATTGATTATGACAATTTCTCAATATTCGTTCATAACTCTCAATCTGGATCTGTTTTCAGTTTTGGAGTAGTCAAGAAAAAAGTGCTCGAGAATGTGTCGTCCGTTTTCTTCTAGCTGCTATAGTTCTCGAGATCCCATCAGTAGAAAACGAATTTTGCCCACTCTGTACATGTACGAGCTGAGTTGATATGACATAAACATACCAACTTCAATTGATTTATACCTGGATCATTCACCATTTTGCAATGGTATATTTAAAACGTTGCAAAATGGTGTATGATCCAGTTATAAGCAAGCTTCAACCGACAAAGAGATCTGAACTTTCAATAAACTCCTCAATGGAAGCGAGAATATTACATAAACTGAATTCAAAGTCATTAGGTCGAAAAGTTATCGTTTCATTTCCAGCTAGACGTTATCCCCTATGCAAATGAAGAGATTCAGGATTTCGAACTCGAAACTGACACGCACAGAATACCTTTTTGAGTATAAAGAAGGTATAATTCGGTGAAAAAGCCTACAATGGCGGGCATGTATATGACATAAGTGCGTAATAAGAAACGTCGTAGCTGCGATGGAACCGGCTGACGAGGACGACAACGACAGAGGACATCGTACATATATATAACCATCTCCAGCAGCCGCATTTGGTTTTTGCGGCGAGGGCTGCGGCAAACGAGCAAGTAATGTTCGCGCTGCGCATCCCTCAGAAGGAGCCTGAGCCACTAATGTGATATTTATGAGTCTTTATCGGATTCGGGGCCTTGAACGATGCTCTCGATGTGTACTATTATAAACATTAAGGCTTGTTTCGTTCCATGCGACCGTAACGATTTTATTTTCTATCCATTTCCTTTCGTGTGTTGGTGAAAGAGACGGGGCGCAATCTATCTTTACGAGACGTCGACCGCTGCCGTCAGAAAAAAGCAAGCAAGGTCTATGCTGCCTCGTGGTTTTTGTCAAGGGTGAAACGAATTTCGCGCAAGTAGAGTGTAACTGACACACGAATAATAAAACACTGTAACTTGAAGAATTATTGGGGGGCAGAAGGAATTTATCTCGTTCTATATGCATGCACTTCCCCGAAGAATTATGGGGCTTTGTGGATAATTTACTCAGTCGATAAAATCTTATTATCCAACCGATTTCAAGACCATTGATGCCTATGAGATTCTCCTTTTCGCACAGACTTGATATTTGATTGACCGGACGAGACATTTGTCTCGTCTTGACTTGACAACAGTCTTGTAATTTTCTGAGTACTTTCTTTGTAAATAAAGTAGTAATTATTTCGAATTCAGGAGCTTTTCAAACACTCTGTATATACCAGCTCAACAAACAAGATATAAGAATTATACATTGAAAAATTATACATGAAGATTGATGGGATTGGATCACTTTTATGTTTTTATTTAATTACAAACAAGAAATTCCTCCTTAGTCAAATTAAGAGTTATATGGCATTGGTATATGCATCCTGCTTCTTCATAATTTCAGATAGCATCTTCGGAACCAACCAGTTCAGAGAAAAACAAGTTTTTCTCGACCCTTGCAAGTAGTCCATTTGTGGAAATATGTTGCCTTAATTGAACCATTGTTCCTCAAAGGGACCAAATATTTTCTAATACAGTAAGTGATGATAATACAAGTAGAAATAGTTTTTTTATAATAATGCCCAATAATAATCGTATCCTTTCCCAGGTGACTTAATTGCAGAGCAGCTATATAGCAGAAATATATAATTATATAATAAATATTGTTTTGTAACCTGAATATAGCATTCAGATCACAAACAGCTATGCTCCTTAGTCTGCCTCAAATAAGAAATATATCTCTTCTCTGCAGAGAGAATAGATAGTTCAAAAATGGATTATACAAATATTTGTTTCAAATATTTGTATATTAACACATAAATGTAATATAAAATAATGTTCTTGAGAAACAAATCAAATTATGGAAATTAATATAAAATATCGCTATAACATTGGACTAGAAATTATTGTGTTTTCAATTGGTGTGTTTGCAACAATGATTGTTGAAAAGATAATTCCAAAACATCTAACATCAGTTCAATGAAGTATGTAAACGAATAGACTCATGTTATGAAAATTACCTACCTTTTCATAAATTTTAGATTACAATATTGGTGACAAAATATTAGTGCACCAATTAATAGCACTAAAAATAATATATTACAGAATGATGGGTTTGAAACTTTTCTCCAAAAAAATTAGAAAATCCGAAACATATGATTCATAACCTACCTCATCTGTTCCAAGCAGTTTATAATATATTCAAATATAATATTTATATGCTGGATATATAATAGAATCAAAACCTATTATATTTCATAGGACTACAATGAAAACATAAGAAATGATTTATTGACCTAAAGTTATACATCCATAGCACTTCTTTTTCAATGTTCACAATTTCACGGAAGAATTCTTGTGTTACACAAATAACTAAATAAACGTTCGATATCTGCACTTAACCTTCGTAATCAACCATACAACTGAAAAAATGGCTATACAACTCAAAAAACGAAATGATAATAAATACAAATCCACTGATAAAAACAACAGTGTCAATAGTATTTCTCACAATCCTCCATATTTGTTTACGTCTTGCAGCGCCCTTGACGGTAGTTAAAACGTTAAAGGTGTCATACTCTCTCCATGCGATCTTATACTGATACATGGCAAATATAGAACAGAGTCACATATATGTTACGTGGAGCGGGAACATGACATTCACAAAATGTGGATATAATTCGCACACATCACGGGCTCATCGCAAATATCGTATCATACACGTGATGGTTACAGAAATATAACAAAGATCCGTATTAGATCTCCCAATAGATATCAGATAGTTCACCTGGGATTAATTTAAGGCAGGACCAAAATTAAATACTATGAAGAGATGTTAGCACTTTAATTTTTGCCTGATATCGATAATGTAGATATCATTGGCACGTGCTTTCCAACACTAAAACCATGCTCTATTATTCTTGGAAGAAATCGTCTTTGGCACCCTGAATTCTGATGTGTGTTTGAATTACATCTTCATATAGAGGCGTGTAATACAAATACATCTTAATCATTTTCATCATTGCATTCAATTTAGTGGAGATAGGTACAAACAATGCAGGATCAAGAGTATATACAAGCCTCTGAATAAAAAGTTAGGCTCAGCCTAATGGTGATACTTCAAATACACTAGCTGATACCTCGCAGTATTCAGTATATGTAAACTTTAACTTTATATCATATATGGATTTTGAAAGAGAGAGATTTCAACCTAATTTACCATACCTAATATCTACTTACGTTATATTATTTCAACTAAATGTTTCGCTTAGGAATGGCTTAGTGAAAGTATGATGCGGCTTTACTATTTTGATCTGTGAGAGTCACGAAAGGCAGAAAACTGAATATAATCTGATTAGTGAAAAGCCACGGAAAGAATCGGGGACCTCCATTTAATGAATCGTTACAAGAATCCATTGAAACCGCCAAAGTTCGACGTAAAAGCTACCCGAAAAGGCACCAGGATTCTGGACGAAGGATAATTCGGGATAAAGGCTAAGCCGCCAGCGGAGATTGATAACAAAATGTCGACAGATATTGTTATAAAAAGAGGGCACACACATGTGCAGCTAAGGGGGCTCTAATGAGATAACGCGGGAGTAAACAAGGCCAGTAATTGGATATTACTCGGAAGTAACAATTTAAGCTGACGGGATTTATATTTCACTACCGTTTCACTAATGACGCATCTGATTATTTCCTTTCGAGAGCTCTTTTGAGGTATTTTCAAGTCACTATGGCATCGGGAATATTTTCAATCGAATCGGGAGAACTTTCAATCCAGAAATTGAATGAAAGGAGGCAAGGAGATTGTTCATCATTTAGATTTCTCTGCCAAATAGTTCTCGGAGTATGTTGAAAAATCTGGACTCTTTCTCAAACATAAATAGGAACATTTTGTAAGATTGAGGTGAACAGTGATACTTAAATATTCAAAATTTGAAGTGGTTTTTTTTTGTTGTCTATTTTTTATTCAATAATGTTACCTATGCAAATTGTACACTGTTACTAGTATGTGTACATTCATCTGATGTTCTAGAGGAAGCTACATTAAGCTTTATTGAATCAGTCTATCAAGATTTCCAGCTTTTCGACATAGCAGCAGAACTGTGCCAAAGCATTGTGCTTAGTGCTTGCGAAAGCACTTGCTTTCTTATTGTGTTCTCAAGCACTTTCTGAAACCAGGGCTCAGTGCTCAGTAATTCGAACAATTTATGGAAAGGTTTAGTGCTCACTAATCCCCCAAAGGGCTCTAAAATATTTAGAACTTCCGAAATATTGTCGAAACACGAATTAAGGTGCCTACAGATAACCTTGACGTGACGTGGGACCACGTCCCAATGCGCATGATTCAAAAATCTAACAAAATTTCAATAATTTATAATTCTGTTGAGGCAAATTACAGCATGTGCACGGACAAAAAAATTCTGATATCGCATAGAATTTATATTTCCATACCTATTTGGAAATTATTTCGTTTTAGAGAAGTTTGTTTTGCTTCACTCTGTTTCATATTCCTTGATAAGAGTCGTCTTGAATGTGTATTTTTTCAATCAAATACAGTTCTATCTCAAAGAATCTTATTTTGGAATATTTTTGAGAAAAGTGATTCGTGCTCGCAAAATCAAATTACATTCACATAGTGCTCAGTACTGTGTTCGACTTATGAGGATATTGAATCAACTGGACTCAAACCTCTCGGCAAAGCCATCGTATGTTAAGGCGCGTATACATCTGAGCAAAATAGCTGAATGAGCACGCCGCACCGAATGAGCGGTTATGCGGACAATTTTTCTTTGACTCAGTCAAAGAAATTCGTGATTATTTCACCGACCTACACCAGAAAACTGCTAAAGCTGTCACGAGCTGAGCTTCGGGTGATGGTAGGACTGCTGACAGGGCACTGTCGATACAAATATCATTTGTACCGTATGGGAAAGTCAGCAGATGAGATTTGTAGGCTCTGTGGATCAGAAGCAGAAACAGCTGAACACATGGTATGCAAGTGTCCAGAGCTGGCTAACCTAAGAACCACTCATATGGGAAAACCAGTCCTGGATACTCACGAGGTAACGGCTAAGGCCCCTAAGGATGTTGTCAGTTTTATCAACATCATTGACGACCCCCTTGGGTTCCTATGACTGAGTAGGATAGAGAACAAAAGATCTGCATAGTCGCAGTTCCCGAAAAGCTAATAGAGTCACAACGACCCCTATTATTATTGTACCGCTGCCAACATTTCTCAATTCGTCACACGTCTGTTGTTCGCAAAGCGAATGGGCGTACTGAATAAGAGAGAATATGGGACATATGGTATTGTCTTCGTCTTGGTTTCTATCTGGAGGGGATTAAATCGGACACCGTTTCATATTGGGTGGCGCTCTGGGTAAATGTATAGTACCCAGTAGCACATGCCAATATTGAATAAAGTTCCATCAATTCCAAACGTTCTCCATCGTAGAAAAATGCTATGTTGCTCTGATGAGGTCAAATGAGACCGAAACCATGATCAGCATCTGCTTTTCTTCGATGGAGCGTACTCCATTTGGGGCCTTGAATAGTTCATTTGATGGCAAATTGGCTAGTTCAATTCAGGTCGTAACACTTGTTGATATTCATATCGGCGGGTGGTATGCATCTGAATTTATCCATATTATTGTATTCATTGCCTCTCTGTTTAGGCGTGATCATTCTATTTTGAATAATAATAATAATAATAATAATAGTGCTCAGTAATCACGAGTTTATTGTGAAAAATCGTTAGTGCTCGCTACTCGGGAGCATTCTACATTCAAAACCTCCCAATAAGCTTCATTAATAATCGACAAATATTCATTAGGGAATCTACGAATCCATCTCTTGAAAAACCAATATTCCCCACGTCACCATCATAACCGAAAAACTTCTTTCTGTCGCGAAGAATACGATTTATTGGGGCAAGAAATTGTAACACATATCATCCCTGAAAAATCGAAACATTTCAGATATCCGGGCACCGCGTTGAGACGGAATTTTATGTGAAATATTGAAAGAAAAACTATAAGGAAAACACTCGGGGGGTACAAAATAAATTGTTGGGAAGTCAACTCTGAGGTTGACGGCTGGAAATATATTCAGGGAAATTGCCAGAAAGAGAGGGAGAAATCGGAAGGGGCCAGACGGCATAGAAGAAGTTCCAATACATGTTATACTTCGAGAAAGTTATCGAGACCATTCTTCATATTTACAGATGCGAGCAGAAATGTGTCGATGTCGACTGCTATGATAATCGATAGTCCTCAGCCGTGAGCACGATCTGATAAATGGATGATGAAATTTTTCCAATTTTCTGTGTGTGTGTGTGTCCCGGCATCCCCAATTGATATTTTATCCGATTTTATAGAGGGATCCCTGTAGTGGAAGAGTTGCTTCACAGGACTTGATAGATGAAGGTTAATTTTGGGACACCCTGTGCGGTTCTGCGAGGCCGTAAACAATACTCTTTACCCTGTGAGTCGAACCGGTACTACTCACCCCTGTCAGTGATAGCATGAAACCACACTGCAAGAATTTTTAACATGATCAAATTCTTAGCAAAAAAACACTTCGTTACATTTAAACGTTCGGCGTCAAAAAGACGTACAAAAAATACCTCGCACCGGTGATATGAACCAACAATGCACTGCAGTATCGGCATAGCAATGCCGAATTATTGATAGTCAAAGTGAGGCCATTTTAAGCAGTCCCCTTCATTTAGTGCCAAATTGATTTTACTCTCATTCAAATATATTGATCAGTTCCGTTTATATCGAGAAAGAATTTTTTCTTTGAAACTGAAAAAAATATCAGGTATTATGCAGGGGTAGTTTTTTCAGTTCCAAAGAAAAATTTTTTTCCTATATCATGTTTTCCCATTCGGCTCTGATAAAAAGATATAGTCATTTTAAATTTTTATAACTAGCCTTGCCAACCCTGGAAAAATAACATTACCTTCAGAAGAACTAGCGAAATATGTGCCTCTACAGATCTGCGGATCTTTTAAAAAGTGCTTCATTCGGTCTATGTACCCAATTTTCGAAATATCAGAGATATTTTTTATCTTCGAATATCAAATAAGGTAGCGGTAGATTCGGGTGACTTGGGACAGTACTGTAACTTGGGACAATTACCCCCCTTGCAAATTTCTTTGTTTCTTACCATTTATGAGTGAAGGGACAAACTAATAAGATTGTGTTTTTGGTTAGTTCAACAATTAATTCCTGTTGAGATTGCCATGACCAGAGCGTTTGAATTGACAGGATTTCAGGAGAGTAAAGGGGCGTTTTTATATGGCCCTTATACTTTCTAGTGTCCTGTACATGTGTTTCACTTTGTGCATGTGCAATTTTTTTTTCTGGATACGTGGGATATTGGGATATTAGATATGTCATGAAACAAGATTGTTTCCAAATCAAACGGCAACACGGATCTCATTCATTTATTTTGTTTTTATGACTTTAGCCTTGCGGCTTTCACACTCCTCTCCAGAGGAAAATTCACTTATCCCAGAAATCAAAAGGATTAAGGTCTGTTGGAGCCCTTTCCAGGTTTTCAGGCTAGTGGTGGTGATCGGGTCTATCCTTGGCTCCCTGCCGCCGGTTGGATTCCTGCTCCACCCGCACTTCCTGTCGGAGCAGACGGTGTTCCTCTTCATGTTCCTCCCATGTACTTGCGTACAGTTCTCGCCTTCTGCATGACATTATAGATATTTTCATCCAACTGAAGTTTCCTCAAGTTCTCTAGTAGTTTCTTCGGTATCAGGCCTGTAGATGATATGACAATAGGGTTGGTCTTGATATCTTTCAGCTTCCACTGTCTCCTGGTTTGTTCCTCGAGATCTCTGTACTTCGAAATTTTTTCAGTGTGCCTATCTAGAAGATTGTTATTATTTGGAATCGCCACATCGATGAATAGTGCTCTGTCCTCATCCTTATTGAGCAATATGAGGTCTGGTCTATTGTGGGTTATTTTCCGGTCTGTGGGAACCGTGCGATCCCAGTAGAGCTTGTGAAGTTCACTTTCCAATACAGCATCCGGATGGTAATTGTAATAAGGAACCTTTTTCGAACTTAGAAGTTGGTGCTTTAGTGTTAAATCTTGGTGAAGAATCTTTGCAACGGCATCATGTCTATTTTTGTACTCCGTATTATTATTATATTATTATTAGGACAATGCCGAATAGATACAAGCGTCGCATTGGCAGCAGGAAATATAACGATTTTTCGCAGGATATTATTATTTACGTTATTTCCACAAAGAAATAACCAAAGAATAAAAGAAATCAAAGTTCCCTTGTTTTGTTTAGTTTTTTTACATTTGAATTGCAATAGATTTACTTTCGCTATAATTTCAACTATATAATCACAAATTCTAATTTTTCAAAATTATACACCGTCCCTAGTCAATTATTTCATTTGGGAGTTGAGAAATCAATATACAAATTGTATTTTAACTTGTGTCCCAAACCTCCGAATTCGGTGGGTGACTTGTTACAGGTATAATTTATTTTTTTTAAATTTATATACGAATTCTGAAGCATGGTATATAAGATATATATCAATCAATAGTCTGATTTATTAAGCATATTCGAACCTCTTTTTCAGATAAAAATAGCTCACCGTTTGAAAAATATGACGAGTTGAATTAAACAATCGTCTCAAGTCATCCGAATATTCCGAATCTACGATACTCGAAAACGGCGAGGAAATATGAAAAATACTTTTATTTTACAAAACATTCAAATATGCATTAGGTAGCGTCCAACTTATTTTCAAGAGTTGGGTTCCTGGGAAAACTGGAAGACGCGGGTGATATCTTGCGTTGGAAGAAGATTAATTGAGTAAATGAAAAAACATATTTTATGGTTTTTCAACAGCCTGTATCTTTCACACTGAGCCGATTCGGAAAAATGTATGTCTTTTGACCTCAAGAATCTACTGTTGAAATATTTGTACGAGTCAAAGACTCACCCTGTATAAACGGGAGCCCCCGCTTTTAATAACTTCTAGGAAAAGCTTGATATGATCAAGATGATCTGAACGAACGATGAGAATTCTAAACAAAGTCAATAAGGAAGAAGTTAATAACCCATTATATTCCAACAGCACGGCTTCAAGGTCCTCATAATTTCTGTGGGAGGAACTTTTATAAGTACCGAAGAATAAAACCCAGATGAAAGCAATTCATCTTTCACGGCAGGAGGAAATTGGAAGCAGAATACTAAGCAGAATGCCATTCACGTTTCTGATGAAGCCCCCAACTCCGTCCACAATGTCGAACGCAGATTTGATATTCGCATAAAATGATTCTACTCGAAAACCTGTGTCTAACTTTTCGAATGGCGAAACAAAAAGCACTTTCCTTAATACGTAAAGTAAGGAACTTTTCTTCCGAAAACCGAATTATATTCCGTGATGAATCTCCTTCTGAATGGCGGAAAGAAGTAGTGGAGCGGCGTTTTGTTAGCGTGAGAAACGCTACTCTGTTCATCAACAGACGGTCAATAATAATACTTCACGACAACGCACAATCAATCTCCTTTTCTTGCCTAGGCCATACTTAGCTGTTCGTAAATTCGGGGTGTTTCTGCCCTGGGCCTTGCTCACGCAGCGTTTGCACCTCCGAAATCTACAGAGACGGATTAACTGGAAATTTCCATTTATATCAATTAATCACTCAAGACGATGAGAAACGTATTGTGAGACCACTGGTGGCTGGTGGCTCTTTTGGTAGAAAAGGCTGAATAGTCTATACCTCAGTCCATACCTTTTTGTTATTTCTGGCAATGTTTCTTTCCTTGCCGACAATGGGGGTTCAGATTTTAGATTCACCAATAAAAACACATTCAGCCACCGTAGAAACAAAAATTTACTAAGCCTCTTCTTCATTTTCAACTGCTTAACAGTATGAAGAATAATCGCCACTTGTAACAATTGAGAATATGGAAATTCACGCAGAAAAACAAATATATTTAATTTCAATATCATTTTTGTTTCGATATTCTTCTGAAATTTGCCGCTCCATACTATTGGGTGTTCTACTGGTGTATATGCCATTGCTAAAATTTCTTACGTCCCTCAATTCTGAGGTTTTATGCAGTGGAGCACAATATTTTGTGGTAATTTCAATGTATGATTAAACAGAACTATGCTGTCAAGGTATTCCTAGAAAATGAATATATCAAAGCAAAGATTATAGAGTAGAAAGATAGGAAACGCACTCATATCTCTAGTACAAAAAACCGACTACATTTTGGCCAGTGAAAACACATTTGACAATGAGATGGCGCTGAAAACGTACTGTCAATGCAGAAAAACTGTTTGATAACAGTTTTCTGTTTTATTATTGAAGGCCGCGAAATTTGAATTTTATTGCTTGTATTCAATTTCAATACCGACTTTGTTCAGACCAGAAAACAAACATCCTGAGCGACAAAACAAAAGTCTGGTTTTGTTTTGTGACTAGGATGTTAGTTTACATCTGAACATTGTTTGAAATCAATTGATATCAATGAGTATTTCATTTGTCGGGAGTGCTATATTTTTATTTGCAGTTTATGAACATTTACAAACATTTCTTTATGATGTGGTCTCTTTATAACATAATATACAAATTGATTAATGAATGAACAGAACACTCACAGCTGGTTTTATAAAACTTTGACTTTCCAAACAACAGTCACTCGATGCCCAAAACGAAATCAATATAACCTTTGCCTTTCTGAATATATTGAAGGAGTAGCAATTGAGAATCCTTGAATGGACGTAAGTCATAATTTCCCCCAAATAGGCCCTTCATTCAAGGGATGCTTCCTCTGCATACAACAATTTACATGTATAAACAGTTTTCAATTGACTTGCAGTAAAATGTTCACTGCACATGGTATAGTCACTAGTGTTTGCAGGCCTTTATGCCCTGAAAATTTTATCCACTTCGTAGTACTGAAAATGAAAATCAATGAATGACCCAGTCACATGTTACCAGTTTTAATACTCACATTCTCATTTTTCTCTCAAAACCTTTTTGATAAAAATGACCATCTGAAATCTCACAAAATTGCATATGTTTCTGCAAATGTCCCTCAAATCAATATTTTAACTAGTCTTAGGGCCTTAAAAACACTTTTGAAACACAGATGGTGCTCTCATCACTTTAGTAGCTTCGTTTCTTATCTTTCTACTCTATAATATTTGTATCAAAGGATATTGAGATTGGGTGATTGACACCTGGATGAGTTGTGACACCTTGTCATCATCATAATAAAACTCAAGGAATGTGCGCTCGAAGCATTAGAGAAAGGACATATGTACATAGAAGTATCAATCAGAGCAAGATGAAGAAAGAATTAACGGAAGTCACTCGAAAGTTTAGAATGGAAATTAAAACTCTTCTAAACAGCAAGAATCAGGTGAAAGCGATCAATATCTACGCTTGCTCAGCACTGAGCTACACAATATGAATAATCTCTTGGACCATCACTTATTCAGGAACCCTATGGGGAAAAATAAGAACAAAGCTGACAAAACATCATAAACATCACCCTTACAGCTCAACATAGCTGCCACCACATACTGTGGTCGTGAGATTTTTGTTTAGTCCAACCGTATATCACAGGACATCGAGAATTTTTCCTTGACAAGCCTGCTTCATCAGGACTTCATCAACAAGTTTGCAACAGAATCACTGAGAAAGCGTCAAACACACTGCAGAAAGGAAAATGCAAAAACTGATTGAGGAATTTTTGCGCGGTGGACACCAGGTTCCGGTTCCGGTTGACTTTCGGAATGTTGTTTCCCGAGACAGAGGGTTTCATCCTCGCCATCCAAGATCAGGGGATTCCAAAAAAGATCAACATGAAATTTATCGCTAATGATGCCTCAGTGGCGGACGAAAGCAGTCGTCATAGCTGTGTGACACATGAAACCATCCAGCACATCAACCAAAAGCCAAAAGTTCGCAGGTTCGGAATACTAGAATAGACATTGCTAAGATTTTACATTAAGAATTGGCAATTCTAAGGTCGAAAAGATTACCTTATCACAATCATCATACAGATTTTGTATTGGAAATTTATTATCACAAGCTCTACTGAGATTGCACGGATCTCACAAACCGTAAAATAACACACAACAGACCTGACCTCATATTTCTTAATAAAGATGTCCATAGAGCTCCGTTCATCGACGTAGCGATTCCTAATGACAACAACCTACTAGATAGAGGTACATCGAAAAGATTTCAAAATACAGAGATCTCGAGTAACAAACCAGGAAACAATGGAAGTTGGAAGATATTAAGATCATCATGTCATTTCATAAACAGACCTGATACCGAAGAAAGTGACGTTGTTACAGGCATTTCTGAATTTTATATCATCAGTTTCTACATTTCTAGCTGATAATGAAGCTAGTTATTAAGACAGTAATGACCACCATCATAGGACAAACGGAAGATTGCAGTCAATAATTGACAAATTGCTCGATTTGATAATATAGAGGTCCTAAATTGGTTGGCCACAATGTCATCATTAGGACCTATTTTTAACCCTTAGGAAAATCGAAATGTTTCGTTAAAAGTGATTCTTCTTGAGAGGAATGAGAATGTAGCATTCATATGTTGATTCTGAAATCTAACCTACAACAAAACCTATGAATATTTCTTGAAAAAAACCGATAAACTTTTTCGGTGTTAATAAATAACTCCACCGTGCCTATTTTCATAATTTCTCCTCATAAGAATACCAATAGTTTAATCCAGCTAATCATAAAACATAAACATAAATCGTGATTATCATTGAAGTTTTCCCATAAGAATTTTCAGAATTACCGTTGTGAACACCAGCGTAACATTATTAAACAAATATAAATTAAGTGGTGTGCGGTGAATTACCCTACAAGCTACCAAATTCGTGTAAAGTTTTCCTTCATAATCTCATATGAATTTCATGAAGCGATGTGGACGAGAAGAAGGGAGAAACTCTTCTACTTGCTTTGAACGGAATTAGCGGAACATAAAAACATTCCGTCGAAACTATGTATGATTACTTACTATCTAGCAATGAAAAATGAAACTATGAATAATTCAGCTCTCTATAGGGAATTACTCTCGGTAAAAATAAGTGAAATTTGCAGATCTTGAATTCCAACACAAATCAAATCACTTTTTTGTACCAAATGGTTAGAAGTACACCCAAAAAAAAATAGTAATGAATACTACAGAGCTCGATGCAGTCGTTCGGTCTTGACGATTATTTAATTGATTCCATCTTTTTGGCAATTTTTCGATAATCACCTTTCGAGGGGTTTATCTCCCAATAACAATAACCGTAGATTAAATTGTGATGTAAATTCTGAAAGGGCAACTCTTCTAATGATAAATCTGAAAATGTTATGGAGTTCGATGCAGCCGTTCGGTCTTTACGATTATTCAATTGATTCCATCTTTTTGGAAATTTTTGGATAGTGTCCTTTCGAGTGGATTATCTGTCAATAACAATAACCGTATAGTCCATTCAAAAATAATTGACATCCTAGTAGGTCTTGAAAGTCCAGGCGCAGCTTTAGCTGGTCACAAAAAATCTTTAAAAATTTCTGTACTTTCAATCACAGAACTGGAATATATAAATATAACCTAGAAAAGTATATGAAAATAAGAAATATTCAGATTTGCAGCATATTAATCAGCATTCAAAGTTGACACAATTGTGTTTTCAATTTATACGATTAAATTGAGAGCATAAACAGCTTTACCAAATTGAAATAACCGTCGGTAAGTGCATAGATTCACATATAATACGTCTATAGATCAATGTTTATTCACAGTACCAACATGAATTCCGCTACACAAAATCTCAACTTATGGGCTATTACCAACTTAAATTCGATTTTCCATACCCACCCGAGATGTCAATCATTCTTGAATGATGAATAGATGGAAATGTGATACCTACATATTCTGAAAAAGCAACTCTTTTAGTATTGAATACGAAAATTTTATGGAGCTCGATGCAGCCGTTCGGTCTTGACGATTATGTAATTGATTCCATCATTTTGGAAATTTTTCGATAGTCACCTTTCGAGTGGATTATCTCTCAATAAAAATAAATGGGTTAAATCGAAAATCTCTGAAACAAAATCAATTAAAAATGAAATCAACTCGGAAATCAACGATTTGCTCCTGCGTAAATTCTTGCACTAATTTGTCAGGAGCAAATTAACTAGAAAAAATTGTTGCCTGACAATGAACTGAAAATAAATAACGTTGAAATTATAATTCTAAGTTGTAACGTTTCGGAGTCTATATCAGACTCCTTCATCAGACGAAAAATCTATTTTTGAAAATCTTCTGAATTGTGGCTTTTTGTTTGACATTAATTGTCAACACACAGAAACAGAGACTGCATAGAAACGTTGATTCATTTAATTTTGAAATTACCGGATGACAGTTCCTTCTTTAGTAAATTGATCCAAATATAATCTATTCCTACCGAACAATTTGCCAAATTATTATCTTGATCTAATAGAATACACTAAAATTTTAATGACGGAACCAGACCATTATAAACGAAAAATTGAAGAGTCTACGTGTATTCTATTAGATCAAGATAATGATATGGCAAATTGTTCGGTAGGAATAGATCATATTTGGATCAATTTACTAAAGAAGGAACTGTCATCCGGTAATTTCAAAATTAAATGAATCAACGTTTTTATGCAGTCTCTGTTTCTGTGTGTTGACAATTAATGTCAAACAAAAAGCCACAATTCAGAAGATTTTCAAAAATAGATTTTTCGTCTGATGAAGGAGTCTGATATAGACTCCGAAACGTTACAACTTAGAATTATAATTTCAACGTTATTTATTTTCAGTTCATTGTCAGGCAACAATTTTTTCTAGTTAATTTGCTCCTGACAAATTAGTGCAAGAATTTACGCAGGAGCAAATCGTTGATTTCATTTTTAATTGATTTTGTTTCAAAGATTGGGAGTGAAAACCCTAAAAAGTTTATGAAGAAATGCAGAATCCTCCCAGAATAAATTTCAATCGATATTTAAATCGAAAATTTCTCAATTTCGTTAACTGGGTAGTGATTAGTGAAATTATTTATCGAATAACTACTTCTCATTTTTCTTGTGAACAAAAAACTCATCAGGATGACGAATGTGCTAACTTTCAGATACTGAGAAACCTATAGGTCAGCATAAAAACACACAAAAAATGTCTTTTTGAAATTTTTTTCCTAATACATATTCAGAAAGAGTGATCCAGAAATGATTTGAATCAATGTTTTTTTGGTTAGTGAGAAGCATATGCTCTCCTGCAATAATACTACACTCTGATCACTGCCATATTTCCGTCTGTGATCTTCTTTTCTCATAATTCCTAATCAAGATCGAAATTAAAACGAACAAATTCGTCCTGAGCACCCATAAAACTCGCTGATATCACATGTGTGTGCATTTTAATAACGGCCATTTTCCACGTTGAATATTTAGAGAAGATTTTTACTGTAGTCGAACGACGTCCGATAAGGATAATGGTTTGATATTTTCCTAACGAAATGGAAAATGAATATTTGAAACCCGCTCCGAGTCCTGCTCTAATCTGTTTAATTGGGACTGGCTCCATTGACCGTTCGTTGGGAAAAATGGATTTTGTATTCAAGTTTAACCGTATGCATGCTGAGTTTTTCACTGGGCTTGTTGTACCTGAAGCTATAATAGTTGTTCGATGATATTTAAATGGTATAAGCTGAATCCTTTCTCCTCGACAACGTCCCTGTAGCTACTACCTTTGAGTATTCAACCTTCAATATTCAATACTCAAGGCTACTACGTAGGTTTATTGAAACTGTGATTGCCTTTGTCTTTTCCAGTATTTTTATTCAATATTTTCATATCAAGGCACTTTTATAACCTCCACAGTCCGAGATGAATTCCAAAAAATTTACACTAACAATGAATCTGATCCAAGCAATATATACCGGGTGGCCCACCCCAGAGGTGGCGCTCATTTGGAGGGTGTAAATAAAGATATTTTGAAAATCTTACCTTGTAGTGTGTGTAGGGTGTACAAAAGCACAATTCAAAATAATTGTCATATATACAAGGTCTTCGAAAACAAAGATATAAACCAAATTTACACTTTTTGTATTTGACCTCAAAAATGGAATGGCAAGCTCAAATTATGATGATTTTCTTCATATCGCAGTATACCTTAGAAGGACCATTTACGAGATAATGGCATAAATGGTTTACTAGTTTTGAATCAAATCAATCAAAATAGAAAATTGCTCAGAAACTACTTATCAGGTTTAGATGTAGGAAAATTTTATGAATATAGTTTCGAAATCAATTTTTACGTTCAACGAGATATAGAAATAGTGTGTGTGCCATTTGAAATAATAAAGTTTTCGACTATTATTTGTAGTGGATGTTTGAGAATTAATTATTATCACTCTGTATATTACCGAGTTAAAATATTATCTTTTATATATAAGAGTAGCCAACTTGTCTACTCGAAAAAATTCTGTCTGTATCGCTGGCGTAACTGGTTTCTTCATTAATTGCTATTTAATAAAACTCCATATTTTCGATTTTTCGCCATTATCTCGTAAAGGGTGAGCTATAAAGTAATCTGAAGAAATCCATCATAATTTGAGCTTGCCATTACATTTTGGAGGTCAAATATAGGGTGTTACATTTGAAAAAGTGTAACTTTGGTCGATATCTTTGTTTTCGAAGACCCTGTATATATGACAATAATTTTAAATTGTGCTTTGGGACATCCTACACATACCACAAGATAAAAATTCCGAAATATCTCAATTTACTCCCCCACAATGAGCGCCGCGTATGGGGTGGGCCACCTGGTATATGTACTCCGCTTTCAAAATAGTCATTATGAATACTACCTATTCTATATGCATGTATTCGAAATATGAAATACAGAAATTTCATTCAAAATACAAAACTGTCGGGTGTCGGGTGAAAGGTTATATAAATAGAAAAGAGCTAATCGGAAGAAAAAAATTTCTACTTGGTATGTACGTAGGAATGTACGTAGAAGTACAGGTGGACCGACTTTGATCATTCATCCCGTCATTTGTAACACTAAACTTACAAAATAAATTAAAGAATAAATACACAGAACTCACACACTCATCTACGTTTTCTTATTACAAGAAATCTATATACTACTCCGCAACCTTTAATTTTCATCAGATATTCATTTGGCTTCACATAATATTTACAATATTATGCATTTTTTCAGAAAATACCAATCCTGAAATGACATCTTTGAAGTAAAAATGGCATCCCTTAGTTCAACTCCTTCAGTTGACAGCTGCAATCCAAACTTTTTTCACTTCCCTTCAAACTTCTTTCTATTTTTTCTTTGATTCAATTTTGGTTTGAAAATTCAATGCAGAAATTAATAAGAGAAAAACATAAATTCCTCCAGCGTATAGAAAAATGGATACATTGAAATAAAACCTGAATAACCATTGCCACATTGTATTCACAATGTGATTGAATGGAAACAAATCATTGTCAGTATAGCAAATATTCGAAATAAGCGCCCTTTATATCTTGACAGCCTCCTGGAAAATCAAATGACGAAAAAGTGGGAAGAAAAAAAACAATAGGATATTTATTGTTTTTTCTTATTAATTCCTGCAATACATTTCGAAATCATAACATTTTTGAAAGGGAAATGAGAAGATATTTGAAATGAAGTATCACAATCTCCTTTTTAAAGAATTGGGCTCTCATTTTAAGGGCAAAGAGGATTCAATTTGATTGAGGGATGATGATTTTTACGCCAAAAGATTCCATTTCAGAATCTGAAAAGTATTCCTTGAAGAAATGCATAATAATGGAGCAATAAATTGATTTCATTTGGCTGCATTAAACAGTAGATATCGTTTGTGAATGTATTTACTGAGTTAAACATTTTTCATTAGAGTCATTTTTTTCAACTGCGATTCAAGTACTTCTTGTATCCATTCATTTGATCATGGGACAATTAATTAATCAATTCCTTAATTTATTTTCATTCATTATCCGAAATTATTATTGATTCATCAAATTCCACTATTTACTTTCATTCAGAGTACAATTTAGTCTTTAGTTTTTTCCTGAATTTCTCAGTGCTTTGATTTATTTGATTGTTTGTGTATTTAATATTTTTATAATGGGCCTTAAAATAGGCCTCAAAATTCGTGTGGCCTTAATAAAATAGTTGTCGGAATATCTTAGTGTTGAATGTTTTTGTACTGCTTGCTGTAGGTGTATGTATAAGTGGAGTATAAGTTTACCAATTTTTCAATTGTGTCAGATCGAGATGAGTTCAAGACCACAAAACTTCTGGAATGACGAATGAGCTCGGAACTTGATGGATAGCAATTTCTTAGCGCAGACCATACAATAATCCTGACAACCGACAGAATTCATGTCGGTGAGAATAATACTCTTTACTACGCCTCTGCACTTATATCTTTCGGGTTTCCTATCCACTTGTGGGTGAACTCTCTATCCCCGCAAGGGTCTTCAGGACGTTGAGTCGAAGCTCTAGCCCGTCATCACTTAGGTACACAACGAGCCGGAAAATTGAGGTCGCTTTCCCGTCTCCAATGATAATTTCATCGGTCGCCCCATTCCTTTCTATTGCTTCCTCTGTTTGAGAGGGCCTAATTCTAATGACTTGGCACAATTCATAATTAGGTTGGCTTTGTGGTATTCGCAGAGGGTTCGTAATTTTTTAAACTCCAAATTCCGTTAGGTTGTCCGGTAATGTGATAAGATTGGAAGTGTCAATCTTGCAAGTATTCTATTAGTTCATCTTCTGGATAATTATCATCTTTACCACAGTTTATTGTCTTCATTTTGTCTATATTTTTTGAATGACTATGGAGAATTTTATATCGAAGCTCTTACTACCTTCCTCATTGAAATAATGTATAATACTTTGTTACTATATTGCCGGACGTTTCGAAAACTGTATTGACCAAGTATATAGTGAAATTTTTGAAAATTCAAGGTTCGTTGAAGGGAATAAATTTTTTATTTCTGTATCGAATGCAGGCTTCGTAAATGTTCATTCTTTCAGAAGTTTTTGGAGGCATTTTGATTCAACTCTTTCCAGGACAATCATTTTCCCAAGCATTGAGTCTAATTTTTAATATGGACACATTGATATGTTCCTCTGAAACAAATACAAACATATGAAATAACAATCATCGTAGGAAGTTAAATACTCAGTACTTATATCCTATATCACATTACGTATAGCAGTTTGGTCAATGTATATAAACAACTGGTTTTGTATGTTTTCTTTTACTTTATAAAGCAATATGGAAAACAAACCATGAAATTATTCCCAAGGCAGCATCAACTCACTGTTAGAAATATGTCAAGAAATAAGGCGAGTAAGGGCCTTTTTCTCAGATACTTCTTATCGGAATTCATGGTCAACTCAACTCAAAACCTAAATTCATGAAGAAATCTGTCCTCTATTGCTCTTGTTCCATCCTAATTTATCTTATTTTTTATTTCAGTATCGCCTTTAACTATTTTATTTTGATCCAATTACTTCCTCATACTGGAACGCTGAAAAAACACCAAAAATAAAAAACTGGTTTCAATTCATGATCAATGATGAGCTCATGAATTTTCATGTTAATTCCTCCCAAGCACAGTAGGAAATCTTCAAACTAGCTGATTCTGACAAAAATCGCAACCTCTGTGTTCGCCGATGAAGCATACTGAACCCAAAACACGAAATATTGAACTAAAGAAAATAAAAACAATTTACCAAAAAGTATTGCGAAAGGGATGTATATTGTCATAATTGGTTCGATGCATTACCATCCAGTAAACCCATAAACAATAACTAAATTAGTAGTCGAGTATATTAGTAAGAAACTCTGTCGAATCAAACCAATTTTCTTAATTTTTATCGGGTGAGTAGTGCCTCAACTAACCAGTCAGTACTACTCGTTCACCGACTTAACAAGGATGATGGATTCAATTAAGGAAAAATTAACGCCATGCAAACTACTTCCAGTAGGATGATAACTTGGACACGACGATTTCTATTTGCCCTTTTCGTATTCTCGTATTCGTTGGGTTTTCATACCAACACTGAAACTACTTCCGGAAGGGTGAAAACTCGGTCAGGACGGGATTGTTTCCACTTTCATCGAAAAGATGGCAGCACTTAACGAACGTCTTTTTTCAATTTCACCAGGATGCGAATTGTAGCCAATGGAGAGATTTTTCGATAAATTTTTTTATGTGGAAATTCAGTGAAAAAATCCTTTCATCTCGGAAAGTGAAGAACATGAATAAATTTGTTCTTCACTAAAAAAATTTCTGGCTTTCCGAACTGACGAGCTGAGTGAATTGAATTTCAGAGAAAACCCCATATAAATCAATTATTTCTGACGTAAGATATATATTTTCGCTTTTTGAACTGAACCGGTGTAGACCCCCTACATCAGGTGTATCAGGTTATGATGAACGAATATCTAGTATAGATACAATGAATTCACAAGTTACACTTCCATATTTCCAATTTAATCGCACAATGAGGATGAACCTCAGTATAAACGGCATTAAACTCCATTTCATCCGCGATATCCTATAAAAAACGATATCACCGCTGAATGAGAAACGTAATATAAAACCTCATTCTAAGTATTGTTATGACAAATTGAATCCGTTTGTCTGCGGAATTGGGTGGCAGGGCATGGGGTACGCAGCACCCACGATGCTGGATATATCAGTGGGTTGAAGCGCTAAAATATAATTGTTTAATCATCGCGTGAGTGCTGCCCTCTAGAGTGATATTGTGCCATGAACACAACTTTCCTCTCACATCGTATCACGTAGGCTATATCATATGTCATCGTGAAGTGGAGCTTCATCGTTGACACTAGTTGAAAGGTAGTCACCAGATATGTCCTACTTCCATTACATTTTATGTATAACCTCTATTCATGTCATTCTCTCAGCTGGAGAAATCCCAGCTGAATCTGTCGATGCATCATCCATTTTCCTTCACGTTGTATATTTATGGTGATATTGCGCTTTAAAAGCTCCGAGAGTTCGCATTTAATATTAAATTCGCGAAGGGAGAAATATGCGGAGACAGTCTCAATTTGACAACACTCAAGTGTTGACCCCACCAAGGGAAATGTATTTTTCAAGTACTTCTTCGCGCATATGGATATTTTAATGATATCTTTCTTCATCATTTTCTTCCTCCATCGTTTTCATTTTTCAAGCGCTACTAGTTAGTAACTACTCACCTAATAGACTCGGCAAGAAACTTTTAACAGAATTGTTGGAGGTTATGTGACATCTTTTTGAAGATTATCATAGCATGCTACCTGCAGGATTTCGCTACAAAATACAAACGCTCACTTCTTTTTCCTCTGTATATAAAATCTTGGGTATGTAGACCACTTTATTACTTATCAAATCAAGATCTTGCCGATGACTGAAACCTCCTCAAAATGTTCTCCACTCTATGACAAAATCTGCCCACCTCAGGGAAATTTACCCAGACTCTTGCTGCTCTGTCAAATATGTTGAGGAAATACCATACTTGATCCACATATCAACAAAAATATTCTACGATTCTTCAAATTTTTGGTCTTCATCGTTGTGGCTTTCAATTGGTGTGAAACTGTGGTAGCCTGTGTGCTTTATATGGATATATAAGACGGATGTCGTTGAAATAACCCATTTTATATTAAATTGAATATTCTCATTGAATCGTACATTATTGTAAGATGTATTTAATTGAGCAGGTAAAATACAAGATCTTCTTGAATTCAATGAAAAACAAGGGTTGAAACTCCAATGAACAGGACATGTTGAGTGATTTTATAGAACGCGTTGTCGAATGTCATGAAAATTATCAGGTTATTGCAACTATGTATCTTCATGGAGTATCGCAACTTTTGCATATCTCCTCGCCATCAAGGAAATAAGATTAATTCAGAATATAATCAGGGATTAGGGTTGGTAAAGAACGATAAGAAAATATTGCGACCCCACTGGCGCACACCCCTTATCATTCACCATTTATCACAACATTCATGAGGGATAACTGCTTGAAGAGAAAAACTGATGAGTCATATGTCTACTTCACCGATTCCATTAAATCAGAATGGACTGCTGTTAACATTATAATTTGTTGGATGCGTGACGTTCCTTGAATAAACAGGGTGTTCACTCAAGATCCTGCGAAAATGCAGGAAGTGTTTCTTTGAAAACATTCAAGAGTTAAGAGATATATTCCTTGACCTTTCATGAGTCAGTGTCTACACTCTTCTCCCAAAATATACTATTATTTTATAATGAGGATAAATTCAGATGCATACCACCCGACGATATGAATATGAACAAGTGTTACGATCTGAATTGAACTAGCCAATTTGCCATCGTCAAGGCCCCAAATGGAGTACGCTCCACCGAAGAAAAGCAGATGCTGACCATGGTTTCGGCCTCATTTGGCCTCATCAGAGCAACATAGCATTTTTCTACGGTGGAGAACGTTTGGAATTGATGGAACTTTATTCAATATTGGCATGTTCTACTGGGTACTATACAATTACACAGAGCGCCACCCAATATGAAACGGTGTTCGATTCAATCCCCTCCAGATAGAAATTAGGAATAGAATTAGGGAAAATATGGGACATATGCTATTGTCTTCGTCTTGGTTTCTATCTGGAGGGGATTGAATCGGACACTGTTTCATATTGGGTGGCGCTGATGATTTTTCAATTGATTATATGCTGTAACTATATGGATGTATTGTTTCTGTAAAAAAATTACTCATTTTCCATCGAATCGTTCTTTTTTTTTCTTCTGCCCCATTTGGATACCAATCATTCTGGAGAAATCGTGAAAAAACCAACTCATAACATAACCTTACTACAATATATTCGAATGCTTATAATTGTATTTTTATTATAATTTTTAGTGAATGAATAACTTTTTTTAGTGGATAGCATTTCAAATATTCCCACTACACTGTGTAGTAGGATTGAGAGTAATAAAAGTTAACACTCTTGTTGTATCCATTGAAACATTCGAAATTGTACTTTTTTTAAACATCCTTTGTTTTTGTACTTTTTTTTATAATTTTGGCTTGGTCATTCCAAGAAACGTTTTTCCATCACTGTAAAGTCATTCATTGATAGATCTCAATTTCTAGAACTTCTTCGTTCGATTCATACAGGAATTTTCCTATTCACGAGACTATTTTGATTCACATTTTTTTAGTTCGTGTAATGTATTCCATTCAAGAGGTTTATCATAAAATGTTGATTATGTTTCAGTATAAATCAGATTAAATCTTTGCATTTTACTCTGATTGTTGGCTATTTCTCATCATAGAGAAAGAGCAGCATATTTTCAATAAATCGTTAAAATGTACTCATTTTGTTTTATTCTCGTTCAACTGTTTGAGTTTATTTTGCTTCAAGTTCTCTAACTATTTGATGATATTATTCTTGGGATATTCTGAATCGAAATCTTCCCTTAATATTGAATAAATCCCAAAGAATGTCTACTATATAATATATATATCGAAATTCAACATTTCTGCCTACGTCCGATAGGAATATCGATATGGAAATCGAATTCCACATAACAGAATAATATTTTCATCATTTCCTTTTCGTAAAAATTCTTTTACCGCCACTCTCTGTTCCCTGGCGTGGATTTCCAGAAGAGGTCGGCCGTTTAGAGGATGATTCACTTATCACAATGGATGTGAAAACCCGTCAGGTGCATAATTCTTTTGGGCATTGCCTTAATCTGCCAGGAATAATCCCGAGGATTTTCACGAAATTTATTTCTGTTCGGAAAGCAGGGGGAGAGAGGAGTCGATTTTTTTCGTGTATCCTTTTCATATTCAATGGCGCGTATATCAGTATCACGGCGTCATATCTTTAAATTCATGAAAGGGGCGGAAATGTTTATGGCAAATGTGAATGGCAAGATCCCGAAGTGGAGAGAAAGATAACCGATTCGAGTGATGGGATATAATTTTCACGATACTATGATTCTGGGAAATGGAACAATCAATATAATATAGAGTGTCATATTATTATGTAGGTCGAATTTGAACAGGCCATAATAGTTGGGGAGCCCAAGAGGAAATTCGGGATATACTCGAGTCAGATTAATATAAGGCGATATATTTTGGACCCTGTAGGACCAAAAATTAGATCTGTATATAGGGGTAACTGTCTAGGACAGCCTATCAGAATAGTAAAGAAAAAACGATCGCTGTACATACTCCAGCATGTCAGATTAAGATACATGTGGTTAATTACATTCTGAAAAATATATATACTCTTAATCTGACAATTTGAGCTTAATGAAAATGTTTGGGAGGGAGCCAAACTTTCAGAAAAAAACGTCACGTGCACATTCTCGAACGTGGTGGCTTTTTTTCTTATATTGAAACTTATGATTCACGAATAACGGAAAAAACATAATTTTTTTTCAGCAAGCCGAAACAATAAAAATTGGCCATAATGGTCACAAAAATGAGTTTTTTTGAATTATCTCCCCTTCTGGGCTTCAAATTGTCCTCGCATTCATTATAAAAGTTGTGGGGCATAACATTTTTTACATATTTTGTCCGAAGCAACTTTTTCTATGTTTGAACGTTTTCGAGATAAATGGCCATGAATTTACATTAGACTGGATTTCTACATTGACCTTGGCCTTTCGCATGTGTGGCTAAGCTCCCCGCCCTTATCACCTAATAATTCGAAAACGTTTGAGAGTATGTAAAATTGCTTCAGACAACAGTTGTATAGAATTTTATTATCAACAACTTACATGATGAAAACAAAAACGATTAGAGGTATAGGAAGGGAGATATTTAAAAAAAATGCCTTGTAATGATCTTCAAACTGGCAGATTAAGAAAACGCCGCCTGATTAGTGTCAGATTAATGGGTCAACACATCTGCAACACCGAGATTAACCATCTTTATGAAAATCTGACACGCTCGATTATGTGAAAGTAACGTTTTTTTTGCATTCTCAAAGGATCGCTATCCTTGCGTCACATCAGAATTGTCAGTCTCTTGAAGAGTAGCTTTCTTTGGATCTAATTAACATATCCTCTAAAAATCTGACTAGTTCGAAAAAAATTTTTCTTAACCATTTTCCACTCTTCCGTACGGCCAGCCCCACCCCGCTAACAGTCAGATTAACATGAATTTATTATCAGAGACACGTAGGGCATATACAGTATCTCAATCTGTAGATCTTTTCCTACCGCTGAAAGTGCATATTTTATGAAGTATGCACTTTTTTCCTTTTACCATCTAATCTTCAAAATCCTCTTTGTCTCCAAGACGCTCGAGTAAATCCCGATTTACCATCGTCGGCTCCCCAACTATAATGGACTATTTTGTAAAGGGCTATTTTACTTTGTCACCCAGATATTTTTTTCTGTGTTTACACTGTCAGATGAGGGTTGGTTGAAACGAAATAAATTCAAATAAACCATGATCAGCGCTTCTTCATATGAGTATTAGCCTTCCGATGATTACATTGTGAATATCTGGATAGTACGAAGCGGATATGGCTTGTTGTATTACATAGAATCAAGACTCGCGGCTGTAACACTTCTCTCCAGAGTGAGCATCCGCTTATCCTTGATATATTAGATATCTGAAAGATCAAAATCTGTTGAAGCCCTTCCTATCAGGTTTTCTAGCACAATTGGTCGATTCTGTGGTGATCTTCAGCTTCTTGGTAACGGTTGAATTCTGCCAACGGTGCTCTATTTTACGATTATCTACATTTCCTATGTATTTGTGTCCGTTCTTGCAGGTTTCTAACAATAGGTATAGTTTTCTGCATAATCCTTTGGAGATTTCAGTCCAATTGACACCTGCTCAAATTTTCTGGAATTTTTTTGGGTATTAGACCAATTGATGGAAGTTATAAGAACCCTGCATATCTGTCCATATTCATCCTTACAGAGTAGAGTGAGGTATGATCTATTATGCGCTTTTCTATCTTTAAGAATATTGCAATACAGAAATAGTTTCACGTGATTGTTCTATAGATTGTCATAGGGAACTTCATTCGCTTTTGGTAGTTGATATATTCTTGCCAGCTCCTAGTAAATAGAATAGAATAGAATAGAATAGAATATCTTTATTCACTAATAATAATTGTTAACAAAACAATGAAGATGGGAAACGTCATACAGGAAAAAAATAAACAAAAACAGTGAAGATCAACATTCCATGTTACTCTCCAGGAATTCACTAACAGTGTATGGTTCTAGTCGTAACAATAGGTTGTAGACCTCTTTTCGAAAACATTTGAAGTTATCAATTTGACGTATTTTGGATGGTAGTTTGTTTTATAGTTTTAGGCACATATATGTACAATTTCTTTCTGTCAGGGACAATGTAGAGGGTACGGAAAAAATAGTTTTGAGAACATCGCCATGTTACCCATATTTTCCTCAAATTTCTGGACAGTTTGGAACTGGTATTACGCAAGCCCCAGAAAAGATGAAGGGAAAAGTAGAACTACCCTCAGCCTGTCCGAGTCCTCTTGACATTGGGAGTAGTCTAACTGCTGGTGCGTGAGCCCCTGGGAAGAAGAAAAAGAAAATGAAAGCAGAACCGACTATTGCCTTTTTGCTTCCTTCTGACCTGTCATCCAGTAATTTCTTAAGCTGAATTCCTCTCACATTTTCCGACAACTGAAAGTATTCGTTCTGGCTACAGAACGAGTGGGAACATTCTAGACGAATTCGGGACCACATTTCCTTTTCTTTTAGTACACTCTGTAAAATTACCCTCACTGCGGTCAGTATATAATATTAAGAGAATCGTTTACTTGTGAACAAAAGACTGTTTCCTATTTCCTGTTATTTTATGAACTGTTTTATATGACTTCTTTCAGTTGATGGATTTCATGATTGTGCCTTACTGATTATTGTGTTTCCTGTTTCGAAATCGAATGAATAAATGAAATCAGATATTGACTCCAGTAGTTATCGCTAACACTCATAATAGCAGAGAACCTTGTCTTCGGCTAAAAGCCCCCATGGTAGGTAGGTTTGCTATTTCCCCTATGAAGAATTGCTGGCTTTCGAGATCTCTGAATTATGAATAGGTTATTGAAAACAAACACAAACTGAGAGCAGCTCCTCAGCATCCGATAGCACTACTGGGGTATATTTCTTCATGTCAGCTTTTACCTAAGCGGTCTGGGACGATGTCATTCCAATACTTTATAAAGAGTTAACCCCAAGAACTAAGACCTACAAAAGCAACCAGCTCATTGGTAGATGGGGATCACGTGATCGCTTCAATCTCATTGCAAATGGTTGTTTTAGTTTTCTGACAAAAACGTACCTTCTTATTTGATTATTTTCATTCCAAGTGTAAATCTTTTCTGGAAAGTTTCAGTAACATTCCTCACGTATGAAAACCGAAATGTATAAATTATATTCCAGACATGTTCCTGAGAATTCAATTGCGAGTCGAGTTGTCAAGTTCTTGTTCAACAAGAATGCAGATATATTCATCAACTGCAACTCCACACTGCGATAAATAAGGGGCAACATAAATTTCTTATCATTCATAATAAATAATGAAGACACTGGAATTATTTAGCAAATATGTAAATTCCCATCCGTCGCAATATTTTATATATTCATTCCCGGTAGCAAGACTAACTTAATTACTGAAATATGTAAATGGACGTCAGCCGAATATGAAATTATTTCAGAAATTCATGAAATAACCCGCACACCTGTAATGTCGCTCGCACCGCTGCACATATGACGTGCTTCATGATGCCAGTTTTGGGCTTAACACGAGATTGCTGCGGTTATATTATTATTTATATATTTCATGCTTTTCTGAACGAATTGAATTGCTTCTACTGACCGCGAAGTAGCAAATATTTGCTCTTGTATGTTGGTTTGGGTTAACTTTATGCATGTCAAAGATGTTTTCGAAGTGCTGGAGGGATTGGTACTGCGCAATTCGCCACCCAAACAAAACTCGTTTATGGCAATGATCTCAAAAAGGTATTTTGAAATCCGCATTTCTTTTGCTAGAGAACGATATACTGACACCCCTGGTATAAGTTATATTATCTATTTTTTTTGTGCGGGGTCAATTTCAGGATGAACTGAGGCCATGAAGTCCATGATTCTGATGTAACAAGTCGAAAAGTTCAGAGGACAGAAATGCCAGGCTCCTTCTTTATCTTCACTTATAAAATTTTCTTAAAACTCATACTATTATTTCATAGTTATCTCGAGAATTGCACAGCCAGTAGGCTCTGAGTTTATGTTTATGACTCTTATACCGTTGTCAAACCTTGATTGATAAATGTGTATTCGCTATAACTTCGTTTTTTTTTCTTCCCAAAAAATATTATTTCATATTTTTGGGACATTGTGATAACTGTTAACTGGATTCTTGTTATCATTAGAGCAAAAAGAGTGAAGATCTTTGTATTTCAACATGAGTTAATGCAATCTCAGGCTTGATAATTTCACATGTTAAATAAAATTTCTCACAGTCTAAATGGATGTAGATATTTGTTGTCAAATTTCAACACCCTTATCTCAAGAATTTCTCACAATAATTAAGTACCTACACATATAATCCAAAGTGCCTTATAATCAAGAATCAAATTATTTTTGCCTTTATTGGGGAAAAACATATTAAATATCTATTAAAGCGCGGTTCTGTTCATTCAAAAGTACAGGATCTGCTCTTCCACCCTCAACATTATTGAGTGTTTTCCATTGTCATTCGAATAAATCATTGAAAAGCCATAAACATGTTTGAGAATTACATAAAAGCTATTACGATAAGAAATACCCTGCAAATGATATGTGATATCTCCACAATTTATATGCCCCTAATATACTTTCATATTAGTGTTCTACTCACATTTTTCAACTGGTATGATTATTAAGCTGGTTGCCAAAAAAAAATGAATGCTCCTTGACTTACTATTCGTAAAAACTTTGTTTGAAATTATTGTTGATTTGATCGTTGTTGGTGAGTTACCAATACCTAGGTTGGAAGTGGATTCATTTCAGTTTCTCGAAGCCAAAAGATAACCACAAAAAAACCAACAAGAATTTGTACTATAATGGTATTTATATCAGCCAAGAAATGACCACAGATGAATCCAACAAATAGCTACTGAATGGAATTGATGTGGTTTATAAAAATCTATTACGAAACAAAAAATTTAAGTACGAGGATGTATTGATATCTAGTTAGCCTAGACCAGTTTCATGCTTAAAAAAATAATGCGTTACCAAAGCAACGAACAATAACTCATTAGAAATGTCAGTGTGAAGTTTGAGGTCAAAAAAGTAAACCAGAATTAAGCAATAAATTAAAAGAAAGAAGATGTCCATCGAAATTGTGAAAATCGAAAAATTATAGTATCGATCCATCAACAAGTACCTGTATTTAAAAAGGTTAGAGGGTAAGCAGATTCTGGAAGATATGCTTAATACCTACCCTTGGTGATCAATGTCCTTCGTATGCGAACGTGAAAAATTGGACTGCAAGCTTCAAAAGAGGTAAATTTTCCATTGAAGGTAATGACCGATCGGGTAGGCCAGTTTGTGTGTCAGTCCCCGAAAATATCGATGCAGTTCATGACACGTTTTTATCAGACCGTCGAATTGGGCTAAAACGGGTATCAGAAGCACTGAATATTTCACACGAACGCGTTCATCAGTTCACGTTAATATAGACATGGAAAAGTTCTTGCTTCAGTTTTTTGGGATTGCCATGGAGTATTCATGATTGATTTTTTGGATAAGGGTAGAACACTACCCGGAGATTACAATTCGACATTACTGACCACTCTACGGGAAAAAATTAAAGAGAAAAGACGCGGAAAGCTGTCCAAATGTGTTTTGTTTTCGCAGGACAACGCCCCTACACACAAATCTCATGTTTCCATGCAAAAAATTCGTTTTTTAGGGTTTGCATTACCAGAACAACCCCCTTATTCACCAGATTTGGCTCCATCCGACTATCATCTCTTTCCTCAACTGAAAAAAAGTTTAAAAGATCGTACATTTTCTTCCAACGAGGAGGTATAATAAGAGCTGTGTAGGTCTGGTTTGCAGAGCAAGTAGAAACAGGTCTAGAGACGTTGCAGGTTCGCTGTAATAAATTTATTCAATTAAGAGTAGAATATATTGAGTAATAGCATTGAAATTTTGTTTGATTCTATACTAGGCTAAGAATATTTCAATATATCCTGGTAGTAGTAGTTTTGAAACAGTCACGAAATCTCTGAACTTTCTCAATTTTTGTGGAGCAATATATTTTCTTCATTGAAAGATATATAGATGATTACCAATTCCTCCTACCAGTACCTAGGTAATGTCACTGCTTTCAGTGAAAATATTTTTCGAATAATGGGTCAGCTTGAACGAATAAAAAAAATCCCATATGTTTGAAAAAATATTTTCAAGTATTATTGTGAAGGTATGAGTGGAGTCAGTTTCGACTCAAATACTAAGCCCTATCGATTGGCTCAACAAATTGAACGGACAAACAGGCCTCGCATTAATGCACCTCCTATAAATTAGAGCGAACTCAAAGTGTAATCTCCAAATCTGCATGGGAATAATGTAGCACTTTATATTGCAGAGGCCTTTTAAGCAGGACAGTTTCATTACCTGCTACGTTATCTCTAATGATAACTCCGTTATTAACTAAGAACCGATAGATTTGTGGACCTTTCAGTGTGGGATCCGCCTGATAAGGACCAATTCATGGCTGCCTTTGACTGCGAGGAGGACGAACGAACATCTTCATTCAGGCCGATGGCTGAGTATAATGAAATTGGATGAACGGAAGGAATAATCTTGGCCTACTCGAAATCTGATACATCTGACTGAATGCTGGCGTGTAGGGAATATGATATTGTGATCTCATTTCATTTCGGCTTCAATTGAAAACGTAATACGATTCAGATGATTAACTCTTGAATTCGCAGGACTGGAGGAAAAAGTTGAATTCTGGCTTCTTCGATTGAATTGAAACCATTGTATATTTATCGTCGGTTTATTTAATGAACAATAAGAAGATTTAAAGGCATTCTGTAAATTTATTTGAAAAATAAAAGTGGAGAAGTGAGATATACAGGGTGTCCGCGCCATGGGGCAGCGGTCGATTACTCTAATACTTATAATTTTACGAAAAGACTTTTCTCTTTTTATGGAGAGCATCTTCTAAAATAATTTAGAACTATACAAATTGTTTAGATTCTTCTGCACAGCTATCAACTTAGGTATTCTGAATGAAACACCCTATATATTTTTACATTTTTGAATTCCTTGTTACATTTGAATATGAGTTTGTTGAAACATTTATGTCTGAATTCTCAACGGTTTTCGAGAAATTTGACTTTTTATTAATATTTTGATACTTTGAGGTATTTACATAAACAACTGTAGCTTCCTTTCTATTCTATGGATTTGATTCAAACTTGGACTGTGTCTAGTCAATAAAGGAAGCACTTGAAATTTTCTTTGTATATAACCATATTATATACAGGGTCCACGAAAACCTAGATCCATTATCTAAACAAAATCTTCATTTTTTTTAATGGCAACCCATATTTTTTTTTCTCTTCATTATTCAAAACAACTAAAAGAAAACAAGAAATGATAAAATAGTGAACAGAAAAATAATATGGGTTGCCATTTAAAAAATTGAACATTTTAATGAATTTCTGTTTTGATAATGGATCTACGTTCTCGTTAATCCTGTATATAATAGGGTTATTTACAATAAAAATTTTTACTATTCTTCTTCTACTATACTGAAAATTTTATTGACTATAGGCACAGTCCAAATTTGAAGCAATTACATAGAATAGGGACGGAGATATAGTCCTTTATGTGAGTACCTCAAACAGTCGAAATATTAATAAAAAGTCAAATTTCTCGAAAAGCGTTGAAAATTAAGATATATTTGTGTTATCAAACTCATATTCAAATATAACAAGAAATTCTAAAATGTAAAAATATATAGGGTGTTCATTTAAAATAAGGAAGTTGATAGCTGTGCAGAAGAAACGAAACACTTTGTATAGTTCAAACTTATTTTAGGAGATGCTCTACTTCAAAAGAAAAAAATTATATTTGAAACTCTTTTTCGTGAAGTTAATAGAATAAGGGTAATCATCCACTGCGCCCTGGCGCGGACACCCTGTATAAAGGCTAATTGGCACGTAATATCTTGTAAAAAATGAAAAGGAAAAATAAAATAAAAAAATACTGAGGAAATAAATATTTCACAGCTTCAAAATCCTACAATTTGAGACGAAATGAAATGATGAAAATTAAAAAAAATTTCATTTAGGGCAGCTATTGTTTTTTTTCTCATTTCTTGCCTATTCTTATTAGTTTGGGAATAAACTTGGTGGTTGTACATGTCCCCATATTGTTTAATGATTCCAATATAATTGGAGAAGCTTAGGCTTCCACTCTCTCCTTCAATTCAGATAACGATTTATTTTCTTGAAGGAAGAACCTGAAGAAATGAAATGAGTAGTTTTATTATAACAATTGTTAATGTAGGCTTTCTGGAAAATTCAATATGAAAGTATAATGTTCTGAATCCCAACTATTGGGTCACCTTTTTTCCAAACACCATGTACACTGAAATATTCAAACGCTTGAACACAATTTGAATAAACAGGGTGTCCCACTGGAAGTGCCCATTAGAAGTTTATGGAGAAATAATAATTAGATCCCTTTCAAATTTTGTATGAAGTTATCAGTCACTTAGAACTTCATCTTTAAAATATTTTCAAATACTCCATATATTATGACATTTTCGGATGTATATTTGAAATCTACATTCATTTGATGTATATTTTCCCATAGCCATCTTGAGGCGTCTTCCAGTTATTCACTGTTCTTTTTTTTTAAATCAAAAATAGAGGCTTGTAGAAGACCAGTACCAAGTAGTATTCCCACTTTGAGACTCTCATCTGATCTTCCTGTATATCAAAACGTAATGTTCTCTACATAACGAAGTATAATATCTTTTGGGTAACAAAGCTCAAAAACAAGCCTCCATTCGTGAATTTTTTCAAAAAACAGTGAATAACTCGAAAACGGCTCAAGATGGCAGGATGATCATCAGGAGTTGAATGATTTAATATATGTATATCAGAAATATGAAGAATGTGTTCCATCTTTGCCATTATATGACCATTTAAACCGAGGAGGAGGAGATTCACAATACCCTACAGGTTACCATAGGGCCATGGCTCATTATAAATTCTCTCAGTGCAGAAAATCGAGAAACTGCAAACCTGTGTGGTCATTTCTAGTTAGTATACACAAAGATATCATCAGTCCACAGATTAAAGATATGAATAATTTCTGAACCACAAATGAGGTGTGACAGTTGGTAAAAGCCCTAAAAGCCTCGTATGAAGCACTCCACACTGCAGATTACCTCTAAATCTTCTCTATTATCGTTTCCGTTCTGTGTATTCATTGACGTCCCAATATGCATATATACATACACATGACGGGGGTGTGTATCTTGCGTGAGTGTTATGTAAATTTGCTCCCGTAGATTACTATCTTTGTTGTTTTCTATTTTCATCAATGCTTTTTATTAGGGTCTGAAAAGCTCATTTTTCCCAAGCGTTGAGGATGATGATCAATATATACGGGAAGTAACTCTCTGCCAACTGCTTTATATTCCGTTTCAGAAACAGCTTCACAGCCTCTCTGTTGTAGCGAGAAATGGTCAGGTGGGAGGAAGAAGATTCCTGAAATTTGGTTTTCTCTCCAATAAAGCGAAAAAAATAACATGTTTTCTATTCAGGGAAAACTGAAAGTCTCGTGATCGTTGTACAGGGTGTTGGATAGAATTCAGTATATGAACTGAAGTGCGGTTCAACACTTATCACAACAAAAAAGGGTAAAAAAACAACAAACGAAGGACTGTATAATTTTGAGTTGAATGATTTAGAACACTATGTGAAAGGATAAATGTATCCAAATCAAACAAGAGAAAATTATTATTTACCTTTATCATCAACTAAAATCTAAATGGATCTATACTTGATGTCTCCAATATCAGTGAACAGAATGATCGAGCTTGACCTACAATGTGAAATGGAGGATCCTTTAAATAGAGGTTACTAACAGATGGAACACACTTATCCCTATGAATTTTTGTAAAACACGCCACTGATGACCAGTGGTGGATTCGAAACTGTTTATCGAACTCAATTCGATTTTGAAGTTGAAGAGATTCAGTTGAAATCGTTCAGAAAAAGAATCGAGGAAAAAATTTCAAATTTTCCGAAAAAAGTATCCCCTAATCATCAAACTAACAATTGACAAGGAAATGTTGCTTCGAACTGCGATAACGGTCGTGCATCGCTTTCATGTGGCCAGCCTGTATAATACATTATGAGCATTACTGAAATATGGTAAAAACGAAACAAATTTATTATTCCAAATATTGTAGCAACCTACCCTAAACCAAATAAATACCTCTTGAACGTTTTGATTTGTTTGTCGATATCCATAATATCTAGGTCGTCAACATATTAAGCAAAACTGGTTGTTTACGTTTCGTTAATGATTGATGTCTGGGACTTGGAAATTTAATATTTCATGATTATTGAAAATCAATATTATTTATCACCGAAGGTTTACCCATTAGAAGCTTGACGTACGTTAATGATTATAAATTGTTCGGGGTGAGAATAATTTTCTAGGGGTTGATGGGATATTAGTCACAAAATTTTCCGAAGTGATGTAATTAGTATTTGATATTTCATACCCATGTGATAGATCTATCATTCTATCGTTGAACCGATAGTTGGTGGAACGATTTGACTGCCTATTCAATATGGAATCATTTTCTGCCATGTCTGAAACAAAAATTAGATTACTTAAATGATTGATACTACAGATCTGAAACTGAAGTTGAAATTCATTCAGATTAAGGTTTCTATGGTTTGTTATTTTGTTTCAATTCATGCGCAGATTCGCCACCATGCAGAATTGAACGTCTCAGTGGAATACATTTTTTTTTTAATTGAGATCATTACCCGTATTTGTGCCAATGATGAATATAAAATTTTCAATTGCGTATCAAAAAATGCACAATAACTGCCTTCTAAAACTTACCAAAATTCACTTGCATATCCCAACCGGTTTCAGAAGTAAATTGTCAGTCAATAATTCATGGAATCAAAATTGAAGAATTGACCCTATTTTTCTTGATAAACTAAAGGCCCGAAGGGCTTCCTTTCTAATATACGCACCTGTTTTTGAGTGAAAAAAATTATTTTGATACAAAGCTTACCATAAGCCATAATTACCAACATTTCAAGGTGGATTATTTAATAATAGGATGCTTAGAAGCGTGCATCAGAAGAAGTAACAGACCAAATTTTGAGAAATTTCTGTAGAGATGACTGTTATATCAAAAGGTTTTTGAAATTATCAGCTTGAACGATTTATTTTGCTGTTTCATTTCCATTAAACTTCAACACTAGCTGAATCCGAAATAAAGCTTTATTTCGGCTTATAGTTTATAGAAAAAAATAGGGTTATTTATCGATTTTGAATTCATGGTTTGTGTGTGACGATTTAGTTTCGGGACACACTGTATATGTTTGCAACTTATCAACTTCCATTTACGTATCATCAAGATAAATTTACCCTGATCATTATACCCATTCCTACATCAGCCGCTTTCACTAAATTCTCATTTTACTCTGTTCATTCATTCGGAATCTTGAATGATGTATAGTGGTGTAATATCATAGATTATCTCCCTAAGACCTGACGAGGGTATTCTTGATTAATTATTGCTCAAAACGACTATACGATAGAGCATTCAGTTAATATCTTGGTTTTAAATGTATTGTTCTTCCAATTTTCGTTATCCTATCCAAACGCTTGACTATAAAAATTTATGTCATGTTTTTCTACATCCCACTAAAAACTTGTTGCTATGTTGCTTCTTACCGTAACCTCATTTGTGAAACAAAGTCGAGAAGTCTTCATTTAAGATTGATAAACTGACGCCTGACGCATTAGTGTATACTCCACAAGTAGGTTTATTCGACCCTTTTATATGAAAAAAAAATAGACTCGACTTGAATTTATTGTATATTTTCTGATTCGGTTCTGGACAACATTTTTGTAGACCAAATCTTAGTTTGTGAAGGTGAAAAAACGGAGAATGCCCTTTTGCTGCCTGACAATGAACGAAAAAAGTTTGAAATTATATCATTCTTAGCTCATTATAATTGTACCCTAATTTAATTAGATAGGACTCAAGAACGAATTAAAAAAAATTATAAGTATGCCGTGGACTGAGAAAATTGGGAAGCCTTTGCTAAAATAGACCATATAGAAATATTATCAGAACAGGTTGAATTTTAAAGATATTTCCTCGATGAGAAAGAGAATTTTTGAAATGGTTTTCGTTATGTTGTTTTATCCCATTTTGACGTTCAAAGACGATTCAACCCATGGTAACAAGGGTAGGTTGACGGTTATCCACTGAGTGAATTAAAACTTTTTTAATTGACTAGTGAAATAAAATATTGTCCACTCGCTCTCTGGAAATTATTCTTTCCATACAAAATGCAGGTAAGAATCATTTCAAAGTAAATTTATTATAACTTCATCTAAAATTCTATTTAGCAGTCATGTCTTTCATTAAAGTATAAATTACAATTATGAAGATTTCCTAAATGAAATTGAAAACCTGCACCTCCTTCAAAAGAAACACGCTCAGTCGTAATAGCACATGTGTTTGTGCAATTCTCAGGCCCTGCTGGAATATCCAGCAGGAATATCCAGAAACTCCGGTTTTAGTCACCCCACCAAGTATTTGTTTAGAAATATTGATTTTGTTCTGTTATGAATCCTCAATATATTCTTCTGCAAGAGAACTTGAGCGCCATCCGCCATGTCTGTCCAAAACTGTCCAATCTGCCCCAGAATTTGCGAGTAGGGTTCTAACTGTGCCCTGTATATTGTTAAGCAAGCATCAGAAAGACCCAAATACTTGGAAATTGTAGCGGGCATTTCAGAAAATGAGTTCACACCTACAGGCTGGACAGTACATTTTTCGTTTTTATAATTTAGAAAAAGTCGCTTGTGATCAACTTTGTTTGGCCTCAAGTTCTTATACTTGCGGAATATATCAAGTGCAGCAACCTTATTACTACCATTGACCACAGTGAAAACTCTTTTCTTATAGGTTTTCGTATCTGAATAACCAATACGCTGCCCCGATCTTCCACATCATCTACAGTCATATTAACCAGCTCGCCAATTCTACACCCTCCAGCAACACCCATAATAAAAACTACTTTTATCAATGAATATTGCTCATCAGGAGCGGCATCTTAAAAATATTCTAGCTCCTCTCTTGTGAATACTTTCGACTTCTTTGGTAAGTATACTCTGGAATGTTGCTTCAAAAAGGCGGTGACTTGGTAAAATCTGCCGATGTCTATTTTTTTTTTTTCAGAGCCAACATTTTTTTGAGTTGCGAATAGTAGGACCATAAAGACGACGATTTAACTTTATTGGACCTTTCGGAAATATAAGTCAAAATGATTTTTTCGTTGACACCTTTGGCTTTCTTATTATTTCTCCAGGTACAAAATGCCGTTTATTCCTTTTCGTACAAAGTTTTTGATTTCAATGGAATAACTTCTTCTGCTGCCTAAGTTGCTTCCTCTAAAATGATCTCGGGAACTTCAACTTCGTTGAAAAGTTAAAAATGTATATTCACTCGAAGGAATAAACCCACACGCCTTACGGGCTCTTTGTCATGAATAAACATTCATTTAATTCACTTGTTGTTTAAATAACTATTATTGGTACTTGTCGATATTCTACATCTTGGGTCTGTTTGATTCACAACCGGAGGAAAAAATCTAAAGGTTTCAATTCTGGGAAACGTGGTGGCCACTCAATCGGCCCTCTTCCACCAATCCACTTCTCTTAGGAATGATCTGAGAGCCATTGTCTCACTAGATGAAAGTAAGGAGGCGAAGCTCCATCTAATTGGAAGTGAATAATCAGAAGTTATCACAGGTATATTTTCAGCAGAAACAAATTCAGCACCCTGTATCTATAAAAGAGTTGCTTTTAGGCCATATTTGGATTCTGATTCCACGATATAGGTCATTAGATCAGTGAGTGAGTGACCGACTAGTTGCAGGACACACTGTATAACTGAACTATAAATAAAAAGTAGATTCAATATAACCGCGCATATCCCCGACTTACTGCATATAATCTAACGAGCGGAATTCCGCACAGAAACGGGAATCTGTCCGTTTCGCTTTCAAATTGCTCGGACCCGAAATCAAAAAGACCAACAATATATTACAGCGGGAGATGTGCGGCGATATGTAAATATATATCCACATTCTGACAAGCGCTCCCCGCGAATAAATAACGCAGTATCTGCAATAACCCCAGAGGGAGCAAAACTCCCTTCGGGGATGGTTTCACCCTAATCTTTCGGAACAACCAGACATTCGTACTTTCAATTTCTATTTGTATCAACCGAATCTTCTGAATCCGTTCGACTACTCCATCGAATTTATTTAAATCCACCCTCCTCCCGCGCTCTGTATCGGTGGCATGAGATCTATTACGGAGGATTCATGCGACTTGGGGCTCGATTTTCGAATTGGACTGCCTCTGCCCTACGATTGCATTTCTTCTTGAAATAAGGATTTTTCATCCGTATAAGTACACTTATTTTCGAAAAACCTGAGTGCCCCTTTCAAACGAACATATTTCCTATGTTAGCTTTCGTAGTTATAGCACAAGAACATAACCAGAAGAGCTTAGATACATATCTGTGATGTAAGACAGAAAGAGCACCATTCTGCATCATACAGAGAGCGTGAAATAAAGCATAACAATCATATCCTCGGTATAAATGTTTTTCTAATTGTATTTTTCTTACCCAACTTTTCATGTATAATCGAGGAGTTGATCAGGCACCCATTACATCACCAAAGGTAGATATCTGGAAGCAGTATTACCCCAGAAATTTTTCTTCTTCTACGTGCGCTGCCTTCACCGGATGCAGTTGAAGAGACTCATAATTTGAGTCAAGCCGATAAATAGTCAACAGAAATCCCTCTCACCAAAGGAATAGTGAGTGTTGTGTTCCTTATGTGTGTTTTGTTCTTACTGTGTAAGTTAAACAGAATATGATGAACAGTTTCATCTTTGGTTCTGCACCATCGGCACTAGGAAGAAACGATAACTCCCATTTTCATTGATGGTTTATCGAACAGGTCTTGAGTCATTGCACCCAGTCAACAGCCTCAGCGGTTTCCTTGCAAGTGTCAGGAGTTTTTTTTACCTCAGGCTTAGAGGACGCTTTCTCAATGAGAAGGTTCAACTGCCTGAGACCACTAAACGTGCTACATTCAAATTTTTTCTGTCCAGCCATCCTAGCAAGTTCCTGATAGATGTACGATAGATGTGAAGCGCATGTTCTGGATAAGCAGCCAGTATGTCTGTTTTCTCTTGCGTGCGCTGGATACCAAATAACATTCACAGCGTTACCAAAACCCCCTGCATTTCTCAACTAAGTATGGTTCTCTTACTTTCATAGCATATCTAGATGTGTTTTCCGCAGTATCCTCTACAGATATTCTTCAGTGTGCAGACAAGAAAAGCATACAGTTCAGGTTACCCTATGGAACAGTCTCCTTTCAGGAGGATGGACTAGTCAAAACTAGGTCCCACAATTTCCACTTCAGTCCCTGCGGACAGCACTGAGCCATCGATGAATAGTGGTACGTACCAATTTAAAAATTGATGAAGAAGCAGTTAAAAAACGACGTGAAATATCAAGGAATAACACTAGGCGAAGGTCTGACTTTGCAGAATCATATAAAGTGAACGATTGATAAAACCAAAGCACCGATGATCTGGCTTTACCCACTGATGAGTAGAAGAAACCGTATGTCGAAAGAGATAAAATTGAACATAATCAAAGCCAGTCCTCACTTGACCTATGGATCAGTTGCGTGGGAATTTTCTGCAAAAAGCCATGACAAGAAAGTCCAGGCAACAGAAAACCAACTTGCTTTGTTATAAACAGTCAAATCTATCGAGATTTGAAATGAAAACCATTTCCGACTCAAAAAAAGGAAGGGCTGAGTATATTATTCAAAACTATGAAGAAATATCCGAATCCAGAACTCAAGAAACTGGTAGACTAGGACCTTCCTTCCGGATCGGAGTAATAATGAGAATTTATAGAGGTAGTCAGGGAGATCCATTGAGGAGACTGAAATAAGTGCTGAAAGTTATTGAACAATCCCAAGAAGTGGTATCCAAACAGGATTAACACCTTTAGCACGATGATGTGCAAGAAGAAATAAACCCCTAGAGAGTAACGCTTTTAAGGTAGATGCCCGAAACCAAATAACAAGAAGGTTCACAGGTGGGGTTCTTCTTTTTGAATTTCTCCCTACTATAGAAAAAATAAACTCTCTATGAGGAGTAGACTAAAGATTTTGAAGGAGGTTGTGTTGTACTACAACCTTACGATCTATTGATCTTAAGAGCTATGTCGTCTAAAGCTTACCTTCCAGTCACTTGTAAAATGGGATGTAGTCAATCAGAGAGGTTCGAGCTTTCCAATTCCTAAACCTTGCATCATCTGTACCCTGGATATTCTTAGGATGGCGATAGATAGACTAATCTAATCACCAGATAAATAGGTGTGAGATCTGTGATGATCTCCAGTACCCTAGTTGGGCACGTTCTCATGGCTCCAGTGAAGCCAACACAGGTTAGTGTTCTGACTTGCCAAGGTATAGCAGACTATTGACCAATAAGCAACTACTTGTATAACAATCATGACGTACATCCATCGTAGTATTTTTGGGTTTACATTCACAAATTTTACTTTGCCGATTTCTGCACGCTATTAAGCCCTTCATTGTTTCACAAGCAGCGATCTCAATATCCTCATTCCACAGAAGCTAATTTTCTAGGGTTATTCCCAGATATTCAACTCCAGACTTCCACACTATGATGCCTCATGTCTTCATTGAGAGAGTTGGAGGTCATAGATGTTTCTTTTTGCGAGTAAACGGAATAACTGTGGTCTTGGTTGGATTACTGTTCTTTCAAGCACTACTGCTCAATAATTCTGAGACCCTATGAGGGTAGATGGTCAATGATCGGTTCTCATTCACCCTTTCTCCATTATGAGGATGAAATTTTTATGTATTTTGGCATACAACAAAGGGCTGTATACAAAACGCCTTGAATAAAAGTTTGATCCTCCTCAAAGATCAAGTATCTATGGGACTACCGCCAAAATACTGTCCATTTATATAAAAATGTTGTTTATTTTTTTGAATATATTCGCACAATCTGAACCTTCTTACTGGTAGGTGTCTATCAATTCATAACTATCGATCGGTCGTTAGCCTGTTTCCATTTATAAATATGGGGATTTTTTAATTTTTTATCTTCCAATTCCCTATTTTCATCCTAGGATGCTGGTATTATAAAATGTCAAGGTGAACATTTGACCTCCACCTGGAATTCTGGAGATTCACTTCATTAAAAAAGTGGCGTGTAGTTCGATTCAGGGAGGTCGAGCGAGCTCTCGAAAAGTTAATGGTTCACGGACGGGGCGGAAGTTAATCAATAAAACCTTTGAGTTCTGTTCCCACGGATTTTCGGCGATCTTTCCAACAGGATTTTCTCATCGGCAGTTACACGGAATTTTTGTGTGAGCATATGATTTTCGTTATCCAAGCTAGCAGTTCATGCAGAAAGAATCATTTTACATTGATCGTTTGAGTTTTGAATAGGCCGAAACCGCCGAAAGTATTTAAGATCCAATCTGAGGAAATATATGAACAGAGGTATTTTGTTTTTTGCACAATCGAATTTGTAGGAAAACTGTAGGTACTTATTTCATTAATACGGGTATATCCGAGTGAAAATCCAAATATGTTCAATTTATTTATGAATGCTGAATGGATGTGCCCAATACTCGATGAAAATTCATTACTCAACTGAATTTTTTCCGAATAATATTCGCGTTTCAGATTTCTTTATATTTCAAAAAGTTTCTGGCAATGTACCTTACATATAGGTCCCACAGTACCTACTCCTCTGATAGCACACCAAACTCTAATTTTTTGAAAACTTCTGGCTGCTCCACACTCTCATATTTTGAGGGTTGACATATCCAGAAAGATGAAACCAGTCTTCATCATAAAAAAACATTATTTTGCTTTCAATGAATTGGTTGAAAAACCACTTACTGAAGACCATTCTTCAAAGAGGTAATCAATTATCCGATATCACGTCAATTTACGTGAAAAAAATCATGTCATCTTTCAAAATCGAATGACATGTGCTAACGGAGAATCCAGCCAGCTGAGATATAATTCGGGGAAAGATTCTTGGAGCTTGCGCCATCACATTTTCAACATTCTTGATTAACTCTGAGATTCTGTTCTTTGGTCGATCCTTTGAAGATCCTGTCCATCCTGTCCATCCTTTGAAGAACATGAGCTTCCAGCGCGTCATTAACCAAGCGACTACGGTGAGTACAGGCTCTTTGCCAATTGAAATTAAATTTTTACCATTTCATTTACTTTGGAGTTGTACAGGAGTTGAACTTATGATTTTAGTCGAAAAAACATGTTAGGGAATAGAAACCACATGGTTTTTTATACCACCATCTCATACTAGATTAAATCGATTTCAAAAGACAAGATCTTGCTAAAGTAAAAAAAAAATAGGATGAAAACAACTCGAAATACTCCACTTCTACTACAAAGAACACAAGTGTTCCAGATAACAGCCAGATAAAGCTTAGAATAATGCAAAAGTTAGAAGAAAATGCTGCATATTGTTGATTTTTGTAGTTGGCATGCAGAGTGATTCTTTGAATTGTACAAATATTTTAACAGTACATTCTTGAGGTCAAAAGAAACACTGATATCATTTTAAGCGATTTGGCCCTTATAAAAAGATAGCAATTTCAAGTTTTAATAATGAGCTGTGCCACCCCTGGAAAAACAAAATTAGCTTCAGAATAACCAGCTGAATCTGTGACACTACACATCTGCGGATCTTTTAAACAGAGTTGTATTTAGCTATAATATCCAATTTTTCCAATTTCACACAATACTGTTATTTTACGAAACGTTTAAATATTCATTAAATAGCGTCCAACTTAGTTTTAAGATTTGGGTTCTTTGAAATTTTGGTATATCTTGTGTTCGAAAAGAATTCATCAGATAAATGAAAAACTATATTCTTAAATTAATTTTATTCGATAAAACTGTTTGTGAGATAAAACTAAAAATAAATTTTTTTATGGTTTTCCAGCAGCCTGTATCTTTTAAACCGAGCCGATTCGGAAAAAATGGTAAAAAAAAGTGTTTCTTTTGACCTCAGGAATCTACTGTTAAAATATTTGTACGAAACAAAGACTCACTGTATATAAAATAATCCAGAAAAAAATACCAGAACTTATATATGCCAAATTATGACAAAAGGCAGTTTCAATCATGGACCATCGTAATTATCGATGGGAATTCAATTGAATAGTAAATGGTTTTTGAAAATCCCACCAAATTCTCCTGTAGAGTTTAATCTCAATGGAGCACCAGTATCTCGGTTGTGAAAACCAAAAAAAGTGAACCACCTGTGTACCCACTATTCGAATATTTCTTTTTCGCAATCAAACACTATGCATATGAATGAAAAATATTGATCTCCAGCTTCCACATCAAATGCAAAGGAACACTTGACAAAAGTCGTTCGCAAATTAAATCAAAAATGGCTCCACCAATTTTTCTCCCAAATCAAGTCATCTGTTAAGCTTTCACGCCGTATTCTTCTTCAGTACCCTCGTCGGGGGTCGGATATGAAACAAATTCGCCGCGTCAAAATTAAAACTCCGAATCGCTGGGGCACTTTCCATTCCGCAAATTGAATCCTCACGGGGAAAGTACACGCACGAATTTCATCATCTGCCACTGGTATATCGAGCCTTAATTGCACTTTGAGCCGTGGTCTACGCGATTTTGAACACGGGCGAGTATCCAAAAAGTGTCGCTTTGCGATTAGTAATTTAATAATTCAGGAGCAGGGGCCCCCATTATAAGGCCTTGTTATTGTGAGAGGATGGAGGGGCACGCAGGGTGAAGCCGTGAAGGCGGTGGAAACTTAAAGGTTTTATTGATTAGGCAAATGCCGTAGACCGCGCTCCAAGGTAATCGTATTCATATTATGTGCTCACGTTAAAAGTTTCAGGAATCTAATCTCAGTTTGACGTAACTCTGGATTGGATTGGTTGATGCTTATCTTTCATATCGGGGAAGTTTGCCTTTATTGTCAACATTTGATGATTATATCAGGCGTGCAAAGCTCCAATTCTTTCAGTGACTTCTATTCGGATTAATTAATGGCACATCGTAAATCTCATTTCTAATTCAATGGGGATATGAGATCTAATATTATGAATAGTTGATCAGCGAGAAACTTTAGGGTATACTGCATGAGAAAAAACTGTTTCAGTTTTCAGTTCAAGAAACTAATCAAAGTTACATGGTTGATGATATTATAACATTTATAACTGAAGGTTATGAAGATTTTAATACAGAGAAGTTTTCAATCAAACAAGTCAGAACAATGTTAAAATCCAAAGGGTTAAGAATTGAATTAAATTTCTTCAAATAAAACAACGTTGTGGCTGTATGCCTGGCTCAACAGTTTTGATAAGTCTGTTCTGTGTTGGATCTTACATTGTGTCATTTCTACACTGCATTATTTAGATTTCACGATTCTATTCGATAATTTCATATGAGGTAGATCAGAGCCTTTTTTCAAGACTTCAGTTTTTTAGTCAAAAGAAGTTCGAAAAGGTCTATCTTCAACTTGGTGTGCATCGGAATCCCTCAAAGTATTGGTCCCAATAATTTCGATGATTTATGTTGAACATTAACCGTTTGATATTTTTGAGTAGACCATACTATGCCGATGGGAGCAGATCTCGTAATGTCCTTCAAAATGATTGTGATAGTTATTTCGTCCTTATCTCGTACTTATGAAGATTTGAGTGATTTACTTGGGTAGGCACAATCGGAAAAGGATGTACCTACTAGAACAAGAAAAGTGGTGTAACAATACTAGCTCGCAGTTTTAGTTGAAGGTGATCTGTTGTGTAAGTCTCATAAATTGCAGACGATGAATGAAGTAATCTTATTCAAGAATGTTTTTTTCTTCCGTCGACGAACTTGGTAACTTACGTTTATGCAAGATACAAAGCAAATGGAGGAAGTACGAAAGGGTCAAGCAGGACCATCTTCAGTTTCATAAGTTCTGGAACCTATAGCACCAAACGACTTTACAACTTTTCACCATGCATTTCGTTAAATTACACTTGTATGAAATTTGATTAGGAAAGCTTCGCAAGAATGCTATTCTTTCGGAGAGGTGCTTTTCAATTTTCACTTTGTTTATTGCAATGCTGAATATTTATCGACTAATGTTGCAAAATTGTTCGGTGCAATAGGCCCCTGACTTCCTAAACAACTAGACCCTAGACTAGACCTAATGGAATTGAATAAATCCCAGTTGAGAAGTGATGTAATTGGAATGTTTACAAGTATAACACCAGCTTTCATAAAGCGATGAATTGATTTTTCTTCAATCTTTTCATCAATGAAAAAGTTTCATTCTGGAAATTGAGTTACCATTAAATTGTTGATCAGTTAATCAAAGTTTTGTAAGAACCGCTGTGAAAGGAAGAGTAATCATTTGAAAGGAACATCACCACAGAGCACTATTTCATCAAAAGTGAAGCAGTTTTTCAGAGAAATAGAATATTACCATAATGGAACGTACTACACAACGATGAAGTCGAGGATCCAGTTGTACAAGACCAGATGGGGCTCTACAGAATCTAGTGCTTCTTTGATTATTGTGGGATTTTCCCGTGTCATATATGAAATTATAGACAATATGTTTTCATGATCGCGATTTTTGAAAACCTTTAAGGTGTATCGCTACCATCATTCTGGATTATTCTTGGTTTTCCAAGAAGTTTCGACTTTATCTATTAAAATAAACCAAGAATTAGGTAGGTCATTCACCCTTGTGGCAATTGTTGATCTACTATTATGACATCTAGATCGATCACTCAGTACATTTCCAAACACCCTGATAGATAGCAAACCCAACCTATTTTTCTATTGACGTGGGGGATTCACTGACTCGTAAACTCTTGAACAACTGTTTTCAGAGGGTAACTTCCATCGAGTGGATGTGGAAACTACATCACTTGTTCATCCCCCTTCTGAGTTTTTCGATATTTCAGAAGGGGACTTTTGAGTAAAAGGTTTTCTGCCGAACAAGAATAAGCAAACGGTTTAGTTCTAACATACACAGATATGTAGGTGTTAATATATTCGTGGACACTTTATTCACTATGATCAGGACGTACCAGGAAATTATAAATAAAAGAAATTCGTGTATATCTCCCAAATTTATTTTTTGATTCAAAATAACATCATTCTGAAACAAAAAAGGAAACGATTGTTGCCATCATCATATGATAGGCCTACGAAGAACTGGCGTTCATTTCTCTTTATGTTAACAACTACTGGTACTCTACTTTTGACAGAGCAGAATCCCCGAAAGGTTTCTGTAACATTTAAAGCGATATTTTGTTGGCAATACAAAGTTTCATACACTTCAGACTCAACATAATCATTTATTTCAAAATGAGACAAACCACAAAAACCTAGCGGATGGAAATATCTGTCACTCAAAGACATAAGGTCCGTCCTTGCTAAAATTGGACATATGTAGATGCCAGTGAAGGGTCTACCAATGGAACAAATCGAAAAAACTCCGGATAACAATTTTCCGGTATTTCTGGAATATGGCTTGTAACATGGAAGTTTTTTGAGCACTCTTCATGAGGGAAATGGCAGAGGCTCATGAAAATAGGGAAATCAAATCGAATGAAAGTAGTACTCAAGACAGACGCAAAAAATTTCGATGTTGGAACCTCTTAAACCGTTCGCCGAAGCGTACAACCCTAATATTTTCCCTCTTGCAAACGACGAGGATCGGTCCCCCTACGTTCACAATTAGTAAGTCACGAAATTCAGAAGCACCAGAGTCGAGTTGGCCGATCAAACCGCCTGCGGACATCAGATCTAATTACTTGCAGGTCACGGCGTCCCGGATTCTGCGATGCGATGGTCAAGTGTAGCAAAATTTAATTCGGTGTGTAACTTGGTCCGTACAAATAGCGGAGCCATATCTGGAGTTTCACTTTCGGCCCCTGCGACAAGCATTTATTAAGCAAATACTGCTGCTTGATGAATCACCGCTGTATGTTGTATAATATTGCATTGTCGGCGCATAACTTCAGAAGCGAAATTGGCGGTCGGCCTGAGACGGAAAATTAATTTTGCGTAGAATTCGGCTTGCTGTATTCTCTTAGGATGTATGGTTGTTGTTGGTCGACTGTCGCCGCAGCCTGAAGGTCTTAGGGCCATTCTGACGTATTCGTGGAATTAAGACGATACTCCAATAACTTGAAGAGCGGTTTGGAACTGTCATGGTCGTTCTATTTTTGTGCTATTGTTCCTGGGAACAAGAGCATTGCCATTTTCCCAAATGCCTGTAGTTCTCGATTGTTGAGCCGACAAGTTCATTTTAACTTCCGGTTCTCCAGAAAACGATAAAAATGTTTTTGCACAATACACTTACAATTTTTTCGAATATTTTTCAATGATTCGATAATGTGAATTTAATGGTAAATTTTATTCATTACAACCGATTCTATTCAAAATTACACTGAGGAATTGAAATCGACATTCGGAAAATATACAGGGTGAGTCTTCGACTCGTACAAATATTTCTACAGTAGATTCTTAAGATCCAAAGAAACACCTTTTTTCTTTACCAATTTTTAGATTCGGCCCAGATAAGAAGATATAACCATTTTGCTCATAATAAGCAGTGCCACTCTTGGAAAAACAAAATTTCCTTCAGAATATCAAGCTAATTCTTTGACACTACATATCTGTGTATCTTTCAAACAGAGTTGCATTCAGCCAAAGTACCTAATTTTTCTAATATCTCACATACTTTTTTAATTTTGAAGTTTCCATTTTCATTGCCACGTAAATATCGAACGAACCAGTATCCTAAACGAAACCACATGGTCGCTGGTCGCATCAGGAGACATGTGTTTTCCCACTGCTTTGCGATGATTCAGCTAAAGAACGGTATGGGGTATTAATAATAATAATCGAAAATAAAAAAAAATAAGAATTGAAGGAAATATTTCCTGAAAAAGGCTGCTTTGTCAGAACTCTATCGAGTAGTTTGTGTTGCGGATAGTTCTATTCCGTTGAAGCTACAACAGGACCACTTGGAAACTGTCGAACAATCTGCAGAAAGCAAAATGCAAAAACTGATTGGCAAACCTTTGCATGGAAGGCACCAGAACGAGGTCAATCATGATTACGTCGACATATCTGCATCGAACCATTGGTTGACTTCCGGAAGGTTGTTTTCCTAGACAGAGGAGCAGGTGATTCCGACAAGGAACTACATGAAATATATCGCCAAGGATGCCTCAGTGAAGGACGATAACTGTCGTTATGACTGTGCGACATATGTATAGTTAACAGGGTTATTGGGGTATCAGTTTCAAGAAAACTCTTTTTCCTTTAATTCGATCTTTCGAGATTTATTGTTTTTCTCTTCATCAGGAGCAGGGAAAAAGAGTTTTCTTAAAAAACTGCTGATACACCAATAGCCCTGTTCACTGAAATTGCAAAGACAAGTAATACAAGAGTAGACATGATGCTGTTGAAGTATATTTTATTCAGAATAAAGTTTTATAATATTATTATTGACAAATTGATTGACACCTTATTTTTTTATTGACAAGTCCTATGTATTTTGATATTAAATGAAATATACAATTATCATAGAACCAAAATAGACGAATGCTTGCTGAAAAACCTTTCCAGCTTCAACACCTTCCCTCATTGGGATATTTTGGTTAATCCCATTTTCTTTGTGAGAGTATGCAGTCTTGGTTTGAACAGAGGTTTTGTCATTAAGTCTGCCAGTTGGTCCTCTGTTGAAACTTTTTCAACTTTCAACTCTCCATCTAGAACAAGTTCACGCACAAAGAAATGTCTTATGTGTATATGTTTAGTGCGTCTGTGGAATTCTGGGTTTTGGCTCAGTCTAATAGCAGCTTCGTTGTCCACCATCAATGTTGGAACTGACTGAACACTGAGTATTTCCTTAAATAACCGCTTTAGCCATTCCATTTCTCGTGCAGCTTCACTAGCAGCCACTATTTCTGCCTCTGTTGAGGAAATTGCTACAGATGTTTGACGTTGACTAAGCCAAGATATAGCTCCACCAGCATACATGCATAAAACGCCCGAAGTGGAACGTCCTGTTTCACTATCTCCTCCATGGTCTGCATCACTGAAGGCCACTAACTCATCTCTTTCCTCTGGCTTGTAGCTAAGACCAAGATCCATTGTGCCCTTCAGATAACGAAATATCCTCTTTACTTTTATACAATCTGCATTCGTTGGATTTTCTAGCTTTCTTGATGCGATACTTACAGCATAAGCTATGTCTGGTCTTGTACTTGTCATTAAGTACATTAAAGCACCAACTGCTTCTCTATAAGGGAAGGTTCTGTTCAATTCGTCATTTTCCTTCCCTAATTGAAAACCTTCCTTTACAATTGGAGTTGTTACAGGCTTGCAGTCTAACATACCATATCTTTCAAGAATTTTCTTAGTATAAGAAGATTGACTCATTAGAACAGTGCCGTTCTCTTCTCTCCGAATTTGGAGTCCAAGAAAATAAGATGCCGGTTTTATTGTTATTTTGAATTCTTCTTGTAAACCATTCAAAAATTCGTTTTTCATGGTATCATTGCTGCAAGCTAGTAGTCCATCATCAACATACAAAGCTAACAATAGCATGTCAGTTCTTTGTTTTTTGATAAATAAGCATGGGTCGGCATCAGATCGTTTGAATCCTAGATTTTCCAAAAAATCACTGAATCGTTTATTCCAACATCTCGGAGCTTGTTTCAATCCATACAAACTTCGTTGGAGTTTACAAACCATGCCGCTTTCATCGTCGAAACCTTCAGGTTGTTTCATGTATACCTCTTCCCCCAATTCACCATAGAGAAAGGCAGTACATACATCAAACTGTGTGAGTGACATATTTTTGCTGGCAGCTATGCTTAATAGTGACCTGATTGTTCCTCCTTTTGCCACTGGACTATAGGTTTGGTCATAATCAATCCCTTTCTTCTGGGAATATCCTTTTATAACCAACCTTGCTTTGTATTTTTCAACCGAGCCATCAGCATTCGTCTTGAGCTTGAATACCCATTTGCAAGGAATTGCCTTTTTTCCAGTTGGTAATTTTTTCAAAATCCAAGTATTATTTTCTTTTAAAGATAGTAACTCCTGCTTCATAGCTGAAATCCAGTGTTCTTTTTCATTACAAGTTATGGCATCCTTGTAATTTAAAGGTTCATGTGACTCACATATTTCTGCAGCAACTGTCATAACGAAGTCATCAAAACGTGATGGTTTTCTAATGTCCTTTCTGTCTCTTAACTGCTGTCTCATTTGTTCAGTACACTGTTCATTTTCTTCAACTACTTCATCACTCTTAGTTCCATATTTTGGTTATCTTCTTCAATGAACTCTTCATCTTTGTCAGTCTCATAATTTTCACCTTTATCATCAAACTTAAAATAATCAAAAATATTTTGAATTTGAATATTTTGACTTTTATTGTGTTCAGTATTGACTATTGGTAAAATTGCACATTCATCAAAAATGACGTCCCTTGATCTTACGAGTTTCTTTTGTTCTATAGACCATATTCGATAACCATCGTCATTTTCATAACCCATAAGAATACCTTTAATAGCTTTCTTTTCCATTTTCCTCCGATGCTTTTTCGGAACATGAGCATAGCAACTACTACCTATGATTCTCAAATGGCTCAATTTTGGTTTCTTATTAAACCATATTTCATAGGGAGATTTTCCTTCAACACTTGTTTTACTAGTCCGATTTAGAATGTATGTTGCTGTATTGATTAATTCTGCCCAAAAACTTTGATCGAAAATTCCTTCTCTAGCGTGCATTAAAGCTCTTGCGGTTTCAACAGCAGTTCGGTTCTCTCTTTCCGCACACCCGTTCTGTTGTGGCGTATATGGCATGATCAGTCTTTGTTGTATTCCATAATGGTTTAGTATTTTTCTTACTCTTATATTGTCGAACTCACCACCATTGTCTGAAATGATTTCTTTCACGCCATATCCTGCAGCTTTAACTTTCGCTAGGACAATGTTCAAATTATCTATCACTTCTGATTTGTGTTTCATGAAATATATAAAACGATACCTGCTATAATCATCCTTGAATAAGACATAATATCGATAGCCAGATTTTGATGGGTCAAATGGACCACAAACATCAGTATGTAACAGTTCACCAGGAGAGCTGGCTCGATCTCTTGTACCAAATTTAAGTACATGAGCTTTTCCATAGACACAACCTTCGCATAATTCACTATCAAGATTAACATCTAATCCCAGTTCCCTTTTCAGTATTGCTTTTATATATATCTTATGTTGATGTCCAAATCTTTCATGATATAACTGTAAAACATTATCATTATTAACTAAATTAATTTCTTTGGAATTTTCTGGCTTTAAAGACTTCATTTTAAGTTTATACAATCCTCCAGAAGAATTTCTTGATCCAACAAGTATTACTTCTCCAGATAACTTGAAATAACATTCTTCTGTTGTTGAAACGAATTCACTGTTTGGATTCTTATCTTGTGCTGACAATGTTGAAAATAAGTTTTTCTTGATACTCGGAACATACCACACTTCAGTCAGAGGAAAAACTTGTATTCTTCCGTTTACGTTTGTTTTCACTCTAACTGTACCTTTTCCTAATGCTGGTACTGACTCTCCATTTGCTGTTGTTATTTGATGATGATTGTTAAATGGTAAATAGCTCTCAAAAACGTCACTTTGATTGGTAATGTGATTGGTTGCGCCATTATCCACGTACCAATTTTCTTTATCATTTTCACACAACAATACAACATTTGAAACGGCTAATAATGAAACTTTGTTCTTTGCATCACTAGCTCTATCAGTTTTGTCAGGTTTTGGTGGCTTGCCATCTGCCTTCCATTTCAGGTACTGCTTTATTTTATGTCCTCTTGATTTACAGTATTTACAAAACAAATTGCTCCTTTTGTTTGCTGTATACAATACTTCCAGTTTAGTCTCGTTTCTGCTTGATAATGCTTTTTCATAAGCACACAATTGATTCGTCAAATTATCTATAGTTCTATCTTTGATTGATACGATCATCCAACTTGACTTGAACGAGAAAAAATCTGAAGGTAGAGTTTCTAATATTTTACAAATAAGCAAAATTTCAGGTAAATCACACTGACACGCATTTCCAGCACTAACTTTGTCCTTCGAAATTTCTTTTTGAAGTTTATCCCAAAGATTCTTTAGTTTCGATGTATGTGTTGCTATATCATCATCTGCTTGTCTTTCATAGCTAAAAAATTGCATGCACAGGTCATATGTTTTGTCCTCAACATTGCCATCATAAAGTCTATGCAATTCCAGCCAAATTTCTCTAGCGGATGTGAAACGCATTACTTTTTCTAAAGTTTCTTGTGTCATGTTTAGAGTTAGAACTAATAGAGCATTAGTATCGGCCTGATTGAAACCAGATAAGTCTTTCTCATACCTCTGTTTGTCATCAGTTGTAGCATCTTCTGGTAAGGATTTAGGGGCTTCCAATTTTCCTTCGATAACTTCTAAACCACCTTTAATTCCTCTTAACAAAATGCACAATTTATATTTCCAGGTTGACCAGTTTGACTTTCCCTCAAGCAAACCAATTTGTACTTTACTTGCATCCATTTTCTCAGTTTAACTCTTTTGCAATTTATAACTTCACTTTTATTCTGTTTCTCAACCACGCTCTGCTACCATGTTGAAGTATATTTTATTCAGAATAAAGTTTAATACTTTACTTAATTTTTACTTAATAATATTTAATAATAATATTATAATATTATTATTGACAAATTGATTGACACCTTATTTTTTTATTGACAAGTCCTATGTATTTTGATATTAAATGAAATATACAATTATCATAGAACCAAAATAGACGAATGCTTGCTGAAAAACCTTTCAAGCTTCAACAGATGCTGCTGCCAAGATTCTTCACCAAGAATTGGCATTAAAACACCAACTTCTAAGTTCGAAAAAGGTTCCTTATTACAATAACCATCCGGATGCTGCATTGGAAAATGAACATCACAAGCTCTACTGGGAACACACAATTCTCACAGACAGGAAAAAAACCCACAATAGACCAGACCTCATATTGCTCAATAAGGATGAGGACAGAACACTATTCATCTACGTGGCGATGCCAAATAATAACAATCTTCTGGATAGCCACACCGAAACAATTTCAAAAAACACAGATCTAGAGGAACAAACCAGGAGATAGTGGAAGCTGAAAGATATAAAGACCATCCCTATTGTCATTTCATCTACAGGCCTGATACCGAAGAAACTACCAAAGAACTTGAGGAAACTGCAGTTTCCTGAAAATATCTATAGAGTCATGCAGAAGGCGGTACTGCTGGGAACGGCGAGAAGTGTATGCAAGAACATGGGAAATGCCTAGAGGAACGAACACCGTCTGCTTCGACAGGAAGTGCGGGTGGAGCAGGAATCCAACCTACAGCAGGGAGCCGAGGAGCGACCCGAACCCGACCACCACCACGAGCCCGAAAACCTGGAAAGGGCTCCAACAGAGCCTAATCCTTTTGATATCTGAGTTATCTGGGATAAGTGAATGTTTCTCTGGAGAGGAGTGTAAAAACGGCAAGGCTAAAGTCATAATATCTTCATTGATCTATTTCAATCATCATTTTAATTTTTTTTCCAACTTTGTCATTTTGTAAGTTTTGTATAGGTGATTTTTGGTGAAATGCTTCATTTGCACCATTTCTACCTTGTGTTGAAAAAAAATTTCATCTTCAAATACACCCTGTATATTATAGTAACAATAACTCACATTGGGTACTCTTTCTCGAATAAATGATTGGGGAATTTGCTGATGATATATCGATTCAAATCAGGGCTGCAAGAATGAACCTTGAATATTTGGCGACGTGCCCTTTCAAAAGTATTTCTGAGAATCGCTGTCTAGCTCGTCTCTTCGAATTAAGTATTTCAACGAATGATTCCCTTTTCCAGAACAAACGTCGTATTTCCGAGTCAGTTGAAAATTCTGGAAATAAAAGTGCACACAGCGGGCACAGTCCATAACTTACCCCCACGAACTTCGCAGCACGTAATCGGGACAACAAAGCGTAAAAACTCTCGTCAGATTGCAGACCAATTAACTTGAATGCAAGCAATTCAATTCCGTCAAATGCTGGGCGAAACACAGGAAGCCCGTCGCCGTTGACGGGCTAATTTTTTTCGAATGTTTCCATTTATTCATTGGAAATAATTTAAGGGCACGGCAGATCGTTCGGAAAATCTGGCGTCGCATCGAAAGGTCCAATAAAAAGTTCGCGTAAGGGTTGACGTCTGCGCCAGATAGTAAATTCGCTTAAAACGCACAGAATGGTGGGACCGAATTTCGGCAGTTTGCGATTATAAATATTTTTCGGCCGATTCTAGCCGGTGTTTATGGCTGATCGTTGTAGCATGTGTGCAGTTCCGTTTTATCGATATCCGACGGAGGGGCATTCCGTTTTTATGGATGAATAACAGTTGTTTTTACGACAACTTTCGATTCTCAAACGATCAACCATTATTCATTTATACATATATGAAGTAGTTTTATATTCTCATACCTAGAAATAAACAGATCAATGAATCTGGGCAATATGGATTTTACCGGAGATTTTATTCAAAGCAAAGAGGATGTTTCTGAAGATGGAACATTTTTCGAAGAACATTGAACTCCTCGAAATAAACCCTTTAACGTTTACAAATTTTTAATATTACCAAGTTGAAAATATCATCGATGAAATCGATTCTTAATATACCTTCTTTATCTCGTCCATTTATGTTCTATGTTCTATTCCATAGCGCACTACAAGTATTCTGGTGCAAGTGCTCGAGTAGTTACATACGAGGATATATTGAAAAATTCTTAGCCTACTTTAGAACCGAAAAAAATTTCAATGTCAAAATATTTTATAACTCAACATATTCTGCGCTCAATTCTATTTATTTATCACAGCGAACCTGTAACGTCTCTAGACCTTTTTAAAAAAAAGTCTCTTCTTGCTCTGCAAACCAGACCTCCACAGCTTTCATAACCTTCTCGTTGGAAGAAAATTTAAGACCAGTTAAACTTTTTTTCAGTTGAGGAAAGGGATGATAGTCGAATGGAGAAAAATCTGGTGAATAAGGGGGGTGTACTAGTAATTCAAACCCTGAATCACGAATGCTTTGCATGGCAACATAAGATTTGTGTGCAGGGGCGTTCTCCTGCAAAAACCAAACACGTTTGGATAGCTTTCCCCGTCTTTTCTCTTTAATTTTTTTCACGTGGAGGGGTCAGTAATGTCGAATAGTAGGTATTCTCCGATTATTGTCCTACCACTATCCAAAAAATCAATCATGATTACTCCATGGCAATCCCAAAAGCTGAAGCAAGAATTTTTCCAGCCGATTTTTGGACACGAAACTTCTTAGGTCTTGGAGAACTAGAGTGTCGCCATTCCATCGATTGTTGCTTTGTTTCTGGATCGTAAAAATGTGCCCAAGTCTCATCCATAGTAACAACTCGGTTTAAGAGGTCTACATCGTTTTCAAATCGAGCACAGATCGAACGCGATGCTTCTACCCTTGCACGCTTTTGCTCAACATTCAAAAATTTGGGGATATATTGTTCAGCAATTTTTCTCATGTGCAAATTGACGTGAACTATATGATGAACGCATTCGTATGAAATATTCAGTGCTTCAGATATCCGTTTTAGCCCAATTCGACGGTATGATAAAATCATGTCATGAACTGCATCGATATTTTCGAGGACTTACACAGAAACTGGTCTTCCCGATCGGTCATCATCTTCAATGGAAAATTCACTTCTTTTGAAGCTTGCAGTCCAATTTTTCACGGTGGCATACAAAGCACATTGATCACCAAGGGTATTTAGCATATCTTCGTAAATCTGCTTACCTCTTACCCCTAGGTAAGGTTGGTAACCCAAGTAGGTACCTACAGGTACCTACTTGATGATGGCTCGATACTCCAATTTTTCGATTTTCACAATTTCGATGGACACCTCTTTCTTTTAATTTATTGCGTAACTCTGGTTTACTTTTTTGATCTCAAACTTCACACTGACACTTCTAATGAGTTATCGTTCTTTGCTATAGTAACGCAATAATTTTTTTATGCATGGAACTGGTCTAGGCCAACTAGATATCAATACATCCTCGTACATTTCTATGAAATACACTGCTCGAAAATTGAAGTGGATAATTTTCGTCTTTATACGGGTTCTAAAAAACACTGACTCATAAAACTATATATAATATGAAGCACTTAGTAGATGTTACTCACACAATTTTTCTATATCTCATAACATTATTATTAGGGGTTGAAAATAACAATAACATGATTTTCCTTCAAAAATTGTTTTTGTGGGATAGATTTTCGAAAAATAAAATTCTCTTATGGTTTCACATTCAATTCTGGAGAAAAAAGTCTCTTGCAAAATTTCGATAGAGTCGATAGTTTTTTACTCGGAATAAATAAAAATTTACAAGCAGATCTGATCACTGCTCATTCCATTTCATCGTATATAAGTGTTCCATAGAATGACTACCTCGCGCTAAAATACATGCATAAACTCTCTGCCTCATAGACCTTCGTATACCGCTTGTAAGTTTTTATTTATTCCGAGAAAAATATCGACTGTATCGATATTTCGCAAGAGACTCTTTTTCTCCAGAATTGAATGGGAAGAAGAACTAACTAAAAACTCGTCATCGCCTTCCAAAGGCTGTATCTTGGAAGGGGGGTCAATTTCGAAAAAAAATTGATGGTAACTACCCCTGCTTATTTTCATCGAGGAAACATCTCCCTAAGTCGTTCGCATTTGTTTACTGACACCCTGTATAGAAATATTTCATGTTAATTGAAAATTAGATATTTCAGCCCCGCTCTCCCAGTCTTTCGTAAATTCGAAGCAAACTGAGAAAATCTTAAACATACACGACACATCCAGTCACTCGTGGGATAGACATCAAATGTGCCGACACTTAGTGTTCCTAATGTTCTTATTAGTTTATGTTGTGTCTCCAGGGAGTAGAAACACGAATATCATTAGGAGCCACTTATGAACTGCAACTTTCAGCCCGAATAACTCCATTAACATCCCCTGAGAAGTCTTCCTGCGTTTCTAACTCGCTCAATGTCTTTTGATGGTCAATATCTCTTCGAATAGAGATATTGACGATATGAATGCCCGATAAAACTCGAACTCTGGCAGATACGGCAGAATCAATGACGGCGACATATCATTCAAGCACATAAAAAGACGAGAAATAATATATAGCCGTTTTATTATTTTGCTAACGGCAGCGAATTTCTCGCGATAAAATATTTTAGAGAAGAACTTTCTGCATAAAGTTTGCTCACCATGGGGAATGCTGGATTTTACGGCTAAATTGAACAAGGGATTTGCATGCAACGTAGCTGATCCCGATCGGATGCCGCGACTTGACTTCGTCCTACAACCAATCCCATAATTTATATTTTATCTCGTCGTAGATAGAATGCAGAGGATCAGGGGTGCTAATTGAATGGGTATCCGTTCGATTTTGAGTAGATTATATAGGGAACAAGGCGGTTAGGATATGTTAAATGTAATTGGTGTGATTGTTTTGTAGATGTTGTGTATCGTATTCAACTCGACAATTCTGAACATTTCATTAATTGAGGATTCATTTGGGAATTCTATCGCAGTAGTTACACTCCTGGACAAACAAAATGTTGACCGAATTCATTTTGAAATAACTTTTGAAGGTGTTCATCGATTTTGATCGTTTCCTCGTCTATTTGTAGCCTATCTCATCTAGTTTATCACCTGATGTCAAGTCTGCAGGAATTTCAATTGAATTTGATGCTATACAGTGTAAAACTGAAAGTTGCACTTTCCTCTAAATGTCTGAACACCCTATGGAGGTAATTCATTAAGAAAGATGTGTATCTGAATGAGTTTTCGAAGCCCGATCTTCTCTTAATATTTTTATGTTTAATTCATGCCAATAGCTCTTTTCTGAAAGGAAATCAGATTATTCAAACGAAACTATGCAATTTATAACATTAACCATATTACATTGGGAATATGTAGATAAAATTATGAAAAATGAGCACATTCTTATATTCTAATATTGAGTATTGCCTCCACGTACTGTTATTACTGCTTCCATGTGGCGGACTAAGCTTCCAAAAGAATTGGCAATTGCTTGTTTTGGAACGTTTTCCCATTCTTCAAGAAGAGATGTTCTAATATGTCCCACAAATGGTCAATTGGGTTCAGATCGGGGCTGCATGGAGGCCAGTATAATCGATGGATGTTCATCCCATCGAGATAATTACAATTCTTGCCACATAGCCAACTGCTTGCGCAATTTCTTCTGACCACATAATAAAAAAAATCCTTTGATAAATTACAGAGAACTGCCACTGCAGATATGAATTACATAAACACTTATCGTAAGGTTGCTAAGCAAAAGGATTACCGTGTTCCCTGATCAGAAATAAGGTGTTGTTCTTAATGTTATACGAGGATGTATTGATATCTAGTTAGCCTAGACCAGTTCCATGCATAAAAAAAAAAAATATTGCGTTACCATAGCAATGAACAATAACTCATTAGAAAAGTCAGTGTGAAGTTTGAGGTCAAAAAAGTAAAGCAGAGTTACGCAATTAATTAAAAGAAAGAAGATGTCCGCAGAAATTGTGAAAATTGAAAAATTGGAGTATCGAGCCATCAAGTACCTGTATTTAAATGGGTTAAGAGGTAAGCAGATTTACGAAGATATGCTTAATACTCTTGGTGATCAATGTCCTCCGTATGCAACCGTGAAAAATTGGACTATAATCTCCAAAAGTGGTACATTTTTCATTGAAGATGATGACCGATCGGGAAGGCCAGTTTCTGTCAGTCCCCGAAAATATCGCTGCAGATTTTATCAGACTGTCGAATTGGGCTAAAACAGATATCTGAAGCACTGAATATTTTATACGAGCGCGTTCATCAAATAGTTCACATCAATTTGAACATGAGGAAAATTGCTGCAAAATGGATCCCCAAATGTTTGAATGTTGACCAAAAGCGAGTAAGGGTAGAAGCATCGCATTCGATCTGTGATCGATTTGAAAACGATGTAGACTTCTTAAACCGAATTTTTACCATGAAATAGACTTGGGTACATTTCAACGACCCAGAAAAAAAGCAACAATCGATGAAATGCGACACTCTTGTTCTCCAAGACCTAAGAAGTTGCGGGTCCAAAAATCTGCTGGAAAAGTGCTTGCTTCAGTTTTTGGAGTTGCCATGGAGTAATAATGATTAAGTTTTTGGATGAGGGGAGAACAATAACCAGAGATTACTATTCGACATTGCTAACCACTCTACGGAAAAAAATTAAAGAGAAAAGACACTGAAAGCTATCCAAAGGTGTTTTGTTCATACAGGACAACGCCCCTGCACACAAATCTCATGTTGCCATGCAAGAAATTCGTGATTTAGGATATGAACTACTAGAACACACCCCTCATTCACCAGATTTGGCTCCATTCGACTTTCATCTCTTTCCTCAACTGAAAAAAAGTTCAAAAGGTCGTAAATTTTCTTCAAACGAGGAGTTAATATAAGCTGTGGAGGTCTGATTTGCAGAGCAAGAAATAACATTTTTTGAAAGGTCTAGAGACGTTGCAGTCGTTGCAGGTCCACTGTAATAAATGTATCCAATTAAGATTAGAATATGTTGAGTAATAAAATAATTTGACATTGAAATTTTGTTTGGTTCTATAGTAGGCTAAGAATTTTTCAATACATCTTCGTAAATTGCATGGTTCCCTTAAAAAGGTGGTATATCTTTTCAGGATGGAGATATTGACGCGAAGTAAAGAGGAAAATGTTGAGGAAAGATCAGGCTTCAAAACTAATTTGAAGGCCCATCATTGCGTCACTAGCTGTTTGTTGAAAAACTAGTTGGGATAATTCAGCTTTCGAACTATTCTTTCATTAATGAGCATTTGGATATTTCGTTCTCACTCTTTTTCATGTTATAATATTTGCTATTGACTTTTATTAATGGTGAAAGAAACAATGTGAGATGTAAGGTTTGAGAAAAAATTGGAAAGAATCTGTTGGATTCACTCAGAATTCCTAAAGAAATTACCAATATCATAAAAAATTTAAATTTGAATAGTTGAAAACAAATTAAATGAAATTACAACAGTATACCTGTCTAGAATAAATAAGCGTAACAAATGGGGCCCATTTTCCATATGTTTGAAAATTGAGGGGTTGGTATTATGACACTAAGGGTTAAAGTGATTTGGATGTGGACTCGATGAAAAATTGTTTCCTTGAAATCGAAAACTAATGTTTCCGAACATTTTTCGAAAAAAATCATTTCGCCTGTAATCTTTTGTGATTAGTTTTCAACAGCCCACTCTGTACAAGTTTATATTCCACATTATCATAATTCTGACCGAAGTACTACCTCAACATGTGCATGAATATTGCTCACATCATTTCGGTCCGTTTCAATTCAAGGGTAGAAACAAAGGAAATTTTTCACATTCCACCTGCATGCCTCGATTCACCTCTACGTCCAAAGAAACACAGAACTGCGCTCCTCTTCCGTGCAATAGAAAATAGAGTCTAATAATGCCTGGGGGAGGATTAGCCCCGTATTTGCACTGTCGCAACACCCTACTACCAACTTTATTGGATTGAAGACCCGAGGGCTCTTCAACGTGCCTCCTAATTGTGAAGTGAGAGAATTTTACTGGAAAATCGACCATGTGAAAGCTGGGAAAACCTTCGGATCTAATTATTGCGCTTTCCAGCTTACGGGGTAGGTGCTCCGGATGCAATATATATAATTTGTCAGACAATGAGAGTAATTCATGACAAGGTGCTTAAAATGGGCCCTGGTAGGTACATCTAAAATCATTTGGAACTTATATTAAGTTAGGTGAAATAATCACGCAACTATATTACTCAAACATGCCCTTTTTACCACATGGTGAATTTCAATATATTATAGAGAACAACCCTTTCGGGTAGGGAGAACCATCCCTTATGGGTTGATTTTTTGAGTGAAATCTTCATATTTTGAGCTGAGGCACTGCACTAGTGTTCTCGCAGCTTAGAGGTTGTTACATTTTCAGGGGTTTTATTTTTCCAAGAAATTAAATTCGAACTGGAAAAAAAAATTTCTCAAAACTGGAATAACACTCATAAACAACCGCTACAATCTAGTTGGGGAGCCGACTATGCTAAATCGGGATTTACTCAAACGTCGTGGATTTTGAATATTAGATGGTAGAAAGAAAAAACAGGTTCTATGATGTATGCACTTTCAGCGGTGGGGAAAGCGTCTGCAGGGTCTTAAACATGTGAAAAAAAATCGTCAGGTGTACATACTCGAGTGTGTCAGATCAAGATACTGTATATACGCTACGTGTCTCTGATAAATTAATGCTTATCTGGGACTGTGGGACTGGCCGTACGGAAGAGTTGAAAATGGTAAAAAAAATATTCCAGCGTGTCAGATTTTGCCAGGATATGTTAATTGAACACAAAGGAAGCTTTTTTTCAAGGAACTGACAATTTGGACGTGACGCAAGGTCACAGCGATCGTTTGAAAATGTAAAAAAAAATCGTTACTTGTACATACTCGAGCGTGTCAGATTTTCATAAAGATGGTTAATCTCGGTGTTATAGACTTGTTGACCCATTAATCTGACACTAATCAGGTGGAGTTTCCTTAATCTGACAGTTTGAAGATGATAAAAATGCTGTTTTTTCGAATATTTCCCTGCCTTTACCTCTAATCGTTTTTGTATTGATCATGAATGTTGTGGATAATAAAATTATACACAACTTTTGTCTGAAGCAATTTTACATAATCTTAACCGTTCTCGAGTTGGAGGGCGATAAGGGCGAGGAGCTCAGCCACACATGCGAAAGGGCAAGGCCAATGTAGAATCCCAGTCTAATCTACATCCATCCAATTGTTAAAATGACAAGGTGTTTCTATGATGACAATTTCGAAATTAGTCTCTGACTGAACTTTAGAATGTACTATTTTCCAACGAGTGAATTTTCGCTTCAGCATGTATCGCTTAACACCTCGCATTAATCGCCATATATCTCAAAAACGTTTGAATGCAGAAAAAATTGCTTAGGACAAAATTTGTAGGAAATGTTATGTTCTACAACTTTTATAATGAATGCGAAAAAGATTTGAATCCCACGGGAGGAGATAATTCAAAAAAACTGATTTTTGTGACCTTTATGGCCAATTTTTATTCTTTCGGCTTGCTTAAACTGTCAGATTATATTTTTTCCGTTATTCTTGAATCATTATCTTAAAAAGAAACGCCACCACACTCGAGAATGTACACGTTCTTTTTTTTTCGCAAATTTGACGCCCTGCCACACATTTTGTTAGATTAACAGAATATATACTTTTCAACGTGTAATTAACCACATATATATCTTAATCTGACACGCTCGAGTATGTACAATGATTGTTTTTTTTTTACTATTCTGACAGGCTGTCCTAGACAATTCCCCCTATATACAGGTCTTATTTTTGGTAGAGGTACTCTACAGGGTCCAAGTTGATGTCCCCTCATATTAATCAAACACGCTCGAGTAAGTCCCGAATTACCCTCTTCGGCTCCCCAACTATATGTAAACGAGAAATTGTGGTCCGGTCACGATGAAATGATTTTCATATTTCGTTGTCATCAAAAAATTACCGACAGCAAAGACTTTATCTTGAGACGACAATTAAAGTTTCTTCAGGTCCCTTGGTTTAATGAAGGAAAAAGAAGAGAAGGGGAATCTTAATTCGAGCTCAGATACAACCTACAGCTAGATTGAGTTTCCGGAGCACGTAGGGGATGGCACAAACTTCATAGCTGAAAACTTTTATGGTGCAAATGTGACAAACACGTTTACAGTGGACAAGCGCGGCTTGTGTTTGGCTCTCTTGAAATCGCTTACAATTTCTAGATGAGCATGGGAGAGTTTTCGGGAGTGCTGAATAGACGCGAAGAATGGTCAACGAATACCTACTACATAGGCGCACCATTTCTACCAGAAAAGCTTCATTTGCTTCCCTGCTATTGAAATAGTTCACTAACTCCAATCAATATAAGAGGATATCAGAGAAACTCAAAATTCTGAAATACTGAGCTCAGCTGCTTTGTTCGATTGAGATTAAATTCGCTGAATGGAAATGAATGAAAGTGAACAGTCAACTGTTGCAAATATACATAGGGTGTTTTAATCTTAGTCTTTTTTCAGCAGAAGTTGGAACCGGCCAAAATAAACCGTTTCACTTGAACAATAATTGTAAGAAGTTGTTTTCTTTTCAATGTCCATAATATAACGAATTTCATAAATACCGACGTAAAAACAGTAATTTTTTTATGTCGATGAGTTGTATCGGCGATTTTTATAGTTCAGTCCCTGGAACATAGATACAAGGAGTGAAAAATAAACATTTGTTATTGTCCAAAAACTTGAATGAGATAGTTACTTAGTGTGGCCAATCACAATTGAGACAGTTGACTCAGACATTAGGTACTATCGAATCAATTTTCAATGCGAAAATATAGGAAACTCTACAGGGTGATTCTTTAACTCTTACAAATATTTTAACAATTGATTCTTGAGGTCAAAACAAACACTTTTTTCCCTCATCATTATTTCGAATCAGGGCTGCTGAAAAACCATGTTCACAAACCATTTTATTGAATGAAGTGAATTTCGGAATACAGTTATTAAATTCTTTGATGATTTTTTTAAAACAAGATACCACTCACGTCTTCCAGTTTCTTCATTATGACCATTACGTACCAGAAATACCAAAAATTCAAAGAACCCAACTCTTCAAATTAAGTATTCTTGATATTATCTCGTATAATGCGCAGTTTTCGAGTAATTTGATGTTCAAAAATTAAAAGTATCTGCAAAATTTTAAAAATTATGTATCTACCTACTTTGGCTGAATACAACTCGGTTTAAAAGATCCATAGATGTGTAGTGTCACAGATTTAGCTACTTATTCCAGTTGTTTTTCCAGAGGTGGCACAGCTCATTATGGAAACTTAAACTGGCTATATCTTTTTATCAGGGCCGAATCGGAAAATATTGTATAATAAAAAAGTGTTTCTTCTAACCTCAAGAATCTACTGTTGAAATATTTGTACTAGTCAAAGACTCGCCCTGTGAAAATTTATCCATGTAATGCCTTTGACTTTATGTCGCGCTAGATAGAGAAGTATAGCGGACGACAAAAAAGCGTTCGTAGCACTGCAATGGCCAAGTTCTGTTGAAAAACACCCAATAAACACACACACGTGTATTATACGTTTATATGTGGTTGGAGACGTTGATTTAAGGTTATTCGTTGAATTTTGTAACGTTATTTCGAAACCCAAATTCCACCATACGTTGATTTCACATATAACACCAATATGTATTGGTGACTTCACTAACGAGTTATTGAATGGTATCGTATTCAACGTTAATTTAATGTTTCTCACTTTCTATTGAATACACGTTGAAGGTGCCCTGAAATTACAACGTTTCATGTTAGTGGATTCAGTACCAGCTAAATCATATACGCTGATTATACATGTATATGAAATCAACGTATGGTGGAATTTAGGTTTCTCGTAGAATTTACATTCCAAAAACATCGTCCGCTACGTTACTGTAACACCAGAACGAAACGTATTTCCTATTCCTATAACGACATTAGGTGGTTTGTCAAAGAAGCGTTTCTTGTAGAACTCAACGTTACTTCCACGTATCTGTGTTTATTGGAAAAGATGTACTTCATTTTATTTCAGTTTAATGGTGTGTTAATTGAAAATTGGACTTATAAGTAGTCCCATATCCCTAATAGCTTATACCCTTATCAAGTCTGTATCCAAGCCTGGAAATACTTTATACGTAATAGTATTGAAAGAGTTTGGAAATAAAAGATGTTTGTGTAAAATTCTCTTCGTCCATTAATCCCGTAATCAGTTATCAGAAAACAGCTAAATCTTGAAAATGTCGAATATGAAAATTCATGGTGGAAAAATCGAAAACTCTACTGAGAAAATCACACGAACAATTCCGCAAACCGTTTAAAATTTCTCCACTTTTGAATAATTCAGTCAGGGAGTTCCTCCATGCTCTCATCCTACGCCCCTGCATCCGCACAAAAGATCTGTGTGAACCGAATCCTAAAACTAACAATTGCCATTTATGCCGTAAACCGGAAAGCAATAACACGATGGTCAACCCGAATGAGTGGTCCGGTTGTAGCTGAGTCGTTCAGGGTTCCCAAATAACACCCCCATCTCCCCTTATGCCCCCGCAGAAGATATAAAATATGTAACGCCCATCGCATACTAATGTCTGCTGACCCGGAGCTGAGGAAGGCCCTTTTTGCGCCAGTACAAACAAATGTGTACACGGCCAAATAAAGCAATCTCAATCTGCTCCGTGCGGAAATTATTCCGGGGTAATGGGGGTGGTTGAATGGGTCGTGGCCCGTTGCTACCTCCCGGAATAAACGAGAAAGCCCATGTGAGAAGTAGAACGTCTTCGGCGCCATTTCCGGATATACTTTTATCACTTCTGGAGTTCGAGGGTGTTACGTTGGCTGTTTCTGAGATTTGGTAGGTCGTTAATTCGGAGTTACTCCGAAAGTACGTCCCTTAATTCCAGGTCATCTCTGGAAAGAATTAGATTAACTCAGTAGAATGGCCTCCCTCCACGTTGCAGTGAACGTTTTCCATAATAATCGATTTTTTCAATCTCGATTTGACTGTTATATTACCCCTGAAAAAATAAATACTGAATGAAGACACTCATTCTTTCGGCTTATTCTCGGAAAATTTTATTTCTTTTTTCAGGTTACAGAGAATCAGGCTCAAACTGGATTGGAAGGAGGAAAAAGTTAGTAGGTCAGTAACATCTGTAAATTGGCAGATGATTTCAATAGTTTCATTACTTTAATTGCTTGCAGAAAAAATTGTTTCTGTTTCTTCGAGGTTTCAGAATAGGAAATTATTTGACTGACAAATAAAAATTCTTGTGGTCACGACAATATACTCAGCAAAGTTGTGAAAAAACATATAACAAATTCAGTCGACCCAATCTTTTATATCATAAACAGTGCACTTATCTCTAGCAGCTCAGAGGATATACAGATAATGTTGGACACCTATAAACATATATACGAAGGTTTGGGCTTTAGACTCAATATTGACAAAACCAAAATCCTGGTAAGTCCGCCAGAAAGCGATCAAACAGATATCAGCCTGGAGGATGGAACTTTAGAACAGGTCGAGCAGTTCGAATACTTGAGAACCTTCATAAATACTAGGGCTAACCTGGACACGGAAATACACAACCGTTTCAATTCAGCATCACGGGCATTCTAGAAACTAAAGGCCAGAGTATTTCAAAATCACGACCACAATGTGAAGACCAAGACAGCTGTTTACAAAGCAGTGGTCCTACCAACGCTCCTTTACGGAAGCGAAAGCTGGACACCCTGCAGGAGACATATTAAACAGCTTGAACAAACGCAACAACGACATCAAAGACAAACAATGCACATCAGATGGTTCCACAAAGTTTCAAATGTAGAAGTCTTGCAGCGCGCGAGTTGTACAACAATTGAGACTCAAGTGACGAGAGCCCGAATCAGATGGAGCGGCCACTTCCCAAAATAGCTCTGTATGGCGAATTCTCAGAGGGAGCTCGGAAAGCAGGAGGCCAGTTTAAGCGGTTTAAGGATATACTGCATCAATCCCTAAAATCAGTTGATGCCAATCATAACTGGGAAAAACTAGCGTTAGATAGATCACAGTGGAGGTCTTTGGTCCACAGTTATGATGGATACTCGAAAAGAATACAGCGGCGGCCAGATCTGGTTGGTGACTATCCATGCCCGGAGTGTGGAAGGATCTGTAGATCACGGCTGGGTCTCTTCAGTCACAGGAAGGCACACAGTCGCAACTAGCCCTAAGAAATTAGGGTTTGATAGCACCGATTTTTTTTTCACTCCTTTCGTAGGTTTTTTCAAGGTAACGGGATACAGCAATTAAAGAAGTAATCATAAACAGTGCTTTCAAAACTGGCTTCTTCCCAGACATGCTTAAAGTTGCCTTAATAAAGACAAAGAGAAAAAGGAAAATATAGACAATTTCTCCAGCTATAGACCGATGAGATATTGGAAAAAATCGTCTATTGAACTTTTTGTTCAAATGCAGACAACATAGTTTCATTCTCGGTCTTATCACGGAAACAGCTGTGTTGCAAATGTTACAAATGATCATTGATTCAACTGAAAAAGATCAGTAACCAACAGGAATTTTTGTAGACCTGTCTGAAGCTTTCGATAGAGTGGACCATTAAACTCTTTCATTGAAACTAAATAAGTGTGGTATAGATACAACACTGAATTCAATGAAGAGCCTTTTAACCTATAGAAAGCAAGGAATGAGTTTGGATAATTATAATACAAAGTTTCTATCCTTAGACAGTGAAATCGGAGTACCACAAGGAACTATACTGGGCCCAATCTTGTTCCTAGTTTTCATTAATGACCTGGTGGATAAATTATTATTTCAGGAACATGTCGAAGCTTATGGAGTAGCTGGAGGTGTAAAAGAACCCTTAGCAGATGATTCTAATATCTTAGTAGGTGGAAATGACGTATAGGGGGTAGAAAACAGAATCTCGGCTTGAGTGGTATATAGGAGAGAACTGGTGCGATGACTATAATCTTGTCCTCAATACATCGAAAACCAATATTGTCTTCTTCAGCAACATACGATTCCCTGATAATATATTTCACCTCGATCAGGCTATACAAGTAAACCCACAAACAAAAGTACTGGGCCTTATATCGATAAACACTTCAACTGGAGTGTACATTGTTATGCCCTTATAAAGAGACTAAATACCGCCATTTAGTCTCTTAAAGTTCTGAAATATCGACCCTGAAAATCGTGTATTTCTCAAACTTTCAACCACCGATATCCTACGGAATCATAATCTGGAGTAGTAGTTCACGAGCAGAGTGTATTTATTATTCAGAAGATAGCATTGAAATTCAGGTCTACATGCAGGGGCAGTTATAGAAGCAATAATATAATGAATATCGGAGGACTTTATATATTCAGAATTTTGTTGTTCTTTATCAAATATTCTAATATTTACTGGGATGAATACGAGAATTGTAATAATACAAGAAGAATGTGCTCTTGTTTTTTTGCAGCACGTAAATACGCACTCACTAAACGCAGTGTGTACATGACAATTAAATTATTTAATTATTTTCCTGGTGTAATTAAGAAAATAAAAAATGAAAAACCTTTCGAAAGGCCTTATCTGTTCATTTTAAAATGTGAACCTTATTCATGAAATGAATTCAAGGTATTCTATGTGGCACATACCGAACATATTGTTTCTTTTGTGATAATTAATACTTAATAGGGTGATTTTTGTTTGTTTTGATGTTTCAATTCTAGTGTCTGCATGATAATAAGTCTGGAAATAAATAGAAATATTACTGCTATTTCTGCTATTAGGTACTATTATATTATATTGTTGAATTCGATTGCAAAATCAAACCTGATAATTGAAGTATCGAAAATATTCTTCAATTCTATTCAGAGTAGGTGAATAATACTCAGACCAAATGTAACACTTGTGTTTATATTTATTATGATTGAAAGCCATCACGTGAAAACCTTCTAAGCAATGAAAATCCTTATCAATGTCAGGGGAGAGAGGATGAATATCGCTTAATACCAATCATGTGAAAGCACATAAATCCCTGTTCCCTCTGACAATTTGAGCTGATCGATTTGTCGGTTAATGGATAGATATGTACTGACCAACTCGTTTTCCAATTTACAGCGTTGAAACAACATGTCATGTCGAAATGAGGCCAGCCATTTATCCATTTATTTATTGAAAAAAGATATATTACGCCAGCTCATGAGCAACGACGATAATGGTTGGGTTGAGTGGTATTTCTGTGTTGAATAAAATCGGATCCAACACATTTTAGGTGCCATTTATCAAAGACATTAAAGGAAAATGGAGGAAAAATCTATCTCGCATTTTATAGCCTCATTCTCCCTTCGTAAAGTTTCGATGAATCTGTGTATTACGTTTTGTATCCTCGTGCATGAATGCCATTGCAAGAAATTTCCTTGAAATTCCGTCTTATTAATGACTGCAGTGAATTTCGTTGATTGTATCAGGAAATGTGTAGAAATTTTCCTGTTCTACATGCAGTTGAATAAATATCCCAACCTGGAAAAAACCTGAATTGAATATTTTCATAGAGTATGTCAGTATGTGTGTATAACGCAAAACTCACAAATCCATACAATTATAATCTCTGGATTCCTTTAATGGAAAATTAACATATTTCGTCTATGATGCTTTTCGTGGAAGATGACTAGTGTGGATAAACACTGAAAGGGAATTGAAATAGTCCTTTCACTAGAAGTTTTGGACATTGAACTGCTTAAATTTAACATTTTCGTAAAAAAGCGTTATCCAGTTATAGCGAAAACAGCACATTCTTATTGCAAAGGGCATAATACTCGTGAGTATTATGGCAGTTGGAGAGAGTAAATAGAAAGAAAATTTTGAAAATGTGGAATAGTCAAAAATTCAACGGTTTTTGAATAATTTTAAAGATTTTTGCAAAAATATAGATTTGGGGTGCATATCTTCGAATGGCAAGAAGAGCATCGGGAAAAAAAAATTGTCATATAATGAGTCGAAACTTATACTATCACTAAGCTGCTTTTGCGCGGGAGTAACAGATATATAGAATGTTGGAAAAGTCGTCAATTATAGAAAAATCACAAATTGTCAGTGAGTATAGCTTTCCTATGATTTCAGCATTCCAATAAATATAGGTAATGACTTCTATTTGGCATCATAATCTTCACCTTTTCCAGATGATGTTTTTCCATCTTCATAAAGGAAACGAAATTTTGGCGTTAGTAGTCCTCCGGTAACAGTATAAGGAGAATAGAGTTCATTCGCTGATAGTGACTGAAGTGCATATGATGTTACCTGAAGGATTTAGATATTATGTGGCAGGTTATGATGGAATTAGGATATATCTATTCAAGCTGGTAATCTATTCACTGTGGCGAACTTTCATCAGTTCCCTATACTTCAATTTGTCAGGTCGAAAACTGAAGAAAATTCATACTAAATGAGATTGCTTACGTAGCCAGCTACATCTTGCTATCTTTCTCTCTATCTTTTTTCTGATAGTATACCTAAGAACTGAGACTTTGAAACAGGGAACACTAGCCAAAATTGTGCGAGGAATATTTAGTCATCTTGTCATTTTTTTATTGTATTAATGTTTCAATATTTGATGATTTGGCTATTTTCTAAGCTGAAGAAGACTTTGTTGCTTTATTCCTCACAAAATATTCCCAAATTTCCAAAATTTTACGACTTATAACACACAACATAAGAGGTGGTGCGGCCAATTCACTTGAAAAACTGAAATTATATATTTTAGATATATTTCTTGCGTAACAGGTTTGAATTGCGAACTATTACTAGTTAGTTGTAGTCGTAGTTGCTACAGTTTGCACTAAAAAATCAGTACAGACACTACGATAGCATTTTGGATCTAGCTAGTTCAATTAGATTGAGCTCTGGAAACCAAGGTGTTTAAGGCGAAATACGATGAATTTCCAGAGTTTCATAGACAATTCTCGCATGATGAGGTAGAGCATAAACCAAAAATAAAAAAAATTTCCCAATCATCAGCATCATCAAACAAGTTCTTCATAAATTGCAGATTTACATTCATCCCACTCAAAAAGGACAAGTTCTTGCCTGAAACTAAAAAAGTTATTGAACGCAGAGAAAAAAAAAACATTAAGTTATAAGATAGTCAACATTTGATTTCTCATGAATGAACAAGAATGGTCAACTTCTGAAACTGTCACAAAAATCCTGAATTTCGTTAACTTTTGTGTAGCATGATATTTCAACTTAATCTTTCCCAAATTCAATTCTATTCTTTGAGGATATTCAAGACCCTGAGTTAATTAAAACGTTTATAGAAGGTAATTATGAGGATGCTCGAAACAAATTCGAAAGCGAGCTGAAATTTTCATTACGTCTATTATGACGATGGATTTCCATTGACCTCTGACCATATAGAATTCGATGAAAATTTCCGTGAAGTGGTTGGGAATAATGTGCATCAGTCTCCACAGAGAGCCATTAATGCTGACCTGTCAGAAGCACTGTGGGTGATATTTCGAACTGTACCTGAATGGGGACTCTCCAATATCATCAGTCAAATTAAATTCATTATGTTTGAATTGGGGGATGATATGTGAGCCGGTGACGTTCGAGAGGAACATATGCTAAGGGTTCTAGCAATAGATGTTGAATATTTTCAAATGAGTTATAAACAAAAGGGCAGAATCGTTTTTCTTTAAAGATTTCAATACAACATAAGTACACAACGATGATACACATGCTAGAAATTATATTTGATATGTAGATACTTGAAAAAGTACAGGGTTGGCAAAATTCGATGGGATTGAATGGTAGCTCTGTAACCGTAAGAGCTAGGAAAAATAGATGGCACTTTTCATACCTCGATTTTCAAAGGATGGATAATGGCCGAAACTGCATCCCTTTATCTTCTTGTTTTCAAGTTATACCTAAGTGAAAACTCATTTTTCGGCTCTTTAGTGGGTACCTCTATTTCGCAAAGATTCAGTGATATCTAAAAAAAATGAAGCATTATTTAGACACATTTTTATGTAGAATACAGTGGCGTAGTCAAAGATTTTTTCAGTTCGCCACTTCAGTGATATAGTAGTAACTTTCATTGTTTTAAATTTAAACTCTATGTTTTTTGTACATATTTCAGTCCCATATTTTTTTTCTGTCAATTTACGACCTTGACTATAATAGACAGATATTCGTCCTTGATACATAAATAACTCTTTTGTACATATATAAATTATACGTTACCACTTTTGCATCAACTAACGCACTCTTGCGGGAAAAGAGAAGTTATATATTGCAGTGGACTTTATTTTAGCGGTAGCATTTTCCAAAAATTTCTGCAGAGCAAGGAATATTGTAATTTAATGAAGAAAATTGCAGCTTTTCATTAGAATCGAACAGAACGCTTCCATGACTTCAGCAGTGCCATCTAGAAGCTAACATGAAATGCTCAACCCTTGCAGGAAACAATATAAAAGGACACTTTTTTCTCGAGGCGATCATTCTGGTATTCCGAAACATAGATGGATATTAATTTTTTCGAAGAAATCTGTAATGAAGAAGTGTCCTTTTGCCAGAAAAAAAACTATAATTCAATAATCTTTTCTCAAGTGGACGAACAGTATGGAAACAATACTGGATTTCAACTGCCAAAGATGTCTCTAGTTGAGTCTACAGGGGTGTATTTCAGACAAAACTGTGTCAGTTGAATTCACTCGATTGAATACAAAACTGAAATCCCGTTAATCATCAATTGGGATAGTGAATATGTTCCATTGTAATTTTCATAATGATCATATCTACTTTGAAACAACGAAAATTTTCACTCTGAAGCCACTTAAGTTGTATCTGTAAATTATAACAACTCATTTTTTTGCGTGAATATATCATGCCCAAATTGATAACGATAGATAATAGTAGAGTGATGATGAGATGAACATTTTGAGTACATCAATTCTTTTCTAAGGAACCGCAAATTGGCTCATGTCTCCCTAAGCCATGGGAGAGTTGAACAGAAACTTGACCATAAGTTTGTTTATCAGGAAAAACATTGAAAGAAAACATTTTCCAATGGCCAACGATTGTCTATGTCATCATCAGTTTAATCAGCGTATGAAATACACATTTTGTATTTCAGACTCACTCTCACTTATTTCCGAGGTGTTTTTAACTTTTTTGAACCTTTGTATATTTTTATATTTATTTCTATCACTTAATTTTCTTTTTTTGAAGCAAGCTACTATATAATTTCAGTACGGGAAACTTGGACCACTGATTATGTCTCCCGAACATAGCATGGGTCAAGTTTCCAGCACTCCCTTTTAGTCTATTCAACAGATATCGTCTTAAAACCTTTATAGCTATTATTAAAAAGGCTAATTGTTTGTAAAACAATATTAAATAATCAATGAAAACAATAAAACTAAATAATACCACGCACCTATTATACAAGAATTTTTCAACTTCTTACTTATGTACTAACAACAAAATCACGTTCAACCCTCTCACTACCGAACTGTTACTCATGGTGGTTAAAATGGAGCCGCCACTAATTGTGCCTTGTAACGAGTATGTCGCAAGCTATTTACGATACCGGTAGCGCGAAATTTGAATTGAAATATTTGAGGTGGTTCAAGTCTCCTACTTGAGCAAGTTTCCCGGACTCCCCCTAAAGGTTTACTGGTCAGTTTCTGCAGACTGTTTTACGATTTCATTATGACCCTGCTGAAGCTTTAGCGAAGTGGAATGATCAGTATCACAAACTACTCGATGGAGTTCTGATGAAGCAGCCTCATTCGAGAAATATTCTCGAACTCCTCCATTTTCATAACACATATCTACGTCTGGACAAATCAACAATTCCTCTACCCCCAAGATGTCATGGCAGCTCTGTACGTTCTATCGAGCTTCTAGGGTGATGTTTATGAAGTTTCGTCTGCTTTGTTCGTATTTGTCCAGTGCTTAATTGGTGATGATCCAAGTGAGGATACCGAATGAGGAGCTCAGTGCTGATCAAGTTGATGTATTAATCGCTCTGATCAAATTCTTGTCAGTTTCCATTATCTTTATCATTATTGTTAGTATTGAATGAGCAGAGAAATTATCATTAGTAAATAGCAAAAAATTCGCTCGCTCAATATTTTATTGAGTGGTATTCGCTCCTACTGTCCTATTCACCCTAAAATGACCTGTCCTTTAGGTTGGAATTTTACGCTTTCTTCATGAATGAGGCTCGTTATACTTCTTTCTTTAATTTCAAAAGATTTTATTTAAATGACACATATTATTTTGAACTATCATATTGTTGTGATAAATAGAGAGATGTGGACCAAAGCATTTAGTATCAGCAGTTACCATATAGGTTGAAGATTAATCAGGTTCATTGCTGCGAAATGATCCATGAAGCATCCTTTTATGGATCAACTCTTCCGGCCCATACTGCGAACAGAAATCCATCAACACGTAGTCCCAATGAGTTGAATCCACTGGCCCTTATTTGACTAAGTTTAGTGTACCAAATTGCTCTTGGAGCCACCGAACGAAATGAAGTCCGATCGGGCGTTCACGCTCCCAGAACTAATTTGAAGTAGCAAATTCAGCTAGTTGTGGGTGAAGCGCAAATTAGTTGTTTCATGTTCAAGTAAGCATTTATCCGAACTGTAATTATCAACGTTTGAATCTAATAATTAGTTCTGAAGACAATCACACTCATCTCGGACACTCTATATGTGGATTACAAAATGCATTCATAAGACTATCATCCCTAAGAAATTATCTTGTGATTGGTAGGTTGAAAATCAAGTAGGTATGAGTTTGCGTCTTCATTGAATAAACGTTTACACCAGCTTTCTCGCTATATCATTTAGGTATCCAATTAAATTTGAAATTTAGTTGCCAGTTGTAAAACACTTTTTCGTGTTGAAAAAACTGTCTTTCAAATGGTTCTCAATTTTTGCATACGAAACATGTTCGTACTCCATTCACTTCAATAAAAGCTATGGGTTGCCCATAGACATTTGACGCATTCCACACTGGATAGTCACATATAGTCACTATATAGTTTTTTATACAGTTCTATGTATATAGTACAAAAATATGAGGTTATGACGCTTGTCGAAACATTTTTGGGTTTAAATCAGCGCTACGTAAGAGTCTTATTAGTAGTTCCGCATTTCTAACAATGTGAAATAAATTCGCAAATCTGTGATGAACATAATCAACGTTTATACAAACTCATTAAAGGGTTTCCTAATCTAGTTACGAAGAGAAGAATCATTTTGGTAAATACGAGTTTCTACAAGGGACACAAATCTGATATTTTTATCCAAATATTTATATCGGAAAAATTTTCACAAAAAAGTATTTATGGCTGCAACGACAAGCTTGACATTGATTTTAAGATTTTGACAAGTGATTACCGTCCCCCGTTTCTCCCAAATTATTTTTCGCATAATGTAGTATAGTTTTGAATGTTGTAGAAACTATCATTATTCCTTCTATACTCCATTCACTTTTATTTCAGCACTCGATTGGCCATGGAAATTTGACACATTCCACTCTGTATAGTACGAAAATGTTGGGTTATGACGCTTGTCAAAACATTTTTGCGCTTTAAATCAGCGCTGTGTTGTCCGTTCTACGTAAAAGTCTCAGTAATTACGTATTTTCAAACAATGTCGAATCATTTCGGAAAATATGAAGTCGGAATTATGTGACGAACACAATTTTGATTGAAGGAATACCAAATCTAGTTATTTGTAAGGAAAATACAAGAGATCAGTTTTTAAATAAATTTGTTTTTGCTATGGAAGAAAATTGAATTATTGACACATAATATGCAGTTGCTTGAGGCGAGTTAATGTTGGCTATCTTCTTTTGGTTGAAGACGTTACATCCGTTGTTGAATTTAAAAATATCAACCCGAAGATGAAGTGCATCTGATGCAGTGGTACGGAATAGTCGAAGGAATTAACGGATAATCACAAGATTGTTAAATTCTCCAACAAAAATTATCTTGCATCAATGGAAGTAAAAATAATTAAAGGAAGTTCCAAGGCAAGAGGAGCTCTACCTGCGAACAAAAATTTCACATGAATGAACAATTAACATGACAACTGGCTCATATTTATGGCTGTTTATTTTTGATACTTTGATATCTTTATTGATCCTTTGAGGAATTCACAATGTATAGGACAAGAAGAATGGAAAAATTAATTTTCTGGATCAAATTCTACGATGACATTAATCGAAAATCCTGTAGTAATCTTTCGCATTCGTTCACCCTGAAATAAAATTCTCAAATGCCACCACTTTTTTGGGTCTCACAATAGAAGGAAATTCTTTGTCATCCTCTTCATTCACAATCTTCTGATTGTGGAAAATTCAGCTAAAATATAGATATGTCGTTTAGATTCAGATGAAACATTAGATATATAAATTCACTTACATTGAATATGTTCGCTACTGTCTGATATATTGTAGATATTAGAATATCAGGGTTACCTACTACTTGAATGAGCGGACCTGAATTCTAAATAGTACCTCCTGAAACCCTTCAGTCTTTTTCAATCACATTCGGCATTTTGATAATATTAATTGATATTAGTTGTGGCACCGGCGTTATGACATTAACGACATTTCATGAGTGCCAACCTTACTCTGTTCTAGTTACAAAAACTAGGCCAACCGAGTGCTAAGATAAAAGTGAATGGAGTGTAGATGTTCAGAATTTCAGAAGCCGATTTAATTGATTGTTTATCTATCTTTTCGTTAGTTCCCAAATAATTCAGTTCACCTCAAACCACCTGTAGATGCTACTGTAATAAGGAAATATTTATCGTGTTGATAAGATAAGATAATAAGCTCAGGTTGTCATTTAAAACATTCGTCAAGTAAGAATTGAAGACCCTGTGTGACCGTCAATACTTGGCACCTGTTTTGCAATTATTGTCGCTGAGGTTGATATTGTTTTTCGACCTCATACAACGAAAACTTCAACCAAAAACTTTGAGCTTCGGTCTTGAATCAAAGTCCTATCATTTCTTCATGTTTCCAAAGGAAGACAAAGGATTTCGGAAGCAGGGATGCGAACGAGAATTCACGAAAGGAAAGAAAGGAATGGCCGGATTTATCTTCATTTTATTGTTAAGTTTATCGCTACAGACGTGGCAAACTACGAAAACCCTCCGCATTCCGAGGAACATTTGTAACCACAAAATCTTCTATCAAAATATACAGCGGTCATGGCACGGTCCAGTCCCCACCGTGAAATTTTATACTTCTGCGCCATATTGATGGCTGAGAAAGGATTTCTATTCTGATAAATATTGGCCGTGAATCATTGCAAAGTTATTCGTGAAAATTTGTCAAACAGATAAGAATGGTTTTACGTGATGCGTTACATGAATCCAGATTTATTACATCCCTCGGATGGTCTAGATGGTCATGTGACAAATCTGAAGGTTTTTCGGAGACGGAGATTTTCAATGGCTTCTGTTTTGTTATGAACGTGATGAAGGAGGTCATTTGTCTTGTTCGATTTAACACTCGAAAGGCGTCTTGCTTGGGGAATTGAATCAACTCGAATTATTGGATAGAAATTCATTGGGAAATCGACGGTGGATGACACTCAAACTCAATAACAGTCAGTTATCATTATTCTTGAAAATGGAGCAATTTATAACGCTTCAATTTATTGAGCATCCAGGAAACCATTTCGTTATTAAATTTAATCCTTGTTGTCGTTTTCGAATGAAGGGGCAGAGGCTTTCTTCTACTCCCGTGCGTTTTCATCTACTTTCACGCACTCATTTCACTTTAGAAAATTTTCACTGGTGTTGGAAAGCGGATTTATTCCTAGCTATTTATTGAGAGAGTGAAGAAAAAAGAGGCGAAGAATAAAAATTATTCGGAACTTATCCCTTAAATATCCTCATCCTCCTTGATATTATTCTAATAATATACTAACATACTTACATTTATGAAAAACCGGAATATTCAAGTAAACAGGGTCAGTGGCTGGCCTTGACATACATTGTAGATTGGCATCAAGAAGACATCTCCTTATCAATGTCAGCTTATCTCGCTTGGATGTTTAGTATTGATCGAAAATGGACCTTATCGACTTTAGGGAACTAAATGGAGTGATCTCGAATTTTTGAAAATGCACAATTGATCTCGATATTTTGCGCCGGAATGCGTTGACTGGTCAACGACATGTTGACCAGTTTCAATTTTTTTCTGAAACCTTCTTCAGGGCATCTATTGTGTTCAGAGTATCAATAAATAGATAAATAAATAAACTTTACTGATCTTCTTGGACATTTAAGGAATGTATAGGACAAGTCATATATCATAGAAAACACAAGAGAAAAAATAGCAAATTCAACAAATGGAGTACTTAAGGATCTCCTCTACACTATAGTAACACCTGTTAGTTGAAAGGAACTTAACTTCTCTCTTGAAAGATTTTCCACTCATTGTTTTCAAGTGACTGGGCTAATGGTTATATGATTTGATACCTCTATATAACTCGGTGAGGACTCATATTTAACTGTATGATGCCTGAGGAAGGCTATGGCATCAGTGTGTCGTGTTTCGTACCCATGAAAATCAGAGCATTTCTTGTATTTTCTGATGTTCAGGTGGATATAAATGAGACGATTAAAGATGAAAATAGAGGGTGGGCAAAATTCGTTGTCTTCTGAGGGAATCTCGAGAACTATAGGCAGCGGTTTTCAACATTCCTTGTTTCTCCGAAAAAGAGCTCGAAAATGTGAGATCCTCTCAGTAGTCAACGAATTTTGCCCACCGTGTACACAGGAAGGGAAGAACACGAAACTGACTGAAAATCGGCCGACATGAATCACGTGGCCGAAGTTTGAATATAAGCCTTATGACGTTTCTGTAAAATGAAAACTTGATTCCACCCTGCCGAATAGCCCCAAAGAACTACATTGAAACTCATATGACTGTATACCATGCTGTAATAAATGGTCAGCAATTCTTCGACAGGGAGACAACTTCTGAGACGTAATAAGGCATAGTAAGAACTGCTTAGCCTTCAAACATGATCTGCGTGGAGATACCACCTGAGGTTTCCATACACATGCAGGCCCAGAAACTTCACCCCGTCTGTTGCCTTCAATTCTCCGAGTTTATGATCAACAATCAAAGATTCATCACTCGGATTCTCCTGATTCTGAAACCTGACTATAACCGACCTCTTGAGATTGAGGATTAGTGCGTTTTTGTGGCACCAATCAATGAAATAATATACAATGTACGTAACTAATCCTGAATAATTGAATTATTAAGGCAGAATTCAAAGCAATTCAAACTATATGTGAGTAAATGATATTCAGATGGATATCACTTGCCGATTTAAAAAATCCGCAACTGTTGCGATTTGAATCCAACTAGCTATCCATCATTACTGAGGGTTCCCGAAGAAGGACTGACTCATCAAGGAAAAGTATCAAAGCAACAAAAGTCCATCCCTGATGAGAACAGTTACGGAATATCCCGACTATATTAAATGCTCGAGTATGTTAATAATAGGTAGAACTTGCCAGCATTTAATATAGTCGGGATATTCCGTAACTGTTCTCATCAGGGATGGAGTTTTTTTTGCTCTGACAAGATCAAACAAGATCGAAACCATGGTCAGCGTTTACTTTTCCTTTATGAGTCAGTCCTTCTTCGGGCACCCTCAGTAATCTTGGATAGCTAGTTGGATTCAGATCGTAACAGTTGCTGACTTTTTAAATCGGTAGGTGATATCCATCTGAATATCATTTACTCACAATATACTACGGTTTCGCACAAAAATTTCAACTTCTGCCAACTTTTTGCTTTAATAGCGATAGAAGTATCATTCGCAAACATTTCCAGAATATGGACTACCACGTATGCAGGCAGATCCTAAACAAACACAGAAGGGGTCCCAGAATGGATCCCTGGGCGACACCCAAGTTGTTGGTGAACTCGTCAGTTGAAACGTGATTCAATCTCACATAGATCCTGCGATCAGATAGAAAAATCTTGAAACAATATGATTTTGCCCATGAAAAGTGTTACACAAATTCAATTTCGACTCGAGTTTGTAGGCTGCGCATACGCCATTTTGCAACTACAAATCATGTCTCGTAATATATAATTTGCTGAATCGTACTGAAATATTTTGCATTATTTTATTTCTTGTGTTCACTTCGAAACCGCTGCTAATACTGAATCTTTCCTAAGCAATTTTGCACTCCACTCTACTGCAGTCCACCCTACTCCAATTCAGTCTACTCCTCTCTTACTTTCATTGTAGTCTTAAGCCTTTCCTGAACTATTGATTGAAAAGTGAACTATTTCCAATAGTTCACTCTTCAATCTGGATATTACCCCAGACAAACAGACAAATAAAAATTATAAAAATTGTTATTTTTGGATAACGTGCAAATCAAAAAACTGAAAAACATTTTGCATATTCAAAAATTAGACAGACTTTTTAATGTTTTATATTAGAATAGATGAAATGAACAAATACAAAGTGAGAATATTTTACCCTAGTAGTAATAGTTTTTGATTACATGTGATAAGTCAAAATATGCCAAGACTGCTTAATATTTTTGATTGATTTGGCTCATTTTGAAGAAGCAAATTAATTCATCTTCGAAGTAGCGAGAGAAAGTAGGAAATTCTGAAAATGCATAGAGATATTGAAATGAAATGAAAAAAAAATTCTGTCAGAAAGTTTTCAACAAGGGTAATTTAAAAAAAATATGTTTTCATTAAATTCCAAAACTTTCCTCGTATACTGAGTACCTCATATGTCTGGATGGCCAGCTAGTTTGTTCTCTCTTTGTTGATTTGATAAAGATTGTTGAAACTGAGATGCTTGAAGAACCAGCCTTGTGCATTTTTTGCGCTATTCCCGACGAATTTTCGTCTAGAAAAAACTCGAGCAATTCTGAGTTGACTTTTCAGAGGATAACAGAACTTCGATCGAGTATCACGAATTGTTGGAAAGTAATAATGATAGGAGCGGGCGAAAACTCACAGATTCTTTTCTACGGTTCCCGACAAAGTTTTCTGATCATCACGTTTTTACGACGGAATACCATCCACTCTTTTCATATCGCCGGAGTCAACAGTAAACTTCTGTAATTAATTTCACGGCAAACGACGACAGATTTCCAATTAATTTTCATGACGGAAAATTTCAAAATTACAATCGTAGAATCTAATTAATTTGGAGTGGATAGCTGATAACGCATTTTTACTGCTGCCTATTTCATGTAACCAGATACTGATTGAAGATCCTTGGCTATGGGAACTCCTTAATTGGAATACTTCTCAAGAGATGGGTCTCAGGGAGATTCCGCAACATCAAGAAGTTTCGTGTTTAGATGTTTCAGGAATCTTGAAATTTTGAATTCGGATTCGAGGATCAACACTCAATGCAAGGAATGAAATTTATACTTCTGAGTCTGCAGTTTCTTTTTCTTCTATAGATCTTGATAGTTTTGAATATTTTCTAAATGCAGTAAGACAGATTTATAAGAAGCCGTGCTATTGGCGAATCCAAAAATCTAAACGCCACCTGGCGGCCAAATCACTAACCTAGAAGATGAGTAATATCAAAGAGAAAGAAGAGTCTTTGGTTCAGTTTTACTTGTTTGAGTTAGATATTTTCATTTCATATTCGTTCATTTGAGTGGTATTATTTGTGCTCTGAGTTTGTGAGGTGCCTGAAAAAGTTTTTTCGTATTCTGAACAGAAAAATTGTGTAAGTGTTTATATTGTATTGTCCCACGATACCAAAAGAACTTCATTCTGTTGTCCTCATTCAGTTAAGAAACTATTAACTATTTTACTGAATTTCAGGCCACGTGGTTGAATTTTCTGGTGTTGGTTTGATAGACTATTTAGAGAGATTCAGAGTGCTATCTTCATATTTCAAGGTTAGCCTTAGAGTTGAAGCATTTTATAAGATGGTTGAAGTATATAAATAGAAAGATTTTTTTAACAATTACCTTCATTTCAGGCTAGATTATTATCACCATGAGTGAACAAGGGAATAGTACCAAGAAGAAAACTCTTTATAATTGTAACTGTTGTGTTTACAATTGCTCTTCAAGAAAAGGAAAAAGCAGGGCAATTCATTTCCATAAATTTCCGAAGGAAGATGCCTCAACAGTTCACATCACTAATAGCTTGGGCATGTTGGAGAAAGTTGATAGAAGAAAAGAGTGGATAAAAAGATTATTGATGGGGAAACCTGTTACCAACAACATGCGTGTTTGTTCCCTTCATTTCCAGGATAGCGATTATATTGCTACAGGTAGTACCTAAATGAATTTTGAATATAATTTTTTGATGAATATTTCATCTTCATAGGTTCGGTACTTCAGCACATGAAAGCCCCTAAACTGAAAGTAACTGCTGTTCCCTCTCGAAATTTACCAGAGAGAAAATTTTCAAAGGCATTGAATAGGGCCAGCATTGAAAGACGCAAACAGAGATTAGAAAAACGAAGTGCTATATCGAAGAAAAATCCGAAAAACTCGACTTCCACAATAGATTTCCCGAAACGATTACTCACTTTCCTCCATATTTGTTGATAGTTCGCAGCGCCCTCAACGGTAGTTGGATTCGCCTATAAAGGTTTTATAACGTGCGTTCAAAAAGTTCATCGTCAAGTAGGCTATGGAATTTTGAGCGTTGTCTTTTAAAAGTAGGTCTTTTCTTGAATTACTTCATCTTCCCAAAATGCAAACAATGATGACATTAACCCATACATCGTAATTTTATGGAAAGTGGAAAGGTACTTTTAAGGAAATGTTAAGTTCGGCCAAAGTGCGAAAAGCATTTCTTCCATTGAGTCAGATCACAAGAATCCAAACAATCTGAGGCGGTTAGAAAAAATCTTGGTAAAAATTTCAAGCGATGTCCACTATTTTCATACGTAAGAGACATGAATCTTGAACGGATCGTGGTATAATGTTTTTTTTTTGTAAAAAGGTTCTACCTATTTCAGTTATTTGAATGAAGCACAGTAAGAATCTCAATATGTTTATTAATTCTAATATTAAATATTGAACAATTTATCAAAATTCAATTTAGGTACACAAAGTTATGATGCTTTCTCTTTATTCAAAACGTTCTACTGTTAAAGTTCCATCAAAGCATAGAATATTAAACCAAGGTGGGTTTAATACTCAATGATAAAAGAAAATAGGTCCGACATTTTGCACATTTTTTCTTTGGATGCTACAAGGATAGGTAATTAATCTTTTCAATTTTCTGATAACATGTCAATCTTTATGAAAACAAACTGATGTCTTTTATTCAAAATCCTGTGGCATAAAATATGCCAACAGATACTCCAGCCACTTGAGATAAAAGCAGAAAAGAGGTTTGTGGAGCTTCTGTTTTCTGTCATCATATTTTCATTATTGCTGAATAACTCTGAGGTTTTTTTCTGTGGACCTGTGGTCAACCACTACTAGATTGATTCTTTCAGCAACATTGGGATATATTAAAAATTAATTCAGATGCATACCATCGGCTGATATAAATATCGACAGGTGTTACGATACGAATGAGCTAGCCAATTTGTCATCGTCTGGGCCATCAAAGAAAAGCAGATGCTGATCATGGTTTCGGTCTCGTTTGACCTCGTCAGAGAAACATAGCTTCTTCTCCGATGGAATAACGTTTGGAATTGACGGACCCTTATTCAATACTGGCACGTGCTACTGAGTACTATCCAGTAATTCAGAGCGCTACTCATTATGAAAAGTGAACCGATTCAATGAATGAATGGTGGTGTTAGGTTTTTTTTTAATGAATAAATCACAGTGACAAGCTCAATTTGATTATTAATTCTCTATAAATATTGAATTGATTTGGTCATTACTGAAAATCCATAACTAAACTAAAGAACTAATTCACTCGTGTTTGCGTGATAACCCGACAGCGATAGTAACAAAATTTTTCAAAAAGCTCTATTTAAAGAAAATGACACCCATGGTATTTTTATTGAATGTGGATTGGTTTGCCTTATATGCTAGAGAATACACTGATGAAAAAGTTCTGTTGACAATTCTAATCTGCACCTAACAATTCGACCTCATTAGACATCCATATCAGCAACGTCAGCCAGATGCAGGATAATCAGGCCGTGGCTTATTAGTCGAGTTGCTGAAATGAGGCTTCGTCACTATTTCGAAGTCTTCATAATCATTTGTGTCGAACATAAAGCCCGCTTTTATTAACACAAAAGTTCCCTGAGCTCCAATCAAGCTTCCAACTTCTTTATTAAATTTCGGCACTCCCCGTTCGACTTATCAGCAACGGCATTTTGTTTTGGAAAATCCTGCGGGAAAATGGAGATGAATTTGAATGGAAGAACTTCATAGGGCATTCTCAATTAGTTTCTAGTGGTTCAGCTACGCAGAGTATTGTTAAAAGATTATTTTACAAGCAATGTTTCAATTTCGTCTAATGATATTTTTGCCGACCTTTTTCTTTCCACCAGCATTTTCTCCTTTGTCCTACGTTAGAGTTCATCCAATTACCAGATCAAATCATTATTTTTCTAGATAGTTTCCTCCAAATAATTACAGTGGAAAATTTGTTCTGAAGAAATCACTGAGGGATGTTGAAAGTTGGCATATTAGTTTTATATTCCCATACAAAACGTCAATTGTTGAAATTCAATAGCATACATAGCCATTGGAGGCTTTTCAGTATTGTATCCCTAGAATATATTTTCATTCTTGAGTTTTTAATCTGTTTTTCACTGTGAATTGTGGATCCTGTCAACATTCATGCCAAAAATATCATAAATCAAGAACTCTATTCTCTATTCAGTAACAAGGTAATTCTTTGTCGAAAAAAGTGCTCGTATTCTATTCAAATGTCCTTTTTCATTCGAATTAAGAAAACAGTGGGACCATGAAGGCTTATGCGACTTTCAGTCTTGAAATCCTATTGTTTGGAATATAGGCATCAGAATTGGAAATAAATCGAAAAAGGAGTGAAATTTATTCCAGGAATTCATAACTGCGGTCTGTTTATGAATATGAGGCAGTAAAATGTTTTGAAAGACATGGTAACCGTCTATTTTCACTTATAATTCTCATAGATAGATTTAGCTGCGCATCAATTTTTTGCCAATGAGCACTACTAACCCAAACAGCGCAACAATATTCAGCAGCCTAAATAACTAAAGCTATAAGGCTGCCATTTGAAGAGTAGTAGCAGCACTCCATGAAATACCATCTATAGTTCATACAGGATATTATTCCTGGTTTTCAACTTACTAATCATCCAAATGATTTTTAAATATTGGTCTTTCGAACAAGTTTCCTGGACTAAATCTCCCTAGGAAAATTTGGCTTATATCGAATCGTCTTAGGACTGGTCATGGCTTCTGTAACAGCATGATCCTCAGATGAAATTCCGTTGGGAACCCAAAGTGTGAGTGTGGCTCATAAGAGAAAATTATAGATCACTTGGTTTAGCAGGTAGGTATTCAAAATTTAAATTTCAGTATGGTTTCGAGGCAATTCATTAAATGACAAATATGGTTTGCCAATTTTTGTAGAATTTGATGAGGAATATATTATTTAAGACTATTCTCGTTTACCTTATTTTGATTTCAGATCATTATTTCTCGAGATAGGTACTTGAATGAAAAAATGTCCATCAATATAAACATTTTTTTGTATGAATGTATTATCGCTACACTTACAGTGGTGACAGTGAGGTTTTTTATCTCTGTTTTTCCTACTGTAGCCAACGTTTACACTTTTTCTACTGACGCTAAGATCGGAAACGGTTAAAGTTACTTAAATCTTTTCAATGTTTTAAAAATAACTCGTTCAGCTGACATAGCCATTTGCATTATCCTCATTTTTGAGTTCACATACAGATTAAACAAAAATATAAATATAAAAATCTGGTAGAAGAGCTGCTACCAGATTTTTATATTCATATTTTTGTTTAATCAGAAGAGAAGAGCTGCTACCAGATTTTTATATTTATATTTTTGTTTAATCTGATCCTTAACTTGAGTTGAAAAGACTTACCGATTTCTTTTCTCTTAAAACGAGATTAGATGTGTGTACAGGCATTCCATTGTCTCGAACAACTTCTGAAAACGTGAGTGGAAGTGCATGATTATAATTCGAAAATGTAATTCGTGGTGTAAGTCTTAGGTATAACATTTTGAGTGCCTAAAAATTGCGAATCAATCTTTTTACAAATTACGCTAACCCTAATAATTTAACCAAACAGATCCAGCAAAAATTGTCACACTTTTAAAGAATTTGTGGGAATATACGATTTCAATGAAAATGAATAATATTTCATCAAAAATATTATTAATACTAAATGTTATCCTAAGACCGTCTTTCCAATTATTTCGTGCACTGGTTCACTTATACGATTTCAAGATACCTTCAAAACTAGTCAACCAACCAGCTCTTCATTATAAATCTGTCGAGGCCCTCGGATGAAATACACTTTTCACTGGATCATGACTGGCTGCATGATTCACTGGTTCGAATACGCAAAAAAACCTCCATTACAACATTGACAATGCCACATTTTCAGAAAAGAGCACACGTCCAATGAAACCAACGTTATATTCCCGCCATCCTGAAATGAATTTATTTTCTGTCACAAAGCTCGGACCGTATCCAGAGCGTAAAAATCTGATCAATTCGAATTGCACCTCTGATTCCAATTTCATGACCATGTGCCGGTTCGTATTATAACATCGACGGCGATACAGATATCGCAGAAATTATTCCAGGGGATGCAAATCTAGTTAAGGGGGAGTTTGTTGCGGAACAGATTAAAGGATTATCTGTCTTGTTCTGTTTCCTCTTTCATTAGTACTGAAAACGATGATGCGTGTCGTTGAAGCAGAGAAATTCACGTTCCAAAGGAATAGTTCTCAAATTTACAAAGAAAAAACACAAAAATTTGAGTGGTCTTTGTCTTATGAATTTAAGTATGAAACCTCTTAGTGAGGGAGTTGTTGCAACTTTTGAAGTGAGCCTAAAGATCATCAGTTTTCCCTATATAACTTCTTAAATGGGTACAATGAAATATACTGCTCCACAAAAGTTAAGGAAGTTCAGAAATTTTGAAACTGTTTTCATTAATTTTTTCACAAATTTCAAAAATATGAGAAATCTGAGTGTTTACTCAATTATGGAACTCATCTTTTGACCATTTCCTCGTGTGTCTCACCGCCTCAGTTCCAATTTACGACGGTATATTGAAAAATTCTTAGCCTACTATAGAACCAAACAAAATTTCGATGTCAAAATATTTTAGTACTCAACATTTTCTCCTCTTAATTGGATACATTTATTACAGCGAACCTGCAACGTCTCTAGACCTTTCAAAAAAATGTTTCTTTCTGCTCTGCAAACTAGACTACCACAGCTTTTAGTACCTCCTCGTTGAAAGAAAATTTACGACCTTGTTAAACTTTTTTTCCAGTTGAGAAAAGAGATGATAGTCGGATGGAGCCAAATCTGGTGAATAAGCTGGTGTTCTAGTATTTCAAACCATAAATCACGAATTTTTTCATGGCGACATGAGATTTGTGTGCAAGGGCGTTGTCCTGCAAAAACAAAACACCTTTAGATAGCTTTCCCCGTCTTTTCTCTTTTATTCTTTCCCGTAGAGTGCTCAGTAATGACGAATAGAAATCTTCGGCTATTGTTCTACCCTTATCCAAAAAATCAATCATGATTACCTCATGGCAATCCCAAAAAACTGAAGCAAGAACTTTTCCAGCAGATTTTTAGACACGAAAGTTCTTAGGTCTTGGAGAACCAGAGTGTCGCCATTCCATCGATTGATGATTTGTTTCTGGATAGTTGAAATGTACCCAAGTCTCATCCATAGTAACAATTCGGTTTAAGAAGTCTACATCGTTTTCGAATCGAGCACAGATGGTACGCGATGTTTCTACCCTTGCACGCTTTTGTTCAATATTCAAACATTTGGGGATCCATTTTGCAGCAATTTTTCTCATGTCCAAATTGACGTGAACTATATGATGAAAGCGTTCGTTTGAAATATTCAGTGCTTCAAATATCCGTTTTAGCCCAATTCGACGGTCTGATAAAATTATGTCATGAAATGCATCGATATTTTCGGGGATTCACACAGAAACTGGCCTTCCCGATCGGTTATCAACTTCAATGGAAATTTTACATCTTTTGAAGTTTGCACTCCAATTTTTCACGGTCGCATACGAAGGAGATTGATCACCAAGGGTATTAAGCATATCTTCGTAAATCTGCTTACCTCTTAACCCTTTTAAATACAGGTACTTGAGGGTGGCTCCATACACCAATTTTTCGATTTTCACAATTTCGGTGGACATCTTCTTTCTTTTAATTTATTGCGTAACTCTGATTCACTTTTTGACCCCAAACTTCACACTGACAATTTTAATGAGTTATTGTTCGTTGCTATGGTAACGAAATATTTTTTATGCATGGAATAGGTCTAGGCTAACTAGATATCAATACCTCCTCGTATTTTCAGTATTTGTAGTACGTACCTTCTACATCAATTCAATAAATAAAATTGGAAGAAAAAATTCAATAAAGAATAAAGAAGTTGTTGAACATCATCCACAGTCAGTGCCCTTGTATACTTTCGATCAGATTGTTTAAGTACCGTTGATCAAATTCTCTCCTAGAATTGGAGTAGAAGTCATTTGAGTTCTTGAACTTTATGTGGAGGTTGTTGATGAGTATCCAAAGCTCTTTGTAGCTTATTCCAAGCTTTCAATGGGATTGAGGTCTGGCGGCCGAGAGGGCAGAGTAATTTAATCTGCAAAAACAATCTTAATATTCTGCCAAAAATAATATAATGAATGGAAAACAGAAGCTCAACAAATAGTTGAAAAGAAGAATATATGAAAGCTTAATCTCTCAAATATCAATCTGGTTTCTTCCGATATTACTGTCCAATAAGTGAATTGTGTTATCTTATATCATAAAACCACCTCACATTTCCTCCAATTAAAGAAGACATTCCAGAGATACAATTTCGGTTACATTCAGTAATAACCACTCGGCCATTTAGCTGGCCCTGTATGGGTGGATCCAATTTTTTGTCGAGATAGCTGAGCCACGTTCGAAGTAAATTCAATAGACACGTCTTTGGCAGTCGCTTGTTATTTCTGTCCAACACAGAAAACCGGGGCCAAGGTAATTCGATCCATAACTCAGAGGAATCGGGAGGTCTAATTGAAAATTTGAACCCAGAATCCTATTTTCGTTGAGGTGAATGTTGTCCTGATTTATTCCTCCAAATTGGATCCTCCGTATATCCCCTTCGAATTCTGGATAAGGAAAAAATTATTTTCCTTGGACGAATTTATATACCTTTAGGCCTACACCACAATGAGATTCTAGGTCTTATATTTTTGTGGGCTGAATTCGTTAAGAAGATTTGGTGGTAAATTCGAATGGGATTATTTCACTTATTGCATGCAGACACTGCAAAGTGTTGTATTTTTAGGTTCAATTTTACAAGAAAAAATATATTTTTTGGGGCGAATGGTTGTTTTTCTTCCTGAGACAATAAATCTAAATATCCAGAATTGTTTTCCTCATTAGAAAATCATTGAAGCCTCTACTAGTAGGTATAATTATCAAATACAGCTCCGTTTTTTGTGAGAAATCAATCGACAATCCACTTCAATTAGTTCAGTTGTAAATTGAGAATATCAGCCTTAAATGAAACGGAAGCAATCAGATTGCTTCTTTGAATTGGTAATTAACCTTGTTTGAACATTTGATGATGATATTCTCTTACAAATGAGAGACCATTTCTTTGTCAGGGAGGCAATGAATACAATAATAAGAATTTATTCATATCATTAACACAAGTGTGAGGATCTGAATCGAACTAGCCAATTTGTCAGGACAACGAAAGGGAGATCGTTCAAACGAAGAAGAGTATATGCTGACCATGGTTTCGGTCTCATTTGACCTCGTCAGAGCAACAGAAATCACATTTTTTCAATTTTCATTGTATGGTAACTGTATTTTTCTGGAATGTACTTTCGACATGTATGGGGAGTCAAGGAGAGTTGAACCCTTTTTCACTATGAAGCCACTTATCTGTAAATGGCATCAACTCAACTCATTCTTTTGCGATATCATGCCCAAATAGGTAACGATAGTTAATTGTAGGATTATGGTGAGATGAACATTTTGAGTAGGTACAGCAATTCTTTTTTCAAGAACCGAACATTGGCTCATGTCTCCCTAACCCAGTGGTTCACCAGTGGTCAGCAGAAGCCAAAATATGGTCTGTCAACTTAAAACATGGAAGTCTATTTTCCAAGTTCAGTGCGGGAATTTTAGTCCACTGATTATGTCTCCCGACCATAGCGTGGGTCAAGTCTCCCGCACTCCCTTGAAGTCTATTCAACAGATATTTTCTTGAAACTTTTACAACTATTTTTAAAAAGGCGTTTGTAAAACAATATTCATCCATGAAAGCAATACAACTAAATAACACCACACACCTTCTTAACTTTTCAAACAGTGAAGGAAACAAAAATTATTCAATTTCTTACTTCCTAAAGTAGGAGAAAAATAGAATAAAACGGAACATGAATACCAAATAAGTTGACCATCCAGAATATGCTTATTGGATTAATTGGACGAAGAATAAAAATTGTCCACTTGACGAGTGCTTGAGTATCACTCATTCGAATGAAATCTCACTCCTAGATTCTTCTTATATAAAAAGAATAAATAAATGATTCTTCAACTATAATTATAAGTGTAATTTTTCCACTTTACGAAGTCCTTTCCAATATCAAAGGATGAAAGTGTCAATGTTTTAATTCCCATGACATTCGGAGCACCAAGCTGGTGAATGGAAATCAATCTTTTTCAATCCCCAATTTATTTTATTCGAGTTACGTAACCATGACAATAAAGCAATAAAAACACACTTTATTGCCTTACATAATGATGTTTTTTACTGATACTTCGTTCTATTTGCTTACATTCGATAACCAAATAAATCCAGAATAGTATTTTGAGTATCCCATCATACTCATGTTGAATATATATACTACCCACTATCCGTTGACAGTACCACGGGAACCATTTTATTAGATACTCATGTGTGGATCGCAAAATGTTTAATATTGTTTTGGAAACCAATACGAGAAGTTTATTCCTTCATTACGAATGATGAATACTCTGACACCAAATGAAAATACTGATATTCTAACAGTCAAATATAGAATGAAAAGCAAATTGTGAATTTGTATGATATACTAGCTGACCCGGCGAACGTTGTTTTGCCATATAAATAATTTCCTTTTGTATGTTGTATTATGTATGTATCATAAAAAAATAGAAATTAAAAATTTTGTCTAAAAAATAAAAAAAAAATTTAGGGGTGGACTACCCCTAACATTTAGGGGGATGAAAAATAGATGTTGGCCGATTCTCATAGATACCGGATAAGCACAAAAAATTTCATCAAAATCGGAGGAGTATGGCAACGAAAACTGTGACACGAGAATTTTATATATTAGATGTATAATATATGTAGTTCCTCTCTGATTCTTGAAATAGAGTTGAATATGGACAAGGCATCAAGAAAAAATGATCGACAAACTTCTCATAGATTTTGAAGAAAAAGCTCAGCTTCAAGCTGGAGTATTTGGGACATGTTGGCATGATGAATGCTGGATGTTTCCTAGTCAGATTATGTTGCATTGAATTATCCCAAATAGGTTCGGTTCTACTTATGTTGATGTCATGAAAATTTATGTCGTAAGACTTCGTGTTCCTTGACATCTATTTCATCAACAAGATTGTGAAAACAGAAATTGGATAAGGGCGATAAGGCTCCCCACATCTATTTATTCGAAGTATTATAATGATGAATAACTGTAATGCCTTTCAGACTCTCCCATTATAATTCTGATATTGAACTCGTTCGTAGCGAAGGTTCTCGTTCAAATATCCCAAAAGATTTCCTCTGGCAGGAGTTCAAAATGTTCTGTCAATAAGGTATCCTCAATTTTTGTTTGTTATTCATTCCTTATTCAGGAGAACATTAAACGAACCGTGCGTGAGATACAAACAACAAAATTGATGGCAGAATCGTCCTGGGTTTTGTTGAGGGTCTAACGATTGTGGAACAGCTTCATTCTCTTCTTTTTGCCACATCTCCTTATACGAATGATTCTTCTTTGCGATCGTCCAGTATCTGTTTTTCCTGTATGTCGGTGTTTTTGTTGAGAGATCTCTAATTATACGCTTAGCTGGATGCTCAGAGAATATGCTGTGAATCGAAATGAAAGGCTCCTAATTGAGAGTTTCTAGATGTTTATTGAATGAATCAAAACCGTACGTGAATCCAATGAAAACTTTATCGAATCAGCGCACGAATTAATCAATTATTATGGTCCAATGAATGACTTCATCCATTATTTAAATCATCTTATACATGGCTTATACCATTGAGTATAAATCCAATAATCTAATTGATAAAATTTCAATCTTAATCCAGAATGAGTAAAAAGTAACGCACAAAATTCATCTCTTGGGAATCCACTAGTTTATATAAAAATATCAACATGTCACTTTTCACTGTAAATTACGCAATTTTTTAAGGAATTTAGGATACTCTAACTGTTTGTGCTGCAAATATTCTTTTGTTGCTGAAGATTTGGTATTTGATGGGGTTTTTTACTAAGACAATGGTATTTAACTGAATTTAATTGAATTCGCGTTTCTACTTTTTCATATATTTCGAGGTAGGTTAGTACGCATTAAAAGTGATTGATATTGACTTTGAATATGATGTTTCAGATAATAATTACCCTGGGAAAAAGGCATGTTTTCGGACTTCAGAAACATTAATCACTACAAAAATGTCCATATAACAAGATGTACCTATGTCAGCGGCCTTAAAATAGATAAAAAATGTTAAAATTCAAGTTCAATAAGCCTTTGAATATCTCATCCTCATATTAGGAAAGGGTTGATAAAAACACAATCGATGACCAAATCATCCTCAGCAACAAAAAGACACAAAATTTTAGTCTCAAGATATTAGAACATTTCATGCGAACAAAAGAACATGAGAAATTGTTCAATTATACATAAGAGGTCACGTTACCTATTTAAATTCCAAAATTGTGAATACCATAGTTATAAGATTTGTTAGTTACTGGGAAAGTACCTAGTGTGTGCCCGATTATGGAGCTTCTTGGGCTGGATAATGAAAAATCCAAGACGTATTTTCATTTATATCGAAAAGAAAAGTTCTAACCTTGAAATCCCTTCTTCTTCTTAGTGAATATATCATAGATAATGAATCTGGAGGTAAATATCTGGTAAAGATCTTATGAGATCACTGACAGCAAGGCAATAAATACTCTGATAACATGCGGACGCCTGGTTGGTACGACTTGAGGCACTGAAGCATAAAATACTGTAATGGATGTTGGTAACTATTGTGACACCAATAATTCCTTATGGAGTAATAGACTAGACTGCCAAAACAGGCAGCACGGGGAAAACCCTCGACAATGTACGAGGGCTGTGTGTTTCACTGTAGCTCTTAGAATGTAACCAACTAGAGCACTTGAGATTCTTACAGCTCTTACACATCTCCATATAATAATAGACAAATCATGCCATCAAGCCATTCTGAGAATATCTAAAAGAATATAAGGGATTTGAAAATCAGAAAGCCTAGTGCCTGGTACTGTCAACGGAGAATATCTTTTCAGCGAATTTCCTTCTAAATATATGGAAGAGGGAGTAGGCATCGAGATAAAAAACTGATGAACTATATTTCGAAAAATATAATATCAAAAACATATGCTTGAAATACTACGCGAGGTAGTATAGCGCCAGAATTCTTGGGGTTAGTATGGTATCGTTCAGTTGAGCAAATGGTCTTGCTCTTATTGCTTGTTTTGTTACTTTTGATTTCATGTCATCATAGTTTGATATTTTTATGCTCTATTGGCCTAGTAGGTCAATTCAATTTTTAATGTATTATGATGTGGTCTACCATCCGCCCACATCTTGAAGGCGTAGAAGATGCAGTCAAACATTTTGTTCTATTGGAATTGGATCCTATAGGAACATGATCCCATACAGAATAGCATTGAAAGCAGCTCCACTGAAATGAGAAGAAATATTTTGACATTTACATCAGACCTACTTCCTCAACAGGACCGAGAGGGTCTTCTGCAATAACACATGGTCCACAGAAGGTTATTTGAGCCTTGGGGTGCCACAGGGTTCCATTTTGGGACCCCTATTATTCAGATTCTTCATGAATAATTTTTTTTTCATGGCTACCTACGAACATCTTTTGCGGGCTGATGACACAGGAATTACTGTGGAGCATAAGGAGTTGTGCAGCAGAATTGAGATCTAAATAGAGGTTTGCATCAAACAAGTTTATTTGCAATGGAGAAAAGACACCATGTAGTTCTACTTAAGAGGACTTGAAGATCATAATACCAGTGGGTCGATGAAGTTTTTAGGAGTTCATCTGGACTCTAGTCTCACATGGAATTCTCATGGCAATGAAACATCATCAAAAATATTTTTCTGCTTCTTAACTCGGCGAACACCGTATCAAGGAAGGTTGTTAAGGTTGCCTATCATAGTCTCATCGAATCACCTCTTCGATATTGTGTACTTAGCTGGTAGGGGGGCATTTTCAGATTGCAGAGGAGAGTAGTAAGAATGGTGGCTGGCCTGGGATATAGAGATAATTCCTTGAGCACTTTCAAAAAACTGAATATATTTACTTTTCCATCTATATACATTTATGAATGCCTTGTCTATGCATATAATAATAACAGAGATCATCCAAAATATGGGGATACCCATGACTATTCAACCCGATACAGGAATAATATAAAATCCAAGTATATGCGACTAGAAAAATCAAAGAATGGTCCCAATTTCATTTCTCATGAACTTTTCAACAATTTACCTCAAGAGGTTAAAATGCTCAATCTTTGTATAATTCCAAATTTAAACTGTCCAGTCTTTTTTTATCCTTGTTGAATGTTTATAGTCTGTTTTTAATGAAGATGGCATTTTATATCATTCAAAATATGAATAAATTGAATGGTTCAAAGGAGAATTTTTTTATGTATAATATATTCTGACAATGATGTGAACTGGTATCATCCTGAAATTGTTATCTATTTTGAAATTACTGACTTGTGCAATACAATGTACTTTATAAAGGAGCACCAACAAATTATTTTATCTTATAGTGCGAGAATACAGAATTCGAAATTTTCATAGGAAATGTCATATTTTTTCCTTAGGATGACATTCCCACACATTCGAGAATCAAGCGACTGGTATTTTGGCAGCTTTCTTCAACAGGAACAGCAGCAATCTCTGGATATCGCTCTCATTTCCTTCTATAAATATGCTCCATACACATTTATTCTAGCAGTCGGTTGGCCATGAAATAATTTTCCCAAGTTTTTGTAACTAGAACGGAGTTCTAGTTCATGGAATGTCGTTTGTCATAACGCCGTTGCCACAACTAATATCAATTTTTATTACGAAAATGCCGAAAATAAATGAAAAAAGGGACAGGGTTTCAGGAAGTGCTATTTAGAATTCAAGTCCGCTCATTCGAATAGTTATACCCAGATATTCTAAAATCCACAATACGTCAGACGGTAGCGAACATATTCAATGTAAGTGAAATTATATAATGTTTCATCTGAATCTAAAAGACTAATATTTTAGCTGAATGATAGTGAATGAAGAGGATGACAAAGAATTTCCTTCTATTGGGAGACCCAAAAAATTGGCGGCATTTGAGATTTTTATGTTAGAGTGAATTAATGCGAAAAGTTTACTACAGGATTTTCGATGAATGTCATCGTAGAATAAGTTCCCGAAAATTGATTTTTCTATTTTTCATTTGACTTGTCCTATACATTCCAAATGTCTTAAGGTACCAATAAATACCTAATTATTATATCAATGTATTGGGGTGAACAGCCACAAATATGCGCCCGTTGTCCTGTTAATTGTTTATTCATGTGAAATTTTTGTTCAAAGGTGAAGTTCATCTTGACTTGAAACTTCCTTTAATTCCTTTTACTTATATTGATGCAAGATGATTTTTGTTGAAGAATTTAGCATTCTTGTAATTATCTGTTAATTCCTTCGGGAGATACTCATTCCCAATCACTGCATCATATGCATTTCATCTTCGGGTTAATATTTTTGAAATCTACAACTGATGTAACGTATTCAAACTTTAGCCGAAGAAGATAACGAACATTAACTCTCCTCAAGCTAGTGCATATCATGATATTATACTGATCTCTAATATTTTCCATGCAAATAACTGGATTAGGTATGCCTTCAATCAGTTTGTATAAACTTCAATTATGTTCGTCACATATTTTCCGAAGAGATTCGACTTTGTGATAAAATACAGAAACTTTTACGTAGAACGGGCAACATAGCGTTGATTTAAAACCCAAAAATGTTTTGACAAGCGTCATAACCCCACATTTTCGTACTTTACAGAGTGAAATGTGTCAAATTTCCATGGCCAACGGACTGCTAAAGTAAAAAATGAATGAAGTATAGTAGTGGTTTCTTATCTTGTATCACTGAAGGCTTCGAACTTGTTTGATGATTTGATCCAGTATTATGGTGAATTGTCAGGGTCTCAGGCAGTTTTCTTGTCATATTCCTCTTTCTACTGTTATTGGACTGAAAAATTGAAGAGATATGGAAACCAGCCCCCAACAATTTATCTGGACAGAGCTGATGAACTCTTCCAAAATTTATTTCAGTTTCCATTCGGTCCCACCGAAACTGTGCTACATTATGCCTCTCGAATCACACAGAATCATGAAATGCGAGTGATTCTGGCCTACAGGCATTTTCTCTTGATATGATCTAATCAGGTGCTCACGCCTTGACCAGATCTGATGGAACTCTGAGTTATTACCTGACATTCTCCATATCTATCCATTTTTTTCATGCACGCTTGATCCCACTGGCATGCTGTGCGACCCCTGTCGTTGAAGCGTGAGGGAAAACTCCCGATGTTTAAGTCCAAACTGAACCGGCGCCGTAGTTTTACCCGAGTGTAATCCTAAAGGGCGTCGGTTGGCGTCGTCTCCACAATTTTATTCGAGAGCGTCCTCAGTTCCTGCACGGCTCTGTCACCGATATATCTGGAGTGCCATGCGAAATGCGTTACGATGTCTCACAAATCGAATTAAATGTGCTGTCGGCTGTTGCGTGAAGTTTCCGATACGGCATCGGATTTAGACGCTGATTTTTTTTCAAGTTTGTTGGTATGAGTGAGCGCTGGAGGACAATTTGCATTTGAGATTCTGATACGTTTTTCTTTGAATTGTTTTCCGAGGTGAGTAATTGACCCTGACCACTTACAATCTGGAATATAAATAGCTGGTATTTGACAGAATTTATTGATTTATGGGTTATGAGGAATTATATGAATTCGAGAAATTTTACTATGAAAAGGCAACACTCCAATATTTCTCGTTTCATGTTCATATATATGAGTGAAACTTTTGCTTGGTATGTATGTTGGATATAATTTCTAGAATTGGAAAAAAAAACGAAAAACCATTCACTGATGAAATGCGACACTACACCTAATTAAGAACAAGCTGAAAACTTTATCTTTATTAGTTGAGCCTTAAAAAACATGATTGGATATACGTGGCAGTAATAAACTCGAAACTTTTGTCATCAGATGATCAGGAAAGGTATTTCCCCGGGGCATTTAAGTTGAATTTGAGAGTTTTTGATAACTGTTTTCGCATATCATTCGGCATCGAAACAAATCGTTATATGATCCAGAAATTTTACAGAAATAAGGAAATATGTTGCGGTTGCTACTTATCCCAGATCAGTTCCATGAATACGAAAAATACTACGCTTCCGTGGCAATTAACAATGTCTTATTTTTATCAGTGAGAAGTTAAGTTTCAAATCCATAATTCTATTTAACAGAGCTGCGCAGTAGACTTTGGAAAAAAGTATATGTAAAGTAATTTGCTTAATATAAAATTTAGTATCACTCGAATAGTTTATAAGAAAAATATATTTAAAAAGATATGCTTAATTATCTGAGTGATCCTCGTCCCTCTTATGCGACCATCAAAAATTGGTTGAAGATGGAGAGTGATAGAGAAGGTCAGAATCTGTCTCTGTCAACGGAAATATCCAAGGAGTTGATTGTCTTATCAGAATTTCAATTTGGCTGAAAAAGTTAACTTAATCACGGTAGTTTTTTGATGAAATATTATTATTATTCATAAACCTCCGGCCATATTGCATTGCGTCACAAATCTCATTGTTTTTTGTTGACATTTCTGCTCGCAATGAATATTTTTCAGAAAAGGTTTCCACCCGAACATCTTGCGATGAAAAACATCAAATACCATGCCTATCTTGCACAAACTTCTTTTCGTTCCTAGGCCTTTGTTGTTGGAGGATCTATATGATCAATAATAAAATGCATTGTTTCAGCCCACAAGAGAAATGGGAAAACAAAATGTGCTCTTATTCAGTAACTGGTATTATTAAAAATGAAGTTTAGATAGTTGAGCTTCAGGGGTTAGGTGGGTTTTGAGGTTCAAAAGAAAGAGAATTTTCACTATTTTTTTCAATATAATTAAATCATATATTTTCTTAAACAATTCAGCATATCGAAAATACATATTCAAACAGTATTTTGTGTAATTTTTATTCGAAAATTCCGAAAACTCAGCTGTTGCTTTCCCACCTTGACATCTCAAAAAAGATGCTCTTGTCGTGGATTGCATAACTCATTTTATTGGTTCATCTAAAATCGAAAAACCACAAATATTTCGTAAGTACATGGATAAATCTCGCTATTGAACGAAGGAAGAAAAAATTAATCGACTTTGAACAATCATGAGTCATGTATTGACGCGAAAAATTAGTTGGACTAAAAAAAATCCTTCGTTTAAGGACTAGATAATGTTATTTGAAACATGTGTGCAAAATTTGAAGAAAATCGTTTCATAAGTTTTCAAGAAATCATGTCCAGTGACTTGGACAACTCTAACTTGAGATAAACGCGTTTGAAGTTAGAATCTGAAATAACATGCAAATTAAAATAATTTTTTTTCCCAGCTTACATATAATCATCGACTCTGAGATACAAACTTGTTAAAGTTGCCCTTGAATTGTGAAAAAAACAAGTGGTGAAGGCCTACCAACAATAGCTACGCTGCTACGCAGCTGCTTCCGAATTTGTACTATTTAATAAGACAACAAAATTTAATCAGTTTTGCGAAATTTTCAAACCCACATAACCCCTTCATTAATGTCCATGATGGCAATAGCCTGTAGGAAAATTCAGTCAACAATATTTCGACATAATGCTAAAGAAGATCAACTACTGTAAATTTGCAATGAATTGTACAGGATGTATCCATCAAAAACACAAACTGGGATATTTTCAAACATGATCTACAAAATAGGTTTTTCGAATAAAAACTTAGCTAGTTGGTTGTTTGTCAAATAAGGTACTTTTTCAGCTGTATAGATTAGTTTCAAGGTGTGGACATAGATATGGCAATTTTATTTTATCAATTTTTAAACTTTTCTATCACTATTATTGGTTGCACATATTTGCTTATATACAATAATTCGTGCAATCCACATTTTCTCAAGTTGGATGTCCCACTCTAACCTATCATTACTGTATTCAATCACACCAAAAACTTCAATTCAGATTAGATCTAGAAAATAATCTTCGGTGAGCATGAATCACGTCAACTCTCCTCAAGAGAAGGTGTTACACACTTAACACAAGTTCGTCTCAAGGTTGCTGAGGATGAAAATAGAGAAACTGGTGATTAAGGAGAGAAACTGACATGTCTGGGTGTTCTTTAGAATTAATGTCTTGGAGGAACTAACATGGAATGCAAGTTCGGAAACTTGTATCTATAGATCAGGATTCGTCTTCTTAACAAAACTTCTGAGTAGTGGTATAGAATTGATAATAACTAAAATTCCGGGATACACTATGCAATGAAGTTGTTGTAGGCCTTATACATTGAGCTCAAGCACGAGGTAGAAGGAAAATGTATTCCAGGAATAGTCGAGGAGGAAAAGGCCTGTAGGAAAGTTAATAAATACAGGGATCCATGGAAATATCACCCATTAAAGCGAGGATTGGATCATCTTAGAAATAATTTTCCCCATTAAGAAAAGCATGAAACTTTTCACCTCTCCTTTACTATGTGTTTCCTTGTGTTATCGGAGATTCCTCAATAAAAATCACCATGAGTGGGCTCCTCTTATCCTTATTCGATACTGTACAGAATGGCAATTTCTCACAGAGAGTGATTTACGTACTGATGAAAGGAATGTTTCAAAGAGCCTATACTACACACGAACACGAACCAAACATTCAAGGAATATCTCTACTGAATATATGTTAGTCGAATAGAGCAGAATTTTCGATTGGTGAAACAGGGTAATGAAAATTCTCAAAATCGTGGTTGAGTTGAAGAGGAAACTCGATAGTTTCCATTTTGCAACTTAGATTTTTGATAACTAAAGTAATCCAAATAGAAATACTATTATATTTCAGTCTTATTCTAATATTATCAATCCGTTAAATTCGAAAACAAGTTTCCCATAATTTTATTACGAATGAAAAATTCTCTAAGTGCAGAAAATAAAAGGAAAGCAAGAAGAGGGTGACAAATGAATAATACGTTCCTAGATCTTTCGAACATTGCGGACCCTGTGATTGCGCTCAAAATTACTTCGGAAAACTCATCATGGTTCCCTGCAAACTGATTTATAACTGCACCGCGAATTTACATTTTTGAAGTAGGAAAAACCAGACCAAGTAAATTAGAACTTGTGTTCCGGAGAGTAGGACTTCGTGTTCGAAAACTTTCTGTTTCCAAATCAGAAACGCAGAAGCGGATCAATAAAGAATGATTCCATGAATAAGATGAATTGAAAAGATGCAGAATGTATTTGAATGTTTATCAAAGTTTGCAAAATCTAAGGAGTGATTGAGAAAGAACGACAATAATTTACATTAATTACGTAAAACCAACATTAAATGATTACAGATATACAGAATTCTACTGGGGAGAGAATAGTTCATTTTTTCTTCAATTTAGAAAACTCGCTTCACCGATTCATCTGAAATTTGGAATGAAGATAGTTTTCATGACTTTCCAGAAACCTGCACTGAAATATTATTAGATTTGCAGGACCGTATGATATAAATTTGGACAGTTCTTAAAAGTTCTCGAAATCACCCTGTATAATGTATTTCATGATTTCTTCGATATCTGCGTAAACTCATCATTTATTCAATTCGTCAAATAATATTGCACAAGTCTGATACATAAAAAATTGGGTAATTCAAAATGAAAATTACAAAAAAGTAAATATGAAAAAGATGAATTTCTCTCTCTTTATATTACTCAGTGGGTTTGAAGAACTATGAACAGAGTTAAAAGAATTGTACCAAAAAGAACCCATTATAAAATAATAATACTTCTAATCAAAACAAATTTCATGAGTTAATCTATGTACCTATGCACTATAAATATAGAACAGTCGATAGAGATTGAAAGTTTGGAGTTAGGTATTCAATTGATAGTAGGACATGAATACCTGATTTCATAGAGCGTTCAGTAGAAGTAGGATGTTCCAGTCATGTAAGATTGCATTCTACAAACCTAATTTTTATGGCTTAATAACATTTAGATATCACCGTTTGGAACGGTGATTAAGGAAGTAATTATAACAGGAAATGGATACTAAACTCTCATCTAGATGTAAGTATAAAGGATAGTATAAACTTCGACTGAATTGCCTGAGTATTGTCCAAGGATGCCTTCGAATTCATGATGTCTTCGAAGTTATAAGGAGAAAAAGCACCTTAAAAACTCACTTCAAACTATTTAATTACTTGTGTTATGAAATCGGAAGTCCTATGAAGAAAAGAAAAGCAATCATTCTAGTGATTATGACCATAAAAATATTTATGTGGTGTAATATTATCTCAATCTTCACAAATTTGTGAATTCGATAAAAGTTTTCGGTAAAAGTAAATAGATGATCTCAGATCTAATACACACTGACAGTCTTATCCAGATTCGTGCTTAACCTACCAAAATCACCATGGACAGAATGAATAAGATTGTTGCAAAAGTTTAATGTAGACCCGTTCTCATGAAGACAAATTCACGAATCGTGAAAACTTTAGACCTACTAGAGGAGTGACTCACTCTCTCATTGTTCTCCCATTATTTCACTAAACCTTGACTTAAAGGTCAATTATATATCTTGGACCAGGGTTATAAAATTCACTACCTAAACATGCAGAATAATGAAAAATTTGAAATGAAAGTAAGAAATTATGTTGAAGATAGTAAAATTATTTATTTGATTTGCTCCAGCCCAAAATCGAAAAATTGGAGTATCGAGCCATCATCAAGTACCTATATTTAAAAGGGTTAAGAGGTAAGCAGATTAACGAAGATATGTTTAATACCCTTGGTGATCAATGTCCTTCGTATGTGACCGTGAAAAATTGGACTGCAAGCTTCAAAAGAGGTAAATTTTCCATTGAACATGGTGACCGATCGGGAAGGCCAGTTCCTGTGTCAGTGCCCTAAAATATCGTTGCATTTCATGGCATGATTTTATCAGACCGTTGAATTAGGCTAAAACGGATATCTGAAGCACTGAATATTTCATACGAACGCGTTCACCATATAGTTCACGTCAATTTGGACATGAGAAAAGTGCTACAAAATGGATCCCCAAATATTTTAATGTTGACCAAAAGCGTGAAAGGGTAGAAGAATCGCGTTCGATCTGTGGTCGATTTGAGAACGATGTAGACTTCTTTAATCGAATTGTGACTATGGATGAGATTTGGGTACATTTCTACGATCCAGAAACAAAGCAACAATCCATGGATTGGCGACAATCTGGTTCTCCAACACCTAAGAAGTTTCGTGTCCAAAAATCTGCTGGAAAAGTTCTTGCTTCAGTTTTTCGGGATTGCCATGAAGTATTCATGATTAATTTTTTGGATAAGGGTAGAACAATAGCCTGAGATTACTATTCGACATTACTGACCACTCTGCCGAAAAAAATTAAAGAGAAAAGACGCGGAAAACTATCCAGAGGTGGTTTGTTTTTGCAGGACAACGCCCCTGCACACAAATCTCATGTTGCCATGCAAAAAATTCGTGATTTAGGGTATGAATTACTAGAACACCCCCTTATTCAACAGATGTGGCTCCATCCGACTATCATCTCTTTCCTCAACTGAAAAAAAATTCAAGAGGTCGTAAATTTTCTTCCAACGAAGAGGTAACAAAAGCTGTGGAGGTCTTCTTTACAGAGCAAGAAGAAACAAAGGTCTAGAGACGTTGCAGGTTCGCTGTAATAAATATATCCAATTGAGGAGAATATGTTGAGTAATAAAATATTTTGACATTGAAATTTTGTTTGGTTTCATAGTTGGCTAGGAATTTTTCAATATATCCTCGAAGAAACCTAGATCACGATCAATTCATGCAAGGATTGCTGACAAAATAATAAATCTGGATATCACTCATAAGGTTCATTTTGTGTTACCAAAATAACTCATCAAGTAATATGAACTATATTAGGTATTTGATTTGTTGATTTGCTATACAACATGAGAGGAAAACAAGAATTACCACAACAGCCTAATTCTGGATCACGCGAACGGGATCCTCGAGATTATCTGTCATTCCACTGAATGCCTACATAATTTCGAAACCTCATGGGATCGGGAGTGGATTCTATTTTCGTATCCACAGAGTCAACTCCAAACTCTCCGATGAATATTCAAGCAGAATAATTGCATTCCTATCTAAGGAATCACGGCCAGCTGGATATCAGTTTCGATTTCCATATTTCGGAAGATGACCCAATTCAAGCCAAATCGACCCCTCTGCGTTGCGATGAAATCGTTCAATTTACTTTTTCCAACTCCCATTCTCCCAACCCCTCGAAAATTGATTACAGCAATTTGTCAGCGCTGAAGAGCTGTTGTCGATGTCCCTAATTTCAGGTGCCAGGTTTGCTTTTTCGAGTGATTACCGGATGATCAGTAATTATCAACCATTATCTACCGCGCTTCCGCGGGCCCAACTGTGAAATAATTTTTTTGCAGTCCAAACGGATCGTAATTTTCATTCGATGAGGAATCTGAACCGCGCAGCTTTGAAATTTATCGTCGATTTCGGAACTATGATTCGATTCCAATTGAAGAGTGGAAATTCTTTTTCATTTCGTCGTTGATTGGGATGGATTATTTCAGCGGGTGGCATTTCACGCATATTAATTAGTGGGATTTCGCAAATCAATTGGTAGTAATGAGGCCTGGTTCGACAATCTTCCATTTCCTTTTTTCAGTTATTCTGGAACATGTGGGAGCTACTGAAAGGTACCCTTTGTTGACGAACAGGCTCCTTATATGCAGACTAATCCTCTATATAGGCAGGTCAAGCAGAACAATCCTCGGTCGGTCATCACATCTGGCAGAACAATTCCCTTGCCACCGTTTTACTGCACCATTGCACCGCCACCTCTAGGTCTCCAAGTGGGTAGGTGCAACTTACTCTAACTGAAATTAATATTAGCCCAGGCAAATTAGGGTTTTAGTTCCTAAAATTTTCTAACAAGCTGGAAAAATGGTTTCAAACAACAGAGGGCCTTTAAAATATCAGTAAAGTGGAGTTTGCGACAATTTTCCGCCAACGTGTAACTTTTGATGATCAAGGAACTTGTTGGCCTTTTTAATATTCTTCTGTCACTTTCACTCAGAAGAGAGCATCTGACAAGTATTTGTTTTTGACTTCTTATGTAGAAGGAGAAACATCTTTTCAAAATAATTCAAATCTTCTAAGAGGTTCAGTCACAATCTATCGCCAAAATCAGCTTATTTTTTTAACTAGCAAAAGAACGCAAAATTGTCTTGCCACAGCCATATCATTTGTATTTATATACTCAAAATTTTTTGCTATTTTTAAACAATCTATTTTTTATTGAAGGCTATACCTTAAGGGGCCTATTCATATGAAAATAAAGAAACCATAATCTCATTCGAATATGTGGTTTTTAACGTCGATCGTGGTTGGGAAAGGTATGACTAGATGACACATCTACTAAGTTTTCCGACCATTCCCATTCTTATTTCTCGAAACACAACGAGGTCAGTATCACGTAGGAGGATGTTCTGATAGCCTATAGGCTAACTAGATATCTGGTCTATGGACCAGTTCCCTGCATAAAAAATATTGCGTTACCATAGCAACGAACAATAACTCATTAGAAATGTCAGTGTGAAGTTTGAGGTAAGATGTCTAAAACACTGGTGTGTGCACTTGTCACTTTTTGCAAGCATCAACATTTCAGAAAATCGGGGATATGGGATCAGTTTCGTGGCGGCGCCACCATGTCATTTGCTTCGTTCTATCCTTGTTCTACCAAAGGAAGTCCAATGATACTCTCTCGTTTTGTTTTGTTTTGTTTTGCGTTGATATCGAATGTCGATCAACGTCCAACGAGTTCAAAATATGAACTTGTACTGGTGCATTTTGTCAGCTGTTAAGGAATATTTGTGCTTTACAGTTCAATTCTCGTTGTAAAAACAAATCTGTCAATATTTCAACACTATCGAATAAGGGTTCGAATGAGGATTTACTGTTCTTCTTCAAGATAATTTCCGCTTGACAACTTGAATTCGTGAGGGGGGTAATTCAATATGATTTTAATAAAACACAGTTAATTGGTCAAATATCCAATATATTCAGTTGACGGAAAGGAAATTTTCACTATATCTACTCAGGAAGAATATTTGAAGTAACAGACTCGAATAGATTTATGTATTTCTGATTCTCAATACATGCTCACAATTCACATTACGTATTTCCAATACAGTCTCTTTGAAATATTGCTGAAGTTTCCATAAAACTTAGCTATATCGGTCCCGAATGTTCGTTCATCTGATTTGGTTCTGCTTCAAATTCCAACAACACCGAATTCTTAGCTGTAGCTCTTGATTGTCCATATGGAAAACTGAACTTACTGAACGACATGTTGAATGAATGAATGTTCTACACCCCTTTCCCGAAACTAATACATTTTCACACACCAATAATCGCTTATAAATACAACATATTCGTACGTCGTAGGAAATTATTTTCAAATATCAAATGACAATGCTCTGTCAAATTCTAAACAGCGCTACCTACAGTGGAAAAAACGAAACTGATCCCATATCCCCACGAAATTAAAAACAAAATCGAATCAGTGAATACACCAGAGTTTTAGACATCTTAGTTTGAGGTCACAAAAGTAAACGCAATAAATTAAAAGAAAGAAGATGTCCACCGAATTTTTGAAAATCGAAAAATTGCTGTATTGAGCCATCAAGTAGCTGTATTTAAAAGGGTTAAGAGGTAAGCAGATTTTCGAAGATATGCTTAATACCCTTGGTGATCAAGGTCCTTCGTATACGACCGTGAAAAATTGGACTGCAAGCTTCAAAAGAGGTAAATTTTCCATTGAAGATGATGACCGATCGGGAAGGCCAGTTTCTGTGTCAGTCCCCGAAAATATTGATGCAGTTCATGACATTATTTTATCAGACCGTCGAATTGGCTGAAACGGATATCTGAAGCACTGAATCTTTCATACGAACGCGTTCAACATATAGTTCACGTCAATTTGGACATGAGAAAAATTGCTGCAAAATGGATACCAAATGTTTGAATGTTGACCAAAAGCGTGCAAGGGTATATTTCTACGATCCAGAAACAAAGCAACAATCGATGGAATGGTGACACTTCTCCAATACCTAAGAAATCTGCAGGAAAAGTTCTTGCTTCAGTTTTTTGGCATGGAGTAATCATGATTGATTTTTTTGGATAAGGGTAGAACAATAACCGGAGATTACTATTCGAAATTTAGGACCACTCTACGGAAGAAAATTAAAGAGAAAAGACTCGGAAAGCTATCCAAAGGTGTTTTGTTTTTGCAGGACAACGCCCCTACACACAAATGTCATGTTGCCTTGCAAAAAATTCGTGATTTACGACCGGTTTCATAATCAAATTTAAAGTCGCTTAAAGCTTCCTTTAGTGTCATTTTTAGAAGGGTTAAAGGAAGCTTTAAAATTAAAGGGACTTTAGGTTTGATTATGAAACCGGACGTTAGGGTTTTAATTACTAGAACACCCCATTCACCAGATTTGGCTCCATCCTACCTTCATCTCTTTCCTCAACTGAAAACAAGTTTGAAAGGTCGTAAATTTTCTTCAATGAGGAGATAATAAAAGCTGTGGAGGTCTAGTTTGCAGAGCAAGAAGAAACATTTTTTTGAAAGGTCTAGAGACGTTGCAGGTTCGCTGTAATAAATATATCCAATTAAGAGGAGAATATGTTGAGCAATAAAATATTTTGACATTTGTTTGGTTCTATAGTAGGCTGAGAATTTTGCAATATATCCTCGTATAGCGCTCGTGTTAATTTCTTTCATGATCATGTTCATCGTTTCGGTCTTATTTGATCTCGTTAGAGCGATACAATATACAACTCACACCTCGATGAAATGAGAACTAAGTTCGATATCGTTCCTGTCATGTGACGATATGGTTTATTCAAACATCGTATATAGCATCTATTAACATCGTATGAAGGTTCCATCAATTCATTTTCATCGAGGAGTAAGTTGTGTCGATCTAACGAGATTGAATACGGCCGAAACCATGGCCAGCATCTACTTAACTCGATGAAATTAACTTTCTGTTGATAATCCGAGTGATGGTGGTTAGCTCATTCAAGTTCAGGCGTAAGGTTTGTTGATTTTCATACAAGAAATGTAATATATCTGTAATAATTTCGATAATTACCATTGAATGTCTGATAAGGAAGTTGAGAGTATAACCAAACAATGTTTGCGATGTGTTCCTCTGTCAGACAGATTCCAATATTTCATGTCAATGCAAAAAATTCAATTCCGCACTTCGAGCCTGATCCTCATTCAAATCTCACCTCAGGCGAAGCATTATCCTTTATACCCGAGAACTTATAAGTTGCATTCAAACTTGTTGAGTTTTCTAAGAAACGGAAGCAATATTTTGTTCCAAGCTATGAACCTAGGGAATAACACAAAATATAATAGTTATCAGCAATTGTCGAACTTGAGATTTATAGCCTACTGAGGATTCTACATCCACGAGAATTCCGTTCTTTCCTCTTATTTGGAAATGCAGTCACGAATCATTCCTTAGGAAGTTTCTGGCTGGATATTAATGCCTTTTCTACAGGGAGAACAATTTGTTCGTCGATATTCCGAAGGTGAAGAAGAAAACGAATTTCATGAAAACCCTTATAAATAAAATCTGTAATAAAGTAAGGAAGGGTATATAAAAGAGAAATGAAATTTTCATGGGATGAAATAGAATGAACTGAGTAGTCGCTAAGTCATTCAAATTTTGGAGCGAAAAGAGGGTTTTCAGTATTGCATCATCAGGAGTAAGTAATTCATGAGAACAACCTTGTTCATTATATTATATTCTGGATTTTTGTCGTGTAATTCTTAATAAATAACAATTATTGAGAAATTTATGTCTTTTTTTAGGTCTTGTAATGATATCTGAGAAGAACAAAAATCCAAGCAAATGTATAAAAACAATAAAGACAAAACAGCGAAAATATCACGATATTAACTCAATAAATGTAGGTAGAATGCGTTGCTAAGTAATAAAATGATCAATGAACTGTTTCACCAGACAAACGAAAAATCAACAAAAATAATAAATAAAATAAGCAACATGCCCAAATATTCCATGGAATACAAGCGGTGTTTTAGTTGAAAGCTTCAACTCTTTCTGCCAAATTCACAATGTATCCATTTACATTAAATATCAATCATAGTTACACAAATGAAATAATATACAATATCCATTGTCAAAATCATGCGGGCTCTGGATAAACTTCACTTTATAATCTTTTCCCAGAAACATTTGGACGCGTTATGTTTTGTTGGAGAATGATGAATAAACAATAACATTCAGCCGAAAATCCTTGTTTCCTGCATTCATTACACGCGTTTTCAGGAATACGTAATCAGGCTGAATTGAGAGCTCCCAGTCCTCATTCAACCTGGTACTGAAAAATGCGGTATATCTGATGTCCCTTTATCACATATTTGATTTGTGGCTTTCATTTCGAACTCCGCCATTCTGCCATGAATGAAAGGTTGACCGAGCCTCTGCTCTCTGTTTTTCGCGGACGAAGAGAGGAGTTGTGTTGCGAATTTACGTGAGTTGATGGATGCAGGGCTTCAAAACGAAGCCTATTCATCCGGAATGCTCATGTGTAATGTAGCAGGAAAAATTCGTCCGATGAAGTTATTGAGTTTTAGGGCCTCAAGGCAGGGATTCGAAATTGGGCGATAGTGAAAATATTGGAATAATTTTCTTATATGAATTCCCCGTCAACATTGAAAATGGTATGGGTACACATAATAAATTAAAATAAGGAAATTATTCACCTCTTTTTTTCTCAACACAGAAATATCAATTAAAAATTTTTAGATGAGAACTGAAAAATAAAAAATTGAACACATAATACACCGTAGATCGAGAAGAGTATTCATCTCTCTACAGTGTGGTATAATTCGTCATTAAGTAAGGTGCAATTATGAAGCTTGATATTTTATATCTGAACGTAAAGCTTGGCTGTACCACATTATTTGGGATGTGAGAAAAAGTAAACATTTCATTAAACAATAATAAGAATAATTCAGATGCATACCACCCGTTGATATGAATATCAACAAGTTGCTAAGTAATCGATACGATCCGAATTGGACTAGCCAATTTGCGATCGTCAGGGCCCCAAATGGAGTACGCTCCATAAAAGAAAAGCAGATGCCGACCATGGTTTCGGTCTCATTTGACCTCGTCAGAGCAACATAGCTTTTTCTCCGATGGAGAACGTTTGGAATTGATGGACAATACTGGCAAGCGCTACTGAGTACTATCCAGTAACACAGCGCGCTATTCATAGCGCATGTTATTCATAACTTGGTCCTAAAATGGAACCCTGTTTCATTCCAACTCTCAAATAACCCTCTGTGGACCATGTGTTATTGCAGAAGGCCCTCTGGATCCTGCTGAAGAAGTAGGACTGTCAATGGCAAAACAATTCTTCTCATTTCAGAGCTGCTTCCAATGCTATTAAACTCTAAAGTAATTTTGGGTATGAAAACGTGTTGAAAAAAAATTCTAGAAGAATATAGATCATTTGCAATCGCTAACTGAATAGTTTGGTCTAATTTAGAACAGAATTTTAAAGAAAATGCTTACTTGCACTTACTCAATCAAGAATTTCAAAGTGAATGATTTCACAGTCTACTTAGGTTCGAATTTTTAAGCGCACATTCGAAGAACAATTCTAAATATCCATATTTCGACATTATCTACTGAAAAACTGTTTAAAATTTAACTAATCAAATCAACTGAGTTCGTAAACTCAATTTAAATTCTACTCATCCAATTCCCATCGCTTTCATTTGCCTAACAAAGTTAACGTAGATATTTCTCCAACCGAGAGAGTTTTATCAGAATTATGGCATATCTTCTCTAGAATGCCACAGAATCACTATTTTCACATAAATGCACTTTGGAAATATGGATAGTGTCATGAATTTATCTTTTTCTCCTCAACTACTTATATATTTTTATAATCACTCCATTTAAACTTGATCAGAATTCAACCTAAATATTTTAGAAAAATGATTGAGAAAAAAAATTCATAACAAGCGTGGTATGTAGCCAAAAAAAGACAGTTCTCTTCTGATGATTTTTCGAATTCAGTAAAATCAAGATGTGATCATTGTGAGAGGAATTTGGTTTTGATCCACGTGGTCTAGTAGTAATGTTTATTTCGAGAATCAAATACATGTATACACATATACTTATGTATAATCAGTCTAAAACTTCCGAAATCGACTACACTAGGGTATCTCTGCTGACGGTTGCCATCTTAGGAACTAGTTTTCTTACTGATTTCGAAGAAAAAAAAAAGGTTTTTCTAATTCTTACCATTTTTCTATTGCCCTTGGAAACTCGTCAATCGGCTCTGCCACAGTCTGTAATAAGGAGATTGTTTCTACTTTGGTGAATACTTGAAGTATACTCATTCTGATTGCCTTATTCTAATGATGGAATATGTAGTTATATTTGCATTGTGTAAAACTGTTTCATGAATAAAACTGGGAAATTACAATTTTTGGTGATGAAATGTATCAGGAAAATGTATGTCCAAAATGTTCAAATGAAGAACTCAAAAAAACGTTTCAATATCACTAATTTATATGAGAGAACACAAATCAGATTACATTTGGTGTGGTGCTAAAGGTCAAAATGAAAAAAAGCTTCAATCAAAGAAGCAGGAAAGTGTCGACATTGAAAAAACTTCATCGTACTACTCAGCACCCTTTTTTCAATTAGAGTCAAATCTAAGGTTTTTCTGCTAATGTCAAACTGTATACGGATTCAAGTCACAAATCCTTCATTTAAGCGTTTCGTCACGACGCTGGCCGTCTCAACTTCATTAACACTTGACAAAATAGGATTTAATTCAAATTAAGCGAGGCTCCAGAGAATTGTTGTTTAAATCGGAACGAATTCTGGATGTACACATCTGTTGCAGAGTTTGCTAATTTCTCATCTCCGCTCTGGAAACGCATAAGAAGCAGCGGGGCGATTAGGCTGATGTGAAGTATTCTCGGACTACGCTGTTATGAACTCATTTTCGACAGGTCCAGAGACGAATTCGGAAAATTGATGGAGACTTGGATGGGGCTGTGTGAATAATACAGTTAATTTCCTTGCGAACTTAATTAGTCTAAGAACTCGAAATGGAAACAATAATGATTCTGGGATAACACCTACTCAGTTTCTATATAAGGAGAATTTATTTATCAATCAACGACATTACCTTTGAATCACGTGTATTCTGCAGCAGGTAGCATATTGTCATGGCGAACCTGAACGAAAGTTTAATTTGATTTAATTACCTATTAACACACTGTTATTCCACTAGAGCAAGACGAGATAATTTCGGAACAATGAGAGCAAAAAAAAAGGATAGAACAGAGGTCCTCTACATAAATAGCCTCAAGATTATACCCAATTGTACCAGCAACAATAAAAAACTCAGATATAAAAACAAATTCAAAATAAATTTTAAAAAATTGTATACATAAAATAATGAACTCAACCTAGAGAAGTATAATTAAGACAACATCAAGAACTTGTAAATGGAATTTCCCGAATAAGACAACACAGAAAGAGAATCCCGAAAATTGACAATTCAACACGTTGACGTGAACTACCGGCTACAACAATACCTCCCAAATAATGAGTGAAAATTATAGTATATTGTATATTTACTGATATGATATCTACACCCTACACTTAAATTGAGATGTAAACTCTTATATTTTTTGTATTTTTGGACTGTTAGTCTCAAGGGAGCGAATAACTAACAGTTTTTACGAGTTTATCTGTATCTAGTTTGTCATTAGCTAATCAATAAACTCTATATTATTTGAAAAAAAAACAGAGTATATGACATGGTTTATTTCGCCGATATTTGAAATAAATATGATGTGAAACTAATAAAAAGTCTTACTGTTATCTTAAATATAAATGTTGAGATAATAGTTTTATAAGAAATTTTAAAATCATCATATTTTTAATTTTGTTTCGATTTTACATTTTACGAAAAATTAATATGATAGCACAAACCAGTGGCGTTAATAATGCAGAAGCAGCAAATAATTTTTTGAGTTATATTCTGAAATAGTTTAAATCCAAAACAATATACTTATTAAGCTCCATTTTTCATTTTGAGATGCCGAAACTGCAGTACGAATAATGGCTATGGTATGTATTTCCAAAAGCTTTGGTAGTCATGATTGATGGCATTCTTAAAAAAAAAACTCAAAATGAAATAACTTGGATGAAATGAAGCTTCTTCAAAAGTAATAAAATGGTCGCGATAGAAGGTAAGAACTTTATTGATTTTGATAATAGATATGATTCTATTTAGTATACCTCTGGCATACCAAGCACGATTTGTTCATATTAATTGTTATTTACAAACGAGCTTAAGAAATGATTTTCTGGAAAATTATCAAGTTCATCATGACCAAATATTTTTAAGATCAATAGGAAGGAATACGCAACATTTCATTCCATTTGTTAGTCATTCTTATATATTGAAAAGGTTGAAAAGTGATCAAACATACTTTATAATTACATAATATAGGTACTCAGGAAATTGCTGCATTAAATGAAATGACATTTTCAGAACGACAACGATAATATATCTGGATGATTGAAATTATCCCTTCTAACCGAACTCAAATGAATAATAGGGTAGTTTTCAAACCACAATGGAGCCGTGTAATTGATCTTAGTTAACAACTTATAATCAAAACCAGTGGTCTGAGTGGTCACGAAATTGATAGTTCTCCCACAATTGTTACCTAACTATTGTTTTACATCCAATGTCCATGTAGAGAGATCTCAGTCATTTAACATGACTTGGCTATTTGGATTATTATTTAAATAGGCACTCATTAAATTCACATTATGACATATTCAATATCTAACGTTCTTTTCGTGTTTATATTTGAAATCAGAATATTTTCAGAATATCTGAAATAAATGAATTTTTAAGGGAGAAGAAACTAGTTCAAACTGACCTACATAGGTAAATAGAGTGACTTTCGAACCATATATTTATTGAATGATAAGATCAGCATGAATACTTTGTCTATTTTGGAATTCGAAATTAAACCCTTTATTCAATAATGCCTCAACTCAATTTCTTTCTTTTTGCTGGGTTTTGGTCCAAAAATGACTTGAATAATATCTCATATCATATATCTGGCATGACAAAATGGGCATGAAAACTCTGCTAACCCTATTCATTTCAATTTCCAGTTCCTGCAAAAAATTCCACAAACATTTCATTATAGATTCATCCTCTAATGTTCGAATGAAGCCCTTGTACTACTTCAAAAAACGATAAGAATAAAAATCCCATTAGTATTATAATACTAACTCACTGTTACCTTCACCCAACTGAAGAGGCTTCCGTGAATCTGAAACACGTGTTGTAGTAAAATAACTAATTCCAATGAAAATGTCGTAGCTCAAATTCTTTGAAGGGAGTTTAATGTCTGTGAATAATCTATGCAAAATTCATTAGTTTAAGATCTTTAGAGTACAATTAATTAAGTATCGGCTCTTTCAAGTAAACCACTTTATTATAGTCCTTCTCTTGGATGTCTGATGCAAAAATAATGACAAAGGGATTTAGAGAGATCTGAAGGATATACAAGGAAGGAGATAACGCAAGGATAAAGGTGTCCGTAAAGATAATTGACATATCCGGACTCCGGAGAAGGGTTTCGAAGCTCCCCAGAGAGTGTCACTAAGAAATTTCAGGTGGAGGAAAAAGCACGAAATGAACTGAAATCAATTATTCTCCCCAGTCTTTAAGGAGATCAGCACTGAAGAATTTCAACACAAAAAAATTCACGAATAATTTGAATCCCTTATCTATCAAGCTATGTCTATATATTCACACATCTACTAATAAATAAAATTGGAGAGTAAAGTGTATGTCTGTAATTTTTGCAAAAAAAACCGTCTTGCGAAGCGCGCAGGAACCGCTTGATCTTTAAAACTGGGAAACTGTGAAAGTTTTGTATGAAGTGAATTGAAAAGTATATTGCGTTACAAATAAAGGTTTTCAATTGGAACGCACCATTTTTTTTTGTCAATCGGAACGCATCTCATGCACTGATTTGCTTACTACTCTATGCCGTTTAGTCGTTTATTCCTGAAGAAGTATTTGAGCGAGCAAAGTTAACAAATAGTCGAAATAATGAGTCAATAATTTTTAGTTAAACATCAATAAGATCCGTTCGATTTTCAGTTGTCCAAATTGTCCTAAATCAATAAAAATTCGAAAATTGATTCGAAAAGTTTCAGTCCATTTGTTCTCCTACTTATCTTTCTTCATCAATTTGGCAACGAAGTCCAAGAAATTGTGCAAATTTGGAAGCAGTATGCGAGAATCCCTATAACAAGCCAAACCAGTTCATTTCTCGCTTTTAACAAGAATTAGGCCTCTCCCAATCATCATTGTTTCGAATTTTGAGAAACGATCTCAATTTTCACTCACATGAGAACCAGCCAAGTCAAGAATTGTCTCTCCGAATAAGACAATTCAAATAAGCGTCGGACTCGAATTGGTGTTTAGAAAAGATTGAAGCAGATCCCGAATTTCATAGAAAAAACGTCTGTTGTGATGAAGCTCATTTTTGGCTTAGTCGCTTTGGCAATAAGCGAAATATGGTCAACTGAAAATCCACACGCGATCCATGAGAAATCATTACATTCACTAAAACTACTCGTTTGGTGTGGTTTCCATCCTGGAGGAGTTATAGGGCCATATTTCTTAGTTGGTGATAACGACAATCATGTTACAATCAATCAAGATCGCTACAAAAACATGTTGGAAGAGTTTTGTACACCCAGATGGATGCCCTCAACATTGAGCAAAACATTGTTGCCTGCCACAAAAGATTTCTCAAATAATCTGCAAATAAATCCAATTGTATATTCAAGCTTTTCAAACCTATTCAATTCACCAAATTGAGAGAAATGGTGGGTAAGAGATGATGGCAAATCTAATGAACGCGCAACTACTATCTAGAGGAGGTAACACTGCTGCTCATATTTGAATTGGGATGAATTCGATTAAATAAGATGTTTCAATTATCATCGAACTATCACGTTCAATGAATCCCTTATTTGATCCTTGGTTATTCTGCTCCCTGATGGATACTCAATCTAATAGAGTAACCCACAATAATTGGCCTATTTTAGGAGAGTTAACAATTCATGCGATACAGTCTTCCCACGAGCTTCATATCGCATACTAGGGTTTCATCATATGTAATATTATTTCGTATGGGTGATATCAAATATCCTTTGACATGGAAATACAAGAATTGCCTGGATTTTTGCATTCAAAATGGATAGAATGGGATAGCTAGTTTATTCAATTCATGTTATATACTGTATGGAAAAAAAATCAAGGAATTCACAGAGAACAAGAGAATTCTATTATATCTTCGTATATTATATATAGAGAATATCTTTAGTTTTTACTATTTTTTTGAAAAATATTGGTTCAGTTTTAACTAACCCAAATATACATGTTTAGTTGAGCAATTTGTCATGTACCCTGTACGAGGGGTCTGAGATAGTTGAGGTTCCTTCATAATTAATTCTATCGCTAAAAAGTAATGATAATTGACCATGGAAAGTCACTAATATTAATTTTTACTCCATATATTATAGCTTTGTTTAATTGAATCAATAAGGAACAAGCAGCTTAAAAGATATAAGATAATAGAGATGAAAGGTGCAGGACGACACTTATCAGATTAAAAAATTTATGGTGTTCATAGCCGCATTTAATAAAATTTTACACCAATGTCTCACATATTTCTGTCCTGCCTAGTAGTTGAATATGCCGATTCATCACCAGACGTGTAGCGATACCCAAATGAATTGAATTAGCTCGATACATTCACCAAAAAATAATTACGTTTCTACGAAATGTTCCATAGAAAATTAGTAGATTCAATATATTCATTTCCTCCCCACTTAATCCAGTGATTAAATTCCCACCCTCCTCCAAGAAAGCTCCATCTAAGCTCTCCTAATTCCTGCCAATACGTCTCTGTTCACGAGGACTCGCATTCATTTTATGCCCAGCATGCTTTGTGATTAATAAATTGAATTCATTTGTGAAAGTCGCAGTCGACGTTTGGGGTGTATGTCTGAATTTATGAGAGAGAGTTTCTTTTCGAATTTGAATTGGTAATTTGGATAAATAGCGAAGGTTGGGGACCGTGTGCATCAGTTAATTGAGGGGTAATTGGGATAGAACTCATTATGCAGCGCTGAAATACATTTCGAAATCGAAAACCTCCACCCCGGATATTTACATTCAGTAGAAGGTAAAATATGAAAAGGCTTGATACCCGATTTTAGTTCGGGTTTAGTTCAACGCTTATCTTCTAAAACTAAAATTCTTCGTAATAACCAGAATTTCTTGTTGAAACTAGAATTAAATGCTCAATATATTTAGTGAAACTAGTTGTCACTTCGCACCCAAAACAACTATTTATTTTGTAATGAAAAATTCGTTTGGGGTTGAAAATGCGATAGTATTCCTTTTAAATATTCATTGGAAAGCCACACATTAATGTCGTTAATGTTAATAAAAATAACAATGTCACACTGTACACTGTAGAAACATTATCAAAGAACATCAATGTACAACTTAGTGTAAATCCAGAGCGACAATATTACTTCAAGGTGATCAAAATTATCAAACAAAGGAACGCCAAAATTAGCCTAATAAAAAACTATTGTCTTTGGCACATATTCTATCTTTCTTGTCTTCACACTTGTTGAATTTGTTGAAGCTTGGCATAATGAACTTTACTCTCAGTTAACTTAACTCAATAATTTCAACAAAACACGTTTTGTCTAAATGTTTAATGAATGTTTCATTAACAAAGGCATTCAGTAAAAACCTTATTAAACTATAAAAATACGTTGTCACTAAGAATGGGTTTTGACTGTAACATATACAGGGTGAGGCTTTATTCAACACAAGGTAGAACTGGCCAAAATAAAGCGTTTCACCACAAATCATCTATTCTAAACTTTCAAAATGACAAAGTAAAAAGGAAATGAAAATGATGACTGAATTAGATCCTTAAACGACCATAGTTCTTGTTCAAACCTTGCAACAGTCCTCGTAAAAATGGGATAAAATAGGGTAACAATAATAGCACTTTCAATTTTCTACATTTTTTTTACCCCAAATTCCACGATACAACAATTCTTTCAAGTGTCCTGATGCACCTAATAAGATAAACTCGGTACTGAATCATTCATTGTCCAGCCATATGTTTATGTATTATTTCGTTTTTCCGAACTAGGGGTTGTAGCTCAGCCATCTGGAATATTATTTATAGACAATTTTTGGTGAAATGACTTCATTTGATAATTTCTACCTTCTGTCAGAAAAAAGCATCACCTTTGAAAACACCCTGAATAATACGCGGAGAAAAATATTTTTGTGTTGCAAAATAAGAAAAAAGAAACCGAAAATCATCAACAGATGATTAGATGGTTTATGTAATGTGGCATCAACAAAAATAAGAATCAGTTACTTTGAAGTATTTCCTTCAAGTGGGAGCAGTGATTATAAATAAATAATATTTTTTCATTGAATTACACGGGTCAACACCAAATTTGACTTTGACTGCAAAGCATAAAATTTCGATAGTTTAGATCATAATTAGACGAAAAAAAAATATATGGCATGAAAAAGTTTGCTTCTGTGTTTAGAAGACTGATTCAACGATGTCTTGATTACAAACAAGTCAAAATATGCTTCATAGGCTTCAGAGGGAACGTGAGATGTCTTTAATTCGTATTTCACGCCACAAATTATAATAAATTTACCACATATGAAACAAAATGCATCAGCATCGTATTTACAATTTCTTGGCGACATTTGAAGATTGTCTGGGCTTGTAAATAACACCTGATCGTTGTTTATGACTCGAGTGCCCTCTAGTGGCACCTTGTAAACGTAAACACCCCACTTTCATCGCGCGGTCATTTTGAATTATTAAAAATTATTAAAAAAATTAAGAGTGAGTATTAATACTACAACTATCACAAAAGCAAACTTAATACCAAAAAAAGATATTTTCTTTTCGTTTTCGTGCATAATTAACCGGAAAATCCTAGTATAAACGTTAGGACAAAGAACGAAATTTTTTTTGTAGAGTCGTGTTATATACACTTCTCTTATTTAGGGTCTAATCGAGCAAAGTATTCGATTTTCTTCTATAAATGAATTAAAATATTGTACTTCATGACAACTACTATTCAGGTTCAGATCTGTTATCAACAGAAAAATCTCTTCTATGTGCACGTAACATGCATATGCATTAAATACATATTGATAATAGTGGTCTCCAAACATCAGAACTTATCCAATATCGATGCAACGAACGTATGGAAATCGATCCCCATTTCATATGTTTTCTTAACTTCATGTTCTCTCATAACACAATATGATATCTGAGTTGGAGCAGACAGATGCAGTAAACCCACTTCTCGGAATATTCAGATCCTGCATAGAGGTTATGGTCGTATTCATCTGGATGTGGCTATCAAAATACGGAGAAAGGAGCATCACATCAAGCTATCAAAATACGCCCACACAATGCTTCATTCAAAAGACGATTCGAACGAGAATTTATTGTTTCAAAAGAACTAGTTATATTCTGTAGGGTGATACAAGTAATGTAAATTGAAGTATGTAGAGTAACATCCCAGAGCGAATAGACATAACTTATTTTCACACAGATGAAACTTTAGGATCTCAGTAGAGTCTCATGTGCTTTGAATACCTACGAACTTGTGGAGCTTGCCTAGTGACACCTTGGCAGATACCAAGTGGTAGAGGTAACTGAAAATAAGTGTTAGTTAACTTATTTTCACATGGCTGATTTTTATATATGTTTCAACGAATATTATTCTGAAGCTATATTATAAGTGACAAATACTTTCCATGGGCCAAAACTCCTGCCAGACTCCTGCACAAAAAATAAATGAACTTATTTTGACATGTCTAATATTGAAATATGTCATTGAAGTAACTATAAAAAAGTTATAGTTCATCATTCAGACGAATAGTAGTGACCAAACATCCCCTAAACATGGAAATTATTTAGCCGGGAGTGTGAGCGCGAGAGCACTATGAATGCCTTTAGAGTGAGTGGGACTATGGTAACTCGGTTACCTTTCACAATCTGTTTGGAGTCCCTTTACTGTATACCATACATTGCTCGCACATGACACATATCTACCACATACACATACCAAAGTGTATCAACTCTTGCACATACACAGCACATACTTATACCCATTAATCTAACTGACTGCATTCATAGTCCCTTGTTAATTCAGATACAATGGGATAGTACTTTCTTTCGGCTTGTCTGTTATTTAAAGAATAATTCTTTTATATTTTCGTAGATGATGCCAAGTTTTGCAGCAATCGATTGCAGTACAGTACTGGATTATACGAATTAATGTGGAACAAAGTGATTTCGGATAATAGAAATTCTGGTTGATCCAAATTTTTTTTGGAAAATAGGAGTTTAGGATGCCTGTATCATAAGATCGAGAAGAAAATAAGTAAAGATCATTCATTTTTTGTGCAGATTCAAAGCGTCTGGAAAAAAGTTTTGGCCCAAGGAAAGTGTCTGTCACTTATAATATAACATCAGAATAATATACTTTAAAACATATAAACTGCGCAAAAAAATTAACGCACACTATGGAAATCTCAAATTTATTCTACAACTGTTCTCGATGATAATTATTTTTATTTTATTTATTTATGTCCAGAATGTTGCAGCGATTCAGGGAGACAGGTATGAATGTCCGAAGACAAGGACAGGTTAGACAACGGGTAACAACTGCCATTCAAGAACGTTGAAAGTTTCTTCGTTGAGACAACGGTTGGCAACCGCTCGCCTCCTTCAAATTCAGCTTGAGCAAACTCATGAGGTGCAAATTAGCACTCAGACAATAAGAAATCGCCTCAGAGAATCTGATTTAAGGCCTCGTGTCGCGGCAAGAGGCCCAGCTCTTACCCCAGCCCATCGACGGGCGCGTTTGGATTTTGCGAGAGAGCATATCCATTGGGAAGAGGCCGATTGGGAAAGAGTTCTCTTCACAGATGAGTCAAGATTCTGCCTCTACCATTGTGATCGACGTTCCCTTGTATACAGAAGTCCACATGAAAGATAAGCTCAGTGCAATTTCCTGAATACTACTGGTTTCGGGGGAGGATCGATTATGGTATGGGGTGAAATATCTTTGACTGCTCGCACAGACCTAGTGGTCGTTGATAATGGAGCTATGAATGCTGATAAGTATATAAGGAACATTCTTGAAGAGCATGTAGTGCCATTTGCCCCATACATTGGTGAATATTTCATTTTTATGGACGATAATGCCAGACCCCATCGTGCGCGCATCGTTCAGGAGAACCTTGAAGAGGTTGAAGTCTCTAGAATGGAATGGCCAGCAAGAAGTCCAAATCTCAATCCGATTGAGCAGGTTTGGGACAACCTCAATAGAAGGCTGAGAAGTTCAGAAAATCATCCAGCTACTCTTAATGACTTAGGAATCCAACTCGGAGAAATCTGGGAAGGATTAGATCAGAACATTAAGATCACTCATTTTGAGTATGAATCGTCGTTGCCGAGCTGTAATTAACGCAAGGGGTGGAAATACCAAGTATTAAATCACTTATCAGCATTTCAGTATCTTGAAAATTGTTCATTTCTCTTCTTTCACATAAGATTCGGTGAAATCCTGAATTTTTCTTCCATTTAATGTGTTTTGTTTCGTTCAAAATCTTCCCGAGAGAACATAAAAAATAAGTTATAAAGTCAATGTAGAGTTAACTTTCATTAAAATTGAGATTTTCAGAATGTGCGTTAATATTTTTGCGCAGGTATAAAAATCAGCCATGTGAAAATAGGTTAAGTAACACTTATTTTTAGTTACCTTTGCCACCTGGTATCTGCCCAGGTGTCACTAGGCAAGCACCACAAGTTCGCAGGTTTTCGAAGCACATGAGACTCTACTGAGATCCTAAAGTTTCATCTGTGTGAAAATAAGTTATGTCTAGTCGCCCTGGGATCTTGGACTAATAGAATATGAACACAAAATAACGAAATCCAAAACTTCACTACTTGACATTGAAATTAATCTCAAAATACATAAGAAGTGTAAGATTTCGAATTGAATGAGATTATCCATCTGATCCCTAAGAAAAAAGATTAATGAATAGACCTAATGATCAAAGCATAATCCTCAGTAACAATTTAAAGATCCATCTTTTTCTGGCACGAAAACTTACAGTGATCATTGCAGAAATTTACCATTCGACCATCTTAGCATCACGAACCCCTCAATGTTAAAAAACAGCTTCAGGAAAAAGACTTTTCGGGTTTGGAGCATTCTTATTCATCATTTCTACTACTAATATATTTCTTAAGAACCTTCATTTTTTATAATATACACATGGACACATTAAAATGAAAATAACTCGAAAGAAAACCTGCTGAGTACTTCATTTGGGCCACAATGCTCAATTCCCCGACAGAATTTCATTTCGCATATCAACTTTCTCACAGGACAGAAATGTAGAATTTATAAAATGAACGCGTCTTCTCGGGAAGAAATATCTTCCCGTTCATAAATGTCGCATTATTATGAGGCAGAAAAATTGAGCTTGTAAATGAAACATTTCGGAATGAAATATCATTATTCGAAAATGATGTCTCCCCAAGGATGCGGAGGATCTCACGTACTACAAGTGCTTTCATGTTGTTCACTTCTTCATCTGCCGGGAAATTTCGCGAATGTCACTGGCAATTTCGGGAAAAATTTCCCTAATTTACATGCAAAATTTACGAGTCCCAGTGTAACACCAAGCCGACATAATTCAGTTATTAATATCATAAATTCAGAACTTGGCAGTCGACTAAAACGTTTAATACCTTGTCCCTATTCTTTGGGGGGAATTGTTTTTTCCCAACGGACCGATATATCACGCCCACTTATCTGGATATGCATACCAACAGGACTGCTCGTAATGGATTCCCAAATAATCCACATCCGCGTTCCTGTCAAAATTATGGAAATTAGTCTCAATGAGTTTATGGAATGCGGAATGTTTGTCTTTGGTGGGCGGAGTACGCCCGACCTTCTCCCAAGAGCGTCGTGGCTTTAATCCTTTTTTCCAGAAACGCCGGAGCAGATTTTATCAGGGGTGTATTAATGGATCTCCTGACGGTTCCGAATATTACGTCGCGAAGTTGAGAATGACCCGATTTTATGTGGGAGCATTCGTGAAAATGAGTTGTCGTCTATGTCAGCCGCTCGGAAGGATCCATAAATTTTATGGGGGCTTGTGAATTTATATCATGTGCCGGATTCCTCAACTTTGATCCTTATTTGTTTTCTTACGAAATCAATGACACAGTTCTGTTTGGAGAATTATTATCATGGAAGCAGTGGGATTTCGTGGAATTCGTAAGTGCTGTCAACAAAAATTAAAAAAGTTTTAATGTGAAGGCACGTGCTTGTTGAATTTCACGACTAGAAGTAGTGATCTGCCTCAATTTTTTTCCAACCCTAGAATAGGTACAGAAAAGATCTAGTTGAAAAATTCTTAGCTCTAATGAGTGATGGCCAATTCACAATGAACGTATGCCGTAATAGGGAATACTCCTTCTGACGAAAATGATGCATTTTTATGAAATATCTTTGAAAGGTCACATTTTGAAATAACCATTTCAACCGTTTCCCAAAAAAAATTATTTTAAGTATGTAAAAATGAAAAATAAAAATGGGTATTTAAAATTCAAAGCGTTTCGTTTCTATAGCACAAGTTGGCAACATAGACTGAAATATGCGTTGATAATAAAGGACAACAAATACACTATCTTGATGAGATAGACAAAGAACGAGGAGGGCGTAAAATTTTATGGGATTTTTTTCGCCGATTGCTGTTGAGGCTCGCCAGTAAGTACGCGCCTTATCAACAGCTGTTATTTTATAAACAAGCCATTGATCTTTTTATTTTCTAGCAGGCGCTGTTGCCAAATCGTAAACTAGAAACGAAGCGATTTAAATTTTAAAACCCCATATCTCAAGAATGATTTCGATTAGTTTCCGCTGTGCATTTGAAATATTCATGAATGAGATTCATAAATATTCAGTTTAAACTTGCATGTGCTGTGATAACCCAAATTGAGGAGAATTCCGCGTTCAGAAACGTTTGCCAACCTTGTAAATACTCGACTAAACACTTACAATGAAAACGCATTTCTTTTGAATTATATTTGTGCCTTTCGGTTGGTTTAATCTTTCAACAATCCTTGGAATGTAGCCGGCTTTGAGTTCCAAAATCAAAGTTATGTACAACTTCGCCGAGGGAAGCTATTCAAGCAATGAATGATTGGGTTGCAATTTTTTCATAATTGTATGCTTATTTTACTGGGCCACAAACGCTACTTAAACGTAGAGCTGAGTTTATTTCGATTCCACGACGAATTCTAGTAATATTTTTGGGGAATTTGAAACTAAACAGTTGTTTTAATGTTGGACGATACGGATACGACTGACTAACCCTGGGTTTCGTAAATCTTGATCGGGGAATCAACGCTCGATTGACGAATAGACGTCAATTAGTTTTCAATCGATAATTTAGACAGGATCATTCAGAATATTATTCTCTTATCGAATTGTGCTGTTTATACATCATTATTCTCAATTGCTATTTCTTCAACATATTCAAAAATGAAAATGTTTCATTGATTTCGCTTCAAAAATCGAGTGATTGTCAAATTGTTGATCGGACAATTTATGTTGTATGAAGCCCGCCATAAGTATTATATTCGCCAAAACTTCCTCAATCTGAATAGGTCCCCTTTTTGATTGGATTTATTTTTCGTACAAGTGAGTCAACTTATTTATAAAATCTGTTATCCATCCTGTTCATTGGTGTTTGATAGATAATGAAAAAGACGAAATTTTCGTGACTGCTCCAAATTCTTTTTTAAAAATTGCTACATATGTTTCGGCCCTTACAAAATTAGGGCCATCTTCAGGCATCTGCGGACAAATACAAAGATGTATGAAAACAGTAATAAAATAAAAGACAGCAACAGAAAAGTACATGGAAAAAGAAAACCACAGATGCCTGAAGAGGGCCCGAATTTTGTAAGGGCCGAAACATATGTAGCAATTTTTAATAAAGAATTTGGAGCAGACACGAAAATTTTGTCTTTTTCATTAACTTATTTATATTTGAATTTTGACAAAAACCTTGTACTTTCTGTTTAATAATGTTTTTTGCAATCAAAATCTTCTTTCCCTGTATTTGCCCTTTTGATAATAAACAAAGAAATATACAGAGTGGGCCATTGTAAACGAAACAGCTCCCAGGAAACCACCTTTCGTTTATTAAACATATATAATTCAACTTATTCCGACGTATAAATACGGTTTCATTAGACCAAAATAAGAAGGACAAATGTCCGCGTGGTAGACGTATAAAATCAATCCTGGATATACGTCTCCTATTCGTATTTTATATACGTCTGATACTCGTATTTCATATACGTCTTTTAGACTATTCAAGTAATTCAGAAATTACGTCGAAAACCAGTCGTCTATAAACGTTCACAACTCATATATTTATAGACTATATTTCAAAGACTTCAATGTACCAAAAATAGACGTTTAATAATCGTATTTTGTACTACAATTAAGTATCAGTAATAGACGTCTCTGAACAACGTTAGACCTACTGTTCATGTATACGATATCCGACGATACGATGATCCGAAATTGCATTAATATGTTTTGATCGATGATTTCGAATATAATAAATTAAAAGAACAATAAATACACTTTCGGATCATCGTTTATATTGTCGAATATCGTATGAATGAACATTAGGCTTATTTGTTGTTAGATATTACTGTTCTGAATATAGTCAATCTTCAACATTTATTATAACAATCTTACCCTCTTCCATACTTATCCTTTTCATAGTTTCGAATAAGACATAACGTAGTGTCAATCGGATTTTAGGAAAACTAAATTTTAAACTATTTAGGTCTCAAACCAATTTATTCAGAAAATAATAAAATAGTAGTTTACAAAATTTAGATATACCTATACATTGAGCACACCTCTTTAAAGAAATATAATGGTCTATTCCTATATTTTTAGATTACTTCAATCAGATGAACCCACATCAGCACTACGGCCTCTGTAAAATGTTATTTCAGTTAGTTTTAGGAGAAAAAAACATGTCGAACAAAACATACCAAATATCTTTTTCATCATATTAGTAGACTTGAAAGTGGAGAGCTTTCTTCAAAATCGGTTATGTCATTTTGTTTTTTAGCAGATGTTTAAACATGTCCATCACTATGTTGAATCAGAATCCATTTCAATCACTCATGACAAAGTACAATTAATTTCCTCCAGACAAAACAAACACAGTAAACACAAGCAGCTTACGAAACTATTTCAAGATGGATGACAAGGAGAACAAACTACGAACAGCGCATGCCGCATAGAAACACGGCCGTGACTGCCACATGCGTGTATTGTAACGATAACTAATTGCCTATTGGCCGGTCGGGCCTGCGTAGATCCTCAATCCTCTGCCTACGTAAACATGGCACCAACGTTGCCAGGCTATTAAAAATGTAGTAGATCTTGAACATTCTCATAAATCTGCTAGGCCTGTTTGAATTAGAACTAGTAGACTACAAATATATCAAGTGAATAGTAATTGAAGAGGGCTCATTCAATATTCCAGATCACAAGTATAGACAGCAGAATCTTTGATGGTTGAATCGATCAGTGTATGGACAGGACATTATTTCATTTCATGTGACAACGCTGTGAATTGTCGAATTGGGGGACTTTTAATCAAAGATATTATGTGTAATATCTTTGCTTTTAATTGGTTGACGACCATCAATCCGAATGAATCAAACTCCATTTGGCTAGGAAACTATAGAAAAATATGCAAATATGCATTTTTTTTCGTTCAATGTTTATATATTTTTTTCATTTATTGCACCTATGGTTGTACCCTCTATTCAAGAATATCTAGTATGAATGTTATACATATAAATTATTCCTGCCACGGCTCAACCATTTATATACAGCTATCATTAAATGGTGATTTTTATGGAAAAAGATTAAGTTCGATGTGAGCTGATTAATTAGCTACCTGGTGAAATCAGTTCAAACAATTAAAGCACTTATATAAGCTGAATCGCTTTTTCAACTTCAAAAAACTTGAATGTTTGGAACTATATGTAGGTGTATAAAACTCAGAAACATCGATATGACAAAAATGAATAAAGGAAGAGTATTTTTTTCTCCCTGATAACTAGAAGTAATGTATTAGTTATCTACATATGGCTTATAATAATAGTCATATTTGAAACCTTTCATATATTTGTCCAGTGTAGACCTCAATGATGAGTGTTAAAAAAAATTCGCTAATAGACAGATTGAAAACCTACCATATATCCGTTTAATATACCTAAGTTCATGGAATAGGAAGGTAGGTTGAAATATGTACGACTTATAGTCGTATAATTTGTGGAACTTTATAGACCTAGTTTATAAATTATGAAAAATTATTAAAGCTGGGAAATAAGCGATATATATTATAGGATGCACATTTTTCAAATCGTAAAAACACAACTGGGAGACAAAATAGATGTCATTATGTATATATGACTTATGTATATATGACTTCCACTTATAGACCTTTCAAAAACCTATCACATATTCGTTTAATACAGGTGTACGAAGTACGTCGAAAAGTACAATATATTCGACGTATAATTCGGAGATCTTGTAGACTTCGTTAATAACTGATGAATATGACTAAGAGTTTGAAATAATTGAAGTATATAAACAAAAAATAATCTTCAGTTCTTGAAAAAACTATTGATAAGCAAAAAACATATAGTGTGGTATATATAGCTAGCGCTAAAAGACGTTTTATAAACCTACTACAGAAAAAATGGTATAATATAGACGTAAAATACTTGTACTGTGATAGACCAAAACGAAAAATATACCATCAGGATGAATATTAGACGTATACTAAACCAAGGTGTGTTTCCTGGGTGCTCCATAAGTCGGCAGAACCAAACTAAGATAAAAACGGTCGTACAAGTCGATTTGTGATTCCAGAGGGAGAACTTCTTAGATCATATTCAAAACCCTATCGCTTCAGCCCTTAGTGTTATAACACCAACCGCTTTATTTCGAATGAGATATGTAAATGACAATAATATGAATTAAGTCAGTAATTCAAACGATGACCAATTTGCTAGTTCGATTGAAATAGTAATCCTCATTGATATTTATATCCAGTCAACTCTAAAAGACTTCTTCTTCTTGTAGAGTTCACTGTTTATATCAGCGGGTGGTATGCATCTGAATTAATTCCTATTATTGTATTCCTTGCCTCCACTTAAGTTATCATTCTTTCGTTATTTTACCGCTGACATCTATTCTGCTGTGAACTCGAATACTTGATAATACTCAAGTCAAAAGTTTCTACTAGTATTCAATTAGGGGGCGTCAATTCCAAACGTTTTCCATCGGAGAATGAGTTGTGTTGCTCTGACGAAGTCAAATGAGATCGAAGTCATGGTCAGCATCTACTCTTCTTCAATAGAACATGTTCTCCCTTTCATCAACACTTATTGATATTTATATCGGCGGGTGGTATGCATCTGAATGAATCCTTATTATTGTATTCATTACCTCCACTTAAGGCTTTATAATTTTTCTTATTATCTGGTAACTATCGAATGATTCCAAAAATCAATCAGATAGTCCAGACTGTACTGAATAATTAAACCATTGTGAACAATGATTGTTCAGTTTACCTTCGGCTGGCTTCGCTCCAGTTATATGCATATATTATTCATATATTATGCAATATTATTATTATTATGCATATATAATTCATATTGGCATTGGGGGATGATAACTCCGCCATCTTGACTATTTTAACATGGGGATTTTTTTGGAAATGTTCGAATGCAAAGGCTCGCCTTCGAAAAAAGCCAGTATAATTGCGTAATCAAGCGTTGAGATATGCCTGCTCACTGGTCTGTAGCTACGCTTGTATTACAAGGCTAGCCTGATGCGTTTCACATATTGAACACGAAATAAGTCATCATTCAGATCCCACTCTCTGGGGTGAACACGAAAAACCATGAAAAATGATTCAATTATGAGCAAGCATTCATCTTTCCTCCGGAGATGAAATCACCAAGTCGTAGATAACTGAATTACGCGACATCAGGGACGCCAACAATCAGAAATACCGAGACCATCCAGCCGTTGCGTTGGGGTGGAATTGAAAGAGGAAAAGGGGAAAGATGCATCTTTCCAATTGAACTCGGAAGTGAAGACAAGCTTAAGCGGCTCGGATGGAGGGATGGAGTTCGGTAAAATTCCGAATTTGCGGAACGGCATAATGATTCGTGTATTGGAGACGCACTTCCCGTTCGATTCGGAGGTTCGCGAAAGATTTCATCAATTCGGGACCGCAAACGTGGGAATGAACGCAATTATGAGGGTGTCGCAGGTGAGGATGGCTTGTCCTTGGAACCCCGTGTGATTTCGGGGAATTGGATGATTCGATTTGGGCGCGTCTTCGAATGTTTTTGATGAGTTTTCGGATTATGCGAGTTTCGATTAATAATTTGTCACTGTTCTAAGAGGGTGTTTTCGGGGAAAATTAATGGATCTATTTTCCGATGGTATGAGATTAGATTGGATGAATAAAGAGGTCCATTGGCTATGGGATTCCGCCTTTTAGGTCGACTTACTTCTTTTTACAGGCTGTTTGCGGATGATGCGTCCATAGAACAGGAGGTGTCTCCTTCTACGAAAACTTTAATATTTCGAGGGAAACATGGGGTTACTTAGGCATTCCTTCTGAGATATAGAGTGTAAAAATGCATAAAGAGGCTCACGATTACTACAGAGAATAGATAAAGGCCGATTAATGCTCAGAAAATACAGAAATGTTTACTGATATAAGCTCAATGAAAATAAAGTCCGCTTCACAATGACTATCAAAATAAACCTACCGGCAAAATTATAGTTGGGGAGCGGACGATGCTGAATCGATATTTACTTGAGCGTTGAGAGACCTAGTAGATTTTGAAGATAAGATGGCGGAAAAAAAGGTTCTATGCACTTTCAGCGGTGGGGAAAGCGTCTGCAGGTTCTCAAAGATGTAAAAAAAAGTCGTTAAGTGTACATATTCGAGCGTGTCAGATTAAGATACTGTTTATGCCCTACGTGTCTCTGATAATAAATTAATATTAATCTGACAGTTTGCGTAGTGGGGTTGGCCGTACGGAAGAGTTGAAAATGTTAAAAAAAATGTTTTCGAGTGTGTCAGATTTTTAGAGGATATGTTAATTGGACCCAAAGAAAGCTATTTTCAAGGGACTGACAACTCGGACGTGACTCAAGGTCACAGCGGTCCTTTGAAAATGAAAAAAAAAAACGTTACTTGTACATACTCGAGCGTGTCAGATTTTCATACAGATGCTAAATGTCGGTGTTGCAGACGTGTTGACTCATTAATCAGACACTAATCAGGGGGTATTTTCTTAATCTGACAGTTTGAAGATGACAACAAGGAATTTTTCTTCAAGATCTCCCTTCCTGTACCTCTAATCGTTTCTGTATTGATTATGAACGTTGAAGATAATTAAATTTTATACAACTTTTGTCTGAAATGATTTTAGATACTCTTAGCCGTTTTCGGGTGATGAGGCAAGGAGCTTAGCCACACATGCGAAAGGCCAAGGTCAATGTAAAAACCCAGTCTAATGTACATTCATAGCCATATATCTCAAAAACGTTCAAACGTAGAAAAAATTTCTTCGGACAAAATTTGTGGAAGATGTTATGCTCTACAACTTTTATAATAAATGCGAAAACAAGACGAAGCCCAGGACAGAAGATAATTAACAAAAACTGATTTTTGTGACATTTAGAGTAAATTTTTATTGCCACCGCATTCGAGAATGTAAACGTGACGTTTTTTTTTTTGCAAGTTTGGCGTCCTCCCACACATTCTCGTCACGCTTAAATTGTCAGATTAAGAGATTGTATACTTTTCAACATATATCTTAATCTGACACGCTCAAGTGTGTACAGTACTCGTTTTTTTTTACTATTCTGACAGGCTGTCCTAGACAATTCCTCCAATATACAGATCTAATTTTTGGTAAAACTACTCCACAGTGTCCAAGGTATCTCCCCTTTTATTAATCTGATAGGCGTGAGTTAATCCCGAATTTTCCTCTTGAATTCGCCAACTATCATAGAAACAGACAAAATCCCGAACAAGTTTGAAGTTTATTTTCTCCACTTCAATATTTTTTTTTGAATTTTAGCTTGATTTCTCGGAACATTAATGTTCAGATGCCGTCCACAGTTACTGCGTTCTTTTGTTTCATATAGGGTTGAGAAAGAAAAAGTAAACTTTCTTTCAGAACACCCTGTGGAGTGAATAGTTGACAGACAAGAATGTTCTCGAACACTCAAATGTTGCCTCATATTTTCTGAATAGTTTTTTTTCCTATTCATTGCCATATCTGAATTTTGAGAGAAATTACACCACTTTATATGGTGGCCAGTATGTTCTCCAAACCTCAATTAAATCGAGCAGGATTGGGACATTTTACGTAGGTTTCTGAAGAATCAAATTATAAAAAAACACTGCCGAAATCAGCTGAAAAAAACTACAAACTCCGTTGATATTTTATTTGTAGATTTATCTTCACGAATCTAGGTACTTATATTTCGAATTGCTGGCAAACTCTGTAATAAACTGCTGAAAACCCATTTAGGTCTTATCATTTTGTTCTAGGATTATAAACATTTTTCCTCAAATTATTCAGTTCCCGCATAATTCATTTTCTGATGAGTATGCGAAGTAGGAGGACACAAAAACGGTTCATAATCCCTTGATGATGTAGGTGGATTATGTTTTTTGACGTCGCTATTCTAATGGAAATTCTAATCCTTCAGGGGAGTGGTGTGGATATGCACAATGCTTACGTTAGGGCCCAATCATCAAGACTTTTTGTGGCTACGTAATTGTGGCTCGATTGCAAATAGGTCGGCGCTACATTAATGTTGTGCTTACGCTGATCGATACCAGCAATTAAGGGCAATTCCTTTGTCGTTTAAACGCATCAGATTCATTGCAGTATTTCTTTATTGGAAAGGATGAAGGACTGCGTTCATTTCCTGTTATGTTCTTATGCTAAGAAGACAAAAAATATACCTACTAGTACCAATTTGCAATTCGAGAGATGTGGGTGGTAGCTAATTTTTCATTTTCGGAAAGTTCAGCGTAATTGAGTTGTTCTACAAGAGTGATTGTTTCAGTTCTTGTGAGTGATTTGTTGAAGTTCTATTTTGAATAGATGAGGGGTTAGTTATTGTCCTTGGAGTGGGAAAACCTATTGTAATAAGTGGTGGAAGCTCTTGTTTTATATATAGATTTTTATTTGAATTTTGCTCTAACCTAACCTATTAGTAGTTTTACAGTTTTTTTAGATATAGATTTTTATTTAAATTTGGGCTTTACGTAAATCGTTTTTGCAGAAATTGGAAGGTCAATTATTAGAGTATCTACATGCAAAATCTCAGAAATGACTTTTCCATTCTTACACGTGTTGAATACGTTGAAAAAGAAGGCCTAGTAATAACCCTTTGAAATATTCGTTTGAGTTGTGTTGCCAATCAGACCATTCTCAGGCTTCTGTTGATTAGTGATTTGATTAAATTTCCGCAGGTGATGTCAAATACTCGGACATAATAATATTTTTTGCCTTCCTGGCCAAATCTTCTGAATTATTAGCAGTAGTTCAGCTGATGTACTAAACAACCGCCTGCTCCAAGCATAGCTTACAGACGATCGTGTAATGCAGCATCTAACCTCGGAGCCGTTTCTCGACCCTTTTGATAAGACAGAAAATCAATGGTTGAAGTTATTGGGCGAAATGCGGTTCGATTGTGAGGAAATGGGATCAGTTAGAAATTGAAAAAACTGTACCTCAAGTAGCAGCATTCTTGGTTATAATTTTCATGCATACAAAATACTAAATGAAAATTCTAACGTTCTGTAATAATGACAACCATAATGAACCATTGGAAATTTAGAATTGAACTGTCGGAAACGTGCTGTCATCAATCGAATGAGGAGCTGGCAGACCTGCTACTCTTTCGGTTTCTGACTTATTTGCTGTTTTCAGCAGATCATAACTCGATGATGACAACCAAAATGATAACACAATTGAAATGCAGAACTTATATTCAACGCCAGAACGAACATCTGAGCTTTCAGAAAACAGATGTGACATCTGGCGGAGAAATATCTACCTACACACCTTTACCCTTTCTAGAAGAAACTCATATATCGAGAATTGTATGCCTGATTAGTTGGATAAAATGACGGATAGAATGATAAACAAGGAAAATTTTCCTTGTGAAGTCAAGGGACATCCATTGATTCTTTGATAGGAACTATACGTCCTGAACCGATGAAAACAAGCTTGTTATTAATCGAGTTATCTATTGTCTATTGGTAAAAATATTAATGCAGATATTGATGAAAAATAAGTTGAATGTGATTGATTCAAGATTGTATTTTTAATTGTTCAACTACTGGATATATTGGCACTTTATACGATTCATAAGTAGTTCAATTTTGAGGTGAATATTGTTGGATAATTTTCACAAGTTCGGGTTTTTCCCCACGATGCTAACAAAAAATACCTCAAATTGTCAAAGAACATGCATGATTGGTGTAGAGAAGCCACACAAAACCTAAAAATATACGTTATCTTACATGTGACCAGTTGTGAAGCAAGTTGAAGCATAAGTGGATGTATGTATTTGTGTTTGAAGAATTTTCTCCTTCAGATCGTGAAAATATACCTGACACTGTGCATCATCCTAAATTCAGTCATCTGCTAATAGCTTCCAGAGTCCTGTGAATCAGCTCTAACGTTAATGATGCTTTCTGTGTTTCGATCTTGCAATGGAAGGCTTGGGGTGAAGTGGCATGGACGGTGAAAATCTTTTAGTTGAAGCCAATATCACTGTCAGCAGCGTGGATTTCTGAACGTTTCAAATAATAGAGCCGCCCTTGTTGTTGTCATTTCTCCGAGTAATAGCCTCATTTCACCTTGGAGCCATTTTCATTCGCTTTCGATTTGATGGAAAATCAATGATGGCAACTATTACGGAGCCGAGGTAGATTCATTTCCGTGAAATCGAAAAAGGCTACTGCGAATGTTACACCTTCTGTTGCTGGACTGTATGTTATATATTGTTCTTCATCCGTTTCAGTCTAGCTAGGATATATTGAGTAGATTTTGATATCGACTTCGTCTGTTTCCACAGCCTGAAGCGAGTCCATTTTCATTCTGCCATCTCTCAAATCCAACGAGTTATTTGGAATATTTTTCTTTATATCTTCTTCCTAACCTTTGTCCCACGTGTATTCCAGATTATAAAAGTTTGATTTTTTTCATTTCTCCTAATTATTTCAGTCTTTAACTTGAAAAGAATGTGAATTTGTTAACCTTATACCTTTTTCGGTTTTTGGTATATGAAGGGTTGTTTATAAAAAAATTATAAATAAGAAAAATATATTGGGTAATAGGACTTCTTTGAACTTTTAATTAAAACTATACCAACGTTACGGTAAATATCACAACTATGGGAACAGAGAATTAACACAATGAAATGAGTTATCGTCATCAAAATTGATTCCAAGAAAAAATTTCGAGGTCATACCACATGTGAAACTAGATTAACAATGGCGAAATTTACATAGATCTACATTGATCTATCAAAAATAAGAATATGACAAATTCAATATGTGGTAGCACAATACATAGACAAGAAGTAAAATCTATGACATAAACACACAAGTATGGAGCACAATAACTAATAAATTGAATTGCAGTCTTTAACAGACAACAAAAATTCACAAGAATTGATTGTATAAAATACTTAAACCGCCATATTAAGAGGGGTCTGCACCGTTTTAGTGGTCGGTTCAAAGACAGAAAATGAATTTCTTACGTCAGAGACCACTAATTCATATGGGGTTTTCATTATTAAACAGAACAAAAATAAACAATTTTTTCATTGAAGAACAAATATTCATTAATGTTATTAACTTTCCGAGGTGCTATTATCTCTTCTATGAATTACCACATGAAAAAATTTATCGAAAAGTTTCCCCATTGGCTACAATTCGTATCCTTGTGAAATTGAAAAAAAAAACGTTCGTTAAGTGCCGCCATCTTTTCGATGAAAGTGGAATCTATTGTAGTATTCGTAACATCTACTTATCGTTCAAGTGTTTTGGCAACACACCACATTCAGGTAGTCTTTCCCCCTTTACTACTTATATGGATGTCGAGAAAGTCCCGTGGTATAAACTCCTCACTTTCGAATTGAATCCACATAAAATCGTTAAACATAGAATGAAAAAATTATCGGGTAAAAAGTCTGTTTGGTCTTTGTCACAGTTCTTTATTCAATACTGCCAAGCTTTCGGTCATTTACATGGCCATCCTCAGGCACGAAAAATCAGTAGAATGTGAAATAAATCAATGAAATCTCACATTCAAACTGAACCTAACAGAGTAATGAACAAGCAGAACAACAACCGCGGCAAATACATCTACACATCAAAAACTTTCAGTTAAGATATTAAACTTCTTGACAAAAGGCAGAATAAAATCAAATTCATCTCTTCGAGGACAGACATACCTCAAATTACAACCGGAAGGCGAGAACGCAAGAAAAAAGGTCGATAAAAATTTATGTCAACCGATCGACAGGTCATAAATGTCAAACGTCAAGATGTCAAAACCCACTCACAGTAGAATTTATTCCAGGGTCGTACGTAGCTCTATCCTCACCCATTATTATATCCACGATTTTACAATAAATTGAATTAATTTCCTGTGATTCCGTGGGCAGATATTTAATCTCAAGAGACTCAAAGAACATACGTTTATATATGTTACCATTGCTCCTCAAAACTTCTCCACTGTCGAAATTCATCAAGTGACCAGTTTCCAAATTGTGAGTGGACAGACCAGTCGATGGTTTTCTATTCTGAGAGTCTCTTTGATGTTCCTTCAATGTGGTCTTCCAGTCTGTTCAATATAGGCCCCCTCACACACTCCACAGTTGATTTTGTAAACTACATATATTATTTTTTTTGAGTTTTTTAGTTTTGTCTTTAGTCTTGGATAACAATAAAGAAGCTAAGATGTGTGGTAGCCTCTTAACTATTCTAATATTAGTACCACCATGAAGAGGCCTTAGCAACAAGGCAACATATTTTGTTAGTAAGGTTCCGGATGTATGAAAGTGTGAAAGTTCTAACGTTATTTTCAATAATAAAGAATGATCACGGAGGCAATGAATACAATAATAAGGATAAATTCAGATGCATACCACCCGATGATATGAATATCAACAAGGATATACGGACACCGCTTCATATTGGGTGGCGCTCTGGGTAAATGTATAGTACCCAGTAGAACTTGCCAATATTGAATAAAGTTCCATCAATTCCAAACGTTCTCCATCATAGAAAAATGCTATGTTGCTCTGATGAGGCCAAATGAGGCCGAAACCATGGTCAGCATCTGCTTTCCTTCGATGGAGCTTACTCCATTTGGGGCCTTGACGATGGCAAATTGGCTAGTTCAGTTCAGATCGTAATACTTGTTGATATTCGTATCATCTGAATTTATCCTTATTATTGTTATTTTCAATGTTAGGTTTGGGAGCCTCTCCAATGCGACCACCAGATTCACGCTGCACTTTTGATCTATTGGGGTGTTAAACAATGATCTATTGACCAATCGAGGAGGGTATGAGTTATATAACAGTAAAGTTTTTAATTTACAAAGATTGGGGTGTATTAGATCGGGATTAACAACTCTCTCCATACGATTCCTCAGTCCCAACACATATATAATATGTGGTTTCAGAATTGTGTCGGAATCTCTGATGGACGCTGATATTTCTTATAACCGTCGAGTTTTTCAATGTAACAAAGAGATTTCTGTCTAGAGGGAGGCGATAATCTGCCTTTCAATCATTATCTTTCATCTCGAAAATTTCCTCAATATAAACGTAGCCTTTGTATTAACTCCTCTGGATCATTACGTTCCAGCATGAGAAATGAAGGGTACTCTAATTACAAAACGCAAAAGAATGCTGATTCGAATACTCCTTCACCTTTTAGCATGGCATTCAGTTATTTTCGTTATAGGTTCAGCTTTTTGTCGGCGGAAAGAAAGTCGAACAAAGTGAATTCATTATCGAGTCAATCAACTGGGAAAGCCGGAAGAATGTGCCACGCTGGCGATTGTTTACAAATTATTGATTCGGAAGATTCGCTTAGTGCTGATTTTAATCAAGAAACACGATTACGAGTAGGAAGTTACGATCGAAATATTGCCTGATGTTCACTGAATTCTGTATCGGATGTGCTCTGAATTTTAATGAATTGTCGAGAGTGGCATTCGGATTTTCGCTGCAATATCTCCTCTTCGACTGTTATAAGAAAAATTATTCAACCAGCGTGTGATGATGGCTGAATGAAGTTTCAATAAACTTTCGGAAGGCGAGCTTTCTTGAGTAATATTTCTTTCTCTTTACCTTTCAGAGTGTTTCAATCTATTTACTCATCACTCATGTCAATATCCGGTAACATAATTTATTATGTTACTTTATTTTCAAATTTGTATCTCTACACAAATAGAGTTTGAATTTGAAGGTATTTTTTCTTCAACATCGGAATAAATGCTTAAAGTTGGTTTTTAAATTTTGATTTGATTTATTTTTTTTGTGATATTGAGTCGTATGCATAAAGAAGAGTATTTGCTTTTACTATGATACTATCTTTGTCAGTTGCTTATAAAATGTATAATTTCCTTTCAATAAAATAGAGTGAAAACATTTACTACTTCTTTATGCATATGGCCCATTGTACTTAAATGAACCAATTTTAATTTCTACAGCAGACCTCTGCCAGTATACTTTTATTTCTATTGCTTATAGTGATTCTGTTTGTGTGATACAAAAAAATTGAATTAAAGCTTTTATATTGTTTATATTGCGAGTAATTCTTGCATGTAGACATTCGACATACAGGGTGGGCTATCCATAACTTCTACCCCGAATTTTGAACTTTGGGATGGAAAAACGAAAAAACGCTCGGACAGGTCAAATTTTGTTGAAAGGGGGCAAAAAAGGGTGTTCAAATGAATTTGATATCACTACCCCTCTAGCCGCAACCCCTAACAGCTCTCATTTTTGAATAGGGAAAAGGGGTCGAGCAGCACCTTGTTGGAAAGGCAATTCAATTTCCTGCATGAGTGAATTTTTTTATCTCTTTATTATTATACAGAGTGACTCAGTATTCCATCAATAACTTTCACACGCCGAATTTGGATCTTCGAGATGGAAAAAACGCTCGGACGGGTCAAAAAATGAATTCGATATCACTAACCCTCTAGCCGCTACTACTTGTAGCAATTATTTTTGAGTAGAGATAATAGGCCGTAAATCATGCGCTTTCGTTTAAATTAAAATAATTCCTGTTAGGGTAGCGGCTAGAGGGGTAGTGATATCGAATTCGTTTTTTGTCACGTCCGAGCGTTTCTTCCATCTCAAAGATCCAAATTCGGCGTGTGAAAGTTATTGATGGAATTCTGAGTCACTCTGTATAATAATAAAGCGATGAAAAATAATACACTCATGCAGGAAATTGAATTGCCTTTCCAACAAGGTGCTGCTCGACCCCTTTCCCCTATTCAAAAATGAGAGCTGTTGGGGGTTGCGGCTAGAGATATCAAACTCATTTGAACACCCTTATTTGTCCCCCTTTCCACAAAATTTGACCGGTCTGAGCGTTTTTTCGTTATTATATCCGAAAGCTCAAAATTCGGGGTGGAAAGGTATGGATGACCCACCCTGTATAGGCGAAGAATGGAAGGCCTCTATCCTCCAGAAATGTAGCAGAAGGGAGTCAATTTACTTGAGAATCTCATGACCCACTTCTTAAAAAGTCATCGGAGAGGAAAGACACTAATATTACTCCCAATAATTCAGTGATAACCTACTTTTTCTTTGCTTTTTTATGTAGCATGATAAATTATCACAGACTCTGGCGTTTCTAAGGGCAACAACCTGAAATTTCAGTTAAGTATAATTCACTATGCATCCTCCAAGAAAACGGATCTATTCCCCAGTGAAATGTCCAAGGCTACCCAGAAAATGAGAAGAATTAAACATTGTCATCTGGAATATTTTGCTGTGTTAATCCAGATACCAGCGCTCGAAAAACTGGCGAATTAAAAATTTATGCTGCTCTTGAATATAGCATGCAGCAAACTTGAAACATTTCACGTTGGGGCAGAAAGCATTGTGGAAAATTAATTCCGTGTTTTTTACTGTATAAAGTGAACGTGTCAAACTTTGCATGCAATCTACCGTACAAAATTGGTGAACAACTGCTTTATGTTTAACTTTGTCGCACGATTCAGTGGACATCCTAATTATTGTTATGATTTATAATCGCCGTTTTTCAGCCTCCTGGCTGTAAAGCATTCATTAATTTTTATGTTTCTATTTTTGGGATATATTATGGATAGGCCTATTTAAGGTTAGATTCAACATGAATTTAAGCTACACTTTTCTCTTGCCGAACTCGAATAAATTTAAAACTAATATTATTCCACGCAAAATAGCGTAAAAAATTCACTACCATATTTTGATATAAAAAATATTCGGGAAATTGCAGATATTTTTCCTCTGTACATATTCCTCGGATCTCAGCTCTGAAAATCGAAATTTTATCGGTCTCATTCAACCCGATGTTCTAACTGACCTCATCTTTTTAGGAATTTTCCGTCGGTCAACTATCGACACGGCAATATCCCAGAAAAATCATTCTAGATATATCCTAGATACATATTCCTAGAGAGCAACTTCTCTAGTAATAAATCCCAAAATTTCAAAGTCAGGTACATGGTCTTTCTAATTAAATGATTATAACATCGCAGTTGGCCTCAACTATGTTATATAGAGATATTTAGATCGAATCCCTTCAGTAAGGAGTATCATAGGATATTTCAAATCCAACTGCAATGTTACATTTTTTTATGAGGACGCTGTATATTGAGTATCATAAATTAAACTAAGTTTTTTTTTCAGTTACCAATTTTGCGGTTGGAAAACTTCATAGCCCGAAAGAAGGTGAGTTCCATATAAGTTCGTCAAAAGTTAATAATTTTTTGATATTGTTGGAAAGAGAAAGTTATTTCTCCGGATGACGGAAATTGAAAAGAGCGATGTGGATCGAATATTTATACTGACGAGTGATAACTGAAATTCGTGCAGATGTGGATTAAAATATGATACAAATTATTTTTGTATTAAGCTCTCTAGAATTAGTATGGAAGCAATAATGATATAATAAAAAAAAAAGTTTAATTTCAAGCGGGAATCCAAAGAAGTAAATGAAATGTTCTTATATTCCCTACAGAAATGTTCTCACAAATTTCTCGTTTTCCATTCAGACGTCTAACTCTTTTTTTTCGTTCATTGTTTTTCGCAAGGCAAAAATATGCCGTATTGCGGTATGAGAGCGGTGTTACTAACCTATATAGCATTTTTCTTGTTGCTGCGTTGGAATGCAGACTTCCAAATTAGAAGGTAAATATCACAACGGGCTTTTTCTTGCTGATTCTGATGATATATTGCACTAATGCGATTTCGCCAGCATTTAATACCGTGCAATACGATTCAATTTCACCACTGCTCCTGCTAATTATGCCTTTAAATGATCTGATTCGTTTTTGCTGATATTCAAACATTCGATGCAACGACTCCTCTGAAGTAAACAAATAGTTTTTTCTACGCGTAATTTTGTATCATCTTACTCAGCACACAATTCAGTTGATAAAGAGGATGAGCATGGACGTCCATGCTAGCATGAGAAAGAAAGATATGATGATGAAGTGTTTTTTCCACTGAAAAAACCTTACGCAAGCATATATATATATACAGGGTGATTCATAACTATTGGGACATAGACTGAGGGCAGATTGTTTGGACCAAAATATGGCGATAGGACCAAATATACCTCAATAAAATATTGATGTGAAAAAAGATAGAGGGCGTTAAAGTTGAATTTTTTATAAGGGGACAGAATAATATTTTCTTCGAAGTTCGAAAGTCCTTTATTGAAAGAATTAGAAAAGGCATAAAAGTCGGAGGAAGCCACGTAGAACATTTAATTTGAGTTTATTCTTTTTATATTACATTGTTTTTAATTATGCTTTATCGTCGAAATTAATAAATAAAATAAATAAATCGTTACTTCAAATCCCCTCCCGATGCTCTGAACTGTTCAATTGTGTTTTTCTTAAAAACGGATAAAAAAGTATACAGTGAAATTATTAGCAAAAAACGAAAAAAAATATTCAACTTTAACGCCCTGTATCTTTTTCCACAGCAATACTTTATTGAGGTATATTTGGTCCTACCGCCATATTTTGGTCCAAACAATCTGCCCTTAGCCTATGTCCCAATAGTTATGAATTACCCTGTATATGTATATAGAAATTCGAAAATTCCTCTAATTTTAATATATGGGGAGTCCGGGAGAGTTGAACCCCTTTTCACTTTGAAGCCACTTAGGTTGTATCTGTAAATGGTAGCAACTCATTTTTTTGCGTGAAGATATCATGCCCACATAGGTAACGATAGATAATAGTAGAGTGATAGTGAGATGAACATTTTGAGTACAGCGTTTTTTTTTTTACGAACCGAAAATTGGCTCATATCTCCCTAACCCATAGGAGAGTTGAAAAGGGGGCAAGAGAGACTTGACCATAATATTAATAATAACTTGACCATAGGTTTGTTTATCAGGAAAAACATTGAAGGAAAACAATTTTCAATGACCAACGATTGCCTGTGTCTACTTTTCCATCATCAGATGTATCAGCGTATGAAATACATATTTTCTATTTCAGAGTCACTCTTCCTTATTTTCGATTTTTTTTTACTTTTTTGAACCTTTGTATTTTTTATTTTTATTCAATTTTCTCTTTTTGAAGCAAACTATTATCCGAGCTCAGTGCGGGAAACTTGGATCACTATGTCTCCCGACCATAGCATGGGTCAAGTCTTCCGCACTCCCTTTTAGTCTATTCAACAGATGTTTTCTTGAAAATCTTACGACTATTATTAAAAAGGCTCATCGTTTGTAAAACAATATTAATCAATGAAAGCAATAAAACTAAGTAACACAACGCATCTTTACAACTTTTCGGACAGTGTAACAAACAAAAATTATTCAGTTTTTTACTTTCTAACAACAAAATCACGTTCAATCCTCTCACTGCCGAACTGTTCTGATGGCGGCCAAAATGGAGCTGCCACTAGTTGTGCCTTGTTACGAGTATGTCGCAAGCTATTTACGATACCGGTAGCGCGAAATTTGAATTGAAATATTTGAGGTGGTTCAAGTCTCCTACCTGTCTCCCGGACTCCCCCTAATATAAAAGAAACCTTGCTTGATTTTGATGAGTTTCTTCCGGAAACGTGAAAATAATCAATTTTTGGGTCAACATTCAATAGAATACTACACGCAGGATGTCCCAACGATAATTTGACAGCCCCAGAAACGATTAATTTTAGAAGATTCAAAAAAATAGGTTAAGTTATGTTTTGAAGGGGGATGAATTTCCATCATGAGTTTTTTCACTCTATAAACAATTTTTGTTAAGTAATTCAGTGTACTAAACCATCGATTTTGAGCTCAATATCCTCAATCAAAAAGTATATTCAGCACTGTTTCTTCCTCAGCAAAAACAAAATATCGATAAATCAAATACCCATCCATTCATTTTTATGAAGAATCAAACATTTCTTAGAAACATCTCAACTCGAATACGGGCATTTTGACATAGACATTGTACACAAAAACAAAATGTAGTTCAATGAAACAAAACTTTGCGCGTCAGTTGTTCCAAACTCTGTTCCTCCAGAGGCCCGCAACAATGTCTGGCTCAACAATAAGGATCGTGAGTGATAGTCAGTCGAGTTGGGACAAATTGATTTTCGGTTCGAATAAGAAGTCTGCAAACAATAGCGGAATATCCGCTAGGCTGGTAACAACTGGACAACATGTAAGTTTCTCCACCAAAGCGAAACAGGCCGAAATAAACCACGAAACTGAAACTTTCAAGTGTTTGAAGTTAACATTGGACGGTTCTGTGGAGCGAATTATCCCCAGCATTTCTTTCTGAGTGAGTGGTCTGACGTGATAACGTTACAGAGTAATGGTTTTCCACCAGATCTTCATCGTTTTCTCGAGCATGGCTTCATTCAGGGTTGGAAATTTAGAAATATATTCTTTTTCCTTAGGCTACTCGCAAAGGAAAATGTTTTTGATTGAGAAAAAATCTGCGTTTCTCAGAGAACTACAGTGTATAATGTATCGCATTGAAAGTCTTTTCAGAATATATTATTTTGTGAAAACTTCTCAATTTATAATTTGAAAATATTCTGCTTGAGACAGGAGCACCTAGGAGTTGATTTTTCACTAAGCTAAGGTTTCTCTTCGTGGAGTATACTAGGAGTTTTCAAAACCTCAAATGCGGTGATTTCAGCCTGGAGTCAAGAGCGTTTTGCTCAGGTCCTAGAATACTTCTGACATATCTGGATCATGTATTTTGTCCCAATGCCCATTTGCTACCTTTAACCTGCGCAGTTTCAGCAGTGCGATATTGTAGCTCTGTGTTCGTACTTTTGATTTTAGTATAGGCCCATGCGATGCCTCATAATAAATATACATGGTGATTCCAGAGTTTACACTAGTCCAGACAGCTTCCAAAACAATGTTTGGCATATGGCTGGGGACCTCTCTTAAGACTCTACAGGGTGATTTGTTCGATTCTACTTTTATCAATAACATTGGTATGGCTCATTCAATTTTGATGAAATTTTCTGTGTAGTACAATATGAGTGAGTAAACTCAATAATTTTATCAATAACAAACACCTGCTCAAATGCAGTGAATTCAAGATGCAAAGCTGTTCTCAAGTTCTGAAGTAGTTTAATCAAATAAGTAATACATATTGGCATATAAGATTGCTCATATTCTGAATAAAATCATTTAAAACATTTAAAAATCTACATAAGGGAACACATATTACCTTTTTTTTTAATACATGTTTGCGCTCTCTTTATTGAATATCCTATGGAACTTCTGATGAGATTTGAATTTTGCTTTAAAATATTGCATTCCTCGAAAATTTTTTCAATTAGATTCGGAACTAGATGTTCTTTACTCCTAATATCTACTTTGTAGACTTTTGTCAGATGTCCCCACACAAAATGATTTAGAGGCTTCAAGTCAGGCAATCTATGTGGCCAAGCTCTGATGTGATGTAATCTTCGTGATAGATCTTGCTTTGCACTTCGCTCTTACCCGATAAAATTTTGACGAGTACCTACTAATAGACGGTCTCTACCACCCCTTTAACGATTTGATTAGAAATTTTGTTATCAGAATCTGGCCTACCAATGTTTTTCTCCTTACTAGGATTCAACCCATGTTCTTTGAAATAATGAAACACTTTGACGGATTTGGATTTTGTAAAAGTATCTCAAAACTTGGGAACAACTTTGCATGTTGCATCGTTCTACGATACAGCCTTAATGCTTAGTTGATATTCCCACTGCATTGGAGCTAAATTTCGATATTGATATTTGTTAAAAATTATTTTTCAGAAAACCGAAGGTGCGTCAAAAAATTGAAAACACTGTAATAGTGACTAATTATGGTAGAATCTGAAACGGATAACGAAATTTTGGAAACGCAATGTGCCGGGTATTTTTTCAACCTGCATAAACTCAAATTATCACAATAATAACCCGGTATTTTGAAAAACGTGTTAGTGCAATGGAATATATTGTACTGCATGTTGAGTGTTATTGATAAAAGTAAAAGCGGTCAGTAAACTGATTGTTTCCAAAGTTAAAAGTTATAATAGGTAAGCAATATAAATCACAATTCCAGATACTCTTTAGATCTTAAAATATATATGTTCCGCAAGAACTTATTCGAATATTTCAGCACTGCAATATTCTAAGTAGATACAAGTATTTCTTTTGGTTTCGTTTTCCTCCTCAAACTATGGGGAATTCTCCTCAATTTGGGTTAGCACTCCATATGCAAGTTTGAACTGAATAATTATGAGTTTCATTCATGATGAACTGCACCGCGAAAACTATTCAAAATCATTCTTCAAATATGGGGTTTTAAAATTTAAATCGCTTGGTTCTAGTTTACGATTTGGCAACAGTGTCTACTAAAAAATAAAAAGAACAATGGCTTGTTTATAAGATAACTGCTGTTGATTTGCAGCCATCATAAGGCGCAAGCCTCAACAGCAACCGGCCATAAATATCAGCATACGTTAATTCTCTCAAAGAATCCCAAACTCCCGGCCAATCAGGGCAAAGCTAACAGATTGAAAGAACAGAAGACAGTTGTCTCTTTCTATGTCAACAAATATTTTCCCGCTCTCTCGGCGCTCTTGTGATTATTTTCGTATTATTCCATAGACATAATAATATATTATGCTTTATTAAGTCTATGTATTATTCTCAGAGACTGATTCTGATTCTCTGCTATTCTTCTGAATTCAAAGTGGTTATTGAATAACGTTGAGATAATTATTGTAATTCGCAAAAACACAAATTGTGACATTTAGTTACCAATCGTCTGGACAAAGCAATTTTGATTGCTGAATTCAAGTGAACAACATCAAACATGGACCAGCAAAAGTAAGTTCGAAGTTATATATTTTTTTTTGTTGCTTATGTTCTATTTGTTTTTATGTTTTAAGTGAACACCTCGTTTGTCACCTATGTGGAAAACAATTTTCCAGTGTGTCGAACAAAAATCGGCACCTGAAAAAAATGCATAACCAAGCACTTGGAGGAAAAAAAACAAAGCATGTTAAATGCCCACTTTGCTCTGACGAGGATAAAATATCATTTGGATCCCACGAACATTTGATAGATCATTTGGAGCAGATGCATTCTTTGGAAATCCAACAGTCGAGCCATCATTTTGAAAACAAGGAAGATTTTGAGGCTTGGAGATCTCTTTCCAACAGGAATGTAGATTATATTTTAGAACGAGCAGTTAAAACTAATTCTGCTCAAGAATATATTTATTATAACTGCAATCGTAGTAATACTATAGGTTAGTGTTCGAAGAGCCAAATGACAATCATGAAATTTAAATATATTATTTTTAGAATATGTGAGTCAGTGTAGCCAACGAAATATGAAGAAGGGAGGCAGCATTAAGATATCTGGATTATGTCCATCAAAAATTTCTGTTAAAATTAACAGTTCTGGTAACATTTTTATAGTATCACATCACATTCGTTCATTAATTTTTTTTCAGGAGTAGTGGTTAAATATATCGAGACACATGTTGGTCATAATGATGAACTTCGATCTAAACGTCTCTCCAATACTCAGCAGGAAATGCTCGCAAACAAACTTGTTGCCGGAGTAACTAAGGAAAGCGTTCTTGAAGATGCAAGGTTCATCAATGAAGGAAAATTAGAAAGAATGAATATTTTAACAAGAGGAGATCTCTCATATATCATTCGAAAATTCAATATAAACAAAAAGCGACATGCAGATGATATGACAGCAACAGCCTTAAAAGTGGAAGAATTGAACAGTCAAGATGAAAACACAGAATCTCAAAATACTGTTTCCATTGATCCTAGTACCAAGCGTGAGGTAAGTTGGGTAGAAAATTGGTGATGGGAATATCCTGTGCATTAAAATTTTTGTAGACTGTATTGAAAGATACATTCCTGAAATTAAAATCATTGGATGATGAAGAATTTTATAAGATGGTAGAGATTATCAATAAAACTTATAATAGTTCTCAAGCCAAAAAGACCCAAAGAGTAGAAAAAAGGAAAATAGAAAAGCAATTATATTATCCTAACAGAAAGTAGAATATTATAAATGTTGGTGATGGAATATTATTCACATTTATAACTACTCTTGTAGTAAGTTTGTGAATGCAACCTTGGAGAATAATGCTATAGTACATGCACTGTTGCTTCCCATGAGTTATGCAGATTTCTGTTTTGTGAAACAAGTAAATGTAATTGACTCGTACTTCTTGGATATTCTATTGATCATTGTAGAAAATAAAGAATGATAACTTTTTAACCTGGATGTTTCCGTTATTCCCTATGTCCTGCCAATTTCATTTTCAAGAGCATCTTTGAAAAGATTTGAGTGAGAAAATTTGTGTATCTCTTTTTGTAAGCCAATTCTTCAAAGTTTTTGATAAAAAAAAATTGAAGAAGCAATTATGAAGTCATATTGCCTACGAGTTCTGTAGAAAAATATCCCTAGAAAGTTAATCCTTATTTTGAATAGACATCAAATTGTCTGATAACATTAGTTATTTTTTTCTAATCAATTTTGAATATGACTTAAATTTATAGTTTTGTTTTAGTATTCAAAGCAAACAGCTTCCTTGAAGTGGATACAATTTTCAATATCTTTTTAATATTAACTAAAATGGCATAATAAATTTAGGTAATTATGAAGTTTACCGTCCACTGCCAATTCCGTATTTTTATTACATTTTAATATTAACCAAATTTTATATCATATTTAAACAAAGTGTAAAGTTTCGCACCACCTTAACAATCAAAGAATATTCATATTCATCCACATGAGGAACTAACTGCCATTTCACAATGATGTTAATGGTAATGGTAATGTTGAAAGTGAGCTACGATGTTAACGCTTAAATAATAATAAATTCAAGAAATATCTATCATTATCATTAACATTACGCTTGACATTAACATTGATGTGAACAGTATCGTAGTAGCTCTATCATTTAATATTATTTAAACGTTTACATTGTAGCTCACCGTTAACATTACCATAACCATTAACATCATTGTGAATTGGCAGTAACGGAGAAATTTGTACAATACTATACTTCCAATATTATTATTTTTAATCCATGTTTGAATAATATACTTCATATTAATCAGTGGATTACAAAACAGAACACTAATATCAGAGACTCTGACTAATATTATTACAAGCTGAGCTTTGTAGCAAAGATCTTTCTTAGCACAGAACACAAATAATTTCTAAAAAATAAATAGTTTCTTAGGTTAAGCTATCAGCTGAAAGCTGTCAATTCATAACACAACATTCGTTTTTCGATTCACACACGTCAATATCGGGTGCATTGCGTAGGGAAAACGACAAACGAGATAGCTTTGCCCTGATTGGCTAGGATTTTGGGATTCTTTGAGAGAATTAACGTATGCTATAAATATCCCATAAAATTTTACGACCTTCCTCGTTCGTCGCAGACTTCATAGACAGCCATCTTTGTCTATCTCATCAAGAAAGTGCATTCGTTGTCCTTCTTTATCAACGCATATTTCAGTCTACGTTGCCAACTTGTGCAATAGAAACGGAACGCTTTAAATTTTGAATAACCAATTTTATTTTTCATTTTTAAGTACTTAAAATAATTTTTTTTGGGAATCGGTTGAAATGATTATTAATTTAAAAATGTGACGTTTCAAAGATATTTCTTAAAAAATACATCATTTTCGTCAGAAGGAGTATTCCCTTTTGTAGTTATTGTGAAGTAACTACTAGCCAGAATGCTCCTTTCACCCGACAATCACATAAATTTTTGGCGTTAGTTGAAAATTCCTAACAAACCGTACCTCACTTTTTTCCATATAGATATGACAAATAAATAGAGTGCCATTTTTATTTATGTTCCACATTATGAAAGAAAACTGTTTTGTAATTTGTTCTCGTAGTCATTCAGATCTTCTAATGGAGTTTGGTGACGCTATCTAAAGTATATGACAGAGCTGTCGTTACCACACGACCCTAATGCAATATCATCATTTTTGATCGATTTCCCACCGTACGTATGTATACGTTCCCCGCCTCTGGCATGTATAGGGACTCGGCTGACTGTCGCGATATTCCAGATATAGTGACAGGATATTACTCCCTGTGCACAGAATGTCGAATAATTCTCAGCTTCGTCTCAGAAATCTCTTTAGAAGGGCATAAATATTAGGGTGTGGAAAATGCTTTCATCGGATCTTCTCTTGAGGCGATGTTATCGTTAATCCGAGATTTTTCGAGGAGAAATTCCGTTCACTCATTGGTGCTCAGTCAACGCTTCATTAGATATTTGATGTTCGGTTATATGCTGGAAAAAAAAAACGACTAGATACTTTCTCCTGCAAATCTGGGGAATTTTTCGGCCTAATTCCTTCTGGAATCCGTCATCTTGATAATTGAACGAAGACTTTTTAGAACTGCACTTTTTAGGTTTATTATATGGGCTGTCCATTCTTTATCAAACAACGATCATGGAAAATAAACATGAAGGGAATATGTAAATCTGAGTTTTGGTCATTTAAAGAGTACTCTCTAAGCGTAACTAATTCAGGTCTAACAACCGCCGATTTCAAATCAACAAATGTTGCGATCTGAATCGAACTAACTACCATCACTCACAAAGTATTAACAGAAATATCATTTCGTCGAAAAGGATTAAATCTATGCTGACCTTGGTTTCGGTATCATTTGACCTCGTCAAGTCAACACAACTCATATCACGACGAAAATGGAATGAATGGACGCCTCTTTATGCGATGTCTGTAAAGGATATGAATACACCCTAGTGACTTGACAGGAAAGGAGGAGCAACTCCTTCAATTTCCTAACTGGACAGATGGTAGTATGGAATTGTCCAAGATTTCTGGATCAATTAATTCAACCCAAATATTTGTGATCATTTTCGGTTCAGAAATCCAAAATTACAGAAATCTGGCAACGCTGTCGTTAAAAGGAACCTTTGCAAAAATATATACATGTACCTATATCCCGTATATTTGATGAACATGAATGTATATCCTCCGTATGATTGAAACTACTATATTTGCTTGAATTTCTTAATGATGTAGAACTTGTAGGAATTGAGGATTTAGGAGATAGAAACCGGAAGTACAAACTTTCGGGCACTATCAAAATAATTACTCAACTGTAATCCTTCAACAAACAGTGTTAATTGGGAGGAATATTTGTTTCGAATTTGAAGGTGAAAAAGGAGGAATGAATCAGAGTTGCACCCTTCTCATCGTATTCAACATAAAAGAATAAACCCTTCACCGTTCGTGTTGAAGTTTCAATGGGTTGTTTTAGTCATATTGAAAAAAGTCCGAATACTCGAACTAATCCTCCACTACTTTCGTTTGTGTCGTTATTAGGAAACATTTAAAACAATGAATTTGTTTGAAACTAAGTAGTAAGAATTCAAATTGTGAATTTTCTTGTATGCTGTTGAAAATTTTATACAGGGTGATTCAGAACTCGAGGCGAAAAATTGAGGAACGTATACAGGCTGTTATTCTTGTTGAAAAAAGTAAAATAAAATTTTTGGATTTATTGTCTTGTTTCCGAGATATAAGTGTTCCAAATTTCTGCATGCTATCAATTTTAACCTTTAATAGCTGATAAAATCAAATGTTCAAAAATGCCTCCATTAGCATCGATACATGCTTGGCAACGCAGAATAAGGGAAGTGTACACTAATTACATGTTTTGCCTATTTTGAGTGGATTCGACTGCATTAATAATTCGTTCCATTAATTGTTCTTTATCATTAATTTCCACTGCGTAAACTTGTTGTTTAAAATGTCCCCATACAAAATAATTCAAAGGTTTCGAATCAGGTGATATCGCTGGCCATAGCACCTGTCCACGCCGACCAATCCATCCACCATTGAAATTTTGGTTTAACCAGGCGACTACATTTCGTCCAACTTGCGGTGGTACTTATGAAATTCAATTGGTTGCATACAGAAACATTTTTGTCCAAAAACTCGGAAACGAAGCCTCATCGGCCAAAAATTTTTTTACGTTCAATCAAGAATATCAGTCTCGACCTGTCCCTTAATTTTTCGCCTCGAGTGTTGAATCACCCTGTATACAGGGTGACTTGTGACGTAAGGGACAACGGCTAAGGGGAGATAGAGGAACTCAAACTGAATGAGAATTTGGGTTTCAAATGTTCCATAGGGGTATTCGTTTCGGAGATATAGGGTGGTTTATGAAAAAATGCTGAATATTTGCTTTTTTTTGTCTTCGTTAATATGGTAAATTTTTCGCTGATGTTTCACAAGCTTGTTCCTATAGGCATTCACCGTCAGCTCAAGAAAAAAAAGTGGAAAAAATTGCAGGCCCGTATTCAAAAATTTCAATTTACTTGTCAGGCGAGAAATATCACACGGTATATGAAATAAAATAAATTCAAATAGAAATTTGCGAAGAGCGAAAAAACTGATGAAAGATCACCACAAATTTTTTATTGTTTTTATGATATGTTGAAATAAAAATATAACAATATTTTTATATTCCCATCATGAAGAATAATATTCCAAATAAAACAAAAGCACTATAAATTCGAGTCAAAGATCACCACCACCAATCACCCTGTAGATTGAGTTGTAAAACAATTTCCAATTCAGAAACATGACATAGAATGACATCGCAAACTCATAGATATGCATTTAGAGGCAGGAAGACACAGTATCCTATTGTCTTTCGTAAGATGAAATACATTGTGAACACGTAAGTTTATACCTATGTTTTTGATTTTGATTAATTTTCAATATTTTGACAATGCAGTAAAAACTCCGAACATATACGTTATTATAGGAATATAAAGATATGTTTCTAGGTTCATTTTCCGTTGTATAATGATTGTCAACAAAAAAAGTGATTTTTCTTCTCAAATATGTAACTTTCATCTTGTGGAATTAAAGCAGATGATTATATTTCAAGAGCTCATAGTGTTTGAGAACATTTGTGCAGATATTTTGCTGAAAAATGGAAATTAACTGAAATGCTGAAAACAATGCACGATTTCAATGAGCTTGAACCATATAATTGAATTCATTTCCATAAAACACATGTGTCCGTTCGTTTTAGGCGTGTGAAAATTAACAGTTCCATACCTGAGTGGTTTCTTTGTATCGGTTTCTTCATTGACGTTGAAATGAATAAATGAACTGAACTCATTACTTCAGGTTGTGGAAAAAGGTTCACTCTCATATTTTTCCTTTGATAGTCGCCCTCATTCAAGACATGATCAAAGAAATTCGAGTTCAAAGTGGAGTTCCTATCGACTAGAAAACGTGATCTCGTTTGTAGTTGATTTGAGTGAATTCAATGAATACTATTGAGAATAGTTCGGCATTCAGCAGGAGGTTCGAGTTAATATTTTTCGAGTTCAATATAACTACAACTCATTTATCCCAATACGGTTTATTCCATTTGTAATTGATTTCATATTGAAAGCTGGCAATTAATGCAAAAGTATTTATGGCCTTAATCTCGAAAGCAGCTGTTTTTCGTACGACCTCCTGTATGTTGCATGTTAACGTGTCAGCGAACCATCTTCTTTTTTTATTCTCTGACCAGACCAAAAAACTAAAAATGTCGCTCTTCACAAGATACTCTGATGAGCGAACTGCAAACCATTCAAGAAACAAAAAGTGGAGCTGGAATATATAATAAGCAATTTGAACAAACAGTAATTTTTCAGCAGTAATGAAGTAGGTATGCATTAAAATTTTTGTGTACAACATGCGAGTTAAAAATCTGAATTATCTTCCATACTTCTTTTCATGATAAACGCCATTAATTTAGTTCGTTGAAGGGGCAACAAAATCCAAATTGAAGAGAAAAATAGAAAAAACCACACGAGTTCCCCATAATTTTCTTTCTTGTTCCATGCTTCCTTTTTGTTTAACGCCTCTAGTTTACTTTGTTGAATAGGCAACCAAATCCAAACTGAAGTGAAAAATAGAGAAAACCACATGAGTTTCCCATAATTTTCCCATTTATTATCTCTCTTCAAAACATAACGTGGCAAACTATCGAAGTTATAAATTCTGAAGTCCTCACTCTAGGGGAATAATTTGCTGGAGCGAGCATTGCCAGAAATGGAGACCGTATTATGACCGAATATGGTGTCAGCATTAATTATCAACGGAATAAGAGTCTTTGCGGTTGTCTGTTGCGAAAGTTTGAATCCGTTCGGTTCGAATTCTGGGATTTATCCAGGTTCGTAATGCTACCACCGAGAATTTAATAGTTTTCATCTGAGTGATATCTCTTCGGTGGCGTCTGTATTTCAGGTATATAATTTTAGTTGATGAATAAGTATATGGAATAACCCTTATTTTACTGAGAGTTATTGATATAATACACAGCGTGTCATAAGAAAAACTGAATCTATAGTTAGATCTAGAGTAGAAATAGTAAAAAATTTATTTCCTGTAACTTGAAAACAAATGGTTGTCGATCATATTTCAAGAGGGCGAATCGTAGCTTCAAAAGATTCAAGGTTGGATCCAAAATTTTTTAGCTTCATCGGTTATCGAGTAATCTGAGGATACCATAGAAGAACTTTTCGAAATTTTTAGTTTAGTTTCTGTGTACGGAATCGAAAAAATCTTCTTTTTTGGCTCAACCCCTATAAGATTTAGTTTATTCAGTTTCAATTTGTACTTTAGAGGACCCTGATGAGACCACTTTTCGCAGTGCCATCGGACTTTGAATTAAAATGGATCATTTTGTCTTTGATTATTAATACCTCGGCAACCAATGAATTTTAGAAAATTGAATATAATACACATTTCAAAGAAGCCGAAATATAACACCGACAGGAAAGGAGAAGTTAAGCGACGTATTCTAACCAAATTCAAGGATAGTTTAGGTGACACTGAAAACACTCATATGTCTCAACGTATATACAGCAAGGTTTCAATATTTTGGGTTCAGATTGAAGACCTTAAAATAAGTGAAATACGCATATAAACATGGGTCCGCAAATGAGCCGTTTTGGAGATATGAGTAATTTTCGGTTTTCAAATTAACAACTAGCGCAGATGTCTTGTTTACTGAACATATTATTCTGTATAACTGTTCTACACATACCTTCCTGTATTATTATGGAAAATAGATGAAAACATCACATGTGGAAGGAACACACGTGCATGTTCATTTCGCATTCGCCATTTTGCAACTATAAATCGACACTCCTGGAAATAGCCCGTTCCATAATCAATCTTGCAGACCCCTCAATTCCAGAGATTTTTTTAGTTCCATTTGAAAGAAAACACTCAATAAAGCTTCAAAGGATATCAATCATTCATTTTTCTCTTCAAAAATTACAGTTTTGAATTTTGGTGCGGCAGCTAAGCTTAAAAAACTTTCCTGAAACTCGGACATAGAGTTAAATACAGACTTAAAAAATGATTATGAAACCTATTGTTATAAATACTCCATTCACTTTAATTTTAGCAGTCGGTTGGCCATGGAAATTTGACACATTTCACTCTGAATAGTATGAAAATGTGGGATTATGACGCTTATCTAAACATTTTTGGGTTTTAAATCAACGTTATGTTGCCCGTTCTACGTAAAAGTTTCTGTTATTACGTATTTTATCACAATGTCGAATCTCTTCGGAAAATATGTGACGGACGAACATAATTGAAGTTTATACAGACTGATTGAAGGCATACCAAATCCAGTTATTTGCATGGAAAAAACAAGAGATCAGTATGATATCATAATATGCACTAGCTTGAGGAGACTTAATGTTCGTTATCTTCTTTGGCTAAAGTTTGGATACGTTACATCAGTTGTAGATTTCAAAAATGTTAACCCGAAGATGAAATGCATATGATGCAGTGGTTGGGAATGGGTGTCTCCCGAAGTAATTAACAGATAATTACAAAAATGTTAAATTCTCCAACAAAAATCATTTCGCATCAATATAAGTAAAAGGAATTAAAGAAAGTTTAAAGTAAAGGTGAACTTCACCTTTGAACAAAAATTTCACATGAATGCCCAGGAAACCACCTTTCGTTTATTAAACATATATAAGTCAACTTATTCCGACGTATAAATACGGTTTCATTAGACCAAAATCAGAAGGACAAATGTCCGCGTGGTAGACGTATAAAATCAATCCTGGATATACGTCTCCTATTCGTATTTTATATACGTCTGATACTCGTATTTCATATACGTCTATTAGACTACTTAAGTAATTCAGAAATTACGTCGAAAACCAGTCGTCTATAAACGTTCACAACTTATATATTATAGACTATATTTCAACGACTTCAATGTACCAAAAATAGATGTTTAATAATCGTATTTTGTACTACAATTAAGTATCAGTAATAGACGTCTCTGAACAACGTTAGACCTACTGTTCATGTATACGATATCCGACGATACGATGATCCGAAATTGCATTAATATGTTTTGATCGATGATTTCGAATATAATAAATTAAAAGAACAATAAATGCACTTTCGGATCATCGCTTATATTGTCGAATATCGTATAAATGAATATCAGGCTTATTTGTTGTTAGATATTACTGTTCTGAATATAGTCAATCTTCAACATTTATTATAACAATCTTACCATGTTCCATACTTATCCTTTTCATAGTTTCGAATAAGACATAACGTAGTGTCAATCGGATTTTAGGAAAACTAAATTTTAAACTATTTGGGTCTCAAACCAATTTATTCAGAAAATAATAAAATAGTAGTTTTCAAAATTTAGGTATATACATTGAGCACACCTCTTTAAATAAATATAAAGGTCTATTCCTATATTTTTAGATTGCTTCAATCAGATGTACCCACATCAGCACTACGGCCTCTGTAAAATATTATTTCAGTTAGTTTTAGGAGAAAAAAACATGTCGAACCAAACATACCAAATATCTTTTTCATCATATTAGTAGACTTGAAAGTGGAGAGCTTTCTTCGAAATCGGTTATGTCATTTTGTTTTTTACCAGATGTTTAAACATGTCCATCGCTATGTTGAATCAGAATCCATTTCAATCACTCATGACAAAGTACAATTAATTTCCTCCAGACAAAACAAACACAGTAAACACACACAGCTTACGAAACTATTTCAAGATGGACGACAAGGCGTTCTCCTTGTCGTATATTAGTTCGTTCTAACTACGAACAGCGCATGCCGCATAGCATAGAAACACGGCCGTGACTGCCACATGCGTGTATTGTAACGATAACTAATTGCCTATTGGCCGGTCGGGCCTGCGTAGATCCTCAATCCTCTGCCTACGTAAACATGGCACCAACGTTGCCAGGCTATTGAAAATGTAGTAGATCTTGAACATTCTCATAAATCTGCTAAGCTTGTTTGAATTAGAACTAGTAGACCACAATTATATCAAGCGAATAGTTATTGAAGAGGGCTCATTCAGTTTTCCAGATCACAAGTATAGACAGCAGAATCTTTGATGGTTGAAGCAATCAGTGTGTGGATAGGACATTATTTCATTTCATGTGACAACGCTGTGAATTGTCGAATTGGGGGACTTTTTTAATCAAAGATATTATATGTGTAATATCACTTATATCTGAATCGCTTTTTCAACTTCAAAAAACTTGAATGTTTGGAACTATATGTACTAGGTGTATAAAACTCAGAAATATCGATATGACAATAATGAATAAAGGACCAGTATTTTGGTTTTTCTCCCTGATAACTAGAAGTAATGTAGTACGTATCTACATATGGCTTATAATAATAGTCATATTTGAAACCTTTCATATATTTGTCCAGTGTAGACCTCAATGATGAGTGTTAAAAAAATTCGCTAATAGACAGATTGAAAACCTACCATATATCCGTTTAATATACCTAAGTTCATGGAGTAGGAAGGTAGGTTGAAATATGTACGACTTATAGTCGTATAATTTGTGGAACTTTATAGACCTAGTTTATAAATTATGAAAAATTATTAAAGCTGGGAAATAAGCGATATATATTGTAGGATGCATATTGTTCCAATCGTAAAAACACAACTGGGAGACAAAATAGATCTCATTATGTATATATGACTTCCACTTATAGACATTTCAAAAACCTATCACATATTCGTTTAATATAGGTGTAGGAAGTACGTCGAAAAGTACAATATATTCGACGTATAATTCGGAGATCTTGTAGACTTCGTTAATAACTGATGAATATGACGAAGAGTTTGAAATAATTGAAGTATATAAACAAAAAATAATCTTCAGTTCTTGAAAAAACTATTGATAAGCAAAAAACATATATTGTGGTATATATAGCTAACGTTAAAAGACGTTTTATAAACCTACTACAGAAAAATGGTATAATATAGACGTAAAATACTCGTACTGTGATAGACCAAAACGAAAAATATACCATCAGGATGAATATTAGACGTATACTAAACCAAGGTGTGTTTCCTGGGTGTGAATTAACAGGACAACTGGCGCGTATTTGTGGCTGTTCATCTTAATACATTGATAAAATAATAATAATTAGGTATTTATTGATACCATAAGACATTTACAATGTACAGAACAAGCCAAATGAAAAATCAATTTTCGGGTACTTATTCTACGATGACATTCATCGAAAATCCTGTAGTAAACTTTTCGCATTAATTCATTCAAACATAAAATAAAATTCTCAAATGCCACCACTTTTTTGGGTCTCCCAATAGAAGGAAATTCTTTGTCATCCTCTTCATTCACAATCTTTCTGATTGTGGAAATATTCAGCTGAAATATAAGTCGTTTAGATTCAGATGAAACATTATATAAATTCTCTTACATTGAATATATTCGCTACCCTCTGACATATTGTGGATTTTAGAATATCAGGGTATAACTATTTGAATGAGTGGACCTGAATTCTGAAAATAGAACTTCCTGAAACTTTGTCTCTTTTTTCAATCACTTTCGGCATTTTCGTAATAAAAATTGATATTAGTTGTGGCAACGGCGATATGACATTCACGACATTTCATGAGTGCCAACCTAACTCCGTTCTAGTTACAAAAACTTGAGAAAATTATTTCATGGCCAACCAACTGCTAAAATAAATATGAATGGAGTATACCTAGCTCATAGTATTTGTTATAAGTCAAATTCATGCAGGGAAGGATTTTCTTGAGTCAATAGAAATTGTAGCATTCATTCAAAACAAGAAAATGTATCCCAAGTTTATCAGATATTATTCTTTTTCAATAAATGAGTATAATCTCTTCATAACGTTTCACTGAAAGTAATAAATTATTTCTCTTCAGGCTACCAGATGGAGGCCTCAATATACAGATATCCACAGTGTCAATAATCTAGATTGACTGAATACTTTCCAGAGGATTGGTATTATTTCTAGAGAATCATAGTTCAATAAATTTTCTTACGGAGAATTCTAAAAGTCCATTCGAACTCTCACGATTTGCATGGATGTTCTAAGTCATTACTGAAATGAATTATTGATACTAAGCCGGCGAAATACAGACCCCTAAGAACTATATTACAGATATCATCACATTATTCCACATCATGAAATTCACCAGACCGAATTTATAGCTTCGAGGAGGCCAATTTCATCTTACTTTCTCCGAAGGCTACATGGTAAATTGCTCTAATAATTTCGGTATCAGAGAAATTCTGGAAATAATGAGTTCGTCGTGCTTTGTGGTTGTGAATCCGGGTTCCGGCAATCCACTCTGATATCATCTGGAGCTCAACTGTGAATGGTTATGAGGAGAAGGAGTAATGAATTTTTTTTCATACAAAAACCTCACCTGATGAAAGATGAGGTGATTTCAACCTGTTAAATTCAAAGAACTTATTGCTGAATTAAAAAATTTACGGTGATACAGGTGGCAAAGAAATAGCTTATTAAATTTTAAATTAACGATAAAAAATATGAAGAAATCATTTGGGGAGGTGAAGAAACATCAAATGTTGATTCTTTTAGGTTCTACTAGTAAATTCAGTGAAATGAGTTTACAAAAAAAAATCATGAAAAGAAAATAAACATGAAATACTGAAATAAGCACATTTTAAGATAACATAAATCATTATCCCGCCTGAAATTCTTGGAGCATGATATAAAAGACTAGTTGCCACTTTGCTAACAGAGCTGTTGAATTAATTTTTCCCAAAGTGGGGTAAGAGTACCGCCAGATCTTAAGCCAGTCAATCGTACGGGTTTTCGACAAAAACACATGAAAAAAAAGAAGACTCACTCCAGCATCAAGACAAACAAACGAAAATTATGAGGATTGGGACTATAAGTTCTATCGAAAACTACCTAAATTAAGATTACCACTAAGAAAATTTACTGCAGGAATGGTATTATGCCAAAAAACAAGTTTACATTAATGGATAAAAATAAAATACCTCTCCATCTGTTATGCAATGTTTATCCTATATCATTTGTTTTTTTGTAATGAAATATCTCCTATATTTCATTTGAATGAATTTAAAAAATTATGTCTAATAAGGATACGATGAACCCTGATTTAAATATATGTCCAGGCAGGGCCGGTCTAGACTTATTCGCTACCCTAAGCCATTTACAATTGCGTATTTTTTGAATTGATTAGAAAGAAGAATCGAGGAATGAACCAATTTTCCGATTTTATTTCTCAATTGATTTATTTCCGAAAAAAAAAGGAATTATACAATAAATTGTCACAAAAAAATTAATAGATGAATTCTTTTTCGGTATTTTTGAATTTTTGTGATATGAAAATAATTTTTTCAGTACAAAAACTACCCCAAATCAAATTTGAAGTGAGCAAATAAAACCGTCTTATGACTGAAACACACAAACAGAAATAATTTTTTGTATTTTTATTCCTACTCAGAATTGCAACACTAAAAATCTGTAGATGAATTTGATTACACTCTTGACTTGATTGATATTTCATAAATGGAGAATCATATCTCCATGAAAAAATTGAACTGGAAGAAGATAATTAGTGAATAGTGAAGATAGGTACTCAAGACAATGACTAACAATGGTATTATAAATACTTTCACGCACCCTGATATTCAGTACCAATTATGTTCTTACATTATCTATATTTACCTTATCTCTTATCTGGTGCTTATTCTCCAACTAGGTAACAGAAAGACTTATTTTTTCTATTAAAACTATGTTAAATTCATGCAAAAAAAGTTCAATTATAAATTGTTGTTGTTTTATAATTTGCGGAAAATTTGCGTCCTCTAAGACCTTGTCGTTCCTAGGCCTTGGGTTATTGGGCAAGATTATAAAGTTGGCCTTGAATATATGGCACTGATGATTTTCAAGATATTCTACATATTTTTCAGTTCTATAACATCAGTCCAAAAATTAGTGATTATTTCATTTTGAGCAATTTTCTCAACAGAAAGGTAATCCAATTCATACGCAGGATGGTTCAGGAACAATCCAGTGCTGGCTGGTCCCGGATTCATAGGAATATTTTTGAATACTCAAATGAACACATTTCCAACCAAATCTATTCAACAACCAGTTTTATTCCCCATTTTCACATCTGAAACTTCCCACTGTAACTCGATAATGGCATATCTGTATTCATAACGGTCCCGAACTGCATTTAAATAGCTCTTAAAGCTGCATCCCCCTTTGGAGAGGGGTGGGGCGAACTCCAACAGGACTGGAGACGTGGTCACGTATACTGAATGCCTTGTTGTGTGTGAAACTAACGGGGGGAAAAAGTGTGGGACTTGCATAAATTCCTGATATTTCGTTCTGTACTGGCGCGGCAATAACAATTGAGATTTTCTGTCGCCAGCAATATGGCGTTCTTGGCAGTTTGGATTTGTGCAGAGGTTTTGAAGCGGCAATTCGCGATTTCCTTTTTCGTTTCGGGGCGATTGTTGACCTGTAGTCTGCTCGCTTCTCGTTTAATTATGGAGGGAGAATATTGTTCTCATAGTGGCGCAAAGTTTCCTGTGTCTCATAAAGGTATGAGGTTTGGAAACTTTCTCCCGAAGTTCCGCAGACCCCAGAATATGAGTGAGCAAATTGGATGTCAAGAGAAAGGAACTTAAGAAAATGTTACTTCTGCATTTGCATTGACATATTTGAATTACATTTTGCAGTAGTCATTGGCGTATATAGCTAATATTTTCAGGGGGGGGGTGTTGCGAGACGCTTACCCCATCGAATGGGTAGGTTAGATAAAATTCATTTTTGAGGGGGGCCAGGGCCCCCTTCCCGAGCTGGGTATAGAAAATTCTATTGCAAACTGCTTCATCATCTTTTCGATCTCATGTGATAACCAAATTGTATGGCCCATAATTTATTACAAATATGCTTCAATTCAAATCCTCATTTTGACCTTCCTCCTTCTCTCACTCTTGAAATCGAATTTTCAAGGTCTTGTATTCTAAATGCTACTGATTACGATAGTTGAATATATCACCACCTACAGCATCCTATATCAGAACAGATGTTTCAACATAATAAATTGTACCACCTTGTATTATGCTATATGCCCCATCATCCATTCGTTTAAAGAATAAGGTTAAATTTTATCCGAAATACCATTCCTTTCTTATATTCGGACAACAAGAAATGAACTTCTCCTACAATAAAATTGAAACTCATAAATTCACTGTTTCTTCTCTTTTTCGTCCAGTTTTATCATCACTCCTAAAGTCGTTTTAATTTTAAAGCCTCATTTTTGTTTACCCGTAAAGGAGTAATTAAGTAAGGCTTCATAGGATACCCACCGTCTCTTATAATTAGGCTATCCTCAAAATCACCTCTTTGAAACCTTTCTCAATAAGTGTGAATCATGGGCTGAACTTGGCCATCTTACCACTTTGTCTATGAAGTTTAGATCTGCGTCTGCCACTGATTGGAAATAATCAGCATTTTCGCCACCAGGAGACTGTATTTTTACATTCGTATAGTCTATTGCTCCAATACACCTCGAAAAATGAGCAATACCAAAAAATTTTTCGATATCCCTGTAGCCCCCCTCTAAATAGTTCTAACCGTGTATAGTTAGGTCTTGATGATGAAATACCTACACTAATTCTTTTTACACTTCTTGGTGTAGCCTTGCTCACAGCTTCAAAATCACCTGCAATTCTTAGTAATAACCCGCTGGCATAAAAATTCAGAGCTAGTAGCAACTGCTGCCTGGACGTTAAAAATTCATTCCTACAATATTAGCATGTTATTGATATTGACATAAAAAAGCACAAGGGTCTAATATTTCATTGGGGTGCTTAATTATATGAAAAATCTGATGTAAAATATTTTCTTCGATCCTTTTCCGCAGTCTGAATCTACAGAAGAAATCCAGGTCGACATATTCCTCAAAATAATTCCTCCTAGCTCCAAATCTTCTGGGCCTCAACGTTTCCTCATCACTACTACGAGTATTCACATCATAATCGTCCAGGATGTTCATAAATAATAAGTAATGAACCCCCAATACATGTGAAACGCTTCCTAACCAGTAATCTGGAAGAAATGTTGAATTGTCTCTGACAGAACTAAAAATATGTTATCTATGCAGAAATGCAAAGGCCACGAAAATTCAATGTTCTGGTAACTCTTAGTTGACTCATGAAATTTCCGGGGTTAGGTCAACCAAAAGTTAACTTTAGGTCAAACGATAAAACATACTTTGTGAAACAGAATTTTTGATTTAACCACTGGTCACTAAATAACTTTGGGTTAACCATATATTGTGAAACTGGTCTTTAGGGAAGCTTTAAGCTTAAAGTGACTTTATATATACTAATGAAACTGGTCGTAATTTTTTAAATTGAACATAGACGTGGTGATTCTTTGTAGTTCTGAAAGAAAGGTTTTATGTGAAGGGGTTCTGTGGCACAAAAAATGGCATGCCTTAATTTTTTAAATTCATTACGGAATGGCTCCCATTCCCCCCATTATACAACTTCTTAATCCACTAGAGCAAAGAAAAGTAACAAGTGGCCGATATATCCCACCTAATTATACAGCAGTTGACAACTCGAGGCCTTCGTTACAGTTGTCTGCTATTCGATTGTGTAACCTAACCGCTGGACATATGCCTGTAACAAAGTTTACTACGGACAGATCCAGGACCGAGAATCGAGGGCCACAAAGTAAAGGACGTGAATTCCGCACTCGAATTTATCGTTTGTTCTCAGCCGGTAACCTGCTGCTAGCCCTGCACTTAAATCAGAAACGTAATAACCGAGTTGTCAAAGACATGTGCTATACAGCGGGGGGGTTCTGTTAAGCTAACGTCGAATTGTTTCAAGTTAAATAGGTTCGTTTGAGGTCTATCAGCTTGGCCTTGTTTCCGATTCACGTCTGTATGTAATGAGAATTATATTTTGTAAATCATACAATATTTATGCTATATAGAGAGATTATATTTTTATTCAATTCAGAGTATATAGTATCGTCACAATGATGGCGAGGACAACGATACCTTAGAGGTTATGACAAAAACCAATTCAAGAATATCGAATACTAAATTCCGTCTTTGATTTACTAAATTTATTCCAATTTAGAGACTTGCACTGTATATTCAGTTCGTTTATTTATGTTCTTGTTTTTTCTACATTGATCAATGTTGCTCTATTTAAGAGTTTTGTCACATAAAGATTCGTTTGACTTAATGGAATTTACTATCAGATGAAGATCAAGAAAACGATAAGATTATGAAAAAAAAAAGAGATATGCAGGATGATTCATCAAGGATCGTGGCCCCGATAAAACACCAATATCTTCAAAACCACAAGAGATGAGTTTGCCGTTTTGAAAGGTCACTAGTTATTTGGCTTCCTATTAGTGGGATAACGTTATAGTATCACATTCGAAATTTCCCAGAAATAAAGAATAGTTTCCTATTTCATTCCTCTTTACCAAACTCAATCAGGATATATTTTGTAAAGGGAGCATAAATATCTTTTAGATTGTGCCCTCTAGTGGAAAACATTAGTAAAGAAATATATTTCTTTTTGTCCAGAAGCTATGGGACATACGGCCGGTCGCCACCCTTAATGAATCAACCTGTTCTTTCTTGACGTCCTTTTCGATCTGTCTAATAGTTGGTCAGAGTTGGAGTACAGGAAATTCGCTTTTATACAGGGTGTTTTTAAAGGTGAGGCTTTTTTTCACAGAAGCTAGAACATCAAAATAAGTCGTTTAACCAAAAATTGTCTATATAAAATATCCAAGACTAGAAGGCTGAGATACAAGCCATAGAAGTTCGACAAAGTTTCATAGAATTTCAAGTACGGGACTGTGGAAGGTGACTCCGGCATCGGAAAACCGAAACAACACATAAACATATGGCTGGACGATGAATGGTTCAGTACCAAGTTCATCGGATTAGCTGCATCAGGTCACTCTTGAGAGAATCTGAATTGTTGTATCGCAATTTAGGGTGAAAAAATATGTAGATAATCGAATCACTTTCTTGAGAGTTATGTTGAAAAAGTACTATGATGTTTCACCATTTCATCCCATTTTTACTAACGATTGTTGGAATGTTGGAACAAGAAGATTTTGATGCCCATTGTGAAAAAATTCGTAATTAATTCAGACGAATTTTATTGGTGAGATTTTGAAGTATTATTCTATTTTTTACACTTGTGTCCTAAGTCTTTTCTGTCAGTTGGTATCGAAATGAGCCATTTCATAAAATCGTGTAAGTTACAGAAAAATAATGTGAACAACTCAGTAATCCTAAGTTTCAATTTTCATTACCAATTAAATATCGAACGAGCCAAATATCCTAAACGAAACCAGTTGGTTGAATCAGGAGATGAGTTTTTCAACTGCTTTGCGATAATTCAGCTAACAAACGGTCTAGGGTCGTAGTAGGATCTATTTCAGTACCTAATTATTTTCAATCTTTTTTTTTCAACTTTGTCATTCTGAAAGTTTTGTGTAGGTGATTTTTGGTGAAACGCTTCCTTTTGACCAGTTCTACCTTCTGTTGAAAAAAAAGCCTCACCTTCAAATACACCTGTATACTTACACCCGTATACTTAGTGGCTTTTTGAGTTGGACATATATTTCCAAATTATGGGAAACTTGAAAATGATTATTTGGCCGATATTTTTTCAAAATGAAATTTTGAACCAGTGGGAAGAACGCTAATCTAATGAAAAACATGTTGAAACCCTTTCATGTATAGAAACTTATGGAGTATGAATAAAAAACAGGTTTATGTATCTTGAACTGCTGTGTCAAGTCAATCAATTCAAGAAGAATTATACAGAGTATTTGATAAACACTGTGAACAAATTCAGAATATTAATCTCTGAAATCACAAATAGGAGCCGGTAATTTATACCAGTTTCGAAACGAAATCTACGAAATGGAATTTATCTTGATTCTTTGAGTGATTGTAATTTGTTTTTCGATTAAGTTAGTAGCACTTATTTATTAAATTATCGGAAGGTGTTATGCATCAGAATTTATTTCGTTTATTAATATCTGAGTCGAAAAGGTTCTTTGTCCGGTTTCTATCATACACAGCGTGAGATCCAAATTTTTCAGAAACAAAGAATTCGCCAATCCCTGAAGAGAAGACTGGACACTTGTATCCTTGCTGGTGGTGGCCATTTTCAACAATTCCTGTAATTTGAAAAACTTTTTCTGTAATAAAATTCATTTCTCCTCACTAGAATTTTTGCGAACAAGAAATGGTTCTAAATTTTTCCGAAAAGTGGTACATCCTAGAGAAAGATAAACTCAGCGACTGTTTTTGTTCCAAATTGACTGAATTCTGTGGAAATTAATCTCACTTTGGAAAAAGGCCCTAGAAGGCCCTAGGGTAGTATTTTTTCTTCAAAAATATGAAAGTCAATGTCAGTTTACACGCCACTGTAGTGCTTAGGATGTTTAAACAAATCTCCTTCAAATATCTCAAGTCATTTCGAAAATATCGATGAATTCGTTATTTATTGAACATTTATATTGTTGAAATCAAACAAAGGCCTAAAAGACCTTTTCGACTGCAAATAACTCAGATAACGATATCCTGAAGTCGCTTATGAAACACCCTATATAATTCCTCCTAAAAAAGCATCATGGTCCATTTGAAGCAATGTTTCAATAGTCGAAGATTTATGTCTTCAACTTTTTATTATTGATCATTCATTTATTAGCAATCAGTATGCAACTTTTTTCACAGATTTCAGAACTAGAAGTTTTTCGAATTCATTTAATCTCATCGCCATGCCAAAATGAAAGGACTTTACACTGATTGTGAATCAAACTCGAAACGACACAGAACATATTATTATTTCGACTGGAGAACTCATTTCTACAGCTCATCTTCAGAGTATACTCATAAACGAGCGGAATATTTATGGGACCCCGTTGAATGCTGGGGTCAAAATATTGACATCCCCAGCCGATGTGGAATGTGCCACAATGGAAATTGAATACCAGAAGCAACCTCCGCATATCACATAGTTTGCATAACAACGCAAATTTCTACTTATTAAAATTATTACGAAGCAACTGGGATAAATTTAATTAAAAACCCCAACTTTGCTATTATGATATTTTTGCTGAAAGAGGACGCTTTTCCTACTTATGTGGAGAAATATAAAGTGGAGCGAACTCGGCTATTAAAATTTATATCTTTAATTTCCGCCTGGATGTAATTAGAGGGCATTTATGCACTTAACGAATGAAGGAGGCATCGCATAGTTGTTAAATTTCGAACTTCTTAGCGAATATAATGAGAACCGACTCCAGTTGAGTGTGAAAAATGTGCGCCTCCATGGGGTTTACTGAAAAAAATGGCGTATTGGGGTAGTTTTCATGTTTCTAAGGTATCGCGAATTGCATCTCTTTAATAACTACGTTCGTTATTCCGAGAATATCGCGAGTAATTTTAATTACTGAACAGAAAATATTCGTCGATAATTGTCAGTGGAGATGACTTATGTTAATATGGTTTAATTATCATGAAAAATGAAGAAAACAACCGAGTTGACCTCAATATTAATAAAACCGATATTTGAATCCCATATTAATTTATGAAAAGCTTAGTAAGCGCAAATGCTAAAAAACATTATCTTGTTGTCTACTTTTTTCTTTGGTACCTACTCTCTCAAACTTATGGTGGCTTTATCCGGATTTAACGAGCCAAAACATCAGACAATATATTGGAATATTATTTCTTGAACTGATAATAATTTTTTTCTAAATTTCTGTCAACAAATAACTGAAAATTCAAGCAGCAGAATAACAATATTTATTTCTTTCTTCTTAATTCATTGACACCACTTTTGAATTTTTATGTCAAAGATGGGGATGCCAAAATCAATTCATTCAAATAAAAAATTTCCTTCATTATTACCTACTCTTACAGAATCTTTGCTAGAAAATAGTATAGTGAGCACTTCTGTTGCTCATATTTTTCAATGAAATATTATTCCAAATACCACCAATCAGAATTAATGAGTTATTAGGCTTTGTATTGTCCCCCGATGGTGCTCATATAAAGGGTGAGACTCACAGATATTTTAACAGGAGATTCTTGAGGCCAAATTAAACACTTTTTTTCCTCACCATTTTTTCCGAATGGGCTCAGTTTACTAGATACAGGTTGTTGAAAAATAATAAATCTCATAAACGGTTTTATCGAATGAAATGAATTTCGGAATATAGTTTTTCATTTATTTCATGAATCTTTCTCGAACACAAAATATCATCCACGTCTTCCAGTTTTCTCATTACGACCATACGTATCATAAAAATAACAAAATTAAAAGAACCTACCCTTGAAACTAAGTTGACTGCTATTTAATGAATATTTGAACTTTTTGTGAAATAAAAGTATTCTTCATATTATATTTTCTCGTGTAATGCTGTTCTCGAGTAATTAAATGTTCAATAATTAAAGAGTATAGCTGTGAAATTTGAAAAATTGGGTACATTAGCTGAATACAACTCTGTTTAAAAGATACGCAGATGTGTATAGTCACAGATTAAGCTAGTTATTCTGAAGGTAATTTTGTTCTTCCATGGGTAGTAAGCTCATTATGAAAATTTAAAATGGTTATATCTCCTCATCAGGCCAAATCGGAAAATAGGTATAAGAAAAAATTGTTTTTTTTTACCTCAAGAATCTTCTGTTGAAATATTCGTACGAGTCAAAGACTCAAGACTGAAACCAAGGAAATAAACCGATTCAATTGATTTATAATTATTTTTTATTATATCAGCTTTTTCAGCTCTCTTAATTTTTTTACAACATATTTCAATTATAATAGCTCATTATCATAGAAAAAAAGCTCTTTCAGCAATCGCATACTTTTCGAATAAATATGTCTGATTTTTTCAGTAGAGGGTATCTTTCATTTAAGCCTGAATGTTCGCTTCTAATATAAATAAGGAAAGGGTTATTGGGGTTGTCAAGAAGACTCTTTTTCCTTCTGCTCGAGCTTTTGAGATTAATTGTTTATCTTTTCATAAGGAGCGAAAAAATCTCACAATCCTATCTGAGAGTAACAGTTATAGTCTTCAATAATAACAAACAGTTTAAAAGTTCAATCATTTTCGTTCTATAAAATCCTATTCCAGAAAATTCTTTTACTGCGCAATAAACCATCAAACAATTTTAATCTGAAAAGCTCAAAGTCAAGAAAAAAATCTTTAAAAATTAAAATTGTGTCATGGTTTATTGCGCAGTAAAAGAAGTTTCTTTTAGTTTTTAGAACGAAAAAAATTGATAAAAATTTAAAAATATTGAAGACTATAACTGTTTCTTTCAGATAGGATTGTTAGATTTCTTTACATGAAAATCCAAGATAGAGGAAGATTTTTTTTATTGTAACAACCTCAATTTCTTGCTCCCGATGAAGAGATAAGCAATAAGTCTCGAAAGCTCGAGCAAAAGCAAGAAGAGCCTTCTTAACAACGGCTGATACCCAAATTACCCTTTCCAGTGAAACTACATAGACAGTAAATAATACTTTACTTAAATAAGTAACTACAAATTGCTTGAACTAGAAAATTATTTCTTGGAACATGTTAAGTCATGAAAGGTTGTAAAAGATCTAAATCGCTATTTATTTCTGGTCACAGAAAATCCTCGATACGTTGTTGAAATTAAAAAGGAATTTTGGTTCGCAATTAATTTATTCCTTCCAACTATGGACAGTTCTGTGTGTAGGTACGATAAAAAATAGAATGCTGTCGAAGCTGAAGTGTACACATTTCTACATAATATTTATTAATTAATTTATTTAAATGGTACAACCATTTCACATAATATCAAAAAAATCGAATATACAGAGATGAAGACGAAGACGAAGATGAAGATATCTTGCAACTGAAGGTCCAAGAGAAAATAGGAAGTTAAGCACTCAAAACAAATAGGTATAAGCAAGAAAAACACATTCAACAAATCTAAATGAATAATTACTGGTATGGAACCCAGTAACCAGAAAATCTCTGCGTCGTAGATTAACATTTACTGCATTGAAATTTAATCTTGCCAAAAGATTAATGATAAAAAGTTAATAAAGACATGAGAAAACAAATATCGATTTTTCGTAAAATAGTCATGAGTGAACTCTTTCATGGCCGACTTTGAGTAAACTATAAGAGATATAAGAGAAAAATGAATGAAGTATAGTTTTTTAATGGTATGAAATCCATGATATCTAGATATGTGAATCTATTCGGAGCAGTTCAATGGAAAACAGAAAACCTCCAAAATATGCAGCATCCCAACTTTTGGAATTATCCGTATTTTTCGTTTCTGCCATTAGTGGCGAAGTTCAGTCGAAAACATTGTGCCAAGGAATAATACTACAAGTAGGCGCAATTAAGGTCTGTAGTGCAACTCTTATCGCTTTAACCAGACATCTGCGGCCGAGCTCGAGAGCTCCCCCGCTACATATTTAGAGGGACTTTAATTACAGCAGAGCAGTATATTCGGGGTCAACGACTCGACTCACCGCTTTTGAAAACCTGATGGCACCCTCCACTTCGTCATTCTTTGAAAGGACTCTTTTGTCAGCTGGGATTTCCACTTTTCGAAATCTGCGGAAGCTTTCGAAATTTCGTCGTGGGAAGTAGGAATCAGGCGTCGAAAACTCTCCATCGATATGCCAGTAGTCAGGAACAATGAGGATTCCTGTTCATTGTTTTGTTGCTTATATTCATTCGACGAAACCAGTTCGTGGAAACGAAGGCGACTTCCTTACTAACTAGACTGGAATCATGTTCCCAGGAATGAGAATCAATATAATAATATACTCAGCGACATTAAAAATTTATCACCTACAAAGTACAGGGTGGGAAAAATTGGTGATACCTACACTACAACTTTTTCAACCCAACGAGACAGAGGAAAATGCATGGCACATTGCGGTCGTCATTTTTCCAGAAACTAATAATCTTTTTCTGATTTCGAGTTATTAAATTGAAATTTCAACTTTGGTCCTTATTTCCGTTTCTGTTTGTGCTGGAATGTTGAAATGAAAACATTATACAGACACTTTTTTGATAGCAATCCAGTGGCATACTATGATTTTTTCCAATAGGTAGGTATATTTGCTGAGCTATAGCATAAAGATGTATTTTTTCTTATGCGAACAGTAGTTTAAAATGACTTAAAAAGACTGAGGGTGATGTATGATATATTTTTGGAACGGGAAACAAATGGCGATTCTTTCTAAGTCATTTTAAACTACTGTTTTCATGCGAAAAACACAACTTTATGTTATAGCCCAGCAAATATACTTGTTGGAAAAAATCAAAATACGCCACTGGATTGCTATCAAAAAGGTGTCTTCATAATGTTTTTATTTCAACATCCTAGCATAAACAGAAACGGAGATAATAACCAAAGTTGAAATCACCCAAATGTCAATTTTGGCCTATAACTCGAAAACAAAAGCAGAGAGTTCAATGCAGTTGATGGCATTATAAGTATCTCGAAAAAAGACGAACGTAATGTTTGTCGTTTGGTTAAGTTGTAGTTCGAGTATCACCAATTTAGCCCAGCCTGTACAATTTCCTTAACAATATTATAATTATCTAATGATTAATAACACGGGTCAACACCAAATTTGACTCTGACTGCAAAGCATAAAATTTCGATAGGTAATTTAGATCCTAATTAGACGAAAAAAAAATATATGGCATGAAAAAGTTTGCTTCTGTGTTTAGAAGACTGATTCAACGATATCATTTACAATAACTACAAGCAACATGTAGAGCCCATGGCTTGTCTTGATTCCAAACAGGAAAGTCAAAATATGCTTCATAGGCTTCAGAGAGAACGTGAAATGTCTTTGATTCGTATTTCACGTCACGAATTATAATAAATTGACCACATATAAAACAAAATGCATCAGCATCGTATTTACACAGTCTTGATGACATTTGAAGCTTGTCTGGGCTTGTAAACAACACCTTATCGTTGTTTATGACTCGAGTGCCCACTAGTGACACTTTGTAAGGGTAAACACCCCACTCTCATCATTTTTGAATTATCAAAAATTATTTAAAAAAATGAAGAATGAGTATTTATACTATAACTATCACAAGAGCAAACTTTATACCAAAAAAAGGTATTTTCTTTTCGTTTTTGTGCATAATTAACCGGAAAATCCTAGTATAAACGTTAGGACAAAGAAAGAAAAATTTTTTGTAGAGCCGTGTAATCAAATACGATTTTTCGACCATGAGTATTGATGTTTAACAAATAATGAATGAAATGATAAAATTTCAGATTGCCTCGTTTTGGCAATTTCTGCTACTACTAGATAGATAGAGAAAAATGTTGAGAGTACTGCTTGGCTCGATTTTCGTGAAAAGTCCATTACAGAAAACCGATTTACGATATTTTCAATAGTCTTGAAGATATAACCAAACTTGGATATTTTGTCAATTTCGAAAATGTGCCTTGACTTCTTTATGTTCAAAAATATCTCAAAACGATGAAAACTTTCTACAGGCATGCAGTTTTCCACTTTTGTACCAAGAGTCTTGTACTAGGAGTACTAAGAGTGGAAAAAAACAACTTTGTTATGCTGTTGAATACAGTGAATTCTGTTAATTTTTTTTGGCATAAAATGAGATCAAAAAGAAATTATCTATATTTGAAATGAAGAAGTTATTTTTCTTTCTATCCTTAGTATAAGACAAAATTTGAATATATGTAGTATCGTATTCCCAGGAAAAATTGTTTGTAGAGTTCAAGACAATTGAAGATATCGTGAACTGCCGGTTTCCACTAACGAACTTTTCATGAAAATCGTGCACAGGACTCCTCTCAACGTTTTTACCTATCTGGTTTAGAAGTACCACATTCACACCTTGTATAACTCAAACTTCAAGCGTATCAACAAAAAATATAATGTTATTTATCGTTTTGAAGCACACAACATCTGAGCTGTGTCGAGCATAGGCGTCTTTAGGAAGAGGATAGGACATTTTGAAAATTACTCATACAACACGTATCAGAATGTGTTCTAGGGAGAAATTCATTTTCCCAGGCACCAGCAGTGTTTTTGCAGTGGTCGAGAGCACAAAAAAATTCAAGTGCATCTACGAGCACTGCATGCACAAAATGCTTTGGCACATCTCTACTTAGCACACATAATTAATAAATGTTTCAGTTTGGCTAATTAATCTAACGGTTGAAAGAAATTTCGATGAAAGAGAACATGTTCTTTTCTCAAAACAAATTAAAGTTTCATTAGAGTGAAGAATTTAATACAACGAGTCAAAAAGGTTCATAATTATTACACCTTGAAATCAAAAAGATTTATGTGAGGTAAATGGAATATATAAAAAAAAGTTGGAAAGTTTGGAAAATCGAAAAATTTTGATTGAACTGCAGGGCCAGCTCTGGCTCAGAATTAAACAGTTATCTCTTCCTGTCAGACGTTACTAATGATAGCCAGGAATAGTTTTTGTCATAATTTAGTGGGATCCATGTGATTCACATTTTTTGCCAAATATTACAATGAAAAATTGACTAGTTTGGGTCAAAATAATTCTATTTGTAGATTTTCAAATAAGACACCACATGTAACTCAAACAGGACGATCATGTTGGTGATTTGATTTAAATCATCATATTCCGTGGTTAAAAATTTCAAATAATATCCTGTACTCCCTCACTAGTTCATGTTGTATATACCGGGAATTTTGTTTTGAAATTTATTAACCAAATAAAGCGACACTGAGGATTCCAAAATTCTCTTTTATTGAATTGACAATGAAATTCTAACAAGAGTAGTCCTACTCAATCTAATAGGAAAAGTCGGAAACGAGATATTATCCCATTCGCGGTAAATAACCGTAAAGAAAAGAACAACTCAATTTAGTTTTCCCATCCAATACTGTTTGTCATCTGGAGCAGTTCATACCTCGAATAAATGGCTCGTACAGGGAATTGCAGATATTCACGAACATTTAGATACGGCTGTACATACTGTAAAGTGCAATTTTTATAGCCCCGAAACGGGGCCAGCCAATGTTTATTCAAATGGACAAGCTTAGTTGGACGTAACCGAATCACGCAGACAGTGTGGCGCTCAGTCGGCAGTGCCGGGGGAATATTCATCTAACTTCCAATCTCTTTTCCGACTCCCGAACGGTCCTGGTTCAAAGTAATATTCATTAGTGGCCATGCGGTCTTCAGATAAAAAGCATCAAGCTTTGATTCATTGTGCTTCGTTTTTATTTCCGGGCCATAACGAGGATGTTGGGATAGTGAGGTCTTCTATTGTTGTTTTAACTGAATGAGGACAAGCGACATGGGAGAAGAGTCGAAAACTTGAGCTTAGGGTGATAGTTTGCACTACACTCAGAAGTGGATATTGCAATATTGTCTTTCTTAGATGGTTGAAAGTGCCTACGATTTGAGTAGAAGGCTTTCCAACTCTTCTTTGATTTGGCTGAGAATTCTTTCGTTGGCAATCTTGTTATAATTTTTATGAATACTGTTCACAATTATCAATATAAAATATATAGGGTGATTCATGAAATGTGGCGACCGGGCGTAACTCGAAAACTGTATGTTCAATAACTTCAGGACGAAAAGTCTTGTTACAAACTCAGACCGAAAAGATGGCCATAACTTAAAATTCGTTCTTTACAAAATACATTCCGATGAGGGTTGGTGAAAAGTGTTATTTCTCATTTTCAAGTCACTGTAATAGTCAATTATGTACCAAGGACGAAAAACTGTCTATTACAGTCAAACCTGTAAATTGATAGCCGAGGCGCAGCCGAGGATAGCAAGCAGGCGAGACAATCTTGATAGCTTTTTTGCCGAGGTGTATATTACATTTTTTCGTCGAACTCACATACCTTTTATGAAAGTTAGAAGTTATCCGATTCATGGCCTCCATTCTTGATTATACTGCACTAACATTCCGACCACGTACCTAATTCACTGGTAAATCTAACCGATTTCGTGAAGGATTAATTTGATAACATCAAGTGACAGTTATTGTCCCAGCCACTTATGTTTTCATCGACTTCTTTATTCACAAAATTGATTCAATCGTCCTGGGGGATCTAATATATTGCTTAGTGACGAAAGCCGGACTGAAAGTAAATCAGTACGAAAAGTGAATCAGTACGAAAAGTACCCGCCTTAAAAAATAGCCGACTTGTAGTTTGGAAATTAGTACGTGAAATGTTTTTTTTCGTTCATGTCGACGAAAAGCGTATTTTTGAGAAACAAATAACAAAAACATATTGAATTCAATTTCCGAAGCTACTCGAAACATTGTGCCCTCGAGTGTACTTTTCAGGTTTCATGACAGAATTTTTTTTCCTGATTAGAACACCGACAGACGTCCTGTACTAATTGATAGAAATAAACGTTAACACAGCTTCAAATTTCCTTTGTGAAACAGTCCTAAATATAACACGACTGCAACGCCCCCTATCAGACTCGATTGATTGAATCTAAGATGTCTAAAACTCTGGTGTATTCACTGATTCGATATTGTTTTTAATTTCGTGGGGATATCGGACCAGTTTCGTTTTTCCCACTGTAGGTAGCGCTGTTTAGAATTTGACAGAGCATTGTCAATTGATATTTGAAAATAATTTGAATACTTACCTACGACGTACAAATATGTTGTATTTATAAGCGATTATTGGTGTGTGAAAATGTATTAGTTTCGAGAAAGGGGTGTAGAACATTCATTTATTCAACATGTCGTTCAGTGAGTTCGGGTTTCTGTATGGACAATCAAGAACTACAGCTAATAACTCGGTGTTGTTGGAATTTGAGGCAGAAAAAATCAGATGAACGAACATTCGGGAAGGATATCGCTAAGTTTTATGGCAACTTCAGCAATATTTCAAAGAAACTGTATTGGAAATACGTTATGTGAATTGTAAGCATGTATTGAGAATCAGAAATTGATAAATCTATTCGAGTTTGTTTTTCAAATATTCTTCCTGAATAGATATGGTGAAAATTACCTTTCTATCAACTGAATATATTGAATATTTGACCAATCAATTGTGTTTTATTAAAATGATATTGAATTACCCCCCTCACGAATTCAAGTTGTCAAACGGAAATTATCTTGAAGAAGAACAGTAAATACTCCTTCGAACCCTTATTCGGTAGTGTTGAAATGTTGACAAATTTGTTTTTACAACGAAAATCACAAATATTCCTTAACAGCTGACAAAATGGGCCAGTTCATATTTTGCACTCGTTGATCGATATTCGATATCATCGCAAAACAAAATAAAACGAGAGAGTATCTTGGACTTCCTTTGATAGAACAAGGATAAAACTAGGTTATCTATGGATAAAACGAAGCAAATGACATGGTGGCGCCGCCACGAAACTGATCCCATATCCCCGATTTTCTGAATTGTTGATGCTTGCAAAAAGTGACAAGTGCACACACCAGTGTTTTAGACATCTTAATTGAATCCATCCACAATTACATGCAAACATAAAATTTCATTAAAATTCTCTCTGCTCTTTAGAAAAATATTTGTTACTGAACTGCAAGTAACGCCAAGTACCGGGCTTAATTGTGAATCTAAACCATAAAGGGCCTCAACCAAACTTAAAATTTCATAACGATTGTCGCAACCGTTATAGCTCGACTGCAGCTCCAACCACTGAGCTCCATTGTGATCTGAATAGCAGCAATAGCCGCATGAAAATGTCTACTCTATTAGAAAGGGACAAAGCTATGACGCCGCCAGGAAGATATGACAAGGATATGGCTGTCTCTTTCACTTTTTCTGCCATATTTTCTGTAGGGTTGAATAGGGAATGCTCAGTCCATTCTCTACGTCTATTATCCGAACCCAACCAAAAGTTCAATCATAATCATCTCAAACGTTTGAAAATATAGACTCGAAGTGAAAATCATCGTTGAGTTGCCTAATTTTTTCAGAATCTGTGCACTATTATTTCAATAACACAAGGTTCTGTCCTTGGCCCTGTGTTATTTTTAATTCTCATAAATGATCTTCCTGATTTCTTGAATAAGTATACTACCATTCTCTTTGCTGATGACACAACTATCTCTTTGACCTCGGAAGAGTTGTCTGTGTTGCTGGAGGAGGGCGCTGCTGCGTGGAAGAGGGCCTTTGACTGGTTTACATCGAATGGGTTGGTCGTGAATGAAAGAAAGACCACTGAATTAATATTTTCCCTTAAAAAATGTGATGACAGGGATCTGATAGGATCTGCGAAGTTTTTGGGAGTGACTCTGGATTCTTGCCTCCACTGGGACGTCCATGCTGATCATCTGGCTGGAAAGTTGTCGCGTAATGTTTTCCTGCTCAAGTCGTTGTCGAATAGGTTATCAGGCGATGTACTCAGACTTGCCTATTTTGCGGTGATTGAATCTGTGCTGCGTTATGGAGTTCTGGTCTGGGGCAACTGCTCCTCTAGCAGTCGTATTTTCGCTCTACAGAGAAGAGCTGTTAGACTTGTCGGTGGGTTGAAGTATAGGGATGATTGCAGGCCAGCGTTCATCAGGCTTGGAATATTGACATTTCCTTGTCTTTATATTTTGGAATTGTTGATCTATGCACATAAAAACAAGGGTAGTTACGTGCAGAATGGGAATGTCATGAGTATGAAACCAGGAGTAGAAATCTGTACAAAGCAGGTTTCCTCAGACTTACTTTGTCACAAAGAGGCCCATTTTATATGTCCATTAAACTATATAATAAAATTCCTGCTGAAATCAGAGAATTTTCTCTGTGAGGATTTAAGACTGTTATGAAGACGTTTTTGATTAAGTATGCATTTTACGCAATAGAGGATTTTTTGAACGAGAACTTGTGTCTTGATCCCGCAGGAAACTTGTGTATCGATTTCGATGTTTAAATTTGTATTTTGATTATTTAATTATCTAATTGTATGTCCATTTTGTATTTTGACGAATGCAAACAATTTTCGATTGTAAAGCATGAATAAAGACTATGATTATGATTATGATTAATTAATTTTTCACGGCAACCTTTCACGAATTATCAGAAAACTTCTTCTCAACTAATGGCACGATCAAGCTAATGATGGTTTATTTTTATTCATAAAGATAGTCCGGAAAATTTATTTATGTTCAAGAGAACTTTTTCAATTTCTTTTCTATAATTTTTACTTTCCTAACTATGTCGAAAATATCTATAGTTCTTGATATTCTATTGTATTTCTGGTTTTCTCTAGTGGAATGTTTGTTTTTATCTGAATTACGTTCTATTCTTCAACTCTAAATTGATTTTTTCTTGTTTTTTTTTCAAATCATTTGCACTGAAATTGCTATGTAGAACGAATCCGTATGTGCAAAAATACATAGGGTATTCTATTTCAATTGAGAAAGTCGAGGTTGTTTCTGATAAAAGTACACTAAAAATAGGAATATTCCATCAAATGCGCTTGTGTCTGTTGTTCTTCGCTTCATGAATATAATATTTTTCGTTTTGTAGATTTTCATACATTATGCCAACCCTATAAATGGAATCAAAATACGCAATAACATTTTAAAATTCGATAAGACAAGACTTATACTGTGTTTTGCAACATAATCATTTGGCAGAACTGGTCTAATATAATATTATTCAGTCGTTCGCAGGACTTCATCGGCAGGATCAGGGTGCGCTCGCAAGCAGACATTCCCCTGCCTCATTATGTCCTAGATCTATCCCTAGCATGTTTCCGTTGTCTAATGACCGAAGAATTGCATGACCTACTAAAGTTCAATCTCGAACGCCGCCTTCTGCAACGGGTTCACACACAAATTTCAAGTGTTTCGATCCTCCATCCTCCCGTATTTGCCGATAGAGAGTTAGAAGGGACCCTCGTTTCTCCTGGAATTGGCGGCGATTCGTCGTTCCACCTGAGCGCCCGTCAAAAATGGAATATTTTTTTCTGGGTCTTAACGTTCGATCACGTTTCGGAAGCTCCCATTGTGATGATTCGATTTATCGGAGTCCGGAAGGAGGGGAGGCATCACTGGTATCCTACCTATATGGGAGTTATTGTAGGAGAAAAGTATTATGTTGTTACAAGAGCGAACTCATAGAAATTTAACTGCAACACAAAATGATATAGTAATGCCCACGAGAGTCTTGTCTCGTTTTCGAGACGTGACGAGAATGAAAAATTTGGAATCTCATGTTCATATTCCCCCCTTTTTTGAATTTTTCTCAGATTTTCATACAGATGGCTAATCTGGGTGTTGCAGACGTTGACCCATTAATATGACACTAAGCAGGGGGAGTTTCTTAATCTGACGAAGCGAAATATTTAGGTATCACCCTAGACAAAGGTCTAACTTGGAGAAGCCATATGAAACAAGCCGTTGACAAAACCAAGGCAGCGATGAATATGCTATACCCGCTGATAGGTAGAGAGCCACATGTCAAATGAAACAAAATTGAAAATAATCAAAGCCGTTGCTAGAGCGCAACTGACTTATGGATCAGGTGCTTGGGGATTCGCGGCAAAGAGCCATATACAAAGAATTCAGGCAACAGAAAACAAGCTACTACGATGTGCCATAGATGCGCCTTGGTTTGTCAGGAACAAACAGATAAATCGAGATTTGAAGTGGGAAACCATCACCGAATTTATGAAGAGGAAAGCTGAAAAGTTATTCGAAACACCGAAGGAACATCTAAACGAAGAACTCAGGAGACTAGTGGACTACGATCCGGAGGAAGACAGAGGAAGAATGAGAATTTACAAAAGGAGACCGCGAGATCAATTGAGGAGAGATTAGAATGAGTACGGAAACTTATTAAAACTATACTAAGAAGATAACCTGAGTTGTGGTTTTTGTTTGACATTAATTGTCTCTGTTTCTGTGTGTTGACAATTAATGTCAAACAAAAACCACAACTCAGAAGATTTTCTAAAAAATAGATTTTTCGTCTGATGAAGGAGTCTGATATAGACTCCGAAACGTTACGGAATTATAATTTCAACGTTATTTATTTTGAGTTCATTGTCAGGCAACAATTTTTTCTAGTTAATTTGCTCCTGACAAATTAGTGCAAGAATTTACGCAGGAGCAAATCGTTGATTTCATTTTTAGTTGATTTTGTTTCAGAGATTGGGAGTGAAAACCCTAAATAGTTTATGAAGAGATGCAGAATCCTCCCAGAAAAAATTTCAATCGATATCTGAAGGAATGTTATGCTCTTGCACTTTCAAGAAGAATGCGAAAACAATTTGAAGACCAGAAGAGGATATTATTAAAAAAAACTGATTTTCAAATTGTGGCCAATTTTATTGTTTTTGCTTGCTGCAACTGTTAGTTTATATTTTTTTCGTTATTTTTGAATCAAGCTTCAAAATAAGAAAAAAGGCCACTGCGCTCGAGATTGTACTCGTGACATTTTTTTCGCAAGTTTGGCGCCCACCTACACATTTTCGTCACGCTTATATTGTTAGATCAAAAGAAGGTATACTTCAACATGTAATAAATTACATATTGTATCTTACGGCCGTTTTCATAATCAAACCCAAAGTCCCTTTTATTTTAAAGCTTTCTTCAACCCTACTAAAAATGACAGTAAAGGAAGCTTTAAGCTCAAAATGACTTTAAATTTGATTATGAAACTGGACGTTAATCTGACACGCTCGACTATGTAGAATGACCGCTTTTTCATTATTTTGACAGGCTGTCCTAGACAATTCTCTCTATATACAGGTTTAATTTTTGGTAGAAGTACTCTACAGGGTTCAAGGTATCTCCCCTTCTAGTTGGGGAGCCGACGATGCTAAATCGGGATTTACTCGAGAGTCATGGAGACCTAATGGATTTTGAAGGTTAGATGGTAGAAAGAAAAAAGGTTTCTATGATGTACTATATGTACTTTCAGCGGTGGGGAAAGCGTCTGCAGGTTTTCAAAGATGTAAAAAATCGTCGGATGTAGATATTGTATATGCCCTACACATGTCTCTGATAATAAATTCATGTTAATCTGACAGTTGACTGAGTGGTGGGGCTGGCAGTAAGGAAGAGTTGAAGAGGGTAAAAGAAAATTTTTTCGAGCGTGTCCGATTTTAAGAGTACATATTAATTGTCCCAAAGAAAGCTACTTTTCAAGAGACTGATGATTCGGGCGTGAAGCAAGGTCACAGCGGTTCTTTGAAAATGCAAAAAAAAATCGTAACTGGTGCATACTCGAGCATGTCAGATTTTTATACAGATGGTTTATCTCAGCATTGCAGACGTGTTGACTCATTAATTTGATACGAATCAGAGGGGTTTTCTTAATCTTACAGTTTGAAGATGCTAGCAAGGAATTTTTTGAAATATCTCCCTTCCTGTACCTCTAATCGTTTCTGTATTCATTATGAAAGTTGTAGATAATAAAATTCTATACAAATTTTAGCTGAAGCAATTTTTCATACCCACTACCGTTTTCGAGCTAGAGGGTTATGAGGGAGAGTAGCTTAGCCATACACATGGGAACGGCCAAGGTCAAGGTAGAAACCCAGTTTAATGTACAATCATCGCCATATATTTCAAAAACGTTCAAACGTAAAAAAAATTGCTACCGACAAAAACAATTTGCAGCCCAGGAGAAGGGATAATTCAAAAAAACTGATTTTTGTGACCTTTATGGCCAATTTTTATTGTTTCGGCTTGCTGAAACTGTCAGATTATATTTTTTCCGTTATTCTTGAATAATTAGCTTCAGATTAAGCAAGAAAGCCACCGTCTGGGGAATGTACACGTGACGTTTTTTTTGCAACATTGGTGCCCTCCCACAGATTTTCGTCACGCTTTAATTGTTAGATTGAGAGAATGTATACTTTTCTACATGTAATGAATCACGTATATTTCAATCTGACATGCTCGAGTATGTAAAATGCAGCTGTCCTAGACAATTCCCTCAATATACAGGTCTAATTTTTGAAAAAGCTAGGTACTCTACCGGCCACAGGGTCCGAGGTATCTCTTTTTATATTAATCTGACAAGCTCGAGTAAATCCAGAATTTACCTTTTGGGCTCCCCAACTATGTATATGACATACAATCTGTGGTATCAATTTCCATTTTTTGAATCCGATATCTTCAGAAATAAAGTAATTTTTCAGGGTTGAGGCTAATTCTTGTGTATCTCAAACTTCCACAAATGGAATTATGATCGGAGTAATAGGATGCCTTTCCAGATCTATTAGAGATACTCCCAAAAAGGATTGATAACGAAATAAATGGCAATTCATAATCGAATATCATCAACTAAAAAAATATCTATAAAAACGAACCAGAAGAAGATTTCTGATCTCTCTTGATAAAAAGGGAAATATTCGGGCAATTCATATATCCCCGTTTCAACAATATGAAGCATTTCCCAAATTTCCATACGAAAACAGAGCTGCATACCAATATTTTCCATGACCTAACGTCGAAAAGAAGCATATTCGACTTCACACGAGTTGACTCTATTCCCGAGACGTTCGTACTCCCCAATGTATTTGTTATGGAGTCTTTCAGTGGATATTTCCAACACTGCTTTAAATTCTCATCGAAGGAAACGTATATACTGACAACAAATTTCAATTTGTCCCAGCTTCTGCTTTCAGCAGCTCTGAAAGTCTGGGAGCTGTACTTCAATTACAGACAGACCTTATAGTTTTTTGTTCTGGGCGTGTGCACTGTGCACGCTGATGAAGTTACATGTTCGGAATCACGAGTAGAACGTGGGTGCTTTGCAACTGCAGGTATTTGTGTAGTTTTTCGAAGAAGATTTACTCACTGAAATGGTTTGTATGGGGCAGAACCTGAGCGCTTAGCTTCGAACTATCCTGGAAACGCTAATTACCAAAATTTCTCACTAAAAATCTACTGCAGTTTCCTCATGCTTTTAAGGAAGTAAATCCTTGAATAGCAGTTATATGTATGTCAAAAGTTATGAAAAGCATGGAAAGTTATTACGTAAAAACCACTTTTGAAAAAATGTTTCTGCAGATTTCAGTGGCGTTCTAAATTAAATGGTTTAAAGACAATTTCTGACATATTTTCTTTTATTTCAATTTCCGGGTAACCAAGAACAACAAAATTGTTTTTGCACAACATATTCGTATTTCATTTTCCTCATATTTTCTCGAACCGAATATACAGGGTGTTTTCAAAGGTGAGGCTTTTTTTTGACAGAAGGTAGAACTCATCAAAATAAGTCGTTTAACCAAAAATTGTCTAAATAAAATAACCAAGATGGCTGAGATACAACCCCTAGAAGTTCGACAATATTTCATTGAATTTCAAGTACGAGACTGTGGAAGGTGACTCCGGCATCGTGAAAACGAAACGCAACATAAACATATGGCTGGACAATAAATGATGGTGCAGTACCAAGTTTATCGGATTAGATGCGTCAGGTTGAAAAAAAAGTAGAAAATCGAGGCAGTTTCTTGAAAGTGCTTATGTAAGTTATGTTGAAAAAGTGCTATGATGTTTCCTCATTTCATCCCATTTTTACGACGATTGTTGGAATGTTCGTACAAGAAGATTGTGATTCCCATTGTAAAAAATTTTGTAAATAATTTGGACGAAATTTTTTGGTGAGATTTTGAAGTAATATTATCTTTTTTCACACTTGTGTCCCAAATCTCTTCTGACAGTTCGTATTAAAATGAGAACAATTTGGCAATCCTAAGTTTACATTTTCTTTACCACGTAAATATAGAACGAGCCAATGTCCTAAACGAAACCACATGGTCGAATCAGAAGATAAATTTTTACCCACTGCTTTGCGGTAATTCAGCTAACAAACGATATATGGTCGTATTATAGGATTTATTTCAGTAATCATTTTCAATTTTTTTTCAACATTGTCATTTTGAAAGTTTTGCATAGGTGATTTTTGGTGAAACGCTTCATTTTGACCAGTTCTACCTTTTGTTACAAAAAAAAACTTCATCTTCATGTACTTCAATCCCTTTCAATCAAAATAACCCTGAACATTCAGAAAATTTGTCCATATTGTCCTTGATCCAATAAATACCTAAAAACATTTTTCTGAGAAAAAATTTCTTTTTACTCACAGATTGTTGTTCCATCAGTAAGACAATCTGTCGTTTCGTTATAAGTTGGCCGTGACAAAACGAAACGAATCGTGGCATGATTCACAACGATAATTAGACTTTCAGAAGCGTGCATCAGAAGAAAGTAATGAACCTAATTACGAGCAGTTTTTGTAGACTGTTGTATTGAATTTTATTCGAGATCATTAGCTTGGAAGATTAATTTACCTGTTCCTTTCTGATTTTACAATTAAACATTAACACTTTGTGAATACGAAACGAAGCTTTTGTGGCCTATAAACTATTGTGTAAAATAGACCTAATTTTTTATTTTGAACTGATAGCTAACTTCTGGCGGTTAACTTTCGTGACACCCTGTACACATAATCTAACGCACTTGATTGTATATTGAATTTTCATTAAAAATACAATATACTCTTAATATACGAGGATGTATTGATATCTAGTTAGCCTAGACCAGTTCCATGCATAAAAAAAAATTACGTTACCATAGCAACGAACAATAAGTCATTAAAATTGTCAATGTGAAGTTTGAGGTCAAAAAAGTAAACCAGAGTTACGCAATAAATAAAAAGAAAGAAGATGTCCACCGAAATTGTGAAAATCGAAAAACTGGAGTATCGAGTCATCATCAAGTACCTGCATTTAAAAGGGTTAAGAGGTAAGCACATTTACGAAGATATGCTCAATACCCTTGATGATCAATGTCCTTCGTATGCGGCTGTGAAAAATTGGACTGCAAGCTTCAAAAGAGGTAAATTTTCCATTGAAGATGATGAACGATCGGGAAGGCCAGTTTCTGTAACAGTCCCCGAAAATTTCGATGCAGTTCATGACATGACGAGTGACATGATTTTATCAAACCGTCGAATTCGGCTAAAACGGATATCTAAAGCACTGAATATTTCATGCGAACGCGTTCATCATATAATTCACGTCAATTTGGACGTGAGAAAAAAAGCTGTAAAATGAATCCCCAAATGTTTAAATGTTGACCAAAAGCGTGCAAGGGTAGAAGCATCGCGTTCGATCTGTGCTCGATTTGAAAACGATATAGACTTATTAAAACGAATTGTTTATATGGATGGACTTGGGTACATTTCAACGATCCAGAAACAAAGCAACAATCGATGGAATGACGACACTCTGGTTCTCCAAGACCTAAGAAGTTTCATGTCCAAAAATCTGCTGGAAAAGTATTTGCTTCTGTGTTTTGGAATTGCAATGAAGTAATTATGATTGATTTTTTGGATAAGGGTAGAATAATAACCGGAGATTACTATTCGACATTACTGTCCACTTTACGGGAAAAAATTAAAGAAAAAAGACGCGGATCGCTTTCCAAAGGTGTTTTGTTTTTGCAGGACAACGCCCCTGCACACAAATCCCATGTTGCCATGCAAAAAATTCGTGATATAGGGTTTGAATTACTAGAACACCACCAGATTTGGCTCCATCCGACAATCAACTCTTTCCTCAACTGAAAAAAAGTTCAAAAGGTCGAAAATTTTCTTCCAACGAGGAGGTTATAAAAGCTGTGGTGGTCTGGTTTGCAGAGCAAGAAGAAACATTTTTTTTTGAAAGCACTAGAGATGTTGCAGGTTCGCTGTAATAAAAGTATCCAATTAAGAGGAGAATATGTTGAGAAATAAAATATTTGGACATGGAAATTTTGTTTGGTTCTATAGTAGGCTAAGAATTTACAATATATCCTCGTACTGTGTTCTCTATTTCATTCAAAGGCACGACTTGAAAATAATCTGTGGAAAATTTTTCGATATCTCAAAGCTTATATTTTACGTCGATTACAATCAAATGAATAAAAGCCGAGAATTTTTTTTCAGTAGCCTTGTCGAATTTTTCCATCTCATTTGTACCCTCTTGAAACATTTCCTCAAAGCAAATAAGAAATACCCTCTCTTTTGTCAGTAATTTGTTCCTTCTTCTCAATACCTGCAATTGGACTAAGAAAATGCGAGGCTGGACCTGCAAGGAATCGATGAGATTTTCTTATTATGGCACCTCTTTTCTTCAGTGACCGTTCTGAGAGCAAAAAATCCACTCTGAGTGGGAAATTGAGTTGGCTGAAAACGTAGGAAAGAGATTTCGGGTCCAATCCTCCAACACAATAATTCGAGATGTCCCCCACGCTGAATAAACATCTCAACTGGGTTTACTCACTCCTATAGGTATTGTATTGATCCGTCGGAGGGATGGAACATCGATGTTTCTACATCGATGTGTGAAGTCCTACAATAAACTATTGAATATTGAATCAACGATTAATTTCTCCAAGAAAACTATTATTGATTCAGAACAAACCAAGGATGCGAGTAAGCATAAGTCACTCATCTAAACTGTTAAAATTTGAGACTTTGACTTGTTTATATTTTAACAGAAGATTCCTAGGTCAAGAGAAACACTTTTTTTCTTTACCATGATTTCCAATTCGACACGGTTGAAATGATGTAGGCTGTTGAAGATGAAAATTTAGTTTCCAATGATAAGAGTTTATCCAATGGGATAATTTTCGGAATGAAGTTCTTTATTTTATTGATGTGATGAATCTTTGTCGAACACAAAATTATATTTACATCTCTCAGTTTCTCCATTATGACCAAAACATCGACCAGATTTTCAAAGCATTCAACTCTTAACAATGAATTGAACGCCCAATGGTGAATATTTTTTCAATTTCAGAAATAGAAATATTCCTAGTTAAAATATGTCATTTAAACCCGAGTACACCGACTTATTTAAGACAAGATTAACGATAATTCGGTAATAGCTATAGTAACTGCTATAGAAATCAGAGAAATATAATCGAGTATTAACGTTTATCTCGCCTTAAATAAGTCGGTGCACACGGCCCTTGATAAATTGTTACAATTATTTATCAATGTTTCATTTGAGCAAATCTTCCTTGGAAGTAATTTTCGTAAAAGAAAATTATCTACAGTAACGACTACTATACAAAAATGTACTAAAGGATTCTTAATACGATTTTCACAAAAAAAAGACGAATTTTCACATATAATACGACTTTAGATGAAATTTTGCTGGCAAAATTTCTCGATTGTGTTATGAAAGTTGGCAATTTCGCGTGTGACATTTGTATCAAAATTTGGAAAAATGTCAAGAGCGAGATCGCCGAAAAGCAACCAACTTGAATATTACAAGAGAGAAAATTTTACCTGCTCAAATTTCATCTCGAGTGGTATTCGACATGACTATTTGACAGCAAAATAAGTCGAACAGTGATATTTGACAAATATTCGTTTCCCAAACTATTTTGAATTCGAGAAATATCAGAATGTTATCGCTGAAAAGCTATAGGTCCTTTCGTTTGCATAGGAAGTGAAGCACTTTTCTACACTCGGTATAATTTACACTCGATTTTAGTATTCGTTTGCTGATTGGATTTACACCAGTGTAGAGGAGCTGTAGTTTATCTACACCTAGTCAAAAGGAGGTGTAATATTAGTGTTCTGTGTTGTGAAATGCAAAATTTGATATTGTCACGGACGTACCAGTAATCTACTTCAAAATGGATACGATCAAATTTAAAATTTGCGATAAGTTCATCACTTTACAAGAGGATGAAAAAGAAACAAATCTTCTGAGAAACGTAACCATATATTGAATCAAAATTATTAGTCTATGAGCGTGACAACCTAACGTCAGTGTTTTTTTCATTCGTTTGCGCAACTATTCTGAAAATCAGCTGATTCAAAGTGAAGTATAGGTTACACTACACTTAGAAACAGACGAAAGGACCTTATGTTGCTAAGTAATGATAACGACCTAACCTAACCCTACAAGGAAGCAATGAATAATGAGAATTGATTCAGGTGCATACAACAAGTGTTACGATCTGAATCGAACTAGCCATCGTCAGGAAAACGAAAGAAGAAGAGTATATGCTGACCATGGTTTCGGTCTCGTTTGACCTCTCGTCAGAGCAATACATCCATCGGAGGAGTTGTGATGCTATGACGAAGTCAGAACAGTGCCATGAATTCGAACCTTTCAGCGCTCTTTTTTCTAGCAATATATGATTTTTGCAATCTCCGAATTGAAGCCACTGGATACATACCACTATCTGCACTCTGAGAGTTAGGGAATTAAGTTGGTCCTCGCTTCCTGTCAGATGTCGCTAGGGTGTATTCATACATCATATCCGCTACTGACATTGACTAAAGAGGTTGGCAATTCATTCCAGGTTTGATTTGTGTAGCTCTGACGATGTCAAATGAGACCGAAACTAAGATCAGCATTGACTATTTCTCGACGAAATGGTGTTTCTGTTAATATTTTGAGTAGTAACAGTTTGTTAATTCGATAGAGATCGTAACATTTATTATTCACTTTCCTTACTCCTGGAGGCGTTAACCATTTATGATTATTATTTGTTTTTTCATTTTTTTCAAATTGATTTCTTAATAGAAGAACCCTCGAATGGAGATAAGTGAACATACTTTTTTAATTATTACCTACTATTAGGCGTTATGATATATCTACCTTATTTTTATTTTGTTAGTATTTGATACTCGCATATAAAATGGGTTTGGAATATTTCTTCAACTAGTAACTCGACATAAATCCACTGATACGTCAATTGATTTTTATAACTTCATTTTCTGGAAACGAAATTGATTAGCTGATTACTATAAAGATGAAATTTTGAAGATTAATTAACCTCAACCCTCAGATCTGTTTCTGTAATAATTTCTTGCATATTATATAGTGACAGGTTTATTCAGCCACTAATTGAACCATTTTTAATGCGTGAATTATTAACGACAAAGTTCTCGAACGTTTTTTACATTTTCGATGTCGCCATCGATATCGTAAAGGTCCCTTGTTTCCACATCGACGTTTTCTGCCCATCCCTAGTCTGGTCTGGTCGTATCTGCCGGATCCCGCGCTATTAACTTATCGAGCAGCTTTTGTCTGGACTACGTAAACAACCGTTTCACATTTTCCAATCCGACCGGAAAAATTGGGAAAAAGACCCTACAGCTCCGGACCGCATATTCGGAGCAGAATGTGGGGATCAAAGGGCAAGGCATGAATATTTCAATTTGGTTGCAACATCGAGAGTCGCTATTGTGCATCATGTCAGATGGTGGAGAGTGGATATGTAAGGCGAGGCAGGAATTGGGTCGAGGAATCGAATTTTCTATGAGGTACTTGTTTGGAAGGAGAATTGTTTCAACATATTCACTCAAACGTTACTGGGAGAAGAGCAGGGATATTTTGGGCGACGCGACGCGTCGTAGCTAGTGAAACGAATTGAAATTCAGATAACGACATGGTTATGATTATGGGTGAATGGGTAGAGAGAGAGAGATCCTGTGAGCTTTCAACTATTATCAAAGATCTGATTAGGTACCTAAATTACTCAGTGGAAATCGAATGGATTATTCCTTACAAATTAATTGATGTTGTATTTCGAAAAGCCGTGGCTCAACAATTGATCACGTATAAATTTCTCTTGATCCATATGGCTTATATTAGGTTATCTGAAACATCTTTTCTAGATATAACGAGGGTAGTTGAAGTTGTTGTTATCTTATTTTTTTATTTTTGATCCTCAATGCGAGAAGGAATCTCACATATCCGATATCCAGCTCAATAGAGCAGTAATGGTTGCAACAGGAGGGGGGTTTGAGAGGGGACACCGTATCCCAGTTTGAATATGCAGCACTGAGTACGCAAACGGCAGTGGGCCGAGGATTACCGCAATTTCGTATGTTCAACTCCGTAAGACGCACACTTGTTTAGAGAGAAAGATGTCAGAACAGTTCATAGTTCACACAACTGCTTTTGGAGGAGGTTTCACATTTGTATGGGGTGACATTTGTTTGAAATAATCCCTTTTGTTTTGCATGCTCTGATTATGAATTGAATGGTGAGAGGAAAAAAAATTACCCTCTGTGTAGAATTTGAAGTGTTCTTATTTTTGGGGATTCTATTGCAGCTCTTACAAGTTAAGTCAGAAAAAAACTGCTAAACTCCAGATTCAGTTTCTCGATTGACCATTTCCATAAACTTAAATTAATACTTCAGATGCTCTGGCTACACCTACTAAGACCAAGGCACTCGGGATATATATTATGTAGAACACTACTAACAATAGACGATCTTGAATATACCTACTTCATAAATTTAATATTCCATTCATTCATGCAATCGCACCCTAAAAAGCTAAATAGGTTCAGGGGTATATTTTCATGAGTGTATTCTTCAACGACTTTTTTAGCAAAAAACCTTCATTTTCACATGTCTCAATTTTTACAAACATATATGTATATTAATCATAAATACCAGCCAGACTGAATCGAATACCTACTTCATATTCATATTCTTTTTTTTCACAATAGTGAAACTTGAGAATGAGTCGTTGGAAGCCAAATATTAGAAAACTCCGATTTGCTTTCTAAATTCCCATTTATTGTCTGAAAAAAGAAGATATATTAATTTTCATTTTTTACAGTAGAAAATGCTATTGGGGTATCAGCCGTTGTTAAGAAAACTCTTTTTGCTTCAGCTCGAGCTTTCGGAATTTATTGTTTATTTCTTCATCAGGTGCACTTAAACATAAAAAGAAACATTAAGAAGACACGATGAAATGACGTTAATTTGAACAATAAATCTCGAAATCTAGAGCTAAAGGTAAAAGAGTTTCCTTAGCAACGGTTAATACTCCAATAACTCTTTCCACTGAAATTACATAGATGGCAAATAATAGGTAGTTCATTTTTTACCACACAACTTGTAACAAATAATCAAAAGAGATACATTTCAGATGAGATAATTATTTTTTTATAGATTAACTAGGAAATGTGTTATGTCTTATCGATCATACCATATAGACGAGACTTAATGAAAGTCTCATCTCTTTGGTGTTGTAGGCATCAACAAATTGAACGTTATAACTATACAGAGTGAATCTTGGACTCGTACAAATATTTAAACAGTAGATTCTCGAGGTCAAAAGGAACACTTTTTTTTACCATTTTTTTCACATCGTGAAAAAGAAACAGGCTGTTGAAAAACCATAAATAAGTGTTCTTTTCAGTTCTATCTCACAAACGGTTTTATGGAATGTAATGAATTTCGGAATATAGTTTTCATTTATTCGATTAATCTTATCCGGACACTAGATATCACCCACGTACCCACGTCTGTCAGTTTTCTCATTATGACTAGGTACCACAAAAATAAAAAAATTCAATTAACCCAACTTTTGAAAGTAAGTAAGACGCTGTCTGATGAATATTTGTACGTTTTGTAAAATAAAAGTATTCTTTATGTTTTCTCGTATAATACGCCGTTTTCTAGTAATCTGACGTTAAAAAATCAAAAAGTATCTGTGAAATTGGAAAAATTGGGTTTGCCTGAATACAACGTTGTTTTGAGATCCACAGATGTGTAGTGTCACAGATTGAGCTAGTTATTCTGAAGGAAATTTTGTTTTTCCAGGGGTAGCACAGCTCATTATGAAAACTTATAATGGCAATATATTTTTATCGGCGCCGAATCGGAAAAAATGTTATAAAAAAAGTGTTTTTTTTTACCTCAAGAATCTAGTGTTAAAAAAATATTTTCACGAGTCAGACAAACCCTGTGTAGTTTTCAGGACTAGACAATAGTCATATGCCTAGAAATGAACAATGATTGGGTACAATCTTCGTCTTGACAAAATAAAGTGCAAATATGGGCAAAGACCATGGGCATACCTACTGGTTAGGTAATATTGTCGGTTCAAAACGCAGAAGAAGAATGGCGCTTGCTTCCCGAAACGTTTAGAGAGTATTCTAATATTGGAAGAGCCCAAAAAATCCTAGTGCAAACTTTACAATTAGTGCAGGTCAGCACTTGATGACTAGTTCAGGTTAAAGAAGTAGTAATATAGAATATTTCGAGAATCAAAATTTTTTTGTCTTCATAATAAATCAATTCTTTGGAGAGCATTTTTGTATCAAAATTTCAAGAATATTGTAATTACTATATCAGAGAAATATGAAAACTGGATTCGGAATAATAAAATTCCGTAAAAGCCCCTCATTACAGTTAAACTGTTCCCCGAACTCGTCAGTATACAATTTGCAAATTAACTCAAAAATTGGAAAACTAATGAAACCTATGCCCTAACGTGTGCGTTTATCCAAATTAATTCACATTAACTCATTGAAATTCAGAATTCAGTTCAACTGACATTAAACAGACTTGTTTCGTTCACTGTTTCATCCCGCAAAATGTTAACTGTTTACGGCTGTTGTAGAATTAATTGAGTTTGAAAACAGGGTTGAAACATTCTTTGGTTTAGTGGAATTTCTCTGAGTATCCAGTATCCACCAGCTGATTCTCGCCCTTGGTAACAGAAAGGGATCCTCATCCGCATTTATCTAAATGTGAAATTAAGTTAACTATTTCGATCTAAAATTCACGGTTACCTAATTTTTCGTATGGAACAATATTTCTGTAGCGGATGAGCCACCTATAACTGTTCAACTATGAGTTTATGTGAGACAAAAGTATGTGGTGTGCACATATGAACCGTGAGGTCTGCCATTTATAGTGATGGATTCGTTAAAAACACAACAAGGCATGTTGGTCATCCAAACTTAGTACGAAACTAGTGGAAATATAAAAAATACTTTTCGTAAACTTCGCAAAATCCAAATAAAGCAAAAACAGACCATCAACACCGGCGTAGTTTTGTTAATTCTAACTAACTCAATCTAAATAATTTCGAATATTATGGATTTGATGTTCAGGATGTATTTTCACTGCTTCCACATATAGATATTGAAATATGTAATAAAATACGAAATTCAGCTTGAAAAACAGAGAACAGCAATTTCCTAAACTCATTGTCGAGTTAGCACTCAAGAGAGTGATTTTAAGATATTGATCATGATATCATGTCAGTTCTTCTATGAATTCTTAGTTTTATTTATTTTTCAGGAACCACAGAAAGCCACAGAAAGTTCTATGAGGAAAAATCCATTTTTCAAGAGGTGAGTAGGTAGAAAGATTACAATGATCGAAACCATCCTACTTTATGTAACACTAGTTTGGAAAAGAGTTTTCGAGTTCTATGAAGCTATTTTTGCTTTAGATATATTATATACAAGGTGAGTCTTTGACTTTTACGAATACTCTGAAAGTAGATTCTTAAAGTAAAAAGAAAACTATTTTTTCCTATTCGCCCCTGATAAAAAGATATAGCCGTTTTAAATTTTCATAATGACCTGTGCCACCCCTGGAAAAAATAATCCTCAGAATAATTATCTAAATCTGTGACACTATACATCTCTGAATCTTTCACTTACACGAAAACGGCGCATTTAAGAGAAAATATGAGGAATACTTTGATTTTACAAAACCTTCAAATATTCATTACATAGCGTTCCCACTTAATTTCAAGAGTTGAGTTCTTTAATTTTTGGTATTTTTATGGTACGTAATGGTCATAATGAGAATACTGTGTGAGATAGAACCAGAAATATCATTCTATTAGATATGGTTTTTTAACAGGCTGTATCTTTTAAACCGAGCCGATTTGGAAAAAAACCTAGGAAAAGTGTTTCTCATGACCTCAAGAATATATACCAATATTAAATACTGACATCTTTGGTTCTCTGGTGTTTTCTGAAAAATGTCTTCATTTCGAAGATACAGGGTGAACAAAATTTTCGACAACCTTTCTCAATATGATCGCTGGATTGGTCGGGGTGGACACACTATAGCCTGTTCAATACCCGGATTTAAACCCCCTACATTATTTTTTGGGAGTTGTATGAGTTTATAAATTCCCGCCACTTCATTGAATGTCATGCGCCAAATTTGAATTTTTGAAAAAAGAAAGTTTTAGCGTTAGAAAAACACAAAAATCTTATTTATTCTGAGATACTATTTCATATCGAACTTGAAGGAGCAAAAGGCTTCCAAAAATTTTGTTACTTTGACAAATCCAAATCGAACTCGAAACAAATGACCTAGAAACTTATGATCACCCGGATTCGTACCTCCAAGCCAACGAAACAGTTATACCATGCTCGTATTCACCTAATTAACAGCGGGGCTGTTCTCATGAAATTCAAAATAATAATTCTCGGTATATTTATTTATTGCAATTCATAACATTCGAGCCACGTTTCAATAAGCTCTCTGTAAAATATTTCCAAATGAGTTCAACTTTTTTGTGCCATTCCATAATGAAAATAATTGAATGAAATAATTTCGAGAATGGAAACGTTCGTAGGTTTATCTATTTTAATTTATTTGACTGCACATGAAAATTTCAAATATCTAACAATTTCATGCTGAAATTTAATTGATGAGGGAATTCTGGGTGAAATTGAATCTTTAGTGATAGAAGTCAGGATGTGAAATTAATTCGCTTACTGAAAAAAAAACTCATTTCATATAGAACATTTTGTATAAAGGACATTCTTGCTGAACTTCAAAGAGAACCACTAATGCTTTCATGGCCATACTTTGAATATCAACGTATTACGAAAGCAAGCAATAGAGCTCCCAATGAAAATTAATAGTCAATTTCTGTACAATTATTCTCTACCTACATAACAAGAACATAACTATAGAGTGATGTTTCAACATTTAATCATATCAACATTGGTTCAGACACAACAGGACAAATCTTCCCGCTTCTGACAATTTCCGAAATACGTGATATGATTGATAATGAGGAGCCAACTCTCTCGCAATTGAGCATTAGGACGCAAACAGTTTGTTGTTGTCAAATTACATTAGCTCTGTTTATATCAACGTTCCTCTACCGTAACAATTGAGAAGAGAGGCTTCGGTTCTAGGGTTTCGAATGGGGCCATATTCATTTTCCTCTAACTCGATTATGAATAATACGAAACAGGATTCATAACTCTCAATTTTCCAACTGTTCCGAATCAGGTTATGGGTTGACAAAAAAATAAAGCCACACTGTGTTTCCGTACCTCTAATGAGATACCTTATAAATATACAACTTTCTTCATCGCATGATATTACTGTCGATTACAGATTTACTTTCATGACTGTTGAATGCATGAGAGTTGGGCAAATATCTCCTAGTGTTGGAAAAAAGATTGCGTGCCCCAGTTGGTAAAAAATTGTCTTTCATACATAAAACAATTTTTTTAATCTACTAGAAAAAACACGAAGAAATGTGGAAATTATATACCTTATCTAATATATAAAATTCTCGTGTCATAGTTTTCGTTACCATACTCCTCCGAAACGGCTTGACCGATTTTGATGAAATTTTTTGTGCTTATCCGGTATCTATGAGAATCGGCCAACATCTATTTTTTATCCCCCTAAATGTTAGGGGTAGTCCACCCCTAAATTTTTTTTTGTATTTTTTAGAAAAATTTTTAATTTCTATTTTTTTATGATACAACATACAAAAATACATACAATCCTCAATTTTTACCCTCCTAAGATCAACCCTTATTTTTTAATAGCCATTTTAGTAATTTAATAATTAGGAAATTATTTATATGGCAAAACAACGTTTGCCGGGTCAGCTATCTATGAGAATCGGCCAACATCTATTTTTCATCCCCCTAAATGTTAGGGGTAGTCCACCCCAAAATTTTTTTTTGTATTTTTTAGACAAAATTTTTAATTTCTATTTTTTTATGATACAACATACAAAAATACATACAATCCTCAATTTTCACCCTTCTACGATCAACCCTTATTTTTTAATAGCCATTTTAGTAATTTAATCATTAGGAAATTATTTATATGGCAAAACAACGTTTGCCGGGTCATCTATCTATGAGAATCGGCCAACATCTATTTTTCATCCCCCTAAATGTTAGGGGTAGTCCACCCCTAAATTTTTTTTTTTTTTTAGACAAAATTTTTAATTTCTATTTTTTTATGATACAACATGGAAATTATTTATATGGCAAAACAACGTTTGCCGGGTCAGCTAGTATAATTATATTTTATTTTATTGAATGAATTCGGGAAAACAAATATTCTAGTGGCTTTCTGCAAAATGGAATAAAAGCGTACCACAAAATATTGAGATAAATTATGATTGAAAACTACACTTATGGGTATAGGGTGATTTCTGTCTAATGACCCATCGAGCAGGGGGTAATAGAGAACCACATAAGGTCGAGTCAGGACCTTACTATATTGTATCCCAAATCGATTAATTTTGGCTGTTTAGGATAATTTTAGACTAGGTAGGTTGAAACGTTGAAAGGAGCTCTGTGGTCGATTTTCGTGAAAAGTTCATTAGTGAAAACCGTATTACGATATCTTTATTTGTCTTGAAGATATAACCAAATTTTGCTATTTTGTCGATTTCGAAGATGTGCCATAACTTCTCTAGTTTCGGAAATATCTGAAAACCGTAAGAACTTTATGCAGGAACTTTGTAACTGGGATTACGACACTTAATAAATTTTTTCTAATTTTTTTAGTGTTGGTGGAAAAAACAACCTCTTAAAATAAGAATGCAGTCTTTTTTTGATATAATATCATACAAAAACAGGGGAGTCTTTGACTCGTCATTCATTTCATTGCTGTATCCCGTTACCGAGAATAAATATACAAAAAGAATCAAAAACAAAACTGTCGCATCGGTGCGATCAAACTTATAATTTCTTTGGGCTAATTGTGACTGTGTGCCCTCCTGTGACTGAAGACACCTAACCGTGACCTACAGATCCTTCCACACTCCGGGTATGCAGCCAGATCTGGCCGCCGCTGTATTATTCTCGAGTCTCTATTATAATTGTGGACCAAAGACCTCAACTGTGATCATCCTAACCCAACCTAACCTAACCTAACCGTGACCTACAGATCCTTCCACAGTCCGGGCATGGTTATAGTCACCAGCCTGATCTGGCCGCCGCTTTATTCTTCTCGAGTCTCCATTATAACTGTGGACCAAAGACCTCCACTGTGATCTGTCTAACGCTAGTTGTTCCCAGTTTTGATTTGCATTAAATGATTTAAGGGATTGATGCAGTATATCCCTAAACCGCTTATACTGGCCTCCTGGTTTCTGAGCTCCCTCTGTGAATTCGCCATACAGAGCTATTTTGGGGAGTCTTGTGTCTTGCATCCTTAGAATGTGGCTGCTCCATTTGGGGGCCCTCGTTACTTAAGTCGCAATTATTATACAACTCGCGCGTTGCAAGACTTCTGCAATTGAAACTTTGTGGAACCATCTGATGTGCATTATTTCTCTTAGATGACGTTGTTGCGTTTGTTTAAGCTGTTTAATATGTCGCTTGTAGGGCGTCCAGCTTTCGCTTCCTTAGAGAAGCGTTGGAAGGACCACTGCTTTGTAAACAGCTGTCTTGATCTTCAGATTGAGTGATTTTGAAACACTCTGTCGTTTAGCTTCCAGTATGCCTTCCGTATTTCCGTGTCTAGGTTAGCCCTAGTATTTATGAAGCTTCCCAAGTATTTGAACTGCTCGACCTGTTCTAGAGTTTCATCCTTCAGGCTGATATCTGTTCGATGGCTTTCTGGCGGAAGGATTTTGGTTTTGTCGATAATGAGTCGAGTCTTTGAATAGTAAAATAATTCTCACAGTAGATTCTTGAGGTCAAAAGAAATACTTTTTTTCTTCATCATTTTTTTTTTTCGAATCGGCTCAGTTCGAAGGATATAGGCTGTTGGAAAACCCTGAAAAAACGATTTTATCGAATGAAATTAAATTCGAATTATAGTTTTTGATTTGTTTGATGAATCTTTTTCGAATACAAGATATCACCCATGTCTTCCAGTTTTCTCATTATGACTATTACGTACTACTTACATATAACTTGGACGCTATCTTATGAATATTTGAACGTTTTGTAAAATGAAAGTATTCTTCATATTTTCTCGTATGATACGCCGTTCGCAAGTAATTTGATATTGAAAAATAAAAATTATCTGTTAAATCCGAAAAATTGGACCCTTAGACCGAATGCAACTATTTTTAAAAGATCCATAGATAGTGTCATATGACTGTGACGACATAATCCTGATCACTTCTTTCTTATGTTTTTTACACATGGGTTTTCCAATGAATTCCTGTAGGAATACTGCTTTCTTTGTTATGTTCTTCAAGTTTTAAATGACGTTATTGTAGCTTTATCGGTATAAAAAATTGGCATTACAAACTTCTTGATATATCGATGTTCGCAATACCATTGTTGAGCAAATATTCTTTTTTCCATAGAGGCGCTTCAGTTCTGTTCATTCTACAGAGATTTTGTGATCCTTGATTGGCGTTGTTTTCATAAGGTACACAAATTCTTTCGAGCCAAATGCTACAATTCGAAATAATAAGTAAAACACCCATTGAAAATTCCCGTCTCATCTCACAAGGCTCCCCCATGAATTATAGGGGCACAAGGTACTTATGAATTTTATCCTCGTCTATCGCCAAAGATATCCTGTCCAACAAATCACCCCGAACGGCCGGTCATCTTCATTCTGCATAAATGCCCCCCTAATGGCCGCCTTATTTATATGCCCAACACCCTCTTCACCAATACAATTAATCTCTGACCGAATCAACCCCTTTCTAAGCAAATTCCATTATTCCGGACCCCGCATATCGAATGTTAAAATCCATTCTCCAAATTGAATATGGACTTCCGACTTCGTGAAAGTCGAAACTGCGAACCTTCTGGTCGTAATTCATGGCTTATGGCGGCAGCGATAGTCAATCGAACATGCCCTAATAATTTCGCCCATTGTTGAAAATTTCAGTTGGTGACCGTGTTTGGTGTTAAACAGTGCGCTTGACAGGGGCGAAACGATCCAATTCATTACGGGGGAGTTTGGCTAAGACCGAAACTAATCTGTCGTAAACAACGGAAACGATGTAAGGTTTGCGACAGTCGCCGAGTCCGTGGGAAACTCATCTTTTTCGGAGAGAAAAAAATAATTGAGGCCACAGATTGCTCTGTAATCTGTGATTGAAAAAATACTGTATTTGACGTGCATTCAAAAAAATTCGTCGTCAAGTAGTCTATGTAATTTTGGTGATGGAAGCTTCCATAGTGCGTTGAGAGTATAAACAGGGATAATAAAATAAAAACAAAAAACACACTATATACTCTACTCTATACCTACATGAATTTATGTAATGAAATTTTGAGAAAACACGTATATACTTTTCAGCTGGCCTGATGATTGTTTTGACAACGGAAATCGAGCCAAAGAGTATAACTTTGAAAGAAGTGTGTTTTTTGTGTTTATTTTATTATCCCTGTTTAGTCTATATAACTTGAAAGGTCCATATTATCTGTCTCAACGTAATTCTTAGCTGTTACTGTGTCATTTGAAGGTTAAGTATCTAGTTAACGTTCTTGATTGTTTTAAAGCCCGTTTGCAACAGCCGAGAATTCTCTAGAAAATTTACTCGAGATTTCATGCGCCGTGAATTATTTACCGTTGCATACGCACTTTCGGTAGAATTCTCTGTTCAGTTGCATACAAAATAATCTCTGCCGTTTTCTTGCGAGAATTTTGTAGATAATTCTCCAGAGAATTCTCGGGTGTTGCAAACGGGCTTAATTAATATAAAAATCATCAAAAAATTATAAAAATAATTTTTGACGATGTCAAAATAGTTATTTTGTAATCATTTACGAAATGCCGCTTGAGACACAAGCTACACAAAATTGAATTTCTCAACGTAGTACATACAAGATTTATTAGAATTTTGAGTGAAATAATTATGAAGAAAGTAATAGTAAATCTTCTTCATCTTCAGCCCGTGTCCATTCATTGTCTTATATGGGCCTCTTCCAGGTTTTTCCATGCTATACGATCTCTTCCTAATCTCATCCACTGTCCTCCTGCCACTGTTCTGACGTCGATCCATCTCTTTTTAGGTCAACACTTCTTGTTGTCCCTCTTGGTCCCCATAGTATCACCTTCTGGGTCCATCTGTCCATTTTAGACTTGCTACTCTTTCTACAACATCTATTACCTGGGTTCACTGACTATTTCGGATATTGTCCCTCAAGGTGACTCCCAGCATTATTATCTCCATGGCCCTTTGTGCAAATCTCAGTTGTCCTGTTGCTTTTTGGGTTATTGCCATGGTTTCCAAGCCATAGGTAAAAACAGGTAGGATGTAGCTGTCATAAGCTTTTCTCTTTAGCTTGATGGGTACCTCTTTGTCTTTAAAGATATATTTCATATTTCCGAATGCCACCCATGCCACCTGGATCCTGCATTTTATTTCCACACCTTGATTTTCTCTGCCAAATTTGAGTTTAAGACCCAAGTATATATGGTGATCCACATTTTCTATGGTGACGTTATCGATGGTAATGTTATATTCATTGTTACTCATTATCTTGTTCTTACTCAGGTTCATTTTTAGGTCTATTCGCTTAGATTGTTCGTTTAACTGATTTAGCCTGGTGTTCAGTTCTTGAATGTCAGGGCTCAGCAAGACTATATCGTCTGCGAATCTAAGATGATTGAGGTAGGCCTGTTTTTCCCATTCAAGCTTCTTGAATACATTTTCCAATGCCAGGGTAAATAACTTGTCGTACGCCTTTGCCAAGTAGTATTTTATCTGTTTTAGGATCGTCATCTATTTCAACGTGGAATGTAGCCCTATTGTGAATATTCTGGCAGAGTATCTCGAATCGATTTTCTTTTCCTCCATTGCTGTTAGAAAAGACCCGGTTTCAATGCTATCAAAGGCTTTCTGGTAGTCTATAACCCACCGATGTAGGGGTATGTTGTATTCCCTTGGTTTTTCAATGACTTTTTCAATTGTTTGTAGATGATCGTTGCTGTTCAAGCCCTTTCGAAAACCTGCTTGCTCTATTGGTTGGTAGGAATCCAGTCTTTTAGTCAGTCGATTGTTGATAGTCCTAGTGAAAAGTTTATAGAGGTGTGACAGCAGTCTTATTGCTCTATAGTTTTCTATTTTCGTATGATCTTTCCTTTTGTATATCAGCATTAAATATGAGCTTCTAATAGTAAATATAGAATATAATTGACAATAATTGTGAAACTATGAAACAAGTCTCTTGATCGCCAACGCTTATGTCAGTTTGATATTTTGTAAACGAATAGGCCAGAACGCACGGTTTTTTTTACTTTCACAAAATTCATGTTCTAAGGAGCTGCCAAGCGATGTGTATTATTTGAATGGTGAGAGCTTGCAAAACGGCAAGTATTTCTCCATTTGAAAATGTTATAGATGAAATAGGCCATTTTCCTGTTGATATCTCTTCGTCAAAAAAGTAAGTCAAACGATAGTTTGCATTCACTGCTGGTGTGTCCGTCTGGTTTGTACAATAAGGCAAGGATCACATAAAAACGCAAGTTGATGAGGTGACGCAGCGTTATTTTTTGTAAAACATAGAATGGAACAAGACCTCGCAAATAAAGCGTGATGGTGACTCAACGCAGACACTACGTGCAGCCAAAGAGTACCTATGAACTTGGTACTCTTTTTCACGCATGCGCAATACGAATCATGAAAGAACCAGAGGACCCAGAGGGTCCGATTCGAACCACTTATATAGTTGCACCCCTCTGTCCTTTACTGCTATCAGGAAATTATTGAGAATTGACAACCACTCAAAAATATTCCTTAGGGAATGTCGAAATACTTTTTGGCGCTGAGTTTGCTGAGCACTCGGTATTCCTACAGTGCAGTGTTTCAAGCTAATCTATTCATCCTGGAGCATCCAGAAGATTACATAATCGCTGTGCCGACATGATTATTCAGGACGTTTTTTAATATATTTCTAGAAGGGGTATAGGTGGGGACACTCAGGTTACCTAGATTTGATTTCTGCGGTTGAAAATAAGTGCAGTCGAAATCAATTACTAAAATCGATTCAATCTGATCCTTCCCAACATAAGCACCCAAGAAATGCGTTATTATCCTTAATGAAAAGTGTGGAAGGTTTTATTAATTCCACAAAGTGGAGGAAAAAAATTCTTGTAAACAACTAGCCTGGAGGAAAGTTCGCCAGGACTTGAGGTTTCCTCTCGGTTCTAATAAACAACAATCATTAGGGAAGCACGCCAATCTCGCAAACTTCATCAGTGTAAAATTGTAGCTAAAAGTGGTCAGTTCGTGGAATGTTTTGCTGTGAAAATCTTCGACAGGTTTTTTCGGACGGCCGGCGCCGAATTATAACTGATAGATGGACATCCGAAAAAACATTGGGAAATGCCTGCACGTGAACGAAAATTCCGAAATGGAGTTTCCAGTTCGTTTAAATTCTTCTTTGAGCACTCGAAATGATACAGTCAGCTGCCATTCATCTGGATTTGCGAGGAGATGCTGAATGATGGACATTGTTCGTTTCGTAGGCCTCGGGAAATCCATTGAATGGTTTCGGTCAGTTTCAGGGGAAATCGATAAAGTACAGAACGAATTTATGATGGATACATCGCATTATTTCACTCCATATCACGCGGGATTCCACGCGATGTGGTAATCAATCTACTTTAAGCACAATTTGATACGCCACTTGTCAAATACACTCACCATGCAAGGTGACTAAAGTTTGGTGCTCTGTGCAGAAAATTTCATACACGAGTAAGCTCACTTCTGATTTTTTGATATTTTTCTCGGACGATTCACATTAGAGATTTTGTATTTTCAAGAAATAATAGGAGTACGCTTCAATAGCAGTGCAAGATTTGGAGAAACCAGGATATAATGACCAACATACAATGCATTCACACTCGGTTGCTTTTTCTTTTTCAGATTCTTCTTCTCTTTTTCTTGTTTTGTTACTTTATGAACATTCATAATCTCAATCACGTTTCACTTAACCTAGAGCACAACGTAAATATACCCTTAACATTGATTCAATTTCAACACATACCTACCTTACCTACCCTTAGCTAGGTGTTACTTTGACAGTAGTGTAGCTTAATGAACCTACAAATGTTCTCTTAGGCTCCTTTCACACCATACGGTTTTCACCGTCGGGTTTTCACCTGATGTCCATTGCCGTAGATAGGGCTGTAAATGTTCATATTAGTATTCAGGTTAATTTGCCGCTGAAAAATAACCTGATGATACGTTAGGCGTAACTTTCAGATCATCGGGTTTTTATCCCACGGTTCAGCCATGGATATGAGGGTAGAACGGCGTATACCTAATCCTTATATATATCGAGAATTCTTGCTTGGTTTTCATTTCTAAATTCATGAAATAGAATAACGCACATCGGAAAATGTAGCATATTCTATTTCATCATAAGTTGCTCGTCCTTTGATAGGGGATAAATCTTCGTTCATCAAAGAATCGAACAAAAGTGTATCCATGTCAATTTAGTCGGATTTGGAAAAAGATGTTGATGCGATTGATGAGATGGAAAATAAGTGAATTTCACACAGCTCAATTGGGAATCGCGATATGCTAGAGGCACCGAACGGATAAAACCTCATTAATGCTTCAACCAAAGCAAGGGCGTTATTGAAATTATTCGAGAACCTCTTGATGGATTCTAACGATGAGGAAACTTTTCATGATTTCATTTAAGAATAATTGAAAATACAAATTATGAACTCAGAATTCAATAGTTGCTTTAAGTATTTTTAACCGTTGACACAAAAAATTTGCGTACCGTAGGTACATATACAGGGTTAAAGAAAATTGCCCGAATAGTTGATTTTGTAGAAATATACAGGGGTTATTTGTAAATGGAATATAAATGTTGTATATCTGTTAAAAATCTACATATATCTGTGATAAACTGAAATATACAATGTCGCTCACAAAGGTGTGAAGAATGATAGTTACGTGGGTTTTACTTATATTATACCTAAATTCAGTAGTTTTCTAGATATCATTACATAAACAGTTAACAAAAAAAAATTAATTTAAAGAAAAAGAAGACTTGATACAAAAACTGATAAGAAATTATGGCAAAAGGGCTCTATTTTTTCACGATAGTCGAAAATGCCCGCCATTCAGTAAATGAGAAATGAGAAAAATATCTTCGGATATGATTTGTAGAGAATATGAATATGTGAATTTTGGTATAACATATGGTTCATGAAATGTTTAAAATTACGTCTTCAATATAAAGAAGCCAAAATATACAGGATGTTTTCTTTTCAAAAAATCATAATCATCATTCTTCACACCTTTGTTGGCTACTCTGTATTTTCAATTTATCACAGATATGTAGATTTTTTGAAACCAATACAACTTCTATATAGGATACATTTCGAGATAATTCCTGCATATTTTAAAATACTCGACTTTACGTGTAATTTTTACTGAGCATGTTCTGTATGTCGAAATCAGCTGTACCTTGGGGCTAAGGTGTCCCTTAAAGCTTATCAGTCGTTGTTGAAAACGGGCATCACATTATTTACGGCCGTTTTCAATAAACCTATCTATCTATCGGTTCACTTAGGCCCGTTTGCACCAATCCCCCTTTAAATGAGTACTTAACGTAGCGTAGTTCAAAGTTAATGGACGCTTAATTTTATTGCCAGTTACACGACAGCGGCTTAACAGAATCTTAAGTAAGGGGCTCTTAAGTTTTGATATCTAGTGATATTTCAGTTTTTTATTTTGGTGCAACTTCATTCTAGTCCAATAAAGCCTTTTCATTGGTTGGCCGGTTGCCGATGATCGTTGTCATTTCATTAACCTAACTTTATTGTCCTGTCAGTCAGTGTCAAGTAAACTATTATATTATTATCAAAGAGTGACAACTTTTTGTTGCTGAATTAGCATTATTATGGATTGTCGAATAAAAGGTACTTGACGTTATTAGAGAAACCACAAAAGTTCTGCAGCCAGTTTATGAGTTCAACAAATTATTTTAGGTTAGAATCCCGATTATTGAAAACGGCCGTTACTCTGATTTTTATGACCGCTTGCATCATTTTTCATGCTCAAATTCTTTAGCATCATTTACAATAGATTTTATATGAATCGAACGTGATACAAAAATTCAATCATTTATAATACCTACATCCAATCATAAATAATTAGAGCGTTATATTCGTTACCTATATTGGTAACAGTTTTTCCTTTTATTATAATCGTATGTGGAAATCATAATATTACACATGAGTCCATACTAAGTGATGATACGACAGGATTGAACTCTGGATCATTTTGATACGCCGCCAGGAGAGAAAGACTCATTACTATTTCATATCACGTATCTTTCGAAATGCCATCTGCTCTTTCGTGTCACAGATAACCCCCATCAAAATGGTCGCAGAATATTGGATTGAAGAATAAATAATGTAATTGATTTATCTTGGGACAGAAAGAATACGTGGAATTTATTATGTCGTTTATGAATGTCAATCAAACCAAGGGAATTGGTGATATTTCCGAAATGGGTCGGGGTTTAATTCCCAAGAGATGGTTGTTTCCTGTGTATATTCTTTTCAGAACATGAAGTTAAAAAATCCAACTCAAATCCTACAAATCACATTTCGAATGTTGTAGGCTTTATCATGGTGTTGTCTCTTTATGTATAACAACGTATAGGGGAAAGTCGGATAGCACCGGACAGCGGGTATCATCGGACATTCATCGTTTTCTTGGATTTATCATTTTACCCCCTCCTCTGAATAGCCAAACGAACTGATTCTATACAAGCGCAAACATATCTTTAGTTGACCTTGATATTTTCAGCCCTTTAGGAAATAAACGTTAAATTGTGATTTTTTGTGATTGATACATGGACAGAATAAACTTTGAGGCCTCTCTTCTCTTGATTGGTAGGTGTTCAGATGGTCTCCTAGGCATAGTACAAGCATTAATGAATAGTGATAATGATAATAAAAACGTGGACAAATACCGTGCATTTCAAATATCTCCGCAGTAAATGGCTAATTGATTGCATGGTGCATGTGGGGTGTCACCGGACAGAAGCATATTATATTTTGTTATAAAATGCCGAAGTCATTAGGTTCTAGAAAATCTCCGAACAAGATATTTTATGCTCAGCACAATCCACCAAATCAGAAATCAATGGTCAAAAAAAGAATATTTTTGATGAACAAATTCACAAAAAGATGTTTGTGATAATCTCGATGAAACTTTGCCAGTTTCGAATGTTACAGAACACATCATAGTTAAAAAATACTTGAAAAAAGTTCTCACTTGCACCCCATTATAAATTACTTGGAAGAGAAAAATGAAAATGAGGCTGAAGAAGTGAAAAAAAATTTACAAAAGTTTAGCTTCGAAACTAGTTACAAAAAACAAAAACTAAAATTTTCATCCAAATGAAAGAACACGAGAGCAGGAATTTTCTCATTTGCCATGAATGTTTGGACGAAGACTAGATCCAGTGTTGTGAGCAGAAACAAGCAAGGTTGTCTCTGGTTGTGAGTGTAATGGATGGGTCTATGAAGGATGCTCTGACGTAGAAAAGGGTCATATGTATTACAGGTGTGATTATTGTTGAAATTTAACTTTTCTCAGCAGTATCTACAATTTTTGGGCTCAAACGTAAAGTCAGTACGAACTTGAACCGTACAACTGGGTCTAAGATTGTCAAGACACATAATAATTTTTGGTTCACTTCAACACTCATCTCTCAACAGAGTTGACATTCTGAAACTAGAGTGCCGTTATAATTATTAGAGTTTGTCTTTGATTATTTTATCTATGATTTTTCAAGTCTTAAGTTTTCATGTCCTAAAGGGCTTAAAATAGTATCTTAACCACGGGGCTAATGTTCTTTAAATCCCCCAGAAAACACTTTGCCTCACCCCATCTGATTCCCTAAGTTTATAATATGAATATTTTAATTTCGAATATACTAAAAGGTTACTTTTGAGTCTATGATGATTTCACATAATTTACACAGAATAAAGATCAGAGCTGTCATGAGCACGGAAAAAAATGTTTCGAGCACTAGGCACAAATGATATTCTTTGAGATAAAATTGTATCCAATTGAAAAACGCACCTTTTTCTTGAAACGACTTATTATTGGCGGATAAAAAAAAGCAGATCGAAGCAGTAAAAAGAGGACTGACCAAAGAACCTTCAACAAAAAATAGTCTCTAGAGTTACTTGAGCGACTTTTGCACAAAGCTGCCAAAGTTCGTCGTTGATTATGAGACTGTCCGGTTTATTATTTTTCCAAAATCAAAGTTGTCTTATTTTGAAACGTCCCATTAACTTTTTCTGAAACTTTCAATCAGTTTTTATGCAGTATTTGAGAAATCATTTTCGAATTAAATCTCCAATTTCTGCCACACTCCTTTCAATAATCCGTAGAAATTGTTGCACTTTTATCATTCAGAGAATTTGCGTTGGACATCACCCTGATTCGAACTCCAACCACTTTCCCAAACTAAATCTTTAAATTCTTATCGCGGGCAGCTGAGGGAAAAAAGGTCCAAATACCCAATCATCTGAGTGTTTCCGAATTCCGAGAGGCATTTCATTCTCGCGCCGTTTCGTATATCCATGAAACGAACTGATTCGGTGGATTCAACTAGAAAACATCTTCCTGGTACGGAAAAACGAAAAAGGGGATGTGTTCATCATGCGTGAAGGTCCGATTGCAATAGGAAAAGATAAATCTGAATAAAGATGAAAAGGAAGAGGTTGTCCTACTAATGGGAAGGGCGTGTAAGTTTCCGTCCATCAAGTTTTTCATCCACTCCCGGTTTTCAGAATGTCGACCAACAGAAAACGGACGTTTTATCGCTAGATCTTCTACAACTAGAACGCTCTTGAAATTATCTCGAAGTTTTTCAGTTACACAACAATAGTGACAAAGTAAATGTTATATCGTTCTCCATATCGAATTAAAATCAGAAACAAGTGAGCTTATAGGCCTTGCCCAAAACTCAAAACACTGTTTAATAATACCTAATGAAAGAATAGGACCGGAAAAATGTCGAATTCTGAACATAACGAACATGGTACATTCAAACTAAAAGAAGGTACAGAAATTGAAGCATTAAAAGAAGGGGACATGTCAAGTATCTAAGCATAAAACGGACAAAAAAAATTAATCAGAGCCAGATGAAGAAATAATCAACGGAGGAGTTCACTCGAAGATTGAGAAGGATTATGAGAACTGATCTTAATAACAAGAATCTGATCAAAGCGATTAATACCCACTCTTGCTCAACACTGATCTACTCATTCGGTATCATCTCATGGACCACCACCGATTTAGCAGTCTTACAGAAAAAAATACGGACGATGCTGACAAAACACAATAAACATCACCCCAAAAGCACAATAGAACGGACAGAGCTGCCACGACATCTTGGAGGTAGAGGAATTGTTCATTTGTCCAACCGTATGTCACAGGAAATTGAAGGACTTCGAAAATATTTCCAGAACAAGGCAGAGTTGTCAGAAATCCATCTAGTAGTTTGTGTTGCTGATAGTTCTACTGCGTTAAAGCTACAACAGGACCACTTGGAAGACGTCGAACACTCTGCAGAAAGAAAAATGCTGAAACTGATTGTCAAACCTTTTTTTGGAAGGCACCAGAACGAGGTCAACCATGATAACGTCGAAGCATCTGCGTCGAACAACTGGTTGACTTCCGGAAGGTTGTTTCTCGAGACAGAGGCCATCCAAGATCAGGTGATTCCAACAAGGAACTACATGAAATATATCGCCAAGGATGCCTCAGTGCATCGCAAGGATGCAGACGATACTTGTCGTTATGGCACAGGAAACTATCCAGCTCATCACCGGGGGATGTTAGAAGTTCGCGGGCTCGGAGTACAAGAATAGATATAATGCTGATGCTGAGATTCTTTATCAAGAATTGGCAATAAAATACCAACTTCTAAGGTCAAAACAGGTTCCCCATTACATTCACCATACGGATGCTGTATTGGAAAATCATCATCACAAGCTCCACTGGGATCGCACGGTTCTCACAGACCGGAAAATAACTCACAATAGACCTGACATCATATTGCTGAATAAGGATGAAAACAGAGCATTATCCATCGACGTGGCGATTCCAAATAATGACAATCTTCTATAGTTCATTCAAGAATGATCGACATCCCAGTAGGACTTGAAAGTCCAGACGCAGCTTAAATCTGCTCACAAATGATCTTCAATAATTTCTGTAGTTTCAATCACAGAAGTGGAATATTTAAATATAACCTAGAAAAGAATTTGGAATGAAGAAATATTCCAATTCAGAACATATTAATCAGCAATCAAAATTTATATAATTATGTTTCCAATTTGTTGGATTAAATTGAGAAGATAAACAGCTGTACACAATTCAAATAGATTTTGGTCAGAGCATAGATTCACAATAATTGGTCTATGGATCACCGTTCATTCATAATACCAACCTGAATTCCGCAACACAAAATCCGGACTTATGGGCTATTACCAACTTAAATTTGATTTTCCATAGCCACTCGAGATGTCAATCATTCTTGAATGGACTATAGAAAGGTATACTGAAGAAATTTTGAAATACAGAGATCTCGAGGAACAAACCAGGAGACAGTGGAAGCTGATAGATATCAAGACCAACCCTATTGTAATTTCATCTACTGGCCTTCCAGAGAACTTGAGGAAACTTCAGTGGGACGAAAATATTCATAGAGTTATGCAGAAAGCAGAACTGCTAGGAACGGCGAGAACCGTACGCAAATACATTGGGGATACAGAAGAACACCATCTGCTCCGACAGGAAGTGCAGAAATCCAACTGACAGCAAATAGCCGAGGTGCCACCCGAACCCGACAACCACCACGAGCCCGAAAACCTGGAAAGGGCTGCAACAGAGCTTAATCCTTTTGATATCTGGGATTAGGGAATGTTCCTCTGGAGAGGAGTGTAAAAGCCACAAGGCTAAAGTTGTATATTTCATGAGAGCAGAGGGATAGAGAGAACTTGCTGTTATGATGTGTAAAAGATGTACCTTGGTTGGAACAGACCGATTTATCGTGATTTGTTGGAAACCATCACCGTATTTATGAAGAGGAAAGCAGAGAAGCTTTTTCTAACAGCGAGCATACAAATCAAAAACTCAGCAGACTAGTGGACCCGGAAGAATGAGGATTTACATAAGGGGGCCAAAAAGTAAACTTTGGGCAAATTTATATTAATACTGAAACTTATTGAAACAATCCGAAGAAGGAATATCAAAACAGAAGAAACACCAAGACTTCACCACACAAAGCAAGCAGCAATAAACTCATGTTGAAACTATGTTTATGGACAGATACTGGAACCAGGTACCAAAGGAAGAAAAAGCGAAGGTTAGATTTAGTAGGTACCGAACGAGCAAGAAATCCCACACTATTCTTCAGGAGAGGCTCCTAGTCCTAATTTTAGATTACCCCTGCGAAAAAATTCAAATGCTGTATGAAAATGAAAAATATTTGAATATAGTAAAATCAATTTCCCATCACCTACGTTCTTTACTGAAATAATAAACCGATGCTATCTCGAGAATGAGTATAAAGCATCCGAAAAGCTGAGAATCTACGCTTCCGAAACAGGGCCCATACATTCCAGCAAAACATTTGAAATGACTAAGATTTATGTGTTTCACATTGTTCCTTTCTCAGCCTCCAGATGTTTCGGTTTCAGTCAACATAAATTAACATTCTGCTTACGTTGGAATTGGGATAATGACTTCTTGGTTTGTTGGAAAAGTTCTGCTTTCCAGAATAGGATGTTTGGTACAACTGATAGATGTATGTTTTCCTAATTATATTTGAGAGATATTCCTAGATGGCTTATCAAATCACCAGAACTGGAAATGATCTACCTCGACATACCTATCAATTTGGCCGCAAACCTCAATCTCTCGATGCTCTTGTTTATGCGTCTGAATAATCCCACCCAAGAACCCACAGATCACAGGCCCAGTCTCTGAAACTGATATCAACTACCGCAGATAAGTTGTTTTCTTATCCAAAATCTAGTCATGTAGTGTTCGTTTGAATCAGACATTCATGAACAATTTTCAGCAAAAAAAACACATTTCCCCATACATTTATAGTTTCGCTGTTCTATTTTATCACAAAGAAAACAAGGGGAAATTTGTTCCACTGAAACTTGAGAAGGAGAAAAGCAAATATTGATGTACCTCCATCGAGAATAAGCGCTGAATTGCCTTTGTAAATCTGTGAAATATGCGGATTGTACATTGAGTAAGAAGTTTGTGTAGAAGTCTACACTGGGTTAAGAAATCGATAAGAATGTCGAAGGAAATTTCACAGCCAGAAGGGGAATGAAATATTACGAACGAAAAAATGGATGATGCTACGAACTAGTGCTTCCACTAGTTTGTTAGAATGAAAAATTTTTTAAGTGGAATGTAATGGATAATAGAGTATATTCAGTACACAAGGTATAAATGAATAGTTACGAAAAAATTTAATGACTAATTCTTATCAACAATTGTTTCGGTATTCAATATGATACTGATTCTTTTTGATCAGCCCCTGCTGTTGCCACAACTAGTATCAATTTTATTACGAAAATGCCGAAAGTGATTGAAAAAAGAGACAGGGTTTCAGGAAGTGCTATTAAGAATTCAGGTCCGCTCATTCAAATAGTTATACCCTGATATTCTAAAAACCACAATACGTCAAACGGTAGCGAAAATATTCAATATAAGAGAATTCATATAATGATTCATCTGAATCTAAACGACTTATTTTTCAGCTGAATATTTCCACAATCAGAAAGATTGTCAATGCAGAGGATGACAAAGAATTTTCTTCTATTGGTGCCATTTGAGTATTTTATATTTGAGTGAATTAATGCGAAAAGTTTACTGCAGGATTTTCGACGAATGTCATCGTAGAATAAGTTCCCGAAAATAGATTTTTCTATTTTTCATTTGACTTGTCCTATACATTGTAAATGTCTTAAGGTACCAATAAATACCTAATTATTATTATTATTATATGAATGTATTAGGATGAACAGCCACAAATACGCGCCAGTTTTCCTATTAATTGTTTATTCATGTGAAATTTCCGTTCAAAGGTGAAGTTCATCTTGACTTTAAACTAACTTTAATTCCTTTTACTTATATTGATTCAAGATGATTTTTGTTGGATAATTTAACATTCTTGTAATAATCTGTTAATTCCTTCGAGAGATGCCCATTCCAAACCACTGCATCATATGCATTTCATCTTCTTGTTAATATTTTTGAAATCTACAACTGATGTAACGTATTCAAACTTTAGCCAAAGAAGATAACGAACATCAACTCTCCTCAAGCTTGTGCACATTATGATATTATACTGATCTCTTGTATTTTCTATGCAAATAACTGGATTTGGTATGCCTTCAATCAGTTTGTATAAACTTCAGTTATGTTCGTCACATATTTTCCGAAGAGATTCGACATTGTGATAAAATACGTAATAACAGAAACTTTTACGTAGAACGGGCAACATAGCGTTGACAAGCGTCATAACCCCACATTTTCGAACTATACAGAGTGAAATGTGTCAAATTTTTATATCGAACCGAGTGCTAAAATAAAAGTGAATGGAGTATACATTTCTTCACACCTTTTCATTTACACCCTGTACTGGTCTGTAGGTATACAATAACATTATTACTCCTATTATTTCTGTTCGAACTTCCTTGAATCAATAAAATGATTGAAACGAGCGTTAAGAACAGACAATTCGTGAAAAGCATACCAGAAGTTTCTTGATTGAAAGGTAAAACTGTAAAACAATAATAATTCAAGGGTCAAAAAACTCTATGTCCTATGAGAATGAGTGCTGATAACAGAGGAGCGGCCAAGAGTAATTTCAGCAGAAAAATAAGCATCTTATGTTATGAAAAGATAAGTCAACAGAGGAGTCGGATTAAAAGGTTTTTTTAGTCCATATATTATACGGTTAGAAATATTGGAAATCACCGCCATCTAAAGATTCCGGTATAAAAGCAGGAATTTTTCGGCAAATTTATTTTATTAGCGAATCAGAACGATCTCGAGGGAAGGGTCGGGGTCCACTCCGGAATGCAAACAAAACCCGAACTTTTTCAGCATCTCATCTGGGCTGGGAGCGGCTGCGATTTTTAACGTTTCCTATGGGAGGCATGGAGTCAGCAAATAGATATTTTTATTGTTTATGAGGAACCAGAGCACGTTCAACGTGGCCTCAACTGAATATGCAATAGTGGCCGTCTTATGTTTGAATAAAATTTCGAAGTTTTTCCATTTTCACTTGGGATCTATAAATTTCGACAACTTTGAGGTAGCTGTAGTAACAAGAACAACCATAAACATGGTGCTCATACAAAGTATACTGAGTGAGGTCAGTGCTAACCACCAAAAAACTTTGGAGAGCAATAGAGGTTTCGAAGAGTAAATATATTTCTTTGTTAGGCACAAAAAACCGTCTGGGTTTGATTCATTTTGTAAATTTTATGTCATACTTTCTAGTTATATTCGAAAATACATAATTGAAGATGAGGTTATGGGAGAGCGCCCACCAAACTGACATGGCAATAATACAAAGGTGATGCAAAATAATAACTGAAACTTCACTCAGATGTGCGATATCTGAAAATTATGAATCGCCTTTGTCATGTATGTGCCATGTTAGTGCTACGCTACTTTGGTGGGCGCTCCAAAATGTAATATGGCACGGCAGGAACCTACATTGAGAGGGGTGTTGCTAATGCAATAAAAAAAAACGGGGGCTCTTAATAAATAGGTCAGTTTTTATCCAATCATAATTCAATATGAATACTGCAAAACAAGTTTATAATCAGTTCCAAATCCTACACTACAGGGCACAGCAAATCTACTTACTGCATATAATATAATCATGCGAGCTTAGTGATCGAGCTAAGTCCTTGAAATTTTACATAATGGTGCACAAAAATAAACCATTGAGAACAATTTATACAGATTATTCATATACCTTTTTTAAGTAGGTAATACTATTATAAAAAAAAATTTTTTCATTATGATATATTGATAATTCGTCAAGGTTGCCAACATGGGCACACTTCCTATACACCTACAATTTTTTATAATTTCTTTCTAATTCTATTTATTGCTAAAATATCAAAATATCAAGGCTTGATATAAATCTGTTTCTCTCATTTTTAGAATACCCAAACTGCTGAATACTTCAGCTTCTGCAGAGGGGTCAGTAATTGTATGAAACAAGGACATTTCTGTAAAAATTTCGATATGGTCGCATTCTAATACGTACCTATTTCCTCGTTATTTCACTACAAAATTTGTAAATAATCCATGCATCATTTAATTCTTGACAATTCTCTTACCGAAGAAAGAGATATAGATACGAGTATTTGAATGAGGTGCATTCATGATTTCAAAGTTTTCTTACTTTGAAATTTTGAATTCATGGATACAGATAACCCATACCGCACAGAACGTTTCTCAAATGAATTTTTTTATGGGTATAGTGTAATTCCCGTGATCTACCTTTTTGGTAGATTCACCTTTTCGGTGTGATTCGCCTCAAATGTGGCTCGAGCCTGCTGCTCTCACCGTTCGCCTTGAAGTTTCACATATTATGAATAATTGAAATAGGTCAGTGTAATAAAATAAGAGAATGGGATGCACGATCTCCAGTTTTCTTTGTTTCGTTTCATAAATTTTGATAATCTTACTGGATTCTGAATTTTTTGGATTTATGAATAAAGGGTGTAGAAGTAATTCGACAAAACTTTCCGTCCTGTCACAAGATGAAGTGACAGTAGAAGGATGAATATTGAAATAAGAAAGGGAAAAATACACTATCTAACAAAAACTTAAAATCAAAATTGCAACTGAACTAACGAAAACAAACTCGTTTTTTTGATTGGATGTGTTTGAATGAATTGTGATTCGTATTAATGTTGATGGTTCTGTGAAACCCTGAAGAAGAATAGAACTGTTTTTCAGAAGCTTGGCAGAACAAAAAAAAATAGAATACTCTTTGTCCAAAAAGCAGCCTTCTTCCCATCTAAAACAAAACTTTTATACACTGAAATTGTTTGAAAATATTAGTCTTTTTAATATGCAAGCTTGGGCATAAGTCTGCAACAAAATTAATATTTCTTCAACCAATAATTCAAATTGAAAATGCTGAAACAGTTATTGATTTGAAATAACACTCATTTTTTGTCAATTAATAGTTTCTTGACCAATTACTTAAAATTTAGGCGATGAAATACGTTAATTGAGTTTTGAATGTACTTATTTTTGAGAAATAAAATTGAATATTTTTTTCCAACCCCTTAACCGCAACCTCATTCAACTTTCGGTTTTCAAATGGAAACATAATAGCATGTGTAGGCTACTTAGAAAGTTCTCGGAAAATGAAATCTTTGTTTTCTATTTTTGTAATTATCATAAGAAACTGAAAAAGTCTATTGACAAAATAGATAAAAATAATTAATTAAAAAAAATATACAGGGTGTATTTGAAGGTGAGGCTTTTTTCTCAACATCTCCTGATTCGACCATGTGGTTTCGTTTAGGACATTGGCTCGTTCGATATTTACGTGGAAAAGAAAACATGGGATTGCCGAATTGTTGTCATTAATTTTAAGTAACTTACACGATTTTATGAAACGGCTCGTTTCGATACAAACTGACACAAGAGACTTAGGACACAAGTGCAAAAAATTGAATAATACTTCAAAATGTCACCAATAAAATTCATCTTAATTATTCACGAATTCATGGGTATCATCATCTTTTTGTTCGAACATTCCAACAATCGTCGTATAAATGGGATGAAATGGGGAGACATCATTAACATAACTAATATAAGCACTGACAATAAACTGCCTCGATTTTACAGATTTTTTCCCCCTTAATTGCACGATACAACAATTATGATTCTCTCAAAAGTGTCAAGATGCATCTTATCCGATTAACTTGGTACTGAAACATTCATTGTCCAGCCATATGTTTATGTTTTGTTGTTATGCCTGATTCACCTTCCACAGTGTCGTACTTGAAATTCAATGAAATTATGTCGAACTTCTAAGGGTTGTATCTCAGCAATCTTGGATATTTTGTATAGACAATTTTAGGCTAAACGACTTATTATGATGAGTTCTACCTTCTGTCAAAAAAAAGCCTCACCTTTGAAAGCACCCTGTATATAGTGGGATTCCTTTCTCCGTGAGACTTATAACGAGTCCTAACATGGTGTATGTTTTCATTTGAAAAACTAAAGTTTGATAGGGTTGCGGCTAAGGGATTGAAAAAACACCCAATCGTATTGCCACAACATAAGGGTCATTAAAGATCTTTTTTTTTTTTTTTTTGGTGTAGCAGGGGGAAAATCTGCAAACAGACGAACACACCCTCTCCTGAGGGGGAACAGTGTGGGGATTCTCACTCTCCGAGCTCGAGACCCACTAAAAACCCTTAACTGCTTCTTCATAGGTTCCGGGCATTTTGCCTATTAACCAGTTGACTCTTATGGTTTCTGGACTCTCACACGATCATAGTCGTGTTGATATTTGTATGCTGCCTATAGCTTTTATAGGTTAAGCTCTTCTTTGGTTACATTTAAATCCTTACCTGATCTTTGGGTCTTCGGTAGTAGGTTCTTGACCTTCTAGCTTCTTCCGTTGGATCGTAGTCGACTAATCTTCGTAGTTCCTCATTTGGATGTTGTTTGGCTTTGTCGAATATCCTTTCCGCCTTTCTCTTCATAAATTCTGTAACTGGTTCCCATTCCAAGTCCTTGTAGATTTGTTTGTTCCTAACAAACCAGGGTACGTCCATCGCCATTCTAAGGAGTTTATTCTCAGTGGCCTGTATTTTCTTGATGTGGGTCTTGGCTGCGAAGCCCCATGCCGCCGATCCATATGTGAGTTGTGGTCGCGCAATTGTTTTAATCATCGTCAACTTGATGTTCTTATTCATATGACTTCTTCTGCCTATGAGTGGATAAAGTTTACTCATTGCGGCTTTTGTTTTATCAACTGCACATTTGATGTGGTTTTTCCATGTAAGTCCTCTGTCAAGCGTCACTCCTAGGTATGTTGCTTCATTTTTCCATTCAACCTCTTCTCCATCAACTTCAAGGTTTTCTTCCATCCTCAATCTTCTCTTTTGCAGTAATATTGCTTGAGTCTTTCTTCCATTGATTTGGATTTTCCATTTGATGCACCATTTGAGTAATTCATCTATGGCTTCCTGCAGTCTCCGGTATATGATCTCTGGGCGTCGATGTCTGAACGCTATTCCTGTGTCATCTGCGTACAATGTGAGCATATTTCTAGCATTCTTCGGGATATCATAGACGTATATTACATAAAGCAGAGGTCCAAGTACCGATCCTTGAGGCACTCCCGCTTCTAATTGTCTGATTTGAGAGGTTGCTCCATCTATTTTCACATAAAAGTTTCTATTCCTCAGATAGTTCCTTATAATCTTGCATAGCTTGGTCGAATATCCTGCTTTTTTCATCTTGTAGATTAGGCCTTCGTGCCATACTCTATCAAAAGCTCTCTCGATATCCATCAGAACTAATCCTGTGGCCTGTTTGGTCTGCATTCCTTCGGTGACGTATTCTATGAGCCGTAGTAATTGGAGTTCAGTCGAGTGTTCTCGTCGAAATCCAAATTGTTCGGGTGGAATTATCTTCAACATTTCTGTTTCCTCATTCAGCCTTTTGGCGATAACCCTCTCGACGACTTTTCCTAGTGCTGATAATAGGCTGATTGGTCTATAATTTTGAGGAAATTTCCGTTCCTTTCCAGGCTTGTTGAAAACTATCATTTCTGCAGTTTTCCATCTCTTTGGGTAGTATTCGGTCCTCATCACTCCGTTTGTTATATTCGTCAAGGCTGCTATTCCTTTTCTAGGCAATTTCTTCAACATATAATTCGTTATCCTATCTTCTCCTGGTGCTTTCCGGTTTTTCAGTTTCATTATTATCTCTTTGATTTCTGTTGGTGAAGCCAGGCCCGGATCTAGGGGGGGGCAAGCGGGGCGCTTGCCCCGGGCGCCAGCTCAAGAGGGCGCCAAAATCAACCAGAGGTTAAAATTTTTTTACTTTTATTTTCTCGGAAAAAATTAATTTCCTAGTGCTAAAATGGAAAGTGTAGAATGGAAATATGATAAACCATCACTATGCCTAAAATCTTTAAAATCAATGAGGGATCAATTAACTGCATATTATTCAGTCATTTACGAATGACCGCCACACTTGGGTGAAATAGGTTGAAAGATATGATATGTTCACACTGCGTCCAGCAGTAATTTCTTTGCCTGTCGACTCATCGCCTTCTCATCTGGAACTAAGGGCCAAAATTTCCGATTTTCTATAGACCATAACTTAAAAACTAATCCTTTCAGCATAATTCTATTTGCATATTCGTAATCTATGACTTAGTAAAAACACCAATTTTGGTGGAAATCAGTAAGATTGAAATTTTTTCAAATTTGCCATAGATGTAGGTACCGAGTTTTCCACCATAATTTGAGACCCCTTTAACTTTGTTACTAAGAGAGGTACAAAAAAATGTTTTATACAAAAGTTTCACGAAATTGAGTATTTTAAAATGTTTTCACAAAATGAAATACATACAGAGTGGGCGATTTTTTGAAGAATATTTGTGGTCTCCGATCAAAACCGAATTCATTCTGTACACTAATTCGAGGGCGTAGAACACGAATATGCAAACAGATATTTAAAAAAAAATCACTTTTCAAGTTATGGTCGATAGAAAATCGGAAATTTTGGACCTTCGCGGAAAAATTCATAAAATCTGAACTGTTCGTGATAGATGAATGAAGTATGATTTTTTATATTCGCAAAGAACCAATTCATCACAAAAAAACCAGCATATGAGTAGTGCTTTTTTTCTAGGTGTTACAGCTCTTCAAAGTTGACCAATATTTACGAAATTTTGCACTAAAAGTGATTTATTCCTCAAAATACTGATCCTCCAAAAATCTAATTTCATATTCGTGATCTACGACCTTGAATTAATATGTAAAATGATCTGGGTCGACATATGTAGCTAAAAAGATAAATTTTTGTTCGGAATAATTTCGTTCATGAAGCGCGGGTAAAAACGATAGACGAGGGCGGGTTGTAAACGACATTCTTGTAAATACAAACTTTTTTATTTTTCGAACGATTGCAACCCGAGTCATTTTTTTTACTAATTCGAGGTCGTTGATTACGAATATGCAATTTTTGGGAGTATTTTGGTAAAAGAATGAAAAGAATAACTTTTAAAGGAATAATGAGAAAGAATGTGTTTTGGGAAAAAAATAAGAGTGATTTTTTTTCCCAAAGTACTCATCTTTGAAAAAATCTAATCTATACGACATCGAACTAGTGAAAAAAATAAGTCGGGTTGAAAGCGATGACGAAAATGCAATTAGATTTTTCCTTCGAACTTTGGAAGGGGGGGGGGGCGCCATCATGAATTTTTGCCCCGGTCAGAAAAAATCGTAGATCCGGGCCTGGGTGAAGCCGGTTTTGGAATGATTTCGGTTTCCGGTGGTTCCATCATCAGTTCTTCGTTTGCCTCCACTTCTTCTTCTAGATCTTCATTGTCATCATCATTTCTGTAATTTATTCTGGCTTCTCTCTCAATTGAGTCGGCAAGTGCTTCGGCTTTTTCAAGTCTCGTATATACCATTCCGTTTGCTCCATGCAGTGGAGGTATAACTGTCCGTTCTCGTCGTAAGCGTTTTTGCATTTTCCAAGCCGAGTGATCTATTGTATTCAGTTCCCTTAATCTCTGGTGCCATCTGTTATTACGCAGTTCTGTTAAAGCATTTTTCAATATCTGACTATGCTTATTCAGTTTCTTCTTGTCTTCTTCTCTTTTTGTTGTTCTGTAGATTTTCCTGAGTCTTCTGTTCTTTTTTATAAGTTCCTTTATATCCCTTGGCGTATCTCCATGTGAATGTTTCGGAATTGGTTTCCTTATTCTCTTGGTGCTTTCTTCATAGGCTTCTTTTATTTGATTTTCCAATTTTTCAACTGCTTCATCTAATTCATCCCGGGTGTTTATTTGGGGAATTTCCGTGATTTTCTCCTGAAGTAAATTCTTATATTTCTCCCAGTCTGTGCGATCCTTGGTTTGTGTCTCTTCTTCGTTTCTTGGGCCATGTCCCACTATGAATTCTATGGGATTGTGGTCTGAAGTTCCGTCTTCTATTGTATCAATGCTGATTTCTTCAGTGATGTCTTTCATTACGACAATGTCCAGTACATCGGGTAGTCCATTTACTCTTGGTATGTAGGTCGGTATATCAGGTCCTATCACAACTGCATTAAGTTTTTCAGCATAAATCTTCAGTCTTCTCCCATTGGTATTTTCCACCCTACTGTTCCATTCCTGCGATTTGCAGTTAAGATCACCAATTATGATTTTCGGGTGTCTTCCTACTAGTAGCATTTTTAGATCCTCTTCCAGCATGTCCTTATCCGGTGATTTATAAGTCGAAATAATCTTCACTTGTCCTCGATTGGTATTCACAATAATCGATATTGCTTCTACTTCTTGACCATTGAATATTTGGTCGAAATGGTGATCCATATTCCTTCTAGCCAGTATAGCAACGCCACCTGTGCTGTTAGGTCTATCATTTCTGTAGATATCGTAATTGGGAAATGCTATCCGAACGTTGGGGTTAAGTCTTGTTTCTTGGAGAGCTATGACATCCGGTTTCTTCTCTTCAATCAGTTCTTCGAATTCTGGTCTGCGGGCTCTCAATCCTTCGACGTTCCAAGAGACGATTATGAGATTGTTCTTTATCGTCGTATCAGCCATTAAATATTCTTAATAATTTGCTGCATCTTCTTTTCAATCTCTTTCTCCAGATTCTGCATCATCGTGCTGAGGAGGTTTTTCGTGAACTTATCCAGTTCCTCAGTGATTCCAGAAATTCCTTTTCTGGTTTCGGCTTTTTTGACGGTTTTTGCCTTTTCCGTCTTTTTCTCTGGTTTCTTCGTCTCTTTGACTGCTTTGGTTGCAGTTTCCTGGGGTTTCTTCACTTCCGAAGAGTTTTGGGCTGGCCTCGGTGTATTTTGTGTTGGCCTCGAGCTGGTCTGGTTCGATCTTGGCGATCTCTTGGTCTTTTTAGTGACCAATTTCCATTCGCTACATCCCTTGTAGCTGGCTGGATGTCCTTGCTCTCCGCAGAGAACACAAGAGGCATTTCGCTCCTCGTTCTCCCTGGTAAGCGTACACTCCTTGGAGCTGTGATTACCGGAGCATTTCACGCACCTCCATGGAAAAGTGCACTTACTTTGGGCATGTCCATATCGCTGACAGCGGTAACATTGTCCAGGCCCAATCGTCCTTCTCTTAGGTTCAACAACACAGTTCATGTTGTAGAGCCTTTTCACCTCGAAGATATCCTTATTCTGGGTTTTAACCAGCAATAAGGGCATCGGCTGTTTTGTTTTATTTGAGGTCATCCTTATGACCTCAGCATCGACGATCCCTTGATCCTTGAGGTCGTCAAGGATCGTCGGGATATCTGCATCCAGCGGTAGGTATCTCACTACCGCGTATATTTTCTTTTCTTCCTCCCGTTGAAGAGTGTAAAACTCCCTATTTATTTTATGAAGGAAGTCCGTCATCCTTCTATGATCATCGGCGCTTTGTGGGACGATTCTTATACCGTCCTTTACTGTCGTCGCTCTTTGGTATTTAATACCGTTTCGCATTAACGCGTTCGAAATTGAAGTCCATTCGGACGTACCTCTCAGGGTCACAGGGGGGATTTTTTCTTTTCTCTCCACTGGAGTGGTTTTCTCTTGGTCTGGGGTTTCCAAGACTATTTTCTTGTTTGTATCTTCATTTGACGAGGAGCTATCCTTTCTCACTCTTTTGGCGGGTGGGGAAATTTTGGTTTGAGGGGTTTTGACCACCTCCATCTTCTGTTTTTGAACCGGTAAGTTCACTTCTTGGACATTTTTCAAAATAATGTTCTTCTTGAGTGCTTTGGAGTAACTTTCCTTATTTCCCTCCTGCAACTCGAGCCTCTCCCTGAGATTTTTAATCTCAGCAACTAAGCTAGATACGCATCTATCTAACTCATTCACCCTCGCTTTCAAACTTGCGTTCTCCTCTCTCAAAATATCGTGTTCGGACACGACATTAGCGATTTCTGGCGCGTCTTCTTCCATTACGGAATCGCAGTCCGAATGGTCAGACATTTTAGAATCTAATTAATAATTACTTTGCTACTCAAAGAAATTGGAAATAAAATTTTTCAAGACAAAAGAAAAATGGCTAAGTTATATATTTTCTATACTATGAGAAAAATAAATCGACTCACCAGTGATATCCGTGGAACCAGCGATCTTGGAGGTGATCTGGACTCTACACTGAACACACTGAATTTGAACGAATTTCCGCTCTATAACGCATACACTTATAGAACTTACAAAAAACTTCGGAAGTTTCGTAGACGGAATCAAAAATTCCGTAGCTTCGCTAGTGTCAACTTTCACTTCGACTTTCTCTTTTACAACACGAGAGATGACGTATCGCACTGCATCGCTAGTGTACACTTTCACTTCGACTTTCTCTTTTACAACACGAGAGATGACGTATCGCACTGGTATCATTCAACACATCTACCTGCTACAACGTCTCGAGGTGAACTGATTAAAGATCAATCGACGGGTTTTAGCGTTATATTCATTTTATTCCAGGCTTATGCCCAACCCTGTATATCATGTGTCTGGCCGACACACTCCTAAAGATACGAGCTGTTACTGCATTGAACCAATTTTCTTTTAAATAACGAATCATCCCAACCAAAGCTTGGCACTTTGGAATGGTAGAGAATATAATGCTTGTGTAATCTGTAGAATAGTAGTGAATAACAATTTGTGAATATTGTTGTGTCGCTTTAATCAACAAATAATTGCACATAGTTCATCACAAATATTAATTATTCGAATACCTAAACAACCAGAAAAGCTCTATTGTTCGGTAAATTTGTTTCTATCTATTCGAATACAACACATCATCTCAACCTCCTCAAAACGATTATGCGATATTCATTTGGGTTGCTTTCTTGAAATCGAGTCACGCAACAGGATTTGAATGAACACTCCAGAATCCCATCAAGAGAGTGCAAGTTTTGTTTTCTAGTTCGGGAGAGGGCGCCATTCTTCGCTAATCCACAAACTTATTCACCAACTTCCCAATCTTGTAGAACAGTCAAGTCCCAGAACTCGTTCCCCTGAATGAGCTTGGAGCGGAACAACTTCGATATTACATTTCACGAGGTGAAAATTTGCATATTCATCAATATCGATTAATTATAAAAGTTTGGATTGGGGCGACTATTCAGAGCGACAGGCACAGTTGATTGATTTTCGAAAAAGTTGAGATTGGGGCTGCAGAATAGATGCTTGAATGTTTATTTATATAATTACTAGCGACTCGTCCCTTATTTACATAGGTGAAATCAAGGAATGTTGCAGAATTGGGGTCAGAAGTCAGAATTCTCAAAAAACTGAAAAGGTATTGAAAAAATAAAGCGAATTTCAACAGAAGTTATCCAAGGGCATAATACAGGACAAAATAAGGGAACACATTGTCTTTTATTGTCACATCTCGCTATCGAATTTTTTCTTGCATTGTTTCGAAGTAACCTCATGAAAATAATGGATTTTTTCCATTACTCGTGTTGAAGACCTCAACATGTTGGGAACTGTTCAAAATAATTCAAGGCCCTCTAATTCGCTTTCAGAAAGCTTGCTCGATGATAATGGCATTCAAATAATGAAAATTTATTTCCATGCGTTTCCTCCAGATGAAAACCATCCTGTTATTAGAAAAAAAAAATCTGAAAGAAAAATATTAACGCAATTTTTCTGACTGAAATATAATGAACAATTCAGAAGGATGTCTAATATAAAAAAATGATACTGAGAACCCTAGGTGTAGGAGCAGCTATCACCCCTAAATTCTCAATAGGGAATAGGGGGTGAGCTACACCTCAATTGAAAGATCACTTGACCCTCTATGTGAATACTATGTTTTGCAAATTTTTATTGAGTCCTTGAAGTAGGTACATTGGCTGACAATTTGGAAACTTTCCAGGATAATCATATCTCGACAAGGAAGTTTTCAGAGAAAATGCCGATACAGGTCGATTTTTATTCGGAGGGGGACTTGTTTTTAGCAGAATTGTAAGCGAAAATCTCCCCAATCTTAAGTGTAGGGGTTGAATAGAGGGTGAGCTACACCTCAATTGGAAGACAATAGTATTATGTAGAGGGACATATTGTCTTCCAATTGAGGTTTAGCTCACCCTCTATTCCCTAGAAAGAAAAGAAGTGATAGACCCTACACCTAGGTTTGAGGAGATTTCGGCTTCCAATTTTGCTCAAAATATGTCCCTTCCCCTTTAAAAATTCACCTGTTCCGGCTTTTTCTTTGCAAACATCCTTGACGAGACATAATTGGCCTGGCAAGTGTCCAAATTGTCGTCTCCCTTAACTACTTCAAGGAATCAATACAAATTTGCAAACCATAGTATTCATGTAGAGAGACAAGTGATCTTTCAATTGAGGTGTAGCTCACCCCCTATTCCCTATTAAGAATTTAGGGATGATAGCTCTTACACCTAGTGCAGATTTCGGCCTACAATTCTGCTCAACGCGACATAATTGGTTTGGCAAGTTTTTAAATTGTCACCCTGTATTATACATGTTATTCCGAAGGGTATTTTGTTGTCACTATATTTGTTGACCTGGTAAAGAAAAAGAACGTTCGAACGTTCAGTGATAACATCACTTATCATAAGAAATGGAAGATTAAAAGGGTTATGTTTGAATATGGTGATTCTTTGTACGAAATGAAATGAACAGCGGATGCTATATGAAAACATTTTTTTGTTGCTGAAAATTTCTTCCTGGTTCGTATTTTCACCTACTTCTCATAACCTGAACCCTTAGTTTTTCATCAATCGGTTTGTTCCTAAACATAGTTCAACACCCCAAAATGATTCAGATAATAAATTCTGAATGAACATTTCGAAAGTGTTAGAACAATGATTGGATTTCATATTTCATTGAGCATATTGAAATTACCTTTTTCAAATAAATTGTGTCAGAATTTTCAGAAAAATAAAAAAACTTTTCTAGAAATTTCAGAAAAGAGTGACAGGGATTGCGAAAACCCTGATTAAAGTTGGAAAATGAAAATATCTATACGACGACAAGGAGAATGATTTTTTAAAAGAATGATCATCCCCTTAGAGGAAAGATTGAGTTTGATCAATAACTATGATGATTTAAATGGATAAATAAATGCTTTTTGAAAAAAGTTTCTGAATTCGCAGTTTCAGCATGTTAAGTTACAATATTTCATAGAGATTCTAATTTAAATTGATATTCTCATGCATTTATGAATGAAAATATCGTGAATAATCCCCCTTGAATAATTTCTCTCATTTTTTTCCAGGTGATGTTCTGAGCTGACCAGCGAACACCAATGAATGACCGTCGATAATGGAGCTACTTCACATCCATCTCACATTGATGGCTTTCATCACCTTCTTCAACAGCGCGACCAGCGACTACGACTGTCCGAAATTCTGCACGTGCAAATGGAAAAACGGGAAACAAACCGTAGAGTGCATCGGCCGGGACCTCGAAGAAGTTCCAGACCATCTCGATCCCGCCACACAAGTTCTGGATTTCACCGGCAATAAACTCCAAGTACTTCGCAACGAACTCTTCGCCGGTAAGAAAATAGTGAACCTCCAGCGCATCTTTTTATCCCGCTGCTCCATTTCCACAATTGAGGACCACGCTTTCAAAGATTTAACGAACCTGGTCGAGCTGGACCTGTCTGAGAACCATCTCGGAGCGATCCCAACGCCGATATTCGCCGACATCCCGTCCCTAATGCGCCTGAGTATGAAGCTGAATCGAATAAGAAAACTGGAAAAGAATGCTTTCAATCACTTGGCTTACTTGACCACTCTGGAGCTGAGCCAATGTGAGCTGTCCGACATACACGAGAAAGCATTCGAGGGTCTTCATGGTCTCGAATGGCTGCATTTGGATGGGAATAAACTCTCGTACATTAAAGGAGAGCGTACTCTTCCTGAAACCGTGAAAGGCGTGGATCTTTACAATAACCCTTGGGAATGCGACTGCCACATAGCCGATTTCCATATGTGGCTGGAGAGTTTCAGAGTGCCCCTTTCAGTCGAACCGGTTTGCGCTGGTCCACCCAGGCTGGAAGGACGTGTCATCAAGTCGGTGAAGAGTTCGGATTTGGCGTGTCTTCCTGATATCTCACCGACTACTTTTTTTTTGGAACTGAGTGAGGGTAAAAACGTTTCTTTGGTATGCAACGTGAACGCCATACCTGAAGCCAAAATATCATGGTGGTTTCATGGGCAAATACTGCAAAATAACTCGATGGTAGCTCCTGGTCTTCACTTGGTTTACTTTGTTGAAGAGGGTACGGAGAATAAACGGAGTGAATTGTATTTGTTCAACACAAACGTGAACGATAACGGAACGTTCATATGCAATGCGGAAAATGCTGCTGGTAAATCCCAGGCTAATTTCACGATAAGGGTGATACTGAAGAAGGAGCCGATAGTGATAATTGTTTCATTAAAGTTTGAGTATTTGGTGGCGATTGTTATTGGAATCGCGGCTGCTGTATCAATATCCATATTGATCATCCTACTGCTTACATTGAAATGTTTGCGAAACCGTAGGCGGAGACAGAAGGTGAAATCGGATACGTCGAGCTCTGCGGATCAAAATAATACCGTGAAAATTATACCCGACACAATGGAAATATCGACGATGTATTCAGCGAAGGTAAATAATACTTCGACGTCGACATGTCTGGATAATGTAACAATACACGCACAGTGCCAACGTAAGCCGATATACCGGCAAATATCGCTGAATCCCGTGAGGAGTCCTTCGTCCCTCATTAGATACCAGCTGAAACAGAACCCCGACATCATCAACGGGGCTCAAATGATGGAATTCAGGGAGAACGGCGACGGTGAAGACGGCCACATCCGCCGGTTTTCAGGCAGCGATCATGGCAGTCTTAGCGTGCGATCCGCGGATTCCGTTAAGGTGATGGACGAAGCGGCCCGTCGTTCTCTGGATTCCGAGGGATATCCCAGCGATTTCGGTCTGCCAAGGATTCCGCGTCGGGTTAACGAGAATTTTTATCGCACCCTGCCCAATAACCGGATGAAATATCATTCTGCGGCTAATCCGGCGGCGCGGTTCTCTCGCGAAGCCGAATTTCTGTCGCGCTCGACGCAGGCGACGTCTTACGACCATTTCCAGGCCGATATCCGGTACACGGCCGACGGGTATCCGGTGCGGATTGATAAATACGACTCTTTGTCATCTTCGCCCCCGGAAAGTTTCAGGAGCGAGTCCGCCGTGCCGAGAATGTCGGTTTGTTGCAGGTCCGTACAGCCGGACGATTTGCATGTGGTGAAAGTGTCTGCGGTGGAAAAACGATGCGCCAGTGCTCAGACTGATGGTGGCGAGGATAATTTAGAGAACGATAAGGAAGAGGGCGATTCAGCGGTCGGTAACGAGCATGAAAGTGTCCTCACTCCAAGCCCTGACGAAGGTTATGGCGGAGAACCTTCCGTCGTTTAACTAAATTGAATCTTCTCGCGGAGATAACGAACTGCCTATTTTATGCTCAAAGATTATCATGAACATTTCTTTTCTAATCTAACGAGCAGCGAGGAAAGCAATGATGGTTCTTTAAGTATCAAGTTTCAGTATGGAGTTGATTAGCTGAAGAATAATGAGATGATTATGTGAAATCTTATATCTGCAAAGAACATTTTTCACTGATGTTGATCCGGGAAAAAGTTCGAACCAAGCTGAAAATCACCAACATAACAATCTCGCCATAACAAGTGAAACTAAAAACTCCCCATCGAACTTGTATTCAAATTATTTCGGAGACAGGGTCCATTTTCAAGTTAAAATCAATACCTTCAGTATGAGTCATTTGAAAAGACATAAATTTCGTATTCAAGTTTCTTCATTAATTATGAAGTGAGGAGTTAGTTCATTCAGGTCAACGTTCTAAAGAGCATTCTCTATAATGTACATGGTCTCCTCGAATAAAAATATGTATAGACGATGTAATGAATAGTTGCGAAAAAATTTAAGGGGTGATTTCTAATCAAACAGTAGTCTGGGCCTTTCGTGAAATTTCATTTTCTGAGCATTCCCTGCTAAGACCTAAAGCCTTCACATGAAGAAACATTCTGGTTTTTTTTTCATAAGAACCAAAATCCTTTCTGAAATGAAATCGAGCAAAAATGTGATTTTCTTCCGAAATTAAAGATTTTTGAATAATATTAATTTTTATTCATTCTTCCTTCAATATAAACTTGCATAATTTTCGAATAGATCGATTTTGCTGATGAAAATTTGAAAAGTCACATAAATTGAGCTTAATGTTGCCGAAAGATCTAGAGACATTCGCTTTTACATTTGAATTTTATAGATTTCCAATAATTCAGTTGAAATGAGATCAAACGTTCTTATAATGAATATTTATCAAAAATGGACAATTTTTATTATTCATTGCATCTCCACGTCCACGGTAGCAAACTCATGTAGAAGTCACAACATTTTGAAAACCATCATTCGAAAAGAGCAAAAACATAATCCAAGATTTCATTGTATCAATGGAGATATTTCGAATTTATTTGTGTTATACCTTGTGCTATACAATCAGAAATCGTGTCTTTTTCAACTTGGTTCCAACTAGGAATTCAATTATGAGCCCGTTAAACTGGTGTAAAATTAGAGATCGTAGAACAAAAGTAGTGATAATGTATTTCGCTGAATATTCATGGTTGTATCATGTATAATATTTATATGTGAATGAAAGAGAAACCATCACTGAAAAACATAAATGTTCATTTATGCTTTTCTTAATCATAAAATCTTGTTGAAAAATTTTTTTCATTTTATAGTAAAATAACGAATCAAGCAGCAAACGAAATGATTCAACAAGAAAAATCAAAAATGGATATGTACCACATGCAATTCCAATTATTTGGAATAAGAGAATTAAGTTTTTTGTTGTATTCCTGGAGCTTTATAACGCATTTTTTCTGTTCATAATGTATAAAAAGTAATATTATATTTCTGTAAAGTGTATCATGCCACCCAGAATCAGCATTTTATCTTGTAGGAATCATTAGAAAAGTCATCAAATGTAGCAATGAATAGAGTAGCTGCATATAATCATAGAAACAGGATCTGAATCTATTCATCCTTCACCTTAGAAAGAGCAAACCTGTATACATTTAGATAACTCAAAAAAATCCCGAACAGACAGAAACTAATCTACTATTACTGTGAGAAAGATATAGACATGTGTAATAAAATGTACTGAAGAATAAAGTGATCTACTTGAGGGCGTTGTTTATTTATCCGAGCCCTTTTAGAAATATTTTAAGCCATATAACTTTCTGTAGATACTACGATTTACCCATACACGATATGGAATTTACCCAATATATTATGATGTACGAATAAAGAGTTGTATGGATCAGCCGAGGTATCAGCCTTTTCAGTTATGTTGAACTCAGATTTGTCCCACCAGGCATTTGAACAATATTTACTCAGGAATTCTATCAAAGAGTGAATGTTTTTTGGTAACATTTATAATTTTTGTTTTTACTCGATAATTTTTCATGATGCTGCAATGTTTCATTAGTACCAAATTATATTATCGTTATTTCAACGAGTATCAACAAGTGAAAAAGGCAGAATTATAAGGTAAGTGAAATTTAAACAACTAAAGAATATGCCGGTAATTTCTCCGATGGAAGAAAAGTTATAAATATTTTTGGATCAGAGGTTACATAAATGTTGACAACGAATATGTGGTGTGTTTGAATACTTAATTATATTATATTCAAAAGATTTTCTAATAAAAAAAAATTTCCTGCATTTTGTTAATTTTCACTCTTTAGTGGGTTTAAATTATATTTTAAATTGATTTCTCCTGAAATACCTCAAACAGTTGAATAAATTTCTGTATATTCGTTCAAATTCACAAAGCATATTGACCTGAACAGCAATATGTAGAAAAATAACTTTCAAATCCTGACACGTCCTACAAAATATTTTCCTGAAATAAAGACAAAACGAATAGCCCAATATAATATGGTCAAAGTTGCGAACAATGGTTTCGGAGATGCAGCTAAATATTTCAGGACAATAAATTATAAAATCGATAAGTCTGTTCTTCATTTCTTTCTGTAGAAAAAATCGCAGAATTTACAGGTAAAGAAATAACAGCTCTATGGGTCAAACATAATTATCTACATATAACATTGATATGATGCTCCCAGAACATTTTTCATATTGTTTTCACAGAATATCCCACCCAGAAAATTTGATGAATCCATGAGGACACTTAGTTTTGTACCTTCTTTTTCTGAAACAAAGAAAAATCTCGACTCCTGTTTGAAAATTTTGTGCAAGAAGATTTTTCTGGGGTTGACAGCGAAGAATATGGATAGCCGAGTAGATAACTTTGTCCTATATGAAACTGAAATATTTTCCCTATTTATTTATTAACAAATAGCGTATAATATTTTCAAATGCACAACGTTACATCGTTCACATCTCATGCACTGGCATTGATAAATTGATTGTATACTGCTATCAAATTGCATCTGCAAAATGTAGATGTAGTTTTGGTACACAGCACAGGCTTGTTACAAATTGTCAGATTGTGAGATAGCAACAATAAAAGATGAAACTGGTCACCCAGGTTATTTGTCTTCAGTTTATATAATATGTTCATTTGTTAGAGTCTTCGAGGAGTAGGTACAGAAAATACTGAGAAATGAGGTTAGAAGAAAAATTATCAAATTTCAGTTCAAAAAATTAGATGATAGACAAAATGCTGTTCGAATTTTCTGATTGGATTCACTCTCAAAAAATCAATATGAGATGAGGTTATGTATGTTAATTATTATAGAAAAGTGGAATAGGATTTCATTATTGAAATTAATTCATGTAGTTCATATTATACAATATAACGCATAATTCGTGGTGATATCTAGAATTTTCTCAGTGCCAATTGTGTATGATAATTCTGCTATGACCATCTCAAGCTTCAAAACATTAATTTTTTTACTATATTGATTGTCTTATACCTCATCAAGGTTGCAATTCCTCTACTGATAAAACACTCTAGTTCGTAAAAATCTCTTCCCAAATCCAGTAAAGTAGGTAAGATAAGGCTTTTCTTTTGGAAGAGATTGGTACAGAAATGCCTAAAAAAATAACCTTAAGCCCGTTTCCGACAGCCGAGAATTCTCTAGAGAATTTACTCTAGCATTCATGCGTCGTGAATTCTTTGCCGTTACATACGCACTTTCGGTAGAATTCACTGTTCAGTTGCATACAAAATAATCTCTGCCGTTTTCTTACCAAAATTTGGTATAGAATTCCACAATGATTGCCTCTTGTCAACTTCCATCTGTCTTTATAAGTAAGTTTGTGTATTCGACTTCCTTTCACCGTGGTTATCCAGATGAAGATGCTCTGTCAAATCAAGGCAGCAGAGAGTTAATAATTTTGAAACCAAATAGAACATGATTTTGTTGGGAAAAAAATCATCAGAAAATTTTGTGTCAGTAGATGATATTGATATTGAACCATTTGCCATATTGACCTCCAACCTCAAATGCGAAGAGCACTTAGGAGGGGGAGGTGATATTGCTTTACCTAAAAGGATGTGATTGGCCGAAAGGATTTCAAAATGGTGGAAAATCTGCTAAGTTCACTTTTTTTCTTCTGCCAAATTGGATTTATTATTAGAATGTAATCGATTTCCTAAGAATTTTGAAAAAGAAAAATTTAGCAATGTTTGCCCCGAGGGGTGAACCGGTCGTGAATTGTGGTGTACAAATTGGAGGAATTGTCATGAATTGAATTGAATTGCCAAGAATTGTTGAGAATTGTCATGAATTGCCAGGAATTGTGGTGAATTGTCAAGAATTGTTGTGAATTGCCAAGAATTGTGTGAATTGTCAGGAACTGTTGAGAATTGTCGTGAATTGTGGAGAATGGGCTATTTTTCTAAATTTCAAAATCTAAGAATTTTTATAACTCAAATACATATATGGAAATTTATTTTTTTAGAATTTTAACACATTGCATGCGGTCGGAAATTGTGATTTCAGAAGAGCTCTCTTATAGAACATGGATATGTTCTAAGGTATAGAATTCAGAAATTTTTTTTTTTAATATGTGGATATTTCGGTGGATATGGAATTCTATATTTTCTTGATCGGTTTCACTGGTGTCGAATTGACAAAAATTACTAGACTGTAGTAAGGGCGCTCTACGTTACTAGCTTTTACACAATCGAATGTTTATTAAGTTTCGAAGGGTGTATATCTGAATTTTGAAGCGAATCTCTTACGTGTTGGATAACTAATGGAAATGGGTTTCCATAAATAATTTGAATTCGATTTTTGGAGTTTAGGAAACTTGCCCATCGTCGTAAATTATAAAGAATTGTTCTGAACTATTAATTTCCGTGAATTGTTCGAAAATTCTCATGAATTGTCTGGAATTGTTATGAATTGCAATGCATTTTCTAATTGTTGGGCGATTCGCTGTCTTGCAATTCACAGGTGTCCAACCTGTCCAACTATTAGGAAGCAGAAAGGGAGGTTTGCACATGTATATGGACATGTATATAGTCATATTCATGTATATAGTCGCATGCCGGCGCAATAGTGCAAACTCCGAGTATAATTTCTGTATTCTGTGATTTGAATTAAAGTGATATAAGATTGAGCAGGTAAGAATTATACAACATCTAATTTTTTCATTATTTCTTATTGATACACAATAATTTCCTACGGGTGTGAAGCCAGGTTTCTTTCATCCACAGTTACAATCTGTCAACGCCGCGCTCTAAGGATAACTGTATTGTTCAGTATACAATTCTTACAGTTCTGAAACTTTGGATTTGAGTTTCTCTTGGAAAAAGAATGGTGATGAAGATATGGTGCAATCGGATATTATTCATACCTTGATTTATACCAATGAAAATCATCAAAGCTCATTGTCAGCCCGTACGGGGGGCCTGGAGGGATTCAAAGTTAAAAATTTCAAATTTTCTCGAGACATGTGCATTCTTGAGAATAGAGTAAATTGGTTCGATATAATATTTTACATCATGAACAGTCATCAAAACACATTGTTAACCTGTACAGGGACTATTCACCAACAATATTGGTGAATATTGGTCCCCGATCTCTTTGCGTTCAATAGCAGGTACCTGAAACGATTCCTTTGGTTGAAACCGTTTTATTACTCTGTTGGGAATAACCCATATCATTGTTGAGAACGGGCGTTCTTTCTTCAATGCATATCATATAATTTTGGATATTTCAACCTCATTTTTAACACTTTTATAATTTCTGAGAAGATGTTAATTCGAAATGTCGGTCTATATCGGTATATCGATTGCAATAATGTCAATTATATATTCACAGCTTCTTCCCTCTCAACCTGACAAAGATCATTCGGAGGTTCATCTAAGACTTGGAGACTCGCTAGGAGATTTCTCTCCAAGTCTAAAATAAAAATTATTTGAAACATTTGTCTAATGTTTCAAATAATATATAAATCATATATTTCGCTTATACCATTTGTAATCAATAGAGCTTTAGTAATGTAATAATTAAGGTTCGCGTTGAATGAATTCCTAGATATGTAGGTACACACTAAGAATCACCGAATTGGGCAATTCGGAGAGGGATATATCTTTAGTTGAAATCAGTGAAGATGAATTAATAATATTAATAATTGTTTTCAGCACTCAAAAAGTAGACATAGATATTTCAGCACGTGTGTCGAATCTCTTGATGGTTATTCTGTAAACTCTTTGTTATTCCATATAAATTGAACGAACAACTTTCATGAGAACACAATCTTGATTTCAACGCACCATGTTTCTGAAACCTGGTGAGTTGTGTTATTATTTTGTAGTACTTCACATACTTTCATAAAATTCCATAAAATAACTCGACATGTTGATGTATGATTTAAAATTAATAGCTTGCACAGTAACCATTTTTTTCAACTACTCGATCAATTTGCGTTTGATAGAAGGTACTGATTCAAAAGATTCCACCTAGAAGTATTTCTTCGCTTCATAAAATTTTATAACTCAATTTGGAAAAACCTACAAAAATTGTCGTTACGAACGGGTACGCTCTGTTGTATTCAATATTAGGGTTGCCCATTTTGACCAAAAAGATTTTATGCACAGAATAACTCTAGAGTCATTTGCAGAGGGAATTTTAAAAAATTTACCTGAAAGTATTTTTTCGGATCATACAATTTTATACCTCAATTTTCAAAATTGTCGTTATGGAAGGGAATGCTCTTATCCTATATTAGGTCGTTTTCACAACATTTTATTCAGTTGAATTTCAAAATTGTTTCAATCAGCCTATATAACTATGTTGATGAGGGGAGGTTAATAGTACATCAAACAATGAAGTATAGGATATCCATGGATAGAAGCAATTTCTGTAAGCTAGCCTCAGTTAGCCTTAACTTCTATCTGGCTATATCTATAAGACATATTATTGAGTGGTTTCAGACCTCTCATAGTGTGATGTGAAGAAAATTCCCAAAATATATATTAAAAAAAAAAATACATAACTATGAATTGTATTGAATTGTCATGAATTGTATTGAATTGTATTGAATTGTCATGAATTGTATTGAATTGCCATGAATTGTATTGAATTGTCCGTGAATTGCCGTGAATTGCCATGAATTTTCTTGAATTGTTGAATTGTCTGAATTGTTTTATATGCTATTATAGGAATTGCGTGAATTGTCTGAATTGTGGTGTACAACATTTTCATGACCGGTTCACCCCTCGGTTTGCCCAGTATCTGATAGTTTTCTGGTTTATAAGAATAAAATTAAAAATAGCATTTAAGGAATTTATATCAAATATAACCTAAAAAAAAACAAAACCAGGGAAAGATATTCTTGAACTTACTGTTACACCTACGGATAAATTCGCCAACGAAACATGAAAGTCCCGCCCTTATCAGATTCATTGATAACGTTAAGAAAATTCATAAAATAAGTATTTCTATCTGAGGATTCACGGCAATTCCATGCTCTAAGTTTCGCACAGAATAACCACCCTCAAAGCTCCCGATATCGATTTCATATCTTAGATGACTAGTGTGGAGGCCGTTCCATTCCCTCAGTCCACGTTATGTTGTCCTGGATTCCAGAGGAAATCTAGCTTTAAGAGGGTTAGATATCCAGGGTTTCAGATCGGCCGTTGGGAAATGAAAGGTTTTCGCGCTAAGTCTGTCGTCATACTGTTAGTTCCTGCCTGGAATTCAATCGAGACGGCTGTCTTAGGAAAGAAATTGGAAAATTTCCTGGAAAATAGAAGAGTCTATGAGGTTTATAAGAGTCAGTTCAGTGGATATTTCAATAGAAGTATCTACTTTCATTCGATGCATTCAAAATGATCGGCAGAATGAAAACAAATCATTCAATATTGAAAGAACACGAAATATATTTTGGTAGGTACGATAAAACACTCCCACCTTCGCTATTCGCTCTGTACTCATCTGCATGAAAATGAAGCAATTCAATATCTGTCTAATTTTTTTTTTGCTTTTGACTCAATTTGAGAGCTCAAAAAAGTTTATTATCGTGGGATGGTATTTAACTTTACATTCATCATTCTCGCAGGCGTAGAAAATAAGGCAATAAATTTTAATGTCATATTTTAAAGAAACTCACTTGTTCGTCGACCTCAAGATAAAATGACATTTCACTTATTAATTCCCAAACGAAAACTCGACCATTTTGGATGGCAAGTATTTTTCGTTCGCATCAGATACTTTTCGTCCGTAAACACCTTTCGTCCGCTCTTTTTGTAGCATAGAAACAAATACGGCAGAGGCGATTAATCAATGTCGAGAGCAAGGATTCAAGTGCCTGTGACAATAACTGTCACTTGAAATTGTTGAATAAATTCTTCAAGAAATCTGCTAGATTTTACGAAACTATTGAGAAGGTGGATCGCACATTAGTGTTTATTATAATCAAGAACAAATAAGGATAGCGATATAGGTATGAATAACACTCTTTGGAATGAGGAAGTTGGCAACTTCGCCCAGGTTGGATGTGCAGCACACAAGTGAGTACTTACTCTCATAAAGGTATGTGAGGTAGACGAAAAAATGTAATATGCACCTCGGCAAAAAACTGTTTATATTGTCTCGCCTGCTTGCTGGCCTCGGCTGCGCCTAGGCTATCAATTTGCATGCTCGACAGTAATAGGAAGATTTTCGTAATTGGTACATGAATAACCATTTTCTAATTTTTACAAACAAAGTGACACTTTTCGAGACTCATAGAACTTTTGGGGTGCTTCAATTTTCGATACTATTTATAAAAAGAAAATATTTCACAACTGTTGATGAAACGGTTACTTGCTTCCATAGCAATGAAATAGACAATAAAAATCTCCTATTTCACTCGATCCGATTTAAGCTTAATACTTGATCACAAAAACAAAATGACTTCAATAATTTTTGTAGTCTCAATCACAGGTTTGAAATACATATAGTCCATTCAAGAATGATTGACATCTCGGATGGCTATGGAAATTCGAATTTAAGTTGGCAGTAGACCATGAGTTGAGATTTTGTGTTGTCGAATTCAGGTTTCTATTGAGAATAAACAATGATCTATGCACTGACTGAAAATAATTTGAATTTTTACTGCTATTTATGTCCTTAATATAATGGAACAAAAGGGAAATATAATTGTATGAATTTTGAATGCTGATTATTATGATCTGAATTCGAATATTTCTTCTTTCCAAGTACTTTTCTGGGTTATATTTATATATTTCAGTTCCTTGAATGAAATGAAACTACAGAAATTACTGAAGATTTTTGTGGCCAGATATTAAGGTGCGTCTGGACTTCCAAGGCCTACAGGGATGTCACTCATTCTTGAATGGACTGCATGTGTGACGCTTCTTGAGAGACAATTTTGCTAGGTACTTAATTCAAATTCAAATAGTCACATCCTATGGTAAATTAAATAGTTATTTTCCTATCAAGTGCGGAAAGTGATACTTGCCCGCACGAAACTGCCGTTGCCCGAACGATGCGAAGCAGAGTTCGGGTAAGCAGTTGAGTGCGGGCAAGACACTTTCCGCAAGAGTTAGGAACAATATTTTTTCTACAAGCGCTTGAAATATATAAATATATCCATTTCACGAAACAGATCATATCTCATTTGATTAATTCATATATAATGACAGACGTAATGTCATTACTATGGGTTTCTCATCGTTGACGTTCTATGCATAGAAACATGATAGAATTTAATTTACTCTATAATATTTGCGTGCGGGAAAAACCCCTGCTAATCCATTCCCGCACGCAAATGCGTGCGGGAAAGAAATAGCAGGCGTTTTTCCCGCACGTTTTGGGAAAGTGACTCTTTGCAACTTGGAATGCGTGCGGGAAAAAGGTTGAACGCGCACGCTTGTAGAAAAAATAAATATTGTATGACACACGTTGGGAAACACTTGATGTTTTGACAGAGTGAAAAATCCTAGCTACACAAATAACTATTCTGTATTCATTTTCAATTGTAGTCTCTAAATCGAAATCCGAGCCTACAGGTTGATTTTTGTTTTTTTTTTCTGAGAGAAACATCAATCATTATAAGAAAAGATGTATATTAGGATTGATTATGGTCACTGAGCTGAACAATATGCTTCTTGAGTGAAATACTGCGGAGCAGACGTGTTTCACACAAGGAAAAACTGTAAATCACTTGGTTGTGAGTTGTTCAAAATATGCAGAATTTTAATATCAGTTTATTCTTTTCTTTTGCTGAGAACGATAGTGCTGTATGATCGAATCATTTATGCTCAATGCCTTTGTTAGTTTCACACTAGAATTATTTGTTTGAAGCATGCTACACTATCAACTTCTTATCCTAAGGCTGCGTACAGGCACGCAACAAAACTTCGTAATGCAACATTGATTCCTAGCTTCAAGCTGCGTACAGACTGTGTCAAAACTTCATAATCGCAACAAGTGTGGACAACATGAATTAGAAACTGCAGTTGCTGCAGGTGTTATGGTTTGTTTTATTATTATCAGCAGTACAAATTCAACAATAGGTAAGAAAACATAGAATGTTTTGATATTCCTCTCACTTCCACTTTTTTTTTGTGATGTCCACAAAATTTTGGTATGTAATTCAGACTTCACTTGATCTAGTGAATTTAGTCATTATGCATAATATCTGGATGTAATACATATTCTGATTATCAACTTTCGCTCTGGCACACATGTCTGCTGCATTATAACGCCGAATCAGCTTCCATCAACTGAACAATATTTCTAATCTTATAATTCCAGAAAAGATATTTAAAGATGTCCTCATAATAATATAGCTCTATATGTTCAAATAGACACTTAATAGGAATGCGTATTTGAGATAGGAATAAAATACGCATTGAATTTCTGCCGATGCTTCTAATTACACCTATATTGAACTCCGGCTTGACTGCAGCGGTTGAGGATGTTTTTTCTCTTGTATCTCATCAAACTGAAGTCATCAACTAGATTGATGAACGAATCCTTCTCTCCGCCTGGAGATCGGTGATAAAGAATTCAGGCCCCGAGAAAGGAAAAGTAATGCGGACACATATATATCGGGTGGAGTAGAAGCGAAAGGGAGATAAAAATATTCCAATTGTATTACTGGGAAGATTAATGAGGATGTTGAAGATGTTAGGCAAGCAAGGGAGAGCTCTATTATTTAGCTTTTCGAGCAGGGATGCACGGAATCAATCCCTTTTATTTGGAATGCCTTCTTTTATGGAGCAGAAGGAAATTATCTGTAGGCCTGCCTCAGTATATGCTTACTTTGTGACATTTGAGGGAAGACCTAGGTCGAACATCTCACCATGTGAATATTCATTCATTTAATTCAGATAATTGAAGTGAGTATCTCGCCTTCACTAGATTGCGGCTTATAAGAAAAATACTTCTAAACTATTTTACCAAAAATTTTTATTGTCTCCATTTACAGGACGTCTTTCGTTAAGTGAAATTCCACAAACACAAAATGGAATTTCTGACTTCAATATTGGTAAAGCTCGTGGCCTAGAGTGAATCTTCATTGCTTTCAAGGAAAACAGAATCGTAGATGGATGCAATGTTTTCCGTTAATACTAATTTGTAGTTTTGCTTTAATTGTCCTTTACTCTTCAACCACTGACGATTGATAATCTTTCTGTTCTCTTTGTCGCGCCCCCGTGCCTGAGGATCTAAAGGATTGTACCATGGTAAAACCTTCAAAAATGCTTCCTCCAATTTCATCAACCATACAGAGTTATATGTGTTCCCCCAGAACCTATGTCCCACATCATAATATCATTGTGGGTGCACTACTGTTGTGAGCAGCTCTTTCTGTAAGAACAAAAAAACTCTTGAGTTACAGTACGTCAGTTTGCAGATAGATCTCATTATAGAATTTAAGTGTTGAAGTGTGAAGAAAGTTGTAATATCTCATCAATGGTCCGATGAAGATATAACTATTTAAATTAACGCACCATTTACAATGTTAGATGATGAAAAGCACAATAAATTATAGCTGTCGAAAAAATAGAGGAAGTTTTGTTTATCTGATTTGGATTGGGAGTTCTCCTCCTGAGGTTTCAAAATTTAAATCGCTTCGTTTCTAGTTCCGGTTTCGCAACAGTGCATACTAGAAAATAAAAAGAATAATGGCTTGTTCATAAAATAACAGCTGTTGATGTACAGACATAATAAGGCGCGTACTTACTGGCGAGCTTCAACAGCAACCAGCCATACAAAGCCCATAAAATTTTACGACCTTCCTCGTTCGTCGCAGAATTCCTAGACAGCCATCTTTGTCTATCTCATTAAGATTGTGAATTTGTTGTCCTTTATTATCAACGCATATTTCAGTCGATGTTGCCAACTTGTGCAATAGAAACGAAACACTTCAACTAAAAAATACCCTTCTTTATTTTAAGTACTTAAAATAATTTTTTTTGTGAAACGGTTTAAATGGTTATTTCAAAATATGACGTTTCAAAGATATTTCATAAAAAATATATCATTTTCGTCAGAACGAGTATTCCCTATTATAGCAAAATTCCTGGCGTTTGAAGGTAACATCGAGTAAATCCATATTGATCAAATAAAATGTTATAATTTTGAGAAGTTTTATACATAAAAATGACTCAAAACCGAATGGAAATGATCTTTATATTTTCCGTAAAACTAAAAATTGAGCCCTGTTTTGTATTGTCATCGCACCAATCAAAAACATCTTAACGGATTTGATTCGATACTTTTTTGAAACCTTGCTGATAATTTGTAAAAGGTTGTAATGGAAAAAAAACATCACAAGCTGTCTGGAAAAATTAAAAAAAACTAAACGATTTGCAAATTTCGCACGCAAGTGTATGTTGTATAGTCTACCCTCCAGGAACAAGTGATTGACACTTGCTGGTTGTTGACATTCGGCAAATGAACAAATGATCTAAATGGATTGAACGTACAGCATATTGGTTATCAATTTATCAAATATTGTTAGTCTGAATGATTAGTGATAAGAATATTCATTATTCAGTACTACCTTGACGTTTCTTGTTTACCTCAAATTTCCATTCACCAAAAAGGATTACAATTTAAATAAAAATGACATAATATATGTATGTACATACAATTACTGATAAATACTTCAGTAATTAAATTTTTTAATAAAAAATTAGAATGAAGGCTCTTCTTGTTATGTATTTCTAACATATTTTTAAATATTTTTTTCACTTCCAATTACTAATGGTGGGTTCATGTAGCGTTACTAAGAAATAATATCGTAGAAAATGGAACGATCTATTTGGATACAGAGTTCGAGTGGGAAAATCAAAATAAGAAACTATTTTAGAAGTATCAGTATCTAATTCTTTGTTGAATGTATGACATTCAACCCGTGTTTCATAAAGCTTGATCAGGCAATCAACGCTTCATTGACGAAGAGACGTCAATTTCTTTTCAATCGATCACGATCATTCAGAATGTCATTCTCGCATCAAATTATGATGCTCATACGTTCATTCAGGTAATCTCAATTGCTACTTCTTCAATATATTCAGAAATAAAAAGGTTTCAGTGATTTCGTTTTAGAAATCGAGTGACTGTCAAATCGTTGATCGGACAATCAAAGTTTTATGAAAGCTGCTGTCAGACTGCTGAATGTACTTGCCCCTTTTATTAAGATCAAGAAAAGAGTTGAGTCATAAAGGTTTACCCGACATCAGTCTTGAAATCAAGTCAAAACTGGAAAATAGTCGAGACGAGAGTGAAATATATTCCAAGAATTCATAACTGCAGCCTGTCTTCGAATATAGGACGGTTCAATGTTTGAAAGAACAAGTAACCATTGAATAGGTGAAGTTTATGTGCATCGATTTTTCGTACATGAGCTTTATCAACCCAAACAAACAATATTCAGCAGCCGAAAAAGCTAAGTCTCTTTTGGTAACAATTCCCTACACAGCAACAATAAGACGAGAGTGTGTCACAAACTCACAATGTCTTCTGCCCACACGGAATACGTTGAATCCTTGCATGTTAGCACCGATAACTTTCACTGTATCATTATCCATACGAGATTAGGTGACATCTCACCCGCGAATAGATTTATTGCTTCCTCATGCATCGCGCAAGATGATATAATAACCAAAAACAAGTACACTAACAACAAACATGTCCTGGATTTATGTCGAGAATTATATTTGTCCCAAGATTACATTACCATTATCTCGAAAGCCGCAAGGAAGAGAAATTGCAACGCGGGAGATGCTGAATATATTGCCCTACGGACGTTATGGTCCCGGCTCCGTTCTAAACCTTAAAATCTCCTTATCTACCCCCCAACTTAGATGCATTGTCACACGATTCCCCTTTTTTGCCCCTCGTGGAACACTTTCTATGGTTTAATTCTAGCGTGTAGTCTCCCGGAGCTCGGGAAATAACAATGGTTTACTTTTTAGGGCACCTTATCGTCTGATCCTTAAAACTCGTAAAAAATTATGTAATTTGATTGGGTTCCCGGAGATAAGTATCGAGGGGTGGAAAAGCTGGTCTATATAAGGCTGAACTTCCTTTTGCCATGTATGAAGTGTTCAGCTTGTTGCAATATCAACTTTTCACTAACAAAACTGGTCTCAATTTGAAGACTTCATAAAAAAAATTGGTACTCAGGAAATTGTTCTATTTCATTTGATTTTTTTAAGGAATGTATGGTTTTCAACCGTGAAATGTTCATTTCCCACTTATATAATTTACGTCATACAAATTATATTCATTTCAAGGTTTTCAATACAAAGTACTCTTTTATAATTAGGTCAATTTGATATAGCGTCAGGTTAAAAACCTCCTATATGTGCACACAATTGCAACAAAAGATTCATATTCTCTAATTACAGTTCATAGGGTGCGACCATTTTAATGCTGGTTGTTGGAGCTTGAACACTTCATCAACATTTGATGTTGACATTGTTGAAAATATTCATGTAAATTAATATCACAAAATGAATATGATTTCCTAGAAAATGAACTAAGAGAATACCTGCATATGACTAACTGAAATATACAGGTTGACACACAAAGTTATTGAGAATCTCAATAAGGATTATGGAAAATAGGACAGCCTATGAAACACAACTTCTGAACCGAGCAACGTTTCGTCTATATATTTAGAGCTATTTTTCAACTATTGAAGGTTGAGAAAAATTGTACCTTATTCAATACACCAAATTTAAAAAATCCAGAAGTTTCATTTCGAATAGCACAGTATCTCTGAATATCCTATAAAAATTAAATCGGTCAAGAGAAATGTGTATGGATATATCTACCTCTAGTAGGCGAAAAAGTATTAAAACTGCAAAGAGTAGGAAAATATTAATGCTGTTCCTGTTAACATTCCAATCTTTAAGTTCTCATTCCCTGGCTGCTGGCTGAGCCCTTCTATGATGAATAAACCTGAATAATTCAGAAGCTGTTTCATGAATTTTTTCTGCCAGCAAAGCAGAATCGATAGAAAACTGACTGTTGGTGAAACTTTTGAATTTTTTAAGGGAGCGGTGCTGCATTCAGGTGTTAGAGTGAGTATACATTCTCGGTTAGAAATATTCTCGACATCAAAAAGAGTGGATCCTGATTATCTTCTCATAAACTCATTGTGAAATCATCAATCGAAGATTCTCAAGATTTTTGATAACTATTGATGTGCACAACTCGGAAAGGAAGAAGTTTGCCATGGTTTGTGAACATGAAGAGATTAATACAATACAGTGGCATAAAAATATAACGAAATCGGATTTGGACAGCAATCTCAAGCTGTGGCTTCACATGGCCAGAAGGACCATGTTATGAAAAATTCTTTTTGCTGTCCAACCTCCAACAGGGTATACAAAAAGTCACACTGTGGGAGTCCGAATTCTTTATGTCTCTATTTCTATTTAGGAAAGGTTGGAGTATTTGATTAATCAAAGAAGACCTTGGCGTCTCACGCTCCTTAAAGAGAGAACCTTTTCAATGTTGCCTATACGAGGATGTATTGATAGCCTAGACCAGTTATTATTATTATTATTAACCATATAATTAGAGTTGAGGTGAATACCTATAAACTCAAATAAGCTTATATATAAAAATCCATGCATAAAAAAAATGTATAGCAACGAACAATAACTCATTAGAAGTGTCAGTGTGGAGTTTGAGGTCAAAAAAGTACCAGAGTTACACAATAAATCAAAAGAAAGAAGATGTCCACCGAAAATGTGAAAATCGAAAAATAGGAGTATCGAGCCATCATCAAGTAGCTGTATTTAAAAGGGTTAAGAGGTAAGCAGATTTACGAAGATATGCTTAATACCCTTGATGATCAATGTCCTTCGTATGCGACCGTGAAAAATTGGACTGCAAGCTCCATAAAACTGCTGGAAGAGTTCCTGCTTCAGTTTTTTAGGATTTCCATGGAGTATTCATGATTGATTTTTTTGGTAAGGGTAGAGCAATAACCGGTGATTACTATTCGACATTACTGACCTCTCTACGGGAAAAAATTAAAGAGAAACGAAGCGGAAAACTATCCAAAGTATTCCAAAGGTGTTTTGTTTTTGCAGCACAACGCTCCTGCATACAAATCTCATATTGCCATGCAAAAAATTCGTGATTTAGGGTTTGAATTACTAGAACATCTCCCTTATTCACCAGATTTGGCTCCATCCGACTATCATCTCTTTTCTCAACTGAAAAAAAGTTTAAGGTCGTAAGTTTTCCTCCAGCGAGGAGGTAATAAAAGCTGTGGAGAACAAGAAGAAACATTTTTTTTTAAAGGTCTAGAAACGTTGCAGGTTCGCTATTTTTTTTTTGAGAATATCTTTGTCTAAATATAATTGGCCTGTCAAGTTTTGAAATTGTCACCTCCTTGAACTACTTCAAGTAATCAATAAAAATTTGCAAACCATAGTATTAATGTAGACGGACAAGTGATCTTTCAATTCCCCTATTACCTATTAAGAATTCAGGTATAATAGCCCCTACACCTACGGTTGAGGAGATTTCGGCTTATCTACAGTTCTACTCAAAATATGTCCCCCTCCGAATAAAAATTGACCTGTTCCGGCATTTTCTCTGAAAAAATCCTTGTCGCGATATAATTAACCTGGCAAGTTTTTAAATTGTCACCCTGAATTAAGCAACAGCGTTGTACAACGTTCGCAGTTCATACGCTGGTCCGAAGAAAAAATTTTATTAGTATAACGTTTTCAAAAAAAAAAAAAACATTTTTCAATAAAAAGTTTACATCAACTTTAATTGCAGATCTGATAACTGTTTCATTCAAAGATTTTCTTTCATCATTCCACTCTGTACAATTGCTTCAGACAAACTCAATTGAACATTCCCTGATTTCGACTAGGACAGTTACAAAAGAAATTGTTTCAGGAAGAATGCTCCTCTTGAGATCTCCTTGGATCTTATGGAAATCTGGTGCAGGTGCAATCATTCCAGGATGTGTTTTCAGTACTTTCGTATCAAGACCGAGCGAGCGAGCCGAGCCTTTCACGATAGAACAAAACAAACACGTAAAAGTAGCATAGTCGGGGATATTGAAACGCCATTACGCGGAACCTTATCCAGACGTGTGTTTTTTGGCGTGTCCTGAGGGTAAATCGTTTTCTAACTACTGAGGAACGCTGAATCCAGCTTTTATTTCTACACAGATATCTACCGCAATATATCAAATCTCATACATTTTAATACAACATTCGAAGAGATTATTTTTTTTGTTGAGGTTGCACTTGGAATTATCTCTGCCGCATCCGTCTTTTCTGCGGAGTTTTTGAGTCACTTCACGTCCTTCCTGCTCGTATATCATCGTCCTCAGTGATAAGAAATTGGAGGATTGGATGTTAACAAATTTCAAGGAATAATCGTTCGCCATCTTCATCCCATTCTCACATTATCGAGCAATTTGTGGGCAAAAACCTTGAGCATTATTTTAAATTATGTATTATGAACACTCATTAGAATTAATCATTTCCTCTAGAATCACTTATCCCAAATAATCAAGGAGCCCAATGAATATTGAAAAATTCTTAGCCTACTATAGAACCGAACAAAATTTCAAAGTCAAAATATTTCAATACTCAACATATTCTCTTCTCAATTGGCTACATTTATTACAGCGATCCTGCAAGGTCTCTAGACCTTTCAAAAAAAAATTTTTTTCTTGCTCTGCAAACCAGACCTCCACTGCTTCTATTACCTCCTCGTTGGAAGAAAATTTACGGCCTTTTAAACTTTTTTTCAGTTGAGGAAAGAGATGATAGCCGGATGGAGCCAAATCTGGTGAATAAGGGGGGTACTCTAGTAATTCAAACCCTAAATCACGAATTTTTTGCATGGCAACATGAGATTTGTGTGCAGGGGCGTTGTCCTGCAAAAACAAAACACCTTTGTATAACTTTCCACGTCTTTTCTCTTTAATTTTTTCCGTAGAGTGGTCAGTAATAGTAATAGTAATCTCCGGTTATTGTCTCTCAAAAGTCTGCAAAATCCAGCAGATTTTTGAATACGAAATTTCTTAGGTCTTGGAGAACCAGAGTGTCGCCATTCCATCGACTGTTGCTTTGTTTCTGGATCGTAGAAATGTACCCAACTCACATCCAAAGTAACAATTCGGCTTAAGAAGTCTACATCAAATCGAGCACAGATAGAACGCTATGCTTCTACTTTTGCTCGCTTTTGGTCAACATTCAAACATTTGGGGATCCATTTTGAAGCAATTTTTCTCATGTCCAAATTGACGTGAACTATTATATATGATGAACGCGTTCGTATGAAATATTCAGTGCTTCAGATATCCGTTTTAGGCCAATTCGAAGTGTTTCTTGATAACTCAAGAATCTACCGTCAAAATATATATTGAAGTCAAAGAGTCGCCTGGTATATATGTATTGGCATCAATCTTTTTTCAAGTCAAAGTCCAATGAAATCTAAAAAAAAATTTCTTTTTATTGCTATCCTGTACACAAATGTGGTAACCATATTTTGTCATTACATAAATTATTGAAAACTGATGTATGTAAAACTTTCATTTGAATTCGAGAATTGATTTGTTACTTTCATAGTGTCGAATATAAGAACGAGGCCCATCTGGAGGAAACACTGCAACTACACTCCTGGACAAAAAAAAAACCGAAAAAACAAAATGTTCCCGGTAATCATTTTAGAAAAACTTTTTAGAGTAAGCATCGATTTTGATCATTATTTTGTCTATTTGTAGCCTACCTTATCTAGTTTATCACCCAAAGTGTAGGAATTGCATAGTTTCCTTTGAAGAATCGTTTCTCCTTGCATAAAGAAGCAATTCACGTGAATTAAACAGGGAAATATAAAGGGACGATCAGGCTTCAAAAACTCATTTGAAGACCCATCATTGCGTCACTAAAAACCTCCACAGGGTGTTCAGAAATTTAGAGGAAATTGCAACTTTCAGTTCTACCCTGAATATCAACAAATTCAATTGAAAGTTCTTCAGTCGACTTCAGGTAATAAACTAGATGAGATACGCTACAAATAGACAATAATATGATCAAAATCGATGCATGCCTTGAAAAGTTAATTTAAAAAGAATTTGGTGAAGAAAATTTGTGTCCGATTTTTTTGGCCATCAGTGTATTGCTGCCTTTCAAAGGAATATTCATTATTCTTCCATGACTCATTTCTCTTAAACTCTTTTTCCTAGAATTATTAGGTAAAAGAACCGGAGGTCACTGATTCGACAATTTTCTATATCCCTAATAAGACAGGACATCCCCGTATTGTGCATAACAATTTCTAGGTAATCCTTGGAAGGGAGGAGTGTAAATTCGTTTTTAAATCCACTGCAAATCGTTGATAATAAATTGCCAATTTCCTGTTCAAAATTCCATCGGTGCTCGAGAATCGCAGACTTCGGATGCTCAACATACGACCTTTAAAAATGATTATGGGGGTGGTGGTGGGGACCGGGATGCTGGGAGATTTTGGGGCCCGCCTGGCTGCCAGTAGCAGACGAGAGCATTCGGGATAGTAGCTAATTTATGGAAGATTGAAGGCATATTGAAAGCTCATCAAGGGCCGCGAAATTATAATAGAACCCGAAAAATATTTTCTTCCATAAAACTGATTTATCGTTGCTCGATAGACTTCAAGGTCCATTGGTCATAATGACTTCCGGAATGAAAAAGCCTAAGGGGATTGGAACCTGCATAATCCGTAACTTCACCGGAAAGCCATCATACTTCCGTTGTTGTTGTCTCATTAAAGCGGATTAGTCGAAGTGGATTTGTTCGAATTACTGAACATACTCTGCTTTTGAATTGCCTTTTGAGAAACCCGAGAAACTTTTCGAATAACCACGAATTTCACTTTGGATTAATATGACACGTGTAGAAATGGAACATTGCACTAGCATATAATCGATGTAGAGATCAGTCAGATAATATTCTAAGGAAAGATAAAGAAAAAATATTTAGTGATGCCCTCGTGCGTCTCTTTTTAGTTTTCGAGACGAAATTCGAGACGAGACTGGATATTTCATCGACGAGACGCCACTGGTCTCGTCTCGTGTCTCATACGAGTCTCGCAGTGGTCTCGTAGTCTCGTGAATATTTCGAACCATAAAAAAGTCTTCCTTCCGAATTTGAAAACTTTGGAATAATTTCTTCGTATTCTTATCACTTTCTCCTATTTTTTCCACACAAGATTTCAAAATCATGAAAAATATTTTATCACAATGAAACTCTTTATTCTATTGCAATAAGCATACCAGGAAAAATGCACTAAATAAAAACTTTTAGGGATTGTATTGCATAAATAATATCCCATTGATGTGTCGTTCACTCTGAAAAACTGAATAGATCGTGAAGTGGAGCAGCTGTGGCCTGAACAAATAATAATACGGTTTAACCAGTTGGTTTGCGTTTTGCAGCAAAACACTCTGTTCTGTAGGCCTTCAATAAATTGGCGGAATGAGAATGAGTAAGGTTGACACTCATGAAATGTCGTCTTACGCCGTTGCCACAACTAATATCAATATTACAAAAATGCCGAAAGTTATCGAAAAAGATGGAAGACAGGGTTTCAGGAAGTGCTATATAGAATTTAGGTTCGCTCATTCAAATAGTAGGTAACCCTGATGTTCTTATATCTACAATTCCTATACGAGATGGTAGCGAACATATTCAATGTAAGTGAATTTAATTTATATAATGTTTCTTCTGAATCTGAACGACTTATATTTTAGCTGAATGTTTTTATAATCAGAAAGATTGTAAATGAAGAGGATGACAAAGAATTTCCTTCTATTGGGAGACCCAAAAATGTTGTGGCATTTGAGAATTTCATTTTAGGGTGAACGAATGCGAAAAATTTCTACATGATCTACGATCGTAGAATAAGTTCCAGAAAATTAATTTCTCTTATTTTTCATTCGACTTGTCCTATACATTGTAAATGTCATAAGGGATCAATAAATATATAATTATTAAATCAAAGTACTGAAAATAAACAGCCATAAATAGGAGACAGTTGTCCTGTTAATTGTTAATTCATGTGAAATTTTTGTTTACAGTTTAAGTTCCTCTTGTCTGAAACTTCCTTTAATTATTTCGACTTCCATTGATGCAAGATGATTTTTGTTGAAGAATTTAACATTCTTGTAATTATCCGTTAATTCCTTCGAGAGATACCCATCCCCAACCAATTCATCATATGCATTTCATCTTGAGGTTGATGTTTTTGAAATCAACAACTGATTTAACGTCTTCAGTCTTTAGCCAAAGAGGATAACCAATATTAACTATTCTCAAGCTACTGCATATTATGCGTCCATAGTTCCATTTTCTTCCATAGCGAAACTAAATACATTTGGAAACTGATCTCTTGTATTTTCTGTACAAATAACTATATGTGGTATGTCTTCGATCATTTTGTAAAAACGTCAATTATGTTCGTAACATATTTTCGATTTCATATTTTTCGAAGTAATTCGACATTGTGATAACATAGGTGATTACTGAGACTTTTACGTAGAACGGACAACATTGCGCTGATTTAAAACCCAAAAAGGTTTTGACAAGCGTCATAACCTCACCTTTTCGTACTATACAGAGTGGAGTGTGTCAAATTTTCATGGCCAACTGAGTGATAAAATAAAAGTGAATGGATTAAACTTGTTTTTGACAATAAATTTCAGCGTTTTCATTTTGAGTTCTTGGTTGAAGAAATACTACTTTTATTCCAGACTAACGCCTAAACCTTTATAGGTTGATGTTATCAATGTTTATGTATTTTCATTTTGGGAACATGAAGTGCTTCAAAGAAAAAATTAAGTTCAGTCAAAGAACATCAACCTTTAAAATTACATAGACTAGTTGACTACGAATTTTTTGAACCTTCGTTTTATACAGATATTTCGAGTACTTCAATGTGTATCTGTTTATTGTTTTCCTCCTAGTGAAACCATCTCATTGAATAATATCTGATAAAACTTCACCACCACATTTTCGACTTGTCAGGACTTATATTTATTAAGAAAGTATAACATGAGATCCAGATAGCGGTAGTCGCCTGTCAAAGTACGACTAGTTCTCGCAACAGCTCGCGTGGAACGGATTTTCGGAAGGTATTTATGAAGCAGGCGTAAGTCTGGGCAGGAGCTCCAAGGGAAAACAAATATCAACGTCGAAATAGCCTCGAGTGGTGTTGAGACAACACCTGCGTCTATGGTCTGGAGCGAAAGGAGAGTATCCCGGATGTTTCCATCACGAAGTTCACACCGAAATCGAAATTGAAAATGCGCTTTATTGGTGGCAATCAGGAAACGCGTGGGTTTCTGTTCCATCCCCAATTTCTCCTTCCAGATGTTCCTCCGAATCGGGATGATCCGTCGGTGGTGGAGATGAGTTCACCCTAATGAAATAACCATTGTTTATGGTGAGAAACATCTTGTGGGGTTTTTTCAATTTTCAGTATTGGCTATACAGACATTTCCAGCTGAAACAAAACACCTCTCAAAACTTGCCAAATAGTTTTTCTATCACCAACCAAACTTTGTTCGAAGGACTCCTATCTCATAAGCATTCATCATGTTTTCAAAGTTTTCAATAAAAATTTGAAAAGAACTGAATTTTGCCATTTGACACCCAACCTATTTACTTCCCCAAAAACTCCCTCTATAATATCGAAGTGTAAAATAAATTTGATTTGGAAAATATGCTTTCATTTTCAATTGTGCGAACAAAAATTCTTCAACTGATTCAGCGAACACAGATTCTTGTATTTGAAACATAAATCTCTCTATTCTCTCTTGATAATCTTGAAAAGGGTTATTGGAAGTGACGAAGGCCAGAAATCTAAAAATTACCTTGTATCTCCGAAACTAATGGTCCTAAGGTTTGTACCTTAGGCAACCTTAGCAACTTTTCTAAAAGTTCTGACCTGCAATCACACCTTTTATACGAGGAAATACATATTGAAAAATTCTTAGCCTACTATGGAACCAAACAAAATTTCAATATCAAAATATTTTATTACTCAGCATATTCTCCTCTTGATTGAATACATTTATCACAACAAACCTGCAACGTCTGTAGACCTTTAAAAAAAAATTTTCTTCTTGCTCTGCAAAGCAGACCTCCACAACTTTTGTTACCTCCTCGTTGGAAGAAAATTTAAGACCTTTTAAATTTTTTTTCAGTTGAGGAAAGAGATGATAGTCGGATGGAGCCAAATCTGGTGAATAAGGGGGGTGTTCTAGTAATTCAAACCCTAAATCACGAATCTTTTGCATGGCATCATGAGATTTGTGTGTAGGGGCGAGGTCATGAAAAAACAAAACACCTTTGGATAGCTTTCCGCGTCTTTTCTCTTTAATTTTTTCCCGTAGAGTGGTCATTACTGTCTAATAGTAATCACCAGTAATCGTTCGACCCTTATACGAAAAATCAATCATGATTACTCCATGGCAATGGCAAAAAACAGAAGCAAGAACTTTTCCAGCAATTTTTGGACACGAAACTTCTTAAGTCTTGGAGAACCAGAGTGTCGCCATTCCATCGATTGTTGTTTTGTTTCTGGATCGTATAAATGTACCCAAGTCTCATCCATAGTAACAATTCGGTTTAAGAAGTCTACATCGTTTTCAAATCGAGCACAGATCGAACGCGATGCTTCTACCCTGGAACGCTTTTGGTCAACATTCAAACATTTGGGAATCCATTTTGCAGCAATTTTTCTCATGTCCAAATTGACGTGAACTATATGATGAACGCGTTCGTATGAAATATTCAGTGCTTCAGATATGCGTTTAAGCCCAATTCGACGTTCTGATAATAATGTTATGAACTGCAGCGTTATTTTCGGGGACTGACATAGAAACTGGTCTTCCCGATCGATCATCATCTTCAATGGAAAATTTTCCTCTTTTGAAGCTTTCAGTCTAATTTTTCACGGTCGCATACGAAGGACATGCTTAATACAGGTACTTGATGATGGCTCGATACTCCAATTTTTCGATTTTCACAATTTCGGGGACATCTTATTCCTTTTAATTTATTGCGTAACACTGGTTTACTTTTTTGGCCTCAAACCTCACACTGAAACTTCTAATGAATTATTGCTCGTGGCTATGGTAACGCAACATTTTTTTTTGCCAGCAACTGGTCTAGGCTAACTAGATATCAATACATCCTCGTATATCCCAACTATTTTAGCTATACAAAACTACCATAACTACAACAAAAATAGGAGAAACTGCTCTCGCTCTTGTTTCTGAGTGCCAGAGGTCAGAGGCACAATATCTGGAGATTAAACTTATTTGAGTAGAATTCAAATGATGAGCCTCTTCCTCGTAAAAATTTAAGAGTTTCCTATTAATTATTTTTGTAGATGATGAGGGGGCATATTTTGGGTTCATAAAGTTGAAGCTTTATAGTTTCCTCAAAATGCAAACCACCTAATTGGTTCATAACCGCAACAGGGACAAATTTAATTCAGAAATATATTCAGAGACTTCAGCATAGATCAACATTACTCGAATAAATTACAATTCATTATTGTTCCCTGATATCGGGTCATGTTTATTCATAATATTTGTATATCCATGTGAGTAAGGTAATGGTTGGAATAATTGAATTATCATTATATCATTCGGAAATACAATTCTGACTAGATTCAGTATAAACAATGATTTGGTAGAAAATTAGAAAGTGCATTCCTAATTATATCCAAATGTCAGCTCGATAGAGAATACGAGTATGCAGAGGGTTTCTCTATCCACCGCATCTCTTCAATTTATGATTTGTCGAATTGTGAATGAAATATGTGTTGAATTTGTTGGATTTCGTAGAAAAATCGATTCGTATAAAATCTACTAATTTTTCACTTCGCAGTGGGTGATTCAAAGTGGATAATGAGTATTCATAAAATTATTACTTGAAGAATTCACAAATTTCGAGTGGCTTGTTCAGTGATGAGAAAAAAAGGCTAGTCGTCACTGCTATACTTCTTTAGGTTTTGCGAATATGTTTTAAAAAATCATGCTCCAATATTGGTTATCGCAAATCATAAGTGGATCCAACGAAGTACCTAGTAGGTAAAAACATTTTCTGAACTTCAAGCTCGGAAATTTCCAGTTCAGTCATCTCAAACATATTTTAATGGTGTGTTTATGAAGACTTCCTACGGGCTTACACCATATGCCAATACGCCTCCTTACTTTGTACACTTTTAATTCTTATTTTTTTCCATAAACTCACTTGAAGCCTCTTTGGTCTGATTCCTTGGATATAAACATTTGACTCTTTTCGATGTATACCTATGTACTACTCTGACAAAAAAGTATCCGGAAATTTGAAATAAAACGCACAAATATTAAACTTCTTCAATATTTATTGAATCTCTTTCAAAATATACTCTATTTGAAGAGATACACATGTGCCAATGTTTTTTCAGGGATGGCCTTCAGCTCCTTCTGCGAATTTTCTTTTATGGCGTCTATGGTGTCAAATCTAGTTCCCCGGAGCGGTAATTTCAGTCTGAAGAAAAGAAAAAAGTCATACGGAGCTAGATCAGGCGATTAAGGTGGCTGGTCGATGGTATTTATCAAGTGTTTGGTGTTAAAATCGTGGCTCGATGAGATGGTGCGTTATCGTCGTGCAAAATCCACGAAACGTCTCAAAACAGTTAAATAGAAATTCTTATTGACCGTTTCACACAATTTCCTTGATTTTTTCGACGTTATCGTTGGTTAAAGAGGTCGACGGTCGTCCTGAACGAGGCAAATCTTCGACGATCTCCCGACCCCGTTTTAAAAGACTTTTTACCATTCGTACACTTGGGTTTTCGATGAAACAGAGTCTCCATAAGCCTTTTCTAGCATTCGCAACGAGTCAGCACACGAACTTTCGTTCAAAACACAAAATTTGAGACAAAATCTTTGTTCAATATTTTTTTTCATTGTAAAATTCGCAGACTACCACTGAGGTCGACTGGTTTCAACAATTTGCTGTCGTGAACAAACTAGTTGACAGACAGCGCTCATGTTTGCCATAGTAATTACGGACAGTCCTACAAACATACAGAAACTTCAAATACTTAAAAAAATCAACCCGGGCAATTTAAATGAGAATTTCCGGATACTTTTTTGTCAGAGAGCATGTTGAGTGGGGTTCATACAAAGTTAATGTTTTTTTATTGATTGTATTAGTAAATTAGTTTTAGTGAATTAATTTTTCTCAGTCTGTGTGCTTGAGAACTTTGGAACATGTACCTACGCAGTGGAGAAACAGTTTTTCATTCGCCAATAAACGTTTTTCAATTATTTCGTAGACCATCAGAAGTTTTTCCAGGAAATTAGCAGTAACATTAGGCAAAAACTAAATTACTAGGTTAATTACGATTATGCTCCACAAATTGATGTTGGCGTAGAATTAGCAATTTCAGTTCCTTATGTATCCCTTCAGATTTTCCTGAAATCCGGCTATAGATCACCTTTGTTTCAGCGAAGCACTTATTTGTATGCTCTGAGCAGACGGAAATAATGCCCAGCAGTATTTTATTTCTTGCAGAACAAGAACAGATGGAGTTTTTATACGTGAGGTCGTAAGTAATATATACGGTACGCTGTTTAGCTTTCTTTCCTAACTTTGAACTCTCGGGTCATTTGTGCCGGATAAAACCTTTCAGCTTGAAATACTATCGTTTTACGAGAACCCGGTAGGTGATTGGGAAAACCCAAAGGAAACTATATTTCAAGAAAATTTTCTATGATGATTTTATGAGGGTCGAGTAGAAAAGGCATTAGTGAAAGAATATGTTCAACTGGGAATTCGTGAACATTTATTGAGTATACTTGATGAGGTCCTCAGTTTATCACAATTATGGATATTCGTATAAACCCCACGAACAAAGCACATGAAAACATTAAAAGCCAAATTAATATCCAATAAAATGTGGGATGAAATTAGAGTTGTGAAAAAACGATCGCAGTGTAATAACTCCACTGATGTCTTATTGTAGTGTCAATATGCAAATGATGGACAATCAGAAATGATTCAATTTTCGTTTTTCTTCTCATATCCAAACAAAGTACATTCAAGAATGATTGACATCCGAGTAGGGCTTGAAAGTCCAGACGCAGCTTAATATCTGGTCACAAAAAATCTTCAGTAATTGCTGTAGTTTCAAACACAGAATAGTTTTTGCGAAGAAGAAATATTTATATTCAGAGCATATTAATCGGCATTCAAACTGGGTACAATTAAGTTTTCAATTTGTTCAATTAAATCAGGAACATAAACAGCAGTACAAAATTCAAATTATCTTCGGTCAGTGCATAGATTCACATTTAATAGCTCTATTGATCACTGTTTATTCACAATACTGACCTGAATTCAGTGACACAAAAAACTTATTGGCATTTACAAACTTGAATTCGAATTTCCATATCCACCCGAGATGTCAATCATTCTTGAAATTCTGTATTATGGAATAGTTCGAACAGGTTAGTCTCTCTTCAAGTAGAGAATTTTTTTTAAACTTTCGAAACAAAAATAGCTCTCACAGCAAGTTAATCTCTAGTTAGAAGGCTAATGAATTTTCGATAAGTAATGTTTCAAGTTGTATATTCATATTTATTTCACAGATGAATTTCTATTTTCTATATCAGAATCCATATGACCTTTGTTCAATTTTTTTTTAATTTTCTTTTGTTATTCAATACATATTATTTTCATAAATTTTTCTTCATCATTATAATTCGAACAGGTGACATCTGACATATATCGCGGTTTTTTTCAACAAGAATAAACTTCTAACTCGGTGAAATCATATTATTATGATCAGAAAGAAATTCTTCTATTGGGAACAAGAAATAACACCGAGAAGTTCTCAAACTCTCTAATTTAGTTCAATTAACATCTTCAGAATTCAATCTCAAAATCGTCATTGAATTTCCTTTCCTTTGATTGTAACTACTGCAACATTATTTCTGTTTTCCTGTGAAGGAAAAATAAATAGTCTCGCAATTCGCTTGACAAATGATAAATGAGGTTTCTTTAAAATATCACTGAATTATATTATATTATGATAAATCTATAAGCTAATCATTTCAACCACATTTCATCAGCCTACAGCATGATTAATTGAGTGGATTATTAAATCAATTCACTCTCCAAGGATTTACATATAATCAGACCTGTAAAGGGACAACTAATAGTAAATCATATGTATGTATGGTTAGTAATGTTGTGTCGGCCACATACCTGCGTAATCCGTTGTTGATGTTGATATCAGAACATACACCAATTAATTGGTACTCTTTCGATTAAGTATGCATATATGTTAATAACAAATAACAAATATTATGATGATATCCAGCCAAATTGTTTATTCACATCAAAAGCAGTTAATTTGATAATTCCTGACTAATACCTACTCCTGCAACATAAATCATAAATAATGAATAAAATACTGAGACTTTTCAGTTTGTAATGGGAGTAATGAACTTTTATTTTCTTTATTTCACTTATTTTCTGCCTTTGTCAGAAGTAACAACTTGTGCAAACTAATAATTCATAGTGAATCGATGTGGCCGATATTTGAACTGAAAACATAATTTTATTAACTCAAACAACCATAAGTTACCTTTCCTGAAGATGCAACCGTGATAGCGAAACACAGACCGTGGTAAGCCAACTCATTTTGGTGGAAATCATATGATATAATGATTTATACATCTATTTTAAAGATTGCAGAATGCTTATGTTACTAATGTAATATTATCATTCTGCATTTACCTAACACTATTGGTTTCATTTTCTTGAAGAGATCTTTTTGAGAAGCACAAAGAACTATGTACTTGAATTGACGTGAACTGCACATTCTTTATTTGTTAGTCAATTTCATTTGAATCTTCCCCCTTCCTGAAAATGAAGACTACTGCCCGATTCGCATGATATATTTTGTCAAATCTTTAAATCTTTTTTATTTGATAGAAGATAATATGCTAGAGTTCTTTCAATTGATAATCAAATGGAGTTCTCAGATGTATTCAATCATGTTTTTTCATCATATTTCTTTGCTATAGCCACATTATTGGAAGAGAAATTCCGATCGAATTTTAGTAGTTGAACAATTGTCATTTTTCGATTAACATTGTAGTGTTTTCAATGATTTGTTTTCTTGGACATTTCCGCATTTTTGAGTTTTGATTTATAACTCAGCCAACTTTTCACCTAATGAAGACGGTTTATTATCATATTGTTATATTCATTTTTCTGAAACAACTCATTTTATCTCAAATTTTATCACAACAGTATTGAAATCCCTTACATAAATCCTTTTCGCAGTCATGGGTTAGAATTGTGGGTGCATGCAAAATAATTGTAACCTTGTTGGATTCACAAAGTTCACGGTATCATGAAAAAACTAATAGGAAATAACGTCGGCTACAAACTAGATCGACCGGACAAACAAATCTGAACGATTGACTGTTCGTTTGTTATTCCTATGTGGGTCGAGTCCAACGCATTTCCCAAATTGGATATACGGAAAAAATAATAGAAACACAACGGTCATGAATAAATAAAACACCAGTTCATTTATTCCGGAACAATTACTCTGATCGAGAATAAATATCGATTCGCTGGTTTAACAAGCAGTTTTCTATGAAATGAGGATGAAACAAGAAGTGTACTTCAACACGTGGAAAACACATGAAATGGCGTTCTTTATGCAAATTTATTTCGTAATTTGTAACATTTTGAAGAGATATATTGAGAAATAACTGATTTCACCTATGGAAGCTCATGTAAAAACGAGAATATTCGAGAGGAAGTGTATGGCTGATAAGAGGAGACCAACGGAAAAATAGGCTTGAATAACTGAAGAATCACTTCAACAGAAATACTAATAGCTTATCGATGTTTTCAAAATCCACGACATTGATATCGTTACGATCGATGTTTAATTTATCCATCACTTGCTTTTGCTATGCCTCTGTTTCCCGTTGTCGGTCTGGTTACTGAAGTCACTTCTGGTAGTATTCAATCTCATCGCTTCTCATATTTATATAAGATATTTATCTGATATAGATAAGAGTTGTAGTAATACATAATGAAAAGAGCCATGTGCTAATAGGGTTAGACCTTAATTATCAAGAAAAGTGTATAAAAGCTTCCCTATTTATTGAATTACCATGAAAAGTCCTCACTTTTAAGGAAAATTAGAGCAATTAGGGCAAGGTTTTTTTAACCTATTATTGGCTGTCGCTCACATTGATAACCTTCTTGAAATGTCTTAAAATGAGAGAAAAGAACCATGAGCTCAACCAACTTCACAGAGCTCAAAATACTTTTTCAATGTAAGATTGACTGTGCTAGTTCTATTATATCAGAAGATCATACCTAAAAACTGATATAATCATCATCCGAAAGGCCAAAACCACAATAAACAAGGAACTGATGGAATTTTGTATCAGCAATAAACAATGAATCTCCAGATAATATCACGTCCGAGGCAAACTACGAGGGCCGCAGGCCCGAGCCTCTACTAATTGCTTTTTGGACTCTTCCAGATAAACGTATGTAATATACAAGGTGCTGCCCAATTAGACGTAAACCTTGGAGTAGGTGTCAGTATGACTCATTAACTCTGCCATGAGCCATATTTATCACAAAAAATCAACAGTTTCCGAGATGCTTGAATTCTCGATCTTAAAATTCTGTTCTTAGTTCATTTTCCGGCCGTTTGATGATAATTTTGGCACATTTGTATTAGAAATTGATATGATATGTCTGTATTAGGGGAAAGTCGGGTAGTACTGGATATGATACGAGAAAATAGTAAAACATAAATTAATTTCTGAAAGTTTTCCAACAAACTTAGTTTCAAATGATTATTCCACGTATACTTCACATGTCCTGAAAAGGTACAAACATACACTTCATAAAATAAACATACATCGTTCAATGAAAATAAAGTGAACATTTTGAATTTCTACAAGACTAGCGGGTAACATCGGACACGAAAAAAAATTGAAGGTACTGCTGGAAAAAGCTAAATTTCAACAATAATCTTACCTGTAATACGTATGACCCTTTTCTACGTCAGAGCATCCTTCATAGACCCATCCAATACACTAACAAAAGAGAAAATTAATTTCCTGCTCTCGTGTTCTTTTGTTGGATGAAAATTTAAGATTTTTTTTTCAACTAGATTTGAAACATTTTGATTTAAACTTTCGTTAATTTTTTTTTACTTCTTTAGCTTCATTTTCATTTTTCTCTTTCAAGTCATTTATAATGGATTGCACTTTTTTCACGTATTTTTTTTTAATTATTTTGTGTTCTGAAGCATTCGAAACTCTCAGAGTTTCTTCGAGATAATCACAAACATATTTTCGCGAATTTGTTCATCAAAAATATTTTCTTTTTGACCATTGAATTCTGATTTGGTGGATTGTGCTGAGCATAACGTATCTTGTTCGTTGATCTTTGTTGGAGTATTTTGGTTTTGAGGAGATTTTCTAGAACCTAATGACAATTATTTTTGTCCGTTCATGCCCGACATGCTTGTGTCCGGTGACACCCGACATGCACCTTGAAATCAATTAGCCATTTACTGGGGAGATATTTGAAATGCATTGTATTTGTACACGTTTTTATTCTCACTACTCATTAATGCTTGCAGTATGCCTAGGAGACCATCTGAACACCTACCAATCAAGAGAAGAGAGGCCTCAAAGTTTATTCTGTCCATGTGTCAATCACAAAAAATCACAAGTCTATTTCCTAAACGGCTAAAAATATCAAGATTAACTAAAGATTATGTTTGGGCTTGTATAGAATCAGTTCGTTTGGCCATTCAGAGGAGGGGGTAAAATGATAAATCCAAGAAAACGATGAATGTCCGATGATACCCTCTGTCCGGTGCTTTCCGACTTTCCCCTAGATAAAAAGAGCATTTGTATGAAGCAGAGCAAGAAAAATAAGTAATAAAGAATTGTTTTTGCAACTAAAGTAAAAATTTCCGTAGGAATTATATAAGCACGTGTCGTATTTCTAATTTCTTCAGTGGTCCTCCTAAAATTTAGGTACTATCAATTTTCTCTCTGCTTCGACAATTTTTTCCAAGAGTTTTGCACATGTCTCTATATCTTTTTCTTATACCATTTCTTCAAACTCTAACAATCATTAAAATTTAAATGTTTTGTATAGATCCGGACTTCTCGCTGGCCAAGAAATAGAGGTCTTTGGGTCTTCTATCTATCCACCGATTAGAAAACAATTCGTTCGTGTAAAACATTACCTGCTTTGACTACCTCATATCAATTGGTATTCAGAATGTCCAATGAAAGTGTTAACATTTAAAATATTCATTACTTTGATCATCATGCAAGCCATCATGAATAATTAACTGATTAAAGTAATAAATAAACTACTGTTTTTAACGAATTTAGTTATTCAAGCTAATGTCTGGATATAATGCATAATTACTTTCGCTGTGACATATATTTCCCACCCAGCATAGAGTTCTCTCACATGCTCTGCAAACTGAAAATACTGCAGACGCATCTACAGGCGAATCTGAGTTAATAAATTAGTACCCTTAACAAATGACTAAACAACCAGTTAATTATTTAAATTTGTGCCACATAATTTAATCCGCTCTTCCCCGTGGAACGGGAAAACATATCGAACAACTTCGCCCGGCATGTGAGCAGTGTAGCCATTTGTTTCGGGATAAAATGGCCAGAAAGTTCGCCGATATATTGCCGATATTCGGTTCGGCGGTTCGGCATTCCATCCAAATGAAATTACTGCTTGCAGGATTTCGCATGCTGAATTTTTCATCCGGGTTCAGATGTTACACGAGGACATATACATATTTAGCGTTTTCAGTTTGCTACTCGATCGAATGAACCGAAAGGGCATGAACGCCGAACTGGTAGACTTGGATACGCTCTTGATAGACTGAGAACGAGGAGTCAAAGCATTTGAATATTCAATATTCAGGATGGAGCTGTGTTTTCGCCAGGTCGTTCAGTTTCTGCGTTTTACGGTACGTTTAGCATCGAGTATTGCTTACAAGTGGATCATCAACAACAAATACCATGAATTGTTCAAACTAAAAATACTGTTGAACAATTGATAGAGATCACTGAATTTCCATCAATTCATTTGGGAAATATTCATATCAAGATGTTAATTCTGATCAGATACCAGTGTGAAGAAAAAATGTTTAGTTTCATAAAGGAAATTTTTGATTGAAAATATGAGAAGCTCAATCGTTGAATAACTATCAAGAAAACTAGATGAAGATGAATTTTGAAGTCTTGGAAGAGCTAGTAGGTACTTGATTGTTCCTCCACAAGCTCGTCTCAAGCTTTCTACTCTTCCAGGCATACTTTCTATGAGACAATTCATGAAATTTTTGTACACTGCAGTCAATTTAAAATGTTAAATATTTTCATATGATAAAAAAAGGTTTATTACCAAATACCACATGGTTTTTTATGCAACCAGCTGCAGCCAACGACAATTAATCGATTTAAGAGATTGAGAAAAAAAAATTAAAATATCCCAGTTCTCCACAAATGAACACATGTGCAGGATGGGCAAAATTGGTGATACCTAAACTACAACTTTTTCAACCCAAACAGATAGAGAAAACTGCATGGCACATTACAGTCGTCATTTTTCGAGAATCTAATTATGCCATCAACTGCATTCCTCTATCTTCTTTTGTTTTCGATTGATAAGCCAAAATTAAAATATCAACTTTGGTCATCATCTCCGTGAAATGAAAACATTATACAGACACTTCCTTGATACTACTCCAGTGGCATGATATGATATATAGATATGTTTTTTCTTATGAAAACAGTAGTTTAAAATGACTAAGAAAGACTGAGGGCGATGTATGATATATTTCTTGAACGGGAAAAAATGACGATTGTCTTTAAGGCATTTTAAACTACTGTTTTCATACGAAAAAACATCCTAGCACAAACGGAAACGGAGATAATGACCAAAGTTGAATTTGCCCAAATTTCAAGTTTGGCCTATAACTCGAAAAGACAAAGATTGTGGAATGCAGCTGATGACATTGTAAGTTTCTCTAAAAAAGCCGAAAGTAATGTGCCATTCATTTTCCTTTATCTCGTTGAGTTGAAAAAGTTGTAGTTCATCAGCTATCACCAATTTTGCCCACCCTGTACAGTAGATGTTTTAGGTAATATAAAACAAATGCTACGAATAAACAGAAATTCATACGTGATCCCTATCATTTTATTTTTGAGCTGTGTGTTTGTTCATAACAAATATCAATCAAGAATTCAAAACAAACACTCATGCAGCAATAATAGGGGTCCTGATCATTCGAAAAATATTGCTTTGCTTTAATTTGTCAATGTTAGTCTGATATCTGCAAAGTCTTGCCTGACAATGAATTACGAATACAGAGGCCATGCAAATAATTACACGAGTGCTTTCAACGACGTGTCTCAGATATTCTACTCTGTTTTTTGCTATCATCAGATTTCGTTGAAGATGTAACAAGAATACTCAGTCAGACAGGGACAGTTTCGAGTGACGATATCTTCATATTTTTTATGAGCATACTGAGATTAACTCAATCCAAAGGTTTGAGGAAAATCTTTCGTAAAAATATATTTTTTATTCGGTTTTTTCAAACTTCTCGAAACGATTCATTCAATTTTTTCAATACTATTTATTTCGTGAACAAGAAGAAATTGATGAGATTTTTATTATCTCGGGAAGAATCTTGTGTATAGCTATGAAGCTAGTATCTTTTCTTTGTGTTAGGGAAAAATAGTTGTTTTATTATTATTTTCCACTCTACAATTCTATTTCATTTTTTGAGACCTCATACTGCTTCTTGATTCCTTCCTGCTATCCAGAATGTGTTCATTCTGGAAAATCAAAATAAAACGCCGTATAGAGGTATTGATCGTCGAACTATATGGACTTTCTCCAAACAGCAAACAATAATATTCTACTGTGGCCATTCTGTTCACTGGATTAAAATGTCATCGAATATGGGATGAATTGAAGGGAGACTGTTCATTTTTGCATCCTTCAATGTCACTGGTATCAGATTTATGTTAAATCTGCTTGGACTGGCTTGCCACAACACCTAATTTTTTCGATGAAAATAGAGGAGCTACGTGATAACGTTTTCAGCTGAAGGCACTGATAATAATATATCGATAAAATCATATATAGACTAGAACACTTTTGTATATTTTCATACTCAAGCTAATATTTTCGATTGGCCAATACAAATTTGTTTGTTTTGTTAACGATGATAAAATTATCAGGATCTACAGAAGTAATTGATCGCCTCATATTTTTTTTCAATGAAAACAATAATGTCTGGGCTTATTCAAATACAAGGGTTGAATGGCTCGAATATAGCCGGGTGTGGCTTGTGTTCGGAGTTCGTCTTTGATGTGTGGAACCAATGCGAATAAACTTACATAAACGCTGATCAAGTTTCATCGAATGATAACGAAAATCATTGATCTCCCTCCCCCAATTTCTGTTATAAAATTGTTGTTACACCATATCGGAAATAACCACTGTATAAATCCATTCCAATTAGGCGAAAATTCCGCGTATTTTCCGTTATCAAATTACTGCAGTTCGGCGGCTTTTTCAATAATCTGCAATTTTATATCTATTAATACGGCATTTCAAATTGAGTGCTAAATTATTTTAGTAGAGAGCTAGGTTCAAATCGATATGGTTTCTGAAATAACGAACAAATTGCTGAAATGAGGTTTTCCATATTACAGCGAGTGTTTTTAAATCAATACGTCCACTTAAACATCAAGTCTCATGCTAAAATTAAGGGTGATCACTAATACATGTAGTTGTTCGTACAAAATCCAAAAGATTTTTCAATCTGAAATATAGAATTTCAAACTGACTGACGCAATAAAGAGCGTGTTTCGAAAAACCTAATGACTGAACAACTCTGAGAAAGAAAAAACATTTTCTAGCAAACATCTCGTTACGGGATATATGACTGTGACTCCTAGTATGACCTTGACCTTAAGGGGCATTTCAAATTGTTGACGTCCAATTTCATTTATTGTGATATATACCTGAAGATGAGTTCATTTTTGAAGTGATCGAAAGATATGTAGCAAAATTCAACAATTAACTTGAAGACGACTTGAGAAAACCTTTAATAGGATATGATCACATTCGACATAGTAATTAAGTTCATGGTCGAAGTGAAATCAAAAGTGGAGGACATCAAGCAAGAATACTGACCTCCAGTACAGTCCGTCTATTTTTTATTTGATGTAATAGATGATTCAAGAAAATTAACACCTAACTGCTGGAGATACATGGAAATTTCTGTAAGATTTTTCAACACATAAAAGTTTCCATAAGCGAATGAAAAATGGTACCCATAATATCTTGACCATAAACATTTACAGAGGGCTAAATTTTGTAATCCAAAAACTCATTTAAAGATAAGATTTCAGCCTGTAAGTCCTGATGCCTTTATTTTGATGATAACAATAAAGAAATAAGATGATTTCTCAGACATTTTCCATATAGATAAACAGAGGGATTTTTGTCGATATCGAATGATGACATAAAGAGAAATTTAATTGTTGTTTAATTTTTCGGATGATGTAATTTTTTTTTTCAATTTCAAAGAAATAAGATGATTTCTCAGACATTTTCCATATAGATAAACAGAGGGATTTTTGTCGATATCGAATGATGACATAAAGAGAAATTTAATTGTTGTTTAATTTTTCGGATGATGTAATTTTTTTCAATCAAATTAATAAAAAAATTCTCCAGCTCTGATCTAGCTCGGAAGCTCCACTCTTCTCATAACACTGGTCAGAATTCACATAATAAGGGAACAATCAAAAAGGTATGATGATAACTCTGCATGTTTCACACTTGTACCTCCAACTTCTGGTGACTTTTTTTACTTTGAGTATTTGTTAATATATCAATTTTCATTATCCATATCCGCACTCATATTTTCGGAATCTATTCAATTTCATAACTTGAAAAAGGAAAAAAAATTTGCAATACTCAAACAAAAACTTACTGTTCTCAGCCATATAGATTCTGATTGATGATGATGAAACTTGTAAGTTGATCATTAAATATTCCTTCTAATTCGTTTTAAATATTGAGTAAACATAAACTGAGCTGTTAATAAACAGTTGAGGTATAATTCCCATAACTTCCTAGACTAATGAATCTGAAAGCAAGAAGTTATGGCTAGGTTGCATTCTTAACAACGTATAAAGCACAGAAACCTCAGATTCTCATCATCTAAGCATTTTCAAGTTCATATAAATTTCATGAGAAATAAAAACGAGAATCTCAAACTCAAGTTATATCCCTCCAAAAGTTATAACTTGAAAGAAAACGAATCAATACTCTCAAACCCCATTCCGAGACCCATCAAACATAACGCTGTGCATGAATGCATACATAAGAATCCAATAGAAAGACCAAATATGTATGAGTCATATCCTCACTCACACTCCGAACTCCAATAAAAGTCCATGAAAATTTCGTCTTCTATTCATGATTACAGGTTGCAATGTGCCCTGGAAATGTGTGGAACGATATTTCATGAAAGTTGTTGACTCGGCAACCTCATACGATTGTGAAGAACGTGCTCTATTATTGTGTCTGATGTACCTTTATAAATGTCATCACACTCATATATTCGAACTCAGAAAGGGAAACAGCCTCGAAATAAAATTTTGAACGAGGTTTTCCATTTTCACTGATCCCTTCGATGGCAAAGCGTGCTCAGTAAGAGGATGAGTATATTGTTGATTCGCTTTTTACTGGAATACAACGTTATTGGAAATTTTCAAGCTGGATAATCGCAAGAAACAGATTTGAGACGATGAAAGAATGCTTTCAAATGAATAGAAAAAAAGTATAGTAATCTAAATTTAATTTTCATTCTTTACATTTTTTCCTTCGGAAGCTTCAGTAACAAGCATACAGACGGACAGGCAGAATTGAATTTGACCACGAATTCTTCATCAATGATTTCATCCTAATCGTTAATAGTTATTAAATCAACTAGGTTATTAATGAAAGCGATTAATGTTCGAGATCATTCAATTAATAAACAAGTTGATTACAAGATTTTTCCGTCGACCACATTTTGAATTGAATGTGAATTCTTGATTGCAAAAATTTTCTATCGATACCTAGTCAAATTTGACACATTATAAATTTTCTATGTCCATATTGGAATGATGATATTTATGCGGCCGATCGAACAATGAACAAGTTTCCTAAAATTCTAGAATCGAATTTAAGATTATTTATGCAAACCCTTTTCCATTGGTTATCCAACACGTGAAAGATTCTCTTCAAAATTCAGAAATTTCAGAAATACACCCTTGGAAACATAGTAAACATTCGAATATGTGAAAGCTTGTGACGTAGAATGACTTTACTAAAGTCTAGTTATTTTTGTTAATTCGACAACAGTGTAACCGATCAAGAAGATATCCACAGGTTACATAGAATTATTTCTGTAACTGTGTCTATAACTTCTTAAAACCGATGTGTCATTGTTTGTTTTTCTTGTCAAATGTGATCGCAAAACTTGATATTTATTATAGATTAAATCATCGACATATAGACATGGACTGTGCCTTCCCTTTATATTTATGCTTGAAATACGGTCAAAAAAAGTGACAGAGAAAAACGCACGTCGGGCATGCAGTTGTCTTTTTTTAGACAACTGCATGATTGGTCGCCACTCACCTCTATGTGAACAAAAAAGAAACAGGTAAATGCCCGACGATCATTTCTCTCTTTCTATAAAAAAGACCTCTTCTTGCTGACATTGCTCAGTCCATGTCTTTATGTCTATGGATTAAATGAACAGTTAATCTATGATATTTATTACGTCTATATTGAACAGAAAACTTTTATGACCATTATTGACTCGATGGGCGTTGCCGGATTGTGAAAGTGACGTAGAATATTCCTAAGAAAGCACTTCTGAAATCAGAATTTTCGTAAGTGAATACAGACAAAATGCAATATGTTAAAATTCGAAAAAAATTTATTTCGATATATTTGAGTTATAAGGATTTTAATTAATAATTAAATTGAAATTTAGGAAAATACCCCATTCGAGAAGTTTATAGAGGGCATATTCGAGTTGTGACGTTTTGAGTAGATCACATTGCTATCGTTACCCATAATATCTGTTAAAGAATGTGTGGAGCTGGTAGAAGCTGCAGTTGCAGTACATAGATATATTGATTACTCTCTAACCATCATAATTTTTCTGCAACCTCCACAATTCATCTTCTCTCAATTCACCCGCTCGGTACTACGAAAATTAATGCGACATACAAAAAAAAATCATTATTTGAGAAGCTGCTGAATACTTCTATGTTCGATTACCCATGACAATAATGCATTTAATAGGAAATTAACCAATAAAAGGGTTCATTAACAGCTAATTTCGTGTACTTTAAACAGTGCTTTTATTAAGAGGTCAGCGGAAAAGATCATTTTAAGTTCCAAACCATAAAATAATAGACATTTGGCAAACTGATAACGCTCTGTCACTACGTATGAACAAAACGATTCAAAACAGTGCTCATTGTAAGAGACATAATATGCAATCAATATCAAAAATGGCCTAAAAAAGGTCATTTCATTTCAGCGTGGGAATTCATTCATAACCAGAGGGAAAACATACCATACGTTTTATTTCAATCATTTTATTTCACAGCTGTTTATTTCCCCGCCATTACAAAATCAATAAATTCAATTGGTTTCAAAAGTTTCCCTGCGATGAAAAAATTATTTTCGCGAAATTGATTCCACACAGTGAACAACAGAATTTATTTTCATGAAAAATGCATGTGGTAATTTCCACTGAATTAGGGTTGACGAAACCGAAATACGCTATTATTAAAACCAGCTTTCAGGTGAGTAAACTGAATAATTATCATTATTATTAGATTATTTTATAGCATTTATTCCTTTTTTGGCAATGAATGTTTATCGTTAATAAAAATTTCACAACTTTTTTTTTCAGAAAAATGTTCGATCCTGAAGCCCCATCTCAACTATGGAAATCCTACAGAAAATGAAAGATTCATTCACCAACCGATTTGATTCAAATCCGCGTCCTAATTTTTTCATACTCGAGAAATCACTTTGAATCATGTTATGAAGTATCGACCAATACAGTTGGAGATTTGTTTGTTCTGGAAATTTTTTCGTCATGGTGCATGAGGATCAAAAGGAATAATGTTTGCCAATAAGCACACTGAAAGTTTTCCGTTTTCTCAGACGCAGCTGGGGTTAAACTCTGTTTTTGATATGATAAATCTTATCTTTCCTTATACTTTACCTCGGAAGACACTGATTTATGCCTGTTCTCCACCCAATTTGACCATGTCATTCATATCTAGCGCGCTGCGGATCGCTGCATGATATTAAGGAAATCCGGATCTTGGACTGACACAAATTTCATATCTGGCTTTTCCGATTTCCTTTCACTTTCTTCTCTCGCATAACAGAACTTCGGAGAACAGCCATTCTTAAATGTAGACAAAATGAGAAACGTCATCTTCTTTTTATTATAGCTGATTTTTTTAACTTGAATGAAATTAGGTCCTTTCGTTTGCATAGAAAGTGTAGCACTTTTCTACACTCGGTGTAATTTACACTAGATTTTAGTATTCGTTTGCTGGTTGGATTTACACCAGTGTAGAGGAGGTGTAGTTTATCCACATCTAGTCAAAAAGGCGTGTAATATTAGTATTCTGTGGTGTGAAATGCAAAATTTGATGTTAATATCACGGACGCCACGTTTGCGCAACTACACTGAAATATAGCACAAAGAACCAGACGAAAGGACCTATTGTATTGTCATAATCATTTACCAACCAACTAGATAATAATAAACAAAATCAAATATCATCAATTGAGACAACATTTATTCTGGTTGACCTACAGAAATATAATTAATTATGAAATCTTATGATTTGAGCATCTGGAACTTATCTAATACTTGGTTGGTAGGTTGACACCATATGAAGTGAATAAGAAAGAATTACGATACGTCAGTATATTTTATGAAGATTTTTTCTCTTATATAGGTACGCATTTTCTCCTTTTCATCTGAACGATGATATCTTCACAAATGAAGAGCAATATCAAGAACCACACTGAATTTATGATAGAAACCTTACCTGAAATCTTGGAGTACCGGTAGATTCGGGTGACTTGGGACACTCATGTAACTTAGGACTATTACCACCCTTGCAGAATTCTTTGTTTCTTACCATATATGAGTGAAGGGATAAACTTATAAAATTGTATAGCGTCTTTTCGGTTAGTTTACTAATTAATTCCTGTTGAGTTTGCCGTGACCAGAGCGTTTGAATTGACAGGAAAAGCGCGTTTTTTTATGGCCGTTAAACTTTCTAGTGTCCTGTACATGTGTTCCACTTTGTGCATGTGTAATTTTTCTTCTGGATTCGTAGAATATTGGGATATTATAATAGATATGTCATGAAACATAAAGTTCACAAATCAAACGGCAACACGGATCTCCTTCATTTATTTTGTTGTTTTATAGGGTGACTCTTGACAATGCCGAATAGATACAAGCGGAGCTTTGGCAGCAGGAAATATGCCGATTTTTCGCAGGATATTATTATTTACGTTATTTCTACAAAAAAATCACCAAAGAATGAAAGATATCAAAGTTCCCTTGTTTTGTTCAGTTTTTTTTACATTTGAGTTGCAATATAAGGCTTGTTCGTAGAGTGAACCACTCAACGAACAAACCTATATTCACTTTCGCTGTAATAGGGGTTTATTATTTAATTTTATTTACCGAATTTCAACTATACAATCACAAATTATAATTTTTCAAAAGTATACACCGTCCCAAATCACTTATTTTATTCGGGAGTTGAGAAATCAATGGATTTTAACTTGTATCCCAAGCCTCTCACATCGGTGGGTGACTTGAAACAAGTATATTTTATTTTTTTCAAAACTTATATCCGAATTTTGAAGCATGGTATATATTCTAATGAATAGTCTGAGTTATTAAGCATATTCGATTATTCGAACCTCTTTTTCAGATGAAAATAGGTTACCGTTTTGAAAATATGACAAGTTGAATTCAACAATCGTCCCAAGTCATCCGAATCTACGGTACCTGTCTTTCTCTGATGATCCGAACTCAACAGTTAGGAAAAAACATGGTTTGGAATGAGTAGAAAATTTTTAAACATCTTTTTTGATATTTTGGCAGTTAAAGTTTTGCTTTTATCATTTAGCATTTATCGGCCTGCATCTGACACAATATGAATGTTAGATATAATATGTTTCTTCACAAACTATGGATGATTTCAACCCCTTCTTTTTTGCCGTTTCTTTCTTAAACACTTTGTATAGAGCAGTTCGAGGAAACAAAGATCTGAGTACTCCAATAGGAAATCAGCAGAATTGTATAATATCTATCGGAAAATATCGTAAACCTGAGAAGGAGCTGATGAAACGTAGCACGATAAAAAGAAAAAGAGAAAACACGAAATTTTCAATAAGATATTACCCAATATTTTCACATCATACACTTATTTCGGCTTACATATTCCATGCTAAAACGAAACTATCCTGAGCCATTCACAACATTCCTATACGATTTCCTGTAAAATGTTCCGGGATAAACACATAACTCTTCGTTGGCTTTATTTACGGTACCGAAAAGACTTATTTTTCCGCATTCCATTTTTCATTTACTAACATCGCGGAATAGCTCACGCTGAAAATAAAAATCCGCCTTGTGTGCGCTACAAACTCCGTGGGAAAATCCCATCTGCGGCTTTCAGCTTGAAAAAAAATTGATATTCACTTCGCGGAGACTGGAGGACTTTCTTCGGAATTTGTATTTTGTTTCGATGGTGAGATGTTGAGGCTGTCGCTCAATTTTAAAGACGAGGCATTAAGTGCTGAATATCTTCCCGAGTCATTACTGTTAGAACTCCGCTCATTTGAACTCTTAGGGTGGAAAGAAAATAAAGAAAATACTTGTGAAACTCATGTCATTATCAAGGAATTGATGATGATAAGTTTCACTGGGTGAATGGTGATGAAAAGATTGATTTAAAAGTGCTTTTCGCGAAAGGAAAAGAATAGAATTTCAGGTACGAAAAAATTTCACCACATTGAAAATGAACTTCAGATTTTATTTATCTTAGCAAAATGGAATTGGACTATTTTCAGTATTCCACTGAAAAGGAAACAGTGGCTCTGTAGGTCGGCAGAACCAAATTATATAAAAAAATTTTGATTCAGGGGAACTTCTAATATTAGATCAAGTTCAAAACTGTATCGCTTCAACCTTTAGCGTTATATGCCTACAATTCTGGATAATTGATTTTTTTCATTCGATCCATTCTTTTTGAGATATTCAAATCAAAATTTAATTCTTACCAAACTGGTCATGTTGTGTGGCTCAATCAAACTTTTAATGATTCATCCTATGGTTTCGTTAAACGCCTACAACCAGATATCAAAATATTACACCGTTTCTTTTATCAATATTTAAGGTGAAGATCGAGTACTTTATTCATTGGAAGAAAGAATTGAAGTGATTTCTTTATTTTTCAAAAATAACAGTGCTGGAACCTAGGTACACCGAGTCTCATTTTGGTTGAGACTGCACTTTATGTCAGCTATTATTAAAGATACAGACATACGGGATGGCTTTTTTGTAAAATTTTCAAAGCAGCAAACAGAAATTCCAACTACTTTTTTTCCTGAAATACAACGCGAGAACGAAAATGTTCACTTTTGAAGATGTTATTATTTCTTAGACCCAATAAGATGTAAAAAAATGAAAACTGCTTACAATATATATTTCTACATAAAAGTTAGTGGCGTATTGAAAAAATTTTTTTAGTGCACTGTTTTCAAGATTAGGCACTAACTTGGTATTTTTTAAATGGACTACCCTGTATATTGAAACGTCAAGTTTTTGCAATTTTTTTCTGAAAAGATCGATGTATTACAACTTTATATTCAATAAATGGAGCTTGAAAAATCGGAAAAATCCATATTTCTGTTTGTTTTTTTAACTGTAGTCCATAAATTCTTTCACAGGTGCATTTAATTATACCTTTTTTAAAACGGCATGTGATTTGAAGTAATATATTTAATTATATTTCAAACATAAACTCAAAATTCTACACTTCAACATAAATTTCGATATTTTGTGTTCATGTTTGAAATATAATTGAATACATAAATTGGTTCAAATCACATGCCGTTTTAAAAAGTTATAATTAGATGCATGTGTGAAAGAATTCATGGCCTACTTTAAAAAAAAAACATTTTTCCGATTTTTGAAGATGCAATTCATTAAAGATGAGGTTGTGATACATCAATGAATTCAGAAAAAAATAGCAAAAACGTGACATTGAAATATAAAGGGTGTTCCATTCAAAAAAGAATAGGTTTGTGCCCAATCTTAAGATGAGTGCACTATTTTTTTTTAATACTCCACTGACTTTCATTTGAAAATATCTATTATAAGCAGTTTCCATTTTTTTTCTAGCTTATACGGTCCCTTAGAAATAATAACATCTCCAAAGTGAACATTTTCGTTTTCGCCCTGTATTGCAGGAACAAAAGTAGTTGCAATATTTCTGTTTGTGGCTTCATAAGTTTTACAAAAAAGTGATACAGGGTCGCGAAAAACGCATGTCTTCAATAATATCTGAGATACAGTGCACTAGTGCAGTTTCAACACAGGTTACAGCAGATTCCTCATCGAAATTGCAGAAAAAATGAGTGAAAATTTATTTACACAGCATCCTTGAAGGACGTTCTTCAAAATTGAATATCGAAATTCGATATTCGAAAACGAAAACATTGAATGAAAAAAAAAATGTGCTGAACTGGGAGTAGAAAGGATGTTCGAATGAGTTATCACTTACCCCATCTTCCTCATTCAAAATATGAATTGTGGGGTTGTAACACTAAGGGTTGACGCGGTACGGATTCGAACTTGATCTCAGAAGTTGTATCCCTGGAATTAAGAAACGACATATCCGAGCACAATTCGGTTCTGCAGACCTACAAATCCGCTGTTTCCTTTTCAATGGTCCACTCTGTATTGTCAGAATATTGATCAGTCCGAAAACTCCAGGGCACTCTGAAAATAATAAGTGAACGATATGTTCTTATATCATGATCATGAATATTCGTATTCATGATCATGAGAGACAACCAACATTCATGTTGTCTCTCACGAATCAGATTTGATGCACTTCAAAAATTCACCCATTTAACAGCATGTCTAGTCGAACTCACACTGGCCTTTGAAAAACACTGAGAATGCAAAATGAAACTGTGAAGATCAGAACCATTTAACATTCGAACAACGATGCAACTTGAAATCATATTATCGTTTCAATTCAATTTCAAACCGCAGCTCCGCAGTGAGTTTTTTCCAGTCAGAAGGATGTCGTATGGAAGATCGTAAATGAATAATTAATTTTCAGGACTCAGTGTCAGACACAGATGCTGAAAGAAAAATAGTTTCATAAATAAATTCGAATAACGCTGCAATGCTGATGCTCGAACTTTCAGGATTCGTTCAAGGGTAGAATTATTCATTAATTCTTAAGAGATGATAATACAATAAGGCTCCGAGCAGGGGCGCAGAAAAAGTTGCCTTTTAGCATTCGAGAAATTTTCGAATTAATCACAATTTACTCCTGTTTCCATTGTCTATTGTGAGAGTAACTAATTTGGAAATTCAACATAGACAACGAGGAATTTTGGTAAATATTAGGGTTTTCGAGATGAGTTGATTGGAGAGTCGTTATAAAATATTTTTCGCGAAAGATTACGGACTAACTGAAGTTGAAACCTTTTGAGTCTTGAAGGAAGCACGAATTTATTGTATACCTACATTGTAGATTAATAAAAAAAGACAAACTAGTGACATTTGGAAGACTTAACACATTTTGAAAATGTGAGTATATGACAGTATTATGAGTACCTATATATTGAAAAATTCTTAGCCTACTATAGAATCAAACACAATTTCAATGTCAAAATATTTTATTACTCAACATATTCCCATCTTAATTGGATACATTTATTACAGCGAACCTGCAACGTCTCTAGAACGTTCAAAAAAAAATGTTGTCTTGCAAAAACAAAACACCTTTGGATAGCTTTCCGCGTCTTTTCTCTTCAATTTAATTTATTTAATGAAATATTTAGTGCTTCAGTATCCATTTAAGCCCAATTCGACGGTCTGATAAAATCATGTCATAAACTGCATAGATATTTCCTGGGACTGCATTCATTCATTCATTCATTCATTCATTGCTGTATCCCGTTGCCGGGCATGAATCTACAAAAAGACGAAAAACGGGAAAAAAGAAAAAAAAAAGGAAAAAAAAGGTGCGAACCGAGGTGCGAACAGACTTATAATTTTTCAGGGCTAATTGCGACTGTGTGCTCTCCTGTGACTGTAGAGACCCAACCGTGACCTACATATCCTACCACACTCCGGGCATGGATAGTCACCAACCAGATCTGGCCGCCGCTGTATCCTTCTCGAGTCTCCATTATAACTGTGTACCAAAGACCTCCACTGTGACCTGTCTAACGCTAGTTGTTCCCAGTTATGATTGGCATTAACTGATTTTAGGGATTGATGTAGTGTATCCTTAAACCGCTTGTACTGGCCTCCTGGTTTCCGGGCTCCCTCAGTGAATTCGCCATATAGAGCTATTTTGGGGAGTCTTGTGTCTTGCATCCTCAGAATGTGGCCGCTCCATCTGAGTCGGGCCCTCGTTACTTGAGTCTCAATTGTTGTACAACTCGCGCGTTGCAAGACTTCTGCATTCGAAACTTTGTGGAACCATCTGATGTGCATTATCTGTCTTAGATGACGTTGTTGCGTTTGTTCAAGCTGTTAAATATGTCGCCTGTAGGGCGTCCAGCTTTCGCTTCCGTAAAGGAGCGTTGGGAGGACCACTGCTTTGTAAACAGCTGTCTTGGTCTTCAGATTGAGATCGTGATTTTGAAACACTCTATCCTTTAGCTTCCAGAATGCCCGTGATGCCGAATTGATACGGTTGTGTATTTCCGTGTCAAGGTTATCCCTAGTATTTATGAAGCTTCCCAAGTATTTGAACTGCTCGACCTGTTCTAGAGTTTCATTCTCCAGGCTGATATCTGTTGGAAGGCTTTCTGGCGGACTTACCAGGATTTTGGTTTTGTCGATATTGAGTCTAAGGCCTAAAGCTTCGTATATATGTTTATAGGTGTCCAACATTATCTGTAGATCCTCCGAGCTGCTAGCGATAAGTGAACAGTCGTCTGCATATTGAAGTTCAGTGATAAACTTGGTACTGGTTTTTGCTCTGAGGTGCTTCAGGTTAAACAGGCCTCCATCAAATCTGAATCTTATCCCAACACCTCTTACAGGCATACTCATGTCAGCAATCATCGACACAGCTATGGCGAAAATATTGAACAGTAAAGGCGCTAATACGCAGCCTTGTTTTATTCCAGAGTTGGTTGAGAAATAGTCGGTTGTAGAACCATTATGCTGTATTCTAGCGGTGTTGTTGGTATGAAGGCTTTCACACACTGCTAAGAATTTTTCGGGTACTCCAAGACGTGCCATGATTTTCCATAGCGCTCTCCGATTCACCGAATCGAACGCCTTACCTAGATCGATGTAGGCTGTATAGATCCTTGATTGTTGTTCACGGGCCTTCTCTTGCAGCTGTCGCAGTGTGAAAATTAGGTCCACCGTACCTCGATTTGGTCGAAAGCCGCACTGGGATTCAGGCAATAGCTTCTCCAAGAGTGGAACCAGACGATTAGCCATAATCTTCGAGAGAATTTTACCGGCCACATTAAGCAACGATATGCCCCTGTAGTTGTTGCAATTCGACGTATCGCCCTTGTTCTTATAGAGGTTGATAACTAAAGCGTCTCTGAAGTCTTGTGGCACATCTCCCTGTTCCCAGATCTTTCGGAATAGTGTTAGGAGACTATTGACAATGTCTTCATCCAAGGCCTTGAATATCTCCGCTGGAATGCCGTCTAGACCAGGTGACTTATCATTTTTCATATTTTTTATCGCACTTATGATTTCCGACATTGAGATTTCGTCATCAAGCGATGTCATCGGACTATACGCGGGGAGCAGGTCTAAAATGGACAAATCCGAGTCGTTATTTTGATTCAAGACCTGTGAGTAATGCTCCTGGGACTGACATATAAACTGGCCTTCCCGATCGGTCATCATCTTCAATGGAAAATTTACCTCTTTTGAAGCTTGTACAATTTTTCACGATCGCATACGAAGGACATTGATCACCAAGGGTGAGCATATCTTCGTAAATCTGCTTACCTCTTAACCGTTTTAAATACAGATGATGGCTCGATATTCAAATTTTTCGATTTTCACAATTTCGGTGGACATCTTCTTTCTTTTAATTTATTGCGTAACTCTGGTTTATTTTTTTGACCTCAAACTTCACATTGACACTTCTAATGAGTCATTGTTCGTTGCTATGGTAACGCAATATTTTTTTATGCATGGTCTAGGCTAACTAGATATCAATACATCCTCGTATTTCACTGTCAGTATAATAAAGTTTATAATGAAGTATTGGCAATAAAGAAAGAAACCCGTTGGAAGCATACCAAGGGCTTTGTTGCCATCTTCCTCTGATGAAACTCTCGTTATACCCTTTTTCTTCAAAATACAGGCTGAAGAAGAAGTCATAAATGAATTTCTGATTTCAGGAGACATGCTGGGATATAATCATAATAAGTTTATGTGATTGACTAGCAGGCAGAATAAACAAATCTTGAATTTCTGGAATTTTTTTTCTTCTTTTCGATCTGGATCCAGGGTATATAGTATTTGTTTTGTCACCATATTTCACGATATAAATTTGAGTTAAGAATAATATTAACCACGAAAAACCGATGAATTCAATTTATTTTTAGTCTGATAAAACGTCGAAGAAGAGTAGTAGAAATTGTTAATATGGAAATAATAGAGATTTGTTTTTTAGTAGTAAATATTATTTTAATCAGGACGCTCTATATCTCCAACTTGAGGTGTTTTAGCCTTGAAGCTGGGATATCTTGTATAATGAGCAAAATTAGTGAAAATCTGTTCAAATGGCTGTCGAAAAAATTTTTTTTTCATTTGATGTATCTGACTGTGGTCTTAACTATTCTGTCAAGATTTCATATTCCGCACATAACTCCTCGGGAAAGTCCCAGAGTGTCAACCCGAAGACGCGAAAAGCGCAAAAGTCGTTTGCCAAAGTCGCTGTACGGCTTGCTCGTACGTGGAAATGGGATATCTAGAGGAACACGTCTCTATAATAACATTTTTATTAGTGATTTCGCGGTGGAAACGACATTAACTTCGCCCTAATGTTGGCAAGCCTCCTAGCTCCAATCTTTATAATGTCGACTGATAGATGGTTCAACCGTACAAATTTATGGAATTGTTATAGATTAATAAATCAAATGAAAACAGCTCAGAGTATGGTTGTTTTGGTGCCGTCATATCGACAGATTCTTCTTGTCCTCGTTTATTCATTTCGTATCGTGTAGCCATCATTCATAATTTGTCTGAATAACAGAAGCTGAAGTATCAGTAATATAATTACAAATGGGTAACATTATAATATCTATTTATTTTCAACAGAAAGTTATATGTAATGATGAAAATGTGGAAGTTTAGAAGAATTTTGTAATTTCTCATGTTTGTTGTTAGTATATGAGCTTTATCTCAAAAAATTCCTTGAATAAAAAGAGAACTGAATTTCCGTGAAATTATGATATCAGGTGAAATTGGAATAATTCTTGATAACAAAAAGAAGTCAGTCATGAAATTGAGAAAAGAGAAATAAAAAATATTATGGTGGAAAGAATTCATGTGTCAATCTATAATATGATTGTGACTTGTGACTGAAACCAATGAAAATGTAGTAATGTCAAATTTTTACATGTTATTACATGTGTAAGTCATTTTGAGTAGATACATGTGATCAGATTTGACAGTACCTAAAGAAAAAAATATTGCATTCATAGGAGAGTTTTGTAGAAATAAGAACAAAATGAATAATAAATGAAAGAATCATTTTGGGGTTATCGAAAACTGGTTTGTTTAAAATTTTGCCGAAAAATCATGATAATTGTTACTTCCTTATGGAAATCTGACAAATTGTATTGCTTTCGTTCTAAACTTAATTGTGAATTTCGCAGCAAAATGTTTTGGTTTCACTTGAATGTTTTCGATATCTTCAATCATTGATTGAGGTTTAAGAATTCAGATAGAAGAAATCCAAACATCAAATATTTTTTCAGCATATAGAATAGAAAATAACAGGAAAAATTGCCTTGTGAATAACTAAAACTGAAATCGATAGAGAATCATTGAGGCATGATAAACAACCCCCTAAATGGAACAAATGAAAATAGTTATTTTCTGCTTTGATCTGTTATGGAACTGTTTCGATTAGGCTTTGAATAGTAATACAAATTTCACAATAGGAGATTAGTTTCAAATGAATGTTTGCAGTTTTTCGGAGGAGTGATTGACATCCAAGAGTCAAAACATTGAATACCTATTTGAAGTGTCCTTCAATTAAATTTGAAAGTATTCATTGACAACCTTAAGTATAATATAAAGTTATGTTCAATTGGTTGAAACATTCATACCTATTCAATATACCTACATAATTATAGTCCATTCAAGAAGGATTGGCATCTCGGGTGGTTATAAAAAATCGAATTTAAGTTGGTAATAACCCATAAGTTGAGATTTTGTGTTACGGAATTCAGGTTGGTATTGTGAATAAACATTGATTTATATACCTATTATATGTGAATCTATGCACTTACCGACGGATATTTGAATTTTGTACAGCTGTTTATATTCTTAGTTTAATCGTACAAATTGGAAACACATTGTGTCAATTTTGAATGCAGATCAATATGTTACAAATTTGAATATTTCAAATTTTCATGTACTTTCTAGGTTATATTAATATATTCCAGTTCTGTGATTGAAAGCACAGAAATTTTTAAAGATCTTTTGTCACCAGATATTAAGCTGCTCCTGGACTTTCAATCATTCTTGAATGGACTATATATTCATATAGTCTATTCAAGAATGATTGACATCCTAGTAGGTCTTGAAAAACCAGGCGCAGCTTAATATCTGGTCACGAAAGATCTTTAAATTTCTGTACTTTCAATCACAGAACTAGAATATATTAATATAACCTAAAAAAGTATATTAAAATAAGAAATATTCACATTTGCAACATATAGGGAATTCTAACGATCTGTCAAAATCAGCTAAGCGTTCGTTGCCGTGGGTCACACAAGCTTTTCCCTCCATTGATTCGCATGCTGTTTTGGTCGAGTATTGTGTTTTGTGCATGTTTTTGGAAAAATTGTTCTTCCCGACGTTATATTAGAGTGATAAGACTATAACTCTCTCAGAAATGCCTCTTTATAGTGATAATAAAAAGCTTTGTGTGCCCCACGTTAAGGAACAATCAGCTGATTTTGACAATTCGTTAGAGTATCTTATTAATCAGCATTCAAAATTGACACAACTATGTTTCCAATTTATACGATTAAATTAATAGCATAAACAGCTGTATAAAATTCAAATAACCGTCGGTAAGTACATAGATTCACATATAGGGGAAAGTGGGGGAATTGGGAACACTTAATTTCAAACGCTGAAAAATTATACAAAAAATCACTAAAAATATTAAACTTCCATTGAAAAATGAAGTTTGCTCATTTATGTACTGTTAGCAAAAAAAAAATTATAAAAAATCAACGTTTTCTAAAAAATTTCAACGAAATCAAAAAATACTATCGTTTCTATTTACCCGACACCCTATGGGGTAATTGTGAACAGTCCCGGAGCAAATAAGAATAATTAGAAATGGCACATATCACACGTCTTGTTTCTCTTGCAGTACATTTTTCATGTGCCCAGAGTTTACAGGTATCTCACATGATCCATTCCTCCATTGGTGGGGCTTCATACCTTACATAGCAAATTATGCAGAAAAATTCTTCTTTTCTGTGTAACCTGGGTTGAATTTCTCAGTCCTTTCCTTTATTTTATTTATTTATTTTATTTCCCTCAATTTTGCTTTTGGCGTGCCTTTTTGTACCCTTTTTATGTTGGTTTTAGGTTCTTTATGTTAAAGTTTTTCCTTCTCATAATTTCTCTGTAGGTATTTGCCTTCTTTGCTTTTCTTCATGTTGATTTTTCATTAGTGAACTTGATAATATCTTGAATTCATTTTGTTTAAATTTTCGTAACAGAGTATTTAGTTCCAGCTTAGCCTAATGTGAGCTTTTCGTTCCTTAAATCTTCCAACACACAGCAGGGATATTCAATTTTATATTTCGTTTCGGTCTTCTTTGTATAATTTCTTGGCATCTAGATACAATACATTCCAACGTTAAAATATTTCTTAACCATCAACCAGAGCAGCACAGAAGTAATTGGGAACGCAAGGGATATAAGGAACGTTCCCAATTACCCACCTGACATCGTTCCTAATTACCCCAAGTTATCAAAAGAATTAAAAATGGCTGGCATTCACTTACCCATTTTCTTTCAACTTCAAATCACGTAGGTTTTGGAAACACATAGTACCAGTACGGAATCAACAAAATATGGCACCTCTAAACTTCAAAATATGGAAGTTACATCTATTATAACACACGAAAAAATTATAGCTGAAATAAGAAATCCATTCTTCGACTCACCGTAACAGGAAATATGCAACTTATCGCCGCAACTTTTGACTAAGCCCAGGGAATAGCAAGATGCATCCGTTGAAAATGTTGAAGACAGTGTCGCACATGAGGAAGTATTTTTTATCTAGCTGTTCCCTATTACCCGCCGTTCCCAATTACCCCACTCTCCCCTAATAGGTCTATAGATCAATGTTTATTCACAATACCAACATGAATTCCGCAACACAAAATCTCAACTTATGGGCTATTACCAACTTAAATTCGATTTTCCGTAGCCATCCGAGATGTCAATCATTCTTGAATGGACTATATATTATAAAGAGTGGAAAATTTATTTCACTGAGATGATAATTTGTATTTGACTTTGTTAGTAAAAAGCAATATTAAATGGAATAAAAGTGACAATCACAATAAAACTGAATTTGTAAAATACATTAGTTGTGTTTCAAATTATTTCCGAATTTATTTACAAAACTTGTTTTCATATTCATCATGAAATTGTAGATAGAACTGCTACTGAAAGAGAACCCTACAGAGGTGAACCAGAACCCCTGCACGCAAGTCTTGATTCCACAAAACTATCGAACAAAGATGAAAAACATAAAACTAAGACCAAAACGGAATAAAAAACTATAAACTTTCAATTTTCCTCAAAAATTCTTGTGGCGATTTTTGCCGAAACGCTTTATTTCAACTAGTTCTATCTTCTGTTAGAAAAAAAGCTCCTCACCTTCAAATAGACATCGTTTTAAAGACAAAATCATTCTTCAATATCTCACACTTTAGTGTAATAATAAAAAAATAAATCGCATGAGAAAACTTTATCATGAAACTCAAACTTATTCAGAATAACAACCCATCAAAAAATACTTATTGAATCCTTCACCCACCTGAAGATGCTATTGTGATAACGAAACCCTTGTCGTGGTTTAAAAACTCATTTCTTGAAAATCGTGTAATCAGTTTTAAGTTTGAAAAAATACTTAATTGAGTTGTTTGTTGTAGTAGTAGTGACACTACGAAAATGAAATGATTTGAAATAACATATTATTTATAACCATATCTATATGGAGTTTCCTGAATCTGCTGAATTTTTGATTACTTCGTCCGAAATCAACCGCTCGGATTGCATAATGGCGTATAACTTGATTTTTCGTTTATCGAATATGTCAAACTCGAGCCGTAAATACCTATGATGACGTCCATTTCTGTATGCCGGATATCATAAAAATGTTTAAATTGAAATGGTGTCGGTGATGGACATCCTAACTCTATTATATATGATTATTTGTTCCAACGTTTAGGGTAGAGAGGAAATGCGGAATGATGAACGGTTAGTAATGAATAACGTGGTCCAGATTATGTTAAAAGGTGTCGTTATTATATTATGATTTATAATATATTCCTATCGATTCTGTTCGGAACTAAGCAAATAATCAATACAATGTTTAATTTAAAATAATTGGGTTCTCGCATCGAGCTCTTGTAATTCTTTTTCTGATCCAACATCATGAATGCGGAAGGTGATTTAGAAGCAATTTTATTTTGTAGATCTCTGAAGTGTTGTCTGTCGGGCGATTATTTCATTGAATTTCCAAGAATCAAACTTGTTTTGATGATGCAATCATTAAACTAAATTAATTCAGATGCATGACTTCCGCCGATAATTGAATTAAAAAAATGTGATCTGAATCGGTCTAACAAACTATCATCATTAAAAGTATCACCAGAAATATCTGAAGCATTTTGAAGTGAACCCTTAAGTTTACAGACCGAGACACTGACTGTATGCGCTCAGGAGAGCCTCAAAGGGGCATATCTATATCACCACAGACAGCAAGCTGCGGTCCCTGGAATCACACTGCTTGGGATCTCTGCTGACATGGGAGTTCCGTAATACCATAAAGCAACTGGCCAGAGGCAATAAAGTGACTCTACTATGGGTACCAGGGTATTGTGGTGTTGAAGGAAATGAAAAAGCCGATGAACTTGCTGAAAGAGCATCAAGGTGAACACCTTCTGGGTCTAAGCCTTTCTGTAAGCTCGGAAAAAACCAATAAAGGCAGCTGTCCAACAATGGGAGTTGAACAATACTGCAGATACCCTCCTGGACTTAAACAGTCGAAGAAATTCGTGATGATTTCACCGATATCTCCCGAAAAGCTGCTATAGCAGTCACGAGCTGAGCTTCAGGTGATGGTGGGAATGCTGATGGGGTGCAAATATCATTTGTACCGTATGGAAAAGGCAGCAGATGAGATTTGTAAGCTCTGTGGATCAGAAGCAGAAGCAGCTGAACATATGGTATGCAAGTGCAGAGCTGGCTGGCTTAAAAATCATTCATATGGGGAAACCAGTCGTGGATACTTACGAGGTAACGGAGTAAGTCCCAAATCTGTAAGAATATGAATGCATACTGCTATCTTCACTCTGAGGGGTTTGGAAATTGAATAGTGGTGGTTCCCATTTCTTTGTCAGATGTCGCTACGGTGTATTTATGCATCATATCCTCTGATGATATCGAATAAAGGAGCCGGCAATTAATTCCTGTTTCGTCGACGGAGGAGTTATGTTGCTCTGATGAGGTAAAATGAGACCAAAACCATGGTCAGCATCTACTCTTTCTCCACGAAATGGTTTTTCTGATTATTCTTTGAGTGATGATAGTTAGTTCGATTTAAATCTTAAGATTTGTTGATTTAAATATCAGCATCTGAATTTATGTCGTTAATTATTCATTTGCTCTTGTCGTTGAAGAGTTAACAAATATCACCCCCTGCAGAATGAGTAGTTATACGAAGTGCTGCTTATATGTGAATGCCGCTCAGAAATAGTTTCGTCACCTTACTTTATAATCATGAATGGTTAACGGCGTCAAGAGTAAGTTAAGTGAATAAATATCAAAATTTTCAGATGCATCACACCAGCTGATACTGAATCAACAAATGTTACGATCTAAATCGAACTTACAAATGTCCATCACTCAAAGTATTAATAGAAATACCACCTTGTCGAGAAAGAGTAGATGCTGACCATGTTTCGATCTCATTTGACCTTGTCAGAGCAACACAACTCAAATCCCGACGAAAATAGAATGAATTGATGGCTGTTTTATTCGATGTAATTTTTAATTGATCCATTAGCTGCTACTATGTATTGGATTTTCAAATAAGTTTGAACCACTTTTCAACTAATAAATTACAAGAATCCTATCAGAATCGAACGATCAATTAATCGGAGTTCAACAAACAAACAGTACACCTGTTATGGGGGGAGTGTTTTATTTCTTCCTGGTTTTATTAGTGGATTAAACATGGGTAGTTGGATCGTAACCTCAAAGATTTACAATACAAAGGCAGCTGTAAATTTTGGAGCTAGTAAATAATATGTTTTAATATTCTGGAGCTTAACCCACAGCAAATACGAGGCAAGCGTTGGGGAGGTGATTTAGTGCTGATGTTCCTTCAGGCTTTAAACAGAGGTGGAAAACTAATCAGGTGAAAAGCGCGGAACGTATTGATGAGTACGAAGAGCGACGTGCTGCTGTCGACACCTCTCCTTCGGTGAATGCGGTGAATATGAAGAAAAAAATTGGATTCGATGTTTTCAACAGTTTCTCCACAGCTTATGTTATTCGAACGTGAGCTGTCAAGGAGTTTCAGTTCAGAGGATTAAACCGTTCACTATAAAGTACTCAGGGAACACTTTCATCGGAATTTCTACATTGATAATGAGTCTATGCAGGGGAAGGGAAGTAATTCAAACTGGATGATAAGGATTTTGCTGCAGTGAGAATGGTGTTTACTAAAATGAATAAACTCTGTTGTTATTCTTGAACTGCTTGATCATAATCAGTTCTGAACTAGTACGAGCACAAATATATGGAATGAATACCGGTAGATTCGGGTGACTTGGGACAATTACCCCCCTTGCAGATTTCGTTGTTTCTTACCATTTATGAGTGAAGGGACAAATTGAAGGGGAACAGGGAAAAAACCATAAATGTCAATTTTTGTCCGAAAATGAGTTAGACACATCATTCGATTCAGAATGAAAAGAAGTATATTATGGTATATTAAAACAGGCATGAAACTAGCTCAGTCATACGTTAAATCGCTTCCGAAGATTTACCGTGCAGGGAAAGAACTAACGATGTCGATCGATATACGGAAAGAAAAATCTCTGAGTCATTTCATGTAATGCACTCATTTTATATATTTTTTTTTTTTTTATTATAGGTTTGCCGCTTCGACAGCTAGGTCATTAGCGGTGTTGGTACTGTTACATGTATGACTTAAGGGACTATTTACAATTAAATTTTCACATTGATAGACTTTATAAAAGCTAAAGTATTGAGGATATCCGTTGTGTTGATCTTAAGAGCTTCTTCCATCTTGATGTTCACATTGAAATGATTCCTTTGGGTTTGGTACATGCTGCATTCTGTTATAATGTGCCGGATGGTGATATTGGTGTTGCATGTAGTACATATTGGGGCGTTATCTTTTGCTAGGAGGTGTTGATGAGATACAAGGCTATGTCCGATTCGGAGTCGTCTTATGGTCACTAAGTCTCTTCTATGTTGGGTGATAGGATTTAGGTTGGATATAGTTGGGTCGATGAGTGCAAGTTTGGACCTTTGATGTTGCCAAATATCATTTTATGTATAATAATATTAATAATGTTCATTTCGAGAAAAATAGTATTTAATTTGTCATATTTCAAATATTTTGAACAGATTCTGAAGTTGAAAAGGCGTTTTTCTCAGCTATAAGGAAAATTGACAACGATGGTTGTTTCCCTGTACCCTTCAATTTATAAGATTATGTGGCGTCTTTTCGATTAGTTTAAAAATTAATTCCTGTTGAGTTTGTCGTGACCACGGCGATTGAATTAACAGGAAAAATTAATGAATTCAGGAGAATAAAAGCGCGTTTTTTATGGTATGGCATGTGTAATTTTTTTTTCTGAATACGTGGGATATTGGGAAATAAGATATCTCATGAAACAAGGTTGATTACAAATCAAACGACAACAAGGATCTCATTCATTCATTATGTTGTTTCATAGGATGACTTGGGACAATGCCGAATAGGCATTGTCAGCGGCGCATTGGCAGCAGGAATATGCCGATTTTTGGCAGGATATTATTATTTACGAAATTTCCACAAAGAAATCACCAAAGAATGAAAGAAATTCCCTTGTTTGTTTAGTTTTTTTACATTTGAGTTGCAATATATTTACTTTCGCTGTAATAGGGGTTTATCATTTAATTTCCTTACCGAATGTCAACTACATAATCACAAATTCCAATTTTTCAAAATTATACACCGTTCCAAGTCACTTATTTCATTTGAGAGTTGAGGAATCAATGTGTGTCCTAAGCCTCCCAACTCGGTGAGTGACTTGGGACAAGTATATTTTTTTTTTCAATTTATATCCAAATTCATGGTAAATATCCTACTCAATAGTCTGAGTTATTTAGCATATTTGAACCTCTTTCTCACATAAAAATAGGTAACCCTTTTTGAAATATGACAAGTTGAATTTCAAAATCGTCCCAAGTCAGCATAATCTATGGCACTGAAACATTCAACTAAGGAAGAGGAGTTTAACAATAGTGACGAAGGTATACAGGGTTAGAACTATTTAGAGGGGAACTACAGGGACATCGAAAACCGTTAGAAATACAGGGTAGCTTAAATTACGAAAAAGTTGCATTATTCAAGGATGAGTGGGTGGGTGTAAACAGTTCCTAAATATCTCTGATGGTTCCTGAGATATTTCGAAAAACTGAAAATCAAGTTTATCCATTTCTCTTATAACTCATTTGTTTTTGGAGATAACTACACGAAATTCGGTGCGTAGTCATAATCTTATATAGCGATTATACTGGTGTACTACTTTTTTGTAATAAGCCACCCTGTATTTTTAACGGTTTACTTCTATAGTCAGCCTCTAAATAGTTCTAACCCTGTATAGTTATGGGTGCATCCAATTTACTCAAAGACCTAAGTATAACTTGAAATGTATAACTACATGCGTAGAAATATAGGCTAGACACGAAAAAAACAATTACCTATTATAAATACAATCATTAAAATGAAAGAATATAAGTAGATGTGGAACTTTCAGCAAACTTCGAATGAAAAATCATTTCTGATGAAAATGAAACCATTTCTTTATCTTCGTTCATATTATTATTTAAGTTATTTCATCCTAACTCGATACATCCATATTTCTGATATGTCAAATATATAGTTACATCGTAGGAATAGAGTAGGAAGAATTTTCCCGCACAGTTTGCCAGGAATTAGGAATAACTCTATTTATCCGAAAGAATGATCTGATTTGAAGTTTTACCATATTTTTCATATCATTCCGAGTTTCTGCCCAAGATGCGACAAACTCGGTTATAAAATGCGCCTGAGGAAATTCAAAAGGGCATTTCAGTTATCTTTCATATAACTTCGTTAAACTTTGCCCCATATATTATTCCTGACATAATTTAAACTCAACGTTATACTTCGCAGGACGCTCAACTTTTGGCATTTGCTGGTGAGGGTTCTTCGGCCGATATTGATGAATGCCTGCTCCATGTTCTGGAATACTTTAATCTTTATTCGAGCGGTGGACGGGTCGAATTTTTTCAAAATATTCTGAAAAGTTGGGAGATGAATAACTTTTGTGTTAAATCTCTACTTATTTGCTAACACGCAGTATATTCAAGGTTCAATCTGAAAGCTGGTAGGTAGCATCAAGCGTATATGCTGGAATTATCTTCGGAATAGATGAATTTGAGTTCGATAATAATTGCAGTCCATACCACTTAAAATTCTTAGGTAACTGTTTATATTGACCATTTTTCTGAATAACCGTGAAATAAAGCAATAAATTACAGGCTCATACGATCCTAATCCCAGCAAACACTGAAATCCAGCCACTGTACAAAAACTGTAAACAAAGCAAAAATCGATGATATATCGACACTCTGGTTCTCCAAGACTTAAGAAGTTTCGTGTCCAAAAATCTTCTGAAGAAGTTCTTGCTTCAGTTTTTTGATAATGTCATGGAGTCTACTCCATGGCAATCCCAAAAAACTTCATGATTGAATTTTTGGATAAGGGTAAAACAATAAGCGGAGATTACCATTCGACAATACTAACCACTCTACGGGAAAAAATTGAAAAGAAAGGACGCGGAAAGCTATCCAAAGGTGTTTCGTTTTTGCAGGACAACGCCCCTGCACACAAATCTCATGTTCCATGCAAAAAATTCGTGATTTAGGGTTCGAATTACTAGAACACCCCCCTTATTCACCAGATTTGGCTCCATTCTACTATCATCTCTTTCCTCAACTGAAAAAACGTTTAAAAGGTCGTAAATTTTCTTCCAACGAGGAGGTAATAACAGCTGTGGAGGTCTGGTTTGCACAGCAAGAAGAAACATATTTTTAAAGGTCTAGAGACGTTGCAGGTTCGCTCTAATAAATGTATCTAATTAAGAGGAAAATATGTTGAGTAATAAAAGATTTTTACATTGAAATTTGTTTGGCTCTATAGTAGGCTAAGAATTTTTCAATATATCCTCGTATTGTGTTTGTTGGGATGAATTGAGCATTCCGAAAGCAATTCTCGAATGTCATGCTATGAAAAACGAAATTAATCGGAACAAATTTTAATGGTTCCATTTCATAATCCTTGCAATCATAGGGGAACACAGCCAAAAAACTTCGTGCTTCCTTCTTGCTCACACAAAATGCTTCCTCATTTTGTTTTTTTTTACGGAAGAAATTACAAATTGGTTCTCTAGCTCAATCTTCACGTGTCAACATCTAAGCAGAAGTGGCAAAAAATTATATGAAAGGCTCCAATCCAATCCAATTTTTTGATTCAATTGTTTATTCACACCTTTGCTTAGATGAATTTTCAATATTGTTCATTTGCTAGCTACGATGAAAAAATCATATTGAAAATTAATCATAATTTTGTGCTGAAAATTTGGTATTTTTCACGATGACTTCGACTAGTTCATAAACTTCTAATAGGCAAACGCGGTGAACCACTCTGTATAATGATAAAATTCAATTTTATCCACAGTCTTGGGAAAAAATTCTGTTGAAATCTCAGTTCAGTTCACTTAATTCAAATCTTAAATTTTCCAACTAAAACTGTTCAATATTTGGGTCGTGTAGAAAAAATCAATTTTTGCAAAAGTCAAGGATACCCTTCAAAATAAAGTAGATTCATGCTTCTCGAAGTTCATTTATTTTTTTCCCCCTGATGTTTTACAGTTCGGAGGAAAACGTCATAATTCAAAGAAAATGCATTTGTTTCGAATGGTTCGGAAGGTCTAGATGAAATACCAGACCGGAAAAAAACAACCAAATTCGAGGGAAACGCGTTCGGTACGATTTCCCGGTAACCGGAAAGACTTTATGGGGGGTGATTTATTCCGAATTTTGCCATTTCGTTCATGTCGGGCCGATAAGAAAATGAGGCGGTAATCGAAACCGAATATTTCCGCTCCGGCTAACTGCGAATTTGTAACTTCATAATCCCGGGAAATTATGTCGGTCCGGCAGGTATGGCTTCAAGTCCTGTCGCCTATACGATTAGGTGCAGGGGATATTGGGTTATTACGGTTAATAACTCAGTAGCAATTGGAACCGGTTTTTATGTCCATTCACTTGCTAGAAATTCCAGCATTTCCCTGGACCTACAGTGTATCTAAAGAACCGAATGAGATTCTCCCCTGAAACGTTGAGTTGAGTCGAACTTTGTTTTTTCAAATTCTGTATTTTATTACATTTCTGTATTTTCCATAAAATTTTCCCTACGGTTCCAATATCCAATTTCAAGTTTCTGGTGATATTAAGGGAAGTGTGAAGTTGGCACCCCCAAATAAAAATTTCAGGATCGTTTGTCCATCGTAGCTCCATGTTTGTCCACCTTTTATTTTTATTTGTGCAGGCACCGTTTGAGAGATATGGAAAAATAAGTTTTTTCGGTGCATTTTTTTAGCAGAAATTCGTCAAGATTGAACGGTTGCACCTAAATGGATGAAATTATCAGATTTGTTATTAAAAGAGTTACTTTTTTAGAATATATATCACATTTCCATCTACAATTACTTTTATTGAGAGATAAACGGCTCGAAAGCTGAATTTCGAAAAATCCTGAAACATGGACCTACGATGGACAAACGAACCTGAAATTTTTGTTTCAAAATTCGCATTTGGGGGTGTCAGCTTCACATAGATGATATTAAGTCATTCGTATCAAATTTGAGATGAAGAAAGTCTTGAATGAGTAGTTATAACTTCCTACTGATGAAAGCTACAAAGTTGAATATTGTACTATCTTCATGGCTCATAAAATGCTCTATAGAGTCTGCTAGTGGTCTAAGTTGATCGGAATGTTTCCGGGGAAGGGGGGAAGTTCAAAGTTCACTCTATCTAAGTGTGGCAATCTAACACAAAAAAGTTCATTCTTCGAATATCACAAAACCTACAATTGCAGAGTAGTTCAAATTGAAGTTATCAAAGTCTGCGTCTGTTGTACCGTTCATTGTGGTATTCTGGGAATCGATGACGATCTATGGTTAACACTAAGCAAGATAGCGCCTCTAGTATTTCTGGCTGGAACGTGAAAGCCGTAGACAGTATGAAGGTCAGAAGATGACAATAATCCCCGGATTAGTCTAATCTCCTCCAATTTTACGGGTGCGTAAGGTAGGCAAGTGGAGAGTGGATCTCATAGAGGTAGCAAAAAAATTCACACGTGGAATATTCAGCCTGTTTCAAACAGAACTAACCTTTCGTACAAGTTTAGTGAAACCTAGCTGATAGAGAAGACATAAGTCACTTCACTCAAGTTGCTCAATATCACTCTGGTCGACTTAATATAGGTGTCATATAGATGACAAATTGCGCGATAACTGCTGCGATATATTTGAGCGTTCTGGGAAGATATTATTATTTTTGTAAACATTGACAGACGAAAAGTTTTTTCCTGCTCCAAAGGTGACGCTAGCGACTGGGACAAAAAACGCCTGACAAATCAGAGACAGGCAACCATAAGTGGGAGCGCCCACCAAAGTAGCGTAGCACTGACGTGGCACATACATACATGACAAAGACGACGCATAATTTCCAGATATGAACTGAGAACGACATATTTCACGCAACTGACCCTTCACTCAGATGTGCGATATCTGAAAATTATGCATCGCCTCTGTCATGTATCTATGTGCCATGTCAGTGCTACGCTACTTTGGTGGGCGCCCCCACTTACCTTCATAATCGGACAGTTATTAATATTTCAGCAGGTTTTTTTCAGAATTAGCCAGATTTAGATAGAGTGAGACATCTGTACATAATATTCGACTTTCATGAAAAAAAAAACATTTTTTTTACTGTGTTGAATAGTGGTACAAAAACAGGGCCTTTGTAGGGGGGTTATAGTAGGACAAAATATAAGAGCGACGATTGTGTCATTTAAGTGAATTCACGATACAATAAAAATAGGAGTATTGTGATAACTGTCATTTGCTCTTGTCAAATTAGTTCTTCACGAAGTCCTCTAGATTTCAAGACGGAATTAGGAACGTGGTTTGAATATTAGTGTTCATAATAATAATCGAGAATAGAATAAAATGATGATAGCGATATAGATATCAGTAAAATTCCTGAAGAGCTGAGGGAATTAGAAAGTACGGCGACCTAGCCGAGGCCAGCAAACAGGAGAGTACTCATTTTCATGAAGGTAGGTGAGGTTGAAGAAAAAATGTATGTCCACGACTGAACACTGTCTATTGTTTCGTCTGCTTGCATTTTGCCAGATGTCACATCTGTAACATAATGATCACATCAGGTCTGCCTGTTACTCTTTTGGTCGATGATGGCACGTTCACATCTCAATTCAGATTACCACTTGTCCATTTTCATTGATATGATTTGCATATGTGAGTGGATTGACCTCTCCAGCACCAACTAAGATTTGCAAGTTTCGTATTGCTCTTTCAGAACCCCGAAGATGATTCGAACATGATCGAAACGTCGGCAGAGTCCAATTGATTTCTTCCCCCTATCTTATCGAAGATCATTAAATCAAATATTTCGAATATGAAAAATGATCTAATTAACTCCAGGACGAATTTATCGTCAACTATAAAGTATTTCGACTATCTTGGGCAGTTTCGGAGCAACTCAATCCTAGCCGATTCATAAATTGAATGGGCTGCTTCCACTTAGACAATATAGAGCCGCTTTATTCAATCTTTCACTTCGCACCCCGAAATGGCCGAGAGATGTAATGAAACTCCCCCCTTCTTCGCTCATTCTATTCCTTAGGAAAAATATTATACGGAAGTAAGTGGAATTTGGTCCGCCATCTCCGCTCCCACTACAGATTATCTCAGGTAACTAAGAACCATTAAATTAAGTCATTAAATGAAAATGTCAAGGAGGAGACATTTAAATAAGTTTGAGGTGAATTATATTTTTAGTAGTAAGTCTGCATAATTAATGTGTCAGCTCGACGGGATAAGAAACGACGCGCTCGTTCGCGCCGCTTACGCGACATCGGCTTTCTTAAGTCCACACTTCTTCAGGAAGTGGCATTAATGGATTTGGTGAAGGATGAGACTGGGCTCATAAGTTGAAGGGCTTCTCGTATATAGTCATGAAATTTGAGAGTTTTCATCAAACCTTGATTCGTTTGGCCGTCTGAGGAATAAAAATGACGAAGCAGTTGGTTCAATTATGAAAATTCAGGGCCGTCGCTAGGACAGAGGCAGGGTCTGCCTAGTACGAAAGGATTTAGGTGGCATTTTGAGATTGGTCAAGGAAAAAATCAACATATGTAGAAATTCAAAGAACCGAATGAAAATGAATGCAATTCAGTAAGCATAAGAGAAATACCGAGAAATTTCTCTAGTCGCGTACTTTCTCCCCAATCTGCATCGGCAATTAGAAAAATCAAATGAAATGGAATGATGAAATAATATTTATTGATCCATTCAGACACAAACTACAGTGTATATAGGACAAGTCAACAAATAATCTAATACATAAAAGGGCAGGAGGAGGAACAAAAAAAAATTAACTGATACTTTTATCATTTATATATTCACCAAGACTATAACATTTAGTCAAGAGTATAATTTTTATTTTCTCAGAGAATCTAGACAACTTATTGAATCAGGTAAATGATTAAATAGAATAATACTTTGTTATTGAGCAAATGTTTCATATTTTGCTGTTCTAGTATTGTATATGTGGTAACTTGAAAGCTTGGTGCTGTATTTTTCATTTTTTTTTCACAAACAAAAGATAGGTACACTTATATATATAGATACAGGGAGCAGTCCCAATTTCAAACTTGACAAAAAAAGGCCTGCAGGATTCACGTGGAACAAGTCCAAATATATCGATTAAATTTAATCTGGGAGGATTCTGAAACTTCTGAAACTTTTTAGGGTTTCCACTTACAGTCTCTGAAAAAAAAAGAATGGAAAAATTGAAATAACCGATTTGCTCCTGTGTAAATTCTTGACGAATTAGTGCAACAATTTTTTAATTCATTTTGTTTCAGAGATTGGGAGTGAAAACCCTAAAAAGTTTCAGAAGAAGTCCAAATATCATTCTCAGAATGCGTTTCTGGGCTATAAATATCCTCACAAAATCGACAGATCAACGCCATACCACAAAAATGTAGGCAAGATGACTATACATTAAGGAATAATAGTGTGTAATGAATCCTCAATATATCCTTCTGCAACAGAACTTGAGCGCCATCCACCATGTCTCTTCAAAACTGTCAAATCTGCCCCAGAATTTGCGACTAGGGTTGCAGAAGATCGCCTGAAACTGTACCACGTATATTGTTCAGCATCAGAAAGACACAAATACTTTGCAATTGTAGAGGGCATTTCAGAAAATGAGTTCACACCTACAGGCTGAACAGTATATTTTTCGTTTTTATAATTTAGAAAAAGTCGCTTGTGATCAACTTTGTTTGGCCTCAAGTTCTTATACTTTATACTTGCGGAATATATCAAGTGCAGCAACCTCATTACTACCATGACCACAGTGAAAACACTTTTCTTATAGGTTTTCGTATCAGGTATCTGAATAACCAATACGCTGCCCCGATCTTCCACATAATCTACGCTTATATTCACCAGCTCGCCAATTCTACATTCAAAACAGCTGTTATTAGAAGACTATTTTTTATTCAACGGATTGCATAGAAAGAAGAACTAAGTTTCCCACTAATATAGGCAATTTCATCAGGCCATCTTATGCAGCTATCAAGGTGTCGCATTGGCATTTTTCTAATAAATATCCCAGATAGCCTATATGTTCTCCGCACTATGGTGGTCACTTTCCTTTTATCACTTATCAAACTTTTCGATTTTTGCCGACTACTGTTATGTTTTTCAGTGGCTTCTTTCACATTTCGGACATTATTTTTATTTTCAATTCTCTAAATACAATTCAGGAAGTGATGTAGCACAAATGAGAAAGTTTTTTATTTTCATATTCAGACTCCGAACGAAAAGGAAAGAAAAAGTCCCTAATGCATTCAGCAATCACTGTACATACATTTAAATAATGTTTATTGCACTGCTTTGATATGTATTTCAATTTGAGGATTCCGAATCGAGTTATTGAAGTTGAGTTTCTGTAACTTAGTATTTTTCAAGCATTGTTTCTGCACCAGGAAACAGAAAAGAAGTGTATAAGAAATCCTAAATAACGTCAGGGATAATCATTGTAATCAGGGAAATAACATAATAGCTCAATCTCTAGAAATGCACCTTCAGCCACTCGCCATTCTGTTTATAACATGTTGTGAAGCAAACTTCAATTAAACGAATCAATTTTATATTTGATTTTCACCTTGAATTCATGACATAGGCACAGGAGAATGTACACAATGGAAAAATAAAGAAACGCCATAATTTTTTTGACTCTCTTCGATAAGTATTATATATTTTTGGTCTACTGCACACTTTGAATCATTTCAAATTATGCAGACAACGAGAATTTGCTACATTTCAACTATTAGTTGTGGCGTTTAGGACGCTCCATATTTTAAGCGTTTCATGGGTAATGTGGCGTTTTGTGTTCATTCTGCTGTTTACAGTCAGACAGGTAACATTGTTTTCAACAAAAAATGAATGATTTACAAGCAGTTGAAGAAGCTATAACCATGATAGAAGACCTAGTGTTCACTGAGTCGTTTGTTGGGGTTTCCAGTATCTGTGATCCACCGTAATGTTAAACGATACAGACAGACGGCATTTTAATTGCGAAGGCAAAGACAAGGCAAAATTCGGGCAACTAGTGCCACAGAAGATCGTTTCATGAAGCTGCAAACTTAACGGAATTGACTCCAACCTGCTTTACAGATTCGAAATATTTCAGACGGACAGTGAGAAGACATTTGTAGATGAAAAAAACTTAAAATTAATGTCCTACTCTGCACACTGAAGTGATGCCGAATTCACCCTCATAAAACCCATGCAGCATTGATGTACTCAAGAAGGCTCAAATCTGGACGCTCAGTTGATGCAGGAATTACTCTCAAAAACAGTTAAATCCTCTCTTCCCTTCTTCCTTCAACGTGAAATCGACCACTTTGAGCATTTTTGTCGTTCACAATAATTATCTAAGATTGGCGAATAATTCGTTCGGGACACCCTTTATAACCACACCAATTTTTCAGAAATCTGTCGAAAACTTTTCTCTTCATACTTTTGTATATTATGCCCCTTCTATAATTGTGCTCTGCAACAAAGTTGGTTCGACCCTTTGAACACACCTTAAGGGGTAAATATCCCTTTCAACTTATCAGTATTAATTAACTTCAAAAAACACAGTCCAGAAGTTCTAAACTTTTTCATGATATAATTAGAGAAGATAAATGGTTCTCTCAATAAGCGGAAAGCAAACTCGCCTGAGGTTGAAATAATCCAATGAAAGTTCTGGAAGTTACTTGGAGTTTAAACCTATAACAAATAGCACGTGAAATCCTATTTTGTCGCATGACTTATGGGAGATGACAATTAGGTTGCTCGCTGTGAAGAGTTACGTAATATTGAGTAAAAATATTTGAGAAATATTCTGATACCATGGAGGTGGTGCGGTTATCTAAACATAAACTAAAATTTCTCCATTTCTGAACTTATGAATTCTGGTTCTGGCTGATTCATGATTCTGCGCATGGTATGTTTATCTGAAAAAGTTTTTTCATTTGTCTTGTGGTGCGTTATTATAATAATTATATTGAATAATAAAAATGAATAATGGACGGCAACATTTTTTGCTTCGCCAAGAAGAAGGAATAAATAGAATAGACTTATGACCGCATATTATGACCACATATGTAGGTACTGTGCTTAAGACACACTTATTGAGAAATAAATTGATGCATGAGAAACTCCTAGAAAATAAAAACATGTGAAAAGGGGTGTCGTGAGTGAGAAAAATAGGAATCTTATAAACATAAGGAAGAATAATAAGAAAATGATGAAAAGGAGAAAGCCGAAGAAGATACAGAAAAAACTGTTTTTGTTTCCTTGAGACCTAGAACATTAGGCAAGTCGAAAGAAAAGTAGATTCAGGGCACAAAGGCCCTCGAATGCCAAAGGCAAGTCTGACGAAGCATAAAAAAATATGTTCATGTCATTATGTAGATAAGTGTGTATATGTGTATTCATGTATTTCATAACCCATCGTTAAACTCTGGAGGGAGATGTTAGTTTTCGAAACCATGAAGGAATATATTTTTTGAACGGAAAGTTTGATCGCGTATGTAGTTCAATCGTTTCAATTTTAGCTTTATTTTGGCTTTATTGTCTCAGCCAAGCTTTCGGATAATCACTTATCCTTCTTCAGGGCTACTGGAAATTACATAACGTTGTGAAAACATACAGAAGTAAGTGTAACAAAACTGACAACAATGTGAGACTCCAATACTGAAACAGGAATGAAAATGATTACACTTACACTATAATTTCCATATATATCATCAGGAAAAATCTTTATTGAAACTTAAAAATCAACATCAAGCAAGTCAAAAAACACATACCTAAACGAACAATGTCAGAAGTTAAAGAACATAAAAAACACAAGAAAAATAGCCACAGAAAGGAATGACAAATTAGGCCCAATGACGTCACAGATGCTCGGTGTTTAAGATCTGAACGAAATAAGTACAAACGTGAGTTTTTAGAGGCGGTTGAAATCATGAGCCAGAATAGCAACTTGAATAATCAACTCAGATTTCAATGGTATTGATTCCATTTATTGTAATATCGTCGAATTGATTAAAATGAGTAAGATGAGATGATTCTTCCACGATAAAACGCTTTTTGCTTCCTAATTTTGTGACGTCACTCGGCCTCATTAGTCATTCCTTTATGTGCCTCTTTTTCTTGTGTTTTTCTATGTTTTTTAACATTTGGCATTGTTCGTTCATGTGTCTTTTGAGTTGCTTGATGTTGATTCTTTAAGTTTTAACAAATATTTTTAGTGATGATATACAGGGTGTCCCAAAACTAGTGAATCAAACGTCACATCATAGATAGAGTAGATCAAATACAATCGAATGACACCAACATTAGTTGAGCGAGAATGTACCGTTACTGAAAAAACCTAACCTACAGTTGCCGATTTTCTAACTATTTTTTCAATCACAAGGCTAATTTGTGATTAAGGATAGCGTTTTTCTCCCATATTATCACCCCTATAGAGGGCGTTTATTCTGAGTAATAAAAATCATGTAGAAAAAACAATTCTTTTAATTTACATTTACTTAGGTTATCGATTAACTACTTAAAATAATTTCAATTATGGGAGAAAAAACAATATTCTCAGTTCAATATAATGTAAAATCGATATCCTTTTTCACAAACTGGCCCTGTGATTAAGAAAAATAGTTCGAAAATCGGCAACCTTAGGTATTTCAATAAAATTCTGATTATTTTGGAAACGGTACATTTTCGTTGAACTAATGTTGGTGTCATTCGTTAATATATGGTCTAGTCTATCGTGGTGTGACGTTTGATACACTAGTTTTGGGACCCCTTGTATATGAAGATTATAGTGTTATTGTTTTTATCAATATTAAAGTTTTTCGTTGTTGTAAGTTTTATTACACTTACTTTTGTATTGTATGTATTAACAACGCTATGCAATTTCCAGTAGTCCTTAAGAAGGATAAGCGATTATCTATCCGAAAGCTTGGCTGAGACAATAAAAAGCTAAAATTGAAACAATTAACTACATACCCGATCAACCTTTCCGCTCAAATAAGTTATTGTCGAGATTAACTACTACTTAATGTTTTGTATAAACAAAAAATAAAAAGTCTTCATTATTATATTCGCCTATAAACCCAACAATTCGTACCTGCTTTCTAGGCAAGAAATCAGCTATATGAAAAAGTCAATGGTTATCGAAAGAATCGTCATACAAAGATGAATTCTGCAGAAACTTCAATATCAACATCATTCATTCAATGGGTAATTTCTCTATGAATTTTTTGAATCCTCTTTTTGGATTTTTCCTCCGGCGAATGATATACTTGAGTTCCAGTTGAAAATTTGTTTCTAGTAAATATTCGTACAGGTTTCATAGTAAATAATATAATCCTAAACCATTCAGAATTTGAAATATGATCCGTCCGCCCTTGAGTGGAAACAGAGAAAGATATCAACAAACAGATCTTGCGAGGCGTTGTTCACAGAGAATGAATAATTCTCCTTCATATTCCTCAATCCCTCCTTGCGACAGCCGAATATATGATATTTCTTCGTTACATTACATCCAAGTAAGCTGGATCATGAAACTTTCTGAGATATCCAGAGCTCTCCAGAAAATGAAAACCTATATTTCGCTACTTACCTCATCCCATTTTTCCTGATTTATAGGGCATCCTCAACATTTTTTCCCTCTCCTGACAGAGCCGAGGACGTAGTATTAGGTCATAATTTTTGGGGGAAATTTTCGGCTCACAGTTATCAGTTCCTGTTTCAGTGCCTCTATTCATATAAATATGATTTACAATTTTTTCGGGAAAGGATTTTTGTTGCGTTGTTTTGTCGAGTCAAAGTCCACGGTCGTTCGTTCAGATTCGCGTCTCTTTATGCCATAAAATAAATTTAATGTTCGCCGTGCTTTTTTGAGGCATCTGTGAGTTGCGATAAGAAGTCTTCTGGGCAATTACATAGGTAATTCACAAGAATTTATTTGATCATCGTCAGTCTTCGTGTTCTCATTAGATAGATTGATTTTTATATGGAAGATAATAGTACAACTTCATATTCAAAATAGTAAAAACGGATTACAGTCTAAAATCTACTTTTATTTGAAACAATTTATTTTCCGGCTGACATGTTTCGAATATAATACAGTCATCCTCAAAGCCATACTGAAAAGGCGGAAATAGTGTATTATTACTTAATACAAAAATGCTCGAATTTTGAACTCGCATATAAAATAAATAAAGTTTTAGTCAAATGACTTCTAGTCTAAAAGCCATACTCTAATTCAGAAGGTTCAGACCCTCACAAAACAAAAACGAAAACAATTATGTCCTTACCTATACATGAAATAGGTACTCCCTGACATGAAATGAAACAAAACAAAACAGGTCTGACAGGTCATATTCAAAAGGTACTAACTTCATAAATAAGCCTATAATTCAACAAAAGGTACCGAATTTTAGGGGTTCCACTCCCTTTATCAATATTTCGTCTTAAATGAAGATTATCATTGTTTAATTTTCAATGAAGATTAAAAAGAGGGTGCTGCTGTTATTATGACTATGGGTGTCCGTGTGTTGGTTTGTTTGTACTTCTATAAGTCCTGAACCAGATGTCAGATTTCAAAAATGTTTTCGTTCAGTAGAGAAGATTTTCGTGTTAAATCCATTCCTGTTTAAGGAAGAGGTAAAAACAAAATATCAATGTTTCTTATATCACTTTGATGCCCGTTTGCACCGACTTGGCAGGCTTAGTTATGCCCAACTCGTTTTTCTGATTTCACTAGCAGTTACCATAGCAAATACTTAAACCTAATTAACGATAGGCCTGCCTCGAATAAGTAGGTGCAAACGTGCATAAGACTTTTATAACTTTAAGAAACTGTCGGTTGAACGTGTGAACACAGAAATTAACTCGGAAATTAAGTCTTTCAGACACAAACCAATTAATTTGGCTTGCGTAAACTGAGCTTCTACCTTCACACGTTCAATTCGGATTTTCAAACTGTCTGTTTGCACAAATGGCTTGGGCGTGGACAAGGACCTCAAGAAATGGAAAAGAATGATGAAGACTTCCCAGAGTTCTATACATGGAAACGTTCGCGATGGTGTAATACCAGTTAGGAATCATTTATTATAAAGTTTCTGATCTAATTGCTATTCGCTTTGGCAAGATAATTATGATTCTACGTCGCCGCCTAAGATATCAATAATTGTAGTAGAGTACCTGACTTTTAGGAGAACTCACATAACCAATTTCAAATTCTAACTTGAGGTTGAGGTTATTCAGAAAAATTATCTTAGTAAGGCCCGGTACTTTCACCTTCGAATAAATTTTATTCAACGAATAATGACGTACCGACATTCGATCTATGACAAATAAACTCTCCTAATTAAGTTTCAATGACAGATTTATTCGATGAATAACAATATCTGAAAGTGAAAAGACTTCATTTTTACTAATCTTACGAATAAGACTTAATAAATGCGAATAAATTTATTTATTCGCACGTGAAAGTACCGGGCCTAAGTTAAATAATCTTCTCAGAACAATAATTGTCAGTTAAATAAATTGGCTGTAGTTGTAGTTATCGAACAATATGTACCAGGTTTATCCAATATTTGATTAAGGAATGCTGTTGGTATTCATTATCTGGGCAAAATTTATGGTAATGATCGCAGCCTTGCAATGGCGTAGTAGTTACGTTTCCAGACTCATAACTCACTCATTCACGAATAAGAAGGAAAAACAAAATAGCACAAGGGTGACCAAGAGTTCACATTTTTTATGAATTCTCATTTAGATTTGAAAATTTCCCTGAAATGTTTACAGTTTCTGATAAAAGTAGATTTCGAACAACTTATAAAGAACTCCCCTCTTTTCAGATCGACATACAAACTCTGTTCGAAAATTCCTAAGAGACCATATACTTCGAGCCCTTGACTATACTATTATATTTGCTACAAAGTTGAAAGTCTTTGACTCGTACAAATATTTTATCAGTGAATTATTGAGGTCAAAAGAAACACTTTTTATCCTCACCATTTTTTCCGGCTCGGCCCTGATAAAAAGATATAGCTATTTGAAATTTTCATAATGAGCTGTGCCACCCCTGGAAAAATAAAATTACCTTCAGCAGAATAACTATCTAAATCTGTGACACTACACATCTGTGGATTTTGTAGACAGAGTTGCATTCGGACAAAGTACCTACCCAATTTTTCGAATTTCCCAGATACTCTCGAAAACGGCGCATTATACGAGAAAATGTGAAGAATACTTTCATTTTGCAAAACGTTCAAATATATTCATCAGAAACCGTCTAACTTAGTTTCAAGATACCGATTGAAATTTATTCTGGGAGGATTCTTCATTTCATTAGTTTCAAGAGTTGAGTTCTTTGAATTTTTGGTATTTTTATGGTACGAAATGGTCATACTGAAAAAACTGAAAACGTGGGTGATATCTTGTGTTCGAAAAAGATTAATCAAATAAATGATATCCCGAAATTCATTTCATTCGATAGAACCGTTTGTGAGATAGAACTACAAATAATTTTTTTCACGGCTTTTCAACAGTCTGCATCTTTTAAACCGAGCCGATTCGGAAAAAAGGGTTTCTTTTGACCTCCAAAAACTACTGTTTTAATATCTGTACGAGTCGAAGAATCACCCTCTATATATAGAATATAATAATTAATATAACCATCCCTTTAAATTTGCAGTATCGTCTATAACAATACGATAAAAATCTGCAGAATATATCGTCATAAATAAGTATTTTTTTGAAATATGTATCTCTACGATAGGCAAAAAAGTTTGAAGGGAAATATTTGTAAAAGTAGTGAAAATTCATAGTGATTGTGAAGTCTAAGATATCAAACTACTATTTTGCTTCATTTTTCCACGCTATTTCTTTTCCATCAATGTCCAGATTCGTTGAGCTTCATTTTACACCTAATACATTAGCACTTTTTCGTTAACAGGTCTTTATAGGAGTTATACCTTATGAGATTTTTACATTCTTCCAAACTTGAACCTACTGATAAAAACAAAATGTTTAATCAGAAATTGTTAGGGCGTTTGCTGTGTAGCAAATGTTCAGAAAATAACCCTTTTTTGAGTAATAATTCTACATACCCATTACGAAAGCAGTGGGAGAGTTTCTGAAAAACTTTTTCGCATTATGAACCTAAAAGACCCTGACCTTAGTTTCGGATACAACCCCGTTTCGTTGAGGATTTTCCGTCCTAATAAATCAAACAAATATCTTGTGAACACCTAAAGAAGTAGCTCTTTCCCACCAGTGCGTGAAGCAGGGTTGCTTCAAGTTCCAGCCAACTTTTTATTAATAACACTCTTTTCCAAACTGCTCCCATAACCCCAGATAATTAATGCTTTCCAGGAAAGGGAATTAAAACGGTACATTAATTTTTTCCCTGCAAACGATAGTCCCATGGCAAATGCATAATAAATAAATCTCCTTGGTTTTATTGACTGTGAATTTTTCCCTTTTGCGGCCGAAAGCGACAAAGTGGCCTGTAATAATTACGCGAATAAGAATGTTCCCCATGCTACGAACGCCCGAAGGCACATATCGATCCCCCCAAACCAGACCACGTCCTAAATGGCCCGCTTTCGGAGCCCCGGGAATATTTATGCTATTGGAATAATTTATCTGAACCTATAAATTTGACCGCTAAAAACTGCAAATTTCGCGCGCTCGCGATAGCGGTGTAGGATAGGTTGGGGTCTCTTCAACCGATGGGGGTTCATAGGTAATTATCTACATCAATCCTACAATTGATTAATTCCATCGTCAACGAAAAATATCTTCATTTAATTTCGGGATTTTTTCTATGAACATTTTAGAGTTACGAGGATGCATTGACATCTAGTAAGCCTATACCAGTTCCATGCATAAACAAATATTGCGTTACCATAGCAACGAAAAATAACTCTTTAGAAGTGTCAGTGTGAAGTTTGAGGTTGAAAAAGTAAACCAGAGTTACGCAATGAATTAAAAGAAAGAAGATGTCCACCGAAATTGTGAAAATCGAAAAATTGGGGTATCCAGCCATCATCAAGCACCTGTATTTGAAAGGGTTAAGAGGTAAGCAGATTTACGAAGATATGCTTAATACCGTTGGTGATCAATATCCTTCGTATGCGACCGGGAAAAATTGGACTACAATCTTCAAAAGAGGTAAATTTTCCATTGAAGATGATGACCGCTCGGGAAGGCCAGTTTCTGTGTCAGTCCCAGAAAATATCGATGCAGTTCATGACATGATGTTATCAGACCGTCGAATTGGGCTAAAACGGATATCTGAGGCACTGGATATTTCATACCAACTCCTTCATCATATAGTTCACGTCAATTTGGACATGAGAAAAGTTGTTGCAAAATGGATCCCCAAATGTTTGAATGTAGACCAAAAGCGTCCAAGGGTAGAAGCATCGCGTTCGATCTGTGCTCGATTTGAAAACGATGTAGAATTCTTAAACCGAATTGTTACTATGGATGACACTAAGGTCCATTTTTCGATCCAGAAACAAAGCGACAATCGATGGAATGGCGATACTCTGGTTCTCCAAGAATTAAGAAGTTTTGTGTCCAAAAATCTGCTGGAAAAGTTCTTGCTTCAGTTTTTTGAGATTGCCATGGAGTTATCATGATTGATTTTTTGGATGAGGGTAGAACAAAAACCGGAGAATACTATTTGACATTACTGACCACTCTATGGAAAAAATTAAAGAGAAAAGACGCGGAAAGCTATCCAAAGGTTTTATCTCAAAACTATCATCATGATTCTTGAATAAAATTCATGGTAAACCATAGGAAAGGTTACGATTATGTTTATAATTTTCAAGATATGCCTTGTTTTGAAACAAATTGTGAAACGTTACAAAATTCCAGAATCTGAAATAACAATGCTCCTCTGAGTATCCTGATAGGCTCCACGAATCATGTTTGTTGGGTATGCTCGGATATCTGTCCTAAATGTTTCTGAAAATAAGTGGCAATCTTTGTTACACAAAGTTGTTACGATAGTTTGAATCGCAAGATGACATGGAGAGTGGTTATGGAAAGAGATAACATAAAAATATACGAAAATATTGAAAAATTTCAACGCTGAACTATGATTATGTATATGTATTATGTTTAAGTTATTTGTGCTTCACGGTAGAATTAGATATTTGAGTGTTAACTATGTGTAGAACGCTAGTTAGTATTTTTTTACTGAATATTCCTATTCCACTAGGGAGGCTTTCCTTTTCTTTTAATAAATTCTTCCTCTTCTTATGACACTTCCATATAACAATAGCTTAGCTTGCTTCAGAGCTTTGTACCTATTAGTGCCTGACAGTGGCTGCATATTCTATGGTGAATCGTCTGAAGATTATGGTACTAAAATGGAGACGCCTCTATTAAATATTGAGTGCTGTGAAATTATTTTTTCTTATATCGAATAAAAGAGGTGAATACTGCAGAAATTTATAAATTACTAATTGATAGCTTACAGTCCGCATTTCCGAATGTAGAAACTATTTTGGAAATATTTCTGACAACACCCATATGAAATGCTAGTGGTAAACAATAATTTTCGGTATATTCTACTTCCATCCTGAGATGTTTTCGAATGAAGGGTTAAATTTATTATGTATGTATCACATTATACAGACAAACAGCAGAACATACAACCCTCAGGAACGCGTTAATAAACTAGTAAGTTGTCTCCTCTGCTCTCATGTTCTGCAACCTGAGTTAAATTTTGGTCTCCCAAGAATCTTTCAAATATTATCACTTGTTTATGCCACAAACAAATCTCTTACTTTTCCTCATTGATATTCATTGTTTTCTGTAGAACCATGAATGTTATTAGGAGGGACTATTCAACCACTACATCTCATTTTGCTAGCGAACCGCGTATATATCATCAGTATCCGCGATATCGATATAAAATATTTTGGAATATATTGAAGAAAAGAAAAGGAAAATAAGTAGAACATTTGAATTAATGGTTTCGTTTCCAACCATGTCATATTTCATACCTTGCATATTACCCTGGATTCTACAAGAATGTTATTTATCGGATCGAAACCATGAAACAAAGTGAAACCCATTTTAAAATTATCGTAGCAGAAATCTCTGCGATTTTGCAGTATATTGAAACTGAAGAGGAATGCAAATCCATGAGCACCAATTAATGAAAATTCGTATTATATCGAAGGGAATATAATTAGGTGCAATTATGGCTTGCAATTAAATAGACGGCAAGTGATTCATTTCTAGTTTAATTAAGTTGGCACAGTGGTCATTCCATCAGCGTTGTGGTTGCATATAGAAAACGAAATTGTGAATGTATAGTTATCAGAGCGTGCTTGGACACATAGTTCTATTTATGGGGATTATATTCCTGAATATTGGTTTATTTGATTGGTTGTGTCTGCTTTATTCCACTCAATCAATTATAGGTGTAGGAAATATCGAACAGTTGGGAAGCAACGAAAATGAATATACGAACAACGGATATTTTGTATCTACATAATAGGTATATTGATCACATCCATTTGAAGTGTAATAAAATATTACAAATCTAATATAATAAAATTAATCCAGCATCATGGAAATATTCCGGACAAAAAAATTAAAAAACCTTCTTCACTTTGACTGACAAAAGTATATAAAAAACACTTAATCCAGCCTCATCTACTGAACGGATTGAAACTTCGAAATCCTTGTTTCTGTAGCAACTGTCAGAGATGAAAATTGAAACTACATAGGTAAACAGTCTGAAAAATAAAAACTACGAAGACATCAATGGAATTACAAGACCCAAACTACAGAGCCTCAGTTATAGTAGATACTCTGTTATCATACGAAGTATAATAAATTGATACTTCAAGTAACTATTGAAGTATCTACTTGTTGCATTTCTTGGACAGAAATCATTCAATCAGTCTGGTAACCTCAGACTATACGGTCCATTTAAAATATTCGAATCTTATTTCAGCTTTCAATCATCTTATGGTTGCAGGAAATATCAATCAGTTGTCATGGTTAAATAAAAAATGTATATTTTCCAATGAAATTTATTCAGCTATACACAATTATTCACACTACATGTGGAATGAGATTCATACAAATTTTTACAAATGAAGGTTACGTACTTTTTACAAGAGTATATCAGCATTTCATTTCTGAATATAATACAGGTAAAAATGAGAATATGTATTCTGGTATCACATTCCAGAATATCGAAAATTCAAATTTATGTTTCATATTTACAATATTTCGTTGAATATCAATGCAAGTTCCAAAGTACCTACGCGAAAATTGGGTGGGACATAATCAATTGAATTATTCTGTTTGTACGAATTGTTTCATGAAACAATTGGAGCTGGATAATTTCGATGTTTCTGTACGCCGCTCGTCAAAGTTACGTAGTTATAAACTGATGTTCAGTGATTCCCACACGTTGCAGCTATTGAACCCAGTTTTTTGAAAATCTGTTCTTGACTTCGTTGTATGATGAATTGGGGAAATTTTATTAGTGCGAAGATAATTTTCAGTTAACAGACGGTCGCAAAAACACTATTTCAAAACATCACAACTTTTTTGATTGACAACTCTGGAATATAACAATACGTTCATAGAAATTGGATTTTCCACCTTTTCTTTATGCAAAAAACATTAATTTTGTCCGAATTCGAACCCGTTTTATTGATAAGGATAATCACAAAAATAAAAAATTCATTTGCCATGTGAGTTTCGTGAATGGGAAAGGCATAACAACCTTTTTTTGAACAAAATACCATTCAGCCAGCATATAGACACATCGAAACTTTTCAACAACTTTTCTAAGAGAATAATTATTTCTGATGAGTGAACACCTGCATTGTAGGGAGAAATTAACATTTTAGTGAAAATTTTTATACATTTTTCCTGAATGTTCAATTTACACGCGTCTTTCAAAGATACTTTTCGATAATGATAATTATTTACCGCTCACTTGCAGAATATTCTGGAACTATGGGTTCCTAATGAAAGACAGAATCAAATTTCTACAAACAAAATAACCTATTCAGATCGAGATTCGGATAGTTCTTGCAGAATCTCCCCTAGGAAAGAAAACTTCTAGGAAGTCTAGGCAGTTTTCTTACAGTTTCCAATCAAACACAAAAATATTAATGAACCCCAATTAATTTCCCAGTTAGGAATCAAAGTGTGTTAGAAATTCATATAGCTGTAGACGAATTTTTTCAAAGGTGTTAAACAATATTTCTGAATGTGCTTTTCCAAATGAGAATTGCTAGTGATAAAAGAGAAGCGAAATTAGAACTATATAATGTTAACTTCACGAGGGGCAACTATTTTAATAAAAGAAATTAAAAACGAATTGCACTTACATGTAGAGTAAAGTGTCCATATTTCTGAATCCATCAATTTGTTCTTGTGGTATGAAAATTAAAATATGGTTCCTGTAAAAATTGTCACTCACTCTTATGGAACAGACATAGAGGCGAGCATAGAGGTTACAAAAATGAAATATCTCAAATCAAGAGAATGTAACATTTCTTGTTTTCGATTTTAATATTGTGTTCTTTATCATTTCGATTTCGTAGTACAGGGTGGGCAAAATTCGTTGTCTACTGAGAGAACTATAGCAGCTAAAAGAAAACGGATGACACATTTCCGAGCTCTTTTTCGGAGAAACAAACAATGGTGAAAACCGCAGCCTCCTACGATACTTCGTTTTTGAGTTTGACAATTTCGTAAGGTTCTTATAACTTGTTTGTCTTTGAAGTTACAAACCTGAAACTTGAACCTTCTACAGACACTTTTTCACGTAGAATCCACTGACGAGCTCAAAATATTTGTTCATTTCGAATCATTAGGTGAACTTTCATTTTTTTAAATGCAAACTTTTAGTGAATATGTTATTTTTGAATTGAGAAAAAATCTTTCGTCAGTAGATTCTACGTATGGAAGTGCCTAAGAGGGTTCAAGTTTCAGATCTGTAAGTTTATAGACAAAAAAGTTATGAGAACTTTTCGGAATCATCAAAATCTCAATTTTCGTTTATAACTCGAAATCTAAAAATGATAGGCCGATTTTGTTTTCACATTTGGATTAGTCATGAAAAAAAAGCTTGAAAATGTGTCATCTGTTTTCTTCTAGCTGCTATAGTTCTGGAGATCCCCTAAGTAGACAACGAATTTTGCCCACCCTGTATATGTATCACAATAAATTTACAAGAAAACATTCAATGAAACAAAACAAATATTGTTAATTGGATATTGGGTTTATTATTTTTCTAATTCTTCTCTTTCTTGTGCAAAATTCAAGTTTATCTTTTTTCACTTGGAGTTTATTATGTCTTCTTATGTGAACTGTAATATAACAAGGTCAGATGACAAATCACAAACCAAAATAGCTGTATTTGACTGGAAGGGACAATTTCCAGATCTGAAAATCGTGTAGAGCATTGGTATTGGAAGTATGGGATAGCTTGCGCATCTTTAAAGCTATGTTTATTTGTAGATACAGTTGTGTCAATTAATTTTTTTTTGCAGTGTACGTGGGAATTGAAAAGTACCTAGGATAGCAGTGATGACAGCAATGTTTAAGAGTATTGAATGGGGAAGTTGGGAACTGTAGTAGCGAAATAAGAGCGCTCTCCGAAATTAGGACAGTATGGACACTTTCCTCTACTCATTTTTCTTGAAATGTAAAACATCATAATAGAGTTTGTTATCCTTCTCATTTAATATGAATTCTATGTCAACTTTTATTCTACTCAGCCAAATGATGAACCCACGGAAATGGTTAACAATATTTTCGAATTATACAAAAATTTGCAGGTTTATACATGATATTGAGCAAAACTCGTATTATATGTGAAGAATATTCACTAATAGTTACAATGTCACGAGTTATTTGGCCTTGATGGTACTTGTACTCTTTTTATAGTGTCGAAAAATTATCTCGTTATATACATATAATAAAAAATTTCATATCTACATATTTTCCGAGTTTATTTAAAATTATTCTACATCGAGACCCAGACAACAACATAAGTATTGCATTCATACTTGATTAACTTCGCTCTAATTAAGGCACATAACTCTAAAGAGAACAATATAAATTTCTACGAACCATACTCACAGAACTAATTTAATACTTCGATAATACTTTACTTCAATATCATCGGATTACAAATAGTCTTTAGTTTTTACGTTCCAGTTTTCGCAGAGAGAAAATCGAACACGCACTTCGACTCAAAGCTGCCTCATATGAGAAAAACTAACATTTAACATCTGACAGATCCTTATTTTCGACGTCCTCGAACACCTCGGGCTCACGTTCACTCTGGTCCGTTCTGTTATCGACCGTTTCTTCGGGATCGCGTTTAAGTTCTTCGGTTTGAGCACCCACGCACTTCATTAAAGCGTTACCTTGGACTTCCGCAAAATTGGCGGGCAAACAGGGTGGCCACCTAATAGACGCGCAGCACGTCTCGATCGTGGAAGGCTGGAAATACGGTATGGTCCGAACGGGGTAACCGTCTGCGGTGTACCGTAGATTCGCGAAGGGTTCCAAATGAGTGGGCTGAGCTATGAATTCGGCCTCCAAAGAATACCTGCATACCAGGCCCGGCTTCTCCCTCTTATAGGGCAGGGTTTTATAGCAATTTACATTTAATTGCTCAGCCGAAGGCCCGCCGACGAGATTGATCGGGTTCAGCGAGCTGAGGCCGAAGTCGTTCCTCCTGAAATCTGTCGCGTAATTTGACATACGGCTCTTAGAAGCGCATGCTTGCCGGCCTGTTTCTGATACCCCGTCCGTTCCGTTGATCAGATCTGGGTTTTGTTCCATATTGTAGCGATTCAAAGATAAGGGACTTCTGGCTTGGTTGGATGTAGATGTTGGGGAGATAGAATGCGTAATATTACCCTTCTGAGAGGTATAAAGCTCCGTTTCTTCCTCGTAATGTGAAGTCAGCTTCGAACTTCCTCTCAAACTCTCAGGATACTCATCTATACTCTCCTGCAGCAGACTATCTTTAGTCGAGTTACTCAGAGTCACTTTCGAATCAATCCTCTTCTTCAACAACCTATTCCTATGACACCTCACAATGGAAATGCACAGAATACACAGCAGAAGTACCCCTGTCACTACCCCAGTGGAAATCAAAATCAGAATAATATCCAGTTGTGGTTCCAATGGAATCTCCCCGTCAACTTTCCTAAGAACAACGCGTATTGTGAAATTTGCCTGGCCCAGTCCTGCGGGATTTTCAGCAACGCAAATGAAAGTTCCATTATCCTCTTCGTTCGTGTTGAATATAAACAACTCGCTTCGTTTATCTTCGGATCCATCCTCCACAAAGTAGATCAGATGAATACCTGGTGCTACCATTGTGTCGTTTTGTATCAACTGACCTTTGAACCACCAAGACACCTTCGCTTCCGGTGACGCCTTGGCATGGCATATCAAAGATATATTGCGGCCTTCGCTAACCTCCAAATAGAACGTTGTCGGGGATATTTCTGGAAGACACGCAAGTTCTTCGGGTGGAATCAATTTCAAGTTGTGTTTCATCAGCTTTTGAGGGTTGGTGCAAATTGGTGCCATTGAATTCGGTGTGTTAGTTTCTTTCACGTACTTTTGGAACTCAACGAGATGACAGTCGCAGTTCCACGGATTATCCTGGAATTGCACTCCTTTGAGGGTGTTGGGGAAGTATCTTAAGCCTTTGAGGGTGGCAAGTTTGTTTTCGTTCAAATGCAACCATTCGAGGCTGTATAGGCCTTGGAACGCCCCTTCCTGAATGTCGTTGAGGAGGCAGCGAGACAGCTCGAGCGTGTTCAAGAGAGATAGATGGCTGAAGGCCGCTCTGCGTACAATCTTGATAGGATTCGAGCTCAGAGTCAGTCTCATTAATGAAGGACAATCGAGGAAGCTTTCGGAAGGAATCGCTTCCAGCAAGTTACCGGATAAATCTAATTCGACGAGGTTCGTCAGGCCCTTGAATGTGCGATCGTTTATGCTCGTTATGCGACAACGTGCCAGATGAATTCTCTGTAAATTAATCAAATCCATGCTGTGGAATTTCTCAGACTGCAGCAACTGGAGGTTGTTGCCGGAAAATTCCAGCACTTGGGTCCCCGTATCCATCCCTTCGGGTATAATAAGGAGATCCTTATCTATGCACTCGACCGTTTGCTTTCCGTATTTCCACTTGCATATACATGGGGTGGGGCAACTGGCTCCCAATTTGATTATAAACAGCAGCGTCGCAGTCAAGATGAGGTGGTTTAGCATTCTGCATTTCATTTCCTTATGGCTTGTTTACGGAGACTGGAGTCGGTGGATCATTCACCTGAAACAAATAGGCTGAATTAGTGACATCTATGTTGATTTAGGTAAACTAGAAACTAGGTCTGACGGGAGCGATTCGAATTTACGTATTTGGTTTATGGGGTGAGGGGACGATCGATGAGAATTCTCACGCTGCATTGGTTTCGTATCGGGTGAGTTCGTTAGGGTAACTGATTTCGAATTGAAGAGCATTTCATGTAAACCACCAATTGACTTTTTGAATTGGAATTCGTTAATTGTAGGATTGCAGTCGTGGGGAAATAATAGCAAATTATTCAACGAGCATATATGATGGCTATTATACACTCGAATAAACCTCATCCAACGATACGAGGTTGGTAAATTATCCACATGCAACTTCCCGAAAATTGATAGCAGATGCTCCTGAATGAGATTTAGATTTAAGATCACCAGGTTTACTGACAGCATTTCTGAGAGACAAATGCAAAATGATAGACTTTTTTTATAGTCATTCACCTTTCTGAATGACTTGATTTTGCCTATAGATATATGGGGAGCCTAAGGGGGAAATTCTAGATTTACTCGAGTCAGATCGATATAAGGGGAGATACCTTAGACCCTATAGGGTACCTCTACCAGAAATTAGACCTGTATATCGAGGGAATTGTCTAGGACAGCCTGTCAGACTAGTAAAAAAAAAGATCATTGTACCTACATACTCGAGCGTGTCAGATCGAAATATATGTATGTGGTTGATTACAAGTTCTTAACCTGATAATTTAAGCGTGACGAAAATGTGTGTGAGTAAGCCATAAAAGGTACAAAAATCTTTTTTTTTTTTAATCATCTCCTCTATTAGGCTTCACATTGTTTTTGCATTCATTATAAAAGTTGTAGGGCATAACATTTGTACAAATTTTGTCCAAAGTAATTTTTTTTACGTTTGAACGTTTTTGAGATATATGGCTTTCTAAATTGACCTTGGCCTTTCGTTCCTCGCCCTTAAGATCCCCTAGCTCTAAAATGGTTGGGGGTATGAAAAAATGCTTCAGACAAAAGTTATATAGAATTTCATTATCTACAACTTTCATTATGACTACAGAAACGATTAGAGGTACAGGAAGGGAGATATTTAAAAAAAAAATGCCTTGTTGTCATCTTCAAACTGTCAGATTAATGATACCCCCCTGATTAGTGTCAGATTAATATCTGACACGCTCCAGTATGTACGAGTAACGATTTTTTTTTGCATTTTCAAAGGATCTTCCGTCACGTCAGAATTGTCAGTCTCTTGAAAAGTAGCTTTGAGTCAAATTAACATATTCTCTAAAAATCTGACACGACCGAAAAAAAATTTTTTTTTGTCATTTTCAACTCTTCCGTACGGCCAGTCCCACCACGTAAACTGCCAGATTAACATTAATTTATTATCAGGGACACGTAGGGCATATACAGTATCTAAATCTGACAATCTCGATTATGTACACTTTTTTACATTTTTTTTACATTTTTGATGACTTCTTCGACAAAATCCACTAGGTCTCTACGACACTCGTGTAAATCCTGATTTAGCATCGTCGGCTCCCCAACTACTAGGTGGAGCAACTTAACTACTTCACGTGTTTCGTTATAACGGCAGCATCTTCATTTATTAGTAAACCATCACGCACCTAAAGATACGAGTAAACTCTATGGAGAGTTCTTGGCTGTTGCAAACGGGATTAATAAAGAGATTTTTCTGAGAGTGCCTACTACAGGGAGTGAAATGAAGGGAAAAATTTAAACGACGCTTCAGCTACAGTACTATAAGAGTAATAATAAAATAATGATCACGCCTAATAACAGGGAGGCAATGAATACAATAATAAGAATAAATTCAGATGCATACCACCCGACGATATCAATATCAACAAGTGTTACGATCTGAATTCAACTAGCCAATTTGCCATCGTTAAGGCCCCAAATGGAGTACGCTCCATCGAAGAAAAGCAGATGCTGACCATGGTTTCGGTCTCATTTGACCTCATCAGAGCAACATAGCATTTTTCTACGTTGGAGAACGTTTGAATTTATGGAACTTTATTCAATATTCATACATTTACCCAGAGCGCCACCCAATATGAAATGGTGTCAATTCAATCCCCTCCAGATAGATGCAATAAATTAGATTATATATATTTATATCGATCTGGATTCATTCTCTTAACACACAAACTCCTAACTACCAACCTATTGTGATATCCATATGAATCAACCCACTTCGGCAGGTATCTCACCTTTGTGCCATGAGATTCCGTCGATTACGTGGGATTACAGTGACAGAAACCCCTGGCGGAACTAGCACAATTTCACCCCGCCTTATCTAATCCAGGTAATCTAAGTTTGCAGGAAGCTATCCGCATTCTGGAATATTGCGATGTCTTCCTCGCGAATAATAGCCTATCAAAGAACAAATATCCAGTCGAATGTTGCATTAAAACTTGGAGATGTGACAAGCAATGAATTATCTGAGTTTGACGCGGTAAGCATCAGAGAGACGGCTGCATTTGAAGTTGATTTGATTGAATTTTCATAAATCAGATGGCTCGGAGGTAACGTTCAATCCTGGAGGTGAAGTTTAGTAGACCTGAAGCGGAAGGAAATTGAAATATAAGGAAATAATCGTGAAAAATGAATTTGGAGTTAATCCAAACTTCAGGATAACCGGATATGAAATATTTCACAATTTGCTATTTACGTCAGGTGCAAAGTCGGCGAGGAAACGATCGTGGATTGGATTTCATGCAGCCCAAATTTGAAGAATAATAAATCTGACTCATGTATGATCCAATATTAGTATTTTTTATTACATAATCTGCTGAAACATCGCATCGGTTTTATACCGATATTTTCAAATCAGCGTAACATCCACATTCTTTTAAATACAAATAATACATATATGAGAATCAAATATCTGGAACCTTTTTATGGGTTTTCTATCCCAATATCTGAAACACATTTTTTTTCTCCATATCATAGCCTTCAGACATCCTGAAACACAAAGGGCCTTGATCAATTGGGCTTGCCATTACCCTTTTCAAATTTCTCCTCTTTTTCATCTATATTGCTCGATATTGATTGCCGGGTAGTTTGGAAGGTGTGATTCTTCTTGAAACTTTTCATGAGTTCTCTCTCCAAATATTTGAGACGAAAGGAATTATAATAACAAATTTTATGTTTGTTAATGTTTATGCATTATTTCTGAGTAGTTATGACACTTTTTGTCAGAAGCAGCTACTTGAAACAATATTGCCTATCAAATAATTTTTCAAATAACCTGAATAAATGTAGTTTTAATGAAGGTTTCAAACTCACACGACACATTCATTTTCATTACATTCCTTCACGTTATTAATGAATATTGTTTCCAGTATTCCAGTAACTGCTTGTAAAAAATTGTGCAATACGCAGAAGCACTTCTGACCTTGAAAACTTCAAAGAGAATGCAGCTCCCAAATTATTCTTCAATCTTTTACTAGCGGAACAATTTGAAAACAATAATTTCAAACACAATTGATCAAGACTTCTCGTGTTTCAGGATGTATAAAAATATCTTAACGAGATACAAAGAAAAGATGGACAAACCAACAGAAGGAACTCTACAAAACTTCTGGGACAGGATCAGATGCTACAGAAACAATGCAAATGGTGCACACAGTAGGAATGAAAATACTAACGTCTATATTCTTACTATACGATAGGATAAAAAATGAAACTGTAGAAAACAAAGCGTTATCGGAAAAATGAATGAGAAAAATGAAATATTCTGGATCATTTAAAAGGGCGAACGAAAACATAACGACAGAATTCGCGAAGTAAAATATACTCAGAAGAGACTTAATTGGGATGAAAAGGCAGTAATTGTTTATGGAACAATATCGAAAAAAAAAATACAATACAGGGTGGTGAGTTATACAAATATTTTAATAGAAGATTCACGAGGAAAAAAAAACTAATACTCGATTTTTCCAAATCTGCTCGGTTGAAAAGATGAGGGCTATTGAAAATCCAGAAAAAAATATAATTTTATTTGTTATCTCATAAATTATTTTATCGAATGAAATGATTTTTGAAATTTAGGATTTTATTGATGTGACGAATCTTCTTCGAAGGCTAAAATCCACCAATATCATCCAGTTTTTTCATTATGACGATTACATACCATAAAAATATCGAAATCGAAATTCGAAGAACCCAACTCTTGAAAGTATACAAGGTGAGTCTTTGACTCATACAAATATTTTAACAGTAGATCCTTGAGGTCTAAAGAAACACTTTTTTCATATAATTTTCTTCGATTAAGTCCTGATAAAAAGATATAGTCATTTAATGTTTTCATAATGAGCTATGCCACCTCTGGGGAAACAAAATTTTCTTCAGAATAAAAATCTAAATCTATAATACTACATTTATGTGGATCTTTTAACAGAGGTGTATTGAGCCAAAATACCCAATTTTTAAAATTTCACAGATAAAGATACTTTTTAATTTTTGAACATCAAATCATTGGAAAACGGTGCATTATAAAAGAAAATATAGCGAATATTTTTATTTTACTGAAAATTAAACAAGAGTTGGGTTCTTAAAATTTTTGGTATTTTTATGGTACGTACTATTCATACTGAGAAAACTGGACGACGTGGGTGGTAACTTGTGTTCGAAAACAATTCAGCAAATAAATGCAAAACTATATCCCAAAAATCCGAAATTCATTTCATTCGAAAAAACCGTTTTTTATGGATTTTTAACAGTCTGTATCTTTCAAACCGAGCCGATTCGGAAAAAACGGTATGAGAAAAAAGTATTTCTTTCGACCCTAAGAATCTGCTATTATAACATGTGTACGAGTCAAAACTCACCCTGTATAAGTTGAACGATCACTAATGAATATTCCACTAATTCGATCATTCTTTCTATTGTTCATACATGAAGAATAAAACATTCATAGAAAATGTAACCATAAATATTATCGAATACCATCAGCTTAACGCTATTTTGAACATTCCTTAGCTTCAAAAAAATAGAATATGATCAATTCTTCACAATCTCCTTCAAGAGATCAAGTTCAATCAAAGAAAGACGGATAAAGTTTAAAGTTACGGAAGTTTCAATTACATCGTCGTTTGCTGCACGACTCACATAATGTTCTGAACTTTTTGGAAGTTACGAAGTCATAAAATCCACTTCGTTATTTCAATTCGAACAACTCCCTTATTGATTCCCGAATTTCGATTTCGACAGTAATCAATTTTGCAATCCTACAAAATGAAATCACCTCGGGAAGGTAATGCGAATCGTATTGAATTTTTGATGAAAATGTCCGGCCTTGTGATCCGGGATTAATTCGGCGGTATTAATTTTCGTAACAGATAAAATGGATATTGTGTTCATATGGACATATTAGGTTTCTCATCCCATCGGTGAACCATCCAATTCCCGGACTTATTATGTGTGCTTTTTTTGGTGATCCTATCGCTCCTTCATGAAACAGTCGAAACAGGAGAATTGCATAAATGTCACTCGTAATATTCCTGGAAATCCCTAATGTGCAAAACATATTTCAGGATTTTGATTAAGATATCTGATTTTGTCAAACAAATTCGATTAAAGTATTCCCATATTACCGTACCACAGAAATAAGTCTAGAATGAAGTAGGGGGCAGCCCGAGAGACTTGCTCAGGTAGGAGGCTTGAACCACCTCAAATATTTCAATTTTGCGCTACCGGTATCGTAAATAGTTTGCGACATACTCGTAACAAGGCACAACTAGTGGCGGCTCCATTTTGGCCGCCATCAGAACAGATTTTGATGTTAGGAAGTAAGAAATTGAATATTTTTTGTTTGTTACAAATATATATACAGAGGCTCAAAAAAGTAAAAAACATCTCGGAAATGAGTGAGAGTGACTCTGAATAACAAAATATGTATTTCATACACTGATACATCTGATAATAAGAACCTTGACATAGACAATCGTTGGTCATTTGAAATTGTTGTCTTTCAATGTTTTTCCTGATAAACAAATTTATGGTCAAGTCTCTCTCGCACCCTGTTGAACTCTCCATGGGTTAGGGAGACATAAGCCTATTTTCTGTTCCTAAAAAAAGAATTGCTATACTCAAAATCTTCATCTCACCATCACTTTACTCTATTTGGGCATGATATCTTCACGCAAAAAAATACAGATACAACTTAACTGGCTTCAGAGTGAAAAGGGGTTCAACTCTTCCGGACTCCCCATAAATTGTACAGTAATTTCAATTACAAAAATTCACTACATTTGAACAAACGAAGATAAGTCGATTGGATATTGGTTATGTCGACATACTGTTTGTGGACACCTTGTATGCTGGAGAGGTTTCATAACCACTAATAATGATTCTTTTCAATTTCATCTCTTAATCGATATGAAATTTTCTGGTACTCATCAATGAATCATCGAGTTCTGGGCAAACGCTCGGTCTTGAGGAATTTTTAACTGGTCCCATCTTCTTGGGAATTTTTTGAAGTTCAACTATCGGTATGCGTACCTATCTCACAAATTAATATTTGAAATTCTGTCTTTGTTGATATAAAAGAAAATAGATATATCTTTATAAATTTCAATGTAATGCACGGATTTTTATCAGTGGACGCACTACGTGCATCTCAAAAACTGACAGTTTTCTGCCTATATCCCTTAGAATATAGAATAACAGGAAGGAGCATATTGCTCATTTCAATTTGACCGGAATAGAGGAGAAATATGGCCGACATATATTTCCGTTTCAACAGTGGCGTAGGACAATGAAGTTTCCAAAAAACTAACTTCAATAGTCAGTTGATTCTGATTAATCAAAAAAAACTAGGAAAGCACTGACCTTAAGTCAGAAGCGTTTTCACGCTCGTTCAAACTGATAATCAAAGCGGAAATTCCCCGCCTAACACTGATATATACTCAATGGTATTAAGGTCTATGACTTAACATCACCTACGCCCATGGAGTGTTATTTTCATGGGATAACCTTGTTATGTCATGAAATTCAGAAACTCATAATAAATACCTGATATTCAGCTTAAAAAATCACCTACCTATGAATTATTCACTCTAAAATATCCAAAATCCTTATTTCCAGCAGATTTCGAGAATCCAAATTACCAAAATTAAGTTAAAACAGAATCATTTGACTTCCAAGTCTGCCACTTTTCAAATCAGAACTTGGAAGACCAATATGGCCGTTTCCGTCGCACAATTCCCGTCACATTTATTCGAAAAAGCTCCTTCCTGATATTCTATGTTCTAAGCTATATCCCATTTTCACTTCGGTAACGACTCTGTCTTGAATCCGTGATTTTCTCAACATCAAATGTGTGACTAATTATGTTTTGTACGAAGACACTATGTGTACAGCGTGGGCAAAATTGGTGATACCTGAACTACAACTGTTTCCACCCAACGACATAGAGGAATTTTCCTCTATGTTTAGTCAAAACTAAAATTTCAACTTTGGTCGTTACCTTCGTTTCTGTTTAAGCTAGGATGTTGAAATGAAAATATTATAATTACTTTTTGAAAGCAATCTAGTTGCGTACTATGATTTTTTCCAACAAGTATATTTGCTGATCTATAACATGAAGATGTGTTTTTTCTTATAAAAACAGTAGTTAAAAATAACTTGGAAAAACTGAGTGCGATGTATGATATATTTTCGAAACAGTAAAAAAATGGCGATTCTTTCTTATCCATTTTTAACTACTGTTTCCATAAGAAAAAACAGAACAATTTCTTGTTACACCCCAGCAAATAAACCTGTAGGAGAAAATCAAAGTATGCCACTGGTTTGCTATCAAAAAGTGTCTGTATAATGTTTTCACACAAGCACAAGCAGAAACGGAGATAATGATTATAAAGTTGAAATCGCCCAAATTGAAATTTTGACCTATAACTCAAAAACAAAAGGAGGTAGAGGAATGAGGATGGCATTATTAGTTTAATGAAAAAAGAAGACATAAATGGCACATTCATTTTGCCCTATCTCATTGGGTTAAATAGTTGTAGTTCAGGTATCACCAATTTTGCTCAACCTGTACACCCTGCTTGCTTCAAAAAGAAATTTCTCACGAATTAATCATTCATGAATACAAGTGATGGAGACGTTACCCGTCAATAGTTAAAGGTCACGTAACTTTTTTATTGCATGTCATAAAGCACAACCTTTTTCAGGGAAGCTTCAATTCACGTGTATAAGGTGTTTTTATCGCACGACTTAGTAGCTTCGCCCGTCCGGCAGTATCAGTGACACTATTAATAACGGTTTTAAACTTCCAGCGGCAACTTGTCAGTCCTATCGCTGCCAGGAGTGTACGGGCTTAACAATGAGGGTCTGGTCGAGAGGATTACGTAGATGCCGCAGTCTGGCAGAACTTGTAACCTGCAACAATGAAGCCATATGTGGGATGGAGCTAAAATTCAATTTGTGAGCCAGTTATGTACATCCTGATAACCCAAGTTTATGGTTGTTGCCATCGTCGGAATGGAATAAACAACTTCTACGTTTCCTTCCAAAGAATTCTTCGAAATTCAAAACGAAGTAGTAAATACACTGCGCAAAAAAATTAACGCACAATATGGAAATCTCAAATTTATTCTACAACTGAAGGTGTTCTCAATGATAATTATTTTTATCAGAATTATGCATGCATATGTTATCCACTTTCAACGGTTTTCTTCAATACAGATGTTTTTTTCCAGCAGGAATAAAAAAAAATGATATTATCAGATTTTGAATGTATTGGCTCCATTCTAAAATCAGTTGCTCTCGATCAATTCTAGTGATCAATAGTTTTTCTTACGTTTGATTTTCTACACTCGATCACTATGCAACGCGAAACACGCAATTTGACCCAAGAGGAATGTGCCCAAGCGGTAGTTTTGCGAGAAGAAGGGTGGACATACACAAGAATTGCAGAAAGGTTTGGAGTTTCCCATACAAGTGTGTCCAGAATGTTGCAGCGATTCAGGGAGACAGGTATGAATGTCCGAAGACCAGGACAGGGTAGACCACGCGTAACAACTGCCATTCAAGAACGTTACTTGAGAGTTTCTTCGTTGAGACAACGGTTTGCAACCGCTCGCCTCCTTCAAATTCAGCTTGAGCAAACTTATGAGGTGCAAATTAGCACTCAGACAATAAGAAATCGCCTCAGAGAATATGATTTAAGGACTCGTGTCGCGGCAAGAGGCCCAGCTCTTACCCCAGCCCATCGAAGGGCGCGTTTGGATTTTGCGAGAGAGCATATCCATTGGGAAGAGGCCGATTGGGAAAGAGTTCTCTTCACATATGAGTCTAGATTCTACCTCTACCATTATGATCGACGTTCCCTTGTATACAGACGTCCACATGAAAGATATGCTCAGTGCAATTTCCTGAATACTACTGGTTTCGGGGGAGGATCGATTATGGTATGGGGTGGAATATTTTTGACTGCTCGCACAGACCTAGTGGTCGTTGATAATGGAGCTATGAATGCTGATAAGTATATAAGGAACATTCTTGAAGAGCATGTAGTGCCATTTGCCCCATACATTGGTGAAAATTTCATTTTTATGGACGATAATGCCAGACCCCATCGTGCGCGCATCGTTCAGGAGTACCTTGAAGAGGCTGAAGTCTCTCGAATGGAATGGCCAGCAAGAAGTCCAGATCTCAATCCGATTGAGCAGGTTTGGGACAACCTCAATAGAAGGCTGAGAAGTTCAGAAAAGCATCCAGCTACTCTTAATGACTAAGGAATCCAACTCGGAGAAATCTGGGAAGGATTAGATCAGAACATTTTGAGATCACTCATTTTGAGTATGAACCGTCGTTGCCGAGCTGTAATTAACGCAAGGGGTGGAAATACAAAGTATTAAATCACTTATCAGCATTTCAGTATTTTTAAAATTGTTCATTTCTCTTCTTTCACATAAGATTCGGTGAAATCCTGAATTTTTCTTCCATTTAATGTGTCTTGTTTCGTTCAAAATCTTCCCAAGAGAACATAAAAAATAAGTTATAAAGTCAAGGTAGAAATAACTTTCATTAAAATTGAGATTTTCAGAATGTGCGTTAATTTTTTTGCGCAGTGTATATGTGTGTGACGTTGGCCTAGCACTTTTCGATTTTCGAAAAAAATTTTTGTGCCGAATTGTGCTAGATTTGTGCTTCTTTGTGCTGTTGAAAATTTTTTTATTCCACACGGTGCTCAAAATATTGTACAAAATGTGAATGGCCAGCTCAGCACTTATTGAAAAAATGAGTGAGTGTTGTGCTGTTCGAGTTTTTGCGAAAGTCCCTCTTATCTCTCGAAAAATCGGCAATGAAGAAAAAAGTTAGCCAGCACTTTTGTTTTTTCTTCTCAAAAATTAGTGGAAAAATTTGCGCTACATTTGTTCTGACTTGTGCCGTAAATATTTTCCCAAAAATTCTTCTTGAAATTGAAAAAAAGTTAGCCCAGCACTTTCGTTTTTTTTTCAATGAAAATATATGTGAACAATTATGCTACATGCGTGTGCTAACTTGTGCCGTTGAAATTTTCACGAAAATTCTTCTAGTTTTTCGGAAAAGTGAGATTTTGGAAAAAAGCCAGCCAGCACTTTCGTGTTTTTGCAATTAATTTTTTTTTATTTAGTTGTGCTACATTTGTGCAGATTTGTGCCGTTGGGATTTTAAGAAAAAACTTTCAAGGACTTCAATATCTGTTGAGAAGCTATATCCAGATCCACTTGAAATTGATTTTCTTGTTCATTAAACCTTGGAGATGCTTGGAGATTTTTGTGAGCAATATTTTTATATTTATTGCACTGAAATGATTCGAATGATCAACATTAAAACATGTGAATTTATCGGATATGTAGTTCCATCAAAATTACACGGAATGAATAATGATTTCACATAATTGGTATCACTGACATAGTCGTAGATTCTTCGAAACTTCGTCAGCTATTTCATGGAAATGAATAGAATTAAATGAAAATATTAATCTTCTTGCTACAAAAGGTGGATTGAATAATATTCACTGGAATTTTATAAATTAATGACGTTCATTCCACAATAGAGCACTCTGTCAAATAATTGCTAGAATTGATAATTTTTCAGTTAATCTGAGTACAAGGTTATTATTATTAATTTTCAGATGAAAATTTATTTCATTACTCAATTCAGAAGAAGAGTTTGCAGTACGCAGGATTACGGGAAATGGTTTTTTATATCTTTCCAGTATCTTTTTGTCTTTATTGTCAGCCTGAAGGAGGAGAAACCTGTGTCCTACTCATTCATTAATTCATTGCTGAATCTCGTTACCGAGGATAAATCTACAAAATGACTATCGGTGCGATCAAACTTATAATTTCTTAGTGCTACTTGCGTCTGTGTCCCCTCCTGTGACTGAAGAGACCCAACCGTAACCTACAGATCCTCCCGCACTCTGGGCATGGATAGTCACCAACCAGATCTAGCCGCCGCTGTATTCTTCTAGAGTCTCCATTATAGCTGAGGACCAAAGGCCAAAGACCTTCACTGTGATCTGTCTAATGATAGTTGTTCCCAGTTATGATTGGCATTAACTGATTTTAGAGATTGATGTAGAGTATCCTTAAACCGCTTATACTGGCCTCCTAGTTTCCGAGCTCCTTCTGTGAATTCGTCGTACAGAGCTATGTTAGGGAGACTTAGGGTACGTTCATACCGAAGATGCCTGGATGAGCGCGGTGGAGGTCGCGGTCGCGATCTTTACATCGATGTCAAAACAAACCTTCATATTCTAATGAGATCGTACAAACCAAGGATGTTTCACCCGTTCACCCTCGCCGCTTATCATCGCGGTTTTAAGCGATGTCGATAGCAGAACAAAATAGTTTGATTTTATATGGCGATCGGGCAGTTGCCGCGAGGTACCTTGCACGTTTATTGGCGCTCTTCAAATCACGTGACATTCACCAGGGTAACGTATTTATTTTTCAGTTCGTTTATGAGCTTTGACTGAAAGGAAAGCATCTTCGACATGTACTGCCTGGCATCGATGTAAACCTCGACCGCGACCGCGACCTCCACCGCGCTCATCCATGCATCTTCGGTATGAACGTACCCTTAGGTCCGTGAAGAAGCGTTGGGAGGACCACTGCTTTGAAAACAGCTGTCTTGGTCTTCAGATTGAGGTCGTGATTTTGAAACACTCTGTACTCTAGCTTCCAGAATGCCCGTGATGCTGAACTGATACGGTTGTGTATTTCCGTGTCCAGGTTATCCCTAGTATTTATGAAGCTCCCCAAGTATTTGAACTGCTTGACCTGTTCTAGAGTTTCATCCTCCAGTCTGGTATCTGTTTGAAGGTTTTCTGACAGACTTACCAGGATTTTGGTTTTGTCAATATTGAGTCTAAGGCCTAAAGCTTCGTATATAAGTTTGTAGATGTCCAACATTATCTGTAGATCCTCTGGGCTGCTAGCGATAAAAGTGCGCAGTCGTCTGCATATTGAGGTTCCGTGATAAACTTTGTATTGGTTTCTGCTCTGCGGCGCTTCAGGTGGAACAAGCCTCCATCAAATCTTAATCTTATTCCAACACCTTTTGCAGGCATACTGATGTCAGCAATTATTGTAATAGTGTCCTACTAGTGACCTAGTTGATGTCCTGAATGCAAAGTGGTAGCTTGTTCACACTTATTCTGAATTGCTGGAGATTATTTTTTTCAGAGCTGCTCTGGAAGCATGTTCCACAATTTTTCAGTTCGGTTAAAGGAGGTTTTTGGTAGACAGAAATTTCTTCAGTTTTGCTGAAACATTTTAGTTGTGTGCATAATGTGCAACTCAATTGGCATCACTTCCTCAGCTGAGCACACCATCCATGGAAATATCTATGTATCTGGTTGAAACACAAGAGTTGCAATGAAATTTTGTTGCTGACCTCCAAACACGAGAGTAGAATTCAAGTCCTGATCTGATCTAGCCTAATGAGGTAGAAGAATCTGACTGCAATCCGTTGCGACACATACATTTTCAAATCCGAAACGATTCTGTGACATTGGGTTAATGAATAATAATTAATCGATGAATTGAGGAAAAATAATTTTCGAAATATAATTTTTTTTATTCATTCCAATCCGGTGAAATCTGGATCAACTAGAACGTGCGGGAAATCGCAGAGAGTGGCTTTTCATATAATTTAAATACAAGCTCCCACAGGAAGGATCTGTAATTATTATACATGGAATAAAAAAATATCAACAGTAACTCAACAACCGAACCCATAATGGTTGTCGTATAAATCAAAACGATAACGATGTGAAAATAATTGTCAGATGAAAGACCGGGATTTTGACGGCTATATTCAGGAATATTTTATGTCCTGAAAACTTCAAGTGCAGGCTCCGCAGCTCGGAGCCCTGTGACTACCTTGGGAATTTATTGATTGGATCAGATGAATACGTGGATTTGACAGGAGTGATAAATTATTCGACTTCGAACTATCGAAAACAAAGCCAAATAAACCCTGGGCATCTAACGTTGCGCTGCCGAACTACAAGGGCGTATTTATCCATTATGAAATTGGAGCAATGCTCAGCCTTTTCGCTTGAATTATGTCAGATTATACGCCTCGCAATATATTTCCCCTGGATTTGATATGTACGGTTCGATCAGAATCAATTAAGTTTATGCGACAGTGGAAATGAAGCAGTTGCAGCTGGAAATAATGATTCATATCTTGACTAAATTTTGTGTTTGCTCCCTCGTCGTCTGAACGAATTATGGCGTCATTTGCATATTTCTTCAAGTAATGAGAAGCAGTTTTTTTCTCATTTTGTTCTTTACACTAACTGGTTCTTAGAATATACATATTTTACATGTTATCATTATGCAGTGAAGACTCCTCAACATATGAAGAATTTTTGTGAGTAACGTTTATCATTATTAAGGATCAAATTAGCTCAATAACCTAATAAAGAAGTCAGCCACCTCCAGAGAAAAAATGTAGGACCTTAATTATTCTCGTGAATTCTTTAATCAAGGTGTTTAAGTCATAAACCATAGACAAAGCCCATTTTATCCAATGGAAGCAGTCAGATAACCCTGACTGGTTGATTCACGAAGTGTAATTTTTCCATTTTCGAAAAACGCTTATTCAAAGAAATAGGGAAACAAAAAATCTTGAATTTTTCTTTAAATGTAGGTATATCAAGTAATGTCATTGGTAAATTTTGACCTGGCGCATTCACCATTTAGCGTCAGAACGAGTACGTTCAAGATCTGTTGCTTGGCAGGTTTATCTAATCTAATTGAACTGAGAAAAACCATACAGAAATGTTTCGTTGAGGAATTCGGAAGGTTGTGATTACTAAAAGTTTATATTAAATTCTCATCAATATTCTGAGAAAATATCGTTCAGTGAATGGTGAATGTTATTATTATTAATATTACATTTTTCATAGGTTCTTAGTACGAAAACTGGTAACAAAAATCGGCAAAAGTTTAATCATAACAAAACTGCTATAACCTGTTACAACTGGCAGCGAAGTGCTTTGATGTAGATATGTAAAATTACAACATGCCCTACGTATCTTTTGTAATAATTGAAAATTGTCAATTAACAAGTCTATAGTACAAAACAATCTTGAGGAAGTGGTCGGACTGCATATTTGTGGAACATGATATATAAGTTGTCATAAGGATTTCGTTGTTTTGCAATGCCTGAGAATGCATTTTCTGTTTAATTATCATATTATATACTATTCATATATACCATTTGAGAATGAAATGGTAAGGTCACAGATGAATGGAACCGAGTTGGTCAACAGTCGCTGAAAGTGGGGATTTTGTAATTTTACATACAGCGAAGCTTCCAGGTGTTCCACTACCTGACCTTGTGAGTGGGTGCTGACTTAGGTAACCCTCAACACTAAATCATATTTACGAGATGTATTCTTATCTAGTTAGCCTAGACCACTTCCATGCATAAAAAAATATCGCGTTGCCATAGCAACGAACAATAACTCATTAGAAGTATGAGTGTGAAGTTTGAAGTCAAAAAAGGAAACCAGAGTTAGGCAATGAATAAAAGGAAAGAAGATGTAAACCGAAATTGTGAAAATCGAAAAATTGGAGTATCGAGCCATCATCAAGTACCTATTTAAAAGGGTTAAGAGGTAAGCAGATTTAAGAAGATATGCTTAATACCCTTGGTGATCAATGTCCTTCGTATGCGACCGTGAAAAATTGGACTACAAGCTTCAAAAGAGGTAAATTTTCCATTGAAGATGTGTCAGTCCCCGAAAATATCGATGCAGTTCATGACATAACTTTATCAGACCGTCGAATTAGGCTAAAACGGATACCTGATGCACTGAATATTTCATACGTCAATTTGGCCATGAGAAAAATTGCTGCAAGATGGATCCCCAAATGTTTGAAAATTGACCAAAAGCAAGCAAGGGTAGAAGCTCGCGTTCGATCTGTGCTCAATTTGAAAACGATGTAGACTTCTTAAACCGACTTGTTACTATAGATGAGACTTGGGTACATTTCTACGATCCAGAAACAATCGATGGAATGGCGACATTCTGGTTCTCCAAGACATAAGAAGTTTCATGTACAAAAATCTACTGGAAAAGTTCTTGATTCAGTTTTTTCGGATTGCCATGGAGTACCTAATCATGTTTGATTTTTTGGATAAAGGTAGAACAATAACCGGAGATTACTATTAGACATTACTGACCACACTAGGGGAAAAAATTAAAGAGAAAAGACGCGAAAAGCTTTCCAAAGGTGTTTTGTTTTTGCAGGACAACGCACCTGCACACAAATCTCATGTTGCCATGCAAGAAATTCGTGATTTAGGGTTCGAATTACTAGAACACCCCCCTTATTCACCAGATTTGGCTCCATCTCTTTCCCCAACTGAAAAAAAGTTTAAAAGGTCGTAAATCTCCTTCCAACAGGAGGTAATAAAAGCTGTGGAGGTATGGTTTGCAGAGCAAGAAGAAACATTTATTCTGAGAGGTCTAGAAACGTTGCAGGTTTGTTGTAATAAATTTATCAAATTGAAAGGAGAATATGTTGAGTAATAAAATATTTTGACATTGAAATTTTGTTTGGTTCTATAGTAGGCTACGAATTTTTCAATATATCCTCGTAATTATGAGCCAATACAAAACTCTTGCTGATTTTCTCGTCAGCACTTGGTCTATTAAGTTATGCTACTAACGAAGAATTCTGGCGGAATGGTTTCTCCGCGGTAGAGCACTTCAGGGGCCATCATGAGATCGTGGAATCAAGTTTCGTCTGAGAATTCAGCAGTCTGTTGACTTGCCGTTAATATTTCACATATTATTTCTTTTTCTATTTCTATTCGACGTTAATCTGACAGCGGATTCAAGTCGATGACCTCATCATATGACCAATGCTTTGTATCAGTATACAGGACGAGCGAAATTCTGAATTACAAATTACAGCCCATTTCGAACATACGCATGGAGAGTTACTAAAATAACCCTGACCATCGTTCGGATGAGGCACACCGTCCTTTTTCTCGTCAGGCAAAAACTACTTCTTTGTGTATAGCAGGCTGAACGACAAAGAGCCAATTTATGAGTTGCATTTCTAGAAGCAGTTTTAATAAGGTTGTCAGAGGCACATGCTCGTGCCAGGCCTTCTAATTTACTATGTTGCCCTTACCTACAACTCACGCTTCCTCTTGTTCACATACTCGGGCTTTCAGAATTGATGCTCTACAACGATCCTCTCGGGCGAATTCTGCGGGGTTATAAATGAGGGTACCTTAGGAAATGTAAAGCAGGAAAAGGTCGTGTTTATACAAAGGATGTTTTTCGAGATTTCCAACTGAATGGGAAAAAATAGCCATTCCTTTGATGACAGAAAAATTAGGAGCGGTTAACTTTTCACCGCAACTCCACGAAAAATTTCCATATAAAATCTGGATTTCACTTGAAAAGTATTCAGATATTCGTCATTTCTACTTCAAGTTTTTCGAAAAACGGTAATTTGTCTATATCATGTATGGTTTTTTCAATAATCGGTAGATATGATCAGAAATGCGTCGAGTTATTGTTTGACAGGTAATACCTCGGGTAATACTGAATGTGGAGGTTGCTTTCTTATTGGCCTGAATAGTAACTCTAACCATGGATCGGGGAGAATAATCAACTTCTTATAGGAAATAATAATGGAAACTACTCAAGGAGGATACAGCTGCATAAATCGTAATGAAATGAATCTCCTGTTTGAAAAATAAATTTTAGTTTTGAATTTAATTCAGGAACCTGTAAAAGTATTTCTTATTGAAGGGACTGCGGCTATTTCATTATTAATTCTTACAATATTTGTTTGTTTGAGAATGTGGTAATCAACTTTAATCTCATGAATTTTTTTCATGAATATGAATTACTTCCTGGAATTACTGAGCACTAAGCTCTTCGGAAATCTTGTTGAAACACGAATAAGCGATCGACAAGTTGTCACTTTATAAGCATGTAGTATACCGCAGATATATGGTTAAACTATCTGATGGAACAATAGACCTTGAGGTCGCAATGAACTGTAAGCCCTTCTCACTGAACTATCTGATGATGAATAAGTGATCGAAATCAATTACGCCGGTTAAGGGTCTATTTTGCATTTTGCTCATATGATTTCATTAGTGTTGAATGCATATGAATATTTTTCTGCCATTTTGAAGTACCGACTTGTGTTGAATTTTGTAACAATCGTATAATTAGAAAATATGAGAAAATCATCAGCAGCCGTCTGGCAGATGACTCAAATTCTGCAAAAACTTTCAAAATCAATCAACGGATGTTATGTGTCTGAATTGATTCGACTCGACTGGAATGCGATGTTTGGATAAATGATTAAAATTTTTCGTGAACTGTTTATGGATTCTCAACAATACCAACAAACAATTAAGTCCAGACTAATCAAGCAGTTCGAAATTACTCTTTTATCCAATTTCAAAATTCTTCTTTGATGACTTACGTAAAATAGACTCAAACACTTAATCATAAACTAGCCGACCCGGCAAACGTTGTTTTGCCATATAAATAATTTCCATGTTGTATCATAAAAAAATAGAAATTAAAAATTTTGTCTGAAAAATAAAAAAAAAATTTAGGGGTGGACTACCCCTAACATTTAGGGGGATGAAAAATAGATGTTGGCCGATTCTCATAGATAGCTGACCCGGCAAACGTTGTTTTGCCATATAAATAATTTCCTAATGATTAAATTACTAAAATGGCTATTAAAAAATAAGGGTTGATCGTAGAAGGGTGAAAATTGAGGATTGTATGTATTTTTGTATGTTGTATCATAAAAAAATAGAAATAAAAAATTTTGTCTAAAAAATACAAAAAAAAATTTAGGGGTGGACTATCCCTAACATTTAGGGGGATGAAAAATAGATGTTGGCCGATTCTCATAGATAGCTGACCCGGCAAACGTTGTTTTGCCATATAAATAATTTCCTAATGATTAAATTACTAAAATGGCTATTAAAAAATAAGGGTTGATCGTAGAAGGGTGAAAATTGAGGATTGTATGTATTTTTGTAGGTTGTATCATAAAAAAATAGAAATCAAAAATTTTGTCTAAAAAATACAAAAAAAAATTTAGGGGTGGACTACCCCTAACATTTAGGGGGATGAAAAATAGATGTTGGCCGATTCTCATAGATACCGGATAAACACAAAAAATTTCATCAAAATCGGTCAAGCCGTTTCGGAGGAGTATGGTAATGAAAACTATGACACGAGAATTTTATATATTAGATAGGGATTTTAATTTGAAAATATCAAGTTTTGATAAATTCGTTGATCTTCTTGGTCTTCGACGATTTTTTTGAGAGGCAGAAATACTCAATAATTGAGATCTTCCGCGTTTTCAAGATTTTCATCATAACAATCCCATTAACACATAAATCGTTGAGTTTTTACCCATAGTATGGCACACTGTTGGAATTGTCACTAAATCGGTCATTTCAAGATGCAAAGGTATACTGGCTTGTCATTTGAAATGAGGAACTAGAAGTCTATTGCCGGCATTCCGAAAACATTTAATTTACAATCGCGGTGAAACACCCTGTATAATATAGACCCAAGAATTTGAATATTTCGATCTAACTCAAATTCTATATGAAGACTAATTGTATTTCATGTGAATTGTAATTATCTAAAACTCAATTCCGCTTATAGGTTTATGAAGTAGAATGAAACAAATTCTTCTTTTGTTAAAACCGAATCCCCTTCTTTCAATATCCAAATAAGGAGAATCGATAGGAAAAATAGCCCATTTGAATATCTTCAGATGACCACCTTCGAACTTATGAAAACAATTGTCGACTTTCTCCCTATTGAATAAAAACTGCAACAATCTTGACACATGTGATTTACAACAAAATTGCGCTTGCTTTAAGGAAGCCGCTTCAAACGGTGTCCAAAAGAGCTTGTTTTGACTATATGCTCAAGTAGGTACTCAATGGTTTTCATAGATGGCGAGATTCATAAAATAAAGAAAGTCGGAATAACTCAGAAAGTACTAATGATTTGAAGCTTACTTCCAAAGAACGAATTGGGTCCTAATTATTGGCCTAAAAAAAAATTGAAATTGTGAACGTTTTCTCTAACTTCATTGAAAACTTGGCTAAGCAATTCTTGAAAGGAGTAGAAGCGCCACGTATAATATTTAAAAAATACAAATACTACATCATCAATTTACCCTGAATATGTGAACATCCAGATATGAATGTGAATACAGAATATTCGTTGAAAAAGCAACCTATATTTCAGGAAATAGTTCACGCAGTCATAAGACACCCTGTAAATACTCGGAACTAAATAAGATTTTCACTGCAAAGTGGAAATTAGTCGAAAAATATTTTTAAAATATTTTGTAGTCCTTCTTTACGCCTTCGTAGAATTCATATTCCCATTCGTGAAAAAATTATTTTCCTTTATTTATGAAACTGCTGTAGAATAGAACAAAAAACTTATGGTTTCGAAGAAATAGAAGCAGATTTCATAACAAAAATCTTATTTCCAACAGATTTTCAGAAAAGTGCTTAGTGCTCGCAAAATCGAATTACAGTCGACTCTCGATAATTCGAAGTTGAAGGGACAAGTTAAAAACTTCGAATTACCGAGCGGATCGTAATAATGAGAGAATGATATCGATGGGATGACTGAAATTGCGTGTAGTTCGCTTTCTTCCAGCACTTGATTTTGCAGAACATATCTGCTCCTTGTTATTTAAAAAATTAGAAAGCGTACTCAAGGGAATTCCGAATTTCTTGGACACATTAATTTTCTTATCCCCTCTCTCTACAGCTTCGTTCATCCCTTTTTTTTTCGTTGATTGATAGGGATTTATACTTCAGATACATCATTTTAAATTATACCATTCAGCATAAATCTATCGGCTTTACCTAATCTGACAATTTAAGCGTGTCGAAAATGTGTGGACGTGGTGGCTTTTTTTCTTATTTTGAGGCTAATGATTCAAGAATAACGGAAAAAATATAATCTGATAGTTTAAGGGAGCCGAAACAATAAAAATTGTCCAAAAAGGTCACAAAAATCAGTTTTTTTGAATTATCCCTTCCCCTGGCCTTCAAATCTTTTTCGCATTCATTATAAAAATTGTAGAGCATAACATTTTCTACAAATTTTGTCCGAAGCAATTTTTTCTACGTTTGAAGAAAATCTGACACGCTCGAGTATGTACAAGTAACGATTTTCTTACATTTTCAACGGAACGCTGTTACCTTGCGTCACGTCGAAATTGTCAGTTCCTCGAAAAGTAGCTTCCTTAGGGTCAAATTAACATATGCTTCAAAAATCTGACACGCTGTAAAAAAACTTTTTTTTTACCATTTTCGATTCTTCCGTACGGCCAGCCCCACCGCGCAAACTTTCAGATAAGCATGAATTCATTATCAGAGACACGTAAGGCATATACGATCAGTGCTCGTTGCTTAGTGCTCGAAGCAGTTTTTTTCAGTGCTCGGCACAGATCTGACCTCTACGAATGAATTGTGTCAAGATCAGCGTTGAGAATGAAAATATCTAATTCGAACTGAAAAATGAGCTGGTCGCAAGCCTTCACTCCCGAAAACCATGACCGATATACGTGCACCTCCTATTCGGTCAACTTGAATTGCACCTTTCCAGGCTCACGCCCGAGAAATCTAACTGGGAAACGAAAATACGATCGCCTTCCGACCACACTGAAAGGGGGACGATGATCAGGATTTCGACGGCGGAAAGTAAGACATTTTCAGAGGCTCCAGAGAGATCCTGATAAAGCAATAGATTCACGCCAAAAAGACATTCCCATTTATCCTCGAAACCTTCGAAGCCACCCCACTCTGCGGAATTGATAGATTCCCGCCGCCATAATTCAGGACGATTCAGAGGATTCATGAATAAATAATCTTCGAGTCAAAAAAGCAAACTTTGTGTTGACGTGGACAGGAACATCGGGAAATGAGATCGCTGGGGCCCATTTGCACGATCCTCTTCCTCGGGAGTATTGATCTGATACATCCGAAGGCTTCGGAGAGACATCATTAATTTTCCATCTAATGTTTCGATTGACAGAATATTGCTGGTCTAGATATCAACCTCTGAGGAATAATGAGCCATTTGCAATCTTTTCGTCTGAGATATGTTTGGAAGAAACGAGATTATAGTGAACTTTTTTTTGTAGTTCAATTTGTTTTTTCACTTAATTGGCACAAAAATGAAATAGAGCTATTGCAGTTGAAACCCGTTTCTAGTTAAAAGGCTCTTTCTTTTCTTGATACTAAATGCCTTCATTACAACTAGAACTCCCTTGTTTGATTAGAATTTACTACTCAATATAAGTATTCAAATTTCAGATAAGATGATTCTAACTGCGAAGCTCAGTAAGAACTAGTATGAGAGAAACTTGTTCGGGGTTTTTTGAAATGAGGACTAATAAAGAGATAATACCTATATCTTACGAGTAATATCATGCTTTCAGTTGATGTTTTCGCGATAGTTATTTAAGAGTATGTGATATATTTGATTCCTTATTACACTCTACCTGGCTCTACATGGGATTGTATGTTGAAAATAACAATAATTGATTCAGAAATCGTTAGAAATATTTCCTGTACGACCTTCTCACCTGCTCCAGCATTTTATATTTCGGTTCATGATTTATTCATATCTCAAAACTGATATAATACATGAGCTAGATCCTATTGATTATTACACACTATCTGGTTGAACATGGGATTGTATGCTGGAAATAACAATGATTAATTCAGAAATCGTTGAGGATATTTCCTGCACGCCTGTTTCATCTGGTTCAGCAATAGATACTTCGGTTCATGAAGTATTTAGAAAATAAATATAAATATTTTTCGATCGTGATGTATTCGGAGAAACATGATACACAGTTTGGCAAAAGCCACCGTGAAATTGAAACAAGTAAAACGGTTACCTACTTTATATTGCAAGCCAAACTATCCAAAATTTTGCGCTGAAAATTTGTTTGCATAAGTATTCTAATGTACCTAATGAACTCATTCTAATGATGGAGCAAATTCCCTCCTCCTGTAATTATTGTAAGCCATAGATCTTTTCAAAATAAGATGATTCAGTATATCTGGCATCATTGCGTAATTCAAGAATACCAATATGCAAATTAATAGATAGATAGACATGAAATCAATTTGTTTTGAAATATTACTACGATCTCCAAATATATTGCTTATTCAAGGAATTGTGCGAAAGGTGCTTATGCTCAATGCCTCAAGCATAATACCCTTGCATAATTAGTATCATTACACGCTTGTTGATAAACCGTTTTCCAATAATCTATTACACGTAGCTTTCTCAAAATTAGGCACTCCATTACGAATCCCTATCAAGTGACTGAATCAAATAATCCAACATACAAAACTCTTTGTCCATCCTGTAACTCTGTACAAGTGTGCCCCACAAAGCAGTTCAAATCAGCGTTGAATGTTTATGGTTTATTGCCACGTTTAGGAAGTGACCCTCGTGAATAAGTGACTACAGCAGGAACGTTAACCATTCATTTTAAATGGGGGAGATATATCTATTCAATAGAACATTGGGGCGTTGAATTGGTATTATAAATGACTGACCTCTTTGAGGTTTGAATTTTCGGAATGTACTGTTCTGATTCATTGACACTCATTGGTATTATTAGGTCATCGGGTCTGAAATGAAAGGTATGGTCCAAAATTTCTGCGGAGAAAAGATTGATTTGTGAAAAGGCCACTGAATGAAGCTCCCAATTCGCATACCTTCTCTGAAGATCAAGTATGCCCTATTATAAAGCCAAACTATGCTCGACAAACGTTGTGCTTTACTAGGAATAACACGATTATATAGGTGTGACTTCGAAATAAGACACATTTTTGGGAAGAAATACATGTTTAGGAGAAAGCATCTTCTCCTAATGGAAAATTGGCACAATATCCAGATTGAATGAATTTATTGCTCGGGGAAATGGGAAACATAGTGTGAAAGGCATTTTCGAGAAATGAACACCTATTTCAAGAATATATAATGCAAGTACGACAGACTATTCGTTCACGAAAATGTCATAGCTCAACTCGAGTATAGGTGAAAGACAAAGCCTGCAAATGTGAAATGTCGAATGGTGCGAAATCTACTTTTTTGGCGTATGTATTTCCTGAACCCTGGATCTGCAATTTAGCAATGTCAAAAAGAGTAATAGTGACGCCTACTAAGACCTAAGAGTGAGTAAAAGCTACGCCACTGCAAGGGACGTAATCCATTGGATCCGGGTTGGGCCTGGGAAACTTTTAACAAGGACTTATGGCTCTTCGCTCACTAATGGCGGCATCGAAGGGAGCATTAAAAGAATATATTCGCCCTACCGTTTCGTTTTATTGGGCAAGTTGACGGACTTTGTTTCGGGCCAGCTTCCATATCCGGCTGAATATCTCAGAAAGGCAGGTTTCCGGTTGGCGGAGGTCGAGAATTTGGAAAATTCAGTTTTCACTCCGTCGTTTGATTCTTATTGAGTTTTTGGAGGAAGGAAAAGCGTGGAATTAGAAAAGTCGACATTAAGGAATTGCAACGATATTTTAGGATCTGTCCTAATCTGGTTTGAGTTCAAAATGGAATCTGAAGTCAGGATGTATCTAACTGACAAAGAAACTGCCACACCCAGAAGGAGCTGTTTAAATTAAAATTTTTTTTTGGAAAAACATAAATAGTAAATATAGCAAGGAGTAAATGATTAAAATTTGGGAAAAAAATCGAGAAGGTTTTTTTAAAATTCAAACAATTTTTATTACTGTAATATAGTAGTCGTTTTTTGCAAATTTTTTAAATTTTACAGCAAACCAGCTGTTCCAGGAGATCCAATGTCGATGTTTAGTTTTGTTAAAAAGCCTAGAGTACGTATACGCGAAATTTATCGCCAGCTAAGTGAATTTGAAAGAGGTCGAATTATTGGTCTACGGGAGGCAGGGTTGTCATTTCGAGAAATCGCTAACCGTACGAACTGAAATCCAACTACTGTTATGAGATGTTGTCAAGCGTGGTTTGATCACGCCCAAAATCGAAGAAGAGTAGCACCGGACGTCGAAGGGGCACAAATGAAGTTCAAGATCGGCGTCTAAGACTTATGGCCATCAGAGACCGATTTGTGACAACTAGATCTTTGGCTGATGAGTGGTTAGGAGAACAAGGCCATCCTGTAAATGATCGAACGGTTTACCGCCGTATAAGGTCTTTTGGACTGCAGCATTATCGACCCCCTCTTGTGTCACCTCTTACGAGTCTTAGGGTTGAGGAAAGACGGCAACGTCTGCAGTGGTGCAGAGAACGACAACATTGGAATATGGAATGGCATAGATATGGTCTCTCATCTCGATTTTCCTTGGATACACCTGATGGCCGAAGAAGGGTAAAATGACGTCGAGGAGAAAGACGTGAACCTCATTTTGATCTTAAGCGTCATGTACATCGGACAGTAGGCGTTTTGGTATAGGGTGCTATTGCGCATGGAAGTAGGTCACCTTTAGTCATTATTCGAGGTAACATGACAGCGCTGCGTTACCTTCACGAAATAATGGAGCCATATGCTCTCCCTTACCTTAACCGGCTTGAGATTTTAAGAATCCAATATTTCAGGAAGATAATGCTCGACCTCATGTTGCCAGAGTTAGTTTAAACTTTTTTGAAGCGACCCATGTGAATATTTTGCTATGGCCACCAAGATACCCCTATCTTTCGCCCATAGAGCATGTTTGGGACATCATCGGTAGAAGGCTTGGAAATTTACCCCAGCCCCCACGGACTTTGGCGGCTCTGAAAAATGAAGTACAGGTAGCTTGGGATATCCCTCAAGAATAAATAGACCATTTTCTTGCATCAATGACAAGACACATTATTAACAGATTTAATAAAAAAAAAAGTGAACCCTTCGTTTTTTTCTTCAAACTTTAATCATTTACTGATTGCTATACTATCTATGTTTTTTCATAAATTTCAATCGATATCTATGTTTTACCAAAAAAAAAAATAAAATTTAAACAGCTCCTTCTGGGTGTTTTTTTCACGACCGTTGCATGTAGTGATGATTATTGTTATTAGGTTTATCCTGTTGGGGTTCCAGTTGTGTAAATAAATAATCTATCTGTCTCCTTGAGAATGATAACATTTATAAATCACTGGTGATTTATGAGACATTGTCTACTGGTCTATCAAACTTGATGGTCATAACGACAGATATGGAGACATCTATATTCACAGTCCCAGAAAACTCAACTCGAAGCAACTAGAAGTTTTAGTCTAGGCTGGTTCTTTAATTTCTATTATCAACTGAAGTAACTGGAATTTCATAACATTTTCTACATTTTCAATCTGAAAAAAACCAGCTGGACCGGGTGTTCTTTTATGATTTGAGAACATTCAGAAATAAAGGTTCGTCTATTCATCAAAAAAATTTTAAACCAACTCAGTTGAACAGATACTTTTCAGCTACACTATTTTATTCACTTCGTCGGATTTCAATTAGGTTGAAATTTCATATATTCGAGGTATGACGATTTCAATGAAATATATTCATAAATTAAGGAAAACAATCAATTGTTGCCTGTTAATCACATTTTCGAATTTTCCTCGAAAAACTTGCTTTCTAACGGTTCAAAAATTTTCAAGGAATTGAAATATGTGGTTTATATTTAGTGGTTCCAAACTCATTTTCATCCAATGGAAACTGTCAAAGAACCCTAAAATACACATCCCTATGAGATTTGGCATATCATAAAACTGCTTTGTACCAAATTCAGTAACTTTCGTATGGCTGGATTCTGAGATAAAAAGAAAATAATAGTTTTAGGGTATAAATTTAGGGGGCATAAGAGAGAAATCGAAAAAAGTGGTAACCTAATTTTGTATCGATAATCTGTTGCCAAATTTTGTTGCATTATTTTCGGGACACCCTGTATGATTTGGTCCTCAATGTAGTTGAGGACACGTTTCATCAAGGGTGAAATGAGAAATGAGAATCATATCCTCAAAGCTTTATAAAAGTCGAGAACTATAATATAGAGGGAAATAAACTTCAATTAAGAAACTCACTCGGATTGTGTCGGACTCTTGTTCTGGCTCTGAAGTTTAATCCCTGCAAAAGAAAAATTCATTAATGAATCGGTTGTTTCTTCACCGGCATACTTCAGCGAGCACGAAGTTTTCCCTGGTTTCCTTGGGGATTCGGTGCAGTAAAAAATATCGCCTAAATTCATAAATAAAATTTCTCCGTCCTTTGTGCAGAACAAAATTATCCCCTGAGCTTCGAAAGAATCGGTGTGCACTGGAGTGTATCCTTTGGGTGGAGTAACTTTAAGTATCAGACGAAAAGTTTCTTGTAGCGCATTTAACAAAGTTTCGTAGACTCACCAGGAAATCGATTATTGTTAAGTGATGCTGAGAATTCAGATTGTTGCTTCGGCAATTCATCAGGCTCATGCTTCATTATTTTTTTCTGATTCATTGTCTCTTATTCAAGCACAAAATAAAGTTGATCGTGTTTGCAGAATATGTCTTTACATACGAAAAAAATATTCGCGTAGTTGGATTATACATTTTAAAAGATCCACTGAGGAAACTACTTGAAAAAGCGCCTAGATAAAGATATGTTTCAAATGAAAGTTTATTTGTCGTTTCATCTGAACTCGAAGTTTGTTTGACTTCAAGATTTTTTTCGCTTCGTTAAAAGATTAGGAACATTTTATTTCTTGCGTTTTTGCATAAAATGAATAATGACTCGTTGTGGAGATATAGTCTTTATGGTTATAATACACACAAACTATTGAGCATATTTTTGAAGAAATGAGTACTCGTGGATAGACAAACGACCAATCAAAAAATTTTTGATTGGAAAATGACAAAATCAATTTTACAGCTTATTTCACCTAATTAAATGTCCCCATGACTAGCAATACAAAGTTCTGTCCTCTGTTCGAAGATTCGGAAGGTTTATGAAAGCTCATGCTTAACAATGAGCATTTAGGCTATAATTCTTGCGTCAAATTGTGATTTTTTTATGTCAATTCAACAACTTTCAATCAGTATGATTTGAATATATTCAGAGAAAATGATGAAGTATAATAGTCCGAGAGCTGGCAGCAAAAACAACTACCTCATAAGTTACCAAAGATTTGGTTTGGTACTTTGATTCAACTTTATAATGTGAACTTGAAACCGTCCGTCTGCCGTGCGTGAGTGGTCGCCTTATTGGATAAAAAAAATTGAAAAGATGAGAAAAAATCGATTAGAACCTCCTCATCAGTTACCACTGTAATTTTTGTGTCAAATTTTCAATTAATATATCACTAATCGAAATTCAAAAGAAAACATTGGCAGACGGTCGCATTCTCAAGACAGACGGCCTAAAAGTATAACTACCTGAGGTACGTAGTTCACGTAGATTCGCAAAATTTGTCACGGTTTTGAACCAATTGTGATTTTTCCTGATGTGTATATTGTCTTTTGAAATAAGAGCTTACATGTATTTTAAAAAGGGTCATCAACTTCTTCACAAGGGATATCAATTTCGATTGCCAGATCATTTTCATCATTGAAAGTTATGAGGACGAATAGAAAAATCGGCATACGGTCGCATCCTACGAACAGATGGCTTCAATTCTATGAATATGTTAAAGGCCTTGTGTAATTATTCGCAACAACAACGGATACATTAAGGTCGTCAAGCAGAAATTTCATGTAAAAAATGAGCAATTTAAAATTAATCTCATTTTGTGTATATTGTTTAGAAAAACAGGAGCCAAAATACAACAAAAAATTGCAAAGATAACACACATTGAAAATCTGAATAGCTAACAAAAAAAAATGAATAAATAATTGTTATCTAACAAGAAGTATTAAAATTTAAATTCTAACTCAGTACGTTAATTATTAATTCATCGATTAATCTTCACCACTCCTCGCACTGTGGAATACTTATCTTCTTCTATGTCTGGAGTTGGTTTTCACATATTTCTTGAATTGTAGAAGGGCTCTGTTCGTGGTCCAATAACGCATTTCAGTTTGTATCTTCCATCAACTAGAAGCCAGGCATGTTTTCCAGAATAAAAAAAAAGCGGATGCACTTTTCAGACGTAATTCTAGATGGCGCAAACTTGATTAACCCTTTCCATTTCATTTCTAATTTTTTTTACGAGGTGGCATTAAGCATCTATCACAATTTTTTTCTTTCTGAAGCTTTATCTGCCTGTCATGCTTTAATAGGCAGTGATTATACAGCATCATTTACTGATGCACACAATTATATAAGCATTTTAGTATTATTGAAAAAGATCCCAATATTGCCAAAATTTCTGCCTCTTCTTGACATTCTCAAGAAACATTAAAAGAGCAAATTCAAGGAATTTAAGAATTTGTATGCTGCATGTATGGCTATGCTGATAAATAAAGTAGGGCTGGATTTGTTCCTTAAAAAGAAACTATGGTAGTTCTGTGTCTCAGGCATGTAATTCATAAAAAAAAAAAAAAAAAAATTATGGGAGCTTGATGTCACCATGTTAAAAGGTGCTTATAAATGTGCGAATCAAATTTGCGGCATCTGGAATTACGCCACAGAAGCCTATTCGAATTTTTTGATACTGAAAAACAAGTCTGACTTCTAGTTACGAGGCATACGAGGAATGTTGCCAAAGGTCTGAAATTTAGCTGTAATTTTTATAATTTTGTTAATTCTTGTCAATATCACAGTGTGAATTTTCAACATAATCTTATTTTGCATACGATTGAATGTCAATCTGGGAGGACTCTCTCCATCTTCTGAAACTCTTTGCAGGAGCAAATCGACTATTATAATTTTTTAATCGATTTTGTTTCAGAGACTGAGAGTGAAAACACTAAAAAATCTCAGAAGATATAATTTTTATTTTTAACTGAATATATTCATCTCAACCTGATGAGTGATCTTATCCATATACAATATTGAATAAATGATAACGGGAATTTGGACTGATTAAAAAAGTGTATATAGTGATGTTACCTGAATCATTTATAACTTGGCCATCGTTTCGGACACTATTTGTACTTTCTCAAGGCTGCAATGATACGAATTCATAAATCATACATCCAGAAGAACACAACTGACACTCAGCTCGTTATAATATTTCTCTTGGTAATGAATCTTTTTTTCGAAGTTCGATCAAAAAGTTTGGTTATTGTATCAAATTATTAGTTTATCTTATCTTTCTTATGTCGGTGAGTCGGTAAATCTGTTCCTTCATAACAAATGGTCTTCTCAGTTACAACGCATAAAAAACCACAAAACATCACAACTTATTAAAAATATCAAAAGTCAAGAGATTACAAAAGTATATCAAAGTCAGGAGTTGAAATAATATAAGCTACAAACCTCCAGTCAATGTATCACTGAACCAAAATGCCAAAACAATCTCAGCCTAATTTAAATATATTTCCCTCTGAGTAGTCACCGATAAACAGTACTTTACGATTCTGCAGACTCACCAAATACTCCTTGCAGATGCTGTATGGTTTCTTATGTTTCCACATCTACTTTTCACAACAATAAAATCTGTCTTTGAGATTTTGCTGCCACTTTCATGATTACAAAAACAGTGATGAAAACGCGCCCCTATTAGTTGAACAACTGAATAAGTAAAATATATTGAATGATCCTAATAAATATCTATTGTGATTAGTGCAATATTATTCAGTTGTATTGTGATGATTTCTCTGGGTGTGAAGGATCGATTGAAACAAGAACACTCTTCGTTTCTGAGCTGACATTTTGCTTTTATTTAAAAGTGCTGAAGCCCTGAATATGCTTTTACATAAAAGCGAAACGTGAGATAAGAAGCAAAGAGTGTACTTGTTTCAATCGATCCTTCACAACCAAAGAAATCATCATAATACAACTGAATAATATTGCACTTGATAATTGCATAAACATGTTAAAACTTGTCTAGTACCACTAAAATTGGCTACAAGTTCTGCATATTTAATTACAGCACAATTCTCAGAACTTTGAAAACATCCCTCTTAGATGAAGATGAAGTATTTCACGGTGCAAGCACTGCAAGCAGTGATGGAGATAAGGCCATTAAATAATCGACTCATCGAGTTAGCATTTTCAATTTAACACTTTTTTGAATTTTCAATTGTGTGTTTAATCTTTTGTTGTATTTTGCTCCTGTTTTTCTAAACAATATCCACAAAATAAGATCAATTTTAAATTGCCATCTTTTTTTAGGATGCGACCATATGCCGTAAGATGTTTCATTCGTCCTCATAACTTACAATGATGAATGATCTGGCAATCGAAATTGATGACCCTTGTGAAGAAGTTGATGACGCTTTTTAAAATACATGTAAGCTCTTATTTCAAAAGACAATATTCACATCATGAAAAATCACAATTGGTTCAAAACCGCGACAAATTTTGCGAATCTACATGTACTACGTACCTCAGGTAGTTATACTTTTAGGCCGTCTGTCTTGAGAATGCGACCGTCTGCCAATGTTTTCTTTCTGAATTTCGATTAGTGATATATTAATTGAAAATTTGACACAAAAATTACAGTGGTAACTGATGAGGAGGTTCTAATCGATTTTTTCTCATCTTTTCAATTTTTTTTATCCAATAAGGCGACCACTCACGCACGGCAGACGGACGGTTTCAAGTTCACATTATAAAGTTGAATCAAAGTACCAAACCAAATCTTTGGTAACTTATGAGGTAGTTGTTTTTGCTGCCAGCTCTCGGACTATAATGCTGAAAACCGAATGTCTGTCGAATGATTGATCGCACAATCTACGTTACGTGAAACCTGCCGTCAAATCTAGTTACATTTAGACAGTTAAAAACAACCTACTCGAATTGATTGTATTGACAATGTGGGTCAATTCGTAGTTGATTCCTGCCCTAACGAATATAAATTCCCTTTGTTCTTGATATCGCATTTACTCGATCAACTCGATGCCGATGGTTCGAAACAAATCATTTGTTATTCTATTACTACAAATTTTATTGATTCCGAATGTGATAAAGTTCAAAAATAATGATCCATAAGCTTCAACACAGGCAAATTCGTACGAATATACCTTTAGATAGATACATCAATCTCTACTTACGTATAAATTCGTTAAATATTTTTCAGTTAATATGAGCCTGTGTCTCACAATTGAGCTAAGGCATCATTTCCTTTACTTAAAGGCGCACTATCTTGTTGCGGAGGATAATGATTATGTTGTTGGAACTCCAATTGGAATCTAGATTTGCAATTTTTTTTTTCAGGCATGCAATTTTTCATGATTTTGAAACATGGTATTATTTTGCTTCATTTATTTTTTCGCCGTTAGTACTTGTATCCACCTGAATTTCGAATGAATGACACAATATTCTTCTGTAAGTATTGCCACTAGTTATCGATTGAAATTTATTTTGGGAGGTATTGCCACTAGTGCCTACCACTGTCTTGAATTGGTGAATGTTGCTGCTTTTTCTTTTTACTGCCGCTTTCCTACTGTTTCAGATTCAGCTTTATCATTTTCACTCGCATTAGTCGAGGTATCTTTAGTTTTACTGATCATTTGATATTTTTACTAAAACTTACGTTTCTCTCTATTGCTTGTTAGTCAGAATGGGAGCCAAGTGGGTCAGCAGACCTTCTTTTTACTGACGAGTAAACGTCACTTATGGTGAAATAGGACTACCACTTTGTGATAATATGGAGTGGGTATAGAAATAAGTTACTATTGAGTTAAAACCGATTGGAATTAATGATGGGATGACTTGATGTTGTAAAAAACCAGCCTGGTATTATCATCAAAAACTCCATTCATTTTCTGTGATAGTCCATCAATAAAAGGAAACTTATAAAATTTACACACAGGTTTCTCCGATACGTTGTTGTCTATGCTTTTTATGAAAAGAGAGTCTTTACACCTCTTTACAAAGGTATTCCCTCGAAGAGTGAATAGAATTTGATTAGATGTTATTGAAATATTCCGATCCCACGACCAGTACTTTTATATTAAATTGAAGCAATACGATCATCAATTTACAATCACGAAATAGTTTTTATGTTTGAAAAGTGATAGATTGTTTACTTTGGAAGTTTAAATGAACAAAAATTTTTTGTAGAGTTATGCGCTTCAGTTCCACGAAGAAAAGTTTTTCCCTAAAATACGGAAGCTAGAGAGCTAGATCTCTCCCTCCAGTCCCATCCTACTCAAAAAGGAGATGATGTCGGAAGAGGATTGATTCTTGAGTTCCTCTAGGACCATCTTCGGAGAACCAAATACTCCAAGTCTGACCCTTTCTGCCGCCGGACAGACACAGAGGATGTATTCAATCGTTTCGTCCTTCTCTAAGCAGAGTCTGCAGAGCGGGTCATCGACAATGCTAAGCTTTTTAAGATGGGCTCTGAGTCTACAATGTCCCGTGAAAACCGCCATCATTGATCTTAGATTGGTTCTAGAAAATCCTAGCCAACGACTGGTGTATGGGCTGGGAGGCACTGAAATAGCACTGTGCGAGTGACGCAGTCCAGGACGGTTGCGCCAGTACTCCAAGACCTTTTGCCTTATCCAGGTGTTGTTCCGTTCCCTGATTAAAGAATTGGAAATTCCTGTACTTGGTTCCGGGCCAATAAGCGCTGATGTTGCACCTTCTCTGGCTAGAGCATCCGATACTTCGTTGCCTCTGAAGCCAGAGTGTCCAGGTACCCAAATCAGTTGCAGTCTGTTTAAACTTCCCAACTTGGAGAGTTTAGATCTGCATTCAAATACATGTATCGAGTTGCATTTGTCTGCTGCAAGAGGTTTAATTGCAGCTAGACTATCCGTTAGGATTTTTATTAACCTACCCGCCCAATCCATGTTAAGCAAATGTTTGGCGCATAGATTAATGGCGAAGATTTCTGCCTGAAATGCTGTCGTCGACTTTCCCAGACTGGCACTACGTTCAATCAGCGGTCTACGACTGTAGACTCCGGCTCCAGATCCCTGACTGGTTCTGGAGCCATCAGTACCAGCAAGGTCCTTGTAGATAAAATTCCTTGTGATGGAGCCATTCGTCTCTGCTTGGAATCAGAGAACTGAAGGTTCCATCCGTGCTGGTTCTTGTGATTATCTGATCAGTTCTCATGCCCATCACCTCATCTGCTTCCAATTGGACTGAAAGACGATTGGGCACGAAAATGAGTTTGTCAGGCTCCTTTACGGTAAGGTGGTGGAGCCTGTGGGTTGCTAGTCCTGCCTCTCCCTGGACAAAAATGTGAAGGGAAGGGAGGTCTAATAGCATCTCCACTGGTCTGATACTGCCTTCACTAAAAAAAGCTATTTCTATTCCTGAATCCCAATTTAAAATAAAACTGCATAATGATATGACAACTCTTCTGGATTGAAAATGAGCAATTTTCGGGGTTTTCGAACTTCAATCTATCGTCCTATCTAATCTATAACTCTTATTAATCTATTCTTATCTTGGAAACAGCTATAAGAACAAATCTAGCATTGACGCTACTATGCAGTTCTGGCAAATGAACTTCCTCAGCTCCCAGAAGTGATTCGGGTCGTCATGACACATTTGTTGAAATAAATTACTGTTCGAAAAGCAATTACTTTTAATTACCCCACTCAGAATACGCGACTCCGAAGTGTTCTTAACTCGGAATGGGCTTGATTCGGCTACGAATAACCATTCCATTACAAAGTTCCCGTAGAATAAGTTCTTTTGTCTCAGGAACTATAGGATATTTTATTTTTCAATAATCGTTTGATTAAAGTGGAAGGCGCGATCGAATGGAAAATCTGGAGGGAGGAACCGAATCCTTTCTGAACAATAAGAAGAGGAATTCTCTTTAATGGATCCGGTTTCTAACGGAAATGGTCCAATACGAGTGGAACCTCTTGGAATTTCGATTCTTGGGAATGTCGTTGAAGAGTGAAGGGTTGAGGTGATGCAGTAATTCTTTTCATCAATCGATACTGAAGTGCTCAACAATGGAGCTATGCGATTCTCAAGAGGTTATGAATGTTTATAAATTTTACAGTCAAGACACACGAAAAAATGGCATTCAAAATATTATAATAGAGTTAGGTGAAAACAATAGGTACAGAGTGAGTCTCTGACTCGTACAAATATTCGAACAGTAGATTCTTGAGGTCAGAAGAAAGACTTTTTTCCTATACCATTTTTTCGATTTGGCCCCGATAAAAAGATATAGCCATTTCAAGTTTTCTTACTGAGCTGTGCCACCCCTGGAAAAACTAAATTACCCCCAGAGTAACTAGATAAATCTATGACACTACACATTTATGGATCTTTCAAAAAGAGTTGCATTCGGTCAAAGTATCCAATTTTTCTAATTTCACAGATATTTTTTATTTTTCAACATAAAATACTCGAAAACGGCGTATAATGCGAGAAAATATGAAGAACACTTTCATTTTAAAAAACGCCCACATACTCATAAGAAAGTGTCTAACTTAGTGTCAAGAGTTGGGTTCTATTGAATCGTCATAATGAGAAAACTGGATGACGTGGGTGATATCTTGTGTTCGAAAAAGATTAATCAAATAAATGAGAAACTATTTTCTGAAATTCATGTTATTCGATAAAACCGTTTGTGAGAACTATAAATAACATTTGACTGATATTCAGAAAATACAATCTTTGGTTGCAGAAAAACCGTGAAGTGAAATTCATCTGGGTACCAAGCTTTATGTTGATAAAGGAGGTTATGAAATGGCTGACCGAGTAGCCCGAACTGCAACTTCTCCTGACAGAAAAGATGTGAAAACTATCAAGATCATTGACTTGATTAACTTAGTTAAACAATGCATATCATCAGAATGGCAGAGAACACAATGTTTATTGAAATTTATTCTGGGAGGATTCTGCATCTCTTCATAAACTTTTTAGGGTTTTCACTCCCAATCTCTGAAACAAAATCAATTAAAAATGAAATCAACGATTTGCTCCTGCGTAAATTCTTGCACTAATTTGTCAGGAGCAAATTGAATTGAAGAAACACAATGTTTACAACGCTACACTGAAGCTCTTCAAAACAGATGTAGGAATTCCTTATACAGGGTGTCCCGTAAAGACCACGTCAAACGAAAACGGAAAGTAGATCAGAATGTGCTCTACCTGATGTGAAAAAATCGTTCATATAAAAGTCTCACAGTTTTCGAGTTATTTGATGTTTTATGAAAATGTTGAATTTTTTCGCTTAAAATGCTTTCTCTCTTGCGGAAGCTACAATTTAATACTTTTCGAATCAGTTTTTTTCCGTAAATTTTGTTGAATGATAACTTCAATTCATGCATTAAAAAATACCACAAAATATTATGCAGGGATTCTGAAAAAAAAAATTAAAATTCATGTTCTGAAGGAAGTGTTTTTTTGTGCTGAATTTTATCTGACGTGGTATAAAAAAAAGACACTAGATCTGTTCTGCACATTACGTTGAAAAGTTGCCCATTTTGTAAGGATTCCGAAAAGGTAAAATATAGGTGATAACCTTCTTCACGAAAAAAGATATTTGAATGTTTATCGAAAATGGAGCAAATTTGTGAAAAACTGATTTTGTCACCCTTTCTACAAATTCTTTCATTTCGCAGATTCTGCTGTAACATATTGAATAATTCTCTTGAAAAATGGCAGTTAGTCCTTAAATTACTTATAAAATGAAATTATTCATTAATTGCAATGATATAATATAATAACGCACAAGACCTTCAACATCAACAAATCTATTGTGAAGAAACTTTATAAAAATATCAATAATAGAAATTCAGAATTCTTATGAGAGTAAATGCTCAAAATGCCCCCCCCCCCCTTCGCTAATACATGCCCTGCCTCTATTGAGAAATGCCCTTTTCAAACCAGTTTACGGTGAATTTATGGACTGGAATATACGATGAAAAAATATTCGGTCCGACAGAATTGCTGCAATCATTAAACAGCACCAACTATTTGAATTTTCTAAGTAACAGTGTACCCTTACTCTTAGGAGATATACCACTGGAAATGCGACATAATCTATGGTTTCAACACGACGGGTGCCCAGCTCACTACACTCGTCATGTTAGGGAATATTTACACCAAACATATCCTCCCCGTTCACCAGACTTAAATCCTCTGGAGTTTTTTTACTGGGGTTTTTAAAAAAATTAAATTTATTCGAATCCCATAAAAGATGAAGCACAAGTTAGGGACCGCATTCGTATTTCAGCAGCCAAAATAGCGAGAGAAGTTTGTATGGTTTGAAAATGTTATTTCTCAATAGATGCAGGGCATGTATTAGTGAAGGGGGTGGTTATTTTGAGCATTTGCTCTAATAATAATCCTGAATTTTTATTATTGATAGAATTCAGCACAAAAAAACACTTTCTTCAGAACATGAATTTCAATTTTTTTTTTCAGAATCCCTGTATAATATTTTGTGTTATTTTTCATTGCATGAATTGAAGTAATCATTCAGCAAAATTTACGGAAAAAAAACTGATACGAAAAGTATTAAATTGTAGCTTCCACAAGAGAGAAAGCATTTTAAGCGAAAAAATTCAACATTTTCATAAAACATCAAATATCTCGAAAACTGTGAGACTTTCATACGAACAATTTTTTCACATCAGATAGAGCACATTCTAATCTACTTTTCGTTTTCGTTTGACGTGGTCTTTACGGGACACCCTGTATACTCATAACACTTCCAAGAGGAGATATAGATCGTACTGCCACTCACCTACCTCTATATACTTAAGAAAGAAGGCATAATGTCCTATCTCAAATTCCATTAGTCTTCTAAATTATATAATTTTTTCACATACACAAACCATATCTCGTTTTATCCACTAATTCGAGTATTGATTATTTTAATCAAGCATCGAGTAATTCGCGAATCCTTCAATAGATGATCCTGATTCAGGAAAGAATTCAACGCCTACAGAAATTTAATTTTTTTTCGGAGGCGTAAATCTCCGCCAGTGGAATTCAATAACTCTGCCTCGAATAAAACTGCGATTTCCATTCTTATAGACCCCTCTGGCGTCCTCTCCAAAAATATGATTTTATCATCTTCCACAATCGCTTCGGGCGTCAAACATACATACGTTCGATACGTTGAAGGATTGCAGAAAACTCATTTGAAAATCGATATGTAACGTTTTACAAGAAAGGAAGGGAAATTATTCTTCATGGGACTAGCAGGTTCATTCCAGTCTGTAAAAATATTCCTCGTTCTATGTTGATATTTGCATAATGCTCCTAAAGAACTCGTGTGCCTTGGAAACTTTGCTGAAACACAAACTTAATTTGCGCTTGCTCAGCTATATGAGCTATATTCGGCAAGGGACGTAGGAATTTGATAACTAGCGGAAGAATGCATATTGTTGGCATAATCTGAAGTTTACATACAAAAGAATGCTTCAGTCCTATAATTTCGTATCTATTGCTCAATAGTTCAATTTCGACAAACCTCAGCATTCGAAAAAGTCTTTCCTCATTTCAAATAGAAATACAAATAAATAACAGAATAAAGAATCATTGTTTGTCGTAGTGTTGATAGCGTAGGTAAAATAACAGAATAAAGAATCATTGTTTGTCGTAGTGTTGATAGTGTAGTATATGTATGATTCGAAATTTTGTTTGCCTTCTCGCTTCCATGGAATGTCCTCTCAATTTCATTCAAGCTAGTTTTCTTTCCACTTTCGGGGAGCTGCATCAAAGCAAGGACTGCTAAAAACTAATTGATATGACAAATCTACACTTTTGTTTGGCAAGGAATCACTCTTTAATCACTCCATAATTAAATTCATGAAGGTTCACAATAAGCATTACTCGTACATAAATAGAAATTTTCACATAAAAAAGCTTAAACGATTTTTGCAAATCTCCTGATGCCTACGAGAAACAAACATGTTGCAATAAGAATACAGAACTCAATTCTGTTCGTCCAATTTTTAGCACAAAAGATTCCCCACGAGCATTCACCAGGGACTTATAGATTTATCCGTAACAGAAATATTAACTTTTCTAGGGTATCAGGGTTGATAAATTGGAGCTTTGGAGATTGTGGCGATATAGCATTAGTTCGTGAATAAGCTCGAAGTTCTTGCAACGTAACTCTTCCGGAAAGTTTTGTGTATTTTGAAAAGTTTCTTAGAGATCGGCAACCAATAATATACTTCGGGAAGTGTTGGGCAATATTTGGGGGATTCTTTCGGTGCCGAAGAATATAAGAATTCATAAATTTCGGATGAAGATATCCAATAGTCCCAAGGAAAATAATCCTCGTATTCCTGTGATTTGAAATGGCCAGCAAATTCTTGAAATGTTTGCTGCAATTCCGGAATGAACTAGGGTAGTTGTTTCTCAACCAAATATTTCACTTTATGCAGAAGTATGTACTATTTCAAAGTTCAAAAGTTTCTTTTATGGCCAAAAATTATGAAAATAAATAAAACATGATTGTGGCACAGAAATATGATCAAATTCAAACAATATTCGACTTTTTAACTATGTCACAAAATGCTGCAATAAATACTTAACCGCCGATTTTTTATTGAATATCATTTTTAGTAACTCATTATTCATTGGATTCAAACGCCAGAATTCTTCTGACAATCAAAATCCCTGAATACACTCCTGTTATTCATATAAGTCTGATAAGTCTATTATATAAATACGTCTTTTTGATTAAACTCTAGCACCATAAACTTCAGTATAGATCGTTCATCAAAAGTTTCTTTTTTTCATGAAAAAGCTGCAAATTATAGTATTGTGTGACGTATTATTTAAGAAAACCAGTATTTAGCAAAGAAAATAGGTCCAGAAAAGTGTAACTACCTTAAGTAAATCCCAAAAATTGAAGTAGTTAACAAAGCAGACCAAATACCATCGTATTAATAATGTAATTAAATCAAATGATGAACAAGTCATTGTCAATGCAGCGAATGATCAAAATAACATTAAAGACTTGGAAAAAAATGTCTTCTTATTTACGATTATATTTGTTGCTTCTTTTTTTTGTAATTTTTTGTCAGGGATGCTTTATTCACATGTGGGCTACTTTGACCATTAACTGTTTTTTATTCAATTACATAATCTATGATATGGCATTAGTTATTCAGATTTTATTATGATAAAGATTTTTTTCCTGCTGAAGAAACATATTTTTTTTTTATTAATTTCAACAATACACATTAAACAGAGAGCACTTATTTTTTTGATGTTCTATCATTCATGAAAATAATGCTCGACATTTCCGATTCAACATTCTCAACATTTATTCTTCCTGAAAGAATGGTCAATTATATCCATTGTTTCATCAACAGTCGACTGAAACAACACCATATCCAGCATATTTTCATTTCAATTAGGTACCTACCATCATCGGCCAAATCTCATTTCAGCAAAAAAATTCACGAGTTGCCATCCGCGCGGACTACACAAAAATATTCAATATTTGACGTTACCTCAGGCTGCTCTGTTCCGCACCAGGGATGGAATGATGAAATAGTTATCCGGAGAAAAGCTTCATTAACGGGGAGATTGTCACGTTACTGGATACGGCTTGCGCTTTTTCGGAATTGGAGCTGAAAAATTCACATTCATTTCCTCGTTTTCAGACATATTTCGAATATCTTCTTTCGGTGGTCGCTTTCAGCACTATTCGTGGGTTTGTTCGGCATGATCTCCATAGGATTTATATTCAATCATTCTTTTGTACTGAGCACAAAATATATTATGTTTGAATTTGTCAGATCTCGGCAAACAGAAAATCATTTATCAAGATGGAATTATCCTTCAATCCTTCAATATCAGCCTGAACAAAATGACCCAATCAAGTCATATTTATCTTACAATCTTACAATCATTTCTTTCGTACCAATTATTTATAATTATAACTTTCCTTTTTGAGAGCGACATTGGAAAACTGCGTTGTTAAAAAATGTAACATCTTCAAAAATCTTTGAGTGTAGGTCCCAGTTGAGCCAACAAATAATCCCACAACTGAAATTCCCTTCTCAAGAAATACTTTTTAATGTGTTCATTTTTTAAAGATTTTGTTAATTGATATGAGCTTCAAAGAACATTCCCCTTTATAAAAGCAGTCGGTAAGCGATAGAATAATTTTATTAAATTTGTTACGAGAACGGATTAAGGTTAGCACACATAAACTATCGTCAATGTCAAAACGACGTTGGCACAACCATTTACCGACTCCTATTTATTTTTTTTTCTGCAAAGATGCCGAAAATACTTGTGGAAAAGCTAGGATAATGTATCAGGTATCAGGAACTGCTATGTTGAATTGAAATTCGCTCATTCTAATCTTTTGATTCATCAGTCGGTATGGAAAATATTCCCTGTGAGCAAAATTATTGTTATTTTCCATTTAAATCTGAACGATTTATACAGGATGACCCAAAACTATTGAATCAAACGTCACACCACGATAGAGTAGAACAAATACTATAGAATGACACCAACATTAGTTGAGCGAAAATGTACCGTTTCCAAAAAAACCTAACCTAAAATTGCCGATTTTCGGTCTATTTTTCTAATCACAGGGCCAATTTGTGGTTAAGGACAGCGTTTTTCGCCCATATTATCACCCCTATAGAGGGAGTTTGTTTATTTCAAGTAATAAAAATTAGGTAGAAAAAACAATTGTTTTGATTTACATGTACTTGGGTTTTCGATGAACTACTTGGAATAATTTTAATTAGGTGTGATAAAACAATAATCTAGGAATATTGTGTCACAAACTGGTCCTGTGATTGAAAAAAATAGTTGGAAAATCGGCAACTTTAGGTATTTTCATAAAATTCTGGTACATTTTCGCTGGACTAATATTGGTGTCATTCCCTAGTATTTGGTCTACTCTATCGTGGTGTGACGTTTGATTCACTAGTTTTGGGACACCCTATATTTCAGCTACATGTTTCCACAAAAACGAAGATTGTAAGTGACGAGGATGACAAAGAATTGTAGACTCAAAAAGAACAGCCTCAATTTGAGGATTTATCTTCAGAAAAGATCTGCAACGATAAATCAATATTTTCATATGTTTCCGCAAATGGCCCTCGAATAATATTTTAACTAGCCTTATGGTCTTAGTAACACATTTGAAACACAGATGGCGCTCACATCACTTTAGTCGCTTCGTTCCTCATCTTTCTACATCATAATCTTTGATGCTGAAGATAATATGGAATATAACAGGAGACGGACATCCCTGCTCAAAATTTAGAAATCACATTGATGAAAATCAAAAGGGTGAACCAACTCGAAATTTTGTGTGAACAAAAGAATTTCATTGCTGCAAAAATAACCACAATATGAATGCTTGGATGGAAATAACAATTTTGTGTTTCTGGATTTACCAAAACTGATGTCTTCAACTTTCAGTCTAAAAGGAAAACCAACATTTACTGCTTTCAGCATATGCATATTATGACATGTGTCAATATTTTTCTTTCATATAAAAATATACAGAGTGTTTTCGAAGGCTTTTTTTGACAGAAGGTAGAAATCATCAAAATGAGTCATTTCACCAAAAATTGTCCTTATGAAATATCCAAGATGGCTGAGCTGCAACCGGTAGAAATACGACAAAATTTAATTAAATTTCGAATATAAGACTGTGGAAAGTGACTCCGGCATCGAAAAAACTAAACAAAACGTTAAACTTATAGTTGGACAATGAATGGTTTAGTAGTTCTGTAGTTAGTCTATAGGGTTAGTTGCATCAGGTCACTTGAAAAATTGTTGTTTTGTGCGATTTAGGGTGAAGAAAATATACCCCCTTTTATTCTTCATATAAATAACTTGATAAAAGTGAAAAAAAAAATAACTTGATAAGGAATCCCTCCAATCAGTTTAACCCATCTCGCAGAAAAAAAACTTTTTCTCTCAAGGTATGGTGTTATTTCACAAGAATGTCGATAAAAAAGGGAAAAGTTCATATAACCTAAATTCTTTACACCCTAAAGTGGCCATCTAGTTCACGGTTGAGATCGGAGAATCATGCGAAGTCGGAAGTAAGAACGAGAAGGAACCCCGATTGAAAGCGGTACAGTTATACATTATAACCCGAATTTATCGCACGAATAACGTTCTAATTGGAGGATTCATAATTGTACACCATTATGGGCATTCCAGTGTATGCACACGTTACTTATGAGAAGGGGCATAATCACCAGTTCGTTATAACAGCCTTTCAGTCTACAGACCTATAGAATAGGGTTCTACACTCCCAAATCCATTTACATAATGGCATGATGAGAATGACGGAACATTTTCTGCTTGTGTAGAATAATTAGAAATGCGAGTAGAATTCAAAACCAGCGAGAAACAGTGGATGGAACGTCAAATGCAATTATTATTTTGGTATGTCTACTCAAGCCTTATAATTTCCATCGATTTGGTACGAGTGGATGTAGAATTTTCTTACCAACAGGAATATTTACGTGGTACTAACATTCATCAAACATTCATATGAATGTTTGATAGCCTCAAGGCTCATTTCTATTAACTGCCCTCTTCGTGGTCCATATAAATGATCTTCTTAACTGTACCGAATTCAATAATTCGATTCTTTTACGAAGATCCCAATAAGAAAAGCCAATGGGACCAAAGGAATCTGCTGCAATTTGATGCCCAACAGACAGAAATAACAACTCCTCAAGACCCCAATTCCTGACTTCTGACTTGATGATAGTGAATCAGGAGCTCCAGCTGAAGGAGTCCATGTATATACCTACATGGCGTTTTTTTGGCGAACATTGTGATCAATATTGGTCTTCTGCAGTCAGCTGGGATTTGTGTTCAAGACTAGGAAATATTCTCATAAAATCAAATTCTTCTAATTCACAAGGTTCAGATTACGGCAGGACTTGAATGATGCCTTCAAACATTCATAACATGGTGAAGAACTGGAAATCGGAAGAACATTACTGTCAAATAAAATGGATTTCGGAAATTAAATTTTTTACTTTACTAAGGAAAATGGAAATGTAAGTATTGTACTTGCTAACATGTGACTCGATCATTCATTGATTCATTTATTTTCTGTGATAAAATTTTCAGGGCGTGAAGGCATGCAAACACTACTGACTACACCATGTGCAGTGAACATTTGGAGTCAATTGAGAACTGTTCATCCACGTAAATTGTTGTATGCTGGAAGCATTCCTTTCATGAAGGCCCTATTTAGGCGAAACTTTTACCTTTATACGGCCATTCAAAGATTCTCAATTTCTACTCCTTCAGTATATTCAGAAATGCAAAAGTTTTATTGAGTTCGTTTTGGAAATCGAGTAACTGTCAAATTGTTGTTTGGAAAGTCAAAATTATATGAAACCTGCTGTGAGTGTTTTGTTCATTCAATAATCAATTTGTATATTGTGTCACAAAGGGACAATATAATGAAGAAATCATAAAAAAGCATGAAGAAACTATACTGTAATTTCTTTTTATTGTGGTTCTGAAAATTCTGTAAATAATATGTGAGTAGCTGAAATGTGTATGCTATGATGGTATATTGAATATTGATTCATATTAATTTCTAATGTGAATTGTAGAAATTCAACTAAGTTTGTGAATTCAAAACAACGTATTGCACAGAAATAACACCTTTGACGTATAGCAGATCACCATATGATCTTGTGTACTAGTCAAAGCTCTATTCGTTGTACATAATTTGAAATTTTTATAAATTGCAAATAAAAACATAGCACACCCGACAGAGTTTTTCAAGGTCAGATGAAAACTAACATCCCACTCATAAAACAAAACCATACCTATATTTTGTCGCTCAGGATATAGCAAGGAATAGAATTCGAATGTCGCGCTTCTCAATCATAAAACAGAAAGCTGTTATTAAACAGTTTTTCTATATTGACAGTACGTTTGCAGCGCCATCTTATTGTCAAATGTGTTTTCACTGGCCAAAATGTAGTCGGTTTTTAGTAGGTACTAGAGATATGAGGGCGTTTCTTATCTTCATACTCTATATAATCTCTGCTATTTGTATTATTTGACTATCTCATTGTGATACATTGTATAACTCGAACCATCAAACCCCTCTATAACTCGAAATTCTATAATTCGATCAAGTTTGGCCAAGGTAGAATTCTACCTATAAGTCGAACAATCAAAGCAGACTTTTGACGTCTACTCACTTTGCGAGTGTTACCTCCTTTTTGGAAGATTCTCTGAAGACCATTTTCAGCCCAATGGCTTCTTCCACAATATTGATATATATATTGTACTGCATTTATAATTCGGCGACAATATAAATTCAGCCAAGCTTATGCTATATTAAAAATTCCTTCCAAAAAGCTAGTTTCAGTACAAATAACGAGTAAACCACAACCACCTCCATCAGAATAAAAGAAAAATAAGAATCAATGAATAACACATAGCTTTGATTCTCTAGATGCTCGAAAGTTTTGCATGCAGATGATAATGTTTCTGTGAGATTATTGGAAAATGTCAGAGAACAGATTATATAGGGCAAGAGCACCAAGAGGAAATCCTTCTGATGCTGATATTTAGACAGGAATTGAAACCGTCCAGCACGTCTATCCAATTATTGAGGCTGAAAATCTGACATCATAAACTAGCGAAAAAACAATTTGAATATACTTCAATACTTTTTTATTACATGAGTGTTTTCAGTAGATATGTACCATGTACATTTGGGTTCCTTCGTGTGCTGTAGTGAAATGTTGTTTTCTATCTATGTGATATTTCTTCAACTCAAACTCTTCATCATTAGAACTTTTTTTCTATCTGTTCAAGTTCGAGTTATAATGGTTCGACTATATGTGGTTATTTCGAACATTGGACAGATGAAGAAAAAATAAGACATTTTATTTCCCGTTCACAAACTGACTATCAGTGAATTTCTTTATTTATTTGCAGTGACTGGATTCACTGTCCTGTAAAGCTGATTTTGAGAGTAAACTCAATTACCAACAACTTCTATCACGGACATTCCAAATAACCAACTTGAAGAGACCTTTGGAATGTTGCACAATACTTCCCTGAGTTATCACAGTCAAACACACTGAACGGAAGTGTAATGCGAGGTATGCCCCAAAGCATTTCTACTGGACATATTGTTTTACCTCCTGGAGCTGTTCTAATCGAACTCAGATTATATCTCAATGGCTTCAAACAAGTAACTTCAATTAAACTGCCGGATTATTTGATGGAGATAATATCAGGGGATATGTGAAAACAGGATTTGATTTCAGGAGGTTTAATTGGGTTATACCTACTTTCCTCGAATAGCAATTAAATAATTAATGCTAAACCCAGAGAGTCGAATTCAGTGAACATTTTTATGTAAGGAACTCACAGTTTCGAAAATAACCTTGCACATTTTTCTCAACTCGACAGACTATAGTATGAAGTGAATTAGGAATTCTAGTTTCCTCCCAAAATGGCCAAAATTCATTTCAATGATAAGTTCGAAAATTCAATCGGCAGACTTCAAGTTCGATATATTCGGTTTTCAGAGTCTCTTTGCTTTTAAATATGAGTTCAACGAAAAAAAAAAATAGACAATGTGATGGGGAATTTGGCCAATATTGTTCTTTTACTCTGCTTTTGTCGAGTAGTTATCTGATTCCTTCAGGAAATCAATATTTCCCAATGAAGATATCATAACTTAATCATACCTCGCTACTTTCATCATCCTGATTTCTCAAAAACTGTAAATATCGATTTCCAATATCGTATAGGGTTCTGCAACATTAGTGTCATGGTGTTCCGTACAGGAATTAATTCGGAAAATATTTCCCTAATCGTTTGAAGTCGCCCAAATCAAATATCGTAGTTCACGCAGGGTTTTCCCAATTTAATTTTTGAAATAGCAACCTTTTTTATAACATTTTGGTTTTAATATTAATAAAAGGCAATTTATGAGTACCTCCACTTCTTAAAATTGGCCGTTCCCAAGATTGTCAGCATGGATTTTTTCAATATTAGCTACTTAGAAAAAAAATTTCAAATTATGAAGTTATTTTGAGAAGAACACAATCATGGTTTATATTGTGTCATGAGTTGGGAGGAGAAGTCATAATTTTTCATTAATTATTTTCTTCAAATTATAGCCTGGCATATTTGTTCACCTTTCAACAAAAAGTTCTGTAACCTGTTGATCCAAGAATTTCAGCATATTGTATAATTTCGAATATTAATCCCATACAAAACATAATCAGCTCCTGTTATATTCTACCCCCTTTAATAGCTTTGTTCTGTTCAACATATCCATCAGATAATTACCATCCATTTTCTCATCAAATTATCCAATGGATACTCCTCATACACAGGTTAACCATTGAATGAAAACCTCATTAGCCATATAGTAGTTATAAATCATTGCATATCATTATGCAGTACTGATAAATTACGTAATGCGTTCACAAATTACCATTCCTAGAAAAAACTTTTTGAATTATAAGGTTACAAGGAAAAAAAATCGACTGAAATATTCAGAAAGAAAGATGTAGGTACTTCCTGTTGTAAATGGTTTCGTCTGTTAGTATACGAAATCGTTTATAATTTAGGATTTTCATTTCCCATACGTCCATCAATCTATTCCGAATATGATACATTTGATTATGTTCTCAGTTCTTTGTTTTTCAGCAGAGCTGAATGTATAGCCTATGGTCTGAAGCTAGTCATAGTATATTTCCAATAACAGAGTGTGTTTTTCCACTATTTATATAGGATTTACAGAATTTCATTTCTCACATTGAAAATCTGCAATGGATAATCATACGAACAAATTCAATAACTGGAATAACCAACACATTGCCGTTATGGATCGAATATTGAAAATTCAATTATAATTTTTGTACATGACATATTTCGTAATCGAATCGAAATAATAAGTGGAATGAAATAGATATTTCATTGAAATTATTCGAAAAATGTTGTTCAACCGCAGATGAGTTTTCGTTATTCTTCAATTTTCGTGAGTGGTAGTCCGCCCGCGAATTTGATTCAAATTGGCGTTATGTCTTTTGAATCTTTAAATAGCATATTGAAACTTAGAGACCAAAGTGGATGTTTAATCTAGAGCGAAAGCTTTATTGCATCGCCAAAGAGCAAATGCTATTGGTCGAAAAGAATGAATGCTTTATGCTTCCTCGATTGTTTTGGTGTACAAGGCCGTACCCAGGGGGGAGATGAGAGGGGTTGAAACTCCCCCAAAATTTTCCGTAAACGAGTATGAGGTTCCCTCCGCCATACAGTATTAGGTACCCTAAAGACACCCTTCACTTTCAACCCCCCAAAAATTTTTTCTCGGTACGGCCTTGGAGGAGTCAATATTTCATGTTGAAGGAAGGCCATGATAGTGGGGAAAGCAAATATTGATATTACCAATAACAATAAACTAACTCCATTCTTTAAAAGAAAAAATAATAGTTATTAATCAAAAATCAATGATTCTGGGATTACATTATACAAGTTAAAGCTTCTAGTGAAGAGTTTTAAATGTATAAGATGATAAATATAGTAAAAAAGATGACTATCATTATTTCAGAATTCAATAACTTATACAGGTCGTTAATTATGGGCGTATCAGAAGGCAGTGGAACGAAGGAGTAGAGCCAATTAGACTCCAGAGGTGTAGTGGAGAGTGAAGAAACTTTTTTTTTAGTAAATATACCGGATTTGAAAATTCACGAAGATGCTTTGTTAAATATCCCTTGTGATTAAGAGCTTCTTTGTGAAATGTGATCAAACATCCACTAAAAATTTCATTAGTGTGGTAGAATTTGTGAAGAAATACGGTTTGGAGGGTGAGAACCTAACCATATGGAAATGGTTAATAGGTGATGCTGTTGGCCTAATTATAAGTAACATTTTCCTTGTATTTAACGAATGAATAGATTTTTTTCTGTCTTTATAGACAATCCCCATTTCCTAGGCTAAAATGTTCAAATTATTTTCATCTATTGTAGAAATGGCTAAAAAAAATTATTTTCTTTAGGTTATAGTGTCTACGATTCGTCAATTTCATACAAATAAATTAAAGTAAGAGGGCGGAATCATATAGACATAAGAAGATATGTTGTGTAAACTAAACATTTTTGCACTTCTCTACATAACACAGTTTCTAACGGTATTCAACATGAACCATAATCATAAACCATCAGATAACTCTATGAAAAATCCGATAAGTCTTGGAAGGGGGACGCCCAAACCATTGAACTGACCAAGAATATTAATAATTTCAGCAAAACTGATATTTAAGTAGGCGCATCATGAGGCCCGCAGCATCACTAAATTGAAATTCAACTTTGTAATTTAACAATTTAGTTCTTCGCATTTATTTTGCGCATTTGGTGAGCAAAATTACTATAAATCCTCGATAAAATAATTCATAGTATTTTCACTAGGTAACTTCACAAGAATGCGAATAATTCCTGAAATGAATTTCTTTGAATTTGCATCTGTTTTCTCAAGGTGTTTCAAGCCACTTTTCGAATATGCTTATAATGATCAACTACTTTGAGGAAGTTCAGAGTTTTTTCCAGTTCTTCAAGGTTATCTCCTAATGTGATATTGATCTGGTCAGTAACTCAGCACTCTTGTCGTGTGTCAGCACTTATTATATGCTTCACTGTAAATCGCGTTTCAATATAAGGTGGATGAAATTTCGCAATAAATCCTCCAATTTTGTTATTTCGCTGTTTAGTTCTGTCATTTTCTTGGTAAATTCAGGTACAAAAATTGTTATTTCCAGTTTGACTCGAAAAATTCTCTAGGATTCACAGAATTTATTCACACGTTCAGTTGATAGAAAACCCATTCATGAAAAAGTTCATATGATTTCACAAGCTCCTGGTAATTTATAGCAGCTGTGATTCTGCAGTTTTATTTTTAAATAATTCATTGTGAATATCCAATGATAATTTCACATCTCAAACAAGCAAAGATTTTCACAGTTTTCCACCATTTCGTTATAAATATAAGCCTTCAAAAACTATGCATTTTCCTTATCTAAACTAGGAGAAAACCGTAAATGCCACAAAACCTCACCACCGCATTCAAATGCTATCATTAAACAAATTCAAGTGGACGAAACTGCATGAAAGGGATGACAGTTGCCGTAGAAGAGACTGATAGCGTAATTTCATGGGCTTCGCAGCCACCTCACAGAATTAGACAAACCGCGCGCCCCTCAACTTGTTAATGGAAATTGGAATGTTTCCGAAGAAAACATGCATATCGTATCGGAATCGATACGATCCAGTTCGGCCTCAAATTGATTCCGAAAATGAGCTGCGGAACTGTTGAACCAGGTGATGGGGAATCAGAACAGTTCGATTCGAACCTAATGGAAATTCGTTTTTGCACTATGATTCCAATTGCTCGATGCAAGCCAACACTTTCGTTGACGAAGGTTAGTTAATTCCAATCGCTTTTTCATGATGTATACGCGGAATTGTCGATTAATTTTGAATTGGTTTCGAATTGGAATCGAACAATCGTAGCCTTTAACTCCTGCCTGGCATTTAAACAATATACGAAAATATTTTGAACTTTTTTTTTTTGGTGTAGCAGGGGGAAAATCTGCAAATCAGACGAACCACTGTCTCTTGAGGGGGAACAAGTGTGGGCATTCTCACTCTCCTGAGCTCGAGACCCACTAAAAACCCTTAACTGCTTCTTGAATTTTGGTTCCGGGCCTATAAACCGTTCATCTCTTAGTCGGTTTTCTTCTCGCACACTATCGTGCTGGGATTTATGTGTTTATCCTCTATTGGATAACACTTTATTGGATTTTTCAATAAGTTTATGTTTTTATTTCAATCTCTTCTTAATTGATCTCTTGGTCTCCTTCGGTAAATTCGCATTCTCCTTTTGTCTTCCTCTGGGTCGTTGTCCACTAGTCTCCTGAATTCTTGATTCGGATGATTTTTCGCTGTTTCGAATAATTTCTCTGCTTTTCTATTCATGAATTCCGCTATGGTTTCCCATTTTAGGTCCCTATAAAGCTGTCTATTCCTGACAAACCAAGGTGCATCTATTGCACAACGTAGCAGCTTGTTTTCAGTGGCGTGAATTCTTTTGATGTGGCTCTTTGCCGCGAAACCCCAGGCAACTGATCCATAAGTCAGTTGAGGCCTAGCAACGGCTTTGATTATCTTCAATTTTGTCTCTTTCGATATATGGCTTCTTCTTCCTATTAGAGGGTAAAGTCTATTCATCTCTGCTTTCGTTTTGTCGATTGCTTGTTTGACATGACTTTTCCAAGTAAGTCCTTTGTCAAGCGTTATTCCTAAATATTTAGCTTCATTTTTCTAGTCGATTTCTTCCCGTCAACTTCTAGATTCGTTGTGGGTCGCAGTCTCCTTTTCTGTAGTAATATTGCTTGGCTCTTTTGTCCATTGAGCTTGATTTTCCACTTTATGCACCAGTCATTTGTTTCGTCAATCGTTTCTTGTAGAACTCGTTCTATTACTTCAGGGTTGAGGTGTAGAGTTGCTATGCGTCGTCAGCATATAACGTTAGAATAGTTCTTGGATTTTTCGGAATATCGTGAATGTATATGTTGTACAGAAGTGACCCATATACTGACCCTTGGGGTACTCCAGCCTCTATATCTCTTGTTGTGGAGCATTCTCCTTCCACTTTCAGGTAAAATCTTCTCTTTTTGAGATAATTCCGGATCAACTTGCATATTTTGATCTTTTTTTAGGAAAGATCAAATGAAATACTCATTTCAAATAAGAAAGAAAAATCACTCACTGTTGGTCCAGACAGTCTACATGAATGAAAATATGTTTCTTTAGGAACGCATTTCGAGTTATGGATCTTCGGTACGAAATATTTTTTCATTACAAAGTAGCACCAATTGAGGGGAGCATTTTTATTTAATGACCTCGTACAGAATCATTCAATTTCATTGGGAGAATAAATATAATGGAACTCAATTTGGTATTTTAACCTTTCGATAACATTAATATGAAATGGGGGTCACAAAAATGTTTTCCAGAAAGTTTGCTGAAGCAGAATGAACAAACACATTAATTTCATAAATATACTCGAGGTTTTAACGTCTAAATGCTAACACGCAATATCATTAGGCCTTCATATTTCCAATTAAAGCATTCAATATCCCATTTAAACTTCCGAACTCAGTAGTGATCCTCTCAATGGAGCATTCAGATATCATCACAATCAAGTTTTCCAATTTCCAGAGTGCATGCTCAAAAAGCAGAATATAATATTGTTACGGTGCCGGCGTAACGCTGCACTGAAACTCCCTTTCCTGCAGAATGTATCTTTCAGTTTCAATTAAGGAAATACGGATGGTGTGAACTCAAAACTTGAAAACGTTCATTCAAGCGGCAATTTTCCTTCCGTGGGAGTTGGAAATGTAAAGAGTATTACAGTAGTATTACAGGTAACGGGGGGCTATGTGGAATTCACGTGGGATTCCCTGTTGCAACATTGTGTAAGGTAAGGATACACCTCATTAGTTCTATTTCTCAGATCGTTCCGAAATAGATCTAGATTTTACCTAGGTAAAACGTTAAAATACGAGGGATACTGCTATACATATACTGAGAACTGCCAGGTGAAACCTGTCTTTGCAATCGTGAAATTTAAAATTTTTTATAGAAGGGGAGGTCGAGGAGAATAGTGATAGAGATGATACCTGTGGCATAGTAGATTTCTTGAAACCTATACTAGTGACCTAAAAACACGCGCGTTTGTAATTTGTGGGTCTCACTATTTCAAGAAATACTCCATAGTAGTTGTTGGAAACCGGTTCTGAAAGTTTGATTTTTTAATAAGAAAAATTGTAAAAAGTTGACTTGTCACCAAAAATTACGACTGCATCTATATCGTTATATATTATGTTCGGATTGTTATAATATTTTTCTCATTTGTTTCAGTCTTTCATGTTCACTAGCCTACACTGAGAGAACGAAATAGTGAAATTACAGTGAAAATCTTGGGTTATTTGTGACCAACGATAATCACTGGAATTTCACAAGGAATATTTTGAAACGAAAACCTTGTAAAATCACAGAAAATATAAATCACAAGTTGGTTGTGATTTCACATGAAATTTTTTCTAATGATTTTTCTAGAAACTAAACCTGTGAATACTCATTGTGAAATCACAATGGAATTTTATGGTATCAACTGTAAAATTACATTTATTCTGTGAATTCGCAAAGGATTTTTACAGAAATAAATTGTAAAATTAAAAAATTTTGGAAAATTACAGGATTCATTGTGGAATCACCTATTGTTCTCGCGAAAATACGTCGTGAAATTAAGCATCAATTAGACCGTAAAATACTATAATGTTGTGAATAAACAGAGCAGATTCACAGAATTTAATTGTGAATTTCAAGTATTTGTTAAAATTCCAGATTTCATTGTAGAAATACCCCACACCCTTTTAAAATTACTTCGTGAAATAACCATGAAAATTACTGGATAATTGTCTTTATTTTGTTATTCATCAAAGTAGTTGTACAGAACTAAATTTGGCACAATCACTGCCTAAAATATACATCAATATGGAAAAAAAAACATTAAGTTAATTAAAAATAACAACTACACCATAAAATATAGTCATCAATATGGAAACCCAGGTGACCAGTAACATATCTGTTATGTTTTCTCGGGAGATCGAATGGGGAACTTTGTTATGTGTTATTTTTCTGTAACCATTACGTGTCTGAAACGATATTTGGGATGTACCTGTGCTGTATTTAAATTATATCCACATTTTGTAAATTTCATGTACCCGCTCCAAGATATCCACGTAACATATTTGTAACATTGTTCTTTATTTGCCATGTATCATTTTGAGATCATCGACAGAGCATGACAACATAAGCGTTTTAACTACCGTCGAGGGCGCTGTAAAACGTAAACAAATATGGAGGATTGTGAGAAATGCTATTGATACTGCTGTCGTTTCGATATTTATTTATTATCATTTAGACGTTTTGTCAGTTGAATAGTGGTTTACTGAAAGTGAAGTGCAGATATTGAACGTTTGATAATTTATTTGTGTGTCATAGTGATTTTCCAGTGAAATGGTGAATTACTGAAAAAAAAGTGCTATGGATATCGAACTGTAGGTCAATAAATCATTTCTCGTATTTTCAAAGCAGTCCTATAAAACATAATAGGCTATGGTTTTATTATATCCAGCATATAAAAATTATATTTGAATGAATAATGTCCTGTTTGATGTAAATTTCGATATAGGTTATTTTCTAGCGTGTTGCATGTACCTCATTTGTAGAAATAAATTAATAAATCACATACCTATATTGAAAATTTTTTCTTCAGAAAGATATGAAATATGCATATAGTATTCTTATCATTTTCATAACGCATAACATGGACAAAATTCTTCTAAAAACTTTTTGACCTAAGCCAAAAGATTAACGAACTGTTGATTATTCTTTTTATGGAATGCAGGAAAGTGCAAAGACCAGAAAAGCATGTCCTAATCTTTTTTACTTTCTTGGAGAACAATAATCATGATCCCAGCAGTTTGCATGATGTAATTTATTGTTTCTAGTTCTATTAACGTGTGCACTAATTTGGTTGTCTGAAATTTATGAAAATATATTGTTTTTGAACATTAGTTCATTCGTTCACATACCTCACCGAACTGATGTGAGATGTTTTTGAATTTTATTTTCAAGAATGATTGATAAACACACACTATTTGAAAAATCAAAATTCGAGTTCATTATTATTGCAATAGTTTATATTAATTTCCATAATTTTTCATCTTTTTGTTGAAAGCGTTTTTAATAACACATGAAACATAATAAACATAACACATGAAGGTAATATATATAGATCTCCCATGAAACAAATATTTGCATGATCCATGTTTGAACTATTTATACTCCTTTCAGAAAGGAGATGTGTTCCTTGTTTGAGGCGGACATAGGAGCATAGCTGCTACATAAGCGTTCTGTATTTGTACTCTTAGTGTGATATATCTGTTATAAAACAAGGAGCGCGGGATACATTTCTGCTTCATAACTGTTATGAGATATGGTCACCTGGGAAACAACAGAAATGAAACATTATATCAGTTAAAAAACAACCACAACATGAAATTAATATAATCTTCAATATAAAAAGCAACATTACATCAAACAAAAACAACAACCACAAATATCATCCAAAATGATTAAACATTTTTTTCAAAATATTAAAAAAAATTTAACATAATTGTGAAGCATTCAACTGTGAAATATCAGCTTCTGAAAATATTGATATGAGTGTGCGCTTATTTAGCGGTTCATATCATAAAAGTATAAACTTAAAATTCAAAAACAAAGTATACCTAGTCGTTTTCCAACAAAAAAGACACAATCTTCTGGAATAGATAAATTTATGAATTTGTTTTCTATAAAACTTGTTTTGTCGTGCCTGACTTACTTCCAGAATCCGGATGAATGTTGAAATGCATCCTTCGGAACATCTCCATAGATTAAATTGAGGGCCTCCCTGAATACATAGGTTGTAAACACATATCGTTTTTCCATAAAGAATTCGTATCGGTGGTTTATTCCTGAAAAAAAAAAATTAAATAAGTAGGAATCCAATAGGCAATATTTCGATACAGAATAAATGAATAATAAGTTGTATGCATGCGGTGTTCAATTTTTTTCATTAGTATCTGCCAAAGGAAAACCACAAATCGAAAAAATAAACATCGCTTTCAAAAAATTATAACTATCTACTTACCAGTATTCCAGTATGTATTACTTTTGTCACACACTTGAAACCTTGAAGGAACTTGGAAGGCAGAAATACTTGGAACTTGAAAGAACTAAATCATATTAAACAAAAAACTGAACCATGTATAACTCTTCGCACTTCAGAGTTCTTGAAGACACAGTGGATCATTCCAGAATGAATTGGGTTATGGGGTAAGTTAGTGAGTATCTACGATAGGATATGGGATTGGGCAACGAGCAGGTGCCAGTTGCAGGAAAGGTTTTGATTGGCCACAGAATGAATCTGGAAGCAGATAAAAGTTGTGATTTTACAATTGCATTATGAAATTCCATTGAAGCTGTGAATTCGGATCCAGCCGAGCGACGTCACGTACCGCATAGGTGGAAAATGACTTGATATTTGCAATCATATTGTAATATTACGCTCAAGCTATGAATGTGTTTAACACATTTTAAAATAGATATTTTACAAAAATACCCAGACTTACGAGTTTTGTCAGCAGTAGGTACCTACTCAAAATATTTTCTGACCAAGTGACAGAATTTGTTATTCGATTATGGTTGAGGAGGAATGCAGGAACCTATATTCTCCTATATGAATTATACAAAGAATAGAATAAGATATATTTTATTTATATCTTCAGAAATGTATTCATATAAAGAACAAGTCGAGAAAAAAATTTCTACAAAAAACGTCATTGTGGACTGTCTCAATGCGATGAATAAATTAGACAAAAAGTCATCTGTATGGACTCTATGTTGTACTGATGGATCAAAATTAGAAAGAGGTACAGGCATTGGGGTGTGTGGACACAGATCAATATAAGGCAGCAGTCCAAAATGAGGAGGGGAGGAAGCATTAAAAAAAAATCCTGTACACACACTCCTAGACATGCACAGAATAGTTATAACAACAAAAAAATTCTTTCCTTTACCGATCTACACCGGAAAGCTCCTGGAGCTGCCATTAGATGAGCTTCTGAAAAGTCAGCTTCAGATGAGACTCTTCGTGGATCGGAAAAAGAACAGCACAATTTTGGCCTTCGTAAGATCATCAGTTGTTTATTAAATTTCAAGCGGCATCTTTGGAACGCTCTAATGGAAACCGATTGATCTTTTTTTTTATTTTGTTTCCATATTCGAGAGAAATATTTTGACCATAATAAATTTCAACAATTTCGCGTAAGATTTTTCTCTTGCTGTAGACATGTAAATAAAAAGTGTTCTATCCTTGAAGGAAATTGTGCCGCGATATCATGTTGTACAATTATATTTTTTCGTGGTAATTTCACAACCGCCGTAATAACACATTGTATAAGCACATTTGTGAAGGAATTTTAAAATTAAAAGGGTTCTGCATTGTAATTCTACAACACAACATTTTTTTCTTCGCAAACTCACAATAAAAATTCTCAAATCACAATAACTTTGTGAAATAACGTTGTGAAATCACATTTTCATGTGATAATTCACAAAATTATTGTGATTCAAAAAAAATTTAGATCACTATAATGTTGTTAAATTACCGTTTCATGTTGAAATTCGCAAATTTATTGTAATATTGCATTGCAGTTGTAATTTTTCAGGTGAATATTACAACCCTTGTGATATCACAGAGAATTAACACATATTTTCTGTAAATTTCATATTCACTGTAAATATACATGATAGTTTTACATTTTTCATGAAATTTCGCAACACCCTTGTAGAAACATCCAGATATTAGTTGTGAAAAAAATAATCCAACCGTGTAACTGTAACCTGTCCAGCTAATATGTGGGTAATTTCACATTGTAACCTCAAGATTTTTCTCAGTGTAGTATTATTTTTTCTACTGACATCTCATTTTGGAATCACGTAGATATTATTGTACTGGTTATTTCATAATTTTCTAACCTAGATGAGTTGTGTGTCAGCTTAGTTTTAAAAATTTTTCATTTGTCTTAGGGTGGGATGTCAGATGTCAGATGTCAGATAATGTATCATAGAGATGTTGTGGTAAATGGTTTCATAGAATACTATCAAAAAAGCAAATTTTACTAAAATGGTGATTTTGACTTGAGTAAGGAAGTATTATATCGACATGTATATATTTTGTTGGAAAGCTAGTTTTTTTGGATGATATAGGATAAAAAAAATGCATTCGTATTTAGAATAACGAAGTTGTTCTTTTTTCACCCTTGGTCCAAGTTATAAAAAGAAGAAAGAAGTTGAATTTGGTATCGTATTCCCAGTAAAAAAGTTCCACCGTTTTCAGATATTTTCGAAAATAAGCAAGCTACCGTGGATACATTTTCGAAATTGACAAAATATCAAAATTTGGTTACATCTTCAAGACAAATGAAGATATCGAGGAACGGTTTCCAGTAATGGACTTTTCACAGAAATCGAGTCCAGGACTCCTTTCAACATTCTTCACCATCTAGTACCAGAAACAGCCAATATCCAGTAATTTGGGATACCTTGTACATTAAAGAAGTCTCAAGGTATCAATTAATATATAATAATTTATTATTTTAACAAAGTTTTAAAAAAAAAACAACAATAAATACGAGGCAGTTGTCCTGTTAATTGTTAATTCGTGTGAAACTATTGTTAAGAGGCGAAGTTGCTCTTGCAATTCTTTTGTACTTCCATTGATGAATGATGATTTTTGTTGAACAATTTACCATTCTTGTAATTAACCGTTAATTCCTTCGAGAGATACCCATTTAAAACCACTGCATCATATGTATTTCATTTTCGGGTTAATTTTTTTGAAATCTACAACTAATGAAAAGGTATTCATCCTTTAGCCAAAGAAGATAACCAACATTAACTCTCCTCAAGCTACTTCAAATTATCTGTCGATAAATCAATGTTCTTCCATAGCGGATATAAATATATTTAAAATCTAATCTCTTCTATTTTACAAAAGGAAGGAGTACTGTACAGTGTACAGTTCATGTCTAACCCACATTATAGGAGCAATTCCTCTGGAATTGTTGTTTTCATTAATATTCACTCTTCTATTTTCCATGCGAATAACTAGATTTGGTATGCTTTCAATCAGTTTGTATAAACGTTAATTATGTTCGGCACATATTTTCGTCTTCATATTTTCCGAACTGCTTCAATATTGTTGTATAATTATTGAGACTTTCACGTAGAACGGACAACATATAACGCTGATTTAAAAGCTAAAAATGTTTTCACAAGCGTCATAGCACCACATTTTCGTACTATACAGGGTGGAAGGTGTCAAATTTCCATGGCCAACCGAGTGCTGAAATAATGATGAATGAAGTATACTTATTGTGAGTGAAATCGCTGCCTTAAAAACTGCTAGAAAATGAAATATGTGAAAAAGAGTGTTGAGAGCGAGAAAAATGAGAAGCCTAAAAGGATAAAGAAAACTAATAAGAGAAGCAAAGTTCATGACGAAGAGGAGGAAGCCACGGAAGATGCAGAAAACAGAAAACAGTTGTTTTTGGTGCCTTGAGACCTTTAAAATTAGGCAAACCAGAAGAGAAGTGGACTCAAGGACCAGCATACAAAGGCAGGCCTGACGAAGTTTGCGTTAGTGGCGAACTTCGATACATGGTGTCTGTTATCAAAAGGGCACCCGCAGGCGGCCCCTCATAGCCTCGTGCCCCTAGGAGAATTTTGCCTGATTTCTATGTCATTTAGTATGTTTTTCGTGGCCAAACCGTATAGTCAATATATTTATTTTATTCTCCTGTATCCTGTTCATTATGTGGTATCATGAAAAAGCTCATCGCTTATTGTTCATTGAGGCTATGATTCATGGAATAAAAGTTACGGTCCAAGCATTACGTAATAAATTGTTAGTAATTTATCCCATGACACAATTGAAACAATACACGGAAATAATTTTTTTTCCAATATTCATAAAGCATAATATAAATGGATTACATGGAACCTGATACATTGCAATCTTTCTTCCAACAAACCAATATTTGTTTCGATACGTATCCAGATGAACTGTAAAAATGTATCTCATTCAATATCTATACAAATATTCAATTCAGTTCCGCAAACAACTGATTTTTCGATTAGGATTCGTTGGTTAATGGGGAATAATGAAAAAGGAAAATGTTGCTTTGAGTGTAATAATCACGTAATGACATTATCACAGATATGGATCACGCCCTAATTTTTCTCCACACAATCCTTTCACAAAAAAAAACTTCCATTAGGATTTGCCTCTCCAAGCCGTGGCAGATAATAATACTCACGCCAGTAAAAAAAACCCCGAAGTTTCACATTTCAAGCCCAAATCCATTTCGTTGGATGAATGGGATCAGGGGGTTGCCAGGCCGACCTGTAAACATATAGGTGTTTGATAGTGACCCAATTATCCCCGTTTTGAATACATTCATAATCCCCTCAAAATCCCAATCGGCCAGTAAGGCTGGCGTAGTGAGGGGTTATGATAATAACGGAGGTGATTTGAGGTGATTTAGATAGAAGTTTCGCTACGTTACCGGTTGGAGATGTGGGATCTGGTTCAATCTGCAGGCCTTTTAATAATTTCATGAACTTTCTATTGGATAGAAGGCCGGATATGGCGGCATTTCGCGGAAATTATAGCGATTTGTTATAGACCGCAATGCAATGATGTTCTTTAATAATATTACAGTAGTTCGGGATATACGTAAAGGTTATCAGGGTTAAAACCTGAATATAATTGGAATTGAAATGAATTGGAAAATCATTGAACATCTACAACATTTTAGTGATGCTTATGACAGTCTCGTTCTAGAGTGCCTTGTCTCATCTCGAGTCGTTTTAAAAGAGAGCTGAGCATGTTACGACAAGAACTACTCTTAGTTTTGGATAAACGCAGATAAGGCGAATTTTGGCGCTAGTGGTTAACTATGGTTAGGTTGTAGTTACTTGGGTAACAAAATTTTGGCGATGATAACCATGTAACTATGACGTTTCAATGACGTCACTCGTAGTTAACCACGTAACCTTCCTCTTTGTGGGTTACTGGCATGGTATGTAGTTCTTTCTCCTTTCAATGAGTGAAATGGAATATTGGACCATTGATGTTATGTGGGATTCACAAAGTTTTGAAGAGATGGATGCTATAACCAAAGATTAACCTTCCTCTTCGATATAACGTTATTTTTATAAGTAAAATCCAATTTCTGTACCAGACAGAAAAGAAATAATGAGGGAGCTGGGAAGATAATCCGTATAATAAATTTTTTGACTCGTAAAGCAAAACTGAAGATTTGTATTTGATAATTCTGATTATTCTTAAGTTGATGAATTATTATCTACGTATGCTGAGGTCTTGGCCGGTTTCATACTTTTTGGATGATTATTTGCTTTGATAGACTTGATGAAGCTCTAAGCTATTTGGGATTTGTATACAGGCTGTTCCTAAATTGAACGTACAAACGAAAAGGGGAGATTCCTTAAATGAGTTTAAGAAAAAAAGTCCCATAAACATGGGGTCGTAAACGTTTCGTTTTCGAGATACAGAGTGTTGAAGTTTGAATTTTTTCAAGTTTTTTTCTCCTAGTATCTACACTTCACAAGATATTCAACTGAAATTATGCATAGATATTACATTTTAGAGTTCTCACCACGTGACATGGCAATTTCGATAGAAGATCTATACAGTGATATTTTTTCTGGAACACTGCCACCTGTTCTTCTGCAGAACTTTTTTTTTGGTGAGCAACTGTTTATTTGAAAAAATTTAAAATGAAGCTTTGTTCTTATACTAAACTTTATGAATCATCGTTACAGATCAGGAAAATTTCCATAAAGACTGACACTGAATTCATTCACCACAGCTTACAAAGTGGCCTTCCCATCATAATTTGGATTTTCACGAGGATTTCGAGAGAATCGTTCAAAATTTTTTTTTCTCGTGGTAAATACGACAAAACTACAAGAGACCGAAAAGTTTAGTATAAGAACAAAGCTTCTTTTTAAATTTTTTCAAATTAACAGTTGCTCACCAAAAAAAAGTTCTGCAGAAGAACAGGTGGCAGTGTTCCAGAAAAAATATCACCCTGTTGATCTTCTATCGAAATTGCCATGTCACGTGGTGAGAACTCTTAAATGTAATATCTATGTCAAATTTCAGTTGAATATCTTGTGAAGTGTAGATACTATGAGAAAAAAACTTGAAAAAAATTCAAACTTCAACATTCTGTATCTCGAAAACGAAACGTTTGCGACCCCATGTTTATGGGACTTTTTTTTCTTGAACTCACTTAAGGAATCTCCCCTTTTCGTTTGTACGTTCAATTTAGGAACACCCTGTATACATAGCATATGGGGTCCATATACTATGTCAAGTACAAATATGAAATAATGAGTATCTAGACGATTAAATGGAAAAGTATCTGTGTAGATAGTGAAATAATGAATCTTGAACGTAAAACCATTTTTATATATAACAAACTCACAAATATAAAGGAGTGTAAAAAACACAATAGGTAGGTATTTTAAAAGGCTCAACTCATGAATTTTTATGCTGTAATCTCTTAAAATATAAAATAAAAATTTTCACAAGTCTTCTGATGGAATAGGTTGTACTAATAACATTTAATATTACACATCTTCCTTTAAACAAAGCAATGGTATTCTCAATTCGGAATGTCGTTTCAGAGAGTAAAAAACTGAAATGCTTCTCCTTGGCCATTAAATTTCCTCTGTCACTACTGATATAAAAATTTTTGCTGCTCATTATATGAGAAACATGTGCAATGAAGCTTAAGTTCCCAACTGGTGAAAGATGTGTGAATTTGAATTTATATTCCATGTCACTGTTCATATCATTCAGATTGTCAGATGTCATCGATATGGACACATAAACCAATGTTTCCAGGGATAAACTGAGTCTTTTATCAATTGGTACTATCCATAAAAGTATTTATATTCTCCTTGTTGAACGATATTTTGATATGGTTTCTCCTCCCTTATTCCTCTTACCTCCATTTATTAATTTATTATTCCATTTGGAAATCCATTTATTGAACATATCAGACAAAACGGACAGTTGACACCTTCCAATAAATGTCATTAGTAACTATGACGTCACACATAACCACAACCATAGTATGCTGTGGTTACAGCGCCAAAATGCGCCTTTAGTGGTTAGTAAAGCCCGTTTGTAACAGCCGAAAATTCTCTGGAGAATTATCTACAAAATTTTGGCTAGAGTTATTATTCATTTTGGTAGAGAATTCTCGGCTGTTACAAACGGGCTTCAGGAGAGAAAATCCTTATTGAATTTGGTGAAAGAAGAGATAGAGATGGTTTTCTCCTGTTGAATTCAAGATGAATAGTTAACTATGAATTTGGGCTGAATGGAGTTTTAAAAAATATCATCAACAATATTCTTCTTAAATTCACTACTTCAGTACTATGACTGAGGAGCATCTCAATGTCTGGGTGAGTAAGAATCTTAGGCATACGATTTTCAAAAAAAATATGTCCTTTGAACTCGAAAAATAGTCCGAAACCGAAATGAAAGATGAAAGTACATATAGATTTCTTGTAGAAAACAGTTCGCCTCTGAAAGTACGACTGAATTAAATTTTGGGCACTTTGGGATATGATTCTCTAGGTATATTAATCGATTTTACTGGAAAGACACAGCTAGAAATCCAACAATTAGAACTTTGCGGATATGATTGCAGATAAGGGGTTTCTACCTCCGAGTTTCTGTCAGACATTCATTTTCCACCTTTGTTCGCCACAGTGAAACAATATTGGGTCGGCCATTAGCATAAATTCAACTGGTTTAGAAAGTTTTTACGAATCTTTTCCCACTTTATTTCAGGCAGGGATTTTCAAGATGAGTCTCTTGTTTTATGCATGCACAGTGCAAACTTAATTTTAGTGAAATATTACCTTTCTGAATATAAACCTGAACAGGAATGAAAAGAAGAGAAAGGTTATGAATCTTATATATACGTCATTAAAAAAAATGTTCGTGAAATTCATTCCTTGATATGGCTACAAAGTGATTTTTTATTGTTTTGCTTCATCAATCTTAATATTGATTTTGCTCAAGGGAAACAATTCATGTCATGAAGTATTGATTTTGGTTTCAAATGATAAAAAAATGAAATTTTAAAATGCTAAAACTTTACAGGAATTTGCAATTTCCTACGTGGTGACATCAAATATTGTGTAGAGACTACTATATAATTATAATTGATAAGTTCTCCAGAAATAATCTTGCAAAAGAAACATCCAATAGTCAGCTGGCCTATTTAACAATTTTTTTTAATGAATCTTCTGATGTAGTTTATGAGCCCCTTGTTTCCTCAATTCCCCTGATTCTAATTGTAAGCAAATTTTATCAACCAGCAACTAAGGATCAAAGGTATTCCTTCAGCAATCAAAATAAACGTCCCCAATAGTAACTTTTACGCTTTAATGATCGTTTATCTAGGTAATCTGCAATGAATGGGGAGTTTAATTCATTCTGAGAAGGTTCACGATAGTATGTTTAGTTGTTTCCTGTTTTATGCTTCAGCTAGGGTTCTTCAGTGGGGCAATCATCCCAAATAGTTTCTACGCAATTGATTATTTATGTTCGTTTGAAGGAGAAAACGACTGAAGGAGAACGCGCTGTTTCATTACTGGAGGTTAATGGTAGTTAACTAAGATTTATATGATATTTTTATTGATCTGGAGATATTTGAATTGGATTGGAAAAAAATGTCGCAATCCCTCATAACATCATGAAGAATGCTAATGACGTCGAGGATATATCAGAACTTTGTATATTTGGATAAAAAAGTGATCGGATTACAATAACTATATAGTTATTGCTTAAGAGAGCTTAAGAAGACGTATAGTTTTATGGATCTCAGGTTGCCCGTTTCGGATTAATTGATAATTTTCAGCAAAAATCGTTCAATATCCAGAATACTGTAAGTATTTATCGAATTTGGGTTTATGCCAAAAAAAATGAGATTATCTAACTTGGTGCCTTTTTTATGAACAGATAATTTTTGAGAGGCCATAGCAGTGTTGCCACATTTTGAAAATGCTTAATTTTCTCCTTTTCTTGAAAAGGGACCATCCCATATAAAATGGCATCATTTAAAAGCTCTTTAAATCCCGAATCTTACCATATACGAGTACATATATCATCACAATCATAAAGCCAGGTTTTTTGTTCGTTTGATTTTTTTCTATAAATGCCTTGTTCATTTTGAATCTAGGTTTCAGAGTTTTTGATATTTCCTAGCAACAAGAAGCATTATCCAGGAAACAGATTATATCTATACATATGTCATTATTACTTTTGTTGCCTTTCTCAATGTTGAATATAAATTATGTTTAGAAGGTTTGTTATATTAATACTTTTGTGATATGGTCTATATAACATGAGTTTTTTAATGATGCCATTTTATATAGGGTCTCCCATTTGAAGCAAAAGAGATTATGCATTCTCAAACTGTGGCAACACTGCTTTTGATCTGTTGATAAAAGGAAATTTAATTTTTTCTGGCAAAAACTGCAATTCGATTACTAGAAAGATAACCTACTCACAGTAGGTATTTCAAATATTGGACCATTTTGGCTGAAAATTTCGATAAATCCGAATTAGGCAATCTGAGACCCATAAAAATATATATATTTCATTTCAAATTTCGAATGATATGTAGGATGTTCTATTTAAAAAAAGTTATCTTCGTATTACCACTCTGTACACAAAAGACTTGGTCGTTACTCCAAACAGTCGAGTCTAATACATAGGTGCTGTCAAGTGCCAAAAAATCCAAATGGCATCTTTGGTTAAATTTGTTTTTTTTTAAATTTAATAATTCTTTAGGTATTTCAAATAAGTAGTAGCTCAAACGATGTTATTTTCAACGTTTTGTTTTTGAACATTGTTTTACCCGACCTAGCACTAGCAGGCATTATGTGGCATGAAAAATTTTAAAAATTTCTACATCGAAATCAAATTTCGTACCTACAAAACAAAATTTCTTGAAGAATGGATAATATTGTTCTTTCTAAAATTCCAGGTGTGGCATTCATTGGCCTGAATTGAAAGATATTCATATTCCAGCCAGATTTTCATTATAATGTACCTACCACTCTTCAAAATATGACAAGTGAGTGCCAATTTCGATTGGGACGTTCACAATTTAAATTTGCAGCACGTGATAAATTTTCACCCGGAGAAATTCAGCAATCATTCAAGTCTGTCGGGGAATATTAGGGTAACATTTTTTGCCATTCGTCTCTGAATCCTGGGGAACGGAATGTCGCTCAAAAATTAGAGGCATGCTCTTCATAATCATAAAATTGTATTTTCGGGCGTATCTTAACATCCCTACAGGGGGAAACGCTGCCTCGTTCATTTATTCAGGGAAACTGGCTTCTTCCTCTCCTTGAGATAATTGGTTACATGTTTGTCCTATGAAAATCTCAAATGTAATTGACTAAAATGCATAAAAAGAGCTACAAATTATCTAAAAACAAAACTATCACTTATTTAATAATAGCAAAGAAAAATAAATTAATTGACTTATCATCGTTCTCAGCTGGTCACAAACTTTATGTGTGTAATTGTGTTTTATTCCTGATGCAAGCCTAAAAATATTTTTCTTAATTCTAACTTTCTCCTTCTGTATTATAAAGCTGGTAAACTTCATAGTGGAGTTCTAATGAAAAAATTACGAAACTAGTACTCATTTAAGATAAAGACAGACTGTGGATGCACTTCGCTTTATTGAAGATAAAAATTCGAAAGTTTCTTCACCACAAACATTTTGAAAATACAAGCATCTGCTTTGGTTGTAACATGTTGAAATAACATTGGAGAATCGATATGTTCTTTCAGATTACAGTGAATATAATTCTTCGATTTGTGATGTGTGATGATGAGTGGTTAATAATTAGCATTATCCCATTTTGTATAAACACTCATTTTACAAACTCTAGTTTGACTCTTCGAAGGAGATGTAAGGTTCTTGCTAAAAAAATATAAGAAGATTTCAAGTTGTCGTGGTATTTTATGCTTCCTTTTTTTTTGACTTCTCACTGAACCTCTGAAATGTTTCCAGGTCTTTCTCCTTGTGCACCTTCATCATTAATTCTTACTCAGGAGTTTTCGATATAAGTATGTATGTCGAAGGCAATTTCTTCATAACTACAATGGAAGTTTTTTGGCAACAGCGCCTACTAGAAAAAAAAAAGTGGCTTGTTTATAAAGTAACAGCTGTTTATTTACAGCCATCATAAGGCGCGTACTCACTGGCGAGCCTCAACAGCAACAGGCCATAAAAATCCCATAAAATTTTACGACCTTCCTCGTTCGTCGCAAACTTCATAGACAGGCATCTTTGTCTATCTCATCAAGATAGTGTATTTGTTGTCCTTTATTATCAACACATATTTCAGTCGATGTTGCCAACTTGTGAAATAGGAACAAAACGCTTTAAATTTCAAATACCCATTTTTATTTTCAATTTTTAAGTACTTAAAATAATTTACTTCAGGAAATATGTTTTACTAAATATTTTCACTGGACAGGAGAACAAAACAAGTCTTATGAGCAGCACCTTCTCCTGGCAGATGTGTAAATCAACAATCTTCACACGAGCCCAGTGATAGAATCGAGCAAAGATCACCACACCCAAAAATATTTAATCATCTCGAATCCCCTTTCCCTTTATTGATTCAACCAATAATTCACCTCGTCGTTAGTTGAATAATTCAACTTGAAATTCCCAACAGGGCATTAATATGGAATATAGGGGGGAACTTTACAGGATCATTGGCGGCGCCAACTCCACGAAAAAAGAAAGTTTGGGAATTCGCCGCAGAACAACGTCGTGAGAAGTCGAAGGGATATTCTGCCCTTGTTCTAGACTAGATTTGTGATTCGTATTCATAGACGAAACAACGGCAATATCTTGAAGACGTGAGGACAATGTTGAAACGCCTAATTTCTCAACCTGAAACATTGAGATGAGCAGGAATCGGTAGCTATGGAGGGGAAATTCAGAGGTGAGTCTGAGTAAGATTAACAGGGTTGGATATTCGACGATGAGTACAAATATAGCAAGTTTCCCCAGCACGTTCTGGGCTGCATATGAAATTTGAACTACCTAGTAGGGTTTCGTGCAAAGTTAGTCTTATTGAGAAAATTGAATACTTTCACTATGGACAGGAGGACAGGAAACTAATGAAAAACCTCTGTATGCATTCCATAGAGACATAGGTTGAGAAATGAAGTAGGCATATACTGTTATGATCCAAATTTCTTTGAAATTGATTATCGGAGTATTTAAAGGACTATGGTTGAACAAAGTCTAGTGTCTAGTCTGTGAAATATCAGCGAAACGTTTGATATATTAACCAAGATAAGATAGTTTTAGGATTTTTTCATTAATCACCTCCCAGTAAACACAGGATATCCATACGAGGTACACATGGCCATGGACATCCTTTGGACATCCATTCATGGATGCTTCAAAAGAGGTAAATTTTCCATTGAAGATGATTACCGATCGGAAAGGCCAGTTTCTGTGTCAGTCCCCGAAAATATCAGTGCAGTTCATGACATGATTTTATTAGGCCGTCGAATTGGGCTAAAACAGATATCTTCACGTCAATTTGGACATGAAAAAATTGCTGCAAAATGGATCCCCAAATGTTTGAATGTTGACCAAAAGCGTGCAAATATAGAAGCATCGTGTTCTATCTGTGCTCGATTTTAGAACGACGTAGACTTCTAGGGCCGTAATGTTAATATGGATGAGACTTGGGTACATTTCTAAGACCCAGAAACAAAGCAACAATCGATGGAATGGCGACACTCTGGTACTTCAAGACCTAAGAAGTTTCGTGTCCAATAATCTTCTGGAAAAGTTCTTGCTTCAATTTTTTGCTATTGCAAGGGAGTAATCCTGATTAATTTTTTGGATAACGGTAGAACAATAACCGGATATTACTAGTCGACATTACTGACTACTCTACAGGAAAAAGTTAAGGAGAAAAGACGCGGAAAGCTATCCAAAGGTGTTTTGTTTTTACAGCACAACGCCCCTGCACACAAATCTCATGTTGCTATGCAAAGGATTCATGATTTTGGATTTGAATTACTAGAACATTTCCCTTATTCACCAGATTTGGCTCCATCCGACTATCATATCTTTCCTCAACAGAAAAAAGTTTAAATGGTCATAAGTTTCTTCCACCGAGGAGGTAATAAAAGCTGTGAAAGTCTGGTTTGCAGAGCAAGAAAAACCATTTTTTTTAAAAGGTCTAGAAACTTTGCAGGTTCGCTGTAATAAATGTATAGAATTAAGAGGAGAATATATTGAGTAATAAAATATTTTGACATTGAAATATTTTTTGGTTCTATAGTAGGCTAAGAATTTTTCAATATATCCTTGTAATATATGTATATCAGAACATCAATATAGTAGAAATATTATTCTGTTTTTTATTGAGTATCAAACCATCATTAATGATAATAAATATAGATATATCTACCCAGAATAGCTTTGGTAGATCTGTGGGATCTGTGGTTGACATTACTGGCGTTCGGTGGATGCAGGAATTTGACAGTATGTCAATTGTAATTAATTATTGTAGAAGATTGACAAAGAGTAACGTATTAAGTTACTTCATTAATCAAGGCGCTTGAGAATTTCTTGGTTAGTGTGTTGTTGTGTTGCAATCATCAGGTAAAAAAGTGGCTTGGAAGGGCCAAGGAAAGGAGTAATCACGAGAATAAAAAATGACTTTGTTTAATATAGTTTTGGTAACGAAGTGTGTGATATTTTAGTTCAAGTTTTCAATTTTATATACTTGGTTTGCATTTTTGATATGAATAGATTTTCATTTCATAAATGGGTTCATTCAATATGGGAATTGAACATTCTCTTAAGAGTTAGACCAACATTGAATATTTGGTGGACGTTGCCTGGACAGCTGATGGACCTTTTAATGGATGTAAACTGAGTTAGTTATGGACGTCATATCGACCAAAAATGAATAAGTTCATTCAACTGATTCATAACTAGCCCATCTTTCATCTAAAAAAGTCCAGTTAATATGAGCTGCCAGGCAACGTCCATTGTTTGTCCATTTTTGTACAATTCATGTCCAAAATGCGTTCATATTGGACCAAAAATGGACATCCAAATTGGTGACAACAGATATCCATGGGATATCCAATGGAGATCCTTTGTCCATCAAAGGACGTCCAATGGCTATCCGTATTGCATGATTTGGATATCCATTGGACATCCGATGGATGTGTTTATTGGTCTTATATCTCTGAAACCAACATCCTCATCCTATGGCACATTTAAACCCTCGAACCCCATTCAGTTTAAGTTCCTTGCACATCTTCACCGAGCCGTTGTCCCTTACATCACCAGTCAACCTGTATAGTGTTTGTGAAATGAACTGGAAATCGTTTATTGAGGGGTTGCAAATTTTTCAAGAAGTGAAAAGTTCAAGGAATATACATACCGTATCTGAAGGATTGATGTACTGCACTCAAGAACTCCCTTTCGCAAACAAACGTGAATATTCATGAGAAGATTCATAAATTAGGTGAGAACTGAGTGAAGATGCGAATGATGTAGAATAACGCAACCTTCACAGGGATTTAACTGTCCCTGAAAATTTTGTTGTTCCGCTGCTCGAAGGGAATTACAAGCCAGTTAGTTTCTCATCATTAGATCCAGAGGGACCTAAATTTTTCATCCCGAACGAAATTTTACGGAGTTGTGTCAGAACCGAAACTCCTTTTAATGAATCATTCATTTTCGAAGACGGTAAAACCGAGCTAAGAAGGCTCCCTGGAATTTCCATTACCCTGTCATTTGAATATTGCAATTCTATTTTCTTTGCCTTGTAGTCCGCCTTTTACCTCTCCTTGTTAGACAGCGTTCCTACAAGATGCCCGCTTCGGTTATTTTTGATTTTCTTCTTGCTTATTTACCAGAATTTCCATTCCAATTTCCCAATCTGCTGCGTTTCATTGCATCCCAGTCGTCGTTTCGTCGATATCATTATTTATGAATGGATGCTCTCAAGGAAACTTAAGTCAGAAATTTCCCGAGGGGGTATCACTTGAATCGCGATTTTCTTGTGAAAAGATTGAACATAATGTTTGTCGGAAAATTCTATACTGGGGCGGACATCTCGATTTCTCTTGCGTGTAATATTGTTCCCGAATGGGTTATGTTGATTTTTAGATGTTGAATTTATTGCAGTTCTGTAGTGCTTTGGATGTCGAACATATTGCGATGTTTGAGATATTGGCAATTTTTTTTTTTGCGGTGCTTCTTTGTTGGGCTACTTCTCTACTTTTTATGTTCGCTCTTTCCACAGATATACGCGAAATAAAATGGTTGATAATTCTTCAAAGGGGTGATATTCTTTTTACATACTCGTCGTTTCAACTGAAATTACTCGAGAGAGTCCTAATTTCGTTAGTTTCATTGCTTTTTTTATTACCATGGAGCCTTTGGAGACAAGTTCTGTTGAATTTGACGCAGAGAGGGAACTTTCAGAAATCTTTTCAACCGAGACGAATATGGTTGAAGAAAAAGTGTTTCTTTTGGTTTCAGGAATCTTCTGTTAAATGTATGTACAAGTTAAAAACTATGATCCTGTATGAAAGCGACAATTTAGCAATTTTGTAGTAATTGCCTCAGAAGATACCCAAATAGCTAGGTTTCTTTTATATAATTTACTGGTGATTCGCATCACGCATCGCGCATTGATTGGCATCAATTTTTGCAACTAAAGTGAGTACATACTTGTTTGTTCACATCGATCTACCTTTAATTTCGTTTGGACGTATGCTATGATTTTTTTTCTGCTGGTATGAGTCTCCGCTTTTCGACAAATACGGAAAAAATGGAATTTTAGGTGCAGATTTGCGTCTTGCGAAAAATTATCATGGCCTTACATCACTAAAATGAACAATACTTAGTGAAATTACCTTGTATTTCCGTTACAGTTATTAATTTCAGAAGGGTTACATGTTTGATACTATGTTTCTGTACTAAATATCAGTTTTAGTACAAAGAACTTCTTTCTGCATTTTTTCCACTTACGCATCAACTATCATACGCCAAGTAGTTGAGTCAAGAAATAGAATTCCTGTTTTCAAATGCAGGGTGAAAATCCTATTGAGTTATATACAGGGTGACAATTTAAAAATTTTTCAATCCAATTATGTCGCGACAAAGATGTTATCAGAGAAAATTCTGGAACAGGTCAATTTTTATTCGAATGGCGACATATTTTGATTAGAATTGTAAGCCGAAATCTCCTCAACCCTAGGTGTATGGGCTATCACCCCTAAGTTCTTAATAGGAAATAGGGGGTGAAATTTACCTCAATTGAAAGATCACTTGCACCTTTACGTGAATACTATGGTTTGCAAATTTTTATTGATTCCTTGAAGTAGTTACAGAAGTTGACAATTTGAAAACTATGTCTCGACAAAGACGTTTTCAAAGATAAAGCTGGAACAGGTCAGTTTTTAAAGGGAAGGAGCATATGTTGAGCAAAATTGTGAGCCGAAATCTCCTCAAACCTATCTGTAGGGGTTATCACCCCTAAATTCTTCATAGGGAATAGAGGGTGAGCTAAACCTCAATTGGAAGACAATATGTCCCTCAATATAATACTATTGAGGTATAGCTCACCCTCTATTCTCTATTAAGAATTTAGGAGTGACAACCCCTATACCTAAGATTGAAAAGATTTTGGCTTACAATTCTCCTAGAAATATGTCCCCAATAAAAATTGACCTGTTCCGGCATTTTCTGTGAAAACATCCTTGTCGAGGCATAATTGACCTATCAAATTATCAAATTTGTAAATCATTGTATTCATGTAGAGGGTCAAGTAATATTCCAATTGGGATATAGCTCACCCCCTATTCCCTATTGAGAATTTAGGGGTTATAGCTCCTACACCTAGGGTTAAGGCGATTTCGGTTTACAGTTCTCCTCTAAATGTCCCCCTACGAATAGAAATTGACTTGTTCCAGCATTTTCTCTGAAATCATTCTTGTCGTGACATAATTGGACAGCCAAGTTTTCAAATTGTCACCATGTATAATAATTTCTTCGATATTGCAGAATGTTATTTTTATTTTCAATAATTTTTTTATGGAGATACTGCTTCTTTTTACTTTTATATCTATATTCTCAGGTTCACATACTGCTACTCATTTTAAGACCACTTTTAATTGTTTTACTGATTTGTAATTAGGAAGATCAACATAATTCCGGCGACAATGCAAAAATGGCACCCTAATATGGTAAACGAGTTTCGTTATTATCGAAAGAATCTATTCAAAATTGATATCTGCAGGTCCTCTATCAGAAAAACGATTATTTTCCCCTTTCTAATGCATTTATTCACAAGTTTTTTCCATGATATTTCTTGCATTGAAATCTCCTATCGTTTGGGAAGAATCCAATATACTCGTATCAGCCAATGCAAAGCGCCCGAACTGATCCTTAATCTGCACTCTTATATTTGATCTAGGAAGAATCCAATCGTCGAGATAAAGGTTCTGAGATTGCTTGAGAGAGGATTTTTATACATAAAAATGTAAATCCAAAAACGCGTTAGCCGGAAGCAGACACAAAGCTCTGCAAAACAAACAACTCTGTGCCCTAGGATCCGAACAATGCTCATGAGTGTCTAGAAGAATTAAATAATGTCCCAGGATTGCGAGGCGATACAACTATCTATCTCCAACATCGTTCCTCGCCCTTCCCTATCCGGAAAAGTCTGAGCCATTAAATTAAGTTTAGACTTTTGTTTTCAATTAAATGGAATTGTTTTCTTGTCGTCTGCTACAATGATTGCGGATCTGGAGTTGGGCACGGTTTCTGAAGGGTTTTTATGGATGTTCACCTACTGATCATCCTATCGTATCCGAGATACTCTGTTGGTTTTTCTTTTGTTCCCTGGTTTGTTCAAGTCTCGAATGCAAACTGGGACAGAGCTTTCGAATGGTAATCCGGTTTATTGTTACGGATAAAAGGCCCTGGCGAAAACCGCAATGCAAAACTTTTCGACAATCTAATTCTAACTCAGATATGTCAATTTACAAAGCCTAAATATTTTTTTTTCATTTCAGTACTTGTCTTTTCTACATGTGGAAATCTTCCATCTGGGTTTGTTGTCCCCAACATTTCAAATATATATGTATATCGCAATGCAGGGGCTGTTAGTGGTCATTTGAATCGAGGAGGTTTATCCTGTCATGTCTATGCACCGAACGCCAAGAAGGAGATGAAAGTGGTGACGACATGCAGAATAACTTCTGTCATTATACAGGGTATATTTGAAGTACAACTCACATATGGATCAAGAGAATACAGGCCACTGAGAATAAACTCCTTAGAATGGCTAGTTTGCTAGAAACAAACAAATCTACAAGGACTTTTAATGAGAACCAGTTACAGAATTTATGAAGAGAAAGGCGGAAAGGATATTCGACAAAACCAAACAACATCCAAATGAGGAATACGAAGATTAGTCGACAACGATCCAGCAGAATAAGCTAGAAGGTCAAGAACCTACCACCGAAGACCGAGAGATCAGTTAAGGATTTTAAGTAACCAAAGAAGAGCTTAACCTATAAAAGCTATAGGCAGCATACAACTATCAACACGACTATGATCGTGTGAGAGTCCAGAAACCATAAGAGTCAACTGGTTAATAGGCAAAATGCCCGGAACCTATGAAGAAGCAGTTAAGGGTTTTAAGTGGGTCTCGAGCTCAAGAGAGTGAGAATCCCCACACTGTTCCCCCTCAGGAGAGGGTGGTTCGTCTGACTTGCAGATCATCCCCTTGCTACACAAAAAAAAAATGTATTTGAAGGTGAGGCTTTTTTCAGCAGAAGGTAGAACTGGTCAAAATGAGGCGCTTCACCAAGAATCACCTATACAAAACTCTCAAAATGACAAAGTTGAAAAAAAAAATTTGAAATGATTACTGAAATAGACCCTTATACGACCCTAGACCTTTTGTTAGTTGAATTATCGCAAAGCAGACGGAAAAAACTCATCTCCTGATTCGACCATGTGGTTTCGTTTAGGATATTGGCCGGTTCGATATTTACGTGGTAATGAAAATGGAAACTTAGGATTGCCGAATTGCTCACATTATTTTATTACACGATTTTATGAAATGGATCATTTCGATACCAATTGACAGAAGAACACAAGTGTATGAAATAGAATACTAGTTCAAAATCTCACCTAAAAAATTCGTCTAAATTATTCACGAATTTTATCACGAAGGCATCACAATCTTCTTGTTCGAACATTCCAACAATCGTCGTAAAAATGGGATGAAATGGGGGAACATCATAGCACTTCTTCAACATAATTCACATAAGCACTTTCAACAAACTGCCTCGATTTTCAAAATTTTTTTTTCACCCTAAATTGCACGATACAACCATTATGATTCTCTCAAAAGTGACCTGATGCATCTAATCCGATGAACTTGGTACTGAACCATTCATTGTCCAGCCATATGTTTATGTTTAGTTCCGTTTTTGCGATGCCGGAGTCACCATCCACAGTCCCGTACTCGAAATTCAATGAAATTTTGACGAATTGCTGGGGGTTGTATCTCAGCCATCTTAGATATTTTACAGAGGCAAACGACTCATTTTGATGAGTTCTACCTTCTGTCAAAAAGAAACTCACGTTTGAAAACACCTTGTATTTAATTGATTCATCTTATACACAGAGAAACTTGGACGACTTGATTGAAGCATTTTAAAATTGTGAAATTACTTATACTTCATTCAAATTTATTTTAGCAGTCGGTTGGCCATGAAATAATTTTCTCAAGTTTTTGTAACTAGAACGAAGTTAGGTTGGCACTCATGAAATGTCGTTAATGTCATAACGCCGTTGCCACAACTAATATCAATTTTTATTACGGAAATGCCGAAAGTGATTGAAAAAAGACACAGGGTTTCAGGAAGTGCTATTCAGAATTCAGGTCCGCTCATTCAAATAGTTATGCCCTGATATTCTAAATCCACAATACGTCAAACGGTAGTGAACATATTTAATGTAAGAGAATTTATATAATGTTTCATCTGAATCTAAACGACTTATATTTCAGCTGGATATTTCCACAATCAGAAAGATTGTGAATGAAGAGTATGACAAAGAATTTCCTTCTATTGGGAGACCCAAAAAAGTGATGGCATTTGAGAATTTTATGTTTGAGTGAATTAATGCGAAAAGTTTACTGCAGGATTTTCGATAAATGTCATCGGAGAATAAGTTCCCTAAAATTAATTTTTCTATTTTTCATTTGACTTGTCCTATACAATGTAAATGTTTTAAGGTACTAATCAATACCTAATTATTATTATTGCATCAATGTATTAAGATGAATAGCCATAAATACGCGCAAGTTGCCCTGTTACTTGTTTATTCATGTGAAATTTTTGTTCAAAGGTGAAGTTCATCTTAACTTGAAACTTCCTTCAATTCCTTTTACTTACATTGATGCAAGATGATTTCTGTTGAAGAATTTAACATTCTTGTAATTATCTGTTAATTCCTCCAGGAGATATCCATTCCCAACCACTGCATCATATGCATTTCATCTTCGGATTAATATTTTTGAAATCTACAACTGATGTAACCTATTCAAACTTTAGCCAAAGAAGATAACGAACATTAACTCTCCTCAAGCTAGTGCATATTATGATATTATACTGATCTCTTGTATTTTCCATGCAAATAACTAGATTTGGTATGACTTCAATCAGTTTGTATAAACTTCAATTATGTTCGTCACATATTTTCTGAAGAGATTCGACATTGTGATAAAATACGTAATAACAGAAACTTTTACGTAGATCGGGCAACATAGGGTTGATTTAAAATCCAAAAATGTTTTGACAAGCTTCATAACCCCACATTTTCGTACTATACAGAGTGAAATGTGTCGAATTTCCATGGCCAACCGACTGCTAAAATAAAAGTGAATGAAGTATATGTATGTTTATAAACTGTGAATATTGAAATAAGATATTGTCACAAATGTCACATACTTCAAACATTAATCCTTTTATTCCTACTTGGCGTTTAAAGACGACATTATTGAATCTATAGCAACAAGAGTGAGTTGACATTCAGCCATTCAGCAAAATACAAAATTTTCAATTCCCAAGTAAAATAAAATAAGACGAGCTCAGGGCATCTTGTTCTTGTTGCTTGGATTGAATAATGCCCTATCTACAATCAGTCGAATCGATACGTATCACGGCATTTTATAAATAGGGGTAAGCTGTGGAATATCATTTGAATCTAACCTATTCAAAATGAAATAAAATTTGGTATACAACATGTGAGTTATCAACATTTATTAATTTAACTCACCTGTGTATAAATGATTATTAATCATCGATCTGAATTTGAGAAACAAGAATGAAAACGAATGACTACCAATATTTTCGTAAATAACTGCGAAAATAATTTCAAGAATATTGGATCTCAAATAGAATAGAGCATTTGCTACATTCAATGAAAATTCCCCAAAAAAGTCTAATCATCAATCTTAAAAGCCTGTATTCCAGTATTCCCATTCACGTTTACCTTCCAACTCACCCGGGAGTCATTTGAAATGTAAAAATTGACCTCTTCCGCAGTCCTGATTTACACCAACCCTTCTCGTTCAATTTACACGAATTCATGAAAAAAAGCATTCATTTTCGTGAATAATTCAACAGAATGAAAATTTCTGCTGAGCCTTATGCCACACTTACCCTCGCGTTTCCTGAAACGAGGAACGTCGATAAAAAACTGGCCCCTCAAACCGCAGCTTGAATTTCGACGTCCTTTCATATCCCCAGCTTATGTTCAACATAATGTTTCCTCTGGGCAAAACATCCTGCAAGTATTGTAGTGTAACGCAAATATAATCGTGTTCAGCAGAAATTACATACATGAATCGTCTGCGTGATTCATTTTGAATTCATGAATAATTTGTATCACTGTCGGCTCAATTTACGCAAAGAAAACATGGAAACTGGGAGATATACTGCTGAAAGGGTGATCGAGTATTCGGAAATTTGCCGAGTTTATATGGTTTAGATTCGGCGTGGATGTTGGACTGATTCATGAATGCAAACAATTCATTATGGCTGCTTTTAAAGGGTTAGTCCTGAAAAACTTTTACCCAAAAAGCTAGATGAATAAGTGGGCTGACAAAAACGTTCAAGGGAGGCAGCATGTGCGCCCTTCAAAGGATAATTAATTCATTTTATGGCAGTCTGAAAAGGTGGATCCTAGAATTAAGTGAAGTTTGAGATGCTATATAGAAATTGTCTGAATATGTGCATGTTACACCACAACTATACATCATTCACTTTTATTTTAGCAGTCGGTTAGCCATGGAAATTTGACACATTTCACTCTGTATAGTATGAAAATGTGGGGTTATGACGCTTGTCAAAACATTTTTGGGTTTTAAATCAACGCTATGTTGTCCGTTATACGTGAAAGTTTCTGTTATTACGTATTTTATCACAATGTTGAATCTCTTCGAAAAATATGTGACGAACATAATTGAAGTTCATACAAACTGATTGAAGGCATACCAAATCCAGTTATTTGCATGGAAAATACAAGAGATCAGTATAATATCATAATATGCACTAGCTTGAGGAGAGTTAATGTTCGTTATCTCCTTTGGCTTACATCATTTGTAGATTTCAAAAATATTAACCCGAAGATGAAATGCATATGATGCAGTGGTTGGGAATTGGTATCTCCCGAAGGAATTAACAGATAATTACAAGAATGTTAAATTCTTCAACAAAAATTATCTTGCATCAATATAAGTAAAAGAAATTGAAGGAAGTTTCAAGTTAAGATGAACTTCACCTTTGAACAAAAATTTCAGATGAATAAACAAGTAACAGGGCAACTTGCGCGTATTTGTGGCTTTTAATCTTAATACATTGATGTAATAATAATAATTAGGTATTTATTAGTACCTTAAGGCATTTACATTGTATAGGACAAGTCAAATGAAAAATAGAAAAATCCATTTTAGGGAACTCATTCTCCGATGACATTTATCGAAAATCCTGTAGTAAACTTTTCGCATTATGTAATTAACTCAAACATAAAATTCTCAAATGCCACCACTTTTTTGGGTCTCCCAATAGAAGGAAATTCTTAATCATCCTCTTCATTCACAATCTTTCTGATTGTGGAAATATCCAGCTGAAATATAAGTCGTTTAGATTCAGATGAAACATTATATACATTTTCTTACATTGAATATATTCGCTACCGTCTGACTTATTGTGGATTTTGGAATATCAGGGTATAACTATTTGAATGAGCGGACCCGAATTCTAAATAGCATTTCCTGAAACCCTGTTTCTGTGTCTTTTTTCAATCACTTTCGGCATTTTCGTAATAAAAATTGATATTAGTTTTGGCAACGGCGTTATGACATTAACGACATTTCATGAGTGCCAACCTAACTTCGTTCTAGTTACAAAAACTTGAGAAAATTATTTCATGGCCAACCGACTGCTAAAATAAATTTGAATGAAGTATAGTAGAAATTACCTAATGTCATAATGACCTCACATAACTCATAATGTTGCTTCACATGCATAAAATAGTTAGGGAAGTTGGGGGGATGTTCAGACTTCAAAGACAAGCGCTGGAAAATATATCTAGAACCAGCCCAGTGGAGCACTTGAATTGAACAATTCAAACTTTAGCTTATGAAACAGGAAAATCTTCAATTTCTTCCATTAATATCTTCATGTGATTTTTTCAACATGCCACTACATTAACTAATTGATCATTAATCAGTAACCCAAAATTCTCTAAAATTTCAACCCTATACTTGAAGAATGAGTTTTTCCTGATGGAATATCTGTTTAGTCAAAAACCCATCATCAAACCCACCCCAGAGTAAACTTCAGCAATTCCCGAATTCTTGGCAGCCATTCTGCATCATTCAACGTCCGGTCTGTCCACAGAGAAGCGAAATTTATGTCTGGAACATTATTGTGTCGTCCTTTACAATGCTGGCTAGATATAACTTTGAATAAATTGTTCTCGAATTCTGTAGTGGCCACTATCAGGATGCCATCATTCGTGGAAATTAACGTTTCATGGCATTTGTAGATTTATGAAATTTATATTATAGATAAACCTGATACTTGCTAGAAAGCTAACTGGCAATTAGGTAAATTTCTGTCTTGCAACTATGCAAATATAGTCCGCACCGGTAATTTTGGCATGAATAGTAAAAAAACTATCTTCACGGGAAGGCTTCCCGGTAAGCAGAAGTTGAATGCGATACCAATGAATTTCAAGTACTGGACTGGAAGAAAGAAGTCATTTTATTGGTGGGATTTTGAACTAATATTCTATTTTTTACACTTGGTCCTAAGTATTTTTTTATCAGTTGTTATCGAAATGAGCCATTCCATAAAATCGTTCAAGTTACCAAAAAATTAGAGAAATTTGGCAATCCTAAGATTTCATTTGTATTCCCACGAACGGGCCAATATACTAAACGAAACCATACGGTTGAGTCAGTCATCACGAAATGAGTTTTTTTCATTGGTATAAGGGTTAATTTCATTAATTATTTTTTATTTTTCTTCAACTTATTCATTTTTAAAGTTCTATAAAGGTGATTTTTTGGTAAACGCTTCATTTTGACCAGTTCTATCTTCTGTTGAAAAAAGCCTCTCTTTTAAATGAACCTTTATAGAGTTGATTCAGCTAAGGTGGCGGCACTTGAGGACTTCATTTTCAGAAAAGATCTTCAACGTCAAATTTTAAATGAACACTTCAGTATTGACACAATACAATTATGCCAATAGATGTGGAATAGTATGCACAGGAAACCATTACCTACCACTACATCAGATGCATTTCATCTTTGGGACTTTGGCTTGTTTTTTTTAAATTCAACAACGGATGTAACGTCTTCAACCTTGAATAATAGAAGATAACCAACCTTAACACTTCTCAAGCAACTGCATATTATGTTTCAATAAGTCAACTTTCATCCATAACAGAAATAAATATATTTGAAAACTTTGAATCTGGCACAATGTTATGTGTTAAAAGTTTTTTCGGCCTTTCATATACTGCTGTATTTTTGTATATTTTCAAGTTAGAGGAGTTAAGGACTATTTTGCGCTTTTCAGTCGATGAAGTGTTGAATGACGTTTGATGTAGTTGTGTTTTTCATTTTTCAACACGGCTTGCAATTATGGAATCGATAGAGATAAGTAAGTTGATTGAGCTGCTAACTATATATACCATGTTTTATCAAAGTTTCTTGTCCGAAAACGTCGTCTTGCACGTCGATCGGAGTTTCAGATTTTTTTTTCTTGGAACACTTTCAGCACTTTTGCGAACTGTGGAACGCTGAGTGGTGAATTTGTCTTGCTATTTTACGGTTCGCTTTACCCTCATGCGGCGCATAATGAAAATAGAGGTGGAAAGTTTCCTGCAGGGCATGTCGATTGGAGTGAAAATTGAAACTGCATGCCCAAGATATAAACGTGACATAGGGGACGATCTGTAGCAACCGGAAACTGTAAAGAAAGTTTCGAAAATAGTGAAAGAAAACTAGGTCCAAAGCTATTTTATGTTGGAGCAAGTACAGGATGAGGTCAAGTCAACTCCCATCATGAAGAGGCGGTTTAAAATTAATGAAAAGGTAGTTTAGTGCCTCAAAGTCTTCACAGAATATTTCATTAACATCGACTCTCAAGAAGTGTATCTCATAGACTCTTTTACATTTCCTCATTTGAGTCTTCTTGTATCGAAGTGTATTTTTAAAATATCAGCTTTGAGGAAACTCCACAGGAGATCCGGCGGCCTGTGAAAAATTTTTCGTGGTTGTCGGTTCCATTCTGTTGAGACCATAAGCCTTCAGTGTCAAATTCCTCGGTATACGCCTTTATTCTTGGGCGTAACAAATTCTCCAGCATTTTACAATCACGCTCAAGTCAAGATAATTGCTGAGTTTTCCAATTCAAAGAAAAAAAAAACCGATAATGTCTAGAGAGGAGAATTTGTACTAAACTTCTGTAAAAATGGGGAATGAAGAGGTCTTGCAACATTTCACGAGGATACTCTGTGTGTGTCATCGCTCATCTCTGTGTATAGCGCAACAAGGCCACCACGTGAAAAACAGAATCTTAAAACTTTATGGAAATAAAATGGCATTGTATAATCTTCTAGGCAATAAATATACACACTGGCGAAATTAGAAGAATGGACAAAATTTCACCGAAAATTATAGTTTATTTTCTGTTGAACTATTCAACCAAATTCAGCAATTCTTTTTTGGAATAAAGCCACCCGAAGATACCATTGTGATAGCTAAACACTTGTGGTGGTTGAACAACTCATGTTAGTGAAAATCTTATATTCAAATATTTAGTTCAATCATGGATTTTTACAAGTATCGGCCACAACAATAGGGAATACTCCTTCTGACGAAAATTATGTATTTTTTATGATATATCTTTAAAACATCACATTTTGAAATAACCAAAAAAAAAATTATTTTAAGTACTTAAAAATGAAAAATAAAAATGGGTATTTAAAATCTATTCTATTGCACAAGTTGGCAACATCGACTGGAATATGCGTTAAAGGAAAACAAATACAATATCTTGATGAGATAGACAGCTGTCTATGAAGTCTGCGACGAACGAGGAAGGTCGTAAAATTTTATGGGAATTTTATGGCCCGTTGCTGTTGAGGCTCGCCAATGAGTATGCGCCTTATGATGGCTGTAAATCCACAGCTGCTATTTTAAAAACAAGCCATTGTTTTTTCATTTTCTAGTAGGCGCTGTTGCCAAATCGAAGCAATTTAAATTTTGAAACTCATGAAATTATTTTGAATACTTTCCGCGGTGCATTTGAAAAATTCATGACTGAAACTCATAATTATTCAGTTTAAGCTTGCATATGCTTGATAACCCAAATTGAGGAGATTTCCCCATTCAACAGTAAATTGTGTTTCTGATCTTCAAGTGACTGATCGTCAGTTTTTTCATTTCTTCCCCTTTTCTCATCAAAATTTCAAACTGTGATTCAAGAACGTGGGCACATTGATTATTTTTTAGTTCCTGTCTTCAAAAAGCACCATTATATCTATCGATAATCTAAACAACAAAGCAATATTACAGCAAACGAACTATGTAACAAACAATACATTTGAAATGAGTACCAAAAGTTCCAAGAAATCTAACAATTCAGTTAGTAGGTGGTTGAATTTTCATAATTGAGTCGAAAAAAAAGCGAAGAAAGCTAACTGAAACCAAGTGGAGAGCTCAATCATATAATCGCATATAGCTACTACTAAAATTGTCAAATCTAAAAAATATCCAAATATCAATATCCACTTTTACAGGAGTTTTTTTTTAAATCTACCTTCTTTTCGCAAACTTTCTATCTGTGGCAAACAGCCTGTATGGTGGCAAAATACTACAACGACTGCATGTTTCTAATGATGAAGGACCTTCACAAATTATCGGCATAGGAAAGCATTATCGACAGCGAGATACTTTATCTTCCGAAGATAATGACGATAATGGAGAAGAGGAGAAAGAGTAGGACTTCATCAACTTGTAGGGGGTTGAACGGAAGGGTCGAGTGATTTTCTATACTTTATTGTCGACACATCCTACAGCGAGGGACATTGAAAATGATGAAAGAAGATTTCGATTTATGCTGTGTGGGGATTATGAGGAAATATCCCGAAGGATGATAGGTCTTCTATTGTGCGGTACAAAAGGGGCTATTTGAATAGAAATCTATAGGTACATTTACATCTTTCGCGGCATTATTGAGCCTCTTATTCCTGGCATATTATACGATTCTAAACATTGTAATTGGAATCCTTACTATTCAGGTGGCGCTGATTCTATTATTATTATTATTCGTTCTATTTTGAAGGATATGGATTATTAGTCAATGATGGAAAACTAACAAATTGTAATTTTGTACTGACAATTTGCATGTTGGGGTTTTCTCCCTAAAATATTTTCTGACCTCTTCAAGTTACAAAAGCATACTACTTTCTTATTTAAAGTGTAACACCCAGCATATTGTTGCATCATCAGATAGCCGATAGTTCAAATCAATTCAACAGTATGTTATATCTTAACAAAAGCTTAATTTTTAATGGGTTTGATGGGCATTATGTAGTATTATTACAATGTTTGATATTTGTTGGAGTTGGACAAAGAGAATTACCGAATCAAAACTCGAGATTTCCAAATTACAACCCATAATTTTTGAGGTAAAATCAAGAAGGGTGTATTTCTGAAAGTATTCTCTGATCTTTCTGGTAAAACGTTTTAGGCCTGCAGAATGATACTCTAGAACAGGTCGAGCAGTTCGAAAAACCTACTTGGGAAGCTTCATAAATGCTAGGGCTAACCTAGACACGGAAATACACAACCGTATCAATTCGGGATCACGAGCATTCTGGAAGTTGAAGGTCAGAGTGTTTCAAAATCACGACCTCAATCTGAAGACCAAGACAGCTGTTTACAAAGCAGTCGCCCTCCCAACGCTTGTTTACGGAAGCGAAAGCTGGACGCCCTACAGGCGACATATATAACAGCTTGAACAAACGCAACAACGTCATCTGAGACAGATAATGCTCATCAGATGGTTCCAAGAAGTTCCGACTGCAGAAGTCTTGCAACGCGCGAGTTGTACAACAATTGAGACTCAAGTAACGAGGGCCCGACTCAGATAGAGCGGCCACATTCTGAGGATGCAAGACACAAGCTCCCCAAAATAGTTCTGTATGGCGAATTGACAGAGGGAGCCCGGAAACCAGGAGGCCAGTATAAGCGGTTTAAGGATACACTACATCAATCCCTAAAATCAGTTAATGTCAATCATAACTGGGAACAACTAGCGTTGGACAGGTCACAGTGGAGGTCTATGGTACACAGTTATAATGGAGACTAGAGAAGGATTTAGCGGCGGCCAGATCTGGTTGGTGACTATCCATGCCCGGAGTGTGGAAGAATCTGTAGGTCACGGTTGGGTCTCTTCAGTCACAGGAGGGCACACAATGGCAATTAGCCCTACGAAATTATAAGTCTGTTTTTTTATGTCTTTTTGTAGATTTATTCCCGGTTACGGGATACAGCAATGAATGAAAACGTTTTCGGCTACTATGGGGTAACCATCTTCAGTACCAATGTCAAATCAATAAAGAGTATCTAAACTAGTGAAAATCAACAACGAGGTGGTAGAAGTTCTTAGTTTCCACCATCAGCACTCAATTCAGATAGTATGCACATTTGTGGAACCATAGTTTTTATTATTTCAGTCGATTCTGCGTAAAAGAGTGACCTTAATGGACCATATACCTTAAACGAAAACTTACAGAGTTATCAAGGAAAACATGAAATAAGGGAATCCAGCCAATTCCAAGTGCTTGATCAGCTTGTCCTTCCTCAGAAGAAACCAAGGATAACACTTGGTTGAGTGTCTTTGGAAAGAAACTTTGATGTCATAATTATCTACCGTCAGTAGAGAGAAAGAGAATGATCGCCGTACTAAAAATGTGTCTCCAAAAACGGGGAAAATAATAGTCACTGCAATCGCTATGAGAATCAATCTGATAAAAGTCAGGAATTTTAAATGAACTGCCCCATTTTATTAAGTAATTTTTTCTGATGATTTTTCAAATAAGTCTTCCAAACTATAATTGAAAATATAAAAATTTTCTCATTTGTATGAAAATGCAATAAAACACCATAATTCACATTATAAAGGGTAGTAAGTTATCAGCTTCATTAATTCATAATAATGAAGTATTATTAGTTCTCCATACTTCTAATGGGCACTCCCAGTGGGACACGCAGTATAATCCAGATTATAATATTCCTAAAATTCAATATCACATTGATTTGTTGTACAAAATTTCAATGGATCATTCCACACAGCAAGGAATTACGGACATTATCCTTCTATTTATTTTTCCTGGAATGAAAATCAACGGGTACGAGCGAAATAGTAAAATGCGGCCATAAAAGTTATGAAATAAATACTCAATCTCGCGGTGAAATATCCAGGCAGATATTTCAATTTACGTTTAGTTTTTTGATACCGCATCTGCAATATTGAACATGAAATCATTTGATGCAATTTTCAAATTATGCGACTATACTGCCGCTTATGCGATGTCAACTTGTCATAGGATTTCGAGTGGGCTAACCGAAAATAGGAATGGGAAATGGAAAAATTACACGCATGCATATTCAACGGGTGCTTTTGCATAATTTCGAAAATTCGGTTGACATAATTTCATTTGTTATTACAAAGTTAGTTTCCGCTCCGGATAGTTTGTATATTTTTCGTAGGTTAAGTTGTTCGGTTCCAGGAACATGTTCAGCTCTGTCGTATTTTCTAGCATGTGAGAGATTATGAAGCGTAATGAGGAATTTGTTACGAACGACTGAGGATGTTTCAAACTGGGGAGATGTCATTATTCATGTAATGACCAGAACGGAGTAAAGGAAATATTAGGTACCTTTCGCTTCAGGTATTTCTATGACTAGTGCAGCTGTAAAAGTTTCCTGAAACATGAGTAAACTGATTAGAGAGAAGGTTTTGAATTTTTTTACTTTGTGTAATTGAGACAATTATTATAATAGATGGTGAAGTTCGTGAGTTTGTCAGTTTTGTGGGTTTGTAGGAAGTAATCTATGGAACTACCAAACCGAATTGGAAAATTCTTTCACCTGCTGAAAGGTTTATTATTCCTGAGTTCCCTAGACATCAGTTATATTTCTACATAGCTTTGGAACCAGATGTTTGAGTTTGATAGAAATTTCACTAAAGTGTACACTGTGCAGAATTCACTTAAGGATGTTTTTGCGTGAAACACATTCCTAACTAATGAAGAGAATGCGAAGGACGAGAAGATTCCTCGATGAAAATAAGCAGGGGTAGTTCCTATAATTTTTTTTCCAAATCGACCTCCTTTCCCCAAGATTCAGCCTTCGGAAAGCGATGACGAGTTGACAGTTTTCAAATTTTTTACGGGTTCTATAAAACACTGAGTCATGAAACTTTACATAATATGAAGTACTAATTAAAAGTTACTGTCACAATCTTTTCAGATTTGATAACTTTATTATTAGTGGTTGAAAATAACAACCCCTTGTGATTTTCCTTCAAAAAGTGTTTTCGTGGGATAGATTTTCGCAAAATAAAATTCTCTTATGGTTTCCCATTCAATTGTAGAGAAAAAGTCTCTAGCTATATCTATATTTTCTTTCAATTTGGACACAAATATTTCGAAAATGATACGACGAATAAATAAATGAACATATTCTTAAGATAAATTATCACTATCGGGATGAAATTCCGAAAAATATCGGTAATCTGTTGCATATCTTTTTCAGCTCAATTCCTACTCATTCGGAATGCTTTTCCTTTTCGACGGAACTGAGTACTTAACACATCATCAACCGCTCTTCGGGCTATATGTTCGCTCCGCTGCTTTGTTCTTTAGTTTGGAAGGGGTAGCAAGTGGAATGCCCTCAAACAAAAACATTTAACCGGAAAAATACCTCTTCGATTACGATATACTTTGATTAAGCTGTGGTCGATATTTTCCACATCGTTTTGACATTTATAAATGTTGTAAGCAAAGATTATAGAGTAGGAATATAGGAAACGCCCTCATATCGCTGGTAATAAAAACCGACTACATTCGGGCCAGTGAAAACACATTTGACAATGAGATGGCGCTGAAAACGTATTATCAATACACAAAAAACTGTTTAATAACAGAGGGGCGCGAAATTCGAATTCTATTCCTTGTATTGAATTTCAATATTGACCTTGTTGAGACCAGAAAACAAACATCCTGAGCGACAAAACAAAAGGATGGTTTTGTTTTGTGACGAGGATATCTGAACATTGTTTGGAATCGATTGGTATCAAAGAAATACGCTGTGTTGGATGTGATAAATTTTTTTGCAATCTATAAAAAATTTACAGAAATTTGAAATTATGGACAACGAATAGAGCTTTGACTAGGATACAAAAGTACATGGTTATCTACTATATAGGTACGTCAAAGGTGTTTTTTTTCTGTGGAAACGTTTTGAATTAGTAAACTGAGTTGAATTTGTACAATTTATATCAGAAATTGATATGAACCAATATTCAATTTACCGTCATACCGTTTACCGTTTACCGTCATAGGATACACATTTCCGTTACTTATACTTCATTCAAATTTATTTTAGCAGTCGGTTGGCCATGAAATAACTTTCTCAAGTTTTTGTAACTAGAACGAAGTTAGGTTGGCACTCATGAAATGTCGTTAATGTCATAACGCCGTTGCCACAACTAATATCAATTTTTATTACGAAAATGCCGAAAGTGATTGAAAAAAGAGACAGGGTTTCAGGAAGTGCTATTTAGAATTCAGGTCCGCTCATTCAAATAGTTATACCCTGATATTCTAAAATCCACAATACGTCAGACGGTAGCGAACATATTCAATGTAAGAGAATTTATATAATGTTTCATCTGAATCATCTGAATCCGACATATATTTCAGCTGGATATTTCCACAATCAGAAAGATTGTGAATGAAGAGGATGACAAAGAATTTCCTTCTATTGGGAGACCCAAAAAAGTGGTGACATTTGAGAATTTTATGTTTGAGTGAATTAATGCGAAAAGTTTACTACAGGATTTTCGATAAATGTCATCGGAGAATAAGTTCCCTAAAATGGATTTTTCTATTTTTCATTTGACTTGTCCTATACAATGTAAATGTCTTAAGGTACTAATAAATACCTATAATCATTATATCAATGTATTAAGATGAATAGCCACAAATACGCGCAAGTTGCCCTGTTACTTGTTTATTCATGTGAAATTCATCTTAACTTGAAACTTCCTTCAATTCATTTCACTCATATTGAGCAAGATGATTTTTGTTGAAGAATTTAACGTTCTTGTAATTATCTGTTAATTCCTTAGGGAGATACCCATTCCCAACCACTGCATCATATGCATTTCATCTTCGAGTTAATATTTTTGAAATCTACAAATGATGTAAGCCAAAGAAGATAACGAACGTTAACTCTCCTCAAGCTAGTGCATATTATGATATTATACTGATCTCTTGTATTTTCCATGCAAATAACTGGATTTGGTATGACTTCAATCAGTTTGTATAAACTTCAATTATGTTCGTCACATATTTTCCGAAGAGATTCGACATAGTGATAAAATACGTAATAACAGAAACTTTTACGTAGAACGGGCAACATAGCGTTGATTTAAAACCCAAAAATGTTTTGACAAGCTTCATAACCCCACATTTTCGTACTATACAGAGTGAAATGTGTCAAATTTCCATGGCCAACCGACTGCTAAAATAAAAGTGAATGAAGTATACATATTATTTACAAAATTTTCAGAACCACAATTGAAAAAAACCTGACAGAGGTATACAAGACCTGTATTCAAGCCCGTCAGTATAATTTCTTCATGCTTTTTTATGATTTCTTCATGGTATGATCTCTTTATGACACAATATACAAATTGATTGACGAATGAACAAAACACTCACAGAAGGTTTCATAAAACATCAATTTGACAGTCACCCGATTCTCAAATCGAAATCCATAAAACTTTTGCATTTCTGAATATATTGAAGGCAATTGAGAATCTTTGAATGGACGTATAAAAGTCATAATTTTCCCTAAATGAGCCCTTCATGTAAGGGATGCTTCCTGCATACAACAATTTACGTGGATGAACAGTTCTCAATCGGCTTGAAGTATAATGTTCATTGCACATGGTGTAGTCAGTAGTGTTTGCAGGCCTTTAAGCCCTGAAAGTTTTATCCACTTTTCAGCACTGAAAATAAAAATCAATGAATGACCGAGTCACATGTTACCAGTTTTAATACTTTCATTCCCATTTTCCTTAGTAAAATCCGTTTTATTTTATCCACAGTTCTTCACCATACAATAATTTTCGAACAATATTCTGAGGTTTTCGCCAAGAAATTAGATAAAAATTTCAATAATCAGTAACTGGAACGGGCTTGAAAAACAAAAGGCGATATGGGGTTGTCTATGGATACGAGAATCAAAACATTCCAAACCTGTTTGATCAAAATGGCCATATTACTCTGACATCTCGCAAAATTTCATATGTCCCTCGAATTAAAATTTTAACCAGTCTTAGGGCCTTAAAAACACATTTGAAACACAGATGGCGCTCACATCATTTAGTCGCTTCGTTTCCTATCTTTCTACTCTATAATCTTTGGTTGTAAGTCTAAGCCGACTACGTAATAAATCTAGACCACCTTCTCCATATGAGTAAGTACTTATCAAGGATCTATCGAATTAGTCGTAGCACGTTCTATTCAAACAAATATGTACTTTCTAATCAAACAGGGTGGTAGTAGGGGAGCCACGATGCCAAATGGGGATTTGCCATACCTTCGTCTAGACTTACGGCCGTTTTCAATAATCCTATCTATCCATTGTTTCAGTTACTGAAGTTAGAAAATGCATGTGATTTCGTTTCTATGATCTATCTGTAGATATATTTTAGAATGGTTACCAATGGTTACTAATCGTCAGTAAGTGAAACGATGGATAGATAGGTTTATTAAAACGGCCGTAAGTGGATTGTAAAGATCATGTAGTAGACTAGTAGAAGGAAAAAATTATGTATATGAGGTGAACAATTTTATGGTGTGAGCCTCTACATGGAGATCAATGGAAGTTAATGGTGCCCATTTCCAGCATTCAATAAACTAATCACGAAACTCTGTTCCACTATTTCACCAGTCATTTCATTATCGACAGAAATTTTGCAGCGAAGCTTCAGGATCAGATAGTACTCAATAAAATATTCAACATGTGATATCTCAACACCCCTTTTTCCTATTCAAAACCAAGGGGTTGCAGTTACGAGGATGTGAAGAGCGGAAATGTTGTTCTCCCTCGAATTAGAAATTGACTGATCGAAGCGATTTTCCATATTTTTATTTTAAAGCCGGAAAATCGAGGTGTTTAGTTTTCGTCAGACCATACTGTATATGTTAATGACATGGGTTTATCACCCATTCCAGGATTTTATCAGGCATATTGTTCCTCGAAGCCTTCAAATGAATTTTGATTCTTTTTCGAACTCCTCTACTAGCAGCTGCGTGTGTGTATAGCCGAAAGGAGCACGCTCTTCCCTCAGCTTTGGCTACAGCCGTGACGCTTGGTGTATCCATGGCACAGAGGTTCTGCGACGATGGGCCTCCCGCCAGGCCTTCATGGGTAGCCTGGAGCGCGATTTCCCACACTCCCTTCGTGAGCTGTTGGGGTTGTTAACGGAAATCCTCTACTAGACTACTAAGACAAGCATACAAACCATACTCTCGTTCATTCGTCAAGAGCCTCTTTATGAGATGGCTCGATTGGAGCCGTGGCTTCTCGTTAGGAGGCCTTTCTCTAAACTTAGGGTCGAACGAGTCCCGGCTCTTGAGAGGAAATACCTGAGCCTAGTGACCAGTGCAGAAATGGTCACCGTGCAAGAAAAAAAAGATCAAGACTTAGGTAGTTAAGAATATCGATGAATCTTTCATGAATTCTCGACTTTAGGCTGAGCCACTTCCAACATAATATTTTATCAATATCACAGCTTATTCTTTATTTGATGAAGATGTGTTTCATCAGAATGAATTAAACGTCTCCCCAATAAATGATTCCCCAGTAAAATTATACGCAAATCCGATAAATTAAAAATACGAGGTCATAAATTCCGACAGTTTACGAAGAAATCATCCAGGATATTCTGCGATGCTTTCAAATCTTCTTGTAGAACGGAGGATCTCGCAAAAAGATAATGAATATTCACTGGATTCCATAACTTCGCATCGAAACTTTTATCCGATCAAAACCAGATGGAAATAGATCTCATTTCTTCGCTCCCAGAAGGAAGCTGTAGCTTCTCATTTATTCGTTTTTTTTTCTACACTGGTGGCAACTTTGTGGTTCCTTTCTCATCAGAGGAAGATCGGAGTTATCTAGATAATTTATATTATATTTTGCAGTGAATTTTTCCTCGGAGAAGAATGGGGGTACTCAATAATCGAGATGAATAGATTTTGCGGTGAGCTGACCACACCCTATATACATCAATACAACAGCAAACAAATTTATTATATATCATTTCAAATCGGTCTCTAGCTCAAATGAGGACAAAAACAGAACGGTTTATAGAGTTTAGCGGATGTCTTAATTAAAAAAACAAATATCAGAGAATCAAATGAACAATCATACTTTTTGCATAATTTCTTATTGCACAGATTGACCAAAAACATAAATTTTACTTCCTGTTTAATAACAATTGCTTTTTCAAATATTTTTTACTATAACAAAAATTAGATTCATATTATAAGAAATGAATCACGCCTTCATAGTAGGGCAGGTAAATAATAAACAAATTAATTCAGATGCATAACATCCGCAGATAATTAAATCAACGAGGTCAAATAAAACCGAAACCATGGTCAGCTACTCTTTGTCGACGAAATGAAATATCCCTTAATACTTGGAGCAATGGTAGTTTGTTAGTTCGATTTAGATCGTAACATTCGTTGATTTAATCATCTTCGGATGTTATGTATCTGAATTAATTTGTTTATTCATATTATAAACAACGGCCCATACTTGGAAATGGCCTTTTTCAAGCCTCTGAATATCAGCTCTTCATAGATTTAAAAGAAAATATCAGACATGAGGATACTCCGAACTTTCTGTATTCCTGTTCAAACAATAGCATTAAAAGTTGCCTTCAGTCAGAAATCGATTGTATTCCACTTTGTTCCACTCGCATAACAACTTCAATGGCGAAGTAATTAAATATTCTCCCTTAATTATGGATCAGAGGACCAACATTCAAAATTAGATTCTCTCCAATTAATTCCTGGATCACATTTCAACGCAGTAAAACATTTTAATAACAAAATCCTGATACTCTATTCAGAGGATTTTGTAATTTGCTGGTGGAAAAATGAGGACCAGAGGAAATTGCATTTCTTATTTCTCATCTGAGATCTCACCCTGCGTGAAATTCGGAGCTGGGGTATTTTTCAGGTTAGTATTTGAAAATTCAAGAGCACGAACTTCATGGCATCGCAATTAATGGAAATATTATCAGTTGGGTCTATACTACTACGACCAATCGAATCTTTGTTTTACTACCCTTCTCATTCAATCCTCCTGAGACCGTCATTGGTGTTGACAATTTCGACTACGTCTATAACTCACAATTAATGTTTTATAAATGACCTAACAACTAATAAATTGATAACTGTATTTTGCGGGATAAGGACAAACTCTCAAAAGATCTTAAAGTATATTCAGCAACGTTTCGCAAACTCTCGTTTGCTTCATCAGGCCTAAAAACATTATAAAAATGTCATACTAAACACTTACAGTAAAGTATAAATAAATACCTCTATACTATAAATAAGACATTCAGATGTAAAAACTTCAAAACATCGACGGCATCAACTGTATATTCCACGTCAAATCACAAAAAAAACAGCTTAAAATACTAAAAGTTTGGCTCAAATTCATTTGGAAAATTCCAGAATATTTACATCTAAAATAAATCACAGGAAAACATAACCTGAAAACACAACAGAACAAAACAATACAGTAAAACAATATCAAGGTTGTCAAACACAGAATTATCTTCATTTTCTTTCAATGAAATACCGTACATTAATTAGTTTCCACCAAGCTCGCACAGCACTATAAATGCACATATTTGGTCAAGACAGGATTGTAAAGTTTGCTTAAATGTTCAGTATCAGATCTAAAATTAACAGTGTTGTTAATGTTAATATGTATCATTTCTAAAATGTTCCTTTTTCTAAAATGTTGTTCATTGTCTAATATTTTTACATTCGAAAAATCGAACCTGTGATCGTCTTTGAAAAAATGTGAACACAAGGCTGTCCTTTCTCTATTTTTCACATCTCTGACATCGTATGCATGTTGTTTAATCCTATTTTGTAAATACTGTCTCGTCTGTCCTATATACATTTTATCACAATCTAAACATGGAATCCCATATATCACTCCTGATCTATGATCTTTATTTATTGGATCTTTTATTTTGCTGTATAACGACCCAACTGTTTTCATGTTGTAAAACATCAGCTCACTATTTTCCGTTTTAAGGGTTTTTTTGATTTTTTGGGACAGTTCTGGGACATACGGAACTTTGAAGTAAGCTTTACTCATTGTGGTTGTATTGACAGTTTTGTCATTGTTTCGTTTACGTAGAAGTTCTGAAAAAATTCTATCAACGAAAGGTTTGGGGTATTTATTATCTCGTAATATGTGTTTCACTTTTCTTATGTTTAGGTCATGAGAGAGAGAGAGAGAGAGAGAGAGATACATTTATTCAATCATGTAACCAATACAGTTGTTGATCTTGTCAAACACAATTCATTTACAAAGGTAAAAGAACAAAGAAAAAAAAACAAAATAGTAAGAAAATAAATTCTACAGTTCCTCATAATTTCTTTCATTTAGGAACTCGTTTAAACTGTAATAGCATTTCTTTACAAGAAAATTTTTAAGGCTACTTTTCTGTACACTGAGAGATCGTTTTTTGAATTTTTCAGGTAAATTATTCCATATTGACAACAAACTATATGTAACATTTCTCTGCAAGTATGAGAAGTTTGGCTTATCCTCAATTAAACAATTTTTCCCTCTGGTGTTATAGGGATGTTCTATATTTTTGAATTCAGAACGATTATTAATGACAAACATTACACACTCATATATATACAAACTGTAAGGGTTAATATACTAAAGTTTTTAAATATAGTTTTACAGGTTTCAGTTTGTTTCATTCCAAAAATTACTCTTAAACATTTTTTTTGTAGTAGAAAAATTCTTTCAACTAATGGAGATCTTGCCCAGAAGATTATCCCATATCTGATTCTTGAGTGAACGAAAGCATGATAGGCAGACAATGCAGCATCCACCCCTATTGTATCTGGGATGACCCTTAAAGCATAGCAATTTCGTGCTATATTTGGAGCAAGTTTTCCAATTTGACTCTTCCAGTTTAGCTTAGAGTCAATATTTAATCCTAAGAATGATAGACTTTGTGTTGTTTTGATGTTTGTATCTTGATGTTTTAAATTCAACTCATCTGTTTCTTCACCTCTGAACAATAAGACTTTAGTTTTGTCTATATTAAGCATTAGGTTGTTTTCATTAAACCATTTATTCATTTTTTCCATATCTTTTTCAAGACTAGATCTACAATCATTTAAATTATCAGCTTCAGTAATTATAGTTGTATCATCTGCAAACATAACAGCATTATTGTCAGTGCACTGTATCAAATCATTCGTATAAAGAATATAGAGCAATGGACCTAGGATAGATCCCTGGGGAACCCCGATCTTCACTTGTTTCCACTTCGAAGTCTTTATGTTACCATCTTTCCCCTTGCTGGTTGTTTTTTGCATTCTGTTTGTGAGATATGACCTTATTAGATTCAGTGCTACACCTCTTATACCATATTTTTCCAACTTGGCTAATAGCTTCTCATGATCAACCCTATCAAAGGCCTTTGACAGGTCCAAACATAGAGCAGCTGTGGTGTGCTTTTGGTTCAGTGATTTTATTATGGTTTTGAGTGCTTGGTATATCGCATTTATGGTAGATTTACCCCTTCTGAAACCGCATTGCTGTTTAACTAATATGTTATTTTCCTCAAAAAACTTAATGAGTTTATCAAAGATTATTTTTTCAAAAATTTTGTTCACATCAGATAGTAGTGATATGGGTCTGTAGTTGTCAAATCTTTCTCTACTGCCTTTTTTGAATATTGGTATCACAAGTGCTTCCTTTAGCATCTGAGGATACTTCCCTGTTTGTAAAATCTGATTGAATATATGTGTCAGAGGTGATGTTATTATTGATGCACACTTTTTAAGAAGTTCCACAGGTAATTCATCATGACCAACAGATTTTTTATTTTTCAGATTTAGGATATAGTGATACATTTCTTGCTCTACAACTGGACTCAGAAAAATACTCTTACTGCAAGATTTTATGTTATCAACATTAGTATTTACTTCACTGTTTTTCTTGATTGAGTCAATAAAATATGAGTTGACACTATTTAGTATATCGTCTTCATTTCCTTGAGGAAATGCATTCAGAATAGAGTTACTTCCACCATGTTTTTTATTTGTGATGTTGTTTACCAGATTCCATGTGGCTCTGCTTTTGTTTTCAGCTTCCATTATATACTTCCTGTTGCTCATCCGTTTAGCCTGTCTAGTAACTTGCTTGAGTATTCGACAGTATTTTCTATAGTAATCAAGTGTTATTTTTCCTTCCTGTACTTCATTCCAAATTACTCTTTTTCGCTTACTTGATGTTCTTATCCCAGTAGTAATCCATGATTTTGTGTTCCTACTGGCAGTGCATTTTTTTTGTGGGAAGATAAGGTTTAAGTGAATCTTCATTATCTCTGAGAAACCGTTATATGCTCTTTCCGTATCCATTTCGTTCATCACATCCTGCCAAGATACATCCTGTAAGCTGTAAACAAACTGTTGAATTTTGGTGTTAGTGAACAGTCTTTTCTTCTCAGTAGTTTTTTTATGTATAACATTATTACTTTCTATGGTTATGAACTGAGCCATGTGATCACACAAAAGAGAATTTATATTGCTGTTATTTGCAAAATCAAGAGTGTTGACAAAGATATTATCTAACAAAGTTTTTGATGATTTTGTTATTCTAGTTGGTTCATATATTGTTGGTTGTAAATCATAGCTATCAAGCATATCCAGGAAATTGTATTTTGCTTCACTTTCTTCCATTAAATTGATGTTAAAGTCACCGCATAGTACCACTTTGCTTTTAGCAAATTTTTTGTTTACTACATTGAGTAATTGATCCATTTTAGTCATAAATACCTGTATACTTCCCCGACAAGTTCTATATACAGACAAGACCATTAATTTCCTCGATTTGCTGTACACACAAGATACCTCAATCTGCTTTTCCACACTTAAGTTGGTGATATCTGGAATGTCTTCAAAATCATGAATGTTATCCCTGATTAAAATACATGTTCCCCCATGGATATACTGTTCCCTGGAGAAATTTGATATAACATTATATTTTGGGATTTTCAAAAACTGAATTTCCTGCCCATCCATCCAGTGTTCAGTGAAACACATAATATCAGGAGGTTTTTCGAGTTCTTCTACAAAGAGTTCTATTTCAGGCAGTTTGTTTCTCAGGCATTGTATATTCTGATGCAATATATTTAAGCAATCACTTAATTCAATTCTCTGTCGATGTTTCTTCTGAGGTGTAAAAAATGGTTAACAATAATCCCCTTTCCCCACATACTTCCATTCATAACTTTGTCCTTTGAATCAACTGGGACATATATTTTAAAAGAGCTTTTGAATTTATCTTTTTTAGTCTTCATTTTTTCACATTTGCATTTTATGTTGAAGGTCTCATCTATGTATTCCTTCACTTCTTGAGCAACTACATCTGGATTCAGACCCGACACGAACAGACAACATTGGTTCTCGGCTACTGTCAAGTTGAATTTTTCTAATTCTCCTTTAATTGGAGCTGGTCTTGACCGTTTTGAAGTTTTCCTTTTATGTCCTACTAGATTCCATTCTCCCATTTGCTGACCGTCTCCTCCTGAAAACTGAATTCTGTCCTCAAGTACGCCAGTGATATCCACAGTACCATGCTCAAGTGGGTTTATTCTATTTTCTTGCATTCTTGCAATATTAGGTGATTGTTGTTGTTTACCTTTACATTCCACATCATGACCTTTTCCCGTAGAAGTTGTCGTTAATTTTTGATTTTTGCTGAGATCTCTCTCATGCATTTTGGGGTTTTGTTTATTGTTTGATGTAAATGTGTTCTGTGGTTTCCAGTTCGAGGTTATACGAGACATGGGTATTTCTGTGACTGTTAAATTGTCATTGCTTTCAATGTTTTTATTGTTTATGATTTGACAATTTTTTTCATGTTTGGACTCCACTTTTTTAGGATCATCATTTTCTAACCTTTTAATCTTTTCAAATAAAAGTTGATTATTTTGCTTCAAAATCAGGTTTTTTATCATTTATTTCACTAATGAGTCGTTCTCTACTCTCCTTATACTCTTCTAGCATAGACTTTAGATGCTCAATTTCCGCTCGTAACATTTGATTCTCATACTTCACTGCCGTATTTTCCTGTTTCAGTAGTCCAATTTCACTCTCACCTGACCCCTTTTTTACCACTCTTGGTTTTTCTATTGTGGTTTTAGTAGATTCATTCATTTCACAGCACTTTATAAAGGTTTCATCCAAAAATGATAAGCCACTTTTGTCCATAAGCCTTTTTGCACATGATTCGTGGTAAGCACCTCCGCAATTTTTACATATAAACGTTGTATATTGCATTTTAACGCAACATTTGAAATATCTGCCACATTTTTGTGTAGTTTTTAATTCTAGATCGGCACTTTCTTCGGAGTACCGTTCTGACACGTCATCATTATCCGCCATCTTATTGGCTTATGATACACGGGGCTGCTCAAGTTGATTGCTCTGTGAAGTAAGTTGTTAATAGCACTGATCTTATAGCTGGTAGCATGGTTTGATAAATAGTTAAGTATGATACCTGATATCGATTGAAATTTATTTTGGGAGGATTTTGCATCTCTTCACAAACCTTTTAGGGCTTTCACTCCCAATCTCTGAAACAAAATCAATTAAAAATGAAATCAACGATTTGCTCCTGCGTGAATTCTTGCACTAATTTGTCAGGAGCAAATTAACTAGAAAAAATTGTTGCCTGACAATGAACTCAAAATAAATAACGTTGAAACTATAATTCTTCGTAACGTTTCGGAGTCTATATCAGACTCCTTCATCAGACGAAAAAATCTACTTTTGAAAATCTTCTGGAATTGTCGCTTTTTGTCTGACATTAATTGTCAACACACAGAAACAGAGACTGCACAGAAACGTTGATTCATTTAATTTTGAAATTACCGGATGACAGTTCCTTCTTTAATAAATTGATCCAAATATGATCTATTCCTACCGAACAATTTGCCAAATTATTATCCTGATCTAATAGAATACACGTAGACTCTTTAATTTTTCGTTTATAATGGTCACAAAAATTTTAATGACAGAACCAGACCATTATAAACGAAAAATTAAAGAGTCTACGTGTATTCTATTAGATCAGGATAATAATTTGGCAAATTGTTCGGTAGGAATAGATCATATTTGGATCAATTTATTAAAGAAGGAACTGTCATCCGGTAATTTCAAAATTAAATGAATCAACGTTTCTGTGCAGTCTCTGTTTCTGTGTGTTGACAATTAATGTCAGACAAAAAGCGACAATTCCAGAAGATTTTCAAAAGTAGATTTTTTCGTCTGATGAAGGAGTCTGATATAGACTCCGAAACGTTACGAAGAATTATAGTTTCAACGTTATTTATTTTGAGTTCATTGTCAGGCAACAATTTTTTCTAGTTAATTTGCTCCTGACAAATTAGTGCAAGAATTCACGCAGGAGCAAATCGTTGATTTCATTTTTAATTGATTTTGTTTCAGAGATTGGGAGTGAAAGCCCTAAAAGGTTTGTGAATATGATACCTGAGCTGGTGGGTTTAGTATACCAATTCGTTATGATTTTTTGTTCTTCCGTACGGTGTAAGCAGACGTCCAAAAAGGGTAAAGAACCTCCAGCTTCAACTTCAAACGTGAACTGTATCTTGTCATGGTAGCTATTGAAAATTTTTACCGTTTCATCAATCATGTCAAATGGTAAAGCCATGACAGAGTCATCAACATAGAACTTGACAAAAGGCACAGGAAAGGGTAGTTGGGACACAACTGTTATCACCAAGTCATTCATTACAAATTTTCCAAAAATGGGACTCGCAATGCCACCCATAGTTGTTCCCTCAATTTGTAGGTACGTTTCTCCATTGAACATAAAATAACTGGATTCAAACAGAAAGTCAACCAACATCAGGAAAGTTTTTCTATCCAGGCATGTATAGGCTGATATTGTCTGCCAATTCTTTTTAATGATCTGTACAGTGAGGGCATGTGTGATATTAGTGAACAAAGAAGTGACGTCCAATGAAGCCAAGACGTATCCGTCAGGTAAGACAACATTTTTCGAAAATTCAACAAACTCAAAAGAGCTATTCACTTGGTGTTGAAATGTAGTTGCTACATCACTTAACGTGTTGTGTATGAATGTTGCAATATTTGATGAGGGAGAATTAATTCCACTGACTATCGGCCTCATGTGTAGATCTTCCTTGTGTGTTTTCCGCAGACAGTATAGTCGGGGAGGAACCGAGTTGTGTTTTTTTAACTTTTTCTTTTCAAACTCAGAAATGAATGAGTTTTCAAATAAAGAGTCTACAAGAGCATTTGCTCTTTTTTGAAACCAAGATGTGGGATCTTTTTTGAGTAATTTATATGTGTTCACATCACTCAGCATTCCCTTAACATGGTTAACGTAGTCCTCACGATACATGATCACTATTGATCCACCCTTGTCCGATTTGTTCACTATGATGTCATTGTTATCTTTAAGAAACCGTTTCGTTATATTAAAATTCCTCACCATCTTATCATGGACATCTACCCTTCCATTGACTCTGTGTAAGTGGTTAGTAAGAAGGTTAACAAAATCTGCTCTTAAAGTATCTCTAAAAGTTTCATTCACTTCGCGAGAGGATATGTAATATTCAACATCTGCTATAATTCTGGGGACAGGTATTTCTTTCTTCATAAAAGGAACATTGAACTTTGGGCCGAACTGTAAAAGTTCTTCTACCTTTGGGGGTAAGGAGACATTGGTGTAATTATATATGCGTTTTGAGCTACTATCTGCAGTTGAAACCACAGGTGTATGTTCCCTGGTCAGCGACTGTAGCTTGGAAATATTAGCCTGTTTGATCCTGTTGAATAAAGCATTGAAACAGCTACTTATTATATGATTCAGTTTTACGAAGTGGCTCACTGTTAACTGTCGTTCCAAAATTTCAATCACCTTCTTCCCCTCATGTTCGTAATTCTTTATTTTCCATATAGTTGTCTCAATCTCCAAATTCAATATGCTCCTCCTAAACTTTCTCATCATAATATCAACTTTCTTCCTGATCGGACCACCTTCGAATTGTAAGGTATACAGGGTGTGGCGTAATGAATGGATAATATGGAGCCTGCTGGTAGAGGACTCTATGGCGGTTCAGAAAAATATATTTTACGTTTAGTAAAAGTGCCTTGGTTTTCGAGATATTCGAGATTTTCGAAAATTCAAGAAAATCACACCCTTCGCCACTCTTTTTGCAGGCAAGACTCCAAATGAAGGAATTTTTTCCAACTGTTTTTTGGATAGTATTCCTGGATAGATGCGCTATCAAATGTAAATTATTATTTTTGAGGCGCATAAATAGTTTTTCATGAATAAAAGAATTAACTCAAATTTTCCGTTTTGCTTATTTTTTTTCCTAAGTTCAACCCAGCCTGGTGTGAAAAATAATATAGTTACCTGAGTGCCAAAGCAAGAGAAAACATGCCTGTTTCACTGAGATTCTGAAATAATTTTCAGCATTAAATACAAAATAAATTTCTATTACAATGAGTCAAGGCATCAGAGTTTGACGTGAGCCTTTTTCTTTAATTTTTAGCAACTGAAATGAGACTTGCAAGCAGAATAAAGCAATTATTCATAAGAAGTTGTAGAGCATCTAGTACAGCTCCTGATTCACACTTTGAACACTTTTTGTAAAACTCGATTCAATTAAACAATATTTTAAAATTGGTTTTTTTCCCTCGTATTCTTTCATTATTAAGCCCTATAGTTATAAAGTTGATAGTTGTTAAGCGAATTTCAAGTAACGAAGTGAATTTCAGCACTTATGTAATTAAGAAAAAAAGCTGAAAATTAGGTAATTTTCATTACATTGAGTCAAGACCCTTGTTACAAAAATGCTGAAATTTATTGCATAACTTGAAAATATTGATTTCACAACGTTGGGGTTCAATAATAAAAGAAAACGAGAAAAAATAACAATTTTAAAATATCCTTTCATTGAATAAAATTTCACAAATCACAAATGATGCTTAAATTGGCCACCATGAGTTCTGATACATGCTCTATATAGTCTACATTTTTTAATGAATCATAGCTTTATATTGCATGGATATCAACAATTTCAAAATGAGTATCGTTTCATTGAATTAAATATCACAAAAGATTCTCTAAGAGGCCACCATGAGCTTCAGTAAATGCTCAATACCTTTTTATAGACGATTGCTTCATTCTGTTTGCATTTCTCAGTTTAGCTAATAAAAATTTTAGAAACACTGTTCACATTAAACTAGGCCTCAACTGATTGTAATAGGAATTTACTTTGTATTTAATGCTGAGAATACAGAGAGTTATACCATTTCGGAATCTCAATGAAACTGGCATGTTTTTTCTTGCATTGGCTCTCAGGTAACCATATTATTTTTTACACCGCGCTTGGTTGAACTTATGAAAAAAAATTAGCAAAACGGAAAAGTTGAGTTAGATCTTTTTTTCATGAAGAACTATTCATGCGCCTCAAAAATAATGAATTACATTCGATAGATCATCTATCCAGGAATACTATCCAAAAAACAGTTCGAAAAAATTCCCTCATTTGTAGTCTTGCCAGCAAAACGAGTGGCGAAGTGTGTAATTCTCTTGAATTTTCGAAAATCACGAATATCTCGAAAACCAAAGCACTTTTACTAAACGTAAAATATATTTTTCTGAACCGCCATAGAGTCCTCTACCCCCAGGCTCAATATTATCCATTCATTACGCCACACCCTGTATATAGACTTGAGACTATTAATGATGTGTCTAGGGTAGATGTTTAGCATCCTACACTGAAGCAGGAAAACACACAAGGAAGATCTACACATGAGGCCGATAGTCAGTGGAATTAATTCTCCCTCATCAAATATTGCAACATTCATACACAACACGTTAAGTGATGTAGCAACTACATTTCAACACCAAGTGAATAGCTCTTTTGAGTTTGTTGAATTTTCGAAAAATGTTGTCTTACCTGACGGATACGTCTTGGTTTCATTGGACGTCACTTCTTTGTTCACTAATATCACACATGCCCTCACTGTACAGATCATTAAAAAGAATTGGCAGACAATATCAGCCTATACATGCCTGGATAGAAAAACTTTCCTGATGTTGGTTGACTTTCTGTTTGAATCCAGTTATTTTATGTTCAATGGAGAAACGTACCTACAAATTGAGGGAACAACTATGGGTGGCATTGCGAGTCCCATTTTTGGAAAATTTGTAATGAATGACTTGGTGATAACAGTTGTGTCCCAACTACCCTTTCCTGTGCCTTTTGTCAAGTTCTATGTTGATGACTCTGTAATGGCTTTACCATTTGACATGATTGATGAAACGGTAAAAATTTTCAATAGCTACCATGACAAGATACAGTTCACGTTTGAAGTTGAAGCTGGAGGTTCTTTACCCTTTTTGGACGTCTGCTTACACCGTACGGAAGAACAAAAAATCATAACGAATTGGTATACTAAACCCACCAGCTCAGGTATCATACTTAACTATTTATCAAACTATGCTACCAGCTATAAGATCAGTGCTATTAACAACTTACTTCACAGAGCAATCAACTTGAGCAGCCCCGTGTATCATGACCTAAACATAAGAAAAGTGAAACACATATTACGAGATAATAAATACCCCAAACCTTTCGTTGATAGAATTGTTTCAGAACTTCTACGTAAACGAAACAATGACAAAACTGTCAATACAACCACAATGAGTAAAGCTTACTTCAAAGTTCCGTATGTCCCAGAACTGTCCCAAAAAATCAAAAGAACCCTTAAAACGGAAAATAGTGAGCTGATGTTTTACAACATGAAAACAGTTGGGTCGTTATACAGCAAAATAAAAGATCCAATAAATAAAGATCATAGATCAGGAGTGATATATGGGATTCCATGTTTGGATTGTGATAAAATGTATATAGGACAGACGAGACAGTATTTACAAAATAGGATTAAACAACATGCATACGATGTCAGAGATGTGAAAAATAGAGAAAGGACAGCCTTGTGTTCACATTTTTTCAAAGACGATCACAGGTTCGATTTTTCGAATGTAAAAATATTAGACAATGAACAACATTTTAGAAAAAGGAACATTTTAGAAATGATACATATAAACATTAACAACACTGTTAATTTTAAATCTGATACTGAACATTTAAGCAAACTTTACAATCCTGTCTTGACCAAATATGTGCATTTATAGTGCTGTGCGAGCTTGGTGGAAACTAATTAATGTACGGTATTTCATTGAAAGAAAATGAAGATAATTCTGTGTTTGACAACCTTAATATTGTTTTACTGTATTGTTTTGTTCTGTTGTGTTTTCAGGTTATGTTTTCCTGTGATTTATTTTAGATGTAAATATTCTGGAATTTTCCAAATGAATTTGAGCCAAACTTTTAGTATTTTAAGCTGTTTTTTTTGTGATTTGACGTGGAATATACAGTTGATGCCGTCGATTTTTTGAAGTTTTTACATCTGAATGTCTTATTTATAGTATAGAGGTATTTATTTATACTTTACTGTAACTGTTTTGTATGACATTTTTATAATGTTTTTAGGCCTGATGAAGCAAACGAGAGTTTGCGAAACGTTGCTGAATATACTTCAAGATCTTTTGAGAGTTTGTCCTTATCCCGCAAAATACAGTTATCAATTTATTAATAGAAACATGTAAAAGGGTGGGTTTGATGCATTGTTGCATCATCGATCGAATAACTGGTGTAGTATTACACCATCGATCGATAGTCATTCCGAAATTTGGGAGTTTTGAACTCCAACTCGGGAAATGATTCGGTTCGGGAAATTCAATCAGTATTTACCGTATTTACGCGAATTCGGGAAACGAGACAAAAGATAGAAATAGGTTAAAGGGTGGACTTGATGCATTGTTGCATCATCGATCAAATTTCTGGTGTAGTCTTCCACCATCGATCGAAAATCATTCCGAAATTTGGGGAAGTTGTGAGTTTTGAACTCCAACTCCGAAAACGATACGGTTCGGGAAAATTAATCGGTAAAAACGCGAATTCGGGAAACGAGACAAACAATAGAAACATGTTAAAGGGTGGGCTTGATGCATTGTTGCATCATCGATCGAATAACTGGTGTAGTATTCCACCATCGATCGATAATCATTCCGAAATTTAGGAGTTTTGAACTCCAACTCGGAAAACGATTCGGTTCGGGAAAACTAATCGGTAAATACGCAAATTCGGGAAACGAGACAAACAATAGAAACATGTTAAAGGGTGGGCTTGATGCATTGTTGCATCATCGATCGAATAACTGGTGTAGTATTCCACCATCGATCTATAATCATTTCGAAATTTGGGAGTTTTGAACTCCAACTCGGGAAACGATTCGGTTCGGGAAATTTAATCGGTAAATACGCGAATTCGGGAAACTAGACAAACAATAGAATCATGTTAAAGGGTGGGCTTGATGGATTGTTGCATCATCGATCAAATTACTGGTGTAGTCTTCCACCATCGATCGATAATCATTCCGAAATTTGGGGAAGTTGTGAGTTTTGAACTCCAACTCAAAAAACGATACGGTTCGGGAAAATTAATCGGTAAATACGCGAATTCGGGAAAAGAGACAAGCAATAGAAACATGTTTAAGGGTGGGCTTGGTGGATTGTTGCATCATCGATCAAATTTCTGGTGTAGTCTTCCACCATCGGTCGATAATAATCATTCCAAAATTTGTGGAAGTTGTGAGTTTTGAACTCCAACTCAGGAAATGATTCGATTCGGGAAATTCAATCGGTATTTACCGTATTTACGCGAATTCGGGAAACGAGACAAAAGATAGAAATATGTTAAAGGGTGGACTTGATGCATTGTTGCATCATCGATCAAATTACTGGTGTAGTCTTCCACCATCGATCGATAATCATTTCGAAATTTGGGATTTTTGAACTCCAACTCGGGAAACGATTCGGTTCGGGAAAATCAATCGTAAATACGCGAATTCGGTTAGCGAGAAAATTGAAAGTTTAATACGCGAATTCGGGAAACGAGACAAAAAAATAGAAACATGTTGAAGGGTGGGCTTAATGTATCGATCTCGATGGTTATTCGATATCATAGAAGAGAATGGTGCTTTAAGAAGTACCTTTAAGTTTATTCCTTATTTCTTGGTTCTTATAGAGAGGTAAACTCCTGGAAACTCTTGTATGAGCGATCAAGAATGATGCCGTCATGCAATTCTTTCCAAGCAGTTAATCCTAAAGCTGCATCCATATTATGCCTTTGTGTACCGAGCGGTCTTGCCAATCAGCTCAGAAAGACATAATGTGGATGCAGCGTAAGAACCATGAAAATGGTGGTTTTATACAGCATTCCTAGAAACTCGGGCCAATAAAATGGAAGAAACAGAGATTCGCCCGTCTGACGGATGACGAATCCCCGTTAGTTCCAAATTTTCGGCCACAGTTCTATAGAATTCCTCATAAACCCTTCATGACTCTTACGAGTCACGAGTACCAGTATGAGGATGTCGGTTAGACCCACCACCTACTGATATTAGGTTCAGTGGATTGCTTGTCATTCCACACCTATTGAAAGTGGGCTCAGTGGGCAGTCATCCGGGGCTAGGTATATATGTATTAAAAGGAATTTTTGCATACTATGCTTTCGAATAACAGTCTGGTGTAGTTTTCTACCATCGATCGATAAACATTCCGAAATTTGGGGAAGTTGTGAGTTTTGAACTCCAACTCGGAAAACGATACGGTTCGGGAAAATTAATCGCTAAAAACGCGAATTCGGGAAACGAGACAAACAATAGAAACATGTTAAAGGGTGGGCTTGATGCATTGTTGCATCATCGATCGAATAACTGGTGTAGTATTCCACCATCTATCGATAATCATTCCGAAATTTGGGAGTTTTGAACTCCAACTCGGAAAACGATTCGGTTCGGGAAAACTAATCGGTAAATACGCAAATTCGGGAAACGAGACAAACAATAGAAACATGTTAAAGGGTGGGCTTGATGCATTGTTGCATCATCGATCGAATAACTGGTGTAGTATTCCACTATCGATCGATAATCATTTCGAAATTTGGGAGTTTTGAACTATAACTCGGGAAACGATTCGGTTCGGGAAATTTAATCGGTAAATACGCGAATTCGGGAAACGAGATAAACAATAGAAATATGTTAAAGTGTGGGCTTGGTGGATTGTTGCATCATCGATCAAATTTCTTGTGTAGTCTTCCACCATCGATCGATAATAATCATTCCAAAATTTGTAGAAGTTGTGAGTTTTGAATTCCAACTCGGAGAACGATACGGTTCGGGAAAATTAATCGGTGAATACGCTAATTCGAGAAACGAGACAAACAATAGAAACATGTTAAAGGGTGGGCTTGATGCATTGTTGCATCATCGATCAAATTTCTGGTGTAGTCTTCCACCATCGATCGATAATCATTCCGAAATTTGAGGAAGTTGTGAGTTTTGAACTCCAACTCGGGAAACGATTCGGTTCGGGAAATTTAATCGGTAAATACGCGAATTCGGGAAACGAGACAAACAATAGAATCATGTTAAAGGGTGGGCTTGATGGATTGTTGCATCATCGATCAAATTACATGTGTAGTCTTCCACCATCGATCGATAATCATTCCGAAATTTGGGGAAGTTGTGAGTTTTGAACTCCAACTCGGAAAACGATACGGTTCGGGAAAATTAATCGGTAAATACGCGAATTCGGGAAACGAGACAAACAATAGAAACGTGTTAAAGGGTGGGATTGATGCATTGTTGCATCATCGATCGAATAACTGGTGAAGTATTCCACCATCGATCGATAATCATTTCGAAATTTGGGAGTTTTGAACTCCAACTCGGGAAACGATTCGGGTCGGGAAATTTAATCGGTAAATATGCGAATTCGGAAACGAGACAAACAATAGGAACATGTTAAAGGGTGGGCTTGATGCATTGTTGCATCATCGATCAAATTTCTGGTGTAGTCTTCCACCATCGATCGAAAATCATTCCGAAATTTGGGGAAGTTGTGAGTTTTGAACTACAACTCGGAAAACGATACGGTTTGGAAAAATAAATCGGTAAATACGCGAATTCGGGAAACGAGACAAACAATAGAAACATGTTAAAGGGTGGGCTTGATGGATTGTTGCATCATCGATCAAATTTCTGGTGTAGTCTTCCACCATCGGTCGAAAATAATCATTCCGAAATTTGTGGAAGTTGTGAGTTTTGAACTCCAACTCGAAAAACGATACGTTTCGGGAAAATTAATCGGTAAATACGCGAATTCGGGAAACGAGACAAACAATAGAAACGTGTTAAAGGGTGGGATTGATGCATTGTTGCATCATCGATGGAATAACTGGTGTAGTATTCCACCATCGATCGATAATCATTTCGAAATTTGGGAGTTTTGAACTCCAACTTGGGAAACGATTCGGTTCGGGAAATTTAATCGGTAAATACGCGAATTCGGGAAACGAGACAAACAATAGAATCATGTTAAAGGGTGGGCTTGATGGATTGTTGCATCATCGATCAAATTTCTGGTGTAGTCTTCCACCATCGATCGATAATCATTCCGAAATTTGGGGAAGTTGTGAGTTATGAACTCCAACTCGGAAAACGATACGATTCGGGAAAATTAATCGGTAAATACGCGAATTCGGGAAACGAGACAAACAATAGAAACGTGTTAAAGGGTGGGATTGATGCATTGTTGCATCATCGATCGAATAACTGGTGTAGTATTCCACCATCGATCGATAATCATTTCGAAATTTGGGAGTTTTGAACTCCAACTCGGGAAACGATTCGGGTCGGGAAATTTAATCGGTAAATATGCGAATTCGGAAACGAGACATTCAATAGAAACATGTTAAAGGGTGGGCTTGATGCATTGTTGCATCATCGATCAAATTTCTGGTGTAGTCTTCCACTATCGATCGATAATCATTCCGAAATTTGGGGAAGTTGTGAGTTTTGAACTCCAACTCGGAAAACGATACGGTTCGGGAAAATTAATCGGTAAATACGCGAATTCGGGAAACGAGAAGACCAATAGAAACATGTTAAAGGGTGGGCTTGATGGATTGTTGCATCATCGATCAAATTTCTGGTGTAGTCTTCCACCATCGGTCGATAATAATCATTCCGAAATTTGTGGAAGTTGTGAGTTTTGAACTCCAACTCGGAAAACGATACGGTTCGGGAAAATTAATCGGTAAATACGCGAATTCGGGAAACGAGACAAACAATAGAAACGTGTTAAAGGGTGGGATTGATGCATTGTTGCATCATCGATTGAATAACTGGTGTAGTATTCCACCATCGATCGATAATCATTCCGAAATTTGGGAGTTTTGAACTCCAACTCGGAAAACGATTCTGTTCGGGAAATTTAATCGGTAAATACGCGAATTCGGGAAACGAGACAAACAATAGAAACATGTTAAAGGGTGGGCTTGATGCATTGTTGCATCATCGATCGAATAACTGGTGTAGTATTCCACCATCGATCTATAATCATTTCGAAATTTGGGAGTTTTGAACTCCAACTCGGAAAACGATTCGGTTCGGGAAATTTAATCGGTAAATACGCGAATTCGGGAAACTAGACAAACAATAGAATCATGTTGAAGGGTGGGCTTGATGGATTGTTGCATCATCGATCAAATTACTGGTGTAGTCTTCCACCATCGATCGATAATCATTCCGAAATTTGGGGAAGTTGTGAGTTTTGAACTCCAACTCAGAAAACGATACGGTTCGGGAAAATTAATCGGTAAATACGCGAATTCGGGAAAAGAGACAAGCAATAGAAACATGTTTAAGGGTGGGCTTGGTGGATTGTTGCATCATCGATCAAATTTCTGGTGTAGTCTTCCACCATCGGTCGATAATAATCATTCCAAAATTTGTGGAAGTTGTGAGTTTTGAACTCCAACTCAGGAAATGATTCGATTCGGGAAATTCAATCGGTATTTACCGTATTTACGCGAATTCGGGAAACGAGACAAAAGATAGAAATATGTTAAAGGGTGGACTTGATGCATTGTTGCATCATCGATCAAATTACTGGTGTAGTCTTCCACCATCGATCGATAATCATTTCGAAATTTGGGATTTTTGAACTCCAACTCGGGAAACGATTCGGTTCGGGAAAATCAATCGTAAATACGCGAATTCGGTTAGCGAGAAAATTGAAAGTTTAATACGCGAATTCGGGAAACGAGACAAAAAAATAGAAACATGTTGAAGGGTGGGCTTAATGTATCGATCTCGATGGTTATTCGATATCATAGAAGAGAATGGTGCTTTAAGAAGTACCTTTAAGTTTATTCCTTATTTCTTGGTTCTTATAGAGAGGTAAACTCCTGGAAACTCTTGTATGAGCGATCAAGAATGATGCCGTCATGCAATTCTTTCCAAGCAGTTAATCCTAAAGCTGCATCCATATTATGCCTTTGTGTACCGAGCGGTCTTGCCAATCAGCTCAGAAAGACATAATGTGGATGCAGCGTAAGAACCATGAAAATGGTGGTTTTATACAGCATTCCTAGAAACTCGGGCCAATAAAATGGAAGAAACAGAGATTCGCCCGTCTGACGGATGACGAATCCCCGTTAGTTCCAAATTTTCGGCCACAGTTCTATAGAATTCCTCATAAACCCATCATGACTCTTACGAGTCACGAGTACCAGTATGAAGATGTCCGTTAGACCCACCACCTACTGATATTAGGTTTAGTGGATTGCTTGTCATTCCACACCTATTGAAAGTGGGCTCAGTGGGCAGTCATCCGGGGCTAGGTATATATGTATTAAAAGGAATTTTTGCATACTATGATTTCGAATAACAGTCTGGTGTAGGTTTCCACCATCGATCGATAAACATTCCGAAATGTGGGGAAGTTGTGAGTTTTGAACTCCAACTGGGTTAACGATCCGGTTCGGGAAAATTAATCGGTTAATACGTGAATACGGGAAACGAGACTAACAATAGAAATATGTTAAAGGGTGGGCTTGATGCATTGTTGCATCATCGATCGAATAACTGGTGTAGTATTCCACCATCGATCGATAATCATTCCGAAATTTGGGAGGTTTGAACTCCAACTCGGGAAATGATTCGGTTCGGGAAATTCAATCAGTAAATACGCCAATTCGGGAAACAAGACAAACAATAGAAACATGTTAAAGGGTGGGCTTGAGGCATTGTTGCATCATCGATCGAATAACTGGTGTAGTATTCCACCATCGATCGGTAATATAATCATTTCGAAATTTGGGGAAGTTGTGAGTTTTGAACTCCAACTCGGGAAACGATACAATTCGGGAAAATTAATCGGTAAATACGCGAATTCGGGAAACGAGACAAACAATAGAAACATGTTAAAGGGTTGGCTTGGTGCATTGTTGCATCATCGATCGAATAACTGGTGTAGTATTCCACCATCGATCGATAATCATTCCGAAATTTGGGAGTTTTGAACTCCAACTCGGGAAATGATTCGGTTCGGGAAATTCAATCAGTAAATACGCCAATTCGGGAAACAAGACAAACAATAGAAACATGTTAAAGGGTGGGCTTGATGCATCATCGATCGAATAACTGGTGTAGTATTCCACCATCGATCGATAATATAATCATTCCGGAATTTGGGGAAGTTGTGAGTTTTGAACTCCAACACGGGAAACGATACGGTTCGGGAAAATTAATCGGTAAATACGCGAATTCGGGAAACGAGACAAACAGTAGAAACATGTTAAAGGGTGGGCTTGATGCATTGTTGCATCATCGATCGAATAACTGGTGTAGTATTCCAGCATCGATCGATAATCATTCCGAAATTTGGGGAAGTTGTGTGTTTTGAACTCCTACTCGGGAAACGATACGGTTCGGGAAAATTAATCGGTAAATACGCGAATTCGGACGAAACAAACAATAGAAACATGTTAAAGGGTGGGCTTGATGCATTGTTGCATCATCGATCGAATAACTGGTGTTGTATTCCAGCATCGATCGATAATCATTCCGAAATTTGGGGAAGTTGTGAGTTTTGAACTTCAACTCGGGAAACGATTTGGTTCGGGAAAATTAATCGGGCCAATGTAATGCAAGAAACAGAGATTAGCCCGACTGACAGATGGCGAATTCCCGTTAGTTCCAAATTTTCGGCCACAGTTGTAGAGAATTCCTTATCAACCTATCATTACTCTTACGAGTCACGAGTACCAGTATAAGGATGTCGGTTAGACCCACCACCTACTGATATTAGGTTCAGTGGACTGCCTGTCATTCCTCACATATTGAAAGTGGGCTCAGTGGGCTGTCATCCGGGGCTAGGTATATATGTATTTGAAGGAATTTTTGCATGCTATGCTTTCGAATCTGGTGTAGCCACCATCGATCGATAAACATTTCGAAATTTGGAGAAGTTGTGAGTTTTGTACTCCAACTCGGGAAACGATTCGGTTCGGTAAAATTAATCGGTAAATACGCGAATTCGGCAAACGAGACGAACAATAGAAACATTTTTTGGGGTGGGCTTGATGCATTGTTGCATCATCGATCTATAAACATTCCGAAACTTGCGGAAGTTGTGAGTTTTGAACTCCAATTCGGTTAACGATTCGGTTCAGGAAAATTATTCTGTTAAACGAGTCAGACAAAAGAAAGATATCAAATGGAGGGCTTTATGCATTGTTGCATCGATCGTGTCTGTTGTAGTCTTCCACCATCGATCGATAAACATTACGAAATGTGGGGGGAAGTTGAGTGGGGAAGTGAGTTTTGAACTCCAACTCGGTAAACGATTCGATCCGGGAAAATTAATACGCGAATTCGAGAAACAAGACAGATAATAGAAACATGTCAAAGGGTGGGCCGCGTAACTCCGCCTCTGGTAATTCTGATGCGAGTAGCATCAATTTCCAGTGCCGGTCCCAAGCCCGGATAAAGGAGGAGGGTGCAGCTACGAAATTTAAAATTTCAGAAACGAACAAAGAACGAACCTAGGGCGGACCTGTGGCTTGGGATATGAACACGCTGAGACAGGGACGAGTACCATACACGATAGAGGTGAGGAAACAAGGAGTAAAACTTAATACATATGTGGAAATGAATTGAGTAGTGTGATTGTGTAGATATTTTAGTAACGTTGCATTTTGTTAGTGACTCACAAAATATATAACAGAATTTTATTCCAGAATAAACAATCAACTGGTCTTGTTCTACTATGTAGATGTTGCCAGAGCAAACGACAGAATGTGGCATTGCTTTATATATCTAATGAGATATGCTAGATCAAACTATGCAAGCTAATTAGAAATTATTTAAGGAACAGGAGATTATACGTGAATGTGGAAAAAGAAAACTCCACAACCGGATATATGCAAACATGAGTGCCTAAAGAGTCGTACTGGCACCACTACTTCACAATAAAACATTAAAAAAATCCACGAACTATGCTGATCCTATACGCAGACGCTACTGGAATTACCATTTAACATCGCAAGCCAGAGGTCATAAAACAAAAATCACAAGAAGGTGACGAAATAAATGACTGGTGTATGGAGGGAAAAATGAAGCTCAACGGGCAGAAAAGTGAAGCGATATTACTACAGAAGAGGAAATGAAAACTGCAACAAACCTTAAGCTGAACGGAGAAAAAGTAGAAAAAGTCGAATGGAAAAACAAAGCGAAGTATTTAGGTATTACCCTAGACAAAGAAATAAACTGTAAAAGTCATATCAAACAAGCTATTGACAAAATCAAGGTAGTAATTAATAGACTCTATTCACTAATAGGTAGAATGAGCGACATGTCGAGAGAGACAAAATTGATAATATTCAATGCCGTTGCTAGACCACAACTGACAAATGGATGAGGTGCTTGGGGATTCGCGACAAAGAGCCATATTCAAAGAATTCAGGCAATAGAAAGCAAGCTGATGCGATGAGCAATATATGCACCTTGGTTTGTCAGGAACAAACAGATTTATCGAGATTGGTTGGAAAGCATCACCCGATTGATGAAGAGGAAAGCAGAAAGGTTATTCGAAACAGCAAAAAAACATCAAAATGAAGAAATCGTCGTTGGATTTATTCAAACATTTTTTTACAATGGGCATCACAATCTACTTCTTATTCCAAACCTTTAACAACTTTACCCAACGTAGAAATGGGGTGTAGAGTCATTCGGGGCAACTGTGCGCACTTTTGCCTTTCAAGCCATACCCTGTTTCAAATGTTGAAGCTAGGAAAATTAAAACATATTCATAAGATAGAGAATTTTCTAATCTATAAGAAACCATCAAAAAGCAAACAAACAAAAACGTTTTTTTTTCCGCAAAATCATTTAATAGTGAAAGTCGGAGTGCGTTCACATGCCCCGTATTGCGGGTAAGTGTGCGCACCCTCACAGGGTAAGTGAACGCAGTGCTTAGTGAACCACACAATCAAAAAAAATTACAAAATAATATCATCAAAATGTCACAATATTAGAGAAATGCTGTTTATTGTCAATACAGAAGCGCCTTTTTATAAGCTCTGCATTATTGTTCGTGCCACAATTCCTGGTGAACACAACACTTGATACATTCCCCTGTTGGTGGCTCTTCATATTTTTCCGAACAAATAGGACAATATTGATCGAGTCTTAACCAAGAAAATCAACAATGTCATAATTTATTCGTCACTGAACCAATTCCCATATAATGAATCTATGCGCACACTTTCCCCAGTAAGCCAAAATTTGAATTGACGTTCTTCTAGAGTTGAGCAGCTAAGAGAACCTAAAATTGTTTATTATATATTTAGATTAATATGCCCATGAACGAATAAAATATTGTTTAACACTGTCGGACTCGAAACTTGGACCTGGCAGAATTTACAGCGATGCTAAAAATTAACAAGAAAACTAGTGAATTTGATTGATTGCAAATAAAAAGTTAACGAAACGTCTCACGGCGCACTCCTATGAAAAACTAATTTGGGGATTCTGCGCCCTTGCTTCACCCAAATGAACCCCTCTTTCATACATTGCATAGTCGAGATATACGCACTGCGCACACTCACCCACTGCGCCCAGTTACCCCGAATGACTCTGATAGGTATCAATAATAGCAGTTTGACAACTTTCAATAAGGTGTCTCAATTTTCTACTCTGTTTTCACCCCGAATCGCACGATACAACAAATTTTTCAAGTGACAAGATGCAATTAATTAGGTAGACTCGAATTTACCGAACCATTGTAAACAATGTCGATCCAGCCATATGTCAAGTTTCTTCTTTCTGATGCCGGAATCATCTTCCACATGAGTACTTGAAATTTAAGGAAATACAGTCGTTATTCCAGAATTTTTAACACCGCTATCTTGAATTTCTTGAAGTTTTGCTGAAATGACTCATTCTCATGACTTCTATTTTCAGTCAAAAGAAGCCTGTATAACCATACAGCCTTTTAGTTATCCTCAACCCCACCCCTACGTAGAGGATGTATGACAAATTTCGCAATACATGAAAAGATGTATGATTCAAAATAAGAATTGACCTTTTGAAGCCGAGGTTGAAGATTTTTCTACTCAGTTGTCAATACCGAAGATCGAATTATGTAGCTTGCTTTTTACTCACTCTTCATAATGCTCAATATAAGCTTTTCCACTTCGTCAAATGTTGAAACGTATACCAGAGTACCTTGAAGGCCTAGAGCAATGCGGAATAGAAGTGAACAAAGCATATAGAATATAGAACCGCCAGTTTAGCGCACCAGTATCGAATAGCATTATTAATGTGACTCCGTAAGTGGACGATAAATAGAACCTGATATCAACAAAGGGCAAATAGTCCTACTACAATTCCTTGACCGGAGTGATTTCCTACCCCCTGGCGCTAAACCGCAGTTCAATTACGGTGCAGAATTGGATATACCTACGTATTGTGACAAAAGTCAAGCATCTCGTCCAATTGCATTTTCGACAAAGCATGTAATGCAACTAGTATGAAGCACACAAAAGGAACCATGTGTATTAGAGAAATATATTTTTTGCTGTTAGATTAATCTCAAGATCTCACATAAAGCTTCTTTATTCACGAAGTTAGATGGATACATTTACATTTTGCATTGCCGCAAAATTCATGCAATAATTCACAACAACTATTATGCAGCAGCTTCATCAGATTACAGTTAAACAATGTTATTTTTATAATATCTACTTTTTTGGAACACATGTGAAATTTCCATTAAGGAAGTGATTCGGAACAGTGAAGTTCGGAGTTGACAAATGACATACTGCAACAACTTCTGCACCACCAGAACCCGATTATCTACAAACACAATCTTTCTTTATTGTACAAAAAATAAAATTAGTTTGAGATGTAGTAGAGTTTGTGGGCAATGCTAAGGGACACCAAAGTCAACAACGAATGAATGAATAAAGTTGATTCTTTCTGTATTTTTCAGGTTTTAAATGAAGACATACCTATATAGAAATGTACAGGGTTGGCAAAATTCGTTGTCTACTGAGAGGATCTCGAGAACAATAGCAGCTATAAGAAAACGGATGACACATTTCCGAGCCCATTTTCGGTGAAACAAAGAATGGTTTTTGAGTTTGACAATTTCGTAAAGTTGTCATAACTTTTTTGTCTTTGAAGTTACAAATCAGAAACTTGATCCTTCTACAGGCACTTTTTTAAGTAGAATACACTGATGAGCTCAAAATATTTTTTCATTTGAAATCATTAGGTGAACTTTCATTTTTGCAAACTTTTATTGAATTTGTTATTTTTGAATTGAAAAAAATCTTTTGTCTTTCTACGTATGAAAGCGCCTAAGAAGGTTTAAGTTTCAGATCTCTAACTTCAAAAAACTTTTCGGAATCGTCAATTCTCAATTTTTGTTTATAACTCGAAATCTGAAAGTGATAGGCCGATTCTGCTCTCAGATTTGGATTAGTGATGAAAAGAGAGCTTGAAAATGTGTCATCCGTTTTTTCGTAGCTGTTATAGTTCTCGAGATCCCCTCAGTAGACAACGAATTTTGCCCACCCTGTTAGAATGTTATAATTGGATTATCCGAAAAGATCGTTTTTTTTTCGAGAAGTTAATTTTATCCCAACTCTCTTTTCAGTTTACCTTTTTTCCTCTTTCATGATCCATACACAGGGATTCTCAAAATTCAATACAATAATTATAGGGGTAGATATTATGAGTTATTTTCAGACAGAAGGTTCATATGAATGTAGGTAGGCACTTACATATATACGGAGCCATACCGGGAGTTAATGGTTCAATTTTTTTTTAATGGAGACTTGTAGGCTTCTATCGCAGAAGAGTAGTTTGAACATCTTTTGTGAACCAAAGTTAAGATACGTCCCGTTTATTGAAATTGAAATTATTAAAAACAAAATGAAGTAGGCAGCTACATACCTCCCCTTTTTTATATTGACTATGGCAGCATTTCGCTCATAATCAGTTTTCCCAAAATTGGTTAGCGATACGAGAAAATGTCAAGGGCTCAAAAGATATTTTAGCCAAATATCCAAAAATCTAAAAGAAATTCAAACGTTTAAATTCCTGTAGCTGTGTAACGATTTGGCGGACCTGTGCTTATAAAAAATTTTCGCCTTGAAATCATGCAAGGAATATACCCATAAAATTGTATCGAATTTTGAAACACCCTGTGCAATATTTCGTAGGCCTCTTTTTCAGCTGGATGCGAGTGATGAATTTTCTAACTTTCAGTATCATTCATCATTTTAATTTCAGAATATTCGTGCTTGGTCGGAGGAATTTCACTTCGAATTCCTTCACAAATCTCAAAGAATATTGTTACATAGCCAATGTTGTGCAGGAAAAGATTCATTATTCAACAGAAGGGTCTTTGGCGAATTTCAGGGAAATGCTGAATCGTTTTCTTCTCTAAAAAGGAAGGGGATTAGACTTTTGTGGATTGAATTCTTTCATTGTACAAAATGACGACGGAGATGAGATATGACGAAATGATTATGTTGAATGAGAACGTTCTAATTTTAATCTTTCACTATTTATATATTATATTATGTTCATTTTTTGTCGAAGTCGTATCACATATAATACGCCACCTGAAACTACCCAGACCTTCGAACTTTTATTTGCAAACTTCAATTGTGATTATACGTAAAAATTTCCAGAAAGATGGAATCAATTAAATAATCATCGAACAGCTGCATCGAGCTCCATAAAATTTTCAGTTTTATTACTAGAAGAGTTGCCCTTTCAGAACTTGTATCACAATTCCATCTACGGTTATTGCTATCGAGAGATAATACACTCGAAAGGTGACTATCGAAAAATTTCCAAAAAGATGAAATCAATTAAATAATCGTCAAGACCGAACGGCTGCATCGAGCTCCATAAAATTTTCAGATTTATTACTAGAAAAGTTGCTCTTTCAGAATATGTATCACATTTCCATCTACGGTTATTGTTGTTGAGAGATATACACTCGAAACATGTCTATCGAAAAATTTCAAAAAAGATGGAATCAATTAAATGATCGTTCAATACAGGTGGTCCCTGCTAACAAGAATAATATAAATGAGGTCCCTGGCCACAAAAAGGTTGGGAACCCCTGCTTTAAATATAGGGTATTCTGACTCAGCTCAGTGTCCTCTATTTACCCTCAGCTTCCACCCATTTAGAAATGAATCACCTCGTATAGCGTTACGTAGCTCGAAGTCTGATATCAATTATAGAATTTAAAAGAAGTTAAAAATGTCATAAATCCGTCTTTATGTGCCCTTTGTGTGGGACTTCTGGCGTTGAAATTGAGTTCCTTTCAACTTAGTTACCCCGGCAAATGCAGTCTCCTCAATCTGAACATGTAACTACCGATAATCGTCGCTGTGAGCATCCACATGTTACATAATTTCTGCAGCAGTCAGGATGTATGGCTGACGGATTAACGTCAGATATACCTCAAAGGGGAGAACGGAATACAGAACACTCTTTTTCATCATAGCAGTCGATGAGATGCTGCATAATGACTGTGTTCCATTAGTGAGATGAATCCTTCCATTTTTATCCCCAATTTCCCTACTAGCAGATCCCAGTTTCGTTTGATTGAGGATTCGGACACGTTTCAATCCTAGGATTACTGAAAAATAATGGTTTCGGTCTAGGTAGAACGTGGGGAAAATGCTGCGGTTGGTAGTTCGAAACTGAGCCGGAGATGATTGAAAGTGAGGAATTCACTTGAACGTGCAATCTATGGGGTCCTGATATAGGGAATATGATTTCCAGAGGATTATATTCGATGAGTTTGAAGCCGATTACTCGAATTTCACATTACAACAGGTTAGTATTGCATATTTTCCTAGTGAAAATTCAAATATTCATATTTTCTCGATTCATTGAAAGTCTGACTACGAGGATATATTGAACAATTCTTAGCCTACTATAGAACCAAACAAAATTTCAATGTCAAAATATTTTATTACTCAACATATTCTCCTCATAATTAGATACATTAATTACAGCGAACCTGCAAAGTCTCTAGAGCTTTTGTGTTTCTTCTTGCTCTGCGAATCAGACCTCCACAGCTTTTATAACCTCCTCGTTGGAAGAAAATGTACGACCATTTCAATTTTTTTTCAGTTGAGGAAAGAGATGATAGTCGGATGTGGAGCCAAATCTGGTGAATAAGGAGGGTGTTCTAGTAATTCAAACCCTAAATCACGAATTTCTAGCATAGCAATATGAGATTTGTATGCAGGGGCGTTGTCCTGCAGAAACAAAACACCTTTGGACAGCTTTCCGCGTCTTTTCTCTTCAATTTCTTCCCTTAGAGTGGCCAGTAATGTCGAATAGTAATCTGAAGTTATTGTTCTACCCTTATCCAAAAAATCAATCATGACTACTCCATGGCAATCCCAAAAAACTGAAGCAGAAACTTTTGCAGCAGATTTTTGGAAATGAAACTTCTTAGGTCTTGGAGAACCAGAGTGTCGCCATTCCATCGATTGTTGCTTTGCTTCTGGATCGTAGAAACGTACCCAAGTCTCATCCATAGTAACAATTCGGTTCAAGAGGTCGACATCGACTTCAAATCGAGCACAGATCGAACGCGATGTTTTCAAACATTTGGGGATCCATTTTGCAGCAATTTTTGTCATGTCCAAATGGACCTAACTATATGAGGAAAGCGTTCGTATGAAATATTCAGTGTTTCAGATATCCGTTTTAGCCCAATTCGCCGGTCTATTAAAATCATGTCATGAACTGCATCCATATTTTAGGAGACTGACACAGAAACTGGCCTTCCCGATCGGTCATCATCTTCAATGGAAAATTTACTTCTTTTGAAGCTTGCAGTACGATTTTTCACGGTCGCATACGAAGGACATTGATCACCAAGGGTTTGAAGCATATCTTCGTAAATCTGCTTACCTCTTAACCCTTTTAAATACAGGTACTTGATGATGGCTCGATACTCCAATTTTTCGATTTTCACAATTTCGGTGGACATCTTCTTCTTTTTAATTTATTGCGTAACTCTGGTTTACTTTTTTGACCTCAAACTTCACACTGACACTTCTAATGAGTATTGTTCGTTGCTATCGTAACGCAATATTTTTTTATGCATGAAACTGGTCTAGGCTAACTAGATATCAATACATCCTCGTACAATGCCAGAACCATAGTGGGATTATGCATTACAATAACCGGATATTACATCGCATAGAAAAGACCCACAACAATATTTCTAATGTTGAAGTTCGCAACGAATTTTTCGAGAGCGGGTGATATACTCCGTATTTCCTGTTCCAGAGATGAATCCCAATAAATCTCTGCCTTTGAGAATGAGGGATGCGGAGTATCCCATATCCCTCCTAAACTAACATCAGGATCGGACACTGGGTTTGTGTTAGTCGTTCTAGAAGGAAGAAAAACAGGACCGGTAGAGAACGAGGATGTTCCAAAGAAAGTGAAGTGGACCTTTTTATTCAGAAAAGTAAGGTCCCGCATTTTTTTCTTTACGAGAATTCTGATATACGGGATTTGCTTCATGAGGTCATCCGTTCAAGCGGAGTCGAAGATTAGGTATGGGATAAAAAGTTATATGAGCATTCATGTCAACTTCTACGGTTATTTAATTCACTACCTGTTCCAAAAAATGTAGGGAAGAAAAAATTCTTCCAAATTATTAATGTGATCAAAAAAAATCTTACTTAATAAGTATTCAAAGAATAATTCATAGATGAGAAAACGGATTTCAAACATGCAAAGTACCAAGAACGTTCGTGGTTCTAAGAAGAGAAAATCTAGAGATGAAAATTAAGTAAAAAATATTTTTCCAAATAATGACAAAAATGTGTAGGAAAACGAAATTTTTTGTTATTGTGTCTTATTGCGATAAATGAAGTATGGGATGTTTTTTTTCTACTGAAAATTAGTTCAAGTACCAAACAATAAAATGCGTCAGAATTTAATGAAAATTGTCACCTGTACACTTCTTACTCAAAGTTATGCGAACAGTCCTACTCAGCGTAAAAATGAGGTGAAAATACGGTAGCAATAATAAATTTCAATATAATTATATCAAAACTGTTTTTATCTTTCCTCCAACTATACACTATACTCCAATTGGATGGAAAAGGATGAAACTGCGTTTTCTTTATCATTTTAAATGGGCTGTATTTGGTGATATATGTAATTTCATAACTTTCAACTTAGTTTGGAACTGACCTTTGCACACACCCCTTATAATATGCAGGCATAGTTTATTATCTATTCAGAAATAGAAAAAAAAGTTTTCAACCCAAAAACCCGAACAAGCTTTGATTCCTTATGGATATAGGGATTCTCTTCTGAACGTTGCCAAAATGATAAACACGACATATTTTCATGAAAATTTATTGTAAATAATAAATAACAAATATTCACCGTAATACATTTTTGATGTGCAAAAAAATTTTTCAAGAATTCTGAGAAATGAGTCATCAAAATATAATCAATATTCAAAAAAATATGGGTTTTCATTGGAAATACGGTAGTTTCTGTGAAAACTCAAACCGCAATCCGGCATTTTTTATTGAAAACCCTATAGAATTTTTTCGTTCAAATCGAAAAGAAACACGTAGAATAACTCTTTTCGAAAATTCCATCCCTTTAACGTTAAATAGCATGTAGCTATCTCTCTGATTATCTGATACCTCACAAAAGCTTCGGAATATCGGTGAATCCATCTGAAGTCATATTTGAATTTGATTAGGAATCGAAAAATAGCAATTGTGATAGTTCATTGAGAGTGAAGGAAATGAAAATTGCGGTACATTAATATTTCTGTTTTTGGTTTCTCGAAATATAGAGGATATTGAGAATGTTATAAATATGCTGAGGCATGTGGTTGTAATAGACTTTAGAAATTCTTCTAGAAAATGAAAGAGGCTGCAAATGACACATTATTTCAACTAGGTACTCCTGAAGTCTTCCGTCCAAACTATTCGAACTCAACTTCGGAGCCTACAGAAAGTTTTATTGAATTGGCAAGTTTTGAAATTGCAATCTGAATTTGACATACCTTCCTTCTATGCGGAATTGATTATTGATAAACTATAATCATAATTATTTGATAACTAATTTCAGTGAGGATTTCCCTATGGACTTTACATCATTGGGGCAGCAACAATTTTCGTGTGTCCTACCTAAATCAATAATTACACAATTGGGATTCCTCCACATTTCTCTCCCCAATATAATATTTAACCCTTGAAATGAGCAAGGGTCTTGAAATGTTAAATCACCGCTGTATGTTGATATTTACATTAAATTTCATCCAATTCTTGAACGATCAATTTTTTTTTCGAAGTTGACATTTCTTCTGCTATTTTTGGCTGGAATGATTTTTTTCTTGCCAGATCCGATAGTTTCATTATTGATTATTAAAATCTGCAATCGACAATATCTAAGTTGGTCATTGCACGAACTCCTTGCCGACGAAACTAGTTAGAGATTTCCTTCCAAGAATATGAACAAGTAAATTTAATCTCTATGGAGATGGCAGGATAACACAAGTTGAACTAGGATGTTGTCGAATGCAGAAACTCATTAAAATTGATAACAACATACCTCAACGAATTCGAATCGTAGTAAAGCTAACAATTCATTACTATCTGTCACAAATATGACCATTTCCCCTAAATTTAGAGCAATCAAATCCAGGAACAATCCTATACTACCCAACAATTCAACCTATTGACGGGGAGTACAATTTTCTCTGAAAGTTCAAATCCTTGAAACGTTGTTGCCTAGTGATGGTTACATTGAAACCGTCGTAACACCAAAATTCCTTCTTTAGAATCCAGTCGTGTTCCTACTCATAATTGGGTCTTTGTTATTTGAGGAATATCACCGGTTTAACGGCTTTTAAATTTTTACAACCTTCGAAGAAACGGGAACTTTTATCAGGAAATACTTGAGAACGTCGACGTTCCACACCAAGAGTAGTTAAGTTTCCTACGCCCTAACGAATTCTCATACGTGCTAAAGACCGTTTATGGTTTTCTTGGGAGTAGGAATCGTGAAGCAGCTTCGGTTGCTATAGAAATCCAGCGCAGCTTCCATTCGGGCCTTCGAAAAAGCACAAAGAGATATAAATACTTCGAACCGAAAGTTTTGTGTTGGAGCAATTGATAAATTCGGTAAGGCTGACAAATGGGTTAGAATTACCGTGAGAAATGCGGATGGATGTGTCAGAGATGTATCGGAAGACGTGTTCTCCCGGTTTTAGTGATTTTGGGATGGGAAATGTCGAGAAGAGGGAAATAAATGTGGCGATATTGAATCTGCTCTCAAGCATACCCAGATTCACGTTTTTTATTTGGACAATAAAAATTTATCATTTTTTGTTAAGATGTTGTTTTCATACCTGCCTAAATAATCATAAGGATTGTAGTCACCAGATTCTAGTTTCAAAAATCAAATATACCTAAGTTTCTACAACTCTAGGTTTTTGAGACTCACAGAATCGCTGATGACTCACTTCACACTCACTTGGATTATTTAGACAGTTTTTTAAATCAATTCTCTGGTTGAATGAGGCAGACGTTGGCCTTTCGCATGTGTGGCTAAGCTCCTCGCCCTTATCACCCTCTAACTCGAAAACGGTTGAGAGTAGTATGTAAAATTGCTTCAGAAAAAAGTTGTATAGAATTTTATTATTTTCAACTCTCATAATGAATACAGAAAGGATTAGAGGTACAGGAAGGGAGATATTTCAAAATTTCCTTTTTATCATCTTCAAACTGTCAGATTAAAAAAAACCCACCCTGATCAGTGTCAGGGTCAGGTTAATGCTTTAACTCGTCTGCAACACCGAAATTAACCATCTGTATGAAAATCTGACATGCTCGAGTATGTACAAGCAACGATTTTTTTGACATTTTCAAAGGACTGCTGTGAGCTTGTGTCACGTCCGAATTGTCAGTCCCTTGAAAAATAGTTTCCTTTGGGTCCAATTAACATAACACAGACTCAGATTAACATTATCAGAGACACGTAGGGCAGCTTAATCTGACACGCTAGAGTATGTACACCTGACGATTTTTTTTTACATCTTTGAGAACCTGCAGACGCTTTCCCCACCGCTGAAAGTGCATACATAATAGAACCTTTTTTTTTTCTACTACTGATTACTGATTGCTGGGTGTGTTGGACGGATAAACCAAACCTGCGACCAAGCGGTCTATTGTAGCACACAGGCAAGCTCGTAGGGCTAGATCTCTCCCTCCAGTCCCATCCTACTTAAAGAGGAGATGATGTCGGAGGGGGAGTGATTCTTGAGTTCCTCTAGGATCAACTTCGGAGAACCAAATACTCCAAGTCTGACCCTATCTGCCGCCGGGCAGTCAAAGAGGATGTGCTCATTCGTTTCGTCCTCCTCTAAGCAGAGTCTGCAGAGCGGGTCATTGACGATGCTAAGTTTTTTAAGATGGGCTCTGAGTCTACAATGTCCTGTGAAAATTGCCATGATAGATCTCAGATGGGTTCTAGGAGATCCTAGCCGACGACTGGTATATGGGCTGGGAGGTACTGAAATAGCCCTGTGCGAGTGACGCAGTCCAGGATGGTTGCGCCAGTACCTTTTTCCTTATTCAGCTGTTGTTCCGTTCCCTGATTAAGGAATTGGAAATTCCTATACTTGGTTCCGGGTCAAAAAGTGCTGATGTTGCGCCTGCTCTGGCTAGAGCATCCGATACTTCGTTGCCTCTGAGGCCACAGAGTCCAGGTACCCAAATCAGTTGCAGTCTGTTTAAACTTCTCAATTTGGAGAGTTTAGATCTGCATTCAAATACCTGTACCGAGTTGCATTTATCTGCTGCGAGAGATTTAATCGCGGCTTGACTATTCCTTAGGATTTTTATTGACCTACCCGCCAAACCCATATTAAGCAAATGGTTGGCGCATAGATCAATGGCGAAGATTTCTGCCTGAAATGCTGTCGCCGACTTTCCTAGACTGGCACTGAGTTCAGTCAGTGGTCTACGACTGTAGACTCCGGCTCCAGATCTCTGACTTGTTCTGGCGCCATCAGTAAACCAGCAAGGTCTTTGTAGATAGAATTCCTTGTGAGCCATTCGTCTCTGCTTGGAATATCTACTATCTAATCTTCAAAGTCCTCTAGGTCTCCACGACGCTCGAGTAAATCCCAATTTAGCATCGTCGGCTCCCCAACTATACAGCATATGTATGAGTTTCAACAGCGCTTAGTGTAACGAGGTATCATACAATTCGACGTATCATACAAGAACTTAGGGAAAAACCTCAGTAAAAACCCTGTCCACTCATGAGTACTGTATTACTGACAAATGTGTTTACAGAATAAGCTTTTAATAATGAAAGGCTGCTACAGTAAGATGACTATAACTATAGTTTCAAGGCCAACGAACGACTATCATTATACGAATGTTCTGGATTGAACCTTTGATCCTACACTCTATCCTATGATATTGTTCCTCACCTTTGACAATGTTTTTCAACCTTTTTCCTGATAACCTTCTGACTACCACTTTCGCTATGATATGAGATGATGCTGATGGGCAGAATGAGTTATAATTGAAGAGAGTTAGCAAAAGGAAGAACGAGTAAATATCAGTCCCGGTTCTCGAGAGCCATGAACAGCATCAATATTTCGATAGTCTATTTTGGCTGCCAGAACTGTTCGGCAATTTTGTCAGTAATTAATGTGTAACAAGCAGCAGAATGCCTCAGAGATTTCGTTCTTGAGGGGTTATTACACCATGGTAGCTCGAAGTTTCTCATTAGGTGACGTAAGCTCTTTACCGAACACATTGCACGGTTAAATGAAAGACGAGTGGATGGAATGAGAGGATCGACTAGAAATTAACCGTTGTATATTCAACAACCTAGACAATGTATTTATTGTGTGTCATTCCCTGACAGGATAGTATGCGGTGTATACGAAATTAATATACCATTGCAGCCGTAGAGCAAGCAAGCTGGAGATATGAGCGAGGATCTCAATTAGAACCAGAAACAATATATATTTGTTAAGATCTGAAGTGTTTTCATTGTACTGTTTGGTTTTTATTTATTTTTGTTTCATCTTGTTGAATGACATAAAAACGAAAAAAATGGCTGTTACCGTTATTTTTGATCGGAACCTTCACTCTCACAAAGGTAAGATTCAAAAATCTGAAAATCGCTTCATAGTTTTTTTTTTACTGATCGAATATGAGATATGAGGCGATGAAAAGAGAAGGAAGACTGCGTTATTAAATCTTGTGGCGTGCCTGAGTAGGTTTCAAGAATTCAGGATCAGAACAAGAAACAAGGAAAGTTTATATGTATTGGATCATCAATAAAAAATAATATAATAATCAACCAATCTATTACTGTCCGATGAATCATTGATTTTCAAAAATAAGGTTCCTCTTACGTCAGAAATCAATGGTTAGTTAAATGGGGTTTTCATACAATTGGTCATCTTGCAAAGCAAGAAATATGATATAATATAATGATTTTTTCATTGAAGAACAAATAAATGATCATTCAAGTTATTCACTTGCCGAGGTGAAATGATTTGTTCAAATAATTTCTATACTTACAAAAGTGAATGTACTGTAGTAAATTTAATGAGCTTTTTTGATAATAGATTGAAGGTCATTCACATTTCGGTTCGACTATATACAGTGTGTTCCTAAATTGGAGGTCCAAACGAAGAGGGGTGATTCCTCAAGTAATTTTGAGTAAAAAAGTCTCATAAACATGGGATCGCAAACGTTTCGTTTTCGAGATACAGGGTGTTGAAGTTTGAATTCTTAGATTGGTATCAAAAAAGTTGTGAAAACGCCTTTATTATTAGAAATACCGAGTTTCACTTGATGTGTCAAAACTAACAATGAATTTCTTCACCAAAACTCGCTATCTGAATTTTTATGACAATTTGGATTTGAATTTCGAGAGAATCTTTCGAAGTTTTTATCAAATCGGTAGCAGTTGCGACGAAATTACAAGGGACTTTGAAGTTTGGTATGAGAATAAAGCTTCTTTTTAAATTTTTTTAAATCAACTGTTGCTCATCACAAAAAAAATTTCTAAAGAAAATAGGGGACTGTGTTTCAGAAAAAATATCACCCTGCAGATTTGTTATCGAAATTTGAATGTGAAATATCAATTATAATATATTATAAGCCAAATTTCAGTTGAATATCTTGTGGAGTATAGATGCTATAAGGGAAAAACTACTAACTTTAACATGCTGTATCTCGAAAATTACAGGAATATCCTGTTTTCGTTTGTACTTCCTATTTAGGAACCCTCTTTGTGTAAATTGTCGAATTTGAAATTTAGTACAATTGGTTAAAATAACCTTTTTCCATTTGACTTCTGTTGAAAAAGTATAACGTATCTCAAGGTCCTTTCGTTTTTATAAAAAGTGTAGCACTTTTCTAAACTCGATTTGATTTACACCAGTGTAGAGGAAGTGTAGTTTATCTTCATGGATGTAGATAAACTACACCTCCTCTACACTGGTGTAGATTTAACGAAATCAAACGAATACTAAAATCGAGGGTGGAAAAGAGCTACACTTTTTATGCAAACGAAAGGACCTTCAATCCATATCAGAGTATACAGTATGATTTCAAGGCAAGTGAGCGATATAATGCTTAATGCCACCTCAATGCTTAATTCTCGTTCTGAATTCACGCGTTTGGACATCCCTTGGTCGTCGTCATCTCCATGAATCCAGCAATAAGATAACGGTGATAACGCATTGTTGGTGATAATGCGAACCGAGTACAATGCGACCACTCGACAATGATCCGCAGTTGCTATTCTGAATGACCAATAGTGCAATCAAAATTCTCTAGGCATGCAGGTAAACGCTGAGAGGGATACACGGAATATTATTTCCGCTTTAGAATTTCTGCACCCACCAATGAGGCTCAAGTAGGTAATTCAACCAGCTTCACAGCCGGTATCCATATACATCGGTTGGATGTTCGGACGGCATCCTATTCCGACCATTTCAGCCACCATAAATGGTGTTTACACCTAACAGATGAATCAGCATTAAGTGGACAATATGGTTGTTACAAAGGTGGCTCTGTCGGATTGAACGATAATCGCGAAGTGATTGAATTGTCAGCTGGTGCTACACCACTAAATTTACAGAAAACAGGGAGCAATATATTAATCCTCTCAACGGGATGAATAGATGAGAAACATTGAATTACTGAGGATTCGAAACTTAGTATAATGTTGTTGTATTCATTTCGGAGAAAGAGTATGGTGAGTTCACGCAGAGCTCCTAAGAACTGAAACCTAAGAAAGAAGCAATCAAAAATAATAGTTATACAGTGTGAGTCTTTGACTCGTACAAATATTTTAATAGTAGATTATTGAGGTCTAAAGAAACACTTTTTTCCTTTACTATTTTTTCCGAATCGACTCGATTTAAAAAATACAGGCTGTTGAAAAACCATAAAAAAAATAATAAGGATGAATTCAGATGCATACTACCCGCTGATATGACTATCTGGAGGGGATTGAATCGCACATCGTTTCATACTGGGTGGCGCTCTGGGTAACTATATAGTATTCAGTAGTCGCTGTATTACTGGATAGTAGGTCCTCAGTAGCGCTTGCCAGTATTGAATAAGGGTTCATCAATTCCGAACGTTCTCCATCGCAGAAAATAGCTATGTTGCTCTGATGTGGTCAAATGAGACCGAAACCATGGTCAGCATCTGCTATTCTTCGATGGGGCGTACTCTTTTTGGGGCCTTGACCAAAGAGTATCAACTATTTGCCTTGACGATGGCAAATTGGCTAGTTCAATTCAGATCGTAACACTTGTTGATATTCATATCAGCTGGTGGTATGCATCTGAATTTATCCTTATTATTGTATTAAGGCCTCTCCGTTAAGGCGTGATCCATCTCAAAAACGGTTTTATCGAAAGAAATGAATTTCGGAATATTGTTTTTCATTTATTTGATTGATCTTTCAAGAACACAAGATATCACCCACGTATTCCAGTTTTCTCATTATGACCATTACGTGCCATAAAAGTACCAAAAATAATTTGGACGCTAACTAATGAATATTTAAACGTTTTGCAAAATAAAAGTATTGTTCATATTTTCTCGTATAATGCGCCGTTTTCGAATAATTTTATGTTCAAGAATTGAAGAGTATTTGCGAAATTTGATAAACTGGGTACTTTGGCTGAATACAACTGTGTTTGAAAAATCCACAGATATTTAATGGCACAGGTTTAGCTTGTTGTTCTGAAGATAATTTTGTTTTTCCAGGGGTGACACATCTCATTAGGCAAACTTAAAATTGGTATCTTTTTTTTATCAGGGAAGAATCTGAAATAATGGTATAGATAAAAAGAGTTTCTTTCGACCTCAAGAATCTACTGTTAAAATATTTGTACGAGTCAAAGACTCACCCTGTATAATCTTTGGGAGCAATTTCATTGAAACAAATGGCTTTAACAATGTGATTCCACACTGTTTCGTATTCTTGAAAGTTAATCGCATTTTCCAGTAGGGGTGCGGTTATGCCAAGGCAAGTGACCCCTATGAGACTTGGCAGGAAGAAAACAATGGGAATACCTTCCTATATTCTTCGTCTACCTGAAAAATCTATGGACGTCTGTCGTTCATAATTATTCCTTACACTCTCAGTATAAGAACTATCACTTTACACGAAAAATAAGCATTGAAAATATACTTTAACAATCGAACATCTGCCTACAAGGTCTACAGGATTGCGTCAATAAAGATAATAAGATCACCCAATGAAATAAATACAAAAACACAATGACCACCAGAAACAGCTGAAATGTTCATTATACCTTTGACCTCGTTCTCGCCAAACCAACATTCGCCCATTAGACATTAAATACGAAATCTTGAGTGAACAGGCAGGATTTCTATTTATGTTCTTGTTTCCATGATCGAGAGCACAACGATATCGTGCACACCGCTGCTCCCTGCTCCATCGCGGGTGCCTGTCGGATCTTCCTGTCCTCATATTGAAGCTATGCAGCCTATTCCGTTCGACTAAAAATTATCGTACCAGTAGCTTGCTGGAATGAGCTATCAATTCTGTATACTGAGAAGTAGGAATTTCGTCGTCCAGTTAACCATATAAGTCGATCTTGTGCGACGGTTGTAGCTCTTGCTCTTTCACCCCCATGAGTATATTAATCATTTCCACTAATTCGATAACGATTCCACGCTCTACTAGCTGGAATTTGCGAAACCCGGAGACGGTTAGGCAGTTTTTGATGAGTAAAATCTTGCCAACACATTTATTGACAGAGGTACTTCTTTCAGTATCGAACCATTTGTCTGCATGTTATTTATATAATAAGAATATTGAGTTTCTAACTTAATGATTTACATTGTGCCTCTCCATCCCCTGCAGACGTACTCCATCAGAGAGCAGAGACGATTGACGTTATCTCTCGAAAAAACAGTTGGATAAAAGTCGGAATCTTCGTCGGGTCCGTAAACGGGGCATTGAGTTAACCGTACCATAAAAATTCACAGTTTTCGCCAAAGAGGTAATTGTAGAACCACTTATATGGCTTCAGTAATACACTGAGCCAGCGAACGAAAATCTTCAGGGGAGTTTCTGGTCTCGAGAGGGAACATTCGAATAAATTATTAATAGTTTTCAGTAGGAACCCTGCATCCTACAAAGTGAAGTGAAGTGTAAGGACACGTACGCTGCAGTTGCCTTTATAGCTCTTGAATTCCTGGTGTATGTTCCTCAAGCGCTCCTTCACTGCCAGAAAAGGGATTCCATCAAATATTAATTCGACAATTCAATTTGAGGACCCGATTTTACGGCATGGATTTCGGCTGTTTTGTCGTTAAACTTTAATGAATGTGCTTGTCCGAATTTATGGATGCCATGAGGTGGTTTTTGGGTCACCCTGCCAATGTATCAACATATTCGTGGAGGAAAAGGGTATTACTTCTCCCGAGGGGATAAATCCCAAGAAGATTCGGGGCGACACAAAAGGATGATAGGCGCTAAATTTTATGGTAAGATTTTTTGCTCAAATAAACTGTCGCACTGGCAGAACGAAACTGAAATACATATACTCCATTCACTTTTATGAAGGCACTCGGTTGGCCATGAAATAATTTTTAGAAAGTTAAGTTGGCAGTCATGAAATTTCGTTGATGTCAAAACGACGTTGCCACAACTAATATATAAATACGTTTCGTGGTTAAAAAACTCATTTTGTGAAAATTGTATTTTTATTGCAACTCTTGCTATTGTTACTATTCTTTTATTTTATTTTTTTATTTTTCCGAAGTACAAAAAAAATAAAATGTAGGGCATTTTTCAAAAACCAATCAAATTACATTCAAAAAAAACTTCCCATCTAAGATTTTAGCGGTTGTTGTCATCACGCTCACGGGGATACGAATTGATTAAAACCAACTGTATAAAATGTCCCCTAAGGAACAAAAGTTCACTCGCTATTAATCGATCACATCACATTCATAAACAAAAAATCAATGTTTTCAACTTTCAGCAGACTTTCATATTCAAACTTTTTTTTTTGGAATTGGGTGTCCAATCTTTAAGTGTTCAAAGATTAATACTCAATAGTCAAATCGAAGCTTCACATAAAACTCCTTATTAAATGTAAATTTACATGATATAATCAAGAGATAGGTCGAAATTGCATCGGGTTTCACCTTTGAAGTTTCAAACACAAATTATCCTCAAATTTATCCGTTCCTTTGAGATTTATACTTTGACATAATTCTCCCGAGATCTATTTTCAGTTTCAGTGTATTTTCACGGATGAATCTTTGCGAGTAAGCAGAAGTGGTAGAATAAATATTTGCTATAGTAATCGACCCCTTCTGAGCGTATTTCACTTCGACTTCAAGAAGAAAAATTATCCCCTACCACGGTAATCATTGCGGACTTTGATAAATGTTAAAAAGTGTAGATATGGCTTTTCCAAGTTTCTTTTAGGTTTTATTATTGAACAGAGTTAATGAGTTATCCATTCAATTATTGCTATAATTTCCTAAAGAATTGAAATCGTGGAGAAGTATGTAGGTATATTTATAGGGGTTGTGCACAGTCTTTTTCCTATTGTCATTACAGTTGTTAATCTGGTTTTGTGCGGTATTTGTGAAATATTGGTTTAGTTCATCTATACCGTTTTGTCGTTTTTATCTATCTATCTTCTTTTCAATTGATGTAGATTTCTATTTCTTATTTGCTTCAGTCATATTAATTGTTGTATTCCTTTTTATTCAATTTATTATTATCTTTCGTGCTTCATAGAATCAACTATTATTAGTTGATTCTTAATTAGAGTAGTTTATTATGGATCATTTTTATTTCCTTCATTTTACGCTGCAATGGTGCCCTAATGTTGGAGCAAGTTATATTTAGGTGATGTAAGTATATTTGATGAAATAGGTGGAATTGTTCACTTTATCAGATCTTATCGCTGACTCAGTTATATATTTATAAGTAAGTTGTAATAGATATATTCTGATTTCACATAATAATATCAGCTGCCAAGCAGAGGCTTATTGTTTCATGTCTATAATCAGATATGTATATGAATATGTCTTCATTACTTAAGCGGAGTAAAATATTTCAGTGTACGTATAGGTTATTCCATCAGTTGAAGTGGCACTAATTGAAGTAATCGCTATTAATAACTGAAATATTCAGTTAACGGCCAATGTCATCAAATTTTGAGTCCTTTCAAGCCAAAAAGCTTCCTTTATTTTCATTTTTAGTAGAACTGAAGAAATTATAAAAAATTAAAGGGACTTTAAGTTTGGTTATGAAACTAATCGTTAATGTGGAAGGAATGTTATTGAATCCAAATGAACAACACATAGATTCAAATTTGACATGAATATGTCTTATGCCTTCCCAAATAGATCTTGAATACAGTAGGATTAGGTAACTGATTTATAGTTTTTCGAAACTTGCACTTGTAATAAATGGAAGTTTGATATTTTCTGGACTCTTCTGCTGAATAGAGTACTCAACTAGTTTCAGCTCTTAGGCCAACTGGTATTTCAAGTTATTGGTACTTAATACTATAATTTCTCAAAATATTTAGTTATTAACTCATTCCAATTAAAAACGAACATGTAAGAGTCGTATAAGTAATCTGATTTTAGTTCAATTATGGATTTTCATCTAGTGTCGGTCACATCAATACAACCAATCAGTACCTAAAATGTGAATTGGCAAATAGGGTTAGATCAATCACCTTCTGTCAACAGAGCTTTTCTATTTGTTGGTTTCTTGTTGGTGGTTAGTTCTTATTCTACTTTATTTCATAAGCTGCAAACAGTTACCATAACAAATGTTGAGCCGACCTGATTGTTAGTATATTTCGAATCTTTCCCATAGAGAATGATGAATTATTATCGAACCCCCAGAAAATAGGATCCACTCGTTCAGATCGTGAAAGCCATTTCGCGTACATCGCAAGTTGAATGAATGGGCATTATTAAATTTTAAATCTGATCCCAGTGCTATAACCCAATATGCACCCTTCCACCGCAGCTGATTTAATGGGATAAAAGGAAACGCTCGGATCTGACCGGAAGGCAAAATGTGTCTCATTTCTGTTTCCACACATCCACGACCCTCATCTGCCTCCATATTGATGAAATTATTCATGAGCAATCATTCAGATCCGGCCACAATTTGAGGGGGAAACCTGTCACAATTGCGTAGAGAGAGTTGATACGTGTTGGCGAATATCGGTCGAGATTGGATGCAAACTTCCTCAATATACGAAGTGTTTTTGGCAGAGGATTTGATTGAACCTAAAATGAACTATGTTGAATGCCTCAGTATGAAAGAATCCTAGGAAGCACATGTCGAAAGGCAGTAGGCAAAGCACAAGTTCTGGAAAAAGTATTGGTGTATCTTAAAAGGGAGGTGAAAAGTGAAGAAATATTAAGACAAGGTTGTAAAAAGTCATTTGAAATTTTTAGGTTTCGAATTCATTTGATATGTTATTGTTATCATATTTACATGCCGGCAAGACTGTGCGGATACCAAACTTAGGCTAGCCGCAAATTGAGGGCAGCGTTGTCTAGCAGCGGAGTAACTAGAGAGGAAAACTATGCCTGTGCTCTGCCTGAACGATGCCGCATATTGAGAGTAGCGTAACCTAGCACAGCATAGAAAAGGTACTAGGAACTATAAAGGAAAACTAATAATGTGATCCATATAAGCGCTGCGCGCATATTGCATGTATGCTCCATTCACTTTTATTTAAGCACTCGGTTGGCCATACAAATTTGACACATTTCACTCTGATAGTACCAAAATGTGGGGTTATGACGCTTGTCAAAACATTTTTGGGTTTTAAATCAACGCTATGTTGCCCGTTCTACGTAAAAGTTTCTGTTATTACGTATTTTATCACAATGTCGAATTTCTTCGGAAAATATGTGACGAACATAATTGAAGTTTATACAAACTGATTAAAGGCATACCAAATCCAGTTATTTGCATGGAAAATACAAGAGATCAGTATAATATCATAATATGCACTAGCTTGAGGAGAGTTAACGTTGGTTATCTTCTTTTGCTGAAGTTTGAATATGTTGCACCAGTTGTAGATTTCAAAAATATTAGCCCAAAGATGAAATGCATATGATGCAGTGGTTGGGAATGGGTATCTCCCGAAGGAATTAACAGATAATTACAATGTTACAATGTTAAATTGTTCAACAAAAATCATCTTGAATCAATATAAGTCATAGGAATTAAAGGGAGTTTCAAGCCAAGATGAACTTCACCTTTGAACAAAAATTTCACATGAATTAACAATTAACGGGACAACTGGCAGGTATTTGTGGCTGTTCATATTAATACATTGATATAATAATAATAATTAGGTATTTATTGGTACCTTAAGACATTTACAATGTATAGGTCAAGTCAAATGAAAAATCAATTTTCGGCAACTTATTCTACGATGACATTCATCGAAAATCTTGTAGTAAACTTTTCGCATTAATTCACTCAAGCATAAAATTCTCAAATGCCACCACTTTTTTGGGTCTCCCAATAGAAGTAAATTCTTTTTCATCCTCTTCATTCACAATCTTTCTGATTGTGGAAATATTCAGCTGAAATATAAGTCGTTTAGATTCGATGAAACATTATATAAATTCTCTTACATTGAGTATGTTGGCTACCGTCTGACGTATTGTGGATTTTAGAATATCAGGGTATAACTATTTGAATGAGCGGACCTGAATTCTAAATAGCACTTCCTGAAACCCTGTCACTTTTTTTCAATCACTTTCGGCATTTGCGTAATAAAAATTGATATTAGTTGTGGCAACGACGTTATAACATTAACGACATTTCATGAGTGCCAACCTTACTCCTTTCTAGTTACAAAACTTGAGAAAATTTGAAAATTATTTCATTGCCAACCGACTGCTTAAGTAAATGTGAATGAAGTATAGATAGTTAGTTGTTTCTGTGTCTTTTTGTTAGTTTCTTACAGAAATATGGATACAGCCTATCAGTTAAACCTACTTTTGGATTCGGGATCAGAATCGGAAATCGAAAATATTTTGTTTCTATATTGTTTGTTCAAATTTTTGCTAATCTCCCAAATTTCATCTCTGTACGCATGAAGTCGTTTTTACTCGTATCGGAAAGCATCTTATTTTCGCGAACTATTTCAATTGACAATAATTTCCTTTTTAATTTGATTTTGAATTGTTTGAATATAAATAATTTTAGTCATTCTGTCATTTGTTGAAATTAATAAAAAGTTGTTATTGATATGATCCCAGCGAGCACAAAAACATCTCAGAGATGTTAAAAGTAAGAGATTTCGAGACATTGAACATCCACTGCGATGTTCTGTTTATACATGAATAGAACTTTTATAGAACAGCCAATGTCCGCCGCAGGCGGCTATTATATGGATGTCCCTGGGATGTCACAAAAAGAACTACTCAGAAGTTTTTTTAATAGCCTTTTCATGTACACAATAGAACATTTCTAAAGCGCTTTGCGCACACGAAATCGCTGTTTGTAAGACTTTATATAAAATTCTTTTGTGAGGAGTTTTTTCTTTCACTTGAATGTTTGAGGATACCACATTCAATTTTAAATGAACTACGAAGTTTTCAAATGAAATACAGAATACTATATAAGAATAAAAATATTTTAATGATACTTCAACAGGTACAAAAGGAAAAGAAATCACATTTCACATAAAGAATTGAACAACAAAAAACAATTGATAAATATTATACTACAGAAAGGGAGAATAAACAAAAAAATATATCACATTCAATAAAACAAACATAAATAACCAAAAAGAAATATCACATTCAACATAAAAAAACAGAAATAATAGAAAACAAACTGATTATAATTTTAGATGTACCGAAAGGTAAAATGAAAAAAAAAATTATGAAAAATTTATTTTCCCGTCATTTTATCGTCCCTCCTCCTCTGCCTAATATGCCTTAACCAATCTTTGGCATAGAGTTCGAATACTTTCCTAGTGATTTGGAATTTTTTATGGATCACATCTACAAAATAAAAACAATTCAAACAATTAATTCACAAAATATGTGAAGGTTAAGATGATTTTTTCCAATTAAAATAACAGAGAAAATAGCTGCATAAAAAGATCTGGAAGATTTGAGTTGTATAGCTCCTGACCAGGTTGACTTGCGAAACGATTTTATTTATTTAATTATTTGTACTGGTATTTAAAGATACAATACAACAATTTGAAGGAGTTTTCAAAAACAAGAACTTTTCTGGGACAATTTGAATTATTTTGTGATTCACAAGTGATGAATGATTATTATCATCGTCGGAAGAGTAATCTTACAAAATATTCTGGGAATTATCAACGGCAGAGATCGATTATCGAAATATGCTGAAATCCTCGATGATATGGCTTTAAACTTTAGAAAGTTATTTCTTGAATAATTATAATAACCTTCCATATACCATATATCACTGCGTTCCATCCGTTTCTTCTTCTTATTGTTTTGATTCAGTATTTCATAGTTGATGATTGTTCATAGTTTCAGACAATTGTGATTTCATTTTATATGAAATGACATATGGGTTTTATGTCCACATTGTTTCACCTCATACATCCACTTGAAAAAGATCCAAGCGTAGAATCAAAACGTCGACTGTTCAAAATGGATTATTTTGAGAATTCAGAAAGAATTAACGGTTGTGTATAATTCATAGTCTCTTGAAACGTAATTCAGTTTGCGATCAAATCTAGGTCTTCCTTCCTCTGTATGAACCAAGTTTCACGGATCTCGCCTAAGCAGAAACGTATTCACAAACATTCGAAACGCACTTTCGAAGATAACATAAACTCATTATCCTTGATGTTCAGCTTGGTATCTTATTCCGGTCGTGCAACTTTTGCTATCTTGTATCATCCACCTCTGAATAATTCGTAATGTAATAGCCCCAAGGATAACATTCTCCCAAGTTCCTGCCATGTTTAAATGTTCTAATGAATTATTGATCAAGTTTGTACGCAAATCGTGCTGTAGAGCAAACTCGTTTTCGTATCAGAATTCATGTCTTACAACTCATAAAAGCAGCCCCTGTCGTCGCTGAAAGACATAACTAAATTTTCTCGTTTTCCCATAATTCCCTTAAGGGGGGGCCTGGATAAGTTACGCCCATAACTCAGCGAGTTAAGACGACTAAGTGAGTAGTTTTGATCCGGAATAGGCTAACCTCTTGCGGCAGCTTGTCATGAACGAGCTTCGTTTTCATTATGTAAATCTCAGTGGGTTTCGTGGAACGAGATGTAGGCCACAAGCTCTAACCCTCTACTAGGTGTGAAATACTCTCCCCTAATAATATGATATTAAACATCTAGCATAATCCCCCAACAAGAAAGAAGTTGACAATTTGATATTTAAACTATCTTTGCTCTCTCATGTTTTAGTTTAATCTGCTGAAATATTTAGAGATTGTAGAATCATAGCAATTACCTACTGCGTGGAATAGATCAGAAGTGAGATCTTCAACACGCTCTCATTTCATCAACTTGTAGCTATTTTCTGAAACTCTTTAGTGTTGTCACTGTGTGTGGAAACCCTAAAGAGTTCCAGAAGATACAGAGTCCTCCCAGATTGAATTAAAATAGATATTTGTAGCTGAATTTCTATCTATGTAAGATTGTGGATTAATGCAGCCTATGTGTGGTTTTTGCTGTGGGCGATCATAGTAGGTATTTGTTTCTTTTAGTCGACAAGTGATTTGAAGATGGCATTCATCTTTTGAATTTTATTGAAATTCAGGAATTCAAGAGGGCGGCTACAATATGGGTAAACTGTTCGTGAATAATGTTCATTTTGATGCAAAATTTGCATGTAGGAGGTTTTAGGATTATATTTTGATATAATTGTCAAACTGCTTAAAATAAATAAGTCAGCTTCAAGATGCCGGACGTCCAAGTAATTTAAATTTTTGCACATATTCATTAGATAGCGTCCTCCTTACGAGGATATATAGAAAATTTTTAGCATACTATAGAACAAACAAAATTCCGATGTCAAAATATCGTATTACTCAACATATTCTCATCTTAATTGGATACATTTATTGCAGCGAATCTGCAACGTCTCCAAACTGTTAAAAAAAAAGTTTTTTATTGCTCTGCAAACCAGACCTCCACAGCTTTCATTACCTCCTCGTTTTAAAGGAATTTACGACCTTATAAACCTTTGTCAGTTCAAGAAAGAGATGATAGTCCGATAGAGCCAAATCTGGTATTTTTTTTTTTTTTTTTTTTTTTTTTTTTTTTTTTTTTTTTTTTTTTTTTTTTGGTGTAGCAGGGGGAAAATCTGCAAACAGACGAACACACCCTCTCCTGAGGGGGAACAGTGTGGGGATTCTCACTCTCTGAGCTCGAGACCCACTAAAAACCCTTAACTGCTTCTTCATAGGTTCCGGGCATTTTGCCTATTAACCAGTTGACTCTTATGGTTTCTGGACTCTCACACGATCGTAGTCGTGTTGATATTTGTATGCTGCCTATAGCTTTTATAGGTTAAGCTCTTCTTTGGTTACATTTAAATCCTTAACTGATCTCTGGGTCTTCGGTGGTAGGTTCTTGACCTTCTAGCTTCTTCCGTTGGATCGTAGTCGACTAATCTTCGTAGTTCCTCATTTGGATGTTGTTTGGCTTTGTCGAATATCCTTTCCGCCTTTCTCTTCATCAATTCGGTAACTGGTTCCCATTCCAAGTCCTTGTAGATTTGTTTGTTCCTAACAAACCAGGGTACGTCCATCGCCATTCTAAGGAGTTTATTCTCAGTGGCCTGTATTTTCTTGATGTGGGTCTTGGCTGCGAAGCCCCATGCCGCCGAACCATATGTGAGTTGTGGTCGCGCAATTGTTTTAATCATCGTCAACTTGATGTTCTTATTCATATGACTTCTTCTGCCTATGAGTGGATAAAATTTACTCATTGCGGCTTTTGTTTTATCAACAGCACATTTGATGTGGTTTTTCCATGTAAGTCCTCTGTCAAGCGTCACTCCTAGGTATGTTGCTTCATTTTTCCATTCAACCTCTTCTCCATCAACTTCAAGGTTTTCTTCCATCCTCAATCTTCTCTTTTGCAGTAATATTGCTTGAGTCTTTCTTCCATTGATTTGGATTTTCCATTTGATGCACCATTTGAGTAATTCATCTATGGCTTCCTGCAGTCTCCGGTGTATGATCTCTGGGCGTCGATGTCTGAACGCTATTCCTGTGTCATCTGCGTACAAGGTGAGCATATTTCTAGCATTCTTCGGGATATCATAAACGTATATTACGTAAAGCAGAGGTCCAAGTACCGATCCTTGAGGCACTCCCGCTTCCAATTGTCTGGTTCGAGAGGTTGCTCCATCTATCTTCACATAAAAGTTTCTATTCCTCAGATAGTTCCTTATAATCTTGCATAGCTTGGTCGAATATCCTGCTTTTTTCATCTTGTAGATAAGGCCTTCGTGCCATACTCTATCAAAAGCTCTCTCGATATCCATCAGAACTAATCCTGTGGCCTGTTTGGTCTGCATTCCTTCGGTGACGTATTCTATGAGCCGTAGTAATTGGAGTTCAGTCGAATGTTCTCGTCGAAATCCAAATTGTTCGGATGGAATTATCTTCAACATTTCTGTTTCCTCATTCAGCCTTTTAGCGATAACCCTCTCGACGATTTTTCCTAGTGCTGATAGTAGGCTGATTGGTCTATAATTTTGAGGAAATTTCCGTTCCTTTCCAGGCTTGTTGAAAACTATCATTTCTGCAGTTTTCCATCTCTTTGGGTAGTATTCGGTCCTCATCACTCCGTTTGTTATATTCGTCAAGGCTGCTATTCCTTTTCTAGGCAATTTCTTCAACATATAATTCGTTATCCTATCTTCTCCCGGCGCTTTCCTGTTTTTCAATTTCATTATGATCTCTTTGATTTCTGTTGGTGAAGCCGGCTTTGGAATGGTTTCGGTTTCCGGTGGTTCCATCATCAGTTCTTCGTTTGCCTCCACTTCTTCTTCTAGATCTTCATTGTCATCATCATTTCTGTAATTTATTCTGGCTTCTCTCTCAATTGAGTCGGCCAGTGCTTCGGCTTTCTCAAGTCTCGTATATACCATTCCGTTTGCTCCATGCAGTGGAGGTATAACTGTCCGTTCTCGTCGTAAGCGTTTTTGCATTTTCCAAGCCGAGTGATCTATTGTATTCAGTTCTCTTAATCTCTGGTGCCATCTGCTATTACGCAGTTCTGGTAAATAAGGGGGGAGTTCTAATCATTCAAACCCTAAATCACGAATTTTTTGTATGGCAACATGAGTTTTGTATGCAGGGGCGTGGTCCTGCAAAAACTATACAAATTTGGATTGCTTTCCGCGTCTTTTCTCTTTAATTTTTTCCCGTAGAGTGGTCAGTAATGTCGAATAAAAATCTCCGGTTATTGCTCTACTCTTATCCAAAAAATCGATCATGATTACTCCATGGCAATCTCAAAAAACTGAAGCAAGAATTTTTTCAGCAGATTTTTGGACACCAAACTTCTTAGGTCTTGGAGAACCAGAGTGTCGCCATTTCATCGATTTTTGCTTTGTTTCTGTATCATAAAAATGTATCCAAGTCTTATCCTTAGTAACAATTCGGTTTGAGAAGTCTACATCGTTTTCAAATCGAGCAAAGATCGAACGCGATTCTTCTACCCTTGCAAGCTTTTGGTCAACATTCAAACATTTGGGGATCCATTTTGCAGCAATTTTCTCATGTCCAAATTGACGTGAACTGTATGATGAACTCGTTCATATAAAATATTTAGTGCTTCAGATATTCGTTTTAGCCCAATCCGACGGTCTGATGAAATCATGTCATGAACTGCATCGATATTTTCAGGGACTGACACAGAAACTGGCCTTCCCGATCGGTAATCATCTTCAACGGAAAATTTACCTCTTTTGAAGCTTGCAGTCCAATTTTTCACGGTCGCATACGAAGGACATTGATCACTAGGGGTACTAAGCATATCTTCGTAAATCTGCTTACCTCTTAACCCTTTTAAATACAGGTACTTGATGATGGCTCGATACTTTTAATTCATTGCGTACCTCTGGTTTAATTTTTTGAACTTCACTCTGAGACTTCTAATGAGTTATTGTTCATTGCTATGGTAATATTTTATGCATGGAACTGGTCTAAGCTAACTAGATATCTCCTCGTTGGGTTCTTCGAATTTTTGGTATTTTTATGGTACGTGATGGTGATAATGAGAAGACTTGGGTGATATCTTGTGTTCGAAAAAGATTAACCGAATAAAGGAAAAACTATATTCCGGAATTCATTCCACTCGGTAAAACCGTTTGTGAAATAGAACTAGAAATAACATTTTTTATGGTTTTTTAACGGCCTGTAACCGATGTAATATAACAATGGCATGTCCCCGAAGTAGAAAAAAATGTTGAAAGGAAAAATCCGAGCTTGAGTTGGGAAAATGAGTCCAATATTGTTGTATGTAGCGTGTTGTCATTTGGCAGTAACAGTTTTCCTAAAACCTCTTGAATTATTAGCAATTTATTTCCAATATCTAATGGAAGTATCATAAGAATGCCGTATACCTATCATATATACTCGTGATTTGTGATTATTTCGTAAATAGTGAAACAATTTTGGTCGATGGTGCCTGGATGGTGATGTTCCTTGACTTGAGCTATGTGATGGATTGTTACGAACTGTTCAAATTAAATTCAACCTTTTTCTATGGAGCAGTTTGGTAAATAATTTGGAATGAAAAAAAGATCGAACAACCGGACTGGCAGAGGTATGCAGGAAATCCAGAAACAATCAATCCTGATTTATGCACCCGGATCCGACAACTCTCCAGTGGGAGAGATACATACGGAATTCAACAATGAAAGCTGTCGTCCACCGCCGCGCTAACGTAAATTATCAACACACCCGTTCGTAGGGTTTCATGAATAATTTCCGTACATCTAAATGGTTGAAAAGTGACAACTTTCCGCTATCTGTTTCAACATCGCCAACTCACGTGACCGCAGAACTCGCGTCGAAAAGGAAGGATGGTTTGTCGCCCACCGAACGTTCGACGAAATCTGCAGAGATTTGCATAATGAAAACGGGGCCGGGTGATGAGGAGCTGTCAACGGGTATTATCGCAGAGGAGGTTTGGTCTTACTGGGATTTGGCAGTGTGACAAATTATGTTCGAACTCCAGAGGACGCCAAATGAATTTACCCTTGTCAATAAACACATGTCGTGTTCTCAATGGCAATGAGTATAATCATCGATATTGAACTTTAGTAACTATAGTGAGGAAAAGAAATTTCGTCACGAACTGGGTGAAGGCATCTTAGTAAAGAAAAAGCAAATAATTTGTTCGTCTCGAACATAGGATCTTCCTTGATGAAGCAATATAAGCTGCTCAAAAATTGAATGGGTTAATTTGCGTATACGACCAGCAAACACAAAATACAGGAACTGCACTACAAGTGCCACCTGAATGCAGCACAGAAATTGCTGTACTGAAACTGCACAGTTTGTGCATTGATAATTCTATATTTCAAAAAAGCGGCATTTGATATATAGTTACTATACAGTTTCTGTACTGATAATTCTGCATTCTGAAAATGTTGTATTCGAAATATAGTTAGTTTCTGTACCGATAATTCGGCATTTGAATGCAGTTTTTGATATACAGTTACTGCACAGTTTCTGAATTGATTATTTAATATTTCAAAAAAGCGGCATTTGATATACAGTTACTATATAGTTTCTGTATTGATGAGTCTGAATTCTGAAAATATCGTATTCGAAATATAGTTAGTTTTTGTACCGATAATTCGGCATTTGAATTCAATTTTTGATATACAGTTACTGCAGAGTTTCTGAATTGATTATTCTACATTTCAAAAAAGCGGCATTTGATATACAAATACTACATAGTTCCTGTATTGATAATTCTGCATTCTGAAAATTTCGTATTCGAAATATAGCTAGTTTCTGTACCGATAATTCGACATTTGAATGCGGTTTTTGATATACAGTTTTTGCACAGTTTCTGAATTGATTATTCTTTCGTTTAAAAATGCAATATTTGCTATACAGTTACTGCACAGTTTATGTATTGTAGTGTCGAGGGTAGGTAGGTGTACAATCGGCAATCGGTTTGTCGATTGTGCTCGAAAGGTCTATCGTCTGTTGGAATTTCAATGTTAGTTATTGCCTATATTGTATTGTATCAGATTTGAATTGGGAGTAAAGATTTGTTGAGTAGGTGAATAGTGTGTGCGAAACTATTGAGCTGTGTAAAATATTGAATAGACTTTAATCTGAATAGTGTGCGAGTTGCATTTTCACGTGGCGATGGATTCACAACATGCTTCTAATAATGTCAATTCCATCTTTAACTTTTCAATTCAGTTTTGTTTTTTTTTTCATATATATAATATATATATATTTATAGTTTATTATCTGGTGAATTATTACAAATTGGAAATTCGATTATGGAATATCAGGTTGAAAAGACATTTCATAAATAGCTCTAATTCAATAATTGAAGAATCCTTTCGTTACCAAAATACTTACAATGCATGAACCAACACAACAAATCTTTTCAAGTTCCTTTGCAAATTTTGCTTTGCAGACTCTTTATTCTGTATATATAGAGAAAATCCTGTACAAACAGAATATGGGTCCGTAATTTCATGTTTCGATACAGTAGCCGCACCACCACTCCTGTATTTGAAGTGAAGAATGGAGAATTGTTCTAGAGTTTTTGTACAGTTACTCCAAAACCATCTCTGAGTGCAGCATCGCTGTTCTGTGGTTGTATATCAAATGAAGTCTGTGTTGTACAGTAACTGTTCAGCGAGACATATACGGTACGTTTTGATACAGTTACTGCACTACCATTGCTGCTTTCAAAGTGCTGCATTGTTTTACAGTTTTTGTACAGTTATTACTGCAAAACCATCGCTGTTTTACCTTGGACCCTCTTCAGAAGCAGATCGAAATAAGTATTGGTATTGACTAAGTAGATCTCTAAAATTTTCATGGGTCTCAATACTTTGTTCGAGACCAAAAAATATTCAAATATCTATATTGATAAGAAAAATTATATGACGCCCATACAAAACATTTTCCAGGCCTTATAAAACGTTTGTGACAATTTAACAGGGACCTTCAGACGTCACGTGCGGTCCACGTAGCATATGAGCCTACCTGGCGATAGGTGGAGCAGACGTCTATATTTCTCTCCATTTAAATGATATGGGCGCCCAAGCTGTTTGTATTAGATAGAAAGTGGCTCTCTGATAGTTCCTAAAGCCAGAATAAATAAAAAACACGGATCGACAAAAGCGCGTTATTCCCAAAATGGCGCGAGCTCGCCAAGAGCTCACCACAATATTTCGAAAATCAAAAAAACTTTTTATTCCACTCGAGTAAGCACATTTTTAACACGAACTCGTTTGAGGTTAAATTTTTGTTAGTTCATGCTTTGTCGTCAATTTTTTCTGTTCGGAAAAATAATGATTTATAAAAATCAATCACTTCAACGATTTCAATCTCGTTGGAAATGATCATGTCTTCGACTTTCATAATAGGATTCTTCAAATTGCAAAATACAACTTCATCATCCTGATTCAGAAACTTCTATAACTTTATAATTGCATCACCCCATTCAGAAAACGACAATAACCTTTCCCCAACATCCCGTGAAGGATAAGGATTTTATTTCCATCTCAGGGTTAATTCCAAATTGATAAATAAGGGGAACTTCAGTATATAGCGCCAAGTTCTTTCCCCTGAAGCGGATATATGGAAATAGCGAAGGTTCGAAGAATTTAATATTGCCACGATTTTTTCACACAACGTCAGATATATGATGTCCTGTTCATTTTTCGGTTATTAAATCGAGTGTTCCAGAATCCTGGGAATTCACAACGCGCTATGTGTGAATTTCATTCGGAGATAGATTAATTGGATTCGTTTAGAAGTTTGATATTGAATGTGAAATATTCAGCGTATATAAGACAGTTCAGCTGACTGTGTCACAATTCCAATAATTCTCTCATAAGAGAGAGAACGTTAATTAAATCATATTAAGTTTTATCGGTAGTTTTGGTTATTGAAATTGTTATCAACTGTTCCATTTTTTTTGTTTTGCGTTTATTTTTATTTCGATATCTTCATGTTTTATAATGAGGAATACTGGCTATATTATGATGAGGCAAGAATACGAATCTTTTATTCTATTCTATTGTATCTCTTTTTCAAATTCATCCTGAAAAGCACAATATAAATTATATAGGTATCGATTTACTCACATTTGGATCGCAAGGTTCGTGTAAAAACTTTTCTTCAGAAATCCACTTGAAGGTTACTGCAACACAAAAGAAAATGTGTTAAAATAAAGTCGTTGTATTAACATAAATATCTCATCAATCGGACTATTGATTTTTATAATTAGCTTAAGGAAGTGTCAGAAGTTTTTCGAATTTTTTTCCTATTTTCTAATAAAAAACCACTGATATATTCATGGGATATGATTCCCCAACATAAAGGTCCTGTAGCGTTCCTCGAACAACTGGAGAACAAGATTCGTCACTTGGAAGACATAACCTGGTCAAAAGACTCTCCAGGTCAAAAGCAAGATTTGGAATATTAATTTCAGTACTGAAGAGATTCTTGAATATGAGAGTGATCTTTCACCAAAATCAACAAAGAATTTTTGACGTGTTCTTCACAGTGCAATTGGAAGAAAAGTTATGAAGCAATGATTAAATTTTTTGTTTCCTTAGTTATCATTAATTCTTCGAAAAAGTTTGATGAAGGCTGTTTATTCACTATTTGTTTCTCGTTTTTTGCTCTGTTTTTTTTTCTAACATAATTTCGTGATGGAGAGAGGATAAAGAAATTTTTAAGTCAATGGAAGAGAAGCCCTTTAGTTTTAAAATCTTATTCTGTGATCAAATTTGTCATCACTACACTGCTCAAGGAGAGACAGGGTTTTTTTACTGAGGTTTTTCCTTGAGCTCTTATATCATCAAAACTTATATGCCATAGTATTTGATAACTAAAAATGTGTCGCTGACATAATATATATGTACCTGTATATCAATTATACGATTCACAAATTTTCAGAAAAAATCACAATCAGTTATCTAGATACGTCTAATGGAGAGTTAGCGGAAAACGCCTTGTATTGGTTAGAATTCGATCACCCTAGTACATCCCCATATTCTCATGTGAAATTCTATACATCCCTCTATATTCGTTTTAGTGTTCACAGCAAATAAGTTTGTATTTTCTCGGAAATTCATTTTCCCTTCGACATTTTTGTCCATTATTTTCCCAAGGTTTTCATGGAAATCTAAATAGAAGACTTATAACAAAATGAGTTGAATTCACCGCGTTTAAAGCAATGGCTGAGTTCAGAGAAAATTGTAATAACTTCTTCATAGCAAATGCTTCTCCTCCACATCTCCTTGTTCTCTGTGTGATGATTCTCGAACGAGACTACTGAGACAAGAGTTGGAATCCATTTCATAAAATAACATGCCCCAAGATAACAATTACAAGTGGAAATGTTTTCATCAAATCAAATTGGGATTATTTATTTCATTTTGCATTTTGGCGATAGTTTAATGTAACTACTCTACAATAATGCATTGCATGATTAGCTTAAGTTTGCATCCTAGAATATTTAATTATACCGCAAAACGAACTCATGAACGAGGCCAGTGACTTCTGTCATATATCATGTTTGAGCCAGAACCTCAAACATTTTTAATTTTACAACTGTAAAGTGTAAGAGTCCGGACAAGTGATCGACAACTATAACGTCAAAATGTAAATTCGAGAAGATGTACGATAATGAGATAAAAATTGTCATCACTTTATTACATAGAAGTTTTCAATAAACAAAATAAAACTGCAATTTATTTCGAGAACAACAAATGCAACAAAAAGGAATCGAAAAATATGATTGCCAAAGTTGACATTGTCATTTGTGACATCTGATATCATTTTATTATTCAGTCTGTGTGATGGGAAAAATCTTTTGAAGGCGAACCCCCTCTCAGGAGTGAGAAGCAGCCAAACTGTTGTTTGGATATTCTCTATCTTGGGATAGTTTTTGAACCCAGCCTTACAGTGTCGCTCAACAAAAGATACAAAAGGCTGCAAGTGGCCTTAACAGTTCATGGGACTTGTGCAACTTATAAATGAAAGTCGGCAGCTATCTTTCTGACATTGCCGATTTCATATTTTCCTTCAACAGTATGAACGTAATGAATGTTAATTCTCTCATGCTGAAAAAGTCTAGCCGTGCCTTGGCAAACGTACCCCTGTCACCAGGGTTGCCACCATTGACATATCGAGATAACCGTGGCACATTCGCCATTTTGCATCATCTGTGACAGTTTATGTGCTTGGTTGTAGCCTATAAAATTCTTATGAGGTTGCGCCTCAAAAAGAAAGAGCTTTCAACTATGGATTTTTTGGATTGAATACTTCGATATATTAATTATTTTCACTTCGTTCCGAAAGAACCATGTATTTTTGACATTCGACTCTCATGGGTCCCTAATATATGAGTAACGTTGTTTTTAATTAAATCTACAAATTCCAGGTTAGTCCTATTTCAAATCGTAATTCTGGCCATCGTTTAACTCAAGGCGTATTTGTTCGAGTGTCTTTTTCCCCAATTTCCTTTGAATAAATTTTTAATATTGATTATTTATTGATTTCCAAATTACCAACAGTGCTTGAATATGAAGTTTTTTTTTTTGAATTCAATGGTTAAAAAATAAAAAAATGTTATCTTTCGAAAATTCAAAATGACTGCGAGTGATTTAAAGCTCTTGTAAAAACACTCAAAATCTTATAAATACAGGGTGAATCTTCGACTCGTACGAATATTTTAATAGTAGATTCTTGAGATCAAAAGAAACACATTTTTTCTATACCATTTTTTCCTATTCGGCCTTGATAAAAAGATATAGCCATTTTAATTTTTCATATTGAGCTATGCAACCCCTTGAGAAACAAAATTACCTTCAGAATTAGAAGCTGAATCTATGTCTGTGGATCTTTTTAACAGCTTCTGTTGCTACACGTCACTGAACACAGTCTAGCAGTGGTGCCACAATCAATCGACAATCTATCTACAAATTTTGCTTCATTTTGGAAGTGGCTGAGTAATATACAGTACTGGAGCGCTCAAAAAATATCTAAATTTATCTGGATTGCAATGAATCCAAGATCGTTTTAAATTTTTCAGCATTCAAAACACATAATGAAATTTACCAAGGCTCAACTTTCAGAAAACTGTATTCTTCTAGCATCAGAGGAAGAATTTCAGTTTTTGGAATCCTAGCCCCATTGACGCAAAATCCAGTCGATGCCAAAAGGGCAATTTATTTCACCCAAACAGATCTTTCGAGAGGCAATCGAACTCCACGTATATCGAACACAGCAATCAATCGTCTACGCCTCCCCTGACCTCGACAGCATCCTGAATTTAATACTTGGAGCATTGGGAGAGTCCCAATCTTTCATCTTCCGTTCCACAAAGCCAATTAAAATCCGCTCAAAAACGCCCCACTTCACCTTGAAACATTAATTATCAATTAATTTGCCTCTGAATCGAACATTCTTCCCCTTTCACACGAACTACTTCGTCCATTCCAATAAATTCTCAATCTTATCAGCTGATTTGTAATTTGATTGTATCAGTCAGAAGGAATGGTAAATATTTTCAAATTTCGATTCTATAACCGAGTGGAGTAATACGGGGATATATTGAAAAATCCTAGCCTACTATAGAACCAAACAAAATTCCAATGTCAAAATATTTTATTACTCAACATATCCTCCTCTTAATTGGATACATTTATTACAGCGAACCTGCAACGTCTCTAGGCCTTAAAAAAAAAATGTTTCTTCTTGCTGTGCAAACCAGACCTCCACAGATTTTATTACCTCTTCGTTGAAAGGAAATTTACGACCTTTTAAATTTTTATTTCAGTTGAGAAAAGAGATTATAGTCGGATGGAGCCAAATCTGGTGAATAAGGGGGGTGTTCTAGTAGGACAAACCCTAAATCACGAGTTTTTTTATTTGTGTTGAGGGGCGTTGTCCTGCAAAAACAAAACACTTTTGGATAGCTTTCCGCTTCTTTTCTCTTCAATTTTTTCCCGTAGAGTGATCGGTAATGTCGAATAGTAATCTCCGGTTATTGTTCTACCCTTATGCAAAAAATCAATTATGATAACTGCATGGCAATCCCAAAGAACTGGAGCAAAACTTTTCAAGCAGATTTTTGGACACGAAACTTCTTAGGTCTTGGAGAAGTCGCCATTCCATCGATTTTTGTTTTGTTTCTGGATCGTATAAATGTACCTCCCAAGTCTCATCCATAGTAACAATTCGGTTTAAGAAGTCTACATCGTTTTCAGATTGAGCACAGATCGAACGCGATGCTTCTACCCTTGCACGCTTTTGGTCAACATTCAAAAATTTGGGGATTCTTTTTGCAGCAATTTTTCTCATGTCCAAATTGACGTGAACTATGTATATGATGAACGCGTTCGTATGAAATATTCAGTGCTTCAGATAGTCCTTTTAGCCCAATTCCAGGGTCTGATAAAATCATGCCATGAACTGCATTGATATTTTCGGGGACTAACACAAAAACTGGCTTTCCCGATCGGTCATCATCTTCAATGGAAAATTTACCTCTTTTGAAGCTTGCAGTCCAATTCTTCACGGTCGCATACGAAGGACATTGATCAACAAAGGTATCAAGCATATCTTCGTAAATCTGCTTACCTTTTAACCTTTTCAAATACAGGTACTTGTTAATGGCTCGATACTCCAATTTTCGATTTTCACAATTTCGGTGGACATCTCCTTTCTTTTCATTTATTGCGTGACTTTGGTTTACTTTTTTGACCTCAAACTTCACACTGACACTTACAATTTGTATTGTATGTATGTATTTTGAGTTATTGTTTGTTGCTGTGGTAACGCAGAATTTTTTTTTTATGCAGGGAAGTGGTCTAGGCTAACTATATATCAATACATCCTCGTATAATATTGTCTAATTAACATAAATTGTGAATCATTCAAAATGTTTTATCACTTCAATTAATAAGAGTAAAATGACAGGCGTCGGTAATAATGAATAAATCTTGAACAATAAGCGGAAGGAGTAATAGATTTATGGTGAGTTTATGCAGAGTTACTAAGAAAGGGATCAATCTAATTGGCATGAATGCAATCTCTATTGTTGGCTCTGGATGACAGAGGCGAAGGAAATTTAAATGTGGATGAATGCGTTATAAGAAAGGCAGACTCTGGTATCGCTGAATTCCCCACTACTTGAATTGGAGCAAATCCTATCAGTATCTTTGTGTCGTTGATGAAATGTGAAAAAATTTTTCTCAACAAAGCGTCTTAGCTATGTACATGAATAATCTAAGGGAGTTGACCCTAACTTTAGATTAAAACAAACACTGCTGACCGTCTGCTTAGCTATGCTAACAGAGAATGAGGATAATGAGATTAACTGCAATAATCATGAGACGGTACAGGACATATTTGATGATAATAAAGAATATTCACCGCCTACGAAGCGAAGCAATGAGCAAATAATATCTTGATTTACTTACAATTAAGGAGTAGCAAAGTAGAATCAAGATAGCTTACTTCGATTACACTGTTTCCCGTTTCCCGCATAACTCTCGAAAATGGTTTCGAATAATTAAATGCTCATCAGATGTAGAGATTATGGCGGAACTTCGTTAGACGGTGAAGCTCCGAGATATAATCTTTGCGTTTATTTCGCGAATTTGGTAGTTGAATAAAATATGGCCCCCATTATTGCTTCTCGGATCCAGACAGTATAAATATATATACTCAGAACGAAATACTCGATTAAGTCAAAACTTCATTGTGTTTAATTGGTTAGTTGCAGAACGCCGGTTAATTCCGAATTGAAATAACTCAATTAGGAAAAGTTCCGAAGAAGAATGACTCGGCATCATATTATATGTTCCCTACTTTTACGCCCGCGGATCTCGGGGTAAATGGAAGGTGATTTCAGCACGCCTGGATGCCGACTTGGGAACTTTTGTCGAAGGATTTGAATATTCATTCAATTCCTGGATTATTCGGCCGAAGTTCCGTAACAACTATCCCAAGAATTACGTAAACATCGATTCAATGGCCGGATGAAAGCCAATTTTGCATCGGTTTTGTGACAGGGGATTGGGGTATTTCCCGCAAAAAAAAAGTTAATAAGCAGCTTATTCGATTTGCTTTCTGGGGTAGACCGTGGTCAGGCTACAGTGGCGTACCTTGTCCTGGAGGGGCTACGTATGAGAGCTTGACAGGGGTCCCTTATCCTCCGAAGAAACTCAAATGAAAAGTGAAAATTTTTCACAAGGAGGCAGAACAGCTATTTTTATTTATTTAGTGGGTGGGAAAATTGAATTATCGAATAAGATACCGTCAAACGGGGTGAAGTGGATATAGCGGGGTGAAGTGGATCAACCATGTTTTTCCGCATATTTTATAGCGTAACTCATAGACAAGACCCTAAATTGCCACGAAAAAAACTCTGTGTCTACTGTTACCTCCTAAGATTGCTAACTCGTGTCCTGGATACAATTCTAGATGGTAAGATTTCTCACAAAAAAAAAGTTTCGTACTCTCTCGAATAAACAGTTTTTCAATTGTTCAATTCGATTATATATTTGGCGATAACTACGATAGTTATTCTCACCTAAACTTTTACAAGTTGCGCATAAAATAGTTGGAATGATATTCCCTGTTTTTAAATCAAATGTACCACCACAGTTCTTCAGGAAAAAAAATATTCGTTACATCATTCAAAAGTGAGGGGTGAAGTCGATCACCAATGATATGTCATGTTTGACCATATTGCGTATAGGCCAATGTCACAAAAATACCCTTTCAGTATATCCGCATGCAGAGGATATAGCTCTTGTGAAAAGGCACCAAATAATTTGCAAAATCCACCTGAAGCAAGTTACATGTGGCTGGCACATCTTTACTCTGGAAGCCAAAGAAGAGAGAATTGAATATCTACCTATATGAAGGCTGACTAGAGTATAGAGTACAATAATATACCTTCATTCAGTGGCACAGCCAAGATTTTGTTTGGGGGAGGGGCTTTACACCAAACGATCGTTCAATGTTTTACTAGAAAAAAATTTGAATTGGTGGTATCTTTGGGGGGGAGTTGCGCCAGTGCCTTCATTCAATAGACTGTTTTTATGTTCGTTAGAAATTTATTTTCGCTGTTTATTGTATTTTATTTTGAAACAAAACATATTTAGTTTTACACAGGAAGAATAAAGATTTTTTTATTTTTTCAATGGTTCTAGTTCTGATTTCACAGCACCTGTTGGTCTTAGGATTCGAAATATATGATTATTTCATTTCATATAATCCACTTCTACCCTCGTATAGTTAAAGTGAATATCCATTGATTTTTAAAATGTGAGCCACTTCACCCCAAAGTACGAGGTGAAGTGGATCGCACTTCAACCAAAAAAATTTCAAAAACTGTGCAGCCAAAAATTTTGGTAAAAAGGCCAATCGATAGCACTTCTCCACTTCTCCCCGTTTGACGGTATTAGAGTTATGTATTACATAAATTCAAGTTTAATTAGTACTGAATAGAAAAAAATCCCTAAGATTCAGCTTGTTCTGAAATCGTTATCTATTAGCAACATTTGGAGTATATTCTTGTTCAATTTATTTATTTCCAATTAATACAATATCCTTTTATTATGTACCTATCGAATATCGACAAGATCCAAGAATAAAGTTTCAATTTTCATTACACATCTACATACATTACGCGTGCTGCTTATTAATAATTGTTTATTTGTAATCATCAACAAAGAATGCACCTTTGAACTGAAGTATTCGCATGCATATTGTTTTCCCCTTTTTTTTTGGAAAATGTTATTTATTATCCAAGATAACAGTATTTTCATAGTTTTTTTTTTATCGAAATAAATTTCTTTTTCATGTCTCCATCTTGGAAGGAAAAGAAAAACGAAAGGAAACAGTTATTATAATTTTATCCGAGATTTTATCTCAGTTCAAATGTGAAATCTATGTCCTTCGTTAGAGTAATAGCACGATTCGAACGCCCATTCAGCAAACGTGTAGAATAGAGAACAGATTGTGTGAATCTTGTGGTATTTTCTTTCACACTTTGACCACTGTCAAACAGAGAAACCTCAATTGTATAAATAAGTGATTAGTTATTTTTGAGCAATTAATTTTTATTCCTATCGTTAATTTTTCTGTAATTGGGTTTATTTAGCTGTAGAAAAATAAAGCAGTTTATTTATTCATTTCTTTATAGTTTTCATCACACAGGTCTTAAGACTTTTTTATTCGTCAACATGAAAACCTAGACCAATGAAATACACAATAATAATCTTCCACCTATTGAAAAAATTCCATACTGTCCTGTAGTCATGCTGCGTCATAAGCTTCCGCTCATTTAGTGGAAAATCACTTCTTTCATTGTTCCATTCTATAATATTATGAAGAAATCTTTTTCACTGACCGAGAGGTTTTATCGACCATTGCATCAAACTAGTTTACAACTCTTCACTTTTGTGAAATTTTTTTGTAAAATTATGATTGCGTAAATTCATTTTTCTAATTCTGCTGTTCACTACAGGATCTACACTCATTAGTTTTCAGTGTAAACCCATTCTAATTTGATGCTACCTGTGTAAGAAGGCCAATGGGATGTAAATTATTTCGCAGAGGAGAAAATAGTGGTTTTTGGATCGTAGAATTTTGAAATCAAATTTTCCTTAATAAATTGAAATATAAACAGTAACTCAAGCAAGAGCGCGTTGAATGTATGACATATTCGGCAAATTTTTATCAATTATCAATTTCTTAAACCAATTTTTCAGGTTGTTTTTGGTTTTTTCATCAAGATCACCTGAACCAGGAAGGTGGCATGTAGATTGTATGAATTGTCGTGAAAATCAAGGAGTTCCATGCTTGCAAAATTGTCATCTCATGTTGATTTCTATCAGTGGAGTCCCTTATTAATATAGTTGATTTTCAGACGAATCCAATTAGAGGTCTGTCATCGGTTTTCTTCGAGAATGAAATAATGTTCGATCGGCTTCAGCCTGAAAAGTTGAAGAGCCTACTGAAATGCCTTCGAAAAATTTGTATTGATTGCTCGTCGCATTTGTTGAACGTAACCTTGATGAAGATTTATCAATGCTTTGTTGAACAAGGGCTCTCGCTGCATTCATTATTTACAACCATGTCCAGCGTATCATCAGACTCACGACTCGGCGAAAAAACAGCAAATAAATGAGCAGCTATCAATTCTCCACGCGTACAAAAGCAGAAACGAGCTCGGGGATTAAAAAAATTTCTTTGGGATACCTTAAACTGAGCTCTGGAATGAAAGAAATTCATTCCCCTAAGCTCATTTTCACATAAAATATTTTGATACAATGACATCAGTCAAGGCTTCACAAATATAAAGTGATTATTTTCTTTTCGATTCCTTTTTCTCATGCTCTAATTCACAATTTTCAAAGGGAAGGAAATTAGATGGTGTTGTATTTCGACGTTTTTTCTAGATTGGAATCTTCATGAAAAAATAATTGGCAAAGATTCAACGGAAAAGAGTTGCTAAACAGAATTCTTTCTTCTGAAATGTTAACTGTCTCCTTACAATAATTTAATTTTTTTCATTGTATCAATTGGGCTAGAGAATATTCGCAACAATCAGAATTTCTTTTTCACCTCAGTCACCTTGAAATTTCCTAGATGACTTTAGCTGGAAGGTTAAATTTTGAAGATTACCCTGCATATACAAGTAGGTACAAGTCATGATTTGTATTTGTTGTTTTTTTTTTCCAATGACACCCAGTGAGTAAAATCATATTCATACATACTCTGTAAAACACACAGTGAAGTCTATACAGGGTGAGTCTTTGATTGGTGCAAATATTTCAACAGTAGATTCTTGAGGTCAAAGGAAATATTTTTTTCTAACCATTTTTTCCATAGTTTTTTTATTGTCGGAAAAACCAGTGGCGTATCATTTTTTTATCTGAAAATTTTAGACTCGCTGCAGTACAGACGCCACTGGTAGAATAGAAAAGAAATGATATTATGCAAAAAGTGCTCCTTGACGCTCAAAACCTATGTCTCAAATTTCATAAAAATATTTCAAGCAGTGTGAAAGTTATTAATAAAAAATATTTTTTTTCTATAATTTTAACACCCCGTATCTCGGAGAGGAAACATTTCTCGACATATGTTTATATGACAAACTAGGGCTTATTTTTGATGTAGAATACGTGGTTAAGATTTCTTGGTTACGATCTGGACCAGCCTGTATGTTTTTATCAGTGCCGAATCGGAAAGTTGGAATAGGAACTCAAGAATCTACTGTTAAAATAATTGTACGAGTCAAAGACTCACCCTGTATAAAACTGATGAATGAATATAATAAATAGAAATTAAGATGAAAAATAATGGTTCAATAGAATATCAATGGACCGGATGTAGCATCAACATCATCCTCATTTAATGGTATGTATAGATAGTATAGAATATAGATAACAATAGATGGTATGGATAGTATAGATCATAATATATGGCAAGTGAAAATGCAGATTTTATCAATGCAGGTACTGTTCAAATATCAAACATGCAGAACTGCACCCTCTACATTTACTTGAAATGAGTAGCTTTCAAAGTAATTTCACACATGGCTTCCTGTGAACCTTTGAAATTCAAAATTGAAAATTAGCTGTGAAATTAGAAAAATTGCATACTTTGGCTGAATGAAACTCTTCCTAACAGATCCACAGATGTGTAGTGTCATAGATTTAGCTTGTTATTCTGATGGGAAATTTGTTTTTCCAGGGGTGTCACAGCTCATTATGAAAACTTAAAATGGCTATATGTTTTTATCAGTGCCGAATAGGAAAAATGCTATAGGAACTCAAGAATTTACTTTTAAAATGATTATACGAGTCAAAGACTCACCCTGTATAAAACTGATGAATGAATATGATAACAAGAAATTAAGATGAAAAATAATGGTTCAATAGAATATCAATGCACTGGATGTAGCATCAACATCATCCTCATTTAATGGTTTGTATAGATAGTATAGAATATAGATGGCAATAGATGATGTGGATAGCATAGATCATAATATATGGCAAGTGAAAATGCCGATTTTATCAATGCAGGTAATGTTCAAATATCAAACATGCAGAACTGTACACTCTACATTTACTTGAAATGAGTAGCTTTCAAAGTAATTTGACACATTGCTTCCTGTGAACCTTTGAATTGCAAAATTGAAAATTAGCTGTGAAATTCGAAAAATTGCATACTTTGGCTGAATGCAACTCTGTTTAACAGATACACAGATGTGTCATAGATTAAGCTTGTTATTCTGATGGGAAATTTGTTTTTCCAGGGATGACACAGCTCACTATGAAAACTTAAAATAGCTATATGTTTTTATCAGTGCCGAATCGGAAAAATGGTATAGGAACTCAAGAATTTTCTGTTAAAATAATTGTACGAGTCAAAGATTCACCCTGTATAAAACTGATGAATGAATATGATAACAAGAAATTAAGATGAAAAATAATGGTTTAACAACTAAACCCACTATAGGATATGCACAACTGAAATATAACGTCCTTTCTCTGTTTTAACACAGCATCCCATGTTATCTAAAGGGAGAAACTTGATTTAGGCCCGAATTCCGCCAAATCTCTGCGACCTTTGCGAGAACCCCTCTGGCTAAATCTACAATCTACCTCTTGTTGAATCATCCGTATTAAATTCCATAATGAATAAACTGTCCTAATCTCCCAAATCCGGACCCAGAAGTATTCCCTGTTCTATTCCAGTGGATACTCACGGATATATCCCCTTTCCAGGCGGACGTCAGCTCCTACCTCCGTTCTATTAGTAGGCAACTCACGCTTTTCTCCAGTTAGATATTCCGAATGTCTCTAGCAACTTTTCTCTTGACCGCTCCAGCGAACGCCTAATTTTCCTGCACGGTCCCATCAACGTTACAGTTGAAGTTACTTGCCTGAATGTGAATAATGTTCTTTCAGCGAGATTTTCATATATTCGCACTGGTCCATTCGCTGGTTTTACGCGGTCGACCATTTTCATCAGGTTTCACTTGGAACGCCACAGTTTCGCCATAGAAAGACATGTCTTCACGCTCCGCTACCCGCATTTCTGATCTCAACGTTGGTAATTAAGTTCCAACAGGATGGATTTCGAAATTCTGAGAGACACTGAGAAAATACTTATGACATAAGTATTCACGTTTGAGGTCCTTGAATATATTAAACTCTCACGAAACGAATTAATAAATCTTGAGTTACACTGTTGCTCGGGAAGTTCTATATTATTCAGTTATTGTATCCTCAGGTATGACAAAAATTATGTCTGTGATATACGGGGTGTCTTCAAAAAAAATGCGAAGGAATTATGCAGAGGACTCCTCGATGAAAATAAGTAGGAGTATTCCCTATAAATTTTTTTCGAAATTGACCTCCCTTCCAAAATAAGGCTTTTGGAAGGCGATGTCGAGTTGTTTTTATTTTTTTTTACGTGTTGTAAAAAACACAGATTCATAACCTCATAACTTTATTATAAGGGTTTGAAAATATTAACCCCTTATGATTTTCCTTCAAAAATTGTTTTCGTGGAGTAGATTTTCGAAAAATAAAATTCTCCTGTGGTTTCCCATCAAGTTCTGAAGAAAAAAAGTCTCTTGCAAAATTTCGATACAATCGATACTTTTCTCGGAATAATTAAAAACTTACCTGCAGTATACGAAGGTCTATGAGACAGAGAGTTGATGAATGTATTTTAGAGGGAGGTAGTCATTCTATGGAACTCTTATACGATGAAATGGAATGAACAGTGATCAGAACTGCTTGTAAGTTTTCATTTTTTCCGAGAAAAGTATCGATTGTATCGAAATTTTGTAAGAGATTTTTTTCTCCAGAATTGAATGGGACACCATGAGAGAATTTTGTTTTTCGAAAATCTATCCTCTATTTTCAACCCCTAATAAGAAAGTTATGAGATGTAAAAAATTGTGTGAGTAACATCTACTTAGTGCTTTATATGTATAGTTTTATGACTCAGTGTTTTTTAGAACCCGTAAGGAAACTTAAAAACTGTCAACTCGTCATCGCCTTCCAAAGGCTATATCTTGAAAGGGAAGTCGATTTCGAAAAAAATTTGTGGAAACTACCCCTGCTTATTTTCATCGAGGTATCATCTTCCTAAGTCCTTCGCATTTGTTTACAGTATTTCGCAATGGTCTTTATATGTTATCCAAATCAGAAATTGCCGAAATATTCGAACATTAGTTGTACCATAAAGAAAATTGATCACACCTCAACAGGGAGGCAATGAATACAATAATAAGAATTAATTCAGATGCATACCACCCGCCGATATAAATATCAACAAGTGTTACGATCTGAATTGAACTAGCCAATTTGCTATCGTCAGGAGAACTAAATGGAGAACGTTGCACCGAAGAAGAGCAGATGCTGGCCATGGTTTCGGTCTCATTCGACCTCGTCAGAGCCACACAGCTCCTTCTCCGATGGAAAAACGTCAATTCCAAACGTCTTTCTATCGGAGACGGAGCCATGTGGCAATTTTGTTGCAAACAAATACATAGGCAGCCAGATTTGTCGAAATAAAGTTCAATCTTTTTGTGAATATAAGTATCCCAGTGTATTGCTTTATACTTGGAACATTTTTGTCACATCAATTTTCAATGCGAAAAAGTAGGAAGTATATGAATTTATCCATTTTACGCCACTGCCTTAATGTCGCGCTAGACAGAAAAGCATCGAATATGCATTATGTAGTAGCACTGCATGACCAGACCTTTTATCTATGTTCCAAGGCAGTAAGGCACTATAGGACTTCTTGTCTTGATAACAAACTTCTTGTTTTGTCTTGAGAAAAAAATCAAAAAATAAAAAAAAATCTTGTCTTGACGTTTTCTTGACGGATTATATATTTTCTTGACTCGCGAAATTTCAAGATCTCGAAGGAATGTTTATGCACAGTTATCCATTCAAAAAAACCCGAAGAAAACAAAATGATCTGTTCAGTTCTAGACCAAACTGACACAAACGTGACTGATCGTCATCGAATTGTCTTCCAGAAGTTTATCCATAAATATTCCCTGGTGTTATAAAAACTTCACCGAACAATTCCCAAGCACTCATGAAAACCGGAACAATTAATAAACTGCGTAAAAAAAGTCGACCCAGTTCAACACTACAATTTATTTTCCTCTTTCCGCAAGACATAAACTCCCTAACTTAGGAAATTCGTCCATCTTCACACACAATTTCCTCACCTAGTTAAAATGTTATAAATACCGAAATACATAAAGAATTCCGTGACAAATTTTCCGTGGAATTTCGTCGTTAAATTTTATTCTCGCTCATCTTCGTAAGTGGTCATAAAAATAAGGAAAAAACGGGTTATTCTTGGTGTATAATAATATTTATACATCCTTAGTAAGGGGTGGGATAAAAGTGATGCTTCCTACCTGTTTCATGGTTCATTTCGATGAATGTTCATTCTTCTTTGTATAAGACACTGGCAGAAGTATTGTTTTATTATCATTGTTCGGTGTCTACTCATCAAACTTATAATATATACAGGGCGTTATAGTAATAATGAGGGAGGAAATGTTCTTAAAGCACATTTGGATCTCAAGATAAAGCCCATCTTTTGGAGAATCCTTCTGATTACTAAGTTAAATGATTCAGCGTGCGCTAGGCACTATAAACGCTTCTTCAAAGTATGAATGTGTTGGAGGCCTCTTGATTTATGAGGAGAGTGATTATAAGATTTGATTCGGACGAAACAGAAACCATTTACTTGACCTGTGTCAATTTTGTGTTTATAGGTAAAATGATTTTTATTTACACCATACACTCAAATGATTCAAAATTCGACAGTAATCGTAATTCTGGTGACAATTGAGAATAGTGATTTTATGTCATAGGAAAAAATAACAAAATGATGACTCCAAGTTGGCGCTCAAAATTTACGAACATAATTTCATTAGTTTCAAAAGTGTTAGGTGGGGGTTTTTGATAAGGAGAGTAGTTTCTCTTTAATAATTTCATTGAAAAATTGCCATGTTTTATTTTTTTATTCCTCATCTTTCCATCCACATCAACATTGTTCGTATGATATTGTATTATACTATTGAGTATTAAGGTTGAATAATCAAAGATTATACATACTTCGCTGATTTCAGTTGTAGCTGGAGTTTTCTCAAGTTATAATGTGGAAAATTTTTCATATTTCTCACAGGAACCAAAAGAATTTCCTCATACGTTACCGATTTCCAAACTGAGTTTTATGATGGGTGGGCCATAAAAGATTCATTACCCATGCCGGAAGTTTCTGTAGGGGGAATTGAATTAAATTTTTACTTCTTATAGGAATGGGGAATAAACGACGCTATAAAAGCATGCCCGGCTCTCCAAGAAAGAAAAATTGTTTTCGAATTCTTGTGTATTTAATTCCGATAGCTCCATAAAGGTAGAAAAACATTATATGTCTGGCAAAATTCGGTTATTCATTCATTATATCATACTCATATAAGCTTCAAAAACATAATAATATTAAATATGTATAGTCACATCGCATCATAAAATAAATTTATTTTCTTTATATCACAGTATTGGCATTTTACTCTTCCTAGCGAAGTATAACTGAATAGGTGAATTCTTCACTTAAAAAACAAGAGTACCTATCCCTGACGACTACTGATGAATGCTTGCTAAAACTTTTGCAAGAACATTTTCAGAAAAATTTAGAATAATCAAAGTAGCCCAAAGAATCCTTCAATAATTATTCCATTAATTATAATAAGTCAACATCCACCTATGACTAGTTTGATTAATGGAGAATTAGTGAAATTATTGTCATAATCTTGCTTGAAACTAAATCATGTCTGACTGGAGTGTCATCACTGTATCAATTGGTCATCAAATGTAGGAAAGGGAGGTGAACAGTGTAGTCGAATTTATAAACGCCATTGAAAGTGTTCGTGAAGTTGTGCATTGCCGATATTATAAGTTGCGAATTTTATCCCGTCTTGCCAGACTGAGCGGAAGTGAAATCAAAAGTGATAACTTTGAAACATGTTTTATGATAATTCAGATGAGTTTCTGACCTATTTTTTATACTGATGTTACCCAAGGTAAAGATAATGAGGAAACAGACAGGTCAGTGGTTTGTTACAGGAATTTTCCAAGATTTTTATATCAGGCGCCAGATATTTTTTGAAGAGGGGAAAATAGCAAATTTGTCAGAGACAAAGTTCAGGATCATCCATTGATAACAAGTTATTGAAACCCAGTTTCAATATATTCAATCAAAGCCAATAATAACATTATGAAATCCTCAGAAATGTGATGAAGTCCAAACACAACGGTAAGTCAAATTTTGACTACAATATTCACCAATTCTACGTTGTGTCTCTGTGAATGGAAAAACAAGATCGAAAGTAGAATATAATTTTCCCCCTGTTTTGAATAGGTACTCACGTGGATCTAAAATGGGAATTTAAACTGAACGAATCTCGAATTCAAATATTTAAGAAATATGAATATGTACATATATTTTGAGTAAAAACGAAATAATCAAATTAAAACCAAGAATTTTCACTAGACGGATTTCGCATTCTTTCATTCCGGGTAGAAAAATTGTCAGGTTATTTCAATTATCAAGGGATAAAGGGTGTTCGGATAAAATTGGTCGACGGTTTTTCCAACTTCGTAAACTTGATATCTACTTTGGGTTCATATTGTCATCCATGTTATTGAATCAATAAAACTATTATCAGGTATTTGGATTATCTATTTCACCACTTCACCTATTCAATCATTACACCGACGTTTCGGTCGCCAATCGGACCTTTTTCAAGGATAAATGATCTCAAAGAAGTTGAGTCAAAAATAATAAAAACACAAGGTTTCATTAAAAGCGCTTTGAACTCCAGTGAAAATTTTCTCAAAATTTTCTTTAAAACAAGTCAATAATGTGTAGGAAAACAGAATTTCCATTCTGTTCCATTCAAGTCTATTGACTTGTTTTAAAGAAAATTTTGAGAAAATTTTCACTGGAGTTCAAAGTCGCTTTTAATGAAACCTTGTGTGCAGTTTTTATTATTTTTGACTCAACTTCTTTGAGATCATTTATCCTTGAAAAAGGTCCGATTGGCGACCGAAACATCGGTGTAATGATTGAATAGGTGAAGTGGTGAAATAGATAATCCAAATACCTGATAATAGTTTTATTGACTTGATATCTACGTTTTATTTAAAACCAATTTTACTTTCTGTTGAAGAATAGCCACTCCTTTAAAAACACTCTGTGTGGCTGGTGAATTCTACTGCAAATTTCCTTAGAGAGAATGCAAATGGAAATATCTTAGACATCATCGATTTGAAGCGTGGACAACCATATTTCCTCATAAAACTTCGTGGTTTAAGAGAGGCGATCAGTAAGTCATTCTCGAATTCAAATTGCACTCAGTCGAAATAAAATTGCGAAATTCGGTAGAATAAAGTGGAAACTATGAATAAAGGCAAACCTTGCGCATTCGCCATTTTGCACCTAACTATCAAGAAGTGCTTGGTTGCAGACAGTTTCTAGTATAAATCTCGGATTTGAATTCACTGAGCGTCTGAAAGTTCATTGTTATATTTTATTCATATTTCCCTCCATTGTTCCATCATATCCTTTCATACTGAATATGATAGCAATGTGCAGTTTCATACGATTATACAGGATCTTCATAAATGATTGTTACATAGCAGTGGGCTTCAATTTAATTTTTCCATGTCTACGAAATGGATAGTCATTTTTTTAATTGGAATCTCAGTTATTATCAGGAATTTCTGTTTCCCAATGCGTTAAATTTATTGGAATCTCAAAAATTTTTACATTTCAACGCTCACTGCAATATAATCATTCATAGAGACCCTGTCTTCTAAATCATCAACCGTTCTATTACAATCATGGATAGATGATGTTGCGTCTGGTTGTAATTTTCATTTATATGCAGGTTCATCTGACAATTCATATGATTGTAAACTTCAAAATGTTTTCGAATCTAAATAAAATTCTGATCCGGCATTGGGAAGTTAGTCGAAGACGCCACATCGAAATTGATAGCAGAAAAATCAAAAAATTCATATTATAGAGAATATGAAAAGTTTATGATATGATTTGGGAACCAACAGACTCAAATTGATGATGAGAATGTCATAGAAATATATAAATCTATCACACTCATAGACTCTATGTCTATGATCACACTTGACCTTGTATTTATGTTCTAAGCACTTGACTTCCTCTATTCAAAATAGAGAACGATGCTGAGAATAAAAAGTGATTCAACATCTTTCACCAATTCGATTTTGACAAGTCAACAAAATGAAATTTCAGAGTTTATTGCCGAAGTTAATAAAAGAGGAATATTCGATGCATTGACATCGTTAGAATATCAATGGACTGATGGATGTAGCATCAACATCATCCTCATTGAATGGTATCATATATCTATTATATTCTATATCGATAATGGGACCTCGAAAATTGAAGCCAGCCCGTGGCCGGAATCGACTTATGCGCATGTGCAGAAATATTAAGAATAAAAATACCTGATTAGTTCTGTCTCTTTCTGATACATGGTTTTATGAATTGACAGGAATGAAATGATTTTACTTCACAACCATTCGAATATTTTCGACCTTAACCTATCAATATGTTGATATAGGTTTGAATCAGGTTCAAACTCAGTATAATTTGTATTTCTTCGTTGATTTCTAATAACTAGAAGTCAAAATTCTTGAAACTTCATCATTTTGCAACACTAGACGCTTGGATTCATAACAAAAGTGAAATATTATGTGTAATCCACAGAAAACCTGCGGAGTGCGGAGACTAACAAAAGTGATGTTGAATCAACAAAATTGTAGGACTGTGAATACATTTTTCTAGGTTGTTCACTATCGTATATTGTCTGCATTGTATCTAGATAAGTCTGTTATTGTCTTGAAATTCAGTTGGGAGTTGAGGTAATAATTCTAGTTCAATTTATATGATTGTTTTTTCAGCACTGAAATAGTGAAATATCTAAATCGACATCTATATATATAAAGCTCAACTGTAGTTACTAGTATCTACAAGTTTCTCATCTTCTGGCAATATTCTTATTGCCAAATTGATTATTGTATTGCTACTATTGAAGCATGGCTCTTTTAATGAGCACTCTGTACTTTTATATATAAAATATAACTACATATTACATTAAATGTTGACCAAAGAATATTTTTTATTGAGTATTGAGTAGATTTACAAGAGGGGAAATTCAGGAGGTGAGATAAGTATGATGTTGACACAAACACGCAATATTGAAACTGGTATGAAACAGTAATATTAAACGAAATTGTTATTATGTCACTCTTGAGTTTACTGAGTATAGACAATACCATTCCTATTCGGCACTTATTATTTCACAAATCATAATAATATTGAGTGAATAGTTTTGATGCACTCATTTGGTTTGATCTCTTTTCGTTGATTTATATGAAAGTTGAAAAAAACGGATAAATTCTCGATGAATTCAATATTCATTAACTTTCGCGTCGAATAAAATTCTTCTCAAAATGTGTACAAGAATTTGAAATAAATCATCATTCGAATTCATTCGACGTCAAATATGAAAACAAACTAACCAATATCTTAATTGTCATTTTCGAACTTCTAATTCGCGCATGCGTACAAGTGGATTCCTCCCAACGATTTGGCTTAACTTTTTGTCGTAGTCTAGAACGCGTGTTATCGATATTGGTATAATAGATATATGAATGGTATAGATAGTATAGAATATAGAGGCAAATAGATGGTATAGGATAGTATATATATATATGGCAAGTGAAAATGCCGATTTTATCAATGCAGGTACTGTTCAAATATCAAACATGCAGAACTGTACACTCGACATTTACTTGAAATGAGTAGCTTTTTTATCTTTTCGAAGTAATTTGACACAGGGCTTCCTGTGAATCTTTGAAATACGCTGTGTGTCAATCTTGATATGACACTTTCAGGATTATTTTGGAGATATAGAAAAAGATTTTTTTGTTCTGACCTGGAAGAGCCAGAGTGAAATAAATATTGTTCTCTCTCCAAAAAATATATTTAACGGAAATTTTATTCCCGATAAATCAAAGATGAGTTTCCTTCTGAAACCACACAATCAAACAGCCTGAGACAAGTTTGATGATTGTGTCCCCACTGTACTGCTAATTTATTTTTTCTCATCCTCAGCAGGGACTATTAATTCAATGTCGCAAAACTGTTGGGTGCAATTTTTTTTAAACCGGATCAGGTGCACTATCTTCATTCCCAACATACCTTCAAAGTCCCCCTCCTTGTCTAGAAAATCATGTCCTAGGTAAGTTATAATTCTCGGCGCAGCGGAAAACGCATCGCACTGAGTAGAGAGCACAAACTCAGAAGGTATAATGAAAATACCGTCGGGCACACAGTGCTCGCGACAATGGCTTGCGGAAAACTGAGAGAGAAAAGCATCGTCCGCCGACGCCCCTTGGCGCCGGGTTTTAGGCGTCACTACGCCGGTCCATGCCGGATTATTATCTTAGATTTCAGAATATTTCGATAACTCACATGAAGTTGGGTCGACGAAATGTGACGTTTTTTCTCCAGAAGTCTAAAGAGTTGGCAATCCATTCCAAAACGTAATAATTATAACTAGGAGCAAAAATATCCACCTTTTTGATGATTCAACCTTTACTGGACGATTTCTTAAGAAAAATAATAATAACTAGAAATTTTGTGAATAAGAATGCTGGAAACAGTACGCGTTGCTCTACAAATCTAATGGATTTTACTAAGATGTCTAAAACTCTGGTGTATTCACTGATTCGATATTGTTTTTAATTTCGTGGGGATATCGGACCAGTTTCGTTTTTCCCACTGTAGGTAGCGCTGTTTAGAATTTGACAGAGGATTGTCAATTGATATTTGAAAATAATTTGAATACGATCCTACGACTAACGAATATGTTGTATTTATAAGCGACTATTGGTGTGTGAAAATGTATTAGTTTCGAGAAAGGGGCGTAGAACATTCATTTATTCAACATGTTCAGTAAGTTCAGGTTTCTTTATGGACAATCAAGAACTAAAGCTAATAATTTGGTGTTGTTGGAATTTGAGGCAGAAAAAATCAGATGAACGAACATTCGGGAAGGATATAGCTAAGTTTTATGGCAAATTCAGCAATATTTCAAAGAAACTGTATTGGAAATACGCAATGTGAATTGTGAGCATGTATTGAGAATCAGAAATTGATAAATCTATTCGAGTTTGTTCTTCAAATATTCTTCCTGAATAGATATAGTGAAAATTACCTTTCTATCAACTGAATATATTGGATATTTGACCAATCAATTGTGTTTTATTCAAATCATATTGAATTACCCCCCTCACGAATTCAAGTTGTCAAACGGAAATTACCTTGAAGAAGAACAGTAAATACTCCCTTGAATCCTTATTCGGTAGTGTTGAAATGTTGACAGATTTGTTTTTACAACGAAAATTGAACTGTAAATCACAAATATTCCTTAACAGCTGACAAAATGGGCCAGTTCACATTTTAAACTCGTTGATCGATATTCGATATCAACGCAAAACAAATTAAAACGAGAGAGTATCTTGGACTTCCTTTGATAGAACAAGGATAGAACGAAGCAAATGACATGGTGGCGCCGCCACGAAACTGATCCCATATCCCCGATTTTCTGAAATGTTGATGCTTGCAAAAAGTGACAAGTGCACACACCAGTGTTTTAGACATCTTAGATTTTACCCACCGCGCTCTATGACCATCGATATCTGTCAAGAATTAAGGAAGAGACGTCTAATTTTTACGTTTTTCATCCTCATTTTTCTGGTAGAAACGAGGGACTCTAGGAGGCGGTTCTTTTCTTGAAGAACGTTTCCGCACCCACATTTTATCCGCAGATAGCAAGGCTTCATAAGATATATAGTCTAACCATTTTTCACCTTCTCCCGATTTCCTTCCAAAAATGCGAAATTCGTGAGTTTCAGATTTTTTTTTTTCAATAACCTGAAAACTAAGGGAACCTCGTTTGAAAGGTTGGTTCTTTGGCTCCGCGTGTAATGACAAAAAAGCAATGTGAGCTTTGGCTCATCTCTGCCTCTCAACCCTAACTTTCTATAATCTCAGTGTTGTTAACTCTGACCTTCAAGACAGTTGTCTGTTTCTACATTCGAATGATTGTTCTCCTGTTTTACTGAAGATTCATTGTTTCCCTCCTCAGAAAATGACAATATGCTTTTTTTAAGTATTTACAGAAGTGAATGGAAAATAGCTTTTGAAAGTGGTAAAAAATGGGTATTTTTCTAGATTTAATTAATTAAAGCAATCATTTGTAGTTTTCATAGGTTTGGAATGAAGTTATAGCGAATGTCAAGTCTTAGCGATATTGGTATCAGCGGCGGTTCTAAGCGTTTCTATGCGCTGGTGCGAAAAAAATTTTGCCACCCCCGCTTCCATTTTTGTTAGAAAGTTACTAGATTTCAGTCAATGATGTTTTATTGACACATCCTTCTACGAAGGCTTAGAGAAGAAGAAATTTTTCTTCAAATTCTGATTTATTCAAGAATTCAGGCTTCACAACATAGAAATCTACTTTTTGAGCTTTCGCATTAGCCAAATCTCCCACAATGTTACTAGTCCCTATATGGATATCCCTTTCAATGCTCATCCAAGATAAATTAGTCAATGGCAATGATGATCACAAGTGAATTTCAACGAATTGTAATTCATAAACAAATATTTCACTTTGCGCAGTTGTGACTGATGTGAGGTAAATTCTGAGGGCAGAACAAAAACCTGAGAATACTTATTGAAAATAGATAATTCAATACTTTCAATTTTGTAGTATATTCATCAATGCTCATTGGTAATATTTCAATTTTATTGAAGAGATCACCTCCACCTATGTCTGAATAACAGAAAAACCGTAGATTCGAATATTGGTACTATAACATTAAACCTACTGATTAGTTGAATAAATAATGCTCATATAATGAGGCTTCATCTCAGATCTCACAGTGTCACTCCCTAATAGTAGTCCCTGATATATTCCGCTACATACACTGAAATGGCTCTGGTTTATGACACACATTATTATATTATTCAATTATATTGAAATGCAAGAGGATGATCTACGACAAGAATATATGCAGCACCTGTCATATTGCATTCTGGACTTGAAATATTTCTGGAATTTTGGCAGTCAGAGGGGATGAGAAAAGTGGTTTTTCAAACCTGACTATCTTGTGAATTCTCATATCTGTAATGTATCAGCACACTTTGAAATAATTTCGAACATTTATTGGAATAATTCGACGCTTCAACTGCCATTATAATTTTATTCAGGTGAACAGCATCTGCAGAGACCTCTCCTACAATGGCCAAAAAACTGGAGACTACCTATAAAACGAATCCGGCCCATAATAGAATGGTTATTGGGTGATCGGCTTGCTTTTCAATAGCTACACTTTGCATAAGTTAATTTGCTTCATTGTATGGATCTTGGAAATCCTAACATTGTAGATTTTTCGAAATTTTTGTACTATCCTACAGGCTTTTATGCTTATTTGGCCTGTTGATAGCACAATTAATAACATAATACTTCTTCGACTTCACGAATTCATGTTTTTTTGCACTAGCAGTTCGATGAATTGTTGTATTCGAACAATTCCAGTATATTCCTGAGGATATTATTATATCATACAAGAGGTATTTCTTTCCTTCTGATATTTCTAACAAGAGTATCAGAATCTTGTTATGGATGAATACAGGGTGAAATTTGAAAACTTTCCAGGCCAATTATGTCTCGACAAGGATTTTTTCAGAGAAAATGCCGGAATAGGTCTATTTTTATACGGAGGGAAACATATTTTGAGCAGCATTGTAAGCCGAAATCTCCTCTACCCTAACTCTATGGGCTATCACCCCTCAATTTAAGAATTGAGGGGTGATAGCCTATTAAGATAGGGAAAGGCGGTGAGATTTACCTCAATTGAAAGATCACTTGTCCTTCTACATGAATACTATGGTTTGCAAATTTTTATTGATTCCTTGAAGTATTTAGTTACAGGAGGTGACAATTTGAAAACTTGCCAGGCAAATCATGTATCGACAAGGACGTTTTCAAAGAAAAAGCCGGAACAGGTGAATTTTCAAAGGGAGACATATTTTGAGCAAAATTGTAAACCGTAATCTCCTCAAACCTATGTCAAGGGGCTATCACCCCTATATTCTTCATAGAGAATAGAGGGTGAGCTAAACCTCAATTGGAAGATAATATGTCCCTATACATAATACTATTGTCTCCAAATTGAGGTACAGCTCACCCTCTATTCCTTATTAAGCATTAAAGGGGGGTGACAACCACTAAGATTGAGGAGATTTTGGCTTACAATTCTGCTAGAAACATGTCCTCCGAATTAAAATTGACCTCTTCCGGCGTTTACTCTGAAAACATCCTTGTCGAGAAATAATTGGCCTGGCAAGTATTCAAATTGTCAGCCCCTGTAACTACTTCAAGGGCAATCTGCAAACCATAGTATTCGTGTAGAGGGTCAAGAGATCTTTCAATTGAGGTATAGCTTAACCCCTATTCCCTATTGAGAATTTAGGGGTGATAGTTTCTACACCTAGGGTCGAGGAAATTTTGGCTTACAATTCTGCTTAAAATATGTCCTCCTACGAACAGAAATTGACCTGTTCCGGCATTTTCTCTGAAATCATCCTAGTCGTGAAATAATTGTCACCCTGTATAATTTCAATGTAAAGTATTCAATCACTCAGTGCACCATATAAAAATACTAAGGATTCTAAGGAAACTAGAATTCGCAACTAGCCCACTGAATCTCCAACAATTTATAATGCAGTTACAGAATTCCAGTTGCGCAGGAAACGTCTAAGTAGTGAAGTCAAATATTTCCTGATTACAACGTGATGTGCCCAGAGAACAAACGTGGATGTCAGCAAGAACATATCCATTCCTCCCCTCGTAGCGTCTATCGAAGGATATGGCACGTTCCTTAATGCTCCACTAAATCGTTAGGCCCCTCTCATAAACCGCCATCCGGAGATCTAATACACGAATTTTTCCACATCATCGGCGAACGGAATTCGCAGGACTCGTACCAAAATTCAACCCACAATAAATTGTGGCGCATTCCAATTTAGGAGGTAAAGCATCTACATATAAATATCTCAGACACAAATCGAATAACCCTACATATGACATTCGATTTATTTGGGCGGAAAGACGGCTTTATGGAATCGATTTTCGAATTGGGAATAGAAAATTGGGTACAAAGGGGATACATAATTCAGCTGTTGTCAATCTCTATTTCTTGATGTCGCATGGAATTTAGCGCGCATTATCATATCGATTTAACAGGGATATGAGGTAATCCGAGAATTTGAGAGAAATGACTTATATTCAAATGTTTCAAACGCTCCAAGAAACTATACGTATAACATGCATGTTTGTTATGCTACTAAGCATTATTTTTTATATAGCTATTCATAACATAGCTATAAACCCACTCATAATGTTACTAACAATGAATTTTTGCAATGCGGCATTCCAATTCCTTTGAAGCGGCCCTTAAGGCACTTAACGTTTGACAGCCCTGTTGTAATAGTCAAAACCTAAAGAATAGCTAATAACTATTATTGCAGACGATGTTGTGGAAATGAATAAAAAAATAATCATAAAAATCATTCCGAAATACTAACCAATATTTCAGTATTAATCATTCTATCAAAAATACGAGGATATATTGAAAAATTCTCAGGCTAGGTACTATAAAACCAAACAAAATTTCAATATCAAAATATTTTATTACTCAACACATTCTCCTCTTAATTGGATACATTCATTACAGCGAACCCGCAACGTCTCTAGACCTCTCAAAAAAAATGTTTCTTCTTGATCTGCAAACCAGACCTCCACAGCTTCAATTACTTCCTCGTTGGAAGAAAATTTACATCCTTTTAAAGTTTTTTACAGTTGAGGGAAGAGATGATAGTCGGATGGAACCAAATATGGTGAATAAGGGGGGTGTTCTAGTAATTCAAACCCTAAATCACGAATTTTTTGCACATTTTGCGACATGAGAATTGTGTGCAGGGACGTTGTACTGCAAAACCAAAACCCCGTCCTTTTCTCTTTTTTCTCTTAATTTCTTATCCAAGAAATTAATCATGATTACTCCATGGCAATCTCGGAAAACTGAAGCAAGAACTTTTTCAGCAGCTTTTTGGACACGAAATTTCTTAGGTCTTGGAGAACCAGAGTGTTGCCATTCCATCGATTGTTGCTTTGTTTTTAGATCGTAGAAATGTACCCAAGTCTCATCCATAGTAGCAATTCGGTTGAAGAAGTCTACATCGTTTTCAAATCGAGCACAGATCGAACGCGATGCTTCTACCCTTTCACGCTTTTGGTAAACATTCAAACATTTGGGGATCCATTTTACAGCAATTTTTCTCATGTCTAAATTGACGTGAACTTTATGATAGAAGCATTCTTATGAAATATTCTGTGCTTCAGATATCCCAATTCGACGCGACGGTCTGATAAGATCATGTCATGAACTGCATCGATATTTTCGGGGACTGACACAGAAACTGGCCTTTCCGATCGGTCATCATCTTCAATGAAAAATTTACCTCTTTTTAAGCTTGCAGTCCAATTTTTCAAGGTCGCATACGAAGGACATTGATCACGAAGGCTATTAAGCATATCTTCGTAAATCTGCTTACCTCTTACCCTTTTAAATACAGGTACTTGATGATGGCTCGATCTCCAATTTTTCTATTCTCACAAGTTCGGTGGACATCTTCTTTCTTTTAATTTATTGCGTATCTCTGGTTTACTTTTTTGACCTCAAACTTCACACTGACACTTCTAATGAGTTATTGTTCGTTGCTATGGTAACGCAATATTTTTTTATGCATGGAACTTGTCTAGGCTAACTAGATATCAATAAAACCTCGTAGCTATAAACTCACCCATAATGTTACAAACGAAGTATTTTTTTGCAATACGGCCTTCAAAGTGCAATTTTCTTTGAAGTGGCCCTTGGGGCACTTGACGTTTGACAGCTCTGTTGTCATAGTCAAAACTATGAATGGCTAATACTTATTATAGCAGTCGGAGTCGATGTTGTGGAAATAAATAAAAAATTATCATAAAAATCATTTCGAAATACTTACCAATTTTTCGGTATTAATCAGAAATAAGTCATTAGTAATTATGATATTATTAACTCTCTCATGTTTTCAAATGGGTTTATTTCCCTAGCTAGAGTATAATAATATCCTAGTTGTTCAACTAAAGAATATTTATCGAACTCTACATCTATAACTAAAACGCCTTCTATTCCTTTTTCCTTTTCATTGTGACACACTGTATATTTGTGAACAACTGAGGTTAGTTCTCTCTCTGTCTCTGATTGTCAAGTCTGAAATAGTATAAGCTTCTCCGGACTACGAAGAGGCCATGAAGCCTCTCCCATGGAAAGAATCGAACAATTTGTCGGTCAGTATATTTCAATCACGTATCCTTTAGTGAAAAGCTCCTTCTAATGAAGCCCAGCTTCAAAAGAGACTGTGTAGTTCGAACTCTTTCAGACCAATTGCCCGAAGATAGCAAAATAAATCCCTTTCTTTCCCCAATATTCATTGCTTTTAACATGAGGGAACAAAAGCTTTTCAACCTTCCAAGTCTTTCAGCTCGAATTGGATAGCTTTAATTTCAGTAGTGTGGCCGAACATTTTTTTTGCATTCTCTTCTCTTTGATTCGTATTTTCTGTGAAATTTGATTTTATTATGTCCTTGCTTCGAGTTCGCTGGTCCGTTTGTCGTCTGCCTTCAATATTTCCCAATTTAATGGAGCTGCTATTGTGCGATAGCTAAAGACGGCCAAACTGGTATTGCAGAAAAATAAGTTAACGATCTGAGAATTTCATAGTGGCTAACTGTAATTCATTTAGTGTTGAGTGAATGAGAATCAGTCTCATTATAGGAGATGGTTGATTTGATGGTGGTGCAAAAAGCGCTGCTGCGTTACTTTCTTGCTTTTATTCAGGTCCTCAAGTCGTTTCTTTATTTGCATCGTCTTTGATGTCTCGAAACATTTTCTTCACTTTTTTGCCATGTCGACAATGCTTTGTGAGCTATTCGTTTGGAGAAAATGGAGGATCTGGAGTGTCAAATGATCATCTAAATCAATTCAGAATTCGTGATGAAGGTTTTCAGCGTGGAATTTGACATTATTTCGGTTATTATTTGTAGTTTATTCCCCTAAATTCTTGATAGGAATAGAGGGTGAGATTTACCTCAATTGGAAGATCACTTGTCCCTCTACATGAACACTACGCTGTGCAAATTTTTATTGATTCCTTGAAGTAGTTACAGGAAGTGACCATTTGAAAACTTGCCAGGCCAATTATTTCTCGACAAGGATGTTTTCAAACAAAAAGCAGGAACAGGTCAATTTTCAAAGGGAGGGGGACATATTTTGAGTAAAATTGTAAGCCGAATCACCTCAAACCTAGGTTTAGGGGCTATCACTCCTTAATTCTCCATAGAGAATAGAGGGTGAGCTAAACCTCAATTGGAAGACAATATGTCCCTCTATTTTTGTCTTCCAATTGAGGTATATCTCACCCTCTATCAGTGGCGCACCCAGAATGATATTATGGGGGGGGCACGCCTAGCTGCAAGCTTGATGAAAGTATTTTTTTACGGTTTTACCATAGCAAAATCAGTTAGCTTTTCGACGCTTGGGAGGGGGCACGTGCCCCCGTGCTCCCCTCCTGGATGCGCCAATGCCCTCTATTCGCTATTGAGAATTTAGGGTTGACAACCCCTACACCTAAGACTGAGGAGATTTTGGCTTTCAATTCTTCTAGTAAACATATCCCCCTCCGAATGAAAATTGACCTGTTCCGGCATTTTCTCTGAAAACATTTTTGTCAAGACATAATTGGCCTGGTAAGTTTTAAAATTGTCAGCCCCTGTAACTACTTCAAGGACTCAATAAGAATTTGCAAACCATAGTATTCATGTAGAGCGTCAAGTGATCTTTCAATTGAGGTATAGCTCAGCCCTTATTCCCTATTGAGAATTTAGGGGTGATAGCTCCTACACCTAGGGTTCGGGAGATTTCGGCTTACAATTCTGCTCAAAATATGCCCCCCTATGAACAGAAATTGACCTGTTCCTGCATTTTCTCTGAAATCATCCTTGTTGTGACATAATTGGACTGGCAAGTGTTCAAATTGTCACCCTGCATAATCTTTCGTATTATTATTTGTTTATGCCACAGCTGCTTCCCTTTACGATCTATTCAGTTTTTCAGAGTGAACGCACAAATGAATGGAATATTTATGAAATATACCAAAGACCATCGGCTTGTGTTTTACATAAGCATACCCTGGAAGGTTTTTTTTATTGATTAGATTGAAGGAAGAATTTCTGCTTCCGATCATTGTGATGAAATTTTCGATGAAAACAACTTATTACTTTTGAAATCTTTTAAGGAAAAAAAATAGGAAAAATTTATATGAATACGAAGAAAAGTTTTCTAATTCGGAAGCAAAACTCTTTCATTGTCGAAAATGAGACGAGAAGAGACTCTCATGAGCATCACTAGATTCAAGATAAAATGCTCTGAAGAAAAATTATAATCCCTAACCCTAGATGTAAACTGAACATTTTTCAATAATTTTGGTATGTCGCAGAAATTTCTGAAGAAATTGGCAAAATCAAGTTGTAAACACGTAAATGCATTGACGGACCCCTTGTATCGCATGGAGAAACGAAATATTCAAGCTTTTATACATTCATTTTTATGATAGTTTACATTGAGAGGTAGGTATTCATGTTCATCTGAGAACTGAACTCAGAGATGAAAAGTTACGAGCTTTTTCTGAAAATTTCACACAATATCAGTTTAATATTCTCTAGAGAAAAGTTTGAATATGTATTTCAATTTCTATCGGTTAACACATCTCAACTTCATCTTCCCATTCCTTAAAAATTAGAATCTGAAAATGTTGTCATTAATTTTCGAGCGGAAGAATGCGAATACTTTCAATGCTCCAGGATTGAGGTTTCGAAACTACCTATTCACTCCTTTCGAGCTGAAATCGATATGGATGGGGCCGAAGTGTCATGAAAATATGTCTGTTGTCTGTTATATAAAGATGTCTGATAAAAGGAGCCATTGAAATATCAGAAGTGACTCTGAAATTTTCTGCTCCAGTTTGGCAATAAGTTTAAGAGCCAGAAACCCCAATCCTATCTGGACCCGTCGTGAGGTGTTAATAAGACCGTCTTCAGGGTTTTCCTCATCCTATCGAGAATTTTTTTTTGGAAGGGGCGAAGTTTGAAGGGAGGTACAAGAAATCGATTGAATATTCATGACAGGATTGACAGGTCAAATATATTATAATCGCTTCAGTATGGATATAATTTTCATTTATGTTCGATTGCATCATAAACACTTTATTTATGAATTCGTTTAGTGTCCATAATTGACTACTTTATTGGACACCACTTTATTGGACTCAACTGTCACTATCATTCTGTCAAATGAATATACTAGATGCAAACAACACTTTATTCAAGGAAGAAGAATTGAACTTCGACCTTAAAACAAAATTATGAATTACTATTCTAAGCATTAGTGTGGTAGTGAATATTAAAAACACATTCATTGTTATTACAAAAATGCATGCCTGAGGAAGTCGAACTCGAAGTGGAAGCACAGTTTTCGATCTGCAATACTCTTGATGCAACTTCTTCCTGGGCCAATATTCTGGTACCAACACTTATTTTAGTACTTTCCGATTCATCTATGTAGTCTATAGCGAAGAACTTTTGTGAGCTTTCAGTTCACTATTGAAGTAAGCCAGAATACTATCTTCTGTCGATTTTACAATTTTCTTCGTTTTACACCACTCGTTATAGGCCCCATACATATTTTTATGAGCACTTTTAGATTTAGTGGGTGAGAGAGATTCTTTGGCGCTTCGGCTAAATTTTCTACGCTTTCTTCTCCAGCACTATCCATCTTTTTTATTATTATGACGTTTGTCACAAAATTACGGAAGTAAACAACTGTGCAAAGATTATAGAGTAGAAAGATGGGAAACGAGGCGACTAAAGCGATTTGAGCGACATCTATGTGTCACGCGTGTTTTTAAAACGCTAGGACTGGTTAAAATATTAATTTGAGTGCCATTTGCAGAAATATATGACATTTTTTAAGATTTCAGACGTCAATTTTGATCAAAGAGGTTTTGAATGTTTTGATTCTCATTCCGCTTTTTGTTTATATGGCTCGTTCTAGTTGCTGATTTTTGGAGTTTTTTGTCTTATTTCTTGTTGAGAACATCAAAATATTGTTCGAAAATTATTGAATGGTGAAGAACGGTGAATCAAATAATAAAATGTATTTTATACGTGATTAAGTTTTTCACTCAACTAAGGAAAATGGAAGCGTAAGTCGTAACATGTGAATCGGTCATTCATTGATTCTTATTTTCAGTGCTCCGAAGTGGATAAAATTCTCAGGGCTTGAAGACAATTACTTCAGCAAACACTACTAACTACACCATGTGCAATGAACATTTTACTGCAGGTAGTGCAGGTAAATTGAGAACTGTTCATCGACGTAAATTCTTGTATGCAGAAAGCATCCCTTGCATGAACGGCCTATTAAGTGAAAATGATGATCTTTATAGGTCCATTCAATGATTCTCAATTGCTACTCTTTCAATATATTCAGAAATGCAGAGGTTTTATTGATTTCCATTTGGGAACCAAGTGACTGTCAAGTTGTTGTTTAGAAAGTCAAAGTTTTATGAAACCTGCTGTGAGTGTTTTGTTCATTCATAAATCAATTTGTATATTGTGTCATGAAGAGACCATATCATAAGGAAATCATAAAAAAAGCACCAAGAAACTATACTGACATACAGGTCTTGCATATGTCTGCAAGTTTTTTTTTAAGTGTGGTTCTGAAAATTCTTTAAATAATACCGACATATGTAGGTAACTGGAATATGTATGCTATGATGGTATGTTGAATATTGGTTCATATCAATTTCTGATATATGTATATTTTACAAATTCAACTAAGTTCATTAATTCAGAACAACCTATTGTACAGAAACAACACCTTCGACGTATAGCAGATCACCATATACTTTAGTGTCCTAGTAAAAGCTTCATTTATTGCCCACTATTTCAATTTCTGTAAATTTTTTATGAATTGCAAATAAACATATAGCACATCCAACAGCGTTTTTCGTTGATATCAATTGATTCCAAACAATATTTAGATGAAAACTAACATCCTGATCACAAAGCAAAACCATTACTTTTGTTTTGTCGCTCAGGATGTTTGTTTTCTGATAGAAACAAAGTCAATATTGGAATGCAATACGAGAAATAGAATTCGAATTTCGCGCCCGTCAATCAAAAAACAGAAAACTGTTATCAAAAAGTTTTCCTGTATTGACAGTGCGTTTTTAGCGCCATCTCATTGTCACGCGTGTTTTCACTGGCCAAAATGTAGTCGGTTTTTAGTACTAGCGATATGAGGGCGTTTCCTATCTTTCTACTCTATAATCTTTGCAACTGTGTTTATTAAGGTTGCTAAGGTCGCTGGTTACTAAGGTAAGAAAATCAAAAGCACACTTAATGTTTTTCAGTAATAAGCCATTTCAGAAAATAAAATTTCTGCATTGCAGTCGAACATAAAGCTTTGTATGCAACTCGTACATAATTAGACTTTACGGACTTGCCCAAATTATTGGCCTCGCTCGCTTTGCTCGCTCTGCCATAAACTTTTGGACTCGTCCATAAAGACCTAATTTATGTACTTGTTACATAAATAGCTATTACAATCACCTTCAATTTCCTATTCTCTACAAAAATGGTCGAACGATTCTATAATATTTTCAATATAGCAACTTTCCATGTATAATATAATACACAATAATTTGTGTAGTTTTCATGCACAGCTTACGAGAGCTGGAGGGTTGTTTTTTAAATGTCAACCCTAACTTTTTTGCCAGAATTGGATAGACCTTCTGTTGCTGAGCAAGATTCGGACATTGAATCCCATGAACCTTTTTTTAATTGTAGGGATGAAACGTTTAGACTTAATAAATTCGCATTTTACTTATTTTATACCTTGAAAATCCACCAGAGAACAATAGGATACGATCAATTCAGGCTTTGTGACTTAGTGTACATGGGATAGATATGCTATGGATTGAAAAAAATCCACTTAGAAGAGCTCCAGATGACCATTAAAAGGTTAAGATGACGAAATCGAAATGCAATACTTGATTTCAATCTTAGTTTTTGATCAATTATGGATTTTCATCTAAGTCACATAAAGTCATTGTGTGCAGTGTGTTTCGTTTGGAAAACAACAATACAAATGTTATCGATAAAATAATTTTTCGCTCAATATATTAAAGTTTTCCCATCTTGTTCATGAATCGTACAACTATTACTTGGAAATGATAATTATATTTTGCCTCAACCTTTTTTTTATCAATGAAAACGATCCACGATGACTTTATGATGTCCCCACACTTGTATCCAAAGAATGTCGAGCCACTGATGACCTTTGTGAATGATAGCACAATTTAATGTCCCACAACCCTAGGGGGTTGCTTTCAAGCCATAGATACTGCTAACAACATCCCCTAATATGGGGAGAAGTGGGTCAGTGGGTGGACCCGAAGAATATAGAAGAATATTTTTCACTGGGAAAAAAGTCACGTGGAAGAAAGCACTTCACTTCAAAGTATCCTCAATCTGACTTTTACTTAATCGATTGCTGCCAGGACCTCAAGTTTCCATTCTGAGTTTCACCGATATTAACATGCAGGCGTTCAAAAGATCCACTTTCTTATTTGCAACTTAAATCAACTTCCAAAACTTCAATTAGCTTTTGAGCGCCACTCGTTTGTGTGAACTGAACATAATATGTAAACTCTGGTATGAAAAGCGTTTTTCATGGTTGGCTGAAACAGGCAATCAGTGGCAAAATAGTGCCATAGGGTCATAAACTCCGGACATCGTTCGCTGATCAGCTAACTATGTAAATGCCACAATCATGCTAGTCTCTAGTGTCCGAATTAGCATATTCATGTAATATTGAGGGGTTTTATTGACCGTCCTGGCATCTGGATATTATGCCGATACATGGATGCAACAATATAGCTTTTTTATGTTACCAACTTGACCTTATTGCTTTTTCCAACTAGTTGGAGAAAACGGAATAACTGAGCCATATATGAAATATTCGCCTCAAACGATCTAATTATACGCCACGACATTTGAAGCGTAACCCCCAGAACAAATAATTTACTCAATTGATATTTTGGGAACAATTTTACTATGTACCTACAGGGGGAGAAAAATTCGATGAGATTGAATGGCAGCTCCATAACCGTAAAAAACTGTTAAAATAGTTGGCACATTTTTCACCTCGATTTTCAATAGATGCATAATGAATGACCAATAGACTGCAGTTTTTTCTGTTGTTGAAGTTATAAGTGAAAACGTTTCGGTTTTTGGCTTTTTGAATTGGTCCCTCTATTTTTCAAAGTTTCATCAATATCGAAAAACAAGTGGTATATTTTTCAGTCTCCACTTCAGTTATATTAAGTTTTATTTTTTGAAAAATATGAATCCCTTGATTTTTACATATTTATTTCAGGTCTATAGTTTTTTCTGATTCAGAATATAATATATGATATGTCTCAAATTGTTGTTACAATAAAAAGAATTCAAAAACTGTGCGGTCTAGTTGGCAGGTTTTTTCATTGATAATAGGATAATGTTTCTACGTTGTGTCAGGTTATTAGAGACTTGGGAAATCACTTTCATGCCGAAAGAGAAGTATTCATAAAAATAATCTGGTACCTGCCAGCTTAAGTCGGGTGAAATTATGTGAGAGAAAATTGAATACAGAAATATTGATGAAATAAGCGGATATGTTTTGTGAGTGCAGCAAAAAAAAAACTCGTTTATTTATTTCAAACTTTGAACAGGATTATTTGAGTTTCACTAACATGAAACGTGTCGGTGTTTAACAACGCATGCTATTGAAAATCATGTAAATTCTGTTTTCATTTCAATTATGGATTTCCATCAAGTATCGGCCACATGAATTCAATATTTAAATTATTTTGCCTGTGTACTTTTTTCATGCTGAAAAACAGTAGTTGCTAGTGAGTGTTTCTGGCTCATTCCATTTTCTCCCCAATACGATACGGGCCATCATTCACTGTTGGGTTAGAATTAACAGTTACAAACATAAACAAAGCCTGCACAGAGCACAACTGGTTTCCCGAAGTTGCACAAGCTCACAGAGCTTCTGAGGGATATTTCGGTACGTAGGGATAATAAAAAAAAATGAAACTGGTCCAAACAGCAAGATTGATATCTAAGCTTGCTCAGTACTGAGATACTCATTCAGTCATTTGGTGTCATTTGTGTCTACAAAGATAAAATGAGAACAATGCTGACATCATAAACATCACCCTGAAACTCAATAGAACGAACATAGCTCCCACGACATCTTGGGGGTCGAGAAATTATTGATATGTCCAACCGTATCTCAGAAAATTGAAGGACGAAGGAAATATTTTCCCAACAAAGCTGCATTAGAACTTCATCGAGAAGTTTGTGATTCTGACACTTCTACTCCATTAAAGATGCAACAAGATCACACAGAAACCATCAAACATCATCAAACTCTGCAGAAAGCAAAATGGCGATACCTTTGCATGGAAGACACCAGATCGTAGTCAACCATGATTATATCGACATATCTGAATTCCAGAGAGTTGTATCCCGAGACACAGAAATTCATCATGTCATCCAAGATTAAGTGATTCCAACAGAACACTATATGAAATATATCACCAAGGATGCCTAAGTGGCGGACGATAGCTGTCGTTATGGCTGTGTGACACACGAAACCATCCAGCACATCACCAGGTGATGCCAGAAGTTCGCAGACAGGGAATACAACATTAGACATGATGCTGATGACAATATTTCACACCAAGAATTGGCTATGAAATAACAACTTTTAAGACCAAAAAGGTTCCCCACTACATGTCTATACATCCATATTCTGTATCGGAAAAAGATCATCACAAGCTCTGTTGGGATCACACGCAAAATTACACACAATAGACCTAATGATACCACTGCATAAATATGAGAATAAAACACGGTACGTAAGTTCCTGGAAAATGCAAAAAAATATAAAAGAGAGCAGCATACAAGGATATATTAAAAAATTCTTAGCCTACTATAGAATCAAACAAGATTTCAATGTCGAAATATTTTATTTCACAACATATTTTTCTTCTTAATTGGATATATTTATTACAGCGAACATGCAACGTTTCTAGACCTTTCAAAAAATGTTTCTTCTAGCTCTGCAAACCAGACCTCCACAGCTTTTATAACCTCCTCGTTAGAAGGCAATTTACGACCTTTTAAACTTTTTTTCATTTGAGGAAAGAGATGAGAGTAGGATGGTGCCAAATCTGGTGAATGAGGGGGGTTGTTCTAGTAATTTAAAGCCTAAATCACGAATTTTTTTGCATGGCAACATGAGATTTGTGTGCAGGGGCGTTGTACTGAAAAAACAAAACACCTTTGGATAGATTTCCACGTCTTTTCTCTTTCATTTTTTCAGTAATGTCGAATGGTAATCTCCGGTTATTTTCTACCCTTATCCAAATAATCAATCATGATTACTCCATGGCAATCTCAAAAAACTGAAGCATGAACTTTTCCAGCAGATTTTTAGACACAAAACTTCTTAGGTCTTGGAGAACCAGAGTATCGCCATTCCATCGTTTGTTGCTTTGTTTCTGGAAATGTACTCAAGTCTCATCCATAGTAGCAATTCGGTTTGAGAAGTCTACATCGTTTTCAAATCGATCACAGATCGAACGCGATGCTTCCACCCTTGCACGCTTTTGGTCAACATTCAAACATTTGGGGATCCATTTCGCAGCAATTTTTCTCATATCCAAATTGACGTAACTCTATGATGATCGCGTTCGTATGAAATATTCAGTGCTTCAGATATCCGTTTTAGCCCAATTCGACGGTCTGATAAAATCATGTCATGAACTGCATCAATATTTTCGGGGACTGACACAGAAACTGGCCTTCCCGATATGTCATCATGTTCAATAGAAAATTTACCTCCTTTGAAGCTTGCAGTCCAATTTTTCACGGTCGCATACGAAAGACATTGATCACCAAGGGTATTAAGCATATCTTCTAAAATCTGCTTACCTCTTAACCCTTTTGAATACAGGTATTTGATGATGGCTCGATTCTCCAATTTTTCGATTTTCACAAATTCAGTGGATACCTTCTTTCTTTTAATTGTTGTCGTAACTCTGGTTTACCTTTTTGACCTTAAACTTCACACTGACACTTCTAATGAGTTATTGTTCGTTGCTATGGTTATTCAATATTTTTTTATGCATGGAACTGGTCTAGGCTAATTAGATATCAATACATCCTCGTACACTTCGGGAAGGGAAATCAAGAACCCAACGAACCCCAAGGATGAGAGGAGGAAATAGAAGCCCATCGACATCGGAAGCCTAGAAACAGGTCGGTCCCAACCACCACCGTAGTATATCTGAATGTTCCTCTGAGTATGAAAGCCTCAATGCCAAAGTCATAATAATAAAAGATACTTTTTGGGGTGATTCAACTCAGGAAGAGCCTGTGTTCCTCTTTCGGTTTTTTCCTTTTTCTGAAATTAATCCCTGCAGGTACATTCACTTATGCAAGTGTATTGGCCTCTCCTTTCTTCTCAGATTCTCGAGTGACCGGTAAACTAGACTATGCATACTTTGTTATTCTTGTATAATTCGTTGAGCTTTCTTCGGTATATCTACCATCTTAGAACCGTTGGTATGAGAGGACAGTGCTTTAATCGATGCCTGACTGTCAGAATGCATCGCTGTATCACATTTCTGATAGTTTCGCTCTGTTTTATTTCCACCCATCATTCGATTGCGATCATTTCTACCAGAAAGACGCTTAGACAGCGGTCTAGCGGTAATAAGCATTTGGCGTCAGCCTCAAATACTTCAGCGCCAGAACCTGTCGCGGTTTAGAATCATTTGTGGATCATTTGATGGTATTCTTGAGGGTGGACATTGTGGGCTCCAGTCTTCGTCAGTAATTAGCAGAGTAATATGTCCATTAAAACTTATTCTGATTTAGATTAACAACACCCACATTCTTCCACCCACGAACCGCCGCTGCCCAGAAGATTATTATTCTGATGAAAAACTTGTAGTGGATTCAATCCCTAATTAATACATTTCCTAGATAATTGAGCAATGTGTTAAATTAACAGCTTTTGACATGAATAATCAAGATAAATCCTTCGGGACAGGAGTGGGTGCTACCAAGAAATGGAGGGAAATCCAATTCGCCTCCAGGTTCATTCAAAATATTAATTCCACTTGACGCTTCGGCCGGAAAGGCTCGGAGTTCACGGAAATTAAGAAAATTAAGTAGGTATAAGAAAATGTTTGTTGAACAATTGGATCCGCTTTTTCCCATCGTTAAATGCTGCAGAACAACTCAACAGAGGGAAAGAAGTAACCCCCCCGTGCAACCTGGAACAATGTGTAATTAAGGCATTTGAAGTGTTTACGTCCCTCCACCTTCAAACGTCTTCGGCTTGATTGCTGGGTAAGAGGTCGCAATGTTGAGAAGAAGGAATTATATTAAAACGTCTTTCGTTTTCCACGAGACGCAGCGTTGTATTCAGAATTCTAAACGCTTGCATTTATCACTAGATTTAACCGTCTAGAAAATTAGGAAATCTTATTTGGAAATTCAAGTCATTCCAGGTAAGTTTTGAGAAAATATTAGGATAAAAAAGGGGTACAATAATAATAACCTATAAAATTATATTCATCTAATAATCTATTATAACAGGAATGCACCCAGGGTAACAATGAAAAATATACCTATAATAATCTACTAATAACATCTTGGGGGTCGAGGAATTATTGATTTGTCCAGCCATATGTTCCAGGAAGTTAAAGTACTTTGAGAATATTTCCTGAACAAGGCTCCGCTTCATCAAGACTTCATCAAGCCGATAATTATACTCCATTAAAGCTGCAACCGGATCACATAGAAAACGTCGAACAATCTGCAGAAAGCAACATGTAGAAACTGATTGGTAAGCCTTTACATGGGAGACAAGAGAATGAGGTCAACCATGATTATGTCGACATGTCTGCGTCGAACTACTGGTTGACTTCCGGAAAGTTGTTTCCTAAGACGGAGGGATTCATCATTGCCATCCAAGATCAAGTGATTCCAACAGGGAACTATATGAAATATATCGCCAAGGATACCTCAGTGGCGGACGATAGCTGTCGTTATGGCTGTTCGATACATGAAACTATCCAGCACATAACCGAAGGATGCCAGAAGTTCGCAGGTACGGAGTACCAGAATAGACATTATGCTGTGGCCAAGATTTTACATCAAAATTGCATTTAGAATACCAACTTCTTAGGTCACAAAAAGTTTCTTATTACAATTACCATCCAGATTCTCTATTGGAAAATGATCATCACAAGCTGTTCTGGGTTTTTCACGGTTCTCACAGACCGGAAAATAACACAAAATAGACCTGACCTCATATTACGGAATAAAAATGAGGAAAGAGCACTGTTCATCGACGTGACGATTCAGTAACAACCTACTAGATAGGCACATCGAAAAAACTTCGCAATACAAAGACCTCGAAGAACAAACCAAGAGACAATGGAAGTTGAAGGATATCAAGACCATGTTTTTTCTTTTCTTTTTCATGCAGAAAACTGGGGACGATGAGAACGGTACGCAAGTTCCTGGGAAATGCATAACATGAAAGAGAACACCATCCACTTCGACCAGAGATGCGGAGCTATCAGGAACCCAACGAATGCCAGAGACAAGGCGAGGAGGAAGGACCCAATCGACATCAGGAGGCCGAGGAGCAGCCTTAAGCGACCATCACCATGAGCCCGAAAACCGGAAAAGGGCTCCAACAGAGCTTAATCATTTTGATATCTGAGATATCTGGTATAAGTGAATGTTCCTCTGAAGAGGAGTGTGGATGCTGCAATGCTAAAGTCACAATCGATGCTTTGTAAAAGGAAGAATCTCAAAGTTAATACCATTAAATGGTATACTGATGGAATATATGGGGCAAGCACCAGGTGTACAATATTGTTAGGCTCCTGCTCAAGTGTTTTCCAGGCAGAGATACTTGCAATCGAAGGAAGCGTGGATATAAACTTGGAAAACTATCAAGGATATGACATAGTGATCCATTCTGATAGTCAAGCCGCTATCAAAGCACTGAACCCCTATGTCATCGACTGAAAGCTAACATGGTAGTGCCGAGGAAACGGCCGAAGGAAAATGCACCTATAGGAAAGAAAGAGACTGAAGAAGGAAGATACCAGAAGAGAAACACTCCGAAGGAATAGTCCAGGCATGAATCTTTCCCCAAAAAATTCCTTCGGAATTTTAAAACCGCAAGAACCAAGAAGCATTTAGACCTGAGCAAGAATAAGTTACGCCTCCTCACCGTCTTCCTCAGGCAGAGCGCCCACCAAAGTAGCGTAGCACTGACATGGCATATACATGACAAAGGCGACGCAAAATTTTCAGATATCGCACATCTGTGTGAAGTGTCAGTTGTGTGAAATATATAATTCTCAGTTCATATCTGAAAATTATGAATCACCTTTGTCATGTATGTGTCATGTCAGTGCTACGCTCCCACTTAGGGGGAGCGCCCACCAAAGTAGCGTAGCATTGACATGGCATATACATGACGAAGGTGATTCATAATTTTAAGATATCGCACATCTGAGTGAAGTGTCAGTTGTGTGAAATATATCATTCTCAGTTTATATCTGAAAATTATGCATCACCTTCGCCATGTATGTGCCATATGTCAGTGCTACGCTACTTTGGTGGGCGCTCCCACTTACAGAAAAATGTAACCGTAGAAAGCAAATGATGCCTAACTATTGCAAGCCGCAACGACAAGAGGAGGGAACAGAACTCAATCGACATCAGAGAGCCGAGGACAAGCCGGACCCGACCTTTATAGGGTGGCCAGATCAAGTCTAATTTTATGATAGCACGCCAATGTGCGCTAGCTAAAGTGACGTAGCGAGTGGCAACACCCGGGAACTACCAATCTCCTATTGCGCCTTTTTATATCTTCTTTACTACTATATTTCGGATTGACGTCACGCCGAGAAGCAAACGAACCATATATATAGTTGAAGTTTAAAAAGGGGGTTACAGTTCACATCGAATTTAGGTCTATTGTTTCTCCTCATCAGCTGTTCTCAGCTCCAGAAATCCAATCAATTCCAGTATCTAAGAAAGCTTCAAGGAAACTAAGTCCAAATCTATCTATAATCATAAATCTCTGAATTATGCGAGTCGAAAATAGTCAGTTCATCACTTAGGGATAATGAATTAGTCGCATTTTCTCAGAAAATTGGGAATTCATAAAGAGTACTCGAAATCATTAAATATAGATGTAATCATCAGCATTGTGTATTATGGTAAAATCTTGGAACATGGATACATGGAGATAGGAAGATATTAGATAGGTGCATTTAAGATGTCTAAAACTATAGTGTACTCACTGATTTGATTCAGTTTTATTTTTTTGTTGGGGATATCGGATCAGTTTCATTTTTTCCAGTGTAGGTAGCGCTATGTTTAGAATTTAACGGAGCATTGTCAATCGATATTTGAAAATAATTTGAATACTTTCCTACGACTTACGAATATGTTGTATTTATAAGTGATTATTGGTGTGTGAAAATTTATTAGTTTCGAGAAAGGGTGTAGAACATTCATTTATTCAACAGGTCGTTCAGTTTTCTGTACCTATGGACAATCAAGAGCTACAGCTAAGAATTCGGTGTTGTTGGAATTTGAGGCAGAACCAAATCCGATGAACCAACATTAGGGATGGATATAGCTAAGTTTTATGGTAACTTCATCAATATTTTCAAAAGAACTGTATAGGAAATACGTAATGTGATGTGAGCATATATTAAGAAACAAAAATACATGAATCTAGTCGACTCTTTTCTTCAAATATTCTTCACGAGTAGTTATAGTGAGAATTTCCTTTCCGTCAACTGAATATATTGGATATTTGACCAATCAATTGTGTTTCATTAAAATCATATTGAATTACCCTCTTCATGATACAATTTGTCAAACAGAAATTATTTTGAAGAAGAATAGTAAACACTCCTTCGAACCCTTCTATAGCGTTGAAATATTGACAGATTTGTTTATAACGAAAATTAAACTGTAAATCACAAATATTCCTTAACAGCTGACAAAATGAGCCAGTTCATATTTGTTGACTCGTTGATCGATATTCGATATCAACGCAAAACAAAATAAGACGAGAGAGTATCATTAGACTTCCTTAGATTTGCTGAAATGTTGATGCTTGCAAAAAGTGACACACCAATGTCATCTTAGGTGCATTGCTTAGTGTTGCCAATCACAATTGAGAAAGCTGACTCGGACATTGTTGTCCCATCAATTTTCAATGCGAAAAGATATAAAAGTACATAAATGTATCCACGTAACGCCACTGCCTTAGTTTCCCGCTAAATAGAGATGTATCGAATGTGTGGACGAAAACAAAAGCGTTCGTAGCTTCTGTTGAAAAAGAGATGTAGGTACCTCCAAAATCAATTTGTATGTGGAACTCAAATCTGTAGTGCGATAATGAAGTATCCTTAGTAGGAGAAAAATATTATCATCATCATGTGTAAATGGATTTCTGAGCGAAAAAGTTATTCAGAAAAATTTTGGGTGATTCATGCCACTTAGGTTGTATCTTTATATCCACTATACTTTATTCAAATTTATTTTAGCAGTCGGTTGGCCATGAAATAATTTTCTCAAGTTTTTGTAACTAGAACAAAGTTAGGTTGGCACTCATGAAATGTCGTTAATGTCATAACGCCGTTGCCACAATTAACCTCAATTTTTATTACGAAAATGCCGAACGTGATTGAAAAAAGTGACAGGGTTTCAGGAAGTGCTATTTAGAATTCAGGTCCGCTCATTCAAATATTTATATCCTGATATTCTAAAATCCACAATACGTCAGACGGTAGCGAACATACTCAATGGTCGCATTCAGCGGACGAAACAGTTGCGCAACTGTTACCAAACGCTAGCGTAAACGTTCGGTGACATATGCGCTACATTCTCAACACGTTCTGGAGCGGACGCCACTTTTGGGAGCGGATTTGATTTGTGCTAGGTAGCGGTAGCGGAAAGGAGCGAAAGTTGGACTTGAACTGAGTAGGTAGTTGTTATTTAGTGTGGAAGATGCACGAGCTTGAGTTTGTTGAGGAAAATGAAATGTAAATTGATGGAAGGTAATGAAGAAGGATGTTAAATAAGTTATAGGAAATATACTAGAGCAACAAAGTAATTCGTCAGAATTCTAGGTTATGTTTTTCACAAAAAAAAAACTGACTTAACCAGCACAAGGTTAACGAAACTTAAAAAATCCGTTTGTTTACGTCTTTCCTACAGACTTCTCAACTAATCAGCTGATAGTGACAGCTCGTTGGACTGCCTTATCCTATCTCGGCTTGCCAGCGAACGTTCAACATGTTCCCGACCGCTACCGCTACCGATGGGTAGCAGAAGCGTTTTGCGCTCCGTCCGCTGAATGCGACCAATGTAAGAGAATTTATATTATAATGTTTCATCTGAATCTAACGACTTATATTTCAGCTGGATATTTCCACAATCAGAAAGATTGTGAATGAAGAGGATGACAAAGAATTTCCTTCTATTGGGAGACCCAAAAGTGGTGGCATTTGAGAATTTTATGTTTGAGTGAATTACCTAATGCGAAAAGTTTACTACAGGATTTTCGATGAATGTCATCGGAGAATAAGTTCCCTAAAATGGATTTTTCATTTGACTTGTCCTATACAATGTAAATGTCTCAAGGTACTAATAAATACCTAATTATTATTATTATTACATCAATGTATTAAGATGAATAGCCACAAATACGCGCAAGTTGCCCTGTTACTTGTTTATTCATGTGAAATTTTTGTTCAAAGGTGAAGTTCATCTTAACTCGAAACTTCCTTCAATTCCTTTTACTTATATTGATGCAAGATGATTTTTGTTGAAGAATTTAACATTCTTGTAATTATCTGTTAATTCCTTCGGGAGATACCCATTCCCAACCACTGCATCATATGCATTTCATCTTCGGTTTAATATTTTTGAAATCTACAAATGATGTAAGCCAAAGAAGATAACGAGCATTAACTCTCCTCAAGCTAGTGCATATTATGATATTATACTGATCTCTTGTATTTTCCATGCGAATAACTGGATTTGGTATGCCTTCAACAGTTTGTATAAACTTCAATTATGTTCGTCACATATTTTCCGAAGAGATTCGACATTGTGATAAAATACGTAATAAATGAAACTTCTACGTAGAACGGCCAACATAGCGTTGATTTAAAATCCAAAAATGTTTTGACAAGCTTCATAACCCCACATTTTCGTACTATACAGAGTGAAATGAGTCAAATTTCCATGGCCAACCGACTGCTAAAATAAAAGTGAATGAAGTATACATTTCTGCACCCCGAACAAAAAATCGCTCTGAAAAAATTCAAGCAACCACGGGTAATTTTCCCTCCAATAAAACCAACTTCGAATTCGACTCTGTCTCAACTGACTTGAGCCCCGTCTGCTGAATATGCTGTGGATGGACGCTTCAATGGCTTCAAATAATTCTACTCCGGAGAGTGATGAACTGAAACTTTGTTGATTAAAATTTCCTCGCGAAAGGATATGAAAGGATAATTTTCTTCGAATCTAGCGAGTTTTTCGATATGAAAATTTCCGCCATGATCATTACGCACACTTGAAGTTTTAGAGTATCATCCTTCTCCACCTGAGAGAATTCCTCAACTTGAATAATGGTAAGTTCATGGACAGTTACTAAGAACTGAAACCTTAAAAAGCGACCATGGGACCAATCTAATTGGCAGATGGCGTTCAAGTGTTTGCCCTCTGCACATTATCAAGTCAATTTCTTAGGTCTTAGTTCTAAGGAGCTCTGCTTGAACACAGCATAAATTGCCACGAAATAAACAAAAATCCTTTCTGTTGTATAATCCTTATTAGTCCATTCGTATCATTCCGAATGAACAGCTTACCTTGAAAACGATCGAGTAGTTTTTCTATACAGGGTGTTCCTAAATTGAACGTACAAACAAAAAGGGGAGATTCCTTAAGTGAGTTTAAGAAAAAAAAGTCCCATGAACATGGGGTCGCAAACGTTTCGTTTCGAGATACAGAGTGTTGAAGTTTGAATTTTTTTCATTTTTTTTTTCTCATAGTATCTACACTTCACAAGATATTCAACTGAAATTTGGCATAGATATTACATTTTAGAGTTCTCACCACGTGACATGGCAATTTCGATAGAAGATCTACAGGGTGATATTTTTTCTGGAACACTGCCACCTGTTCTTCTGCAGAACTTTTTTTTGGTCAGCAACTGTTAATTTGAAAAAATGTAAAAAGAAGCTTTGTTCTTATACTAAACTTTTCGGTCTCTTGTAGTTTTGTCGTATCTACCACAGATTACAAACTGGCCTTCCTATCATAGTTACGAGAATTTCGAGAGAATCGTTCAAAATTTTTTTTCTCGAAATCGTTGGTAGATACGACAAAACTACAAGAGACCGAAAAGTTTAGTATCAGAACAAAGCTTCTTTTTACATTTTTTCAAATTGTTGCTGACCAAAAAAAAGTTCTGCAGAAGAACAGGTGGCAGTGTTCCAGAAAAAATATCACCCTGTAGATCTTCTATCGAAATTGCCATGTCACGTGGTGAGAACTCTAAAATGTAATATCTATGCCAAATTTCAGTTGAATATCTTGTGAAGTGTAGATACTATGAGAAAAAAACTTGAAAAAAATTCAAACTTCAACACTCTGTATCTAGAAAACGAAACGTTTGCGACCCCATATTTATGGGACTTTTTTTTCTTAAACTCACTTAAGGAATCTCCCCTTTTCGTTTGTACGTTCAATTTAGGAACATCCTGTATTGTGTATACAAATGAAGAAAAGTGTGAACTCTTGACATATTTTTCAGTTTTTCCTGAATATTCTTAAAACTAGAGGTTAAGAAAAATGTCTGTAAACAGAAGAGGACAGGCTTTTTTTTTACAACCAATTCTACGACCCGATATTCCGAAGGCGATTCATGATTTTCCAGATTTTCGCATTTTGGTATTTTCGAGATTCATCAGTTAGTAATTTTTCCCTAAAATATTATGTTTTCGAAATGTACCGAATGTTACAGTGCTAAATATTTTCGACTTGGAAATGATGTGATGAAAAAGACACCATAAGATTCCATAACTTTCTGCTAAAAATATTTTTGGAAACTCATCAAATGCAAGCTGAAAAATATGAAAATTAGATAAGTTGAGAAGATGCAGAAACCGAGTCAAAAATAAACATTTTCAGATCATCCCCATCCCCTGTATGTCAAATTGGATGAAAAGCAAGTCCTAACGAGACCAAAATTCTTTCAATTCTAGTTTTCAAATTCTGTGATTTTTCAAATTCGTTCTGCAATACATCGGGGCTCATTCCGACCCTGCAACCGACCTGCATTTTGGCCACACGAGCCGCACTTCATTACTCCGTTCAATTCTGAGTCTGCGGCTCCGTGTAGGTAACTCCAAAGCTTGGAAAAGCTTCGGGAAAGCACAAAAGCTCACTTAGGCCTTGTATCTCGCCTCGGATCAGTCTGAGCCAACTTTGGTTCTGATTTATGAAAAACATTAGTGTTCTATTGCTTGGAGGATAATGGTGGTGATATCTCGTGAATCCGAATAGGAAGAAGCTTTGAAATCAGTAGATACTCACCTGTCTGGATTATTGTAGAATATTTCACAAGAACACGAGATTATGATTTTTTTTCAATATCTCATAATTCATAGTATATTTCCAGAAAATAAACCGGATGTGGTTTGAAAGATTTCACAAATTCTTTCTATCTACTACATAATTTATATCTCTGTACAATCAGAGCCGTACTGAAGGTACATAGGTTGCATTCGCTAAGGGCACAAAATATATCATACCCTGTACATTTTTTGGTCCAAACAGCAAATAATGTTATAATTCTTCATAATGCAAGAATTTCAAATGGTGAAGATTTTTTCGAAACTATTTCACCATTTTCTTCATAGGAATCCCAATACTCATAAAGTGATTACATTTTACCTACTCTAAAGAAATACTGCATGGGCGTGCCATCTGAAATAATAAAATAGTAGGCTGTTTTCGGTATAACTGGAAGCTGAGTATATCCGAAAATATTCAAGGAAGACAGTTCGTAGTCGAAAACCTCTGGTTGCAAATTTTCAGCACAAATTTGTGATGATTTCTATATAAGCCATCATGTCACCCTGGGACACCTTGTATATAATGACTATATTGTCAGTCACTCTTACTATATAATTTCTTCAGTTATCATTTTATAAAACCAAGATCACTCTTTCAAATCAATCTCATACCTGCATAATATATCTTCGATTTGCTTCATGTTATTAGCGACTATAATATCCCATGGATAATAATGCTCTGAATTGCTTCGTTGAAATATCTAGAGACATTAATGAATGTGAATGGTTGAATATCAACCTCAAGCAATAACATCTTGGATGACATGAATACCTGATAGCTCTCAAGTGATTTCCATTCTCTACCGATCAACTTAACAATTCCAAATCTTCTGAAATATGGGAATGAGAAAATGGAGTTAACGTATACCTAATGCCACTGTGTCTTCCTTCATTCCTTAGCTACCTAATGGCGTTGTACACCCTACCGTACCCGAAGTGTAAAGTGGTCCTGAATATGAATTTCAGTCATAAACTTCAACCCAGACCGTAAACTTTGAATTTATAATATTGGGAAATGAATGCGAGAGAGAATTGCGAGAAATATGTCATAACACACAATGGAAATAAAACTGCTCCTTTTGAATTTACCAGCAATAAAAATGCTGTTTTGTTCTTATTCCCAAATGGAACGAGACACATATATGACTCCTCTCACTTAAAAGGTTGTTTTTCCAGACATCTATCACCGAAAACTGCAAAAAGAATCTTTCGACATTCTTCTTCCGCACTGAATTGATATGAGGTTTGGTTGTCGTCGGGAATTTATTCCACAGGATGAATTCACAATGGATGCTTCGTATCGAAAGTAAGAGGTCCCACGGGCAACGTGTCTTATTCGTGTTCTTAGACGACACAGTCGAAAATGTAGCTTTTCCAGCTGCTGTTTATGGCTGTACTGAATGCATGTAACATATTTTCACCAAATAGTATATTGGAAATTCGTAAGAAGTAAAAATAGGGAGTTGATGTGAAGAAATAACATAAAGTATAATAAAAATTGGAGAAGATGGTTCTTACGAATAACCGTAATAAAATGGGAAATAAGGCTGGCACCATAGAATATAAAACACCAGGAAGGAGAATTTGGTACTTTTTCTTTGAATAAACATGCAATGGAAAACGACCATATTGAAACAATTTGTGTTACTCATCAGTCATGTGGGATATAAATAAAAGGAATGGCCATTGCAGTGTTGCGAATGCATTTGTTGTAGTTCACACATTCGATACTTTTCCATCTAGGCCCTAGATGGACACTAAGGCAGTGGCGTAACATGGATAAATGTATGTACTTTCCTATTTTTTCGCATTCGAAATTGATGTGACAACAATGTTCGAGTCAACTAGCTCAATTGTTATTGGCAACAAAGCAACTATCTGACTCCAGTCTTTGGCCAAATACAAATGTTTGTTTACCATTTCTTGTGTTTATGTTCCGGGGCATAAATTGTGAACAAACACACAATTCAAAATCGTTGAATGTGCATCTTGTGGCTGTACCAAAGAGTATCAACTCTTTGGCTGTACTAAGACTCATAAACAAACGGATGCATAGCATTTAACAGGTAAGTGTTTCACATGTTGGATTCAATTTATATATTAATAATAATATATTATACGCTGCAAACAGGAGTCGTAGGACTTTTACGGTCTTATGCTCCCTCCTATTATTCTATACAGGGTGAGTCTTCGACTCTTACAAATATTTTAAGAGCAGATTCTTGACGTCAAAAGAAACACTTTTTTCCTCTACCGAATCGGCTCAGTTTGAAAGATACAGGCTGTTGAAAAACCATAAAAAATCTTATTTTTAGTTCTCTCACAAACAGTTCTATTGAATGAAATGAATTTCAGTATATATGTTCTCATTCATTTGATGAATCTTATTCAAACACAAGATATCATCCACGTCTTCCAATTACTCATTACATTACATACCATAAAAATATCAAATATTGAAAGAACTCAACTCTTGAAATTATTTGGACGCTATTTAATGAATATATGAACGTTTTTTAAATTAAATGTATATTGCATATTTTCTCGTATAATGCGCCGTTTTCAAGTCATTTGATGTTCAAAAATTAAAAAGTATCTGTGTAATTCCAAAAATTGGGTACTTTGCCTTAATACAACCCTTTTTACAAGATCCACAGAAGTGAAGTGTCACAGACCTATTTAGTTATTCTTAAGGTAATCTTGTTTTTCCAGGGGTGTCAGTGGTGGCACAGCTCATTATGAAAACTTAAAATGTCTTTATCTTTTTATCATGGCCGAATCGGAAAAAATGGTATGGAAAAAAGTTGTTTTTTTACCTCAAGAATCTACTGTTAAAATATTTGCACGAGTCAAAGCCTCACCCTGTATACACAAGCTTAAACGCACCAAATGCAACATTTTTTTTCGAAACCTATCCAACAATTTCCTAGTTTCCAGATGTTGGGAGAGAAAACCTATACCTGCCTAATGAGTTTCAGTAAAAATGCAAGCATCTCCCAATTTATCCTTCAATCAGTTGCCAAAACGACTTCACAATTTTGTATTATTCTGTACGTGAGATGTGATTTTATGACTCATATTTCAATAACTATAAAACTCAGTTCGAATTGAATGCTCTAATTTTGAGGAATTCTTTTTTGGCTCAGATTCAATTCAGAAGAGCAGCCGATGTAGAATTCGAGTGAAAATCCTAGATCTTAACTTTTATAGTACAATAAAGTATGCTGGTGTCATCCATCGTCCATCCCTACTATATCAGGATAGAAATAAAATTGTTGCAATATTTTTATGTGTACTACCTATAAAAGGGCCTCATTCAAATCGAATATCTCCGATGAAATGGATTCTCTAACAAATGGATGTTGTTAAAAACTCCCGTTTTAACATCATACAATCGGACTTATTAATGAATATATGAGGTTTAGACTTATACATGTTTCGCAAAAAGATACATACATAAGTAATTAATGGTGGGTACCTAGAAATATAGGGGTGCCGGATTTGTGTTCAGAAAAATCTCAATTATACAAAATAACATCCACCCGATACCATAATAGTAAAAATCCACAGTTCTTTCGACTTATGTTGCACACCGAATCATTTAAAATATTCAACAGAGCACTCTGTTGACGCTGATTGAAAGCGTAACTTTTTCTTACTTCGTGTCAGATTAAATGGAAATTCAAGCACGGTTGAGGAAATGAATAGATTTTTCACTGTTTCAAGACAATATAACGTCTTCTTCTCATCGCTCTCTGGGTTTCCGTCACGTGGTCGTGACATTTGGGAGGGGAACAGTAAGATCAACCTCTTCTATGTTTGGGACTATCATTCAGGGAATTCCAGAATATGCCCCAATTAAACAAGCATTTGATGGAATAAATTATGGTTTCATGAGATGGTGCGTATTCGTAATACGCAATGCAAATTTGATTCTGACTATGCCCTCGGATGTCCTGGCCTCCATGAGAATCCCAAGAATACCCACTGGATCTTAGCATAAACATTGGATGAATATTGATGTGTTTCGTTAAGAAGATGTGTTATTCTGAAGGAGGGTGCACATACAACTCAAACTAGATCTTCGACTACCATTATTCCTGTTATATCTCATCTCATCGAAGGGAAGGATTTGAATATACAATTTTATTAGGAAAAGTGAAATCGAATGATCACATGTGGGATTGCTCCTAGCATTGAGAATCAAAAAGCGATCTTTAACATCTGTTAAACAGCAGTGCTGACCACCTCATGGAGATAAGCTTCTGGAGTTGTTCTTGGATGAACCCATTCCAAGCCCGAGCAACAATTTGCGAAGCATTCAACCGATTTGGTCAAATTTCACAGTAGCTAATGTCTTCTCGGCATGAGTGATTCATCGATATTGCTTCCATTTCTTCAATTATTGTCAATTCTGATCGAACCCATGCTTTCAAACTAGAAGAAAACAGGTTTAGAAACGAATACCACATGGTCTCTTATCCATCCATCTCTTATCCACCCCTACGGCAGCTATGGAGTGTCTGCTGGGCTTACCTCCTTTACACCTTGTAGTTACACAGGATGCCAACGCATGCCTTCTCCATAGAGGGGACCGCGCGGGCACCAGCTTCTACTTTGCCGAACCCTGCAGGGTAATTGTCCCTGACAGAGACCTAAGGTCTACACCAAACAGGCTTCTTGAGCCTGAAGGTCCCACTTGGTTCATTGATGGCTCTGTGATGCCCACAGGGACTGGAGTGGGAATTGTGGGACCTCGTTTCAATCTGTCCATCCCCCTAGGAAAGGATTTTTCCATAATTAAGGCTGAACTGTATGCTGTTTTGGCCTGCACACTGGGGAATATCCGCAGAGGGTACTCCGGCAAACACATCTATATTTGTGGTGACAGTCAGGGAACCCTGAAAACCCTTTCTGGGGAAAGGGTTAACTCAAACCTAGTGGAGGAATGCAGAGAGGCACTGCGGGAGCTAGGCTCTGATAACATTGTGAAAGTTATATGGTGCCCGGCGCACGCAGGACTTCCGGGAAACGAGAAGGCAGACATACTTGCAAAGCGGGGAGCCCGCTCAGCTTTTGTTGGTCCGGGACCGGCGCTACCTATCTGTCGTACATCTGTCAAGAACTTCTTCAATACATGGCTAGACGGGAAATTTTCTTCTGAATGGAGCATGAGAAGTGGTTTCAGACAGTCGAGGCTTCTCATTGAGAGACCACCCTCTGTGCCTGAGGTCAAAAAACTCTTAGCTCTTGAGAGGAAACAAGTGAGTCTAGTGACTGGAGTAATGTCTGGCCATTTGTTTAATAAACACTTAAATAGAATGGGACTGACTAGCTGTTCCCTGTGCCGCTAGTGCAGGAGCAGCATGTCACAGAGTTTGAGTCTCTGCAACTACAAGCGGACGAACAATGGGTCACGAGACCTCAGTTCAGCCCAGTGGGGCACCGCACGTAGAAGAAGATGTTCTCTTATGCCACCTACTACAATTTATCGATTTCAAAGGGTAATAGCTTGATAATGTAAAAAATAATTGTTAAAAATAACTTAAAATATCCAATTCCAAAAGAGCACATGTAAAATAGACGTTCCAGATAACTTAACAAAAGCCACGAATCATGAGAAATTTATACGCGATCCCTATTAATTGTTGAGTTGAGAGTGTATTCGAATTAATTATCCGTTTCGGTAAATGCAGAAATTAGTTATTATTGCAAAATATTTTACAACCTTGATATAACGATGACCGATAAAATAATGTGTTTGACGAAAAATTGCACAATGCATCCTCACGGCTGCGCTGTTTTAGATCTAAACAGCATTTATCATGGAAAATGAATTTAGGGGATTGATCAAAAAGCTTATTGCTATTGAGATTTCCAGTCGAAACTGTTTTTTTATCGATAAAGGTACATACATAATGCTATGATAACTGAATAATTATAGTTTCAATAAAATGTTTGACAGTTCATATAAGCTATTTGTGAGTTCATGCTGGTTAATCAAAAATAGCAGGTATTCTCATTACAGCCAAAAACTAGCAACCATTACTTATTATAACAATGCTCGATGTCTATCAAACTCCACAAATGTTTATTTTATAGGTACCTAAGTCAACATACGAATGAAAAATGACTGCAAAAATGCTAAATCTGGTGATTAGTAATTTATATAAACAATTAATTCACTACCTCCTCCTGAGTCCTTTCTCCTACGCAAGGAGATGGTGACGTCATGACGTTTGTTCGACTGTGAACGACCACTCGTCTCTATTCTGAGCCCTGTGAGAAGCCTCCGGAAGGGAAAGTCCTGTGTAAGTTTTTATTTGATCAGACCACCGTAAAGGAGATCTGCCCCTTTATCGTCGACCCTCGACTTTTCCTTCAATAATCAGTCTCTCCATTCCTTCTTTCCTCCTAGTGATGTGACCAAAGTACCTCAGAATATTTCTGTTAATTTTCGTGACGAGTCTTGAATTGATCTTTAGTTCTCGAAGAACAGACTCATTTGTGCGTCGTGCTGTCCACGGGATTCGCAATATCCTCCTGTAGACCCACATTTCGAAGGCGCTAATCCTCCTTGCATCCGCTTTCTTGATGGTCCATGTTTCACAGGCGTATGTTGCAACGGGAAAGATTAATGCACCTGCCAGACGAAGTTTTGTGTTTTTAGTAATGTCGGTGTCCTTCCAAATTTTCACCAGTTTGACTGTTGCCGTCCTAGCCATCGCAATCCGCCGTTTAATCTCTTCTTCACATCCACCTTTATTCGATATTATTGATCCTAGATAGTTAAAAGAATCCACCACCTCGTATCCCGCTATGCTTGCGACCTCCGGTTGATTGCCTTCAGCTCGGTCGATTATCATGACTTTTGTTTTCTTAGTATTGATGTTCAATCCGTATTGTTTACTTATGGTCTCAAGTTTTTGCATTATCTGTTCAAGTTCCTCCTCAGATGCAGCTAATATCAGGGTGTCGTCTGCGTACCTTAGGTTGTTGATTCTGCGTCCTCCCACTGTTATTCCTCCACTCCAGTCTTCTAAAACAGTCCGCATAATGTATTCACTGTATATATTGAACAGCAGTGGTGACACAATACATCCTTGGCGAACTCCAGCCCCCAGCCTGAACTGACTCGAGTATGTATTACTTATTCGTACCTTGGTCATTGTTTCCATACAAGGCTTTGAGAAGCCAGATAAGATGATGTGGAACACCCATTTCTTTCATTATTTCCCACATTCGACGCCAATTTACGCAGTCAAACGCTTTGGTATAATCTACGAAGCATAGGTAAACTTTCACATTGAATTCACGCGATTTCTCGATAATTTGGCGGATATTCAAGATCTGCTCACGGGTGCCCTTTCCAGGGACGAATCCTGTCTGCTCTTCTGAGATCTGTGGTAATAGAAACACTTTCAGCCTCTCATTGATGATATTGAGGAGTACTTTACTTACATGCGATACGAGAGCTATTGTTCTGTAATTATTGCAGTCTGTTGGGCTGCCTTTTTTGTAGATTGGAACAAACACAGATCTACACCAGTCCTTCGGCCAAACCCCCGTGTTCCATATTTCTTGGCATATTGTGTGAATAATGTCAATGACGTCTTCTCTCATGTCTTTTATTGTTTCAGCTGTTATTCGGTCTTCTCCCATAGCTTTACCAATTTTCAGCTTTCTTACCGCATTAACCACTTCGCTTCTAAGGATATTCGGTTCTTTTTCCCAAGCTGTGATTTTATCAACCGCATCAAGTCTGTCATCAGGTTTGGTATTTGAGTATAGATGCTCACAGTGTCTCTTCCATGTTTCTGCTATTCCTTCCAGATTGGTTATGATATTTCCTTTTTCATCTTTAATGATTTGGGTTTGTGGTTTGAATTCTCTGGCTAGATATTTCACTACAGGACACAATCAATTCAATAACAGCAGTAATTTCTTCCATTTGGCCCTTCTCTTCCTTTTTTTATAAAAATATTTCTGTAATTAGGTATGCCATTTATAAATAGGAATTATTCAGTGCGTGTAAACAAAGTGAATTTTCTATCGATACTCTACATTAACGTACCTACACCAAAAATTATATAATTTTTTCAAATTTCATTCAATTTTCCTTTTTTGTATTATAATTTAATAATTATTCAAAGCTCTCAACTCGGAATCCAATTCGGCCATCACGGTAATCTATTTAAGTTCTCTTCGAGTATAGTGCAGTCTCTATAGTATAGTCTTTAGTGTCATAATCTATAGTATAGTGTCGATGCTTCACTGGTACTTGTACTGTTCTCAGCCCAAATAAACAAATAATCATTAATTATCTCGTTAAATAATACCAGACCCTTTTAGCACATAGGTACTTTCGGTATACATTAAAGAAAAAAATTCATCAAAATAATAAGAGGAACGGTCCGAATGTAAATTTTTTTCTTCACGAAAAGCGGAATTGGGTATCTAATGATAAATCTCCACCCACTCACTAATCCGGTTCGATCGACCGTTCTCCGGAATTGAAATCTTCCACTCCAGAAACGGACGGAAAAGTGGAAACAAAATGAACAAGAGCGTATAAAACAAATGAGTGACACTTGCAGTGCTTTTTCAATTCCAGGGGTTTTCCGCAGTAACTTATAGGTCCCGTAATGATGCACAACTAAACTGCCCCGGAACTTATCACTCTTCCATGGATAATTGAGGAGGAAATAAAAAACAACTTTTTTTTGCGCGGGGACCTCAGGTGGAAACTTCCAGAAAGCCCAAGTGGCCATCAATGTTCTTCTGCAAATTTCCACTTAATGCCTAAAAGGTTTTTGCGACATTTTGCTGCTCAAATTGGGGAGGAAATGTTGCCGTTAAACATTTCCGCCGGTTCATAGAGATGGAGACGAGCCAGTTTCTTAATGGTGCAATGGTATGTTTGTTATGGATTGCTCATAACCTATCAATTATTCAGAATTACACAAATACCTACCTGCGTTTGAAAAATCCCCCCTCATCCAAAATTTCAATGCCAAATGCCAACAGCTTAGTGAACTGTTGATGTATTATAATGAATGTTTGATTTTTTCAACAAAAATCCACCCTCATTCAAACATGATTCGGCCATTTTTTTGGTTTTAATCAACCTAATTTTAGTTCCAATTCAGCATTCAGACATCGTTGGAAGCCGTAAACATTCCTGACCATTATTTTCCTTGTTTTATTTCAAAGAATGGAAAATAAATATTTGTTGTTGTCCAAAGACTCGAGTGAGATAGTTGCTTAGTGTCGCTAATCACAATTAAGATAGTTGAATCTGACATCATTGTCACGACAATTTTCCGTACAAAAAGGTATTTTACGCCACTGCCTCAGTGTCGCGCTAGACAGAGAAGCATCGAATGTTTTTACAACAACAAATACATTCATAGCACGTCAATGTCCATTCCATGTATTTATGTTCTAAGTGTAGAACAGTGAAAGACGTCCTGAATTTGGAGAAAATCATGTGTTTGCTCGCTAGTACTGATAAGACACTTATTTTAGAGAATTTGTCTCTGCTAATTTCACAGACACAGATTTTCAGCACATTAGGGACATACCGTTTCCGCACCTCGGGGTGTATCTTCAAAAGAAGAAATTCATGCTAGTTCAGGTGTCCATTTAGGCTTTTTTGCTTTGCGAATAAGCAGAGTGAGCTTAAAGAATGGTCTTTCAGGCGATATTCTTGTTTAAACTCCGTAGCCCTGCTATTTTACTGTTTTCCTGTTTCGGATCTGTTCTGTATCGAGTGATCGAGTAGTTAAGGCTCATAGGTTATTCTCTCTGTCGTTTACTCGAGGGGTAATCAAGTTCAATCCGAGTACCGGACGTCCAGACAAAACAACTGGAGATAATCCACTCAAAAGGTGACCATCGAAAAATTTCCAAAAATATGGAATCAATTAAATAATCGTCAAGACCGAACAGCTGCATGGAGCTCCATAAAATTCTCAGATTTCTTACTAGAAGAGTTGCCCTTTCAGAATTTGTATCACAATTCCATCTACGCTTATTGTTATTGAGATATAATCCACTCGAAAAGTGTGGAAATCGACAACGAATAAAGGGCGTGTAGCGAGTCCAGAGTTAAACCACCACTCCATACTGTTAACTTGAAACCTTAGCTTGAACTAACCCCGTCCTGGTCTTTCTCTACCTATTGCTATCAGTGCTATCTGGAGCGAAAGCCCGTGACCCAGAGAAAGCAAGAAAGGAGAAACACCTCGTCCTGACCGAGTTCTGTCCCTGCTGTGAGTACGATTCTTGGCTGGTGCGAAAGCCCGTTGATAGCATAAAACAGGTGAAGAACCGCCTACATGTGTATTATACTGGGAAAATCTTTTATTTGTGTAGAGTAGACTGGAGAATGATGCTCCTTAGGCTTTCAACGAATGATCATAATGAGAAAAGTGTTTCCACTTTTGGGTGATATCTTGTGTTCGAAAAAGATTAATCAAATAAATGAAAACCTGTATTCCGAAATCCATTTCATTCGATAAAACCGTTAGTGAGATAGAACTGAAAGTAAAATTCATTTGTGGACTTTCAACATCCTGTATCTTTCAAACCGAGCCGATTCGGATGGTAATGGAAAAAAAGATTTGTTTTGACCTCAAGAATCTACTTTTTAAATATTTGTACGAGTCAAAGACTCACCCTGTATAAGTCGGGTTCCCTAGAGACCAGGGGGCTCCATATCAATACGGCGCCCCTAAGACGAAGTCTGCTTGTCTGTGTAGATTGTTTTACGATTCTAATTATTTGAATTTACTTTGACACCAGAATCTAATAGGTTATTCTTAACAGATCGATTAAAATAATCAAAGTCATTTCTATAATATAAAAAAGGTTTATCCTCTCACATAAATGGGAATTTGGTGATAAGGGGGTGGGTGAATTGGGGATGGAATAAATATCTCTATAAATCATTATCCGATAAAATTTGTTCTTCGTCACTGTTTTCCTCCAGAAGACTATAATTATCTTCGCCAAAGTATTCAGTTTCCCCACACAGCGCCTCGTATTTCTCGTTACTTTTCAAATTATTCGGGCAGTTGCTGCAAGGCTCACCTACATCGTATAAAGGCAGACCCAAATAGTTTCCTCCAGGTCCGTAATTACAGACCAGTAAGAAATGATGCCATGTTGAGTCGCTTGAATTCGTTGTGTAATAAGAGACCGCACAACCAATCTCGGAAGTGTCTGCCCATACCATCTGGGTGTAGTGACCGACCACTATATCTGGACCTCTGATGGATAAATAAATACATTGAATAAGACGTCCAAAATTATTTCCATATTTTCCTTACCTATCTTCTGTTACATTAACCCATTCGCTTTTGAAAATCTCAACTTCCTCGTACCAGAGATTCACCAAAAGCCTTATGGATTTCATCAAGTCGAAATCTGCCACTGAAGAGTTTATGAAACCTAAGTTCTGACCAACGTGTTCATATTCCTCTGAAAACATATAATAAGGTTATGGAGAGGCTTAGGGATATCGTTCTCAAATCTTATTGAGTACAAAAACAATACATATTTCCTACTGACTGATTCGAGGAAACTATCTTTTATAGCCTTTTGAAACTTGTGTTTGGAACACCATTGAGCCCAACGAGAGTAATGATAAAGAAGAAGAAATAATACTAAGGTAGATATTGAAATAACAAAACAAAAATCAGGGCAATTAAAATCCGTTAGCTCTCGAAGTTACCTAGTATGGAAACTTCTGTTTCACACAACATTGCAATTCATATTTTAACAATTTCAAAACTTTTTTCTGTCGTTTTCGATAGTGGGATAGGAATATTGTTGGAATTATTCACCTGTTCTTCGGCATCTATCGTGTATAAGTGGATTTCCATTGCATGCATTGGCCCAGCATTGTGCTATACTTTCCAGCTCCTTATTATATTTCTGGAACGATTATGGAAACGGAAATTATACCAATATGAAGTTTCGAGTTCTTATTCCATGAATTATTTTCCTTATTTCCTTTCATTCGGAGAAAATATACTATAAACTGATAAATATGACCTGGTAGAAACGTTTTGTTACCGAAAGATAGTGGTTGGTGTATTGTGTAGTATTCCTAGGTATATTGATTGGAATTTGTTTCGTGCAGTTCATTTAAACTGCAAATGGGCCTTAATAATTTCATCAAGGCTCATTTGACAGTTATTGTAGCTTAATTAAATTAATAAATTATAATATTTTTAACATAGGTAGGTACCAAAGCTCAAATCAATCCATAAACAAGAATTACATATTTCATTTTTGCAGGTTGGAAAGACTATCAATGCAAATGTTTTCAGTTCACGGAATACAATCTGTGATTGTAATAAAAAAAGCAAAGCAGTATCGAACATCTGTATAAGGTTTGTTTAGCTCAATCGTCTTCTATAATAACCTGTAGTACCTATCTCTACTTGCTGGTTTTCCTTTCGTTTTGAATCTCTCTGTATATGATGGGAACTTTCTTGTAAATGTAATTACAATCCTACACCAGATCCGTTGTGAACTCTACTTGGGTACCTATACTAAAAACGAATGGTGACCACAAGTAACTATTAAGTTAGTATTTTTTTCATGTTAACTTAACAGTACTCAATACTTGAAAATTTCTACAGCTGACGGGTAAACCCATGGTGGTATTGGATTTATTATGCAGGGTCTTTATTTATGATTGTAACGTTTCAAGGACAGAAGAATACCTAGGCTCTTCATTTTACTGTATCAAAAACAAGCAAAACCATTTACTCGACTCTATAGGATTACGAAAAACTATCGAAGACTTGAAAATTATGTTCATTCTGTAAATAAAATTAAGGGCCATCAGATGAACCGTTCGAAATAAGGGTACCTACAAGTTTTACGTAACTTGCACAAGGTGGCCTAAGAAAAAAAAATGTATCACTTCTATTCTTAACGTTTCTAATATAGACTACTGCTAGCATTCCTTACCATTGCCATCATATTAGAAGCGGATGGTTGTTCATTTCTTGTCTCATTACCACTCGCAACCTTATTTCTGAAGTAATTATGTAGATCTTGGATAAACTGTCTCTTCTCATCATCCAAATGAAGTACTTGAAAATCATCACCACAATCTAGACTTGGTCCGCAGTTCTGAAATCAATGGAAGGTTAAAATTAAAATTTAAATAGTGTTGAAAAAATTTATGTTCTATTCAAAAGACTTTATATTAGAAATTATGAAAGAAAATTGATAAATCAAAAAGTTATAAAGACGCTTGCAATTCAATTCTATAATACAAACTAAATGTGATAGTTTTGTTTCAAGTGCCTATATCGTTAAAGAGATTATTGAAAACACCAATCTATCCTCAGTTTCGAATTTGGCGTCTTACTTTTTAATTTTTTGTAGCAATTTATCTTCACTCTTTTCAAACTGCCAATTTGATCTGCCATTTCAAAAGCAGGATGTGGATGGAGCAAAGGCATATGGAACAATAATATATCGTTAAATTAGGTCCCATTCAGTTTATAAACATAACGTATAAAATTACTAATCGAGAGAAAAATGTCAGCCTTTTATGTATGTAAATGTAAGTATATTCTTTTTATTTAAGTACAAAACACATTTATAAACTATCATTCAGATGAATCGGAGTAAGTGCATATTCAGGACAAGTGCAAACATAGGAGTTAATGCATGTCACACCTGTTTTGTTAGAAGTGCAACGCCATCATAAGCACTGAAATGTGTAGGAGGTGCTTTAAACTATAAAGCTCATTGGAGTGAAGGGGAAAGTTACACAAGCACTATGCAAACTTGAAATACTCTGGTTATGTATCAAGTATAATATTATCTTATTTCATTCAGGGATCTTGGACGTTTCTAATTGTTCTTTTATCATCAGAAGCCAATAGAATATTGATGCTCTGAGTTCCATTGCTACACAAAATCCAAATCAGTAGATTAATGGACGTTATTAAGTAGGTACATGATGGCCTTCTGTATCCAAAAGAGGATGAAATTAAATCGGTAGACAAGTTTGTCCTCATGCCAGTTTATTAGTAAATTCAGGTCTCTACACTCGGTAACGATTTTTTTTTCTTAATTACAGAAGTGCTAAAATTTACTCCAATATTTGAAATTCACTTGAAAATATATATTAATTTCATAGCTGTGAAAGAAAAGCAGAGAAAATAACAATTTTAAAATATCGGTTCATTGAATTAAGTTTTAGACAAGGTGTTCAAAGTGGCCATATATCAGGAGCTCTACTAGATGTTCTATATCTTCTAATGAATGATTGCTTTATTCTGCTTGCATGTCTCATTGCAGTTGCTGAAAATAAAAAAAAAAGCTTTACGTTAAACTATTGGCCTTTACTCATTGTATTACGAACTTGTTTTATTGTATTATTTAATGCTGAATTATACCATTTCGGAATCTTAGTGGATCAGAGGCGAATTTTTTCTGGCTTTGGCAAAATAATATGGTGACCACATTATTTTTACACCATGCTAGGTTAAACGTAGGATAAAATAAGCAAAACAGAAAATTTGAGTTAGATCAATGCATTTTTTCCATCCGGGAATACTATCGAAAAAAAAGATTGCAAAAATTCCTTGACTGGCAGTCTTACTACCTAAAGAAGTGGCAAAAGCATGTGATTTTTTTTAATTTTCGAAAATGTCGAAAGTCCCGAAAACCGAGGATACTCGGTTTTCTGAACCATCCTAACATCCTCTTCCCGCAAGTACCATATTATCCATTCATTACGCCACACCCTGTGTGATTCATTGTTATTTTAGAATTTTGATGAACTAATTGTAGGCACTCTGTTAAAGTTCGTATATGATGCTAAAAAGTGAAATTGTTATATTCCCATCATTTTGTCTATTTATATGATCTTCGTAAATGATTACATCGCAACTGGCTTTGAATTTTTCTGTGCTCTTCCCTACTAGAGAATTCTGAACTAAATATCACAGAATTTCAAAATTCACGCCCACTACAATAATGTTACAATAATTACTGCATTTTTTTTATATAGAAGGAAGTTTTCCAACTTTTAGAACTGATAATAAGTAAGTTGATTAGCTTCTGAATTTTACTAACTTCATAATCCCTTTCACAAACAGTATGAGTCACATTCTCCGTGAAAAAGTCGCAATAAAGTTCACAGTACTTATTTTCCACACATATCACTTGAGGCAACAGCACAACCGCAAAAACCATTAATTTCCACATTTTTATCGATGGTAAAACTGATCACGAACCGCTACCTCCACAAAAGTAGCAGGTACTCGGTAGAGGATCAAAATCGAATTAATAAAAATTCCTCAATTCCACACTTTTTTATTTTTTAATAAACGTAATTATCGGTATTGAAAGATGCGGTAAGTAATAGCTGACAATCCGGATATTTAACTCTTCACCTTGATAAATCTTCTTTCCTTTGTTGCTTATAAGCAGACAAAGAATTCAGCGGATAATAATACGAATTGATTGATCTCAACGGGTAATAAACAAAGAAGGACTAACAATTTATGTCTAATAGAACTCCAAAAAAGCTCCGCTATTGAAGATTTATTTCCCGATCTAATGATTCTGATTTAATTGACTCTACATGATAGATATCTTATTCCATATTGTTGTATTTCCGCAACATTCTTCGCCTATGTTTCTTTATAAAGGTTCAGTCAATCATCACAAAAATTGAAATGACGCTCTTGTGCGATCGAATTATACCAAAGGATCAAGTTATTTTTGTCAAAATCAACTATTCAATCTATTAATTCCATCATCAGAATGAAACAAGAACAAAAGAATAAGCTATAAGAATTGCTGCATACCCACAAAACGTATACCAATTGAGAAATTTTTCTAAAACCAATATTTTTCCAGATTCAAGGAGGACCAGTTATAGAAAATAAAGGGAGGCAAAATGAACAGCTTTGCTGACAATTACGTATTTACCTGAGTATTTTCGTTTACATTTATGTCTGGCATCATGACAAATATAAAGTAGTGAAGTGTGTAAAAAGTGGTGCAAAAAATGCATATCTTCGGTATTAAATGCTTTGTAGGAAAATGTTCGAACACGGGTCAATTTTTAATTTGAATTACGCAACTTTTCATGTATCATTGAGGAGTTTGTTCTGCACCGCTTACGAGGGATGGAGCAGAGGGTATAGTTGAGTGTTTTGAAAATGCAACCCAGCTTTTGGAGCCAGAAATGCATAGACCCTTTGTCGCTGAGGATGATTTTTTTATGATCCCTCTCATATTCCAGGTGTGAATTCGAATTTTCACTTTTTTCACGTATTTTGAATCGATCACAAAACTTCCCGGTGTTCTTATTTTCCCTGAACAGTTTCATTCTTCGAAATTCAAATAAGAAAATATAAAGGTCAATTTTTCAATCCTGCATCTAATCTTAATTTTCCCAATCGTGAGTTTTATTTCGGCAATTTCCTTACGAAAAGGCATATTTCCGATAATACTTCAAAAACATAAATCACTCCTATGGTATATGTGCTCACACCTCATATAAATACTTCATACATGGAGAAATCAAAATTCGTATACTATATAAATTTCATCCCTCTTCAGTAAATAGGTAAGTCTATTATTCATTTCTGGTACAGAAAGTTAAGCTTACCCTTACCATTTGAAAGAACTCAACTACACTGCAATTTTCGTAGAGGATGCATGACAAACTTCTTAATTATATACGTGGAGAGTTGTATAATTTGAAATTAAAATTGTCCCTTTACCTATACATAATGTAGATATAAACCCAACTCTATAGGTAGGTTTAATCCATATGGCTAGACTTCAAAAAGAAAAACAAATTGTCTGTCCTCCTCAGTCGGGTTCCCTATTCATTTATTTGATTACAGACAAAAAAATTTACAATAAATACGAGAGTGATGTACAATACACAATAAATGCAATTTGAACTAAACAAAAATTAATATTTGTATGAAACGACTACAGTCGGATCAGCACAAAAGATCCTTTCTTACTTCCCAGTCTCGAAAATGCATATCTTTAAATATATCCACCCCCAAAGCCTCAATAACAAAATAAAATTAGTGTTCTTCATCATTCTCGGAATTGGGGAATAGAACCCATAATTTGTCCTTGACAAAACCTGGCCTATAAATAATTTTACTCGTCTTTATGGTCTATGCGATATATTAAGTAGATATATCTATATATACCTATATAGGTACATACTGTTAAGTACGAGTCATCATTGGAAGATCTTCGAAAGCTAAATAATGCATCTAATTAATATTACAACACGATGTAAAGACATGGGAGTAATCGGACACAAAAAACTTTCGGATGAGACATGCTCAATTCCACAATAAAATGCACTTTATATATAATTTTTACGCACCACTCAAACTCATAATCAACCGAATAATCAAAAAACAATTTCATATTTTGAGGAACACTACAAATAAAGCTGCATCAGACCTCGAGGAAATGTAATGTGGCATAGATAAAAGCAGATGCCTATAGATATTTCATATTATGGCATCATTTCACGACCAATTGTGTTAATGAGTAGGAAAAAATCAAAGCGATGCCAGCTAGGCATATAACGAAAAAATCATTTATAATTAATATCTTATTCCTAATCAAATTTGAATCATGTAATTTGATACCCCCCTTAGTGGCCCTTAGTGAAAGATATGTGAATTTTAAAATGGTGTTTGAGCGAGCACCCCAAGAACTAAGACTTATGAAAAGAACGAATCTAATTGGCTGTTCTCGATCACCCGCTCATCATCTATCGATAAGATTAGTTCCTTGCTTAGGTCCAAGGTCTTAGGAAAATTGCATAAACCCACAATTAGCTTCTATCCTCACTTCAGCAATCAAGTCCAAGTCGTATGTTCACTCCATTGAATGTGGTTTTGATTTCATCGCATTCATTTCTAACATAATCGATTTAAAACATCAAGAACAAAGTTGATGAGTAGTTGCTATATATCCTCTATTCTATGATAGAAGATTACGTTTCCAGTAGCTACAGGAAAATGTTGAAATTTCAAATCGCCGCGCCAGCCGAGAGCTGATCGTTTCCGGACTGCGCACTGAATTATTTCGGTCGAGGTCAAACTCACCAGCTGTTTACTGTATTCGAGCATGTCCGAGGTTCTAGCTTCAGCTGATCTTTGTTTTTGGGTGGTACAAAATTGACGTGACAGAAAAGTGAGAAATAAACTCAAAAATAGATCGTGTAATTTGATAATGCGTACTTAGCAATCAGAAATGTTTACTGAAATATTTTCAAGTAATCAGATTTAGATTATTATCTGTGACGTAATCGGAATAGATACATGAAGTGAAAATATTCATGTGTTTTGAAAGGTGTTTCTGAAATTTATTCGTTACGGTGGCAAGTAAGGAGAACGTGAATATCTCAGAAATAAGTCTGGCCTCTACCAGTGAAAAATCGGGGGACGACGGTGGGGCTCCGCCTCGTAAAAAATCCCGAAGGAGTAATAGTGAATTGGACACAATGCAAGACAGTAACGGTTGCATACAAAATGGTACTCCTTCCTCGAGTAATAGTATTGCCACGGAAAATGGACATTTGGATATTTCCAATGGCTCCTCATCGGGTGATGGAGTTCAGCTTGATAGAACCAAGCAAGAAATCGTCCGATTGATTGGGCAATATTTAAAAAATGAAGGATTGACGTGAGTGCATTTGACCCCATTTCATTGTTTTGATTCCCTTTGTTCTTTGTTAGATTCAGAAATATCTCGTTCGATGATACTCCAAGTCATTCCACTCTTTATTTTCTCTTTATAATGAGATGCCTCATTTCTTATAGACAAATAAAATGATTCAGTTAATTGAATTGGTTTCTTAAAATGGCTTCTTCTAATATTTCTTTGTGATTGAGCACTTCGATATGCGTCGTTTCAAAATCACTTGAAAAATTTTAATTCTACCCTTCATTTCCATTGATCTCTAAATTTAACTCTTTATTATTTAGTTCCTCTGTTTGAGACTTTGTTTTCTAAGCAATTAACTTATACTCAATATGATTGAAATTTATGGATTTCCTAAAAGTTATTGGGAAATTCATAAATGATCATTTACCTAATGAATAACTATTTCAACAGCCGCACTGCTGAACTGCTGATCTCGGAATCTGGATGTCGATTAGATCATCCTGCAGCGGTTAAGTTCAAGCATCATATTCTTGATGGTGACTGGTCGAAAGCTTACCATGACTTACAAGAGCTTCAACCTCTTATCACTTCTTCTCAAAGTATGGTGGTGTGTATCAGTCAAATGGTTTCTTCGTTTTTGGTTCATTGGTTATTTTCAGGAAATGAAATTCTCTATTCTGGAACAAAAATATTTGGAATTTCTTGAAGATGGGAAAGTTTTAGATGCACTTAATGTTCTTAGGAATGAACTCACTCCTTTACAGCACAATACAAGTCGTGTTCATCAGTTGTCCAGTTATATGATGTGCTCAAATGCACAAGAGCTCATGGAACGAGCCAACTGGTAAGTCAGACATTACACATTATTTTAGAACTGGCATTCAAGGCCTTCATTGTATCGAAAATTCCACTCACTAAGAAAGAGAATTCTTTGTTCATACTAAGTGTGTTATAAATTGAAGAATACAATTTGAGTCTTATTAGCGTGATATTACAATTAGCATGTTTATTAGCACCCACACTACTGAAACAGATAATGACTTTTTTCCATTTCATTTGATGTAAATGAAATCTACTTTCTGTGACTACAATGTTTTTCAAAATGAATTTCAGGGAAGGAAAAGGACTTGAGTCTCGAACAACCTTGATGAACAAACTTCAAACATTTTTGCCTCCTAGTGTTATGTTACCCCCACACCGTTTAAACGCCTTACTTTCTCAAGCACTAGAATACCAAACGATACAATGCAGTTATCACAATACATCTCAGGGAATTGCCTTGCAAACTGCCTCGCTGTTAACTGACCATATTTGTCCTAAAGAAGACTTCCCTACACATACAATTCAGGTAAGGAAAGATGTGGAGTTGAAATTTACAAAGGATAGGGTAATCAGCTAAACATAATCACATCATTACTGTTTGGCAAAACAGTTGACATACACTATTAAAGAAATTAGGTGTTTGAAATCCTAAAGGTTTGTGGTACATTGATTTTTAACAAAGTAACTTTTGTGTGTATATTAAGGAGAGTTGGCAGTGGATTCTTGGAGATTACCAATGTTTTCAGCTAACTTGTCACTTCAATATGTTGAATCAGAAAAATAGGTACTTCTTAGTTCCTGATAGTTGATAGATAGATAGATCAAGGCCTTTGAGCAGCTTGAGTATGGTGCTCTCCTCAATATGTGTTTTGCTACAGAGAACCTTCTGGACTCTGCAAGTGAATCTTAAAGTTGCTTTCAAGAGGAAATATACAGGTTGCTATTGAGAGGCAATCTTCTGATTTTCGCAAAATGAATGCTGGTGTCTTCAACACTATTTTGACGACACTTCACAGATAATTAAATTGATCATTCGAATCTATAACTGTAAAAGAAACCAAACTCTCATGATGAAGTTTTGTTTCCTGTTGTATACAGGCTGTCCCAAAACTAGTGAATCAAACGTCGCACCACGATACAGTAGACCAAATACTATCGAATGACATCAACTTTAGTTTAGCGAAAATACCTAGTACATACCTTTCAAAATAAAAATCTAACCTAAAATTGCAGATTTTCGAAGTATTTTTTCCAATCAAAAGGCCAATTTGTGTTCATTCTGAGTAAAAATTATGTAGAAGAAATAATTGTTTTAATTCACATATATTGAGATTTTTCATTAACTTCTTAGAATAATTTTAATTAGGGATGATAATATAATAATCTAGGAATAATATGAGCTAAAATCTCTATCCTTAATCACAAACTGACCCCGTTATTGAATAAAATAGTTCGAAAATAGTCAATTTCAGGTATTTGCATAAAATTATTTTGGAAACGGTACATCTTTGCTGATCTAATGTTGTTGCCATTGGATTCTACTCTATCATGGTGTAACATTTCATTCGCTAGTTTTGGGACATCCAGTATGTATATGACTTGGCTTCCTTTTTCGACTTCGAATTAAACATTCCTGAAGATGCTAATAAAAGAGTTAGAGAAAGCCTGATGATGATTTAAAAAAAGTTTTCTACCTCGAGCGTCAAATACTATCTGTTTTTATTGGTATAAAGTAATAAAGCTGCAAAGTTGAAGTCGTTTTTCAATTCACCATAATCAGAAGAGAAGGAGTAACTTCGACTCTTCCATGAATAATTTCTAATTTTTAGGTACTAAATGATCACTGTGATGAAGTCTGGTACTGTCAATTTTCTCCTGATGGTACAAAACTTGCTACAGGCTCTAAGGATAATAACGTTATTGTTTGGGATGTACACCCCGAAACTTGTACACTCTCAGTCAAAAAAATTCTCGAAGGGCATAATTACGGTTGGTTCATCTGATTTTTCAATAGATGTTCAGATGAAAATATTTCAATTTATTTTAGGCGTTGCTTACATATCATGGTGTCCAGATAATGTTCACCTAATAGCTTGTGGTCCAGAGGAGAGTGCAGAAGTTTGGCTGTGGAACATCGAGAATGAGAAGCTTCTCAAGATCTGTCAGTCTCAAGAAGATGCCTTAACATGCTGTTCATGGCACAAGTCAGGAAAAAAATTTGTGGTATGATTAATCTCATACTTATTGCTTAACAATTTTGAATTTAAAGACCTGTAGGTACCCGGAGTACACAGTACTCTGCCGTCTAGTGTTACACTTCACTACACTGATGAGGGACAGTAATCCCAAAACCTGTCTACAGTATGTGTTTATATGTTTTAGCCTCTCTTGGAGAGGCTGATTCATGACTTGCACGCATTAATGGAACGAAAATTGATGTTTGTTTACCTTCAGGTTGGTGGTATCAGGGGTCATTTCTATCAGTGTGATATGGAGGGCAATATCTTGGAAAATTGGGATGGAGTTAGAGTTAATGGATTGTATTGTCGCAAGGATGGAAAAACAGTACTGGCTTCCGATACTCATCACAGAATTAGATCTTATGTTTTTGAAGAATCACAAGATGCAGATGTGTAAGTGTTATTATTGTCATGATATTTGTCTACTAAATGTTCATATTTATTGTTTACTACATATACATATCAACAGTGAGTGAGATTTTTCCCATGTCATTCATTCAAGCGGTACACTATTAGAGCTTCATGAAAATGTTTTTCTTTCCTTTTCTCGCAATCTAGCCTAAAACAACTTTTGTGGAATCATCTGCTCCTTAGTGGAATCAACCCTTTATTATATGTGTAGTAAATACTTTATCACTTTCATTACTTTATATGTTTGTTTATAGGCTCCATGAGGATCGTGCCATTATTTCATTTACTGTCGATAGAAATGATAGGCTTTGTCTACTTAACATACTCACTCAGGGAATTCATTTGTGGGATCTTAATTACAAGTGTCTCATCAAAAAGTACAGGGGAGTTTCACAAGGTCACTTCAATATACATTCGACCTTTGGAGGAGTCAATCAAGATTTTATTGCCAGTGGAAGTGAAGATAGCATGGTGAGTCCATAATTTTTTTTATTCATTTATTTATTCTTGTGTCAAAGGGCGAGCCCCATATTTGGAAATAACCAGTTTGAATTTTGAATTGAAGAAAAAAATAACAACATATTTTGGTAAAATAACTTACTCTTTCTTCAACATCTCTAAATGGAAATATTCGTTTTGAAATGTTATTTTCACAAATAAATTTGTCCAAAATTCTTACAGATTCGTCATATCTCAACGAGATAATGGTGCGTCCTTTTTTGAAAATCTGCTTTTCTTGAGTTTCCTTAGTTTCAAGATTGCACATAAAGTTTCAAAGTAATTCATTCATTAGGTTTGAGTCAAAAGGGCCGTGTAAACATATGAAAAGTGTTTTCAAAGGTGATTTTTTTTAACAAGGTTAGGTTAGGTTACGTTCAGAGTAAACCATATAGAACGTATCGCTATCGAAGCAATGGACTGGTTTCTCTCTTATTTTAGATCATCTGTGACAATCATATGAATATAAGTTGAAAGTCAGTAGTTCCCTCAAAGTACCAAATAATCAATTCTAGTTCCATAACATAAGCTCTCTTTCACACATGACTACTGAAAAGTAGATCTATACATGGTTTTGAAGCAATTTTTGGATATTTTCTTATAACATGCATTAAAAAAAAATTCGTCTTCAAGTAGGCTATGGAATTTGTATTGATATTCTGTGCCTAAGGGTGACGGTTAGCTCGTAACATCCTTTGCAGAGGTCAATTTCTAGCGTGATTTTTGATATGAAAACGCAGTATTCGAAACATTGATTTCATATTTTCAATAATGACAGCAACCAATAATGTCAGTGTAGAAGCTAAGCATTACGTTCAAACAGATGTATTTACCATCAAAACTCCATATCCTACTTCTCAAATTTTTGTGCACACATGTATAAACATAAAGAAATGAAAAATATTAAAATGAATTCGGTGATACCAATGAGATTTCCAAGTATCCAATGAACTCGTTATTAAGGGTTGAATTGAATAAGGTGTGAAATTCAGGTGAAATTTGAGTTTTTCGCATTTCATGTTTTGAAGCAATTTTTTAAAACATTGGAGTATCTACCTCCTGGCCGTACCTTTTTCTACATAAAATAAAATATTAAAAAGTGTACAAATATCTTCTCTTTACTGTGTTGAAAAAATGTTCCTATTTTCTGTTTAATTCGTTTCTACGTTTTGCCAATAATTTAGCCTTTGAAAACACCCTATATACACACATTTGTATAAATCTCTTGTCATGTGGGAAGCAATTTTGACAAAAATCAAAATGATTGTAAAGACTATAATGTTGGCTTGTGCCAAGAATTTTGGAAAATCTGGTTAATAGAGTGACAAATGAAAAAAAAAATAATTCATGATATAAATTATATTTTCTATTTTCATACATTTTTCTTCCCCAGGTATATATATGGCACATTAAGAATGAAGATCCCATAGCAACTTTGAAGGGTCATACTCGTTCAGTGAATGCTGTTGCATGGAACCCCGTTTTTCACCATATAATGGTTTCTGTATCAGATGATTTCACTGTTCGAGTATGGGGTCCTAAAAAAATGGTGCCTAAGCAAACAGGTAAATATTTCTTCATGTCCTCGAACCAGTAGCAAAGGCGGAATCAAGTTATGCATCAATCATTTTTTGGGGCCAAAAAAATCCTGTATTTGATCATATTCATAAGACTCTCAAATATTGATCTTCAATTTCTTTTTTTTTGTGATAACTATGTTTATACTCAGGGTCACTAACAGAAGTTACATCCAGAAAGAATAATTTCATCATATTGTTTTATCGTAGCATATTGTTTCATGGTAGCAAAATAACTGACCCCAAAGTTAATATTCAAGAAATTGTTCTTTCTGGCTAACTATTACACATCTTATGTCACCGAGTACACTGTTGTATATTCTTATTCTATTTTTCACCTTTTCAATATGAGTAATTGAGAATACTGTCATTGAGAATGCATTACTGGAATTCGACTTTGTTACTCATTCAAAGATTGGTCCATTCTTACCAAGAAAACCGATATTAAAAAACAAACAAAATTACAAAAACAATGAACATCTGGTTTCAGTTTGATCCATGCCTGGGTAAAATATCGAAAGACATCTCAAAAATGGGCCAATATTACTTCCTCCATTGTGATTCAACATTTTTAGTGCCTAGTGTTTTCAGTGTCTTCTTCGAATAACGACTCCACGAACAACGGCACATGGACTGATACTGTGTCATAGTACAAAACGGGTTTGAAGACTGAACACATCTTGAATGACCATCTTCATCTAATTGCCGAAAGACTTTAGAGTTTTGATTACAGGATTGGTCGTAGAAGTGTGTGCTCTATTATCTAGTAATAATGATGGATTTTTTTATATTTTAAAATGGGTTCGATGATTTATAATTACTTATTCGCTGGTTTTTACATTTTATTCGTGAAATATACTCGTTTATTTTTATCGGAACCAGAATTTATCATCTGGATGTCAATCATGCAATCAACCCGCTGGTTTGAGGAATTTCAATCAAAATTCTGTATGTTCCTTTGATTTCTTTGTGTTTGATATTTTGCATTGATTTCAGCATTTTATCGAATGAATTAAATTTTTTCTATGGAATTTTTTCAGGTATTAATATTATTAATGATTCATGAATTTTTGATACATTATATGAAGTGTTATTTTCACATTTATAAAATGACAATTATCGAAATTATATTTAAAAATACCCAATCTGAGATTTTTATGTCAACTTTGTTGCAATAAATGGGTGGACTGAAGTAAACCTTATTTTAAATCGATTCTTGTCGTCAATAATTCGAATATTTTAATTGAAAAACAAAATAAAAATTTATCTTGGTTATCTCTACTATTCTCTGTTCATGATGGATAGAAAGTCATTGTAGTATTGAGTGAAAAAGTGTCACACATTGAACATACATTCATCATGCATGCAATCAGTTGAACATTTGCTCTGAATGAAGTTGAATTTTGAGATCTATGACAGTTATTTGATGTTTGTCCTAAGTAGAGAGTGATCGTGATAAATTGACATGTGCAAGTATTTGTTGGATATATTATGTTGTCAATTTTGATTAATCCTAGATTTTTTGCTTCTAAGCAATAATATGAAATGAAGATATCGTGTAATTTTTTATTCAATATATTGATTAAACTTGTCCATTTTTGTTTATCCTTCTACACATTCCCAAAAGCAGTGTTCAGGCCTGATCCAATCAGAAACCGACAGTATAATATATACAGGGCGTGGATGGCCTATTAGACTTCGAAAACTAATATAATATTGTGCTGATAATTTGCACCTCGGGGTTTTCGATAATGACTTTCGCCCCTAAAATATTTTCAGGCTTCTGCGACTTCCGGTTGCAACAGAAACATCCTACTATCTAGTTCTTATTTTGAATGGCACAACCAGTATTTCTTTGCATCGTTAGATAGCTGCGATTTAATGGCAGTTCAAAAATATGCCATACCTTTTGATGAAAAGTCAATGGTTTATGAGTATTCTAATGAAAAAAGTGGTGAAAACTGGAGGTTACGATTTTTGAATGTTTCTACTAGTGTTATAACATTTTTTGCTGATTATTATGAGAAGATCATCAAGTTGGACAAATCGATTTCATCAAAACTCAAGATTTTCAAATTAAAACCAAATTTTTTCCTTATTTCAGTTGATTTTACTTTAAAAAGGGGAAGGGTTGCGTAAATAAGCCCTATACCTAAAATTGAAAACTATTATTATTATACAATTTATAAAAATGGAGTTTTAACACCTATAAACTCAAGTCCAAAATAATTTTAAAACGAAATACACGTAGTAAACGCGAACAAAATATTGAAACAGAGACTGCATTACAGAACGAGATGAAAAAAGTAATTAATCTCTGGAGAATCCAACCATCGTATCCATTCTTGAAGTCGTTGACCGAAGCCGCATTGACGAGTCCTTCAGGTAGCTTGTTCCAAAGAAGGAAAACACTATTATATTATATATTATATTAGTCAGAAAATGCCGCCTCTGATATGTCCTACATCTCTTCTCATCTTTAGTGAATGGCGTCGCAAATTGTTGTTGAGTGTGAATAGATCGCGAATATGGTTGCCAAAACGGAGAGCATGTGGGAATGTATTGTATAAACGATATCTCTCCGAGCTCTCCTCTCATTGAAGCAAGACAAACTAAAAATCTTTCTGAGCTATCGGGGAAAATAAGGGTCAATTGCAATTTCGTATTGCTTGATTACTACAGCAGAAGGAAACTAAAATTATAAATATATAAATAATTTGCACATTTCATGCATTGTTCATGCATTATCAACAATCCCAACAAACAACTCATTAGGCATAATTCATGAAATGCCAAAATTAATCGAAATATCAAGATGCTATAAATCGGCACGCAACGGTTTTGTGTACCAAGGAGTAGTACCGCGGGCATTGGGGTAATTCTGATATGTATGTAGTTTTGATTACCGTTAATCATTTCACTGACCACTTCACAGAACTGGAGTTGGCAATTGGGGTCATCCTCATTCAGTTCCTGAACCAATGGTATATCTTTTAGGATGGAATGTATGTGTTTTTAGGATTCTCATGATTGTTGTGCGTGAAACACCTGATACATCGGACAATTTCCTAGTTGTAAAGGTCGAATCCATTACTACATGACCTAAGATAGCCAAGTCCCTCGCTTCGTCTCTTCTATATGCACCCTCTTTTGTTTCCGACTGAACCAGTAGCGTCAAATTTGGCAACCAGTTGCACAACAGGTAAGCAGTGAATACATTTTTTTCAGGATGTCGTTGGTTAAATCGCTGTTGTTCGCGCAGATGCGTCATTTTAAGAGACATGCAACCGACATGAAGAAAAAATGTATAACTAGGAGCAAATATTTTAGAAGTCTGACTTATAAGAACAATGGTAGGTATAAGCAAAACAACAGCCGCTCATATTTATACAAAACAAAATGCCGACCTTGTATTAGAATACTGCCATCCAATATACTTGTCGGCCAATGAGACCACCAAAAAACTTCTTCGGAGAGCTGAAACTTCTTCCATCAGGGCTATTCTATAACCAAAATGAGGCACCCACGAAACCCCCTCCACAATCCACCCAACAGCCTTCTCAGAGTTTGTCTCTGGCCTTCTCTTCGAAGTGACGAACATCAAACCAGAGTCAGTCTCTGATCAAACCTATTGATCTTCGTATCAAGGAACTGTCCCAAAAATTCGCACAGCAAGCTCACAACAAAGAAATTCTGGTAGAGTTCTGCGTGGCAAGAGACCGAAATAGAATACCCAGGAGAAAACTTCCAATACGTACCATTTGGGATTTGGGAAGAACTACAGGAAATTCAATTGTCCATTTGAGTAATTTTTTTTCTCACATATCGTAAATACTCTCCTATTCCTAACACTATTGCGAAATTTGTGAATACAGGCTGAATGACTTTGGTCGATGCCTTCTTGTGAAATAAAGTAGAGCTATTATTTTTAATTGATTATCGCAATGGAAATTATTATTTTTATTATGGTAATTTTCAACTTGATTATGTTAAAGTCATCCAATATACCCAATTCTTCATTCAATATAATATACAATCAAATATACATGCAAGAATATTCAAATCAATCGTCTATAAAATGAGCATCAGGATGTTCATTTGCTCAAGTGAATCACATGACGAAAGAAACTTTCGTATTTTAACAGTGCTTTGCTGGAGGAGACACAAGAAACGCAGTACCTATCCAATACCTGCAAAAAAATTTATATCCAAATTGCATATAAATCGCGTATAAATAATATTGAATTGAATGAATATGATACAAACAGAATGCCAGAAGATTTTCGGATCTATACAGAGAGAGTGTCGAATGTGAAAAATTACCATTTTTACTCAACAAAAGAAAAAGTTCGTATGCGTCATTAGATCACCTTTAATTGTCTTCAAGGATATTGGATTTGTTATATCCATTGGTAAAAAAATAACATTAATTACTAGTTGTTGTATTCCTATATGCTTATGTAAAATCATAAAAGTTTCGAACATTCAAATTTAATTTAATGATAAGTGAAGCAATTTTTCGAACATCAGTCTATGCAGAACATTTATTCAACAATCTCATGCATATATTATTCTAAGCGAAATGGAGATTGATAGTTGCTCGAAAATTGTAAGTATTTTTGTTACCGCATCAGATATTAGGCTTATCGATTGGTACTTCTAGACAAGGGGAGCGAAATGTTTTTTCGAAAGTATTTACGACATGAATTTTTCTGTAATCTGTTTTAAGCCACAAACTTCTCAAAATCAGGGTGGCTACTGATGACCACCATTGATAAATAATCACAAAATTCCTCGTAGGTATACCCATTGCAAATGATATTTGTAAGAAGAACCTAAATGAATTGAAAATACTGGGTAATACCTATTTGTATTTGTATTTTGATTTGATTAGGTATTTTTCTACAAGTAACTCAAGTAGGTATAGGTACTGCAAACTCTGTAACTTTCCCATATGAAGAAAACATCGAAATATTTTATTTTATTTCCAGGATTATTTGATTAAAAACCGAGGATTTCCTTTGGAAATCCATACTGTTACAACAGAAGATGGTTATATTTTAAGCATGTTCAGAATTAGGCAGGGAAAAAATGGTTCGAATAGTTCATCATCGATAAAGCCTCCTGTCTTGATAATGCATGGAATGTTTTGTTCAGCTTGTGATTATCTGTTAAATGAATATAGTTTGCCATATTACTTGGCAGATCATGGATTTGATGTTTGGTTAGGGAATAGTAGAGGAACACCGTTTTCCAGGAAACATAACAAATGGGATTGTAATAAGGACAGGAAAAAATATTGGGATTTTAGGTGAGCTGTATAATATTATGTGAACGTCATTATTTCAGATAACCTACAGTCAATTTTGCCTTAAATCCGTACAAACGTGTATAAGATGATCTGTGGTTACTTTTTCCTCAGACCTTTTTTGAACTATGTTTCAGTTACCACGAAATCGGATACTATGATATCCCAGCTTTTATCGACTATATAGTGAAGAATACCGGAGTATCCAGAATATATTATATAGGACATTCCCAGGGAACGACCAACTTCTTCGTGCTGATGTCTACTAGGCCAGAATACAACGCCAAAATCCGATTGGGTATAATGTTAGCGGCAGCCGCTGTTGGTCACCATGTTCCAACTATTCCGAGTTTTGAATATTTCATAATTCCGTATTTGAAGGTAAATATATCATTAGAGGTAGATAACTCTCACTATAATTTCTACAACAAGGTGATTCATTGGTAAATGGGCGGAAGCTAAAGGTAGTTAGAGGACACGCAGTTGTCCCTTCATTTTTCGATTTGCGATATTTTGTGTGTACTGAATTATGATACAAGCGATTAAGGAAAAACCTCAGTAAATGAAACGTCTCCCTGTGACAAGGTAGTTATCTATGGTGACATAAAAATTCCTACATGTCGAAATTTTATATCTGAAACAAACAACCAGAGCAGAAAACGAGAAAGAAAAAGTAAATAATAATTAGTCATAAAAGTGCATAACTTTTTCTCCAATTGCACTGTGAAGAATATTACCTCTGCATCAAAAATCATCATTGCCATCTAGAATCAAGTGATTCTAACACGGAACTACATATATATGAAATATATAGCCAGAGATGCCTCAGTAGCGGATTATACAGGGTGGTCCAGATCGTAACCAACAAATTTTAACCACGTATTCTACAAAAAAAATAAGCCCTAGTTTGTCATATAAACATATGTCGAGAAATGTTTCCTCTCCGAGATACGGGGTGTTAAAATTATAAAAGAAAAAATGTTTTTTATTAATTACTTTCACACAGCTTGAAATATTTTTATAAAATTTGTGTCATAGGTTTTGAGCGTCAAGGAGCACTTTTTGCATAATATCATTTTTTTTTTATTCTACCAGTGGTGTCCGTTCTTTAACGAGACTGAATATTTTCAGATTAAAATATGATACGCCACTGGTTTTTCTGACAATAAAAATTACTGTTTAAATCCTTATTTAATTTGGAGCAAATTCGGTCTCCTGACTTTTTGCTGTACGAGGCACCGTTTCCGGTTAAAAAATAAAACACATTCTCATGCATGAAGAAATCGCCAAAATTTGATATGGTAGGTACATAATAATAGACTATTTTTGCTATATCAAATTTTGGCGATTTCTTCATGCATGAGAATAGTTAAAACTATAAAACACATTCTCATGCATGAAGAAATCGCCAAAATTTGATATGGTAGGTACATAATAAATAGACTAATTTTGCTATATCAAATTTTGGCGATTTCTTTATACATGAGAATGTGTTTTATTTTTTTAACCGGAAACGGTGCCTCGTACAGCGAAAAGTCAAGAGACCGAATTTGCTCCAAATTGAATAAGGATTTAAATAATTGTTAAAGTAATATAGCTCATATTTCGACGCCCTGCAATCATTTTAGACATATGTGCGAAATATGTGAAGAAAAACTGACCACAAGGAACAGTCTAATTTTGGATGTTAAAAACAGTGTGTGCTCGCTGAAAAATCGCTAGGTGAACTAATCAAGTGTCGCTAGAAAACTTGCTAAAGTCAAATAATTAACCCGCAAAGACGTAAAATTAGTGTTAAGCAAAAACAGTGCATAACCTATAGTGGAAGTTGCCCAGAAAGTCTGGTCGCGGCGTGAAGGTGGGATCGGGTGAGGTTCTCCCAGAGGGAGTACTAAAGAAGAGGAAACCGAATAGGCCTATTCGTGAGGACGGAAGTCTACAGGAATATCTTCTGGAACGACCCTGTAAGTGCTATCCATTTCGTCTTTTTCGCCATCGGCTTAGATTGGTTCAAGAACAAAAACGTGATTACAGTCCACTAAAGCTTACCAACAAAACTGAGCTATTTTACCGCAACAATAATAATTTTTATTGTCGGAAAAGCCAGTGGCGTATCATTTTTTAATTTGAAAATATTCAGTCTCACTGCAGTACGGACGCCACTGGCAGAATAGAAAAGAAATGATATTATGCAAAAAGTACTCCTTGACGCTCAAAATCTATGTCTCAAATTTCATAAAAATATTTCAAGCAGTGTGAGAGTTATTAATAAAAAACATTTTTTTTCTATAATTTTAACACCCCGTATCTCGGAGAGGAAACATTTCTCGACATATGTTTATCTAACAAACTAGGGCTTATTTTTGATGTAGAATACGTGGTTAAAAATTCTTGGTTACGATCTGGACCACCCTGTATAGCTGTCGTTATGGATATCGGATATGCCACACATGAAAACATCCTCCTCAGGATACCAGAAGTCCGCGGGCACCAAGAATTGGCAATAAAATACCAACTGTCTAAGGTCAAAAAACGTTCCATTACAATTATTACCACCCAGATTCTGTATGAAAATGATCATCACAAACTCTACTGGGATCGCACGGTTCTCACAAACCGGAAAATAACACAAAGTAGACTTGATTTGCTGAATGACGATGATAATAGAGTACTATTCATCGATGTGGTAATCCCAAATAATAACAACCCACAAGATAGGCAAATTCAAAAGATTTGAAAATACAGATATTTCGAGGAACAAACTACGAGACAATGGAAGTTGGAAAGAAGTGCGGATGAGATCAGAAATCCAACCACGCCAAGGTGACGAGGAGGAAGCAGGACCGGATCGACATCAGGCGATCAGGAAGCTGAGGAGCAGCCCGGACCCGACCACTATCAGGAGCCAGTGGCGTATCACGCATCCAGAGTCTGAGTTTGGGGGATACTTGGAAGTTTTAGGGGTTTTACTATCTATAAGATAATTAGAGAAAGGGGGAAAAGTTGGGGCGATTGGATAGTATTTTCATTGGAATCCTGAATGATGACATGTGTCTTGTTATATTCAGATCATAACATTCGTTACTATTGATATCGGCGGATGTGAAGATGTTATCTCTTTTATTTCAGCTTGTGTGTTCAAGAGTCAAATAATACCAATTCGCTAAATTTTTCAGCTTATGCTTCATGCATTTGGACCATTTGAGTACTCTTTCCTCAACAATATGAGGGCATTCGTTCGAAAATGTTGTTCGCAGTTTTCCTGGTTCGAAAGATTGGTCTGTTGTTTTATAAGGAAGTACTTTTCCTTTGCACTTACACCTTCAGTAACAGTATGTACCTATGTGTAACGTGAATGGAAAAATGCAATTTTGGACAATATTCCATTTTTCAGGGCAATACCTCCATTCGCAGATTTCTGACTTTTACTCCTACGGCACTATCAGCAAAACAGGTTATACATTACGGACAGGCTAGAGAAGGTATTGAAATTGATTTAGTCATAATACTGTGTTTCATGATACTCATTCTGTTCCAGAATATATTTTTCGTATTTTATCAATTATTTACAATTTTTTAGTTGGTCTCATACGTTACTTCAATTATGGTACCAAGAAAAACGTGAAAGTATACGGATGTGCTGAACCACCCTCTTATGATTTTTCCCAAATATCGTCACCCTTGATTATATTCGTTGGAGGAAAAGATGTGTTTGGCGTGCCTGAGGTGAAAATTAGTTTGGTGCAGCAACATATACCTATTCTATGAATAAAATTTTTCAGGATTTGGATGAATTCATCGGTTTAGTCGGACCAAACGCCAAGAAGTATTGGATCGAAAGAAAAGACTATCGTCATTTCGATTTTCTTCTAGCCGAAGACAGTCCCGAAATGGTAAACAAACCCATACTGAATTTTCTCAATGAATACACTGATGCTAATTGTTAGATGTTGGAAATAAAAGTATTTAATTCTACTCAACATTTTTCTCCTTCTGATATATGCTGAACTCAAAATTTCATCTAGATCACATCTATTTTATTCATCTTTTCAAATAAAGTTCATCATCGTTTGACACGATATCCTTATGCAAGCTTTTTTTAATCCTCGAAACGTTCCTCAAAGTCCTTTTCCGGGATGCCTTCATTTCATCAATCCAGTCAAAATGACTTTCCTGAAGCTGTCTTTTCCTTTGAGCAGCTAGAAGAAAAATGGTGCTATATCAGTCCATTAAAATGATTAGGTATATGGAGCATGGAATAATATCAGTTGAATTTTTGATACGTTATAATATAGTGATGCGAAAACCAAGGGTTTATACTGAACACAGCTTAGGGCACAGTAAAAATGTATAAAGGCGATATCCTTGACTTTGCTAGGTTAAAGTTTCAGAATAAAAAGAAAAAAGTGGGTAGTTGAACAATTTTCTAGTGTTTTCAATTTTTCAATCAAGATCTCTGTAGGGAACATAAACTGACACACTTTTCGGAAGTTGACAATTTCTTTCAAGAGCTTTCAAGGTTTGTGGTATTCACGAAGATGGAAAACCAAAGCAATGTGGTTGTACTGACCCTACCTCAGGTGATAGATGTTGCCCTTACAGGTCCAGAGGTAAATCAGCTTTTGATTTCTTGGTGATTGTTTCCTCACATTCCACGGGTTTTTTACCAAATTTCAGTTGGGATTGGTTAGTTATCGACTTCTTAATAATATTCTGCAAGTTATGTGTCAGCAGCTGAATTTGGAAGAAGTGAAAATGCAATATCAAGGCATGCAAGCCATTCAGATAGATAAAATTTGGAACCCTGACATGAAAAGTAAATTGCCTCAAGTTACACCAGTTAAAAGAACGAAATTGGTCAGCGCTGGTAAGTTTTTTTCCGGTGACTTCTGAATCTTCTTGAAAAGTATTTTCCAAATGAATTTTTTCCCTTCGAGAGCAAGTGAGGTGAGGGATGAGTTTCATCCTCCTCCATTTGAGGACGGTGATTCTTTTCTATATTCAATATTTATCCTTTATCATGATAAGTTTTTTAATGATTATAATTTGGCCAGAACAGGGGAGGAGCATTTATCATTATAAATAACGTATTATTTCGGGGAGAGGTTTTGAATGAATGCAAATTATTAGAGTTGTGCGCTAATGTCAAAAGACTTTCCCAGATAATTGTGTTAAATTGAATAGAATAAAAATGAAACTACTCGCTCATAGATGAAAACGAACAAGAAAAAATAGTGGTTATACCAGATGGTCCATCAGAAAGATTCCCCGCTATGACACTTGCCATTTCTACAAGCCAGTTGCAAACTATGGAGAGGAATATAAGAAGTTTGCAAAAAGAAGTTTCTGATCTTAGAGCTCTACCTTCCAATAACGAATTGTTCAAAGCTGTGAAGTAAGTTTTTGTAATTCTAATACCCAGCATGAGTACCTACCTAGTTCCATTTTCGATATTTTTACAGAAAGATAAACTGTATGAGCAAGGAGTTTATTACCTCTTAATATCTTCGGTGTTTACTTTTTTATAGAAAAGTGCTCAGATAGGTCAATTTTCAATCTAAATTACGCAACATTGTCATGCGTGATGGGGGTAAGTTAGTGATGCCCATGAGAGTATCATCTTGTCTCGTTTTCGAGAAGAGACTTATTAATATTTCATGGACGAAAGTAGACCCTTCTCAGTTTCGTCTTGAGTCTCGTACGAGAGTATCCTAAAGATCTCGTAGACTCGTGAATATTCTGAACAATAAAGGACTCTTGCTATTTTTGTCCCATATTAGATTTAAAAAGCACGAAAATTTTATCACAGACAATTCATCAACTAATATATGCTTCAAAAACATCAATCGCTCCTAACTGTATGCCATTGACCTTAAAATACGCCAAGAAAAATGAATTTATGTTTCTATAATAAAGAGGGGTTGCTAAAAAAACATCAATGACCAAATCACCCTCAGCAACTAAAGGTCTATTTATTTCTGGTACCAAAAGTAAGGGTTGTCATTTAAAAACTCAGGTACCCTTCAACAAACTGAAGGAATATCTGAAAAAGTTAATCGTTCCAGAAGGGAAATCGTAAACACTATAAAAACTATACCAATGCTAGACATAATTCAGTCCAAGAAAGTTCGATCAGAATTTTACCGAAAAAATCCATACAATTTACCAAATACCTACATTTATACTCAAAAACCCTGCCTAATGATCGAGGAAATGTCAATAGTTCTTCGATTCCAAACCTTCGGATTTCCCGAAACCTTGGTCAATGAAAAATTTTTGCATAACCTAGATAGTTACACTCTTATTAGTAATATTAGAATACAGATCAATTCTTCATCAACTTCTATTCTCTACATGTAATTGGTTTTTCACCCGATTTTAAACATTCCGTAGAGCAAAAGCAGGAGAACCTACTCCAATTCTAGACATGTACCAGATATTGACGGTGACGAAGAGAATGGAAGCCACAGAACAGGCCGTCATCAAGATCTCGAGTTTTGTGGAGGATCTCGCCAAATATGTCCAGAGCGAAGCTTTCGAAGGACTTGGTGACGATTTCGAAACTATGGTAGATAGGCCACAAAGGAGGGGCAGCTCATTGTTCACCGACAAGAAGACTTCGAAGGTAATTTGTTTGTAGAAACACAAACATTTCTAGTCAAACGTTATGAAAGAGTAGTACGGATGACCTTTTTTCAGAATAATAAAAGACTACAAACATCGAAAATATCGAAAAATATCTCTTGCCTTTGCAATTTCATCAACGAAAACGCTAGAAAAGTTCAGATATTTGACACCCCACACCTCAGATAGGGTGCTCATTTGACACCATGTTTCTTCACGAAATATAAAAAAATAACATACAATTTTACCGCAATTTTAGTAAACATTATAACGTCAGTTTATAATTTAATGGTCTATTAAAATTTCAATCCTCCATTAAACGTGTTATATACAAGGTTTAATGGAGTATCAAAGTTTTAATGGACCATCAAATTATAAGTGACGTTCTCTCAAAGAATCTCAAATCTATACCATCATAAGATAGTTGAAGAAAAAAGTGAGTAAAATCAAGATCTAACAGAACGACCATGTTCTACGACCTTATGGTTTATGGTGTCCGCATTGCCTGCCTTTTACTGCACCCTTCTGATGTTTTTCCAGCGAAGTATATCTAACCTTTATTACATGAGACAATCTGACATATTACTCACCTTCTAAGGTGATGAAGAGCTGTTCTCTCCGCTGAAGTAGTTCTAGTGAAACAATAGATGTATAAACGTATAAAGCGAACATTTTTTCGAATCATTGTACGGTACATTCATATTAATCTATAAACGATAATATTCCTTAAAACTATCATTTACTGGTGTTGATTCAACAGATGAGGGTTGGATCAGGAGTGGCGGCTGAAGCCTCTATGCATGATGCCACAAAAACTGCTTCAACAGCTAAGTAAGTTAACGAAAATATCGAGCACTTAAAAAATCTTCGTTGAGTAAGTATGATATGTTAATAATATAAATGTCGATGCTTTATGCTTAAAAGGGGCATAAGAAATAGGAAGTATAGGCAAGGAAATAACAGTGAAATCTAAGACATTAATATTTCTTGATCGAGGCATTTTTTATCTCACAAAAATAAGATCTTTAAGGAAATCCATTTTTGGTTATCCAAATTTATAAACCCACCCTGAAAATTTCTCGATGTTATTTTAAGAACGTTCGACTGTGAGAGTTCCATGAGAGAAAAATGGATCAACAATACGCTTCTGATCAATATAACATCCAACTATATATACCTACTTATAACAGAATTTTTGGCCGTGTGTGAATAATTCCCGAAACATGTTAAAAACTTCTGAAATAAAGGAATAAGAATGAACAATTTGGTCTATAAAATTTGCTCTCAATTTGGTTATCCGTTAAACTACTTCATTCGTATTGTCTCACTGTTATTTGTGAGGCAACATTGTTTCGAAAAATTGCTTCTGTCAAATAGGGTAGCAACTTCTACACACACAATTTTTATTTTCATGCCTTGTGTTTCGATGAGACAAAATATATGAGAAAGAAGAATTTCATTGTATGGGAATGAGAATGGAAATGATCTATATAAGAAAAAATGAAGTGCTTGAAAATTGCGATAATAAGAAACAATTAGGACTAAATTATGGAATTGATGCCTCTTCCTGGTCTATTTGACGAAGTATTTTCTCAGAGCTCGTTAGAATTTTCATTATAATTATACTGAACATCGAATAGATACTGATAGCTGTTTTATCCCAGAGTGCCGAAGAACTTGGACATAGGCGCCTTATCAACTTCTGCGACACAAATGAAAACTGACCACCCAGTCGTGGTGATACATGAAGATATTGGAGAAGAAGGTTTCACGGAAAAAAGAATTAAAGATCGAACAGACAAAGATAATCAAGTGGATTCTGCACAAAGTAGTGCAGCTGCAAGTGAGTTTCAGTCTCAGTTTCATTGATATGAAACATTGATATATCAACAAATATTACGTACTCTATTGAAGAACAGAAGATGCCAAGATGTTGGTGTCATTTGATCTTATCATTGCTACTATTGAGTATTATGGAACACTCAATGATGTTCATACCCAATTTTCCGATCCATTTTTCTTCAAAGTTGTGTAATACCCAATCATGGGATGAAATATCATATTGGTGAGCATAAGACCACTTGATCTTCGCTTTATATCTTTAATTGACTCATTTGATTGAAAAAATGCTAGTTGGATTACGTTTGATCTGGGCAGAAGCTACGGAATGAAGATTATCTGCAAATTATGACAAAATCTTTTTTCAGGTCAGGTTATATCACTGCCAGAGTCGAAGCTTACTAAGTAAGAATATATTTATTCAGTTGTACAATTTTAGTCCATTTTGCAATAACGTGGTATGTTTTATTTTACAGCATCAGCGTGAGTGGCTTGTCACCAGCTCAGATATTGTCCCTGATTCAAGAGGACTTGATGAATTTGAGGACCACGGTCGACGCTCTACAAAAAAGGATGTCAACAGGTTATCACTTTTATATTTCTTGTTCATTCCAATCGGAAAAAAATTCACACAAAAATACCAACACACAGATTTTCTACGGAATGCTTGGCGCATGCATGCATTGCAACGGATAGCTGTGACATGCATATGAGGATGCCATAGTTATATATAGGTACATCATCTGGCCAGAGTAAAACGTTTAAAGCTTATCATGTAATAAGTAGCAGGGATTCATGAAATTGAAGAAAATGAGACCTTATGGATAGAGCATAAGAAAGTAACACCTTCCAGACACGAAATATCCAGTAGGCTCAGAAAAAACAATGCAAGGCAGCTAGCCAGCAGTGGCAGTTGTGCAATAAGACAACTCCCTCTCCACAAGAAAAAATTATTTGCTAATTTCTTTCCTTCCACACTTAGAAGCTCCTCAGCGGCCACTGTCTGATCTACCTTTCAATGTGAGACTACTTTTATAGATCAGTGGCTCACTGTGAGCTCTCAGAAGCTTCAGAGAGGAACTATCTTGGACCTTGGACCTAATAAAATGTAGATTTCAATAAAATGAGTAATGTGGATTCAATATTCATATGTTTTTGATGATTAAATTCTTAAGATGGTGTTCAGGAAACTTGTTGTCGATTCGAATGTAACATTAGAGTTCTCCAGGTGGTTCTACTCGACGTGAAGTGATTGGAGGCGTACCTGTTGTCCCGTCTATACAGACACCAGGTGAGGGAGAAAGCAAGCCAGGCGATAATCGGTTAAGTCAAGTTGAGTTGAAGCTCAACCAGTGTATTGGTCAATTGAATAAAATGGACTCGATATTCAGCAGCTCGTATAGCGCACTTACTCATCGTATGGCGGACATGGAGAGCTCTTTGAAGGTGTTGTCTAATAAGGTTTTACAGGAGTAAGTAATCATAACAATTGATAAGAATTTCTGAGGAAATTATGAAGCAGAAGCCTATCTCTAGGTTGAATTAAATATTCAATCGACAGTTTTGTGGATCGAATGGTTCAAACCTGAACAATCTTGTGCAAATATTTTAATAGATTTCAAAGTAGCTTTGTTGAAAGCTTGCTTAGATTTAGAGACATTCAAAAGTTGAGCCAAAATAATATGCATATATTGGTAGAGTGCCTAAACCGAGACCTAAACCTATTCATCTAATTAGGTTACTCCAATTATATTTGGTGTGTGTAGTTATTATGATAACCTCCACAATATGGCATGCTTGATGTTTAGATAATGATTACATTTCATTTTCCAGTGTTGGTACGGCGGATGTTGAAGAACAAATGACCCAAAATATATTTACGATCAATGGGAAAGTACTTGCTCTGGAAAGTGTCGTTACGAAAATGTCGGATGCTGTTAATGTACTGATCGAAGAGAACAGTTCCAAAAAAACTAATATTATGGTAGGTATATATTGAATTAACTGGCCTAAGCAGTTCTCAAGGATGTGATTTCAGAATCTTGCGGAGGACGTAGATTGTCTGAAAGCCGATAAGGTTGGACGAGACGAATTTACAGAGGCTCTATCTGAGAAAGTCGATATTTGTATGATAAACAGGAAGGTTTCGCACGATCAGTTCAATGCAACATGCGACGATCTATCTAAAGGAATAGAAGAGGCTCTTGAGAAGCTCATGGAACAGGTGAGTTCAATAGGAATACCCTATAAATTAAGAGTATTCAGATAAATAGAATCATTGTACAAGTAATCATTTTCTTCAGTAAAGGCACCAATTTTTCGCTTGTCTTGAGGTTGATATTGATGAGAATGCTCGAACTCTATCTTCTGTGACACTGTGGTTCTTGATGGTCTAGGTCGGCCAGAATAAAGAGTCTAATTATTCTATCAACTCCAGCCATGAATTCAAGTTCTTCTTCATGAAATTGGGCATCTCGTCGAAACTTTTACAAAAGATAAACTCAAATAGGATTTTGCTGATATGAATTCTTGATGATTACCATTTTTAATATTGAATTATTTCGTAATGAGTAATGAGATGAATAATTGAAACTGAATGCCTTGCTCATATTAGGAACATTTTTCATCGGTTTTTAGGAGTACAATCATAATAATAAAAAATTTGGTTTGCTATTTGAAATAAGAAAGTTTTTGTTGAAACTTCGAATACAAATTCTAAATTTTTTCGTGAATTCTCTGTGAAATTTTCTCATTAAGATAACATTGAAAAACGTACAACATGGTTTCAATAATACCTTACAATATATCCCGAATAGGCTATAATATCTACTTTTGGTACTACTGGTGACAAAACTCGAAAATATTTCAAATTTTCTCGTTTTCCTGGATGAAACTTTGGGTAGGGCGATGATCCATTAAAATTGAACTATATTTTTTTCATGGTTCTATCCTAAAGTTTGCACTATCAAAACATTCGAGATATTGATTCTTGGGCTAGACTAGCCATGTTGTCAATATTAAATATCCTTCCAAGGGACCTTTGAAACCACTTCAAGTATTGAAGTATTAGTCATTTTTTTTCTCGAATTGTCATTGCAGGAAGAACTGTGGCACATTGCACTGAAAGAAATACAAGGAGAAATTAGTGAAAAACTTGGCAGAGATGATTTGTCACCATTGAAAGAATTCATCACAGATAAACTGAAAAGCTTACAGAATAAAGTGAAGACTTTGGCCAAGATGAAACATGATCAAGAAGCAGCGGCAACAAAGAGCAAATTTCTCAAGTGAGCAAAAATTTATAGTTTGCCCATACGAGCCTTAATCTTAAAATATTTTTGGCGAAATGTGACTATAAATGGAATTTTTGAAACGTTCTATAAGCGACAACAATCTATAAGCGAGGAATTTCTATGCAACAAAGATGGTTTAAGGATTTAGTCTTTGTTTAATGAGGATTATGAGATTCTTATTATAGATAAAGTATATTTTACATTGAATTTCAGGGGTGTACAATGCATTTCTTGCGATCAAGACGTCATCATGAGGAAGAAAGTCGATGAAAGTATAAACTATCCTGGAGCACCGATACTGGCACCGCATAAGAATATTGCACCATATTTGGCATATGAGTTAGATCAATTGAGACGTCAGCAACGGCAGTAAGTTCCGCCATATATTCGATCATATTTAACATAATACCATTAATATGCAGTTGAACAGAGTTTCTCATACGACAATAATATCTGTAACCAAAAGTTTCCCCTTCTCACTAAAACGATCGAAGGTTAGTGCTGAATACAGGAAGTTGTTAGTGTTGATCCTCTCCGAAGATGATCCTAAAGGAACTCAAGAATCACTCCCCCTCCGACATCATCTCCTTTTTGGGCAGGATGGGACTGAAGGGAGAGATCTAGCTCTGTGAGCTTACCTGTGTGCTACAATAGACCGCTTGAACGCAGTGGCAGGTTTGGGTTTATCCGTCCAACACACCCATAGCAGTCAGTAATCAGTAGTGTTGATCCAGTATAGTGAGAGGAAGTTTATTGATACAGCACTGTAGGTCTGCAGATGAAACTTCTCCTAGAAAGCGTCAGGTGGCAGAGAGGTGAAGTCTGGAAGATCTAGGTGTTAAAGTGAGATCGTATCTAGCCGTTCTAGATGCACAAAACTTGAACTGTATACTGGTGGGATTCATCTTGTTTGGCGATTTCTTGTGGCACGTTTTCGAGTCATGGCCACGCAAGTATCTAAAAAACAGTACGAAATCGACCACAGAGCGATTACGTGACAGAGGAACTGAACGCTTGGTAATATTGGGGTCATCTAATCAGACAACTAGCACCGATTCAGGGAGTACGAACGGAGTTGCTACAGCACCCCAAACATGGGAACTGTATTCCAATCCGAATGGTATCAGGGAATTGTCTAGTATTTCCCATGTGGAGGGTTAACATATTCGGCATCTATGAGCTTTTTTCCAGCAGCAAATGTCAAATCGACCACCTGCTTGTGTTGTGCGAGATCAGTATACGAAAGTCCGACTACAACAAATCCCAAGGATCAGGACACAGTGTCTGCTCATTCAATACTGGCAGTGGATTCGTTAGGACAGAAACGTTATAAAGAATTGCAACCAGGGCATTTATTGTTGAAATGACTCCAGATATGTCCCAGTATGAATCGACTACGTTTTCCACCGCGTTTAAGCTGTGCAAAAAGTTCTCCATAGTAGGGTGTTTTGGCAGTTTTGCGATCCTACTTTTGTGGTACTGAGAATTTAAAAAACAAATTGCTGATTTGAAAGTTGTAGAACATAAAAGTTTGCGTTCAATGAAAACAGAGGCATATATTTTTTTAGTACATTTTTCAGACAGTTTGATCAAATTCTGCGTCGAATAGTATCAAGTAGTTTTTTTTGTACTACCCATTTCAAAACAACTAATGATCTGGTTGCAATTTTTTCCCAATTGTTTGATCACTCTACTGGTTTATGTGCTAAGTGTGTTTTATTGGATAGCGTTCTCAATAAATTGGAGCTCTGCTTAGTATTGTAGCATTGGCTCTTGATGTTCAGGTCGGGAAATGGAGACCGGTTTGTCATACAAAATGCTAGATGGGGTTGTTGGTTGCGTACAGAAAGTGTTGGGGAGAGTGCCCGAGCTCTGGGCGACTCAAGAATTTTTTCTCTGTTTCTATATTATGATATAATTCAAAGCATGGAATTTCCGTTTTAATAAAAATTCAATAAAAATTTACAATTCTTATTTATTTTATAGAATGGATTATGGCCGGAATCTGCATCATTTTGAGTCAGCAACCAAAGATGGAAAAGGGTGAGACCATCTCTGTTAAAAATCCATAATAATAGACTTTCAAGTCGAATTTTTATGGTAAAAATGGGGTAGAAACTTCATTTTATAGCTGTGCTTTGCTAGAAATTAAAATTTTCTTTCGCCATAATTTTGCGAGAGCTGAAGCAGAATCAAAATTAGTTTTCTTAATGCCTTTGAATTACAATTAAAACAATATTTCATTTATCAATCAGAGAACGCAACCCCTGGCTATCCCAAATCATTCAGGAAATTTGGACTTATTCAAAAGCACTTTAGATTCAGAACCTTGAGAAGAAAAGGGTATGAATTGATGAGATTAGTTGTTACTTATTGCTCGGTTGATATTTTTTGAGGTTTCTTTAGAACATTTTTTCTCAGAATTTTTCGAGTTGGCATACTTGTATACAGGGCATCAGGATGTCCCAGTGAGAATGCGACAAACAGAAACATAGTCATATAAATGAAATGTTCATAGGATGCTCTGATATTATCATATTATATAAAAAAGTCAAAATTTCCCTGATTTTTTCAATTTAAAAAATTTAGAACGAAGGTGATCGGAAAGGGTGACACAATTGCCAAATATAAAATCAGTCTGTAGAATATTAGTTGAAGATTCATTAACCTCGGGAATTTTATTCAACATCCCTCTGTATATGTCCTAAAAAAGGCTTTCAGGCAATTGAAACACTTTGATAACTCCAGTTGGTTTCCAATTGTCGCATTCTTCTCGCGGGATATCCTGTATGTGTGAAATTGGTAATTTCTACGTAAATGGAAGATACATTGTCTCAACATTTTTATTCTAATATATCCTTGTTGTGGGTCAAGACAATCAATCATCATTTCATAATCGAAATTCAATCAGCTTATGTCGGAGACACAGTTAAACATTTCGAGTAGTTGAAGTTGCTCGAAACTTGGAATTTTATCGATTAGGCATCAACCAATTTGTTTCTCTTTTCAGGGTTGTTAATCGATACTGTGGTGGTTCACATACAATCACAACGCCTCAACAGAGGGTTACCAGACTAGGAAACTTTGCAGAGCAATGGGGCCCCAAATCTTTACAAGTGGAAAGGGAGACTTTTCAATGCCAGGTACTAGGCATAAATTTATTCTGTGGGAATATCTTCGGAAATCCAAAATACGTCAGCTACAATGCTACCAAGAAATTATCATTTTCATTTTCTTTACAATTCATTCTCTGTGATACAACCACTATTTGACAATTATGTGGTTTCAGATCTTTCATTATCCACTTTATCACTACCACTATTATCACTATTCCGGTGTTTTTTCGTCCGAATAATATTCATACACCAACTTTGAGTCAGATTGAAAAAGAAGATGTCTGAAATACCACCATCGATCATCGATCATTTATTCGATAAACCTGATTGTGTTTGAATATTCTTGAATGCAATTCAAATTCATCCCTAATTCCCATTGTCACAGTCACTTTGAAGCTGCGTCTTGAACTTTTCAAATAATACCTTCTTATCCATTTTACTTTTTTCTGAACAGTCCAGTAGGAGTGAAAGAAAAAATAGTTTAACTATAACGAAATCAGGAGATTCTATAAATGCGAAGAATAATATAAAATTTGATATGGCTGAGAAAGATGAAGGGGTTAAGGTAAGAAATTATAGTAATAATGGGTAGATAAACCAGACAAATGTTAGAGCTGAGCTGAAAATTTAAATATCTAAGCATATTTTGAATTTTATACTTTAGGTTTCTTCATAAGTACTCCTTTTTGGAATTGCTTCTTAACTTGAGATGAAAAACTCAGCAGCAATTTTATTGGACGAAAAATATATCGTATCTTGAAAACTGAGTGATGAAATTTTATAAGAAAATTTTTAATTGTTGTGATTTGTGATCTTTCAACCTTGAACAAAATTTTGTGAAACATTTTTTTCCAGGTACCTAGCAGATCGAACAGTGAGAGCAAAATAAAGTGAGTCCAACAGACGATAATTCAATATCGACAATATCCCTCGCACAAAATAACATTTTTTGCAAAGGAACCAAAATTATTTTTTCTTTTCAGGAGCTGAATATCAGAAGCCTTGAAATCGAAGGAGTTTTATTCATTTTTATCATATATTTTATATCTGTAGCATATAAGTGTACTTTTTCATCATTATTTGTACTTGTAATAAATGTTATTCTTTAATGAGCTTTTCATCATTAACTGTTTTTCAGTAGAGGTAGGACAAACCTTGCTTCCTAATCTCCCTATAGTCTCTGTCAAATAGATCATTTATTGGAATTAGTGTAATTCAACACGCAATAAATTATTGGAATATAAAGAGTTTTATTTGAAATGAAGGTGTTTCGTGGTAGTTGAGGATGAGAGAAAACATTTTTTTTATGCACAACTGTTTTTTTTTATATATTTTTATTATTACATGTGAGTTCATACTCTCTATAAATCATATATAATATAAATATATGCATATAAAATACTTTGAAGACTTAAAAAAATAAATAAAATAGTATACTGGCCTTGGACCTCATGTCATGCCATGTCTGAAAAACTCGTCCTGTAAATTAAGATCCTTATTATGAAATCGCAACGACAAAAAACTTCAATGGATGTGTATCCAATAAATATCGTGAAAGTTATAGATCTTTCAACTATCAAAATAATATATAACTATATTTATCAACTGAAAGAAAATGAATAATCAATTCAAATCAATGAAAACATTTTCTAATTTTTGAATAATTAAAATTTACCAATTCTGTGAAATCCTTACTTACGGTCATTTATCAACCAAACCATTACCACTCGTAGATCTCTTCTTGGAAAATAGCTTGTCATCATCTGTGGAGAAAACAGGTCAATAATTACAACATCATAAACAATGGCAGGCACATGGGCGCCCGCAGGGGGGGGGCAGGGGGGGCCACGGCCCCCCTGAGATTCTGATAGACACCGTTAGAGAAATTTTTCTTTCAGTAAAACTAATCGTTGATGATATTTTGCCCCCCCTGAGAAAAGTTTCTGCGGGCGCCCATGGGCGGGCAGATAAATCGAAGGGTATAGAGTATTGTTTCGGTTATGAATAATAATACTGATGTGATATCTTAAGAATATTAAATAAAATACATATCTCCAATTGATTTCTATATAGGGCCTGTTCCGATATTGCTGTTAGTACTGGCCCGCAATCGAATAACAATAGAACTCGAACGACTGGGCCAATAGGCATCGTTTCTGAAATACTGACAGTACTGTTCAGGAATATCGGAACAGACGGTCTGAGATAAATATTGTATTGTGCACAGAAAATAAAATTGCAAATTTTTCGCACCTGAATTTATAGAGCCGTTCATTTCTCTGTCCATATCACTTTTTGAAACCTGGAAAAATATGAAACATTATATCATTATGAAGAGATAAATATAATTTTAAAATTACAGAATAAGGTTGAAATGAATGTTACTCTTGACTGTGAGTTTTGCCGAATGTTATTTGCTCCAGGATACAACGCAGAACTTTCTGTTTTCATTTTTCTACTCAATATACATATATAATCTTTGGTATGATTAAATGAAAAATGAATTTTTACCATCGAATCTTTTTCTGGAACTTCTTCTTGTTGGTCCTTTTTATCCTTCAAAATATCTCCTTCGACCCTCATTGCAGCCTGTCCTTTACCAGACCTCATGCCTCCAAGGTATACCTGTAATCAAGATTTAGAAATTTCCATCTACCAGAAAAAATTTCCCTCAAAAATTTACCGTGTTTAAACAAAGATGCTATAGAGAATAAATGCACAATCCTGAAACACCCCATAGAAGATTCAGAGGTTTCTCTACTTAAAATACGCAAAAAAAACTCTACAAAATAGAAATTTCTACTACACCACGTTACGTTATACGATGTTGGATTGGTTTTTCCATGGTAAAACATTCTCCCTGAAATAAACTAATGGATATACAGAAAACCATACTAATAGTTGTTGTCATTTGTTGGGAAAAATATTTCAACTTCAACTTTCATCATAAAATCTGATGTGTGGGCGTTCATCGTCAAGAAAATGTAGAAAAATCTGAGTAGCCAACAATGTAAAAAATTTACGCTTTTCATGTTAATTTCAGAAACAACTATATCGAGTTGTAGAAAATTACCACCTTAATAAAAAAATTTAATATTATTGCAGAGGTGCTTCGGATCCGCTAAATGCTCCCTTATGTACAAAATGCATTCTTCTGCCTAACTTAATACATCTGCCATTCACCATTACGTAGAAAAATAGACTGAACAAAATGAAATATCACCTTTTGGTCCGTGCCCTTTATGAAATTTTCATTAGCTGTTTCCATCTCTGGTCCCCATTGTTCCAGAAAGTGTCCCAGTCGGGTGACTCTTTGTACAGGCGTAGTGACTGTGTGGGGGCCACCGCAATAGCGATTCTCGAATCTATCCTCCCTTGAATGGAAGAAGGGGAGGGAAAATGAAATGAGAACAGGCTTTCATAGTTTTCTGTAGATACTTACTTATTACGGACGGTAGCTTCGAAGTGATGCATGTTTCTACTGTAGGCTTGTCTGAAACAATCGTTAAATATAGGTGTGTGGCGCATTCCATTCAAGGGATGAAACAGAAGCTCCCATTCTTCACTCCATTATAAAAGTAGAATAAAATGAAATGCGGCAAATTAGGTTGAGGCTTGTTTCTAATGCTCGGGATGAAATTTGATTGAATAAATTGAAATTTCATAATAAGACTATAGTTTTATACGAAACAGGGTGTAACAACTAGAGGAGCTTTTCACAAAATTCGTCAAATTTTGACGTCATTCCACCAGGATTTAACTTGAAAATGAAATATACGTTCTGGAAAACCCAGTGGTGTAGATTGTTCTAAATTGGAAAAAATATACAGAAGGTGAAATTCATTTGTATTGTCGCATCAGGAAGTCTTTAAAGAGTGTGCGAAAAACAAAATTTATCCTCTATTCTCAAAATTGGAAAAACAGAATCTAATCAGTGCATACACCTTTTCAGTCATCTTAAGTGCTACACATTTGTTGTCGTCCACATATCCGATATGTACTCCTCTGTCTAGCGTAACATGGATGAATTAATATACTTTACTCTCTTTTCGCACTGAAAATTGATGTGAAAACAATTCACTTTCTCAATTCTGATTGGCAACACTAATCAAATATCTCCCTCGAGTCTTTCGACAACAACAAATAAACTGCTCCACATGAGATAGGTATATTGACGTAAATTGCAAAAAATATAGTTAAAATAAGATTTTTGTGATGAAAATTCATATTAATATGATATCAAGTTGCAAATTAATTTTAGCCTGTAGGTCTGCAGCGTATACAGGGTGGTTAAGAAAAATCGAGTAAAATAAAGAAATTTTATTCCCAGGGAATTCAAGCATTTTAATATACTATCAAAACAATGTATGGCCTCCACGGGCATCAATAACAGCTTGACATCTTCTCTGCAAACTACACACGAGGTTGTTGAATATTTCTTGAGGAATTTGGTTCCATAAACGGGGCAGAAGCTCTATCAGATCATTTAAGGATTCTGGGGTAGGTTGAAGATTATCTAATCTTCTTTGGAGCATATCCCATGCATGTTCTATGTAATTCAAATCTGGTGAGTGCGGATGTATCGGTAAATGTGGAATACCAAGCTCCTCGCGCGCATTCTCAACTATGGCTGCACGGTGCGGTCTAGCGTTATCGTTTCACCAATAGCAGCGTGAAAATTTGGCACAACATTGTCAATGGCATGCTCCCTACAGTGTAAGGCGGTCATATTCCCAAGATAAATGTGTAGATCTGTGCGCCCGTTGTAACATATCCCGGCCCATACCATAACACTACCCCCTCAGAACTTGATGGACTTCTTGGACATAGCGACCAGTACGGGGTATACGAGGGATTGTCCATGCCCTTATTCTTCGAGAATCTGAAAATCGTTCATATCTGGATTTATCAGTGAAAAGGACACTACGCCATTGATCGTTCCAATTGATATGTTGCCTTGCCCATTCCAGTCTTTGACGCTTATGGTCACGTGTTAATGAAACTCCTCTTAATGAATGGTTTAGATGGAAACTTGGACCCCATCTGCATTTTGAAGAGTATTCCGTAGCATTCTACATGTAGATGTAGGGTTTCTTCCCGCCGAAACGGTGATGAAACGATCCACAGCAGGTGTTGTTTTTCGTCGCCCACCAAGCCTTGGTCTTTCCAACACGGAACCTGTCTCTCTGAACCTATTCCAAAGTCGAGATATCACACTTTGGGTGACTAGGAGCCTTTCCGCTACAAAAACCTGAGTTAGGCCACCCTGTAGCATTCCAATAGCCCTATTAGCCTCAGCGTTTGTTAATTTATGTCTTGGCATTTTAAGAAAACTCGTTTCAAATCGAAGCCTTTGATAAACTGACTTCATTTCAAAATAAGAACATTCATGAAGCCTATGCAATGAACCAAACTTCAGAAAAAAGAGGACCAGATTGACGAAATGTCTCATACTGATTTTTATTGGATCGATTCAAGTTGTTATTCAGTTTTTAATGATTTTACAGCGATTTTCTCGAAGATTACATACTTATGATATCAATTGAAAACGATATCCCTAACACTTGTGGAGCAGTTTATTTATTATCCATTCCATGCATGCATTTATATTATAATGTTCAGATATCCAAATCTGCACAACCATGCACAAACCTGGGATCAGCGACCATATAACCTCAAAGATAACATATATCTGGATAATGACTGTCTTTATAAACCTAATTAGTCAAATTGCTTTCAATTTTACCCTCTCTGCTGCTTTCTCATGACGTCCAGTTCGTAGGCCAGGTAAGGGGCTATTGTTCTGGTGGGTGGCAGAACGGGGGATCTAGGATAGTCTCGAGGGTTTACTCTCGTCCTTGTTGACACATCTGCATCACAAGAGAGGCATTTCACATTCCTAGAACAAAGGAGCAAAAGACTTCAATAACCATCTTCAGTAAGTAGATGGTTCTCACAAAATCTTTTTCGATTTCATAACTTTATTATTAGGGGTGGAAATAACAACCCCTTATGATTTTCCTTCGAGAACTGTTTTCGTGAGTTAGATTTTCAAAAAATAAAATTCTCTCATGGTTTCCCATTCAATTCTGGAGAAAAAAATTCTGTTGCAAAATTACGATACAGTCGATACTTTTCTCGGAATAAATAAAAACTAACTAGCAGTATACGAAGGTGTATGAGGCAGAGAAAATTTGTAAGAGACTTTTTTTCTTCAGAATTGAATGGGAAACCATAAGAGAATTTTATTTTTTGAAAATCTAACTCACGAAAACAGTTCTTGAAGGAAAATCATAAGGATAATAAAGTTATGAAATCTAAAAAGATTGTGTGAGTAACATCTACTTAGTTCTTCATATTATGTATGATGACTCAGCGTTTTTTAAAACCCTTAAAAAAATTGAAAACTTTCAACTCGTCCTCTTCCAAAAGCTGTATCTTGGAAGGGAGAAACTACCCCTGCTTATTTTCATTGACGAATCATATCCCCAAGTCCTTCGCATTCGTTTACAGACACCCTGTATAATAAATTTGGAGTATCTGCTTCAATCCACCAAGAGTAGGTACAATTATGATTTTGATATTTTTCCTGAGAAGCCTATATTGAACAGTTTGCTTCGAGTCGATTTCGGAGAAAAATATAACGTGAGATTTTGGGTCATATTCTATCATATGTACTAATGTAACTACATAAATGACAAGGCTGGCTTTTGAAAACACGATAAAATGGTGGTGTTCTCATTTTGAAGATCAATTAAATATTTAGCAAACATAACAACAGCTCTACCCACTTGATGAGTTCTTGTTTCGTAGCTGCTGCTTCTTGTTCAGACTGGTAAATCTTCATAGACCTCACTTTATCCCTTAGAACTTTCAGTTTGCCCTTCACAAACTCCTGCAACGCGGTAAGCTCATTCTTTTCCAGTTTGGTAACCATCTCGTTCTGTAATTCTATCAGTGCCCTCTGCCACATATCTTCCTACAACCGATACAGAAAAATTTAATTTTGTAACATTTTCGTCATTCCAGCATAACGCAGGATTTTGATCTTCGGAGAGTATTATGGTCACCTGTGTTCTAAGCTTAGTTATGGTTTCATCAATGTTCACTTTGAGTTCTTCGTAAGTTTTATCGAATTTCTCCTGGGAAACCTTGGTCAGAATCTTATCGGCATCTAATTTTGACTCTAATGCGATTTCAAATTGTTCTTGATTCACTTTGGTAGTTTTCAAAACTTCGACCTGCTCGATCAGAGACTAAAAGAGAAATATACAATAAAATATTGAGCAGTAAACTAATCAAAAAGAGTGAGGTATAAGAACCAGACAGTGTTATAATATTATTCGGAATATTTAGATGAAATAAGTAGATGAAAATCAATATCAAAAATTGTTTTAAAGAAATGAAGATCAATGGTAGCTTTATTATACATAACCGGCAAGGAATGCAGTGAATTAGAATTGGAATGAATATCGTGATATGCGATTAAAATACCACGATTGTTAAATGATATTTTCTGAATTTTCTTTTCTCTTAAAATTTGTAACCAGTACCTACGCCATTTTGCAACTGATCATTTTGTTCTTTCAAGGAAGGACCGTTTCGAGACTTACATTAATTTTCATTTCTCTCTGAGCATTGGTATCCATTATCTTCTTCTGCTCTACTAAAACATTATCAACCTGATCTCTCATCTCATTATATTTTTCATTCAACGACATCAAGGGAGCCTTGTGGCTCGTGATAATATCCCTGTAATTATATGAAATCGTTCAATTTATTCTATCTGAAAAGGATCTCTTGAAAATGCATTTCTTCCAATGAATCTCAGAACACATAGCTCACATCAGTTTTTGCTCCAGATGAATGATGGAATTCTCTAGTCCATCGCACTGTCCAAACAAAGTACATAGTTGCTCCGATGTCAATCGATCAAGAATTTCAACTTGATCTAAAGTTTGTCTGAGTTTAACATCAACTGCAGCTATCTTTGTCAGTAAGTTAGGTCCCACTGAGCCTATTTCTTCAGAGAAATAAATTATTGGAGATTGAAGCATGATTATACAGTTTGGGTAACTATAGGGTGAGTCTTCATCTTGTACACAAATTTTTCTGATGGAAAATTTTCATTCAGCAATTCTTTAATAAGAATTTAGGGTATAACTGGTTTAAATATTTCTTATTTCTTGAATGTTCAACTTTGAATGATTTGAATGTTATGAAAATCATTAGTGTTTCGAGAATCTTCCCTGAATCCATTAAACTTTGTAACTACCAGAGAGGCATTTTTCAACTACCAATAGTTCAACTCATATGAGTTACAAAAAATTCACTAGCCAAAAATTAAAAATCTTCTGATTCATATTCCAAATCACAAAAGAGTGTGAATTCAGTGTACAAAGTAAAGAATCGCTCTGAGCAATTATGGATGATGCAGTCTTCTCGCTCCTTTCTCACTAGAAAATTGTATTGTTTTTTATCGAATTTCTTCAGAAATAAGTTAAGTAAGTTTTCGAAATTGTCTGCTCTACGTAAAAGCAACGTGAAGTATATTTTTCTATCGTTATTAGAAACTCTATTTCTCATTAGGTACTTACCATCTTCTTCACTATATATAGTTCTTTTTAAGGCTTGCACCTCTTTTGCTAGTAATTCTAATGCATTCCTGTTACCCATGATTGCTATTGACTCCCTGCAATACAACATTGATGATTATATCAAATTACACGAAATAAATAGACAAGTTAATTTCTCCTAAAAGATTTTAAGTTGTTTTTGAAATACATATTCTGATTTTTGATATGTTGATTGTTGTCCTACAAAACTTGAGTTCCATGGTATGGCCCTCTGCACCATAGTTATTAGGTGCATGGTCAGAAACTTAATAGTTAAAAAAACAAGATTTTCCCGGAAATTTTGTGCTATATGCAATTACTTACCCTTTCAGTTCCGATAAACTTTCAATTTCTAATAGGTGTCCTTTAGAACCTGAAAATTGATTTTAATGGTTGATATATTTTATATTAGGTAAAATTTCATGTCTCTTTTCTCAACTCAAGATCAAGATATCAAGGAGTTTTATTGATATTTATTGGTGGTTGATTATGAATAATGTCAGAAGCTTCCAACTTAGATTAGAGTCGGACATGATTGACGCATTCCATAGATATAGGATTATTCAAAGGAAAAAATAGCCTTTTTTCCAAATACTGAAGATTCCGCAGAAGGGCGAGAAAATATGTTTCCTCAATTATACCGGGTGCCCCCCCCCAGACGCGGCGCTCATTTTGAGGGAGTGAATAAAGATATTTTGAAAATCTTTTCTTGTGGTGTGTGTAAGGTGTTCAAAAGCACAATTTAAAATTATTGTCATTTGACCTCAAAAATGGAATGGCAAGCTGAAATTATGATGATCTTCTTCAGATCACTTTATACCTTAGAAGGACCATTTACGAGATAATGGCGAAAATGGTTTACTAGTTTTGAATTAAAAATCGGAAATTGCTCAGAAACTATCAGGTTCAGATGTAGGAGAATTTTATGAAGATAGTTTCGAAATAAATTTTTACGAGATATAGAAATACCGGGTGTGCCATTTGAAATAAGAAAGTTTTCGACGATTATTTGTAGATGATGTTTGAGAATTAATTATGATCACTATGTATATTCCAGAGTTGAAATTTTCTTTTATATGTAGCAGTAGCCAACTTATCTACTCGAGAAAACTCTGTCTGTACCGCTGGCGTAACTAGTTTCATCTAGTGTTACATTTCAAAAAGTGTAACTTTGGACTATATTTTTGTTTTCGAACACCCTGTATATGTCACAATAATTTTAGATTGTGCTTTGGGACATCCTACACACACCACAAGAAAAATTTTTCGAAATATCTCCATTTACTCCCTCAAAATGAGAGCCGCGTCTGGGGTGGGCCACCCGGTATACAAGAATCAGAGAAGTCTTCACGTTGAAAATGGTGAAATTACCAGGAGAATCCCGTGCTAAATCTTCAACTAAGCTAGCTAATTTCGCTATCGAATCCTCAGCAGCATCCACTCTTTTCGTTAGACTCGATATTTGAAACATGTCCACCAACGGTGTATCACTCACACTACGCTTCATTTGTTTTTGAGAGCCACCTATACTTTCGGTTGCTTTCTGGGACATTTTTTTGAAGGTTGAATCACTCATGGATTGACCACTCTCTCTGGAATTTGACATTTTATTTTATTTTTTTAAATGTGATCAAGGACAGTAGCGGTTCGTAAATATAGATCATAGGCCAGCAGATTATTCATGCAGTTTCTGAAACAACTTTAATTTGTCCACAGGGCAAATTTTCGTCATTCCAATTAGTTATGCTTAGGTTTTCGGCAAAAACTAATAAATGTTTTGCTTGGTTGTTTGCTATTCCGTCCACGGCGTCCACTTCAATAAAAATAACTCTCATAATAATAGACTTCCTTCCGATTCTTTATCGAATGAAACAAAACAACTAAGACATACGGTGGGTTGAAAGCACATATTACTATAACCAAGGAGTTCATATAATATTTGTTATAACCTTATGTGAGGGACGATGAACGTTAAAAAACATCGATATTATCAGCTATGTGAACTATGATTATTCGGTAAAAATCCTCTAGTACGGCAAACAACATTTTGGCGACCCTGGGTATTGAACCAACAATACAGCATCAATATACTATGCGGAAATATCATATAAATTCAATCACCTGTAATATACTATGTCAAATATGAAAGAAGAACAACAAATAAGCGATTAATTCAATATTAAGCGTATCCTGATTTGAAAGCTGCCAAAAATTGGTTAGAAGAAAATTGCATGGTATTTACTATTTAGATACTCACCTTAACGTTTCAATTATATCTTGGTTATTAGGGAAGTGTTTCATTTCATTTATTTGAGTCTGAAGATTAACTATTGAGTTAATTATCCATTGCATCTGCTCCACAGATATGGATACAGTATGTTCAAGTGGTTTGTTTGAAGATTGATCCAAAATAATCACATTCGTATCTGGAGAATGAATACATCATTATACTGAGTGATACAGACAGGTTATTCGAACCAAAAAATGGCGATAGGAACAATGGGGACCTGTAGATTTCAGTGTTCTGCTATTTCAAGCATTTCAAAAACAATTTTTTTGTCAGTAAAAGTAGATCAAAGATAGAAAATCAAAATAATGTGAAAGGAAGATTCTCACCTTGTTCAGGTACGGAAACCTTAGAGTTTTCTGTAGTTGAAAATGGATTTGTTCCTTTCACAGAAGAAAGAGTACCTTGACTTGTTTTTCGGGAACCAGCTGTGAATTTTTGTATTTCCGCGCTCTTATCACCTCCGATCTTAATCTTGACATCGATTAGGTTACACTGCTGTATTATGGCTTGCAACATTTGATGCAATAGATCAAAATGAATTATGCCAGGCTGTAAAAGTTGACTATTAACTATTACCTACTATTATATTTCAACTCAAGAAGGAAATGCAACCTCATATCACGACCTACTGAAAGAAATTTAGAATAACGAAGCAAAACTCGAAGAAAAATGAGAAGAATAATATTTCAGTTGTTAATATTTCAGATAACTGAATCTGAAATTGATGTAGCCAATACTTCATGAAAATCCATCATTTAACTGAAAACAGCATTATATATGATATTCACACTAACATGTGTTTTTGAACCGTGACACGTTCTTCGCTATCACAATAGAATCTTCACGGTGAAGGGTAAAGGCAGTTTACCTTCACCCACCTGAAGATGCTATTGTGATAGCAAAACACGTGTTGTGCTTTAAAACTCATGTTAGTAAAAATCATATAATTATGTTTTTAGTTTAATTCGAAAATGTATTGCTGATAGTCAAAAGAATATACAGACCTAATCATTCTCCTGTCTGCATGAGAATTCAAAAGAATTCCGAATAGACGAGAAAATGTGAAAACTGAAAGTAATTGTGTATAATATCCGTTGAATTTGGAATCAATGAAATAATGTTATGTTTTGGTGATTTCAGTTTTAGATACGAATTTATCTCCAATTCACTGATCTCACGGGTATTCGTGGATATATTCATTCATCATGACGTTACATTTAGGAACACATCTTTGTGGAGGTCAATAACAATATTACTTACGTTTACAAAACCAAGGGCCAGATCACACATTTGATTCAACGACATTATAGTCACGTTTTCGACATTATAATCACTTTGCATTTTATATTGCAATAAGCTCTATCAAACTTTTCAAGTTTTCTTCAAAATTTCAATACGTTATGTTGAATTTTAATGTCAGTTCGATGACATTTATTTTGTAACCATCCATAAAATGATCACAACAAAGATAATCGGTAGCAGTAGTGTTATTTATAACAAAATCAATTAAAAGCCTGTTTCTATCCAGAAATCTTTATTAGAATAAAATTTCATAAAAACGAAAAAATTTGTTCGACAAAGAAAATTAATGGTGGTTATCTGGCCGAATTACCTACTTTGTTGATCTCTCGAGCGAAAGCCTTTTTACATGTAGAGCACTTCCATAAAGTGCGATGTGGTTTATTGTGGCTTCTTCATTGGGCTCATCCGTAGATAGAGGAAGGGGAAGATAACGTAAACAACAAGAAAAGTGTCTCCAACATCTCTATGTTTTTGTTGACATTTACTGTGCATCTACTCCATGTTTGTTTACGTTTACCCCAATATTTGAATGTTTATTATCGTATTTGTGTTCGATGTAATAGTGTTTCGTGCGTTTTAAGACTTGAGTATCAAGAATTTCGGTGTCGAAATGCCAGGAATTTGTGTAATTTGTGGAAAATATGCCGAAAAAGATACATTCGGATTGGGGTAAACGTAAACAAAAACAAGTTGATGTTAGACACAGAGAGCTCTCCTTCGTAGCTGCGCAATGCGGTATCTTCTCTTTCCTCTATCTACGGGCTCATCTGAAGGAAATTCTGTCAGTGAACAGGTTTATGAGCATTTTCAACGTATTTTACTTCCTGTGATACAATCATTTCGAATTTATCAGGTTAGGCAGAAAAAGCGACCCCGAAAATTTGATTCGCAGGGAACTTTTTTCCTTATTCATACTCTACTATTGAAAAAAAACTTTTTGATATTTATTTTGAATGAATAAGGTCTCTTGTGTTTTATTGCTAAAAGTAACTGTTTTCGAGAAAAAAGAATTTATCAACAGGTATTTTTTTATATGTAGTGTGTCATATAGACTGGAATGATCTTCGAATACCTATAGAAGGCGGATATCATGCTTATATATACATTATAGTTAATAGATCCTTTCATTTGCATAAAAAGTGTAGCACTTTTCTACACTCGATTTGATTTACACCTCCTCCTACACTGGTGTAAATTCAATCAGCAAACGAATACTAAAATCGAGTGAAGAAAAGTGCTACACTTTTTATGCAAACGAAAGGACCTACATACACCACAAGAATTTTTTTATTGAACTCTCGCTTTCATGGAATGTCTTCACAATTTCATTTTTGTCAGTTTTTGGTTTCTATTCCTATAACAATCTAAGAATGCCATTTTAGAGGGATGTTTCTGTACAGAGGCTAACCATACTAAAAAAAAAATTATATGAGAAACCCACACTATTTTTTGATAAGGATTTGAATTTATATGAAAATGTGAAGGTGAAGAATGAACTTGAGAGGAATAGTTCGTTCAATCTAACCGTTAAATTTTGAAGGTTTTTTTTAATTTTGATCAGTTTGATTGTAAAAGAAAACAAACACGTTGAATGTTATTCGAAATCATTCCGGCATTTCATGATCTAATTCATAATGTGAACAATGATATGATATAACAGACAATTATCTCGTTCTCCCAACGGGATGTCAAGGTCTATGCATTACCGATGATAGCTCATTAGCTCATTTGATTGCGAAACATAAGTGATATTTCTGCGATATCTCTATAAAAGTCAATCTTGTTAATTTTCACTTTCATGTGGCCATAGGTATGAAAAAATTCAATTTCAATTTCTAAAAATCGAAACTGTTCTCCATGCTGGGATTATTCCTGTCATCTGCTCTAAAGCAGCAATGGGAGATTAGTCCGAATCAAAAGCTGGAGTTTTTAAAGAGTAGGTATGTCAAACTTATCAATGAAAATAGCAACCCTTTTATCCTACACATCTCATAAGTAATGTTCATGTATGGAAAATGATACAAGTTTAGTAGGATTACCGATTTTATTTTTGGTATGAATTTATTGAATATGTTCCATTTGAAAAAACCGAATACTCTTACAGAACTCTGAGGGTGAAAAAGTAATGATTTAAATTTTTCATTGTCAAAAGCGAATGCGAGATATCAACAGTTTTAGGTGCGGACAATGAACTTACATCAATAATGAATCAATCAAACAACAAATAATTTCACTTTTGTCCATTTATTCTTTCTTTCTCTTCGTTTTACTCTTACATAGACCAGAAATAAGTGCTTTTATTATAAATATAGAGACTAGTACAAATGATATAATACCAATTACAGAGAACAACACAACATCAAGAAGAAGGTATTGGTACCAATGAAGCTTCAAACCTGCCATCTGAAGATGTTCAGCCCCTTGATGCCTCACGGTGTAGTCAACCCAGAAGGCTAACTCTTCCTGTGGGGTCCTCGATTTATCTCGTAATATTTTTGACCGTTTTTTTTGCCATTTCAGAGTACCTATAATAAAAAAGAATGATTGACAGCTATAAATTGTTTCAAAAATCAAATCAACAGTTTTCATTCAGTTTATTGTGCAGGAGAATAGGAGAAAGGTCTTGCCGGAGCCGAGTATTTAGATTAGTGTAAACGTGAAGAGATGCAGAAACCCCAAAATGTGAATGGACCTAGTAAACTTCATCAGTAATATATCGCCCATTAAACAAAGACGGTAATATACCACTCTATATACATCTGGAATTATTGAAGCTTCAAAAACGATAAATATAATGAAAACAAATCAAACAATGCAATAAAATATTTTCTTCTTAAACCTCCATTGTTTCAAGTTGAGTTGAACAAAAAAATTAATTGTTCCTTTCTGTGAAATTTTATTCACGAAAAAGAAATTATAATAACCTACAAGACCAAGTTTGGTCTCAGGAATCAATGGTTGGCATTTTTTATTCTTTTGGAAATATAGGAGAAATAGAAGTTTGATGTTCACATAGATTAATCTATGGATGTTCATACAAGCAACTCCCAAACATCCCGTGGTTCTAAGATTTCTTGAAATGCATTTTCGGCCTATAAACATAGAAGGAGAACAAAGAGGGATCAATACAAATCCTAGTATAAATCTACAGGATAAAATCGAGAGGTCTGCCAAGTCCATTTCAGATACAGAACTCAATTGCGGATGGGTTTCTCATGAAACCAGAAGCACTCTGTAGACTTAGGCATTTAAGGTTATAGACATTTAACACTTTTCAAAGGATTTTGCAAAGGCACCCATGCAAATGAGGTCTAACACATCAAATACAGAACAAAGTCACAGAGACTTGCTTCGTTGGAAAGCTTCTTTTCAATTGAAACCCCCTGCCTGGTAGTTTCTCAGCTTCAGGAATCACAAGCCTTACTGAAGACCTAGATTTCCGTAGTAGTAGTGTAACAACGCAGTAACGTGTGAGCAAACAATTGAGCAAATTGATTTTTCCATATGATGTCATATTCATTGAATGCTCAATAAATTCCTGATTCTTTGAATGGTCTTACTTTTTGTCGATATAGGACATGGGAGTATTACAAACCTATCACATACATTAATCTCTCGTTCAAACAAGGTACATATTTTAAGCACCGCCTAATCAATAAATAGACACTTTCACGTGATAAGTACTATAAATTACGTCAGTTTCGTAGATATTTTTTCTGCTAATCAAAAAACATTGATATATTTTCAAAACCTTCCTAAAAGGATGTCCAAGTAGCTCTGTTTGGCCGGTATACATTCCATACCTACAGGTTTTCCCATTGCGGGTATTTTTTGTGCAGCAACGCCATAACAATGAAAATATTTCACTCAGATAGATCACAAGCGTAAACCACAGTACCAGAATTCTCAGAATGATCCGTTCTCCGTAAATGTCTAATAAATAGGCCACCCACCCTGTATAGGTAATCCTGAAGATTTTATTTATCTCACTTGCAATTCATTTCAGGAAAAATTCTTTATTATCAATCTCATCGAAAGATGTGGGTCAAGAAAACTGTACTATCCGTATTGATAAATAAAAAGGATTCAATTGAATCTGGAAAATGAATTCTGTAGTAATCGAATGAAAATAATTTGAAGACACACCTTGGATCATTCAATGTTTTATTGATAGCACTCTCGAATTTTTCTGAAGTGAAGTCGTCATATGGTATCCACTCAGCGTAGCCTAGGTTAGCAGCCCTATAAGAGTTGGCACCTTGATCCATGAAAACTGAGATAGATACACAAGGAACTCCGTAATGAACTGTTTCAAGAATACTGTGTTGGCCACCATGTGTTATGAAGAGTTTCGTTTTATTATGAGCTGAAAAAAAAATTTTCTTTAGGATCATTGAACTTCCTTTTAAATCCATATTATTCATCTTATTGCAAGGCATCAGAATATACCTTGTAAATATGAAAAATAAAAATTATGTTGGAATTTTGTAGATTAGGTCTTTTTCTTTGCTCTTTATTCGGGAATTCTCCAATACTCTTCAATGGGGGAATTTTATCATTAAGAAATAACCTCTTAAAAAACGTATATACAATATTTTCCTTGGATGGTTTAGCTTGAATCATTCTGAATTATTGAAATTATTTACCTGTGATTAATACAAATACAAGTAAGAGATTTCTTCTGTGAAAACACATATTTATATGAGTAATAATGGACAGCTTACCTAAGATGTCGTTCTGTGGCAACCATTTTCTCACTATCACATTGGCTGGTTTTCCCGGTAGATTTTCATCTTCCCATTTCCAAATGACTGTTTCCTTAAGTCTCGAAAAAACTTGAAGTATTTCTTGAACTCTCGATTTCGGCATTTGCGAGCTTTTTATATTAGATCCCAAGCTGAAGAGAATAACTCCATCTTTCGCGTTATTCATGACATTCTCCAATTCTTGAGGTAAAGGTTTCGGCCTACTTACATGGTAGCCTCCAATGTGTACCATCCCTGGTGTTTTTGGCATAGGATTCATTATGCTTACATCACTGTTCAATAGAACGAGAGTGGCTTTGTATAGATATTCGGAAATATCGGGAGCCTCAGGGAAAAACTCCTTCACTAACTTATTGTGATTAGGGATGGAGTAATAATTTAAGGTTATCTCGTTCATTAGATAAACGAAACAATTATCCAATCGTTGAAAGAAAGACATGTCACTGGAGTATTTCAGAAATAAATTCGGGATATAAGAAGGTGGTGAAGGGTTGCCAACCAAAGGGTTTATGGAATAACTAGCATCGAAAGATGAATATAACAAAATTGGTGCATTAAAATGCTCTGAGAAATAGAGGAGGCTCAGAGACATATACGGATCGACTATAACCAAATCAAATTTGCTATTCGATTGAAGCAATCGCTGGAATGCTGTATCTTGAAATGTTAATCGGCAGTTTTCCACTCCCACCACTTCCAACTGATGGAATATCATATAAGGGTTAACTTCGAATTCGAAGAAATTAGTGAAGGTACCTGAAAAATGAAAGACATCTTCTTAGCGCCTTTTTACGAAAATTTAAACTTTCCATTTATTTTGTCCTGAGACATCAGTGAAAAATTCGGCTTCTTCATGTCTATCTTAAATGGAAATGTCATAAAAATAAAAGAAGTGATTTTAATTTCTGAAGCATTTTGTGGATAATCAGACTTCACATCAAAAAAGATACATCTGTAGTGGCATCCCTCATTTATAGTCGTCGACAGTTGGTTAATTAATTCAATTTCAAAAGATTCAAAACTCGCAGAAGAAGAAGGATTATGCAAAGGCATACTCAAACACCCTGTGAATAAAAGGTGATAAAAGTCAGTGGCTGAGTTAGAATAAATCACATCGTAAATCCTTTTTTTTACTACAAAGCTTTTAATCCAGTGTTGGTCATATTCAACCGCTCAGAAGCTAGGAGTCATATCCTGAAAAGTCCTCAAAATTTTTATAAAATAATCACAAATATATAGTTTTTTGGGTGAAATTATGGAAGGGCTTTGGAAAACTAAATTTTGATTTGACTGAAATTTTTTCATAACGAATCACGTCATAAAATTTATCAACGTTAAATCCAATATGGGCTAAATATTTTGGCGATTTTAGCAAAAACCTAACTAGACCCTCTCCCTTCTGAGCATTGTTTTAACATCTACTTAGCTTACAGTAGGGTGATCAGACGTCCGTCATTGTGACGGACAGTCCGTCAATCGTCCAAGAAGACCGTCATTGGAAAACGTCCGGCAAAATGTCCGTTTAAATCTTGATTTTAATTCAGTATTTTCCTCAAGATTATTTGAGATGGATAATAAAAAAAGAAAGTGCAAATTTACGGAAGATTTTTCAAAAGAATTTTTGGGTCAATTCAGTTTGCATTTGGAGAAAGGCTAGCAACGCCTGAAGCCCTCTTCTCATTCCTCAGTGTAATGCACAACCATAATATTAATATTATTAAATTTTCGTTTTTGCGTTGTGATAAACTTTTATTATTTCTCTATTTTCAATTAAAAATTTTTTTATCACCATACGTTGTAGGAAACTGAGTAGCTGGAAGCATATACAGGGTGAGTCTTAGACTCCTATCAAATATTTTACAGCAGATTCTCTAGGTCAAAAGAAACACTTTTTTCCTTTACCATTTTTTCCGAATCGGCTTGGTTTAAAAGATGAAAATGAATTTCAGAATATAGTTGTCGAGTAATTTGACGTTCAAAAATAAAAAACATTTGTGAAATTTGAAAAATTGGGTACTTTGACCGAATGCAACTCTTTTTAAAAGATCCACATGTGTGTAGTGTCACACAGATTCATTTAGTTATTCTAAAGGTAATTTTGCTTTTGCAGGGGTGGCACAGCTCATAATGAAAACTTAAAATGGCTATATCTTTTTATCAGGGCTAAATCGGAAAAAATGATACAGGAAAAGAGTGTTTCTTTTGACCTCTAGAATCTACTGTTGAAATATTTTTACGATTCAAAGATTCGCTCTGTACATATAAATATACATATACACATTCCCCAGGTCCGTCCGTCATTGAACTGGAGATAATCTGGTCAGCCTAGCTTACAGAGAAATAAAATGCTCCACAATACGAAAATCGAGCAATGAACTGAAAAAAATCAATTTGTGTTTCAGTGGAATACTCACGTTCATTGACTTCCGCAGATTCCTTGAGGAATATATGGTTAATATTTTCATGTTTTTCACTATACGTATAGGGGGTCACTATCGTCACATTATGTCCCTTCCCAGCTAGAATTTTTGCCAATGTTATTGCAGCTAAATGTAAGCTTTTCGAAGGTATATTGAACAGACCTAGTATATTGTAACATTGTGATTGCGATGACACCAGGACAACAAATAACAACACGAGAACGTTCCTGAACGACATCCTAATGTTGTTTATCCGATGAATACATACTTTTAAATGAATAGATAGATGTCCTAGAGAATTAGAGGTCGCTGTCTCACCGTACCGAACCATTATTAGGGAAATATGCAAATATGCTGATTCAAGGAATATTAATAAAACATTTTGATTTTACAGAGTCGGATGTTTTTCAAAAAAAAATCGTTGGATTAGTTTCAAGAGCAAACTCTCTGAAATCATTATTAAATATTTTATATGATCAGACACATGAAGTACTTTCTCTAACTTTTTTTTTTGCTGATATGGCTAGCGTTGAGAGCTTTATCGATTGAAAAGCTCTCCCTAATTTAATATCTACTCAAGTTTCAAAAACATCAATAAATAAGTAGTGATGTTGGGGTAATTTGGTTTTTTTGAAGACTCACTTGATAATGATTATGGAAAAAGATCGATACTACACTACTCTTGAGATCTTCATTTATTTGCCGATATCTAAGTATGTATATTTTGAAAAATTACATTATTCAAGAAGATAAAATTAGCTCGTAGAACATTATTTCATAATATGTTTGCTTTTAAATTCCTTAGGGAATTTAAGAATCATATAGCACTTTTCTTCTTTGGATATATTTATTTTGATCTGATGAGGTGTTTGACTATTGACATGTTGGAGCAAGTCTAGGATATTGGCTGAAATTCGAGCCATTCTACGACGATCGCTACTTAACGTCTCATTTCTATTTTTTATTCATTTATTATCGTCCAGATCGTATATTATATATACTAACTAACAAAGAAACTGCAACACCCAGCAGTAGATGTTAAAATTTCAAAATTTTTTTTGGTAAAACATAGATAGTATAGCAAGGAGTGAATGATTTAAATTTGGAGAAAAAAAAAACAATTTTTTTATAAAATTTGTTAATAATGTGTTTGTCCAACGCGGTTATCTATGCACCCCTCAACAAGTCTTGGCATTGATGCAAGAAAATGTTCTATTTCTTTTTGAGGGATACTTTCCCAAGCTACCTGTTCTTCATGTCTCAGAGCCGTTAAAGTCCGTGAGGGCCGGGGGAAATTTTCAAGCCTTCTACCCATGATGTCCCAAACATGCTCTATGGGCGAAAGATCGGGGGGTCTGGGCGGCCATGGCAAAAGATTCACATGGGTCGCGTCAAAAATTTTGAACTTACTCTGGCAACATGAGGTCGAGCATTATCTTGCTGAAATATTGGATTCTCGAGCCGGTTAAGGTAAGGAAGAACATATGGCTCCACTATTTCTTGAAGGTAACGCAGCGCTGTCATGTTACCTCGAATAAAGACTTAAGGTGAACTACTTTCATGTTAAATAGCACCCCATAACATAACACCTACTGTCACGTCTTTCTCCTGGACGTCGTCCTACCCTTCTTCGGCCATCAGGTTCACCTAAGGAAAATCGAGATGAGAGACCTGATGCCATTCCATATTCCAATGTTATCATTTTCTGCACCACTGTAATCGTTGCCGTCTTTCCTCAACCGTAAGAGGTTCCACAAGATGGGGTCGATAATGCTGCAATCCAAAAGACCTTATGCTGCGGTAAACCATTCGGACAATTACAGGACGGCCTTGTTCTCCTAACCACTCATCAGCCAAAGATCGAGTCGTCGCAAATCGGTCTCTAATGGCCATAAGTCTTAGACGCCGATCTTGAACTTCATTTGTGGCCCTTCGACGTCTGGTGCCTACTCTTCTTCGATTTTGGCCATTATCAAGCCACGCTTGACAACATCTCATAACACTAGTTAGATTTCAGTTTGTACGGTTAGCGAGTTCTTGAAATGACAACCCCGCCTCCTGTAGACAAATAATTCGACCTCTCTAAAATTCACTTAGCCGGCGATAAATTCTGCGTACACGTACTTTAGGCATTTTAACAACAACTAAGCATCGACTTTGAATCTCCTCGAACATCTGATTTGTTGTAAATTTTAAAAAATTTGCAAAAAACGACCACAATATATAGGTAACAGAATTTTTTTTTATGAAAAAACCTTCACGATTTTTTTTCCGAATTTCAATCATTTATTCCTTGCCATGTTCTTCCAAAAAAAAAAAATTCAAATTCAAACAGCTCCTTCTGGGTGTTGCTGTTTCTTTGTCAGTTAGTATATATTATATTATTATATCTTTGATGAACTCTTTACTCTTTCGCCGTGCATCCAGTTCTAACTTCATGCAGAGAAGAGCAGAGACCAGAGACAACCTCTCTCAACAGTCTCTGGCAGAGACTCTAAATTCGCGAGGTAGATTCAGTCCGAAACTCAATGCATCAGGTTGTTCGTAGGTACATAAAATCAGCTCGACCGTTTCGGAGTAACAGAAACTATGTGTTTCATTATGATAAAATATTTCTTTCTGGTGACAAAGTAACTTTTGGCTAGAAACACTGGATTGAACATTTTATGACGAGAGTTGGGCATTTTGTCTCTCATAAAAAGTGTTGCAAGCTGAAATTTGATTCTGAAAGAAATGCGGAACTCGCAACATTTCGCAACATCTCGCAAAACCTCGCAACAAAATGTTCTTAGGACTCTGTTCTCTCCTTAATTTTTATCGTTATCATTCAAATGCGTTGAATCCCAACTTTGATAAGACTGAAATTATTTAACATTGGATCAAATAATGATTTCAAATATCATTGAAATTTTTCCAGTACAAATTTTGTGAGGAATTTCTTCTTTATTCTTTATGTTTATAATGAACTGAAATCCCTAATAGCATAAAACGTCCTTGGGACGTACAATTCATGTCCATTTATCGTCGCAACCTGCCTGGACTTGGTTTGTATGTCCTTTGGATGTTTGGACATTTGTGCGTCCCTAGCATGTCCATAGAACTTCCACTGTACCTGTCCCATGGATGTCCGTAATGTCCAAGAAAACGTCCTGTGGAAGACTACTTTGTACTAATTGGGATGGAATGATTATATTGAAAATACTTCAGAACATCAATAGAGTACACTACGCAAATAACATTTCTATCTAGTCAGTTCTACATCATTTTGAAATATACCAAAATTCTTGTGAAGTTATTCAGTTCATTCAAACAGAATTTCCTTCTAGCAGAAACAGGTGCTGAGAAACTAAGATGATATAGCGGAAGAGAGAATATCACCACTCGCACTGAACAACTTTCGGAATTTTTTCGATGAGAATAAGATGTCTAAAAACATCTTAGATGAGAATAAAAGTTCATAAATCTGGTTACCAGGGATACATCTTCGACGTTATCCGAATGAATTAGTGTCAAAATCAAAAGTATTCTCTTTATATTTTCTTCATTATTTTTCGTCAAATAATCAAATTCGAAGTGTATTTAGAATGAGGGAATGCATATCAGTGCACATTGGCCAAGCTGGCGTTCAAATTGGCAATGCTACATGGGAACTGTATTGTCTGGAACACGGCATCGAACCTGATGGCTGTCTATCACCACAAGCCGACGAACTTGCAGATAACTGCTTTGGAACATTCTTCAATGAAGTAGAAAATAAGAAAGTTGTCCCGAGAGCAATCTTAGTAGACCTTGAACCAACTGTCGTGGACGAAGTGAGAAACGGAAAATACAAGCAGCTTTATCACCCTGAAAACTTATTGACCGGCAAAGAAGATGCAGCAAACAACTACGCGAGAGGGCATTACACCATCGGTAAAGAAATCCTAGAACCTGTTATGGAGAAATTATATAAACTGGCAGAACAATGTAGCGGCCTTCAAGGTTTCTTCGTTTTTCACTCTTTCGGTGGTGGAACTGGTTCTGGTTTCACTTCGTTGCTGATGGAAAAGCTGTCACAGGACTTTGGTAAAAAGAGCAAACTCGAATTCGTTATATATCCAGCGCCCCAGGTTTCTACTGCCGTTGTTGAACCTTACAACTCAATCCTTACCACACACGCAACCTTGAATGTCTCCGACTGTGCTTTCATGGTAGATAACGAAGCAATCTATGATATATGCAGGCGAAAACTGAATATTGAACGACCAGACTATATAAACTTGAACCGACTCATCAGCCAAGTTATTTCTTCAATAACAGCATCCTTGCGCTTCGACGGTGCTCTCAATGTTGACCTGACAGAGTTTCAAACGAATTTAGTGCCTTACCCAAGGATACATTTCCCGTTAGCAGCCTATGCTCCAGTGGTTTCTTCTGAAAAAGCATATCATGAGGGCATGTGCGTAGCTGAGATCACAGCTGAACTCTTCGAAACCCACAATCAAATGGTGAAATGTGACCCACGCCAAGGTAAATACATGGCTTGCTGCTTATTGTATAGAGGGGACGTTGTACCGAAAGACGTTAATGCTGCCATAGCTCAAATGAAGGCTAAGAGCAGTGTGAAATTCGTTGACTGGTGTCCAACTGGTTTTAAGGTGGGCATCAATTACCAACCTCCGACTGTTGTTCCTGGTGGAGACTTGGCTCGTGTCCAAAGGGCTGTCTGCATGTTGGCGAACACAACAGCGATTCAAGATGCGTGGGCGAAATTGAACAAGAAATTTGATCTTATGTATACTAAGAGGGCCTTTGTGCACTGGTATGTGGGGGAGGGAATGGAAGAGGGAGAATTTGGAGAGGCCAGAGAAAATCTTGCAACACTCGAGAAAGATTATGAAGAAGTCTCTGGTGACCTGGTGGAAGAGCCTCCAGTGGAAGAAGCATGATTCATTTCTCGCTCAATAAATTTGAAGAAATTTTCATTGAATAAAAATTGTCATGCGTATTATCGTTTCGTTTCATTTACAAATAGGAGAATAACTAAGAACTAACTAATCCATTAAACTCATTAGAGCTTTTTCAGCAGGATTCATTCTGTCTTATTATAAGTTATTTCATTATGATTTATCCACAATGAAAAATTAATTAAAGATGCTTCAAGACAAAGAATTTATTACAAGTAATATCGTTTTTTCTAAAACTTTCAGATTATTCGTGTAGATGTAGATATGAAAGACGCATCTCAGACGCAACAGAATTCAGGTTACCATACTTGATTCACGTAAGTAGGCAAAATATATCGTCACATTACCAGGATTGCTAGTTATCTATTGAGCATAGAAAAAACGAAACATTCATACACTTAAGCATCCAATCAAAGCGCTCTTTTCAGTCAGAGGATAATAGCTGCAAAACATGTTTTTTGAAGGTCTCCATCACTTATTAGGCGATTGAAATTGTTATTCACTACTTGATAAGCATCATTTGGGACTGTAAGGTGGATGACCTATCAACTAGATTTTTTGTGCTGCCAAATTCTCGTTTCTTTCTTTCGTTTGTAGGCTCGAATTATCGTGATGCAAAATGACTCATCGTTTGAAATTGGTTGCTTTCAATTAACCAAAAACTTCTGCCAACAGATGGTTATATATTGATCTCAGTTGAAGGTCCTTTGTTTTTCGAGGGCCAAAGTTGCCACATGACAGGTTTTCTCGACGAAACATCTCACAATTTGCTTTTTATGGCTTCGAAAAAAGTAGTGTTATCTTCTGTTCACATTTAAACAGCAAAAGTGCCAAATAGAGTCACTGGCATAGAATTATAAAGCGTCTATAATTTCTATCGAGAAGAGAGCTGTGTTGCTCTGAGGAGGTCAAACAAGAACGAAACTATGGTCAACATCAACTCTTCCTCGGTGGAATAGTCTTTCTGTTGACACTCCGAATCATGGCAAGTTCAATTTAGGTCCTAATGAAACATTCATTGATTTTATATCAATGACTGTTATTCATCTGAATAAAGGGTAGGTTGAGTCGTCTTTATTTCAACAATAAGAAATTTTATGCATAAGATTTGATCCAACGTCGACCAAAAATGAAAAGTTTGCGTATCCAGGACCTTTTCTGCTTGAAAATTATGTTATTTAATTAATTAATTGTCTATTTCAGTATCTGGGATTGGGCCAACTCTGGCAGGGACCTGTCTACGCCGATGCTTTCAAATATCCAATGTTACCAATAAAAAATATGATATACTCATTGATACTTTATTAAAAATATTATTACTTCTGAAATAATTTCAAAGATATGGAAACTTTGATGGATCATCATCGAAAGAAAATGCAGAAATCTTCCTCCGGACTCTGCAAAAAAGGAGATAATGATGATGAATAACTTGAAAATAAGTAGTAAGTCCTAAGAAAATGCAACTTATTGACTGCTCTTCTCAAGCAGCCAGTCTAATGCTGGTAGAACATCAGAGATTTTCCACGCAGCATTAAGGCTGCACATCATCAAGTTTTTTATATGATTTATAAAACTATAAATCATATAAAAAACTTGCAGTATTTATTGAAACCAATAAACTCATACTCACTGTACTGGTGGCTCCTCTTTCTTTTCTGATTTTTTTACTCGTGCTTCATCAGTTTCCATTTTTTGTTTCATGGGTTCAGGTTTCCAACCTAAAAAAGATACGTATATGTCCATTTAAAGCTTAGCCCTATTCAATATATTATGTTGTCTCTTATAACCCCAATGAATGCCAAAAAATACCCAATTCGATCTTTCTCCTCAATGATGCCATACTAAGCTCACGATCCGAATGATATAGGTAATTTCCACATTTCAACCTTCGCATGAAAAACATACAAATGAATCTAATCTAAAAGGTATTCAGAATGTTCAAAGGTTGACAATAACTATAACCACTTTCATACAGAATATTCAGTTTCAGAAATTTTGAATTGGCGAGGAAACTATATGTAGGTATAGTGAAAAACTTAAGAGATATAATGTGAATTTTCCCTGAAAGGTGAATTAAATGTGATGTGATGCAGGTTTTTATCAACAAGGAGTCATATGGCAAACCTTCCTAGAAATAATGAACACTGAGTCGAAGTACAAAAAAGTTCCTACTTGGAATATTGATGTTTGCAGCAAGAGAACTCATTCTTCAAGTAACTTGAATCAATTAATTTCAAGGTATCTTTATTGCCATGCATGCGACCTCCCCCAATTTAATGAAATATGTAAATTAGAGACAACAGAACTCGAAATATGAATGTAAAATATTTCAATGTGAGGGGAGAAACAAAATGGAGCAGAGCTTTTAATGACTTGAAATTTATCACGCCCCATCTCCCATCTTTTAATTATTAAATTTTTCAGCTGTTCAATCGATTCCTCGCTTGCAACCAATTTATAACCACTTGATCGATTTTGAAATTATACTTTCCATTGGAATTACGATATAAAATATTCATTATCCGGTAATTATATTCGGTGTACAAGCTATATATTTCACGGTCATGTTTTGGATTATGTTTGCGCGTTTGTCATGGCAAGTCATTTTGCCTAAATGTCTGTTCTTTTCAGATTTTGAGCCGAAAATGTTCTTAAAAGGTTGAGATGACCTACTTAGAAAAAAAAATTCTGTTTTTTAGAAACTATTTGCCTGTTAGGCGAACCTTCAGAACATCATTTTGAAGCCTAATACCTACCTATTAGTTTTCAGCAAAATGGTATCTTTAGTTTTGAAAATATTAGAAAAACCCACTTTTCTAATTCGATGGGTGAGTTCAATACTTGCATGGGAGACCGTATTCATTATGAATTTGAACAAATTTCTAACTCACGTCAGTACTTTCATAATATTAATTTTATTAGTCTTACCTTTCTGAGAAACAGAAGAGAATCGCTTTTCAGGTACCGGCTTCCTGAAACGTACTTCAGCTCTTCTGGTCTGAAAAAGGATCGAATGAGTAAAGAGCAAAGACCACCTGGGCATTGAATTGTGAAGGATAAAAAATGCACTTCTCATAGCCATATCAGTTAGTGAAGTTCATCAGATGTTTAACTAGATTGCTAGAAATCTTTTTTTATCGATTAATTTCAGATAGAAAGCGAAATTTCACTTGTATAATATTGAAAGCTCAAGTGCCTGCAATATTGTCTATAGCAAAAACTCAATTCATATTTTTGAAATACGTTATTTCAATGAACTTGGCAAACTACGCTTCGGTGATGATCCAATCCAGACAATTACTCTGTTACTCTTTCAGTTTTTTCCTTCTCGGATCCTGACACTCTCTTTTGTAGTTCTTCGAAACTTTAATATTGCGACATTTAAGAAGTACCTGAAACTTAGCAAGCTACACCTCCTCACTTAATTCCTTGCAGGACATTGCCACCTCAGGAAGTACATAATGAGAATGGGTCTAGCAGAGAACGACGAGTGCTGAATTCTGTGCTGAGGAGAAGGAAAAAAGCACCTGGTGACGCCAACGAAAAAAATGGAAAAGTTTGTAGAAGTCAGTAATATACTGGAATTCATTGTAACTCTAGAGCTGGGGGGAGAACTGTAGACTATGCAAAGGCGTGAACAGTTCTGTTAATGGACACAATAGACCTTGTGATCGCAGTGCAATGAAAACGCCCTTAAATCATCATCTACAATCTAAATAATTCGGTGATCATTTTATGATTTTGCAGCAGGTAACAAAATGTATAAGCAATAAAGTCTGAGAAGCAAGCTCCCATGGCTTTCTTATTCCAATAATTTGTCCACAATAAAACATCTTGTAAAAAAATTACCACTGGAAATCAACTCGACCACAAAATATCCTACTAGACTGAATCCACCAAATTCAACAACTGCTCAGGATAACAAAAAATACATATAGCTTTAGACTATCTCACCACACTATCTCTAAGATTTCAAGGTTCCAACAATTAGGCATCAAATTACTCATATTTCACTGAGTTCTATGAGATTTAGAATTTTTTTTTTACTGTTTCTGGATTCTACATCTGTAACTACATACCCACGGCGGCAACTGTTCGCGATATAAGACGTAGTGGGGAAATGGCTTCAAATTCATATTGCATTCGCATACAGAGCATAGGTTGCAAGCGCAAGTTTCGTTATTAAATTCATTGTCCTTGAATCTGGTATAAGGAAAGTCATCAGCGAAACTCAGCTTGAATTTAGAGGGCCGTCTTTTAATTGGATCTATCACCAAGAATTCGGGAACTTCAAACATGTCGTCATCGAGGTTTGGATAACAGGTACATCTTTCGTGAATGAAGGTTTTGAGGCGTTCCGAATATTTTTGTAAACCAGCAGTAGGCCAGGGGTATTTTTTTGGCATTACGAAATATTCTGGGATATATTAGAGATTTTTCACTAGAATTTAGTAATTTAATTACGTATTTGAAATTGATGATTTATGTGTATGACAATCAACTTACAATGTCGACGATGATCTATCATGTCCAAACTACCAGAATGCATAGAAAATGGGGAGATGTCACTTGAAATGTTTTTGCTTTGAATTTAGCCTTGCGTCTTTTACACTCCTCTCCAGTCTCCAGAGGGACAATCCTTTATCCAAGATATCAAAAGAATTGAGATTTTTTGGGCTCTTTCCGGTTTTCGGGATCATGGTGATGGTCAGATTCTGTTTCCTCCTCGTATTCTCTTGGTGCCGGTTGGATTCCTGATCTCCCCGCACTTCTTGCCGAAGTGGATTATGTTTTTTTCATGTTCTTCTGCTCTTCCTAGCACTTGCGTACCTTTCTGAACGTCCCTATAGCAGTATCGGTTTCTGCAGGGTCTATACATAATTTCTTCCATGGTTTTTATTATTTCTTTGTATAAGACCCACTTGTTTCGAATTAGAGAGTAGTATACCTTCCTGAGGTTTTCATAAACTTATCCTCTCCCATTCTAAATGTTTCCATCCAAGCAGATTATTTTCCACATTAACCAATCGAAAAGATCGCGCCTAAAGGCAATAGATTTAATAAACTGATTCAATTTAGAGGCATATCACCCGCTGATATAAATATCATCAAGTGATACGATCTGAACTGAACTAGTCGAATTGCTTCTATTTTAGACATGGCTTCTTCTATTTTAGACAGGGAGGAAAATTACAAAAAAAGGTGTATTAGTGAGATGATTTATATTAATTTGAATGATTGTGTAAATTCTAGGACGGATGTTCAGGGTTTGTGTTCAATTTATTGCAATATATTGAATAAGTACATGTCTGAAAACTCATAATTTCTTTGTTCGATGGTTTATATTGTAATTCTATGTGGATACCATCTGCCGTTGCGCATGAGGTCTTGATGTTCGTTTATTGTTTTTCTTTTTTCCTACTGATAGTAATTGTCATTCTGAATAATTTCTTGTTATGATATTCTGATGGTTTGACTGACGATTTTGTTATTTGTTCATTCATGGTTTTATTTTGTATAAATTTGAACGAATTTCCGTTCCTCTCACGTTGTTTTCTGAATTGTGATGAGAACAACACTGAACGACATTTAGCTTACGGTGAGTTAACCATGTATGAGTGCCCCTTTTTGTATTTGTTTGTAATTTGTGTACTTGTTACCTTGCAGCCCTGAAGAAGTCCAAATATATGAACGAAACGTCGGCTTTGCTATAAGGTTGTTTTCTTTAGTGGTCCTAACCCCTGTGAAAAAACTGTTCCAATAGCTTCTTCTTTGATGGAAAAACGTTTGGAATTGACTCTTGTTGAATTTTAGCACGTGCTACTGAGTACTATACAGTAACACAGAGCGTCACCTGGCGCACTGAATCAGAGGAAATATGGGACACATGCCATTGTTGTCGTCTGGGTTTCTATCTGGAGGGGATTGAATAGGATATCGTCTCATACTGGGTGGCGCTCTGTGTTACTGGATTGTACTCAGTTCACGTGCCAATATTTAATAAGAGTGTCTCTTCTTGTGGAAAACGGGAATGCATTGAATGACTGAAATGCAGATCAAGAATTCCCTCGTTCTTTGGTGGATTGTCGTTAAATTGTTTTTCTCGTATAACACACTTGACTAACCGTAATAACTTAATGGCTTTAATCAACATAAAACCTTCCAATAAGCTGAAAATTCGGGTGAAATTCGAAGATGTCCTTTCATCAAAGCCTTGCGAATAAAGCTTCCAAATCAGAATTTTCGAAAGAATGATGTAAGTTTTGCCATGAGTCTATTGGAATTCATACCAATAGTAGGCGATAATATAAAAACGTATCTCTCATTCACTCTGGGTTCGTCGTACAGTTCCCCATAACCTATAAATCCAACATATTTTGTCTGTGTTGATCGTTAATCTGTACCAAGTATTCGGCCCATATCGAAATAATATCCGACCCATCCTTGTATCTGCCCTCCACTGGAATTACTCCTCCCAGTACTCCACTTCCTCTCCGAGAGCATCTGATGGATCGTTGAATTTGAGGGGGTGCGTTCAGCGTGTCCGTCAGAGTGCCGATGGAGAAAGGATATTTCTGAAAGATCACGGCAATGGGATTTTATTTCCTGACATTTCCTCTCACGATAACTGAGCCTGACGAGCGGGAAAAAAGGATTCTTATACTTAATTCCAATAAACTACAGGCGGCATCATTTAGTTTATCGATTATCCTGAATTTCCCGCTAGAAAGGACGCATTTCGAAGCAAGACTCGGCAGAGTCCGTTATATTCTGTGCGCGGTCGTCGTAGTCGGTCGTTGAAAGGAAGAACTTTCCAAAACAAACGAGATGGATGGCAAATTCGAAATATAAACATGTTACATCTTGCTCTTCTATGTGTTTTCTGCTCCTCTATGTTGTGGTTTATTTGAGATACGGTTTTCTTCGACGGTAATTATTCTATGCATTTCACTTTTCATTCTTCTTAGGGTTTGAGTAAGAAAAAGAAACACTGTAGACTGTAGAAGGAGTCATAGAATAACTAGTCTATTTAGGCTTGTTCTTTGAAGATAGACATTAGAAATAAAGTAGCAATTGCATTTGTTCACCAAGGTCTACTCTAGTTCAAAAACCTTATTATCCAAGAAAAAACATGAACTAAGTTTTCTGTGTCCAATTAGTACAGCGATTCGAGTTTTCGAGACTGGTTCGGAAAGATAGTCTTACTTCAGCCTATTTCTTTCAGTTTTTAATTGTAGGAACTAGGAACTGTTAGCAGAAATTTGAAAAATCCTTTCATTGATTGTTTATTCATCGAAAGTTCATTTTACTGGTATTTTTGGTAAAAAATAAATGAGTTACCGAAATTTCGTTGGGGATAAATATTGTTGTCTTGGTTTCTACTTAATTTTCTATAATAATAAGTCATTCATCTTGCAAATACCCATATTAGCTCCGATATTCTTAAATATATAATCATTTATTATAGTTGTGTATTACATTTCGTGAGTAACCATATTAAAACAAGGTTCAAATGTTCTTCTTCTTCGATAAGTTGACACGAACGAAGAAAACACTTCTAATGAAAGCAAAATTCCCTTCAGAATAAAAAGCTAGATGTACGACATTACAAATCTAAAATATGTTATGTTTTGAAGGCGATTCTGTAAACAGGGTTGTATGCAGCCAATGTAGCCATTCTTTTGAATTTCACAAATATTTTTTATTTTTGAATATCAAATTACTCGAAAGAGGCGCATTATACTAGAAAATGATATGAGGAATAACTTTTTTTTTCAAAATGGCAAATATTCCTCAGTGAGCGTTCAACTTACTTTTGGGAGTTTGGTCATTCTATTCGAAAGGATCATTTGAAAATTACATTTTTTGTTTAAACAGCCCGTATCTTTTCAATCTTGTCGAATTAGAAAAATGGTAAAAAGAAAAAGTGTTCGTTTTGACAGGAATCTTCTGTTGAAGTCAAAGACTCACACCTGTAGTATATATAGTACTATATTGTACTATAATAGTATCAACCCTTTTCTGTTGTGAATCAAGTTAAATTATTTAATTATTAGCAATTAAAACGTCTTCGGGAACCGCTAACCGTTGCTCAGCTATCTTTGACCTTGAGAGTACTAATTTGTGCAGAATTTATCTATTCAGTTCCCCCTCATTCGGAGAAATTTGATAGTCTTAGCATATTCATCCCAAAATAATATAATCCCTGAGAACGTTTGGCGATTGCTTGTCGAAACTTTGAAAAACATAAACCAAGACGACCGAAAGAACCTAATACCATTCACAATAAATTTTCCATCAGCAATTATTTCACGTCAATAATCCGAGATCATTTTCAGAATAATTATTATAGCTCAAAGCGCATCGAAACTATACGTTTCGAAATGATTTTAAGTGAAAGTAAGAGCTTATTAAGTTCAAGAGCTGTAGATATAAATTAATAATTGGAATCTGAGGAATGAAACAGGTCCATTTCATTATGATTTAATAATGAATAATGGGCCATCTCCAAACACTTATTTGTAACAGGAACAACAATTTCAGTGAACTTTTTGAATACATCGATAATTGAATAATATTGAATTCCACAATTGAGAATTAGAAATAAAAAATATTATAATAGGTTTGTATTAATAGAAGAAATAACATAGATTATGAGATTATTTGTGCGGTAACAATTAAGCATAGGTGCGATGTCATATATTTACAGCAAATCTCTGTAAAAACCGTTTATTGCATAAATGAATAAGTAAATGAATAAAATTAAAAGTGCGTGAAAAAAAGAGAGTATACCGAATACGGTATATATAATAAGAAAATTCACTGCGTTTTCGACTGGTAAAACTAGTGCTGCACTGTATCAAAGGACGCCGAATATGAGTTATCTTGAAATTATTGCTCTCTTATTATAATATGCACTCAAGGCGAACCAATTTTTCTAATGAAATTTTCTATATCAGCGAATTCCATTGGTAGAACTAGATGCAGAACTTTTGGAATGAGTGTAGTGACATCAAAATGTGTAATCGCACCGCACTAGTTTTACAAATATAAAACGCCATCAGGATTGGGCATTGAAATATTGTTATTGATTGCATTATTGCATTAATATTTTCTCTTGAAAAAAAGTGTCACATCAAAAAGATATTAAACAATTTCAGAACATTACTCCATAAATAAATACCTACTAATGAAAGTTCAGAATAGAGAAAGTTGCGTATGTAATCTATTCTCGTAAATTTCAAAGCTCTTTTTAAACTCGTTTAGTAAATATCATTGTCATATACGCTTGTGCAGTAATACATTTTTCATTCTGAATTTATTGCTTGGATGTAGTCAGGAGAAAAATTAATTTGCTGAACCTTCTAACTCCACTTTTCTGGAAGATAGTTCGTGAACCATTATTTTAAAAGATGGTCATAACAGTGATGGACGCTTTGCGTAAATTGTGAAATATATTGTTCCCAGCTGTCCGATTTAGTGCCTCATCTAATTCCTTAGGAGCATGTTGCTCTGGAATCACTCAGTAAATTAAATTAGTGTCATTTCCCATGGAACGTTTTATGAAAATTGATTTTTCCACATGAGACATACATTTTGTTTTCCATCATAAGTAATGGATTTTATTGATTTTTTATATCGCATTAACCATTTTTTGATAAATTTTCAACACAAAACCCAGATGATTAAATGTACTCGTGTACTTATATGTTACGGCTAAAGATAGGTGTGAGCATAAACTCAACATTAGCCTAAATTAGGTTAATATTCGAGGACCGGCTAAAGTTCGATAAAGTCTCCATTTGCGTCAGGAAATTTCATCTTTAGCCGGCTAATGGGCACATTTCCCAAAATGAAACGGCTAAAAATGTATTCGATGGACACTCGGATAGGAGAAGACGAAGGCACGCGGCCACGTTTTTGTTTCAATTTAAAGAATTGTAATATGCAAAATAGCATCGAATGCTATTGTATTGAGGTTTTGTTACATAAAGCCAATGAGTTTTCAATTTAACATTTAATGAGTTATTTTCATCTGTTTAGGAGATTAATGCTCTTCAAATAGAGCCTAAATCTTTTAAATCAGTTCACATATAGAAGTTAGATATACAGTTTTCCACAGGACAATAGGAACGTGGATAGTGAATTGTCCTGTGAAAAACCAGAATATGACCTCACATGGAAATAAAATATAAGATATTAGACATAGAGAAGTTTTTCTGTGCGCAAAAGTATATTCTGTATATCGAAATATAACGTGAGGAATGCATTTAATACCAAAATGTCTGGGAGCTTTTTTGTTCTTCATCTTCAAAAAAACTGGCAATTCTCATATCTCCAGAGTTAGTTAGTTATAAGAGGAATAAAAAAACAGGTAAAATGTTTCAATAGCATTTGAGCAACGCCCTGGGCACCGCCCACACAAGAAATTTTAATGGCAACCCTTACTTTGGAAATCTACATAATTAATAGGTGCTCGAAAAAAATACTCTATAATGATGAACGGACAAGGTGAGTAATTTTTTTGGTTTATTGTCATATGTTAATATTGCGAATATTTACATTTTTTCAAGCATTTTCTTGTATCACTCGTAAACATTATATTCCAGCTGTCAAATATATCACCAATAGGGATTGCCATTAGTATTTCTTGTTTTGGAGTGGTTGTAACGCAGGGTGTTAAACGGGGTAAGTGCCTCAAGGTGCCATTATTATGCCAAATGTTTTTCATATCTCTTATAACTACGGAGAGCATAATACATGTTACATGTTGTGTATGCTGCACTTTTCACCAACAAATTAAATATATTAAGGTATCTACGTGTTCAGAAAAATTTGTTAAACACGTTATCCCGATGTTAAAACATAATGATCGTATTTTTCCTACAACTGTGAAACTAATAATTCCCTCGCAAGAAACAGAACGGTAATGGTTTCGTCAATAAGAATTCATTATTCATTGGGTATCATTATCATCCACAATATAGATCAGAAAGTTTGTGTGAAATGAGGACAGTACACCATTAATAAAAATATATCTACTTGTTTATCAGAATTCAGAAAAGGACAGTTCCCATTAACTCAAACGAAAACCCGCAAATTCTGGCAAAAAAGGCCCTTAATAATTGGTCATTTTCATATACAAGGTAAGTCAAAAGTCTAGGTCATAGCTTCAGAACTTTGGAGGATAACGTATCCACAGGATTCCAATATTTTCATGTTTTTTCTTTAGTTCCTACAAAGCCACAGTTTCGTCTACACCAATGAGGAAGGTATACTCTTCTCAAAAGCCGCTAGGAAGTACCGGTTTTGAGAAAAATTACTTCAAAGTTGTCGATACATATTTGCCTCACAGCAATCAACACCTTTTGTTCGAACTACCTTTTGGCAAGTTATGAAATGTTTCCCCTGAGTAAACTGTCTTCCATGAGTCAAAAGCTCAGTATCCCAACTCGGTTAGGATAAAAAAATGAAATAAAAAAATTGAGTATCTCCGGATAGATTTGAGATAGAAACAAAATTTGAACCGAAATTCCTAAATTTATGATTTGGACTTTTGAATCACCCTGTATTATACAGAGTGAGTATTCGACTCTTACAAATATTTCAACAGTAGATTCTAATCGGTTCGGTTTAAAAGATACAGGCTGTTGAAAAACCATAAGAAATGTTAATTTTTGATATATCCACCCAGTTTTCTCATTATGACCATTACGTACCATAAAAATACGAAAAATTCAAAGAACCCAACTCTTGAAACTAAAGTGAAAGCTACGAATATTATTTGAACATTTTATGAAATAAAAGTATTCTTCATATTTTCTCGTATAGAGCGCCGTTTTCTAGTAATTTGATGTTAAAAAATCTGTGAAATTTGAAAAATTGAGTACTTTGGCTGAATACAACTCTGGTTAAAAGATCCACAGATGTGAAGTACCACAGATGTAGCTAGTTACTCTGAAGGTAATTTTATTTTTCCGAGGTGACACATCACATTTTGAAAACTTGAAATAGCTATAGCTTTTTATCAGAGCCGAATCGGAAAAAATGGTAAGCGAAAAAAGTTTTTCTTTTACCTCAAGAATCTATACTGTTGAAATATTTGAACGAGTCAAAGACTCGCCCTATATATGTATAAATATGGGATTAAGATGAGTTTTTAATCGACACACGTTTATTGCTGTCACCATAGCAACTTCAATTATAGGTCCTTCTGTCTTTTTCTTGGTATAGTGTAATATACACTCCACTTGAAATCAGCTGATTTTCAGTGTAGTTGCGCAAACTTTACGTCCGTGATATTAACATCAAATTTTGCATTTCACACTATAGAACACTAATATTGCACCTCCTTTGACTAGGTGTGGATAAACTACACCTCCTCTACACTGGTGTAAATCCAATCAGCAAACGAATACTAAAATCTAGTGTAAATTACACCGAGTGTAGAAAAGTGCTACACTTCCTATACAATCGAAAGGACCTTATGTGAAGGTCAAAATCAAGTATCTAATTGTTCCTCTAGTTCTATATAATGTAAGTCGATACGATAGGAAGAAGAATAATTTTTGCCCAGTTAGAAGTATTTGAGTTCATTTCTACTTTTGATAAGAACATTCTAACAAGAGTTTCATTCCAAGTCACAACAAAGTGCTTCATGTTATCGAAGAATGGAGCCTGAGAGCTGTTGGCCTTTCTCAAGAAACTACAAAAAACTATTACCATAGTGGAAATGTAATTTTTTTAGAGATTTCTGCCTCATTATCTTGCGTTCTTTCATTTCACGGTTTATAACTGTGGTCTTATTTTGAGAAAAAATTTTCGTGATGAAATATTTCAAATTCGATCAGATCACAGATTTTTCTCCCACTATTGCGGTTCTATTTTCTGATATCTCTCAACCGCGAGGATATTGCAGCCTGCTTCGATTACCCCGTTCGTTGGATGTACATTTCGGATCCCACTCAGCTTATATAATCCTATATTACTTCTTGTTCCAATGTGTACGGCTTCATCAGAATAATAAATGGGTCCAGAAGCGAGGTTATTATTATACCCCAGAGGAATAAGATACCATCATTATTTTGACATTCACGACAAACTGAACTATATTAATTACTATCAGTTATTACTTGGCCCAACTTCTGCGTTATTTTGGCCTAATTCAAAAACGAACTCAGGATAATAAATAATGATTAAAGTATATTTTGGACGGAGCAAGCATTATTCTTGAAACTTTTTATAGACTTCAATCCCCTACATCGAAAATTTAAGAATGATATTCATATTCATTATATTCGTCGAAATAAATATGAACAATGGTATACTATCTGAAAATAAAAAAATAGTCACACTTGTTCATGAAATTGGTTAACCAAACTTTTCTCGACACAGTTATTTGGCAATTCCAGTGGAGTTGTAAAAGATACTAGTTGTAAATTTATTACCTTTGAAGATGAACAAAAGCTATATATGGAATTGTAGGTTGTAGGTTGATTGTAACATCACATACAACTTCTAAATTATTTTGTACTGTGCCTAACTAATGGCTTCTGAATTAAATATAGAATTGACGCCAACTTCAATTCTCAATAATTTATTAAGGCCCTGTATTTCACTGGATCTTATTACGTATGCGTCATAAAAAATCTTGTGAAAATGTTGTTCTGATGTTCTTTGTTGTGGAGGTGAAACATTTGAAGAAGCAGATATCCATGAGAAGCTGTCACACATTTAAGTACAATTCAATCCATTTGTTAATAACAATAAGAAAATCAGATCTGGAGTCAGTAAAAAGTATGGCGCCAAACACATTATTTTGGTTTGTATTCACTAATATTTGTAGAAAAATGCTAGAAATTTTTTATTTTAAGTTAAGTACGCAATTTTCTATGTATGATTTCTATGTCATGCACCTTCTCTACAAGGGATGAAGTGTTGTTGAATAATATTTTAGTGGCAATACTAACTCAATGTGTCATAAATTTACACACCTTTTGTTACCGAGGATGATGTAGTCAGTGAAGGGGTGTCTCAATCAACTCTATTTTTATTAGATGACTATTATTATTGGATGATTGAGAGATAAGCTAGATGAAATATGTTTCAATTACATGTTCATAAATTTTTGGAATTGAGACCATATTTTCGATAACACTTTACAGTTTTGTAAGTATTATCTAAAATATAGATGCATCAAGCTCCCATAAAGTATGTATGTCATCGACCTCAGGAATAGAGTAGGGTAGAGTAGAGTAGAGTAGAACACAGTAGGGTAGAATATAGTAGACTAGAATATAGTAGAGTGGCGAAGAGTTGGAGAGGGTAGAGTAAATTAAAATATCTATAGCAGAGTAGAGTGAAAGTATTGTAAATTCGAGTAGAGTGGAGTAGAGGAGAAGAGTTGGACTGGGTAGAACGGAGTTGAGGAGAGAAGACGAGAGTGTTGTCGAGTGAAATTGAGTAGAGGATAGTATAGTGGAGTAGAGTAGAGAAGAATTTAGGAGGTTAAAGTGAAGTAGAATCCAATTTTGTGCGCTAATTTCTACTCAGTCTGTATACATATCTATCAGAATTTTTTTTGCAAAAGAAAAACATAGAAACCTCAAATTTTCGAAGTAGAAAGAGAATGTGTATTATGCAGCTTACGGTTTCGAGGTTATCTTAAATTTTTCCCTCAATATTGAGAAAATTGCCGACACCATTTAATTGAAATCAAATAGATAATTGCAGAGTACGCCAAGGCGCTAAATTTCGTGGGGAGCATATCACTAGAAAATAAAAAAATAAATCAAATAAATTCTGCATCTCCACAATCATTCTAGGAATAGAATTAGGCGGAATTCTACAATGGCAGTCAAATTTCTCACGAAGCTCCAAAACATTTTTCAACACTCAAGTTAAATCGCATTTGTATTTCTGAAAATAATTGGGATGGATATGAAGTTGAATGCAGCGCAAATGATCCTGATTCATGTCACCGGTGTCATTTTTTTTATACACATTTTGGATTTCACAATAGAGAAAAAGTTATACACATTTTGTTGCAGATAGAGGATATAAGCTGAGTCTCAGCAGAAATGGCCTTGGATGAACAACAGAAACTTCTTAGTGCAGGTGAGCCTATATATTTCTTCAAATTCAATTTTCCTGGAATCCAATACACATTCCATTCCAATAATTTCAGAAACGATACAAAAAGAATTAATTCATTTATTAAGTACTCGTGTAATGAACATCGGTAATCCAATTCTGATTATACGCTCGAACTGAGCTGTTTCTATTGATAATATTATTTTGCTTCAGAGTTTAGTTACTGCTGTTACATAATCGAGTATTCCAGCAAACTGATTAAATTCATTCATTGCAATATAAAGCATTTTAATTAGGAGATAATACGCTGGACTGCCCTAAAACGAATAGATAATGACTAAGGACTGTTCTCAATTAGAGATACTAATCAGTTTTGTATCATATCGATGAAATTTGGTGACCAATTATTGATTTGTCGTACTAGAATCACTAAATTTTTCGTATCATTCTCTTTTTTTTCAATTTGAACAAGTATTGTTATCCTTATACATATTGAATTATTATTATTAATTTATTATCATACAATATGAATGAATATATTCATTCACAGCTATGGCTGTGGGTATACCCTCTGTTTAGCCCTCTGTTTGAGAGGGCTGGGGTATACCCTAGCGCTACCTGACAGGAAACAATTGGTTCAATCCAATTTGGAGCAAATGCTCCAAACTATCAGTTTGCAGGAACCGCATATTGCATTTATCAAGCAGAGTAGAAAGAGAAGTTTGGAAACGTTCAATTAACTGTTAATACACGATTCAGATCTTAACATTCGTTGATTTAATCTCAATGGAAATTAAGTATCTGAATGAATTTCGTTTATAAACCTTCAGATTAGAATGAGTTGATATTTCTCACCACATGAAGAATTCTTTGTCACAGTTCCTTATGACATTGTTCTTTACTCTGCTCTGAATCTAATAATGAAGCAGATCATTCAAACCATTTTTTTCACTCTAAGATCCCGCTAAAGTTTTGTCCTAAGAGATCATAATCAGGTGTAACACCTGATTGAAGCATTTCTCATTGTGATATCTGAATTTCAAATTCATATTTATTATTAAGTTTCAAATATTATTGTGGAGAATCGGTTGAGATAAGACGAAAATCCTTGGATCTGATCCTGGCTATATTGACCTATTTTGCAGTCTACTTGAAGTAGAGAGACTATTTCAAGATGGTCGCGAATAAGACGTGTTTATATGAACTTCCGGCAAAAAAGTGTAAAAAGTGTCATAATATTCCAAATAATGGACTACAATGTATTAAGTGTGGAATAGTAATGCATCCAGGGTGCCTGAAATATTACAGTGATATTGAAAGACTTGACGACTTCAGAATTGTATGCTGTGAACCGAAGGAACGATTGACTAACCTCAAAAGTGATTATGCGGAAGGTACAAATTCGATGCCTGAGACCGAGACAAAGTTGATAAACTTGAGTGAAGTGGAGAAAACAAATGAACGAGTAATATCCGATTTAACGAAAGAAAATGAAGCCCTTTCAAGAGAAAATTCCCTGTTGAGAAAGCTTATAAATGAGATGGAAGACAAAAATAATCTTCTATTATTTAAAATAAATGTGTTGGAAAAGGATAAAACACTAGACGTTTGTCCGACTGAATCTCAACCAAAACAATCTGTGAACGTAGCACGCAGACCTTCAAAAAATGTGATAAAAGAAAACAAATTAACAGGTGTTGATATTTCATCCGAGAAAACCAACTCCGGTTCAACGAACTCATGGAAATTGATAACAAATCCTAAACGATCAGCTGTTAATGAAGACGATAACAAACCGAATTCATGCATTGCAGATGTAGGAGTGAATGAGAGTAAATACAATAAAACGGAAAATCGAATTCGTAATAAGATTATACGGGGTACAGGAGGAAATAGGAAAGTAAATGATAGTTTTTCAAGTATAAAACAGAGGGTATGGCTGTGTATCGGTAAGATTGAGATGGGAACCACTTCTGAAATGATACAAGACCATCTGAAACAAGTATTCCCTGGGAAAATCTTTGTTGTAGAGTCATTGCCGACTAAACCGGAAGCAACCAGTCGGTCGTTCAAGGTCGGTGGAGATCTGGACTTGATTGACGAATTATATAAGGGTGAAAACTGGCCAAGTGGTATAACACTTCGACGTTTCTCGTTTTTTCGGAAATAATGCATGCATCGACTCTTACATTGACTAATATAAATGTGCAATCTCTAACGAATAAAATAGATGAGTTCGTATTTTTTGCGAATGATAAAAAAATTGATGTGGCTTGTGTCACGGAACATTGGATGTCACAGGGTGTACTAGAGAGAATAAAAATGGGAGATTTCAGTGTGGCAAGCGCATTCTGTCGCAGAAAGTCCCAAGGTGGAGGTGCAGCAATTTTTGTCAGGGGTGGAAGATATTTCAAGGAACTGGAAACAATAACAAAACTTTCTATTGAAAAAGAAATTGAAATAGCGGCTGTCAGATTGCCTCATGTGAGGACTACCATCATATCTTTTTATAGGCCTCCAAAGGGAGATTTCTCCAATCTTTTGGCAGTTCTCGAACAGATATCTGAGGAATGTCTTCAACAATGTGAAAATGACAAAATATTGATAACTGGTGATTATAACATTGACTTCAGAAAATCATCTGTAGAGAAGATGCAACTCATCGAAACTTTCAAAATGTATAATATGACGTATATATTCACAGAACCATCACGTGTCAATAAACACTCGAGTTCCTGTATAGATAACATTTTCACAAATGCATCACAGACTGATTACGTGGCTATTACATATGAACCTTTCCTGTCTGACCATAGGGCACAAGTTTTGAAGTTAATCACAGATAATCCTGAAACAAAACAAATTGAATATAAAGTGAAACGACAGATGAATAAAAAAAACACTCATCGTTTCATGGAGGGTATCAAATCCATAAATTGGGAACAAATATTCGACAACGACGCCGCAACTCAGTATAGCAAATTCCATAATGAGTTGATTAACCTGTACGAAAGATATTTTCCTGAAAAAAAATATAAAATTCGCAACACAAAAAAATATCATATTTCAAGAGATATCTCTACCCTGAAAAATAGAGTGGAGGCAGCAAAAACGATATATGAAATACGAAAAGACGAAGCCAGTAACGAGCTCTATAAATTATTGAAAACTTCTCTGAAGACTGAAATAGTAAACAGGGTAAAGCTGAAAAACTGCCGAAGAATAGAAAGAGCGAAAAATAAACATCAAGAAATGTGGAAATTGATACAACAGGAAGTAAGAAAAAAGGACACGAAACCAAATAATTTAAATAAAGTAACTGCGGAATCTTTAAACAACCACTTCACCTCTATTGGAGATCATATACAAAGTGTTGTGAATCCATCACCAGAAGATTCAGGAAGGTTGGTAAACAATTTGAAAACCACTTCCGTCAGTTCTATGTACCTGAAACCAGTGACAGAGTGCGAACTTGAAAGATTATCATCAAGATTGAAGAGCAAGGACACTAAAGACTTCTACGGTATGTCAGTGTCCCTTCTGAAACAAATAATACCCCATATGAAGAAACCACTCTGCAAGATTCTTAACGACTGCATGGAACAAGAGATCTTTCCGAATGAGCTGAAGGTTGGAGTTATTACACCCGTCTACAAGAAGGGGTCTGCGGATGAGCCTTCAAATTATCGTCCAATTTCTGTGTTGCCGGCGGTATCAAAGTTGTTCGAGCTACTCTTGAGGGACCGATTGGTGAGTTTTCTTGACAAGTATTTGGTTTTGCATGATTCACAGCACGGGTTCAGAGAACGCAGGTCGACAAGTACGGCGATGGCTGAGATGCTTGATGCGGTGGCTGAGGCATTCAATAAGCGGGAGGATGTGGAGCTTACGTGCGTGGACCTCAGCAAGGCTTTTGACAGCGTCTGTCATGAGATTCTGCTGAGTAAGCTTTGGTATTTCGGTGTGCGAGGCAAGGCGTACAACATTTTAACCTCATACCTGAAGCAGAGATATCAAGTAGTAAAATGGGACAATGTTATTTCTAACATGAAAGAAATTACTACGGGAGTACCTCAAGGTTCCATTCTTGGCCCAATATTATTTATAATATATACAAACGACTTACACGTAAATCTTACATCGGATAAAGAATGCAGTTATGCTGACGATATTGCTTTCATGAATAGTTCAAGAACTAAGGACCAACTTGAGCTTAAGACAGCGGCAACACTCTCGGAGGCTCGGACATGGTTCGCGTCAAATGGTCTACTGCTGAACGAAAATAAAACACAAAGATTACTATTGAGTAGTAGGGAACATAACAATGATTCACTCTCTTATCTTGGCGTAACTTTTCAATCTTCTTTAAGTTGGAACGACCATATTGAGGAGCTGTGCGGTAAACTGTCATCTTCTATATATCTGATTAAGAGAATGAAAATGATTTCCACTGTGAAGATAGCCAAACTGACCTACTACTCTACGTTCCATTCACAGATGACTTATGGGATAATCGTATGGGGACACAGCAGCGCGGCTCAGAAAATTCTAATAAAACAGAAAAAAGCCATAAGAGCTATATTTGGCATGGGCCAAAGAGAGAGTTGTCGAGACATCTTCAGGAGAGAGGGAATACTTACGTGTATATCAGCTTTCATCCTCGCCGCTGTGAAGTACGTTCACCGGA